>NC_080846.1:15041766-16286766 GCF_030435755.1 Ochotona princeps | reverse complement strand
GATGAGTCACAATGGCCGGGGGCCTCAGACGGCAGCCTTCAAGTTCCTCAGCCATGCTTGTTTTGAAAAAAGTATTTGGATTTCGCGTTACCCATTCCCTCCCACTCCCCGCGTGGCTGTGAAGACCTTGTTGTTCCAATGCTGGACGGAGAGGCGCAGATGAGATAGGGTGTCGCGGCTTCCGTCTTCCCGCTCACTGCCTCTTGGGAGTTGCAGTTTTGGGACGAAGTCCTCCATTTTATTCCGGATGGGTGCGGACTGTACAGAAACCACTCGTTTCTAGTGCTGCTTTGCTTTATTCTCTTTGTACAAGCCTGCGGGGAGATTCGATCCTGGGACCTCCGAAGGTCCTCAGGCTCCCCCCGTGGAAGAACGTGAAGGGGTAATAGGGGAAGCTTATGGTGCCAACAGAAAGAACCTGTCACCTTCCCCAGAAACCCTGAATCCAACAGCCCCCCACGCCAGGGTCTCCGCCACCAGAGGTCCCTGGTCACTACGCGTCCTTAGGTGGTTCCCTGTCTAACCAGCCGAGAACGAAGATTCGCCAGGTCCTCTCTAGGGCGGCATGGTATTTGGTGTGAAGAACTTGCCCAACCTTTGAGATTGAGAAAAATCACCAGAAAAACAAACGAACAAACAAAAACAGACCTCGGAAGATTTTGCTGCAAGAAACTTCACTGAAGGCAGAAAAAAGACCCCACTAAGCGCAGTTTCTTTCATTGTTTAAAACACGTGAGGATTTTTTGTCAAAATCTCTCCTCGATTGTGGTTTCTCTGTAAATAACTTTTCTCCTCGTTTCATTTCACTTTCTTAACTATTATAAAGCCATTATAATATAAGAGTTTTAAACAGTCCTGGTTCCACATGCTTAGTTCTGAAATTGTCACCATCGGATTATGACCAAAAATTTTCATTCTAATTTAAATTTTTTTTAAGTACATTTATAATAGGCTTATGGATTCCTTCAGAAAATAAACTCAAGAATTAATTATTCTGAGTTTCTTAAAGGTCATTAAAATTTTTTTAAGATTTTCTTTTTTTAATTGGAGAGACAGACTTAAGAGGGGAAACAGAAGGAAAGGTCTTCTGTCTGCTGGTTCACTCCCCAGTGGCCGCTATGGCCAGAGCTGAGCTGCTCTTGAAGCCAGAAGCCAGGAGCTGCTGCTTCTGGCACTCTAATGTGGGTGCAGTCTCAAGGCTTTGGGCCATCTTCTTTTGCTTTCCCAGGTCATGAGCAGGGAGCTGGATGGGAAGTGGAGCAGCCAGGATGGGATCCTGGCATTTGCAACATGAGGATTTAGCCACAGAGCCATTGTGCCAGTGGCTGCTAATTTTTAAGACTTAGTTGAAAGGATTAGAGGATAGACCCTCCATCTGCTGGTTCACTCCCCAAATGTCAGCAATAGTCAGAGCTGGACTGGCTGGAAGCAAGAGCCAGGTACTGGATCCCCCGTGTGGGTGCTGGGGATTGAGCCATTATCTGCTGTCTGCCAGGACTGGAAGCAGAGTAGCTCATCCCAAGCTCTTCAGTGTGGATACCCTGTGTCCCAGGCTTCACCTTAATCCACTGGTTAATAACAAAAGCAACCCCTCCCCCCCCAAAAAAACACACTGCCTTGCAGAATCATATCAAGACTACCAGAATTTCAACTCATTTCTCCAGTATATAAGATCTGTGAGGATGGCATTGTGGTACAGTGGGTTAAGATTAACACCGGTGGGCCCGGCGGCTAAAGTCCTCGCCTTGAAAGCCCCGGGATCCCATATGGGTGCCGGTTCTAATCCCTGCAGCTCCACTTCCCATCCAGCTCCCTGCTTGTGGCCTGGGAAAGCAGTTGAGGACGGCCCAATGCATTGGGACCCTGCACCCGCGTGGGAGACCCGGAAGAGGTTCCAGGTTCCCGGCTTCAGATCGGTGCGCATCGGCCCGTTGCGGCTCACTTGGGGAGTGAATCATGGGACGGAAGATCTTCCTCTCTGCCTCTCCTCCTCTGTGTATATCTGGCTGTAATAAAATGAATCAATCTTTAAAAAAAAAAAAATTAACACCAGTGACAACAGCCCATGTGAACACTTACATGAGTCTCAGCCCTGAGTGCCACCTGCTAAGGCTCCTGGGGCAGTAGCAGATTGCCAAGTGCTTGGGTACCTGACACCCATGTAGGAGACACAGATGGAGTTCCAAGTTCTAGAGTTGGGCCTGGCTCTAGCCCAACCCTAACCATTGCAGCCATTTGGGGACTGAACCAGCAGATGGAAAAATCTCTGAATTTTGCTGTCACTCTGCATTTCAAATAAGCAAATCCTTAAAAAAAAATTTGAAACTGTGGCTTTTAAGTCTGAAGCAGCTGCGACTTGAAATGGTGCCCATATGGAATGCTGGCACTATAAGCAGTGTCTTAACCAGCTGCAACAACACTGACCCAAAGAAGCCATCTTTAAAGACATTTTACCTTATGTATTTATTTGCAAATCAGACAGGATGAGAGATTTTTCTGTCCATTGATTCACTCCCTGGATGGCCACAATTTATGGACAGATCCATGCACTGGTTCACTCCCCAAATGGCCACTATAGCCACAGTTGAGTTGATCTGAAGCCAGGAGATTGGAGCTTCTTCTGGTCTTCCATAGGGTGCAGGGTCAAGCTCTAGGTCACCCTCTCCTGCTTTCCCAGGCCACGAACAGGGAGCTGTGATGGAAAGTGGAGCAACCAGGACACAAACTGATGTCCACGTGGGATCCCAGCACCTGGAAGGTGAAGATTTGGCCATTGAGCCATTGTACTATGCCCAAGAACCTGTTCCTTAAACACAGCTTTGGGTTATAGATAATTTCCCATCAAGTCCACGCCCCCAAGGTTCCTGTATCACCTACAATGCCACCACAGCAGTACATGTTAACCAACGACATCATTCAACATGCCAGTGTGGTTTTGGACATGTATAATGGAGTCATCAGTGAGCCGAGATTTATAGGCCAAACTAGTCAGTGTTTTCCATAAGTGACACATATTCTCAAGCCTGTTGTATTGCAGTATAGTGTGTCCAGGGGAGCAGTGCTGCTTCCTATGCCAGTAGGCCCCCAGATCTCAATAACCTAGCCAAATTACCTGGTCTTGAAACTACCTAAGGTCATTCCTTCTGGTTTTTCAGAATCAAAAATGAGTACATGAAATGCTTTTTGCTCCTTTGCAGACCCAGTTCCCCGCTAGCAACCTAGGAAAGCAATGAAGATGACTTAAATAGTTGAGCCCTTGCACTGATGTGGGAGACCTGGAGTTCCAGGCTCCCAGCCTCAGCTTGGCCCCATTCTGGCCATTGTGGCCAGTTGAGAATTCAACCAGTGGATGGACAATCTCTCCCTCTTTTTAACTCTGCCTTTCAAATAAACAAGCCAGGCCAGTAGCAGAGGTTTCCACTTTACAAAGTTAAATCACCAATCAATCTATGGATAACTCAACTCTTCAGAGCCCAGGATGTTTCCCCAATCCAAGCTCACTCTTGTCTTCCAAAGGCAGACAACAGCACCAGGGCTGGTCCAAGCACTCCTGCAAACCCTCCCCAGGCGAGAGCAGCATACACAGCAGAGCACGGCATTATGAGCATATCCAAATTTATTTGAACGCCATGTCACTTTTCAATGTGTTTAAAAACCTCATAAGTTACTGGGAGCCCTGGCCCCCTGGGACAGCATGCCAGAGGTACTGTGATGTGTTGCCTTTCCCTACAATCCCCAGCAAGTCGTCCGAGTCCAAAGCCGCAGAGAGCCAGGCGTTCTCTCCAGTCTACTCCTCTGGTTTTTGTCTCAAGGGAAGGAGGTCAGAGTTATCAGGGAACAAATCAGAGCTGCGCTTCCGGCTGAGGTGTGTGGGGGTGGTGTGGGCAGGAAAGGCCGAGGTGGAGATGGGTTACTCTGTACAGCCTTGTGGAAATGGAAAGCCTGCAGAACCACTAACAAATGGATTCCCGGGTGAGGATCCGGTCGGTGGATGACAATCTCCAGAAATGGCGGGCAGCAGCCCCAGAAACTGGGTGGGGCCTGCCGAGGGCACTGCCGTCATGTCAATACAAATTGGAAGCACAGCTCCTCTTCATTTTGAGCCCAGATAAAACAGTAGGGAAAAGTGAAAAAATAAAGAGACAAGCCCCAAACAGATGGGAAGACGCTGCCATTGGAGTGATATCAAAAAAACTTGAGCTGAGTTTGTAATGCTGGCGGCTGATTCAGCCTCCTCCCTGTTCTGTCTGTTGCAGGGCCATAGACTTTGACCAAACAGATAGTAGTAGAAAAGGCTAGAAAGAGGGGCTTGAAGACCGTGGATTTTGACTCCTGATTTTATTATCCAATTTCTTTTTCCTATTTAAAGTAGTCTTCGGCGGCTGGGAAGCCTGGACCCCCCCTGAGACCAGGCAGTCGGAGCCGGTGGTTGTTGGAAGGGACAGGGTGGGGGCTAGGGTGGGGCAGGGAGACCCTGCTCTGCGGGCGGTCCTGGGTGGAGAAGACAAACCGCACTGTAGAACCCAGGTGCAGTGGGGAGGGGGAGGCAGGAGCAGCAGGCTGGGGCTATGGACCCACCTCAGTCCCCAGTTTCATTCTCCTCTAGGGTTTCCCCACTGGTGGCATTCTCTGCGGTCTTGGAGGCCTGCAGCCAAGAAAAGGAGAGGGAGAAGACTTGTCAGTTCCTAACTGGGAGTGGCGTCCAAGGAATCAACAGTATCGTCGTCTCTGGGATCCACTGGGCCAGGGCTTGAAAAAGGGTGAGGTACAGGTCTGCAGAACTCTGCACGTGCACCTGCCAGAGGCAACACACACCTTCTTTTTCTTCTTTTTCTGGGTTTTCCGACTTGCAGAACTCTGGAGGAGAGCCTGGAACACAGGAGGAAAAGTAGCTTGAGGAAAGCAGAGGAAGCACCAATACACGAGGGATGATGGACAGTGACACTGAGCCCTCACACCCAGGTCAGGTACCACTCGGCCAACACTGGCCAGGTCGCCCTCACCTTCAGCTCTGCATCCTGCACCTCCAGCTCAGACTTGTAAAGGTCGGGCTCAAAGGGACCGCTGGTTATCCTCATGGGGCCATTGGGCATGAGCAGAACTGTGAATTTAAACTGGGCAACAAATTCACCTGTAAGAGAAATGAAGACACACTTTGACAACCCGCACACTTTTCTGACACTCCTGGGAGAAGTACACCGTGTAATCAGGGGCCCCAGAGGTGATGCTTGCTCAGAACTCACCCTCCTTCTCATAGAGAACATTAAACGGTTGCAGCAGCTCATGTTTGGCACATTCCACCACACCCATGCGAGCCTTCTTTTCATCTTCAAAAGCTCTGGGTAGGGAAGATGGAATTCAGAGGCATCCTTAACCCCTCAGCAGGTCTGACCACGGTGCCCAGGTCTTTAAGTAGCTCCTAGCCTCAGGCCAAGATCATGCTAAGGATTGCTCTTTTACATTACCTTCAATGAGAAGGCCATGGGGAGAGGAAGGGAGAGAGCAGGTGCCCAGGAGCATGAGCTACAAGTCTAGGCAGGAGAGGAGAGGGAGGGAGGGAAGGGGGAGGCACAAGTGTTGATTCCTGGCTACACGGTCTGTGAGTCAGACTGGTTCCAAGTCCCGTACTTGTGAGGTGCAGTACCTTAAAGTGAATGGCATGGCATCAAAGCGCCTCTCCACCTCACTGAAGAAGGCACGCGAGGTTTTCATTTTCAGGCCGTACTGTTTAGATGGATCTCGCTTATAAATGGTGGTTCTTTGCCCTGCATCCTTGGCCTACGAAGAGGAACGCAGGGCGAGCTCAGCGTGGCGCACCCAGCTGCCGTCAGCAACCTGGCCACCCTGGCGCTCGCCTCACCTTGCCCTCTCCGGAGCTCACAAGCACATCCACAGCGTACACCTCATGCACCTCAAATTCGGCTTTCTCGTGGTCCTTCCTGAAAGGGATGGAACATAAGGGGATGCTAACAGGCAGCTCCGGGGAGGCTGGGGTACAAGAGGGACAGTGGCTGCCACCTACTTCTGTTGGTCTGTGGGATTCTGGATAATTGTCTTCTCTCCATCGATGACATGTTGCTTCAATTGGTGTGACAGCATACCTGTAGACAGGACAGGCCTGTGACACCCTGAAGGTTTCCCAATGCATCCACCTAATCAGTCTTACAGGGCAGCCAACAAGGGAAGTGTCTGGCTGTGGCAACCCAGGGGCTGGAGGGATCCTGACAAGCACTGAAAGTTCCGTTCTGCTAACTTGGGCATCTCTGGCTCTTACCTTCTATGGGCGTGCAGTTAAACGAGTGGGCCACCTTGTTCCAGGCCTCCGTCACCTGTGTGTTCTGGAGGTACACAGCCAGATAAAAGGAGAGATCAGGCATGAATTAAGTTCTCTACTAGGTGAGGCGGAAGCGTAAGAACGGAGACCTCTGACATCCTCCCATCAAGTGCCCGGGAGGGGAATGCACTGGTTCTTTGTTTCACAACCATGTCATCACTAAGAAGAAAAATTCCTGGTATTTGCTGATCATCCTACAAAGTGTGTCAGCAAAGATGCTCTAATCTGGCAGCGATTATAGGATGGATCTACACTCCAAACTAGATGAGGAAATGGTGGCTCAGAAAGGCTCAATGATTTGGCTCAGGGCTACACAATCACCAAACAGACAGGTCTCAAACATCTCTGTCGCTCGTGTTGTCAGTGTTTATTCCTTGATGGCTGGCATTGATCTGCTGAGAGGGGACAGCAAACCCTTTATTTTCCTTTCTTTACAGTACAATCTGATCCTCATGGAAGCTACTATAATACAATGAATAACTAATCATACCTAATACTAGTACTGATGTGCAGGTACTGTGTAAAGCAAGTCAGCTAGGTTATCTCAATTGTTACAATTCTCTGAGAAGGCACAATTATCCTCCTGGGCCAGCATTGTAGGGTGGGTTAGGCCACTGGTTTGTGTCCCAGATGTTCCACTTCAAACCCAGTTCCTAGCTAATGCCCCTGGGAAAACATAGGAACATAACTTGAATAGTTGGGTACTGTACCCACATGGGAAACCTGGTACAAGCTCCTGCCTCCTGGCTTCAGTCTGCCCGTTTTTTTTTTTTAAATAAAGATTTATTCATTTTATTACAGCCAGATATACACAGAGAAGGAGAGACAGAGAGAAAGATCTTCCGTCCGATGATTCACTCCCCAAGTGAGCCGCAACGTGCCGGTGCCCACCGATCCGAAGCCGGGAACCTGGAACGTCTTCCAGGTCTCCCACGCGGGTGCAGGGTCCCAATGCATTGGGCCGTCCTCAACTGCTTTCCCAGGCAACAAGCAGGGAGCTGGATGGGAAGCAGAGCTGCCGGGATTAGAACCGGCGCCCATATGGGATCCCGGGGCTTTCAAGGCGAGGACTTTAGCCGCTAGGCCACACCACCAGGCCCTGCTCCTGCCTGCTATAGCCATTTGGGAAGTGAACCAGAGAATGGAAGATCTTTTCTTTCTCTTTGTAACTCTGCCCTTCAAATAAAACTAAATCTTAAAACACACAGCTCTCTTACTGTGAAGATATATAGTAATTGTAACAAAATATGTAAAATAACACATTCACAAGGCTTACAATGGCTGAGGCACTATTCAGAGGGATTTAAAAAATTTTTTTTAAAAATTAAATAAATAGGGCCCGGCGGCATGGTCTAGCGGCTAAAGTCCTCGCCTTGAAAGCCCCGGGATCCCATATGGGCGCCGGTTCTTATCCCGGCAGCTCCACTTCCCATCCAGCTCCCTGCTTGTGGCCTGGGAAAGCAGTTGAGGACGGCCCAATGCATTGGGACACTGCTCCCGCGTGGGAGACCCGGAAGAGGTTCCAGGTTCCCGGCTTCGGATCGGCGCGCACCGGCCGTTGCGGCTCACTTGGGGAGTGAATCATCGGACGGAAGATCTTCCTCTCTGTCTCTCCTCCTCTGTGTATATCTGGCTGTAATAAAATGAATAAATCTTTAAAAAAAAAAAAAAAATATTAAATAAATAAATAAATATTTATTTGAAAGCTAGAGATAAAGAAGAGATAGAAACATCTTTCATCCACAAATTCACTCAAGTGCCTGCCATAGCTGGGGCTGGGCCAGGCTGAAGCCAGCAGCCAGGAGCTGTTACTTTCCCAGGCTATCAGCAGGCAGCTAGGTCAGAAGCAGGAACTCAAATCAATGTCTGTATGGAATACTGATGTCCTAAGTGGAAGACTGATGTGTTTTGCCATGGCGACAGCCCCTTAAAGGGCTTTTTTAAAACTTCATGGAATTAGGTCTATCTTTGTAAGGAAATTGAGAAGTTTAAGTAAAAATAATCCATCTAAGGCCCAGTGTGCTAGTGTAGTGACTGAAGTCCTCACCACGCAAGCACCAGGATCCCATATGGGCGCCGGTTCTAATCCCAGCTGCTCCACTTCCCATCCAGCTCCCTGTCTGTGGCCTGGGAAAGCAGTAGAGGACGGCCCAAAGCCTTGGGATCCTGCACCCGTGTGAAAGACCTGGAAGAGGCGCCTGGCTCCTGATCAGTTCAGCTCTAGCCACTGAGGAAGATCTTTCTGTATCTCCTTCTCTCTGTATATCTGCCTTTCCAATACATACATACGTACATACATAATAAATCCTTAAAAAAAAAAAAAGTACCCATTGAAAGTGTGAGGAACAGAAAAGCAGAGAAAAAGGAGATAAAGAGAATGTTGTAAGTATTGTGTAGGCTTCTGGAAATTCAAATGTTAAAGAAATGTCTCAACTAATAACTGAAGTGTACAGTTCTATTTACTAATCCGTGAGTGCTTCATGGTCCCTAGGTCCCCTGATCCTGTCTCGCAGTACAGAACCTGGGCACCAGCCCAGCTGCATGGTCATCTCACTTCTATCCCTTGTCCAGTTCTTGTTTCATAACCTTTTAAAATTGGGTTTACGTGTTTTGCTGTGAGCTAGTTAGCTCAAACTACTTGGGGATAGATGCATACACAAAGCAAAAGGGGGGACAAGCTTTGGTGTGATAGGATGCTGCACAAAACACTTGCACTTCCTTGAAGTGCCTATTACAGCTTCCTGCTAATGGAAGAGAAGGCTCAGAGCCTTGTCACCCACGACTGAGTTCTCACAGCTCCCCTCTCAGCCTGACCCAGTCCCAGCTATGGCAGGCACTTGGGGTGTAACCAGTTGACAATGTCCATGTGCCTTTCAAATGAACAAGATAAACACCATTCATGAATAAAGAAAAGGCAGCACACATCTCCATACCCCTAATGGGGAGCTGGCTGCCATTATATATGGAGTCCTGGATTGCCTGAAACTGAACTGGCAGCCATGTGTAATGCTGCTACTGCGAGTGGCAGCTTTACTTGTCATGCCACGATACTAGCCCCAGATAGAACTCATTTCAAAAGGTCACTTTCTGAACGGAGTTGCTCTGTATGCCTAAGGCTTCTCTGGTCTTGTCTCTGGAGGTGGATGAAAAGCTTACCTGGTTCCCAGGTTTGACCAGGCGTAAGGCAGCTTCGGCACAAAGGTGAGCTGCCTTTATGACGTCCGCTTTCCGCCCGGTCACGTGGGTCCCCTGGAGGAGAGGAAGCGGAAGCCCATGAGAAGAGCCTGTTCACTCAGTCCACATTGATGAACGTCAGGGAAAAGGTGCTTCTCTGGAGAGTTCTGTAGAAACTCTCTCCTGAGGTACATGGTGGTGCCCGCCCTCCCCCGGCCCAGGTTGAAGAGAGGTTAACAACAGGCCACCCACCTGAGCCACGTCAACCACGAAAGTGTGCGCCACGTTGGCAATGAACCCGTCCACGTGGACCCCCAGGTCACTGAAAGACAAGAGTGGGACACGGCATCAGGGGAGGACACCGCGAGACGATGACCGAGAGAAGTGCTGAGAAGGGCGGCCTTACATCTTTACGAGGTCTCCTTCCTTCAGAACATAGTCCTGGTCACTCTTCAAAGGCGAGAAGTGACACACGCAGTTGTTCACGGAAATACTGGTGGGAAAGGCAATACCTGCAACGACATAACCATCACTCCACTGCCCTGCGCTCCCTCGCGCTGCAATTCAGCGAAAAGAAAATCCCTGTCAGGGGTTTCTCACATTTCATCCCGTTGGATTGGGAAGGAAACGGCCTATATGCCACTTGCCAATCTAAAACCAAAATCTCCAAATGGGCCAACTTGGGCAGGGCTGGTGCATTATGAAAATGAACAAAACATAACCTCAAAACATTTGGGACTAGAGAAGGGTCGAACTTGTAAATGATACATGAGTAAGAGCATTTTTTTTCTTACCCTTTTTCATTTCCTTTTCTTTCTTGAAGATTTTTCCCGTCTCCTCCATTATCATGGCATCACCTTTCTCACATAGGCTCAGCACGGACACACCTGAGCTGGAGGCTTCCACCAGGGACCGGAGAACCCCTAGGCACAGAATCCCACCACGTATTTACTGTCTAGCCACCACCTCCCTTTTATCTGCAAGTTTCTTACTTCCAGTGCCAGCCCCCAGAGGCTGAAAAGAACGTCAACTTGGCCTCTTGAAGCATGTCTACCTATAACCTCTAGTTTTTACCTTTCCTTTGTAAAAATAACAATCAAGTCAACATTCTTTTGTCACCCTTGCATTCTGTGACAACTGGGTATACACAGTGTCTTCGGGGATAAGCCTCAGACTGTCTGAAGGCACTCTCCTGAATTCGTGCCAAGGAACCCCAATGTGCACGCGATGCAGATTAGAAGTTTATGGGCTTCAACGACAAGCTGAAGGCAGACACAGAATTGCTGACTCCAAACTGATGCACTGTTAAATTGTTACCCTCTTGTCTGCCCAGACATCCTTAATGAAGTATTAGTAATCTCAATTTATTTAAACTTATTCCCTCGGACACATGCATAAACCCAGGGGACTCCTAAGTGTCTTGGCACTCCTGGCTTACAGTTTGCAGTAGATTGAAAGGGGATTAGCGACCCTGATTTCAGAATTGGTATCTGAGATCACAAATGGCTCAAAACTTAAACTGCAAGCAGAAAAAACAAAAACCAATTATTTTTACTCCAATCATTAGTATCAATTGCTAAGATGCGCCAAGTTAAGGCACTTGCTGTCCACTGGGCCACACGGGCGAGGGCAGTGCGTGTTCACACCCTCATGAACCAGTCTGATTTTCAGGCCTGAGTCCTGAGATCTCAGTTCTGGACAGCCCTGGAAGCCATAACAACTCGGGTCCAGTGACACCTGTAACCCCTCTTCCCAACTCTATGAGGAAAACCATGTACAAGCCCAGAAACAAGCAGCTTCTAACTCTCTCAGCGTGTGTTGAAATGGAAAGGTGAACTGGAAAGAGAGAAAATAGAAAGTGAGCCATCAGCTTAGTGTGGAAAACAACTGCCCAGATGGGCTCCAACAAGGATGACCAGTAACAATCCTGAAACCAGTCCCACAGCCTGGTTGGGTAGAAGGGGAATCCCCAAATCCTGCTCCGCAAACAGCCACAGGTGAGGGCAGAGGCGGTTCTAAACAGAGTGGAAGGCAAAGGAGTCTCCAGGAGATCCAGGGCTGTCCCTTCCCAAGGTCCCCCGGGTTGGCTGCAGCGCAGAATGGGGTCCCCACCAGGGTGCGAGCTGAGGAGGGAAGACTCCGGCAAAGCACGTGGTGGGGAAGCCGGCGGCAGGCAACGCGGCACAGGGAGCAGGGAGCCGGCCACACGTGTCGGCTCGCCTCCTGACGCCCAGAGCAGCCGCGACCAAACAGAAGCGCGCTTCAGTCGCCAACAGCTGGGTGCTTCCGTCTCGGGGCAGCCGCCAGGACAGAGGAAGCAGAGACCCGGAGTGCAGGGCGAGGGCACGGAAGGAAACGCGCCGTGCTCCCTTACCAAAGGCCTGGGGTCGGAGCCTGCCCGGCGACCCTCTCGGTGCTCTCCCCGGTCGCCAGCCCGCACCTCCAGACTCCCAGTCCAGGGCCTGGCCACGCTGATCACGGGCGCGGACACTGGGTCTGCCCACCACGCAGCCGAGGCGGACCCCTCGGGAGCTCACCCCGCCAACATCCCCCCACACCTCGCTCCAGGCCCTCCAGGGTCTGCCCGGCACCTCTCCCTCCCAGCCTTGATTCCGGACCCCCGAGGCCGCACTCACGGTTGGCGATGTCGCCCCCCATCTTATACTTGGTCACGACCAGGTCTTCGGCGATAGTTTGCTCCTGCTGCTCGTCCTCGCCCGACATCTTCCTATCACCACCACCACCACTGCAGCCTCGTTTGCCCTGAGCCGCCGCCTCGGTCGCCCTTCCCAGCCGCAGGCTGTGGTCAGAGCCACCACGATCCGCGAGGAGAGCGGGAGCGAAAGCGCGAGCAAGCAAGGCAGCGGGCGGGCGGGCGAGAGCGAGAAGCAGCGAGCGCGCGGGCTGAGGCGCACGGCACGCCGGGACGACGAGTCCTTTCCGCCGCCACCCTCAATCCGCCCTCGTGGCCGCTCGAACTACAACTTCCAGCGTGCCTCTCGTGCCCCTCAGCCAGGCCCTGGAGCCTTGCCCTCCAAGGGCCTCGCACGCCGGAATCGCCGGGCACGCTGGGAAGGGTCAGGCCCCGGCGGGAAGGCGGAGCCGTTGGCCAGCTCCAGGGGAAGCGTGGTTTCTCCGGGAAAAACCAGGAACGCAGAGCGAGAGCTCGTAATAGAGAGGGGGGCGGGCTGAGGGCCTAGGGGCGGGGCTTTGGGAAGGAAATGGAGTGGAGCGGCGGGAGGGCCATGTGGGCTAGGTGGAGCTGGCACCTGCCGGTCGAGTTTACTACACTCAGGGCGGGGAGGCTGGGGACGGAGTCTCGGATCAGAGTCGGCTGGCAGGACCGGTCCAGCCGGTCCCATCAGTTTCCCAGGCTGAGAGTACTGGGAGGGGGCCGACCAGGGAAAGAAGTAGAAAGGGTACCGGGAGCTGGATATTAGGGCTGCAGGGCATTATCTACCTGCGTCCTCCCAACTAGAGCGGATTCGTATCGAAATTGGGGTTCTCCTTCTGACCAGGGGTTGCCTAAGGCCCCGAAGTAAGTGTCCAGAAAGACTTGGGAGCTCTTAAGACAGTTTTGAAGCAATTTAGAGGTGGAAATCTTCCCTTTTACAAGGAAATTTCGAACTTCTCCAGGCATTTGTGGGACCTTGTTGTTATTTGTTGCCCGGTAGCGATTTCTAGAAACCCTTTTTACCCTCCCCAAACAGGGCCCAGTGCAAGCAGTAGTAGTTACACCTCCCACGGGGGTGCCAGTTCTTGAGTGCTGGCTGCTGCACTTCCGATCCAGCTCCCTGCTAATGTGCTGGGAAAGCAGCAAAAGATGGTCAAAGTCTTGGGTCCCTGTGTCCACTTGGGAGACCCTGAAGAATCTCTTGGCTCCTGGCTTCCCAACTAGCCCTGCAGCCATTTGGACAGGAACCAGGGAATGAAAGATCTCCGTCTCTCCTTCTTTTTGTAAACTCTCAAAAAAAAAAAATTAGTAATAAAGCTTAAAAAAAAAGAGGAATTAACAGGACTTTGTCGTATGCTTGTTTTAAGTAAGTTCATGTACAACTGGAGAAAGCTGGATGGGCAGAAAAAGGCTGTTAGGAGACAAAGTGGTCTCTTATTTCCGTTTTCCTCATTGGACAAACAGGAAGCCGAAAAAACATTCGTATTTTTATTGACACGTATAAAAACAAACAAAAAAAAACTTCATGGATATAAGACATTTTATCCCGGTCTTCTTTCTAGCCCCGCCCCCCCAGCCACTCACTACTCCGTGAGCACAGCTCCTACAGGGGGAGCTCAGGGACTTTTGTGAGTCTATGGGAGGGTGAGGAGTGATCATTTACAGCATTATCAGAGTTAGGGTTTATACAAAAATGTCCAGTTATTTTTCCTTCTGACCCCCCCCCTCCCCAGCAACATCACTTCTGGAGATGGGATGTCTGTGTACAGAGGAGGAGGTGACTTGGAGTTAAACTTGATTCAGTGCAAAAACAAGTAAAATGCCCCCTTACGAGGGCTCTGTGGTTTCTCTTTTGCTTCGACACTTGACAGTAAGAGCACGTGCATTGAACTGGGAAGATTTTGAAACCTGGACCTGCTGCATAATTAACCCAATCTTTACGGCTCAGTTGCCCCTGATCTATCTCCACAGTTTGAGTCAGTTACCCCATGGTCAATTGCAGCTAAAAAATATTACATGGAGAGTTCCAGAAATAAACAATGTGTAGGTTCTCGCTTTGTCTTGTGGGTCAGTGCCTTTCAGGATCCCTAGCCTGTTGTTGCTCGGGAAGCTGCTCAGCAGATCTCTTGTCATGGTATTGAGCAGTGGCTGTATTCCCACAACCCTCACTGATTTAATGGCCCCAAAGTGCAAGAGCTGCAATGCTGGCAATTCACGTTCGCCCAAGAAAAGTGCTTCCTTTAAGTGAAAAGGTGAAAGTTTTCAAGCTGTAGGCTCAAGTTGCCAGATCTCCTTTGTGAGCGATGCTTTTTGTAACATGAAATTGTAGAAAAAGAGAATTTGGGCTAGTTTTGTTGTTGCACACCACAGACTGCAAAAGTTATGGTCATGGTGCATGGTGAGGACATGCTGGTGTTTGGTACTATCTGTGGTTCCAGGCTGTCCTGGGCATCCTGGAACATTATTCTCAGGATGGGCAGGGCGGGGATAGGGGCTACTCGCATGTGTAATACGGGGTCCCTGTGCCTCACAACTGTAAGGAGCAGAAAAGATGAAGGGAAATCATGGAGGTAAAGTTCAGTCAGATGTCTGGCTCATAGTCAACAGTCCCCAGGAATCAGCAGGTACTCCATTCTTTACAGAACAGTGGGTTTCTTGGCTTTTCTGAGGATTAGGAACACGCAGGTCTTATTTCCTTCTGCCACATCTGTCCCCTCTCCTGTGGTCCACTCTGGGACAAAGGCGCACAAATGGGTCTCATCCTAGCAGGCCAGGGCCTGAGCGGAGGGGCTGTGGGGAATGCTCCTTCATATCTGCAGAGAGTCCTGAGGAAGGGGATTGGGAATAGCACACCAAGGAGGCAAACCTCTTCTCCTGGGGTCGGGAATGGAAAGAAAGTGCACGGCTGGCTACATACCACATGAATGTTGTGTCAAAGGGGTTTCAGAGCCTCCAAAGGTTGGCTGGAATTGTCTAGGACTACAGAAATGGGGCTGACACATTTTGGGGAGTGGGGAGAAGGGGTAAGGAGAAGAAGGGTACCCTCTGGAGGCACTAGCTGCCATCACATGCTTCCTGAGAGCCTCGAGGGAGAAGAGGCTAGGTTCTCTGGGCATTGGCTTTGGGGAAGAGCCTGCTATGCCAGTAATCAGGGTTATCAAAGGCGGAGTCGGTGGCCTCTAGACTTCGGAGTGTTTTCAGGCGGGCATAACGGACGTGGGGGGCCTGCTGACCAGGTCCCTGGAAAGCTCTCATCTCTTCGTACCCTTGCTCAGCTGCTGGGCAGGCCTCCATAGCTGCATAATCCCCCCCTGGCCCACCTCCACGTCGTCGATTCATATACTCGTAGTCCTCATCCGGAGTCGTGCCAGCAGCGGGCACAATGGGCACAGGGTTGAGCGGACAGCTCTGTGTGCTGCCCAGAGAGGCACTAAGGTCTGAACCCACGTCCATGTACTCATAGCCCAGCTCCTCAAGGGAACTGGGCCGAGGAGGACGGGATGAGCTGGGCCTTCGCCGCCGATTCATGTATTCATACTCCTCATCTTCATCTTCCTCTTCAGTACCCAGGACAGAACTGAGACCCACTGAAGAAAGAGTACCTTCCCGGGAAGAAGGCGGACCTAGGAGTTGAGAAGAGAGGATGGATAAGTGGGTGGAGGACTTCACAGTAATAGGTGGGGCGGAGGGAGAAGTTAGAAAAAAAAATCAATGGGAGGGATGTGATTAGAGAAGACAAAGAGGAGCCTGGAGGAATAAGAGGTAGATGGGAGAAAAGCTGTAGGAGCCAGGCACCTTTGGGGTGTGTATCTGGCATGACATAACCATTGACATCCTCTTCCTCTAGTCCCGGTGGGGCCACAGGTGTGACAGGCGTGAGCAGGCTGTGGCGCTGGGAATGGTAGGCACTGTCTCCCCGGGGCCGGGGGCTGCGGCTCCGGCTCCGGCTCCGACACATCGACCCCTTCTCCGGGAACTCGGCCTCAGAGCCTGTCACGTGACCGTCCGAAGATTCTGAGATCAGGCGAGTCCGTGGCAGTGGGTGCAGAGAAACTGGACGGGGGCACCGGTCACTAGCACCACAGCCTGCAGACTCCTATGGAGAAAAGAGACAATGGCATTTACGGAGACAAGGAGAGACACTTTGTTAGGAAGGTCACTCAGTACCTGCCTTTTTGGCAGGACATTGATTAAACCTCAGAAGTCTCTCATGTTTCCTGTTCTACCCCTTGCCGATCTGGTTCCAGATCCACTGCTACCCAGGACCAGCAGACCTCACCTGGCAGGCCTCTCCGAGATTACTCTGGTTCATGGGCATGTATCCAGATGATGGACTCAAGAGGCTCTGGCTCTGGGAGAAGAAAGTAAGAAGTTCAGACAAAGGGAGAACCCTGCCCTTCCTATGGGGTCTGTGAGTCATTAATCTGGGTGTCTGGGGTTTGCTGAGGACCCAGTGGAGGGTCTCAAGTAATGAGGAAGCATCTTACCCCACGGGGTCGAGGGAGTGTTCCAGATGGCAGGTTGAGAGCAGAGCCTAGAGTGGTTGCTAGGCTGTCGTCTTCGGCCTCCAAGTCCAGGTCCAGGTCCAATTCTGGCTCCAGCTCCACTTCCTCCAGTTCCTTGTCTGTCAGAGTGGAGGGCTCTGCCCCTTGGGCTAGTCCAGGCCCGCTCTCCCTCTGTGGGGACAGATGGTTGTGAAGGTGGGCTCTGGTTCCAGCCCATCCTTTTTGTTAGCCACGTCTTTGGCATCTCCTGGTCCCTACTCACCTTTATCACCAGATACCGTGGTGGGTCTCGGGCCATCCTGGTGAACTCATTGGCCAGTTCTTTAAAGGTGGGACGAATATTCTCATCAATCATCCAACCTGGGATAAGATGCAGGAAGTAAAAACCATAAGAAGAAATGGAGCCATAAGAAAAGGGAGGAAAGGGAGCTAAAAAAATGGTAGGGGAATAAGGGAGTGGGGGGGACTGGGTCCAGTAGTTTAAGCCTCTAGCTTGGCATATCCACACCCCATGTCTAAGTGCTGGTTCAAGTTTCAAGTACTTTGCTTTTTATCCAGTTACCTGCCAATGCACCCGGGAAGTGGTGGATAATGGCTCAAGGCCTTAAATTCCAGTCACCCATCTAGGAGACTTGGATGGAGTTCTTGGATCCTCCTTACATCCTAGGCCAGCTATGGCAATAGCAGCCATTTGAGGAATGAATCAACAGGCAGAAGATCTGTCTCACTACCTTTGTAAAGATTTAGATTTGTTTTTATTAGAAAGGCAGATCAGATTTATGGAGAGAAGGAGAGACAGATCTTCTATTCGCTTGTTCACTCCCCAAATGGCCACAACAGCCAAAGCTGAGCCAATCCAAAGCCAGGAGCCAGGAACTTCTTTCAGGTTTCCCATGTGGATGCAGGCTCCCAAGGCCATCCTCTACTGCTTTCCCAGGCCATAAGCAGGAGCTAGAAAGGAAGTGGAGCAGCTGGGACACAAACACCCAAATGGGATCCTACAAGATAAGGATTTAGCTATCACACATTGTCCTGCTTCTACCTTTCAAGTAAATAAATACGTCCTTGGGGAAAAAAATGGCCAGAGCCAGTAGATAACTCACACTTGACCATGACCATGTAGACATCAATGGTGCAGATCTGGGGCTGTGCCAACCGTTCCCCCTTCTCCAGCAGGTCTGGTACTTCCGCTAACCGCAGCCCTGCATAGGGCTCTGCACCAAATGTCATCAGCTCCCAAACAGTTACACCTGGTAGGAAAACATTATCCATGGGTGGTAGGGTAAAAGGGAAGGTGCGAGTTGATGAGACACAGCATCTGAAAGGCTTGTGGCGGGGAGGGGGGGAGGTTGTGGATGGGTGTTGTCGCCACAGGCTGTAGCGGAATTTGGGACAGGTACGGCAGGAAGGCACTTAGAAGCACTGACCATAGCTCCAGACATCACTCTGGTGTGTGTATTTCCCAAAGTGGATGCTCTCAAGAGCCATCCACTTAATTGGTGTCTGTGGAGTAAAGACAAAGGTGTAACAGTCAGTATGCAGGATGAGCTCCTCTTCCCAGGCTATGTCCACACCATCCTCGCGCCCCTCACCTTGGCTTCACTGTGGAGAAGTTGCTTGTCATCTGGGGGCAGCAGGTCTGCCACCCCGAAATCTGCCACCTGAACCTGACTGGGTGACTTGAGTAGCACATTGCGGGCAGCCAGGTTTCTATGCACCATCCCATGTTCCTCAAGATAGTACATGCCCTGCAGGGGCAGGAAGACTCTTCAGGGTTGGAGGACTTATTGCCACCACCTGCAAGCCCCCAAGCCCTGAAAGGACCTGTCAGTATTTCAAACTGCTCTGCCATTCCCTCCCTCCCTGGCCCAGGCTCCCTCCAGAATCCTCTCACCTTGGCAATCTGCACTCCCCAATTGAGCAGCAGCTGTGGGCCCAGCGACTCCCTCTGCTGCCTCACGTGATCCAGTAGGGAGCCCAGAGGCAAGTACTGAGTGACAAGCTGCAGAGATGACCCCGGGCACAATCCTAGCAGCCGGACGATGTGGGCATGGTCCAGGCTGCCGATGGCCAGCATGTGCTACAAGACACAAGAGGTGTTATCCAGGAAACAGACGAGTTCACACATGCGCAGTGCACACCCCAAACAGGCCTTCCCCCAACATCTGCCAACAGAGGACTGCACATCTGCATGATTATGTCTACTTCTGACCCCTCTCTGACAGGTGTACAGGGTCCCTCTCCTTTGCTTACATCTGTCACAGCTTGAAAACTTTGCCGTCCACTCTTGTCCTCGATGACTTTAATGCAGACTGGAATCTTGATGGACTCACCCTCAGGGATCCATACGCCCTGAGAAGTTCAGGGTGAGCATCAGCTTGGGACCATCCTCCCTGGGTCAGTCCTTCACCCCACATCCATCCCCCAGCTCCCCATATTTTCCCTGGGGATCACTCACTTTGTGCACAGTTCCAAAGACGCCAGCACCAAGCACCTTGAGCTTCCTCAGCTCTGTCTCTTTGAAGATTCTGGCCAAGACTTTGTTAGCCTTCTCACTGGGATCCAGAGGCTCTATGCTCTGAGGAGCAGGTGGGAAGGCGGCGTTCAGGCCAGGCTGGCCCCTGCCTGGCCCACAACCTACTCCCCATAATGGCTGCCAGGAGCAGCAAAGGTGGTGGCAGGAAGAGAAAGGATGTTGAGTTCTGTGAAGCACCAGGAGCGGGGTGGGAACTAACAGATCCTAAGGACTGAAGATGCTGTGCTGGTAAGATCAGGAGTCATGGGGGACGGGTCTTCCCATTGATGGCGGGATGGGCAGGGGCTGGGAGAGCTGCTGCTTTACACAGTGCCCTGTGCTTTTTGCTGAACTTCCATGTGCCTGCCCCACTTCATCCAGTCACTCTGGAAGGGGGAGTGCTCTGCAAGTGTGGTTGCGTTCAAAGCACAGAGAAGGAGGGTAACGTCTCCCAAGTCACTTGGGCCAAATTACTGGCAGAATCAGGACTAGCCTTCATGCCCCCATTTCTCAGGTAGGCATGTTTCCCCCCCTGCTGGGCCACACCATCTCCCTGCAGGAAGGGATCAAATCTCTGGGGAAAGAGGAGAGCAATGATGTTGATCCTTGGCTATACAGATGGCCTAAGGTGCCTCTCAAAATGAAGCTGAGTACTCACCTCTCCACGTTCCAGGTAGCGCCTCATAGCCCTTTTATTCTGAATTCGGCGCCCACGCCAGTAGAGAAAAGTGCCCCCCAGGATCAGGAAGACCGCTGCCAATCCTACTGTCACAGCCATTGCCAGATGGGTTTTGCTGTGGGATACGGAGAAGCCAAGCATTACCTAGAGTCAGCCCTGCTCTTACAAATGACCCCTACACCTGTGGCAAAGGTTTGGCACACACGTGGAGCGAAAAGTTAGTATTCACCTATGTCCCTGAGCTCTGAAGGGTTAATCTAAATCCGAACCTCTCTCCACGCAGCACCTCCCTCCCCACCCAGCTGCAGCAGGAGGCTTGCAAGAGGGGAAGACCACAGCCTGGATTCCTGTGTTCTGAGTCTGGAGGCAGTGGACCACACACATAAAATGCCAGCATGAATAACACTCCCTTCCCACAGGTGATCCCTCTCTGACCTGCTCTCTCAAATATCCCCAGTTCCCAGACTCTTCAGGCTTGTCGTACCTGATCAGCACCAGAGGTTGGCCTAAACAGTCTTGTAGTTCTGGTCCCTTACACCTAGACACAAGGAAAAAAAAAAATCACATTCATCAGTAGGAGCTTGGGGACAAGTATTCAATTCCAACAATCTCTACATACATAAGTTTGTTGCTGAACCTACCATAGCACTTCACCCTGAGGACCTAACCCTATCCCAAGACATGGCTTCCATTCCTAAGTCACCAGCACTTTGGGGCCCCTTTAAGCACAACATCTCTGAGCTGAGGTTCCTCCAAGATCTTCAAACTGTGGTTTAAGGGCCAGTGTCATAGTTCAGGGGGTTAAGCCATAGCTACAATCCCGGCATCCCCTAGTAGAGTGCCTATTTGAATCCCAGCTGTTCCATTTCTGATCCAGTTTCCTGCTAATGTGCCTACAAGGGCAGAAGATAACCTGAGTGCTTGGACCCCTGCCACCCATGTGGAAGACACAGATGGAACTTTTACTGTCTTTGGACTGGCCGAGCCCAATTGTCCTGGTCCATTTGGGAAGTGAACCAGGGGAGGACAGGAGATCTCTTTCTCCCTCTCTGTGCCTTCAAGTAAATAAGTGTTTTTAAAAACAAAAATACAGGGTCTGGCATGACTCAATTGGCTAATCCTCTACCTCCAAGTACCAGGAGTCCATATGGGCTCCAGTTCATGTCCCAGCTACTCCACTTCCCTTCCAACTCCCTGCTTGTGCCCTGGGAGGGCAGCGGAGGAAAGCAGTAGAGACGGCTCAAAGCCTTGGGACCCTGCACTCACGCGGGAGACCTACAGGAAGTTCCTGACTCCTTGCTTTGGATAGGCTCAGCTCTGGTCATTGCTACCATTTTGGGAGTGAGCCAGCAAATGAAGAACTTTATGTGTTTTTTCTTTTCTCTATAAATCTGCCTTTCCAATAAAAGCACACAAACTTAAAAACAAAACAACAACAACAAAAAAAACCCTGCAGTTTCATTCTGCACTGCTGCCGAGTCCCCCTTCCTGCCATCCTTCTCCACAGCACTGGGAGTGATTCACGAATCAGTGTCTTCCTGCTCCCCTCATCCTAGTCCTGTGCTTCTGCTCCTCCACCCTTACTCTGCGCCCCACCCCAGCCTATCATCTCTCCACTGACCCCTGCGTGCAGTTCTCGTGGCAGGGCCGGCATTCATTGTGAGCATCAGGATACTTGTAGATGGGGCCCTTGGCACCTAGCACTCCGTTGGGACAGCTGCTCACACAGTGGGGCCCATCTCGGAAATGGGCACACTGGGCACAAGCATCAGAGCCCTAGATGGAAAAGGACAAGGTAGGAAGATTGGGGAGCTGGGGTCGTTCCCACACCTCCCGGGTGTCAGCATCTTCAAACACAGACCCGAGAGTTATCCAGGTTCCCTGCACCTGCTGGAGATCTGGTCACATCAATCCTTGGACACTCCAAGTCTTATCCTAACCCTATCTCCCTTCCCAGTCCCATCACTGCTATGATACTCACTGAGCCATTGCACGTAGCAGCGCCCTCCATGAGCTGGCATTCCTGGTGGCAGGAGAAGCACTCACCCTCGTGGGCAAACTCTCGAGGCTCCCTGTCATTGGGGGCAGAGAGGGGAATGTCACTACCAAAGCCTCAGCTTCACTGCCTGGGAGGACCATCTCCAGGTTCTCCTGGTGCCCACTGAGACACATGCGCAGAGCTGCCTTAAGGCTCTCAAGGGCTGCTTGAGCTGTTCCAGCCCAGCTCCCCTCCCCATCTCCACCCCATCTCAGCCATCTCCCCTCACTGTACCCATTCAGAAAGTTGCAGTGGGTCACGCAGGCACCTCCTCGGCTGTAGTTTCGACAGGACAGACACTGACCAGGGCCTGGACCCCAGCAGCCCCCGGGAGAGCACAGAGAGTCACACACTTTGCCCTCAGCCACTGGAAAAGAAGGGCTGGATGAGGAAGGGGTTCTGAGGACTCCCCACAAGTTCTCTCCAGGAAATCTTCTTATTACGGCTCCCACTCCAAACACCCTCATTCTCTTTGGATCCATTCCACAGTCAAGGAGCCCCAAGCTCTCTCTCCTGCCCGCCAGTGGGGGGTGGGGGACTTGTCCTACCACACTCTCTACGCGGCCGGTTGTGTTTAATGTCAAGCCTCTCATCTGCTGGCCCCCGCAGCAGCCTGGTCCAGTTCAGAGAGTGATGGTAGCACAGCTGACGATTGGCACTTATATAGATACGCCCAGCACTGATCTCCTTCAGAGATCGGAAACCCAGAGACGTCACGTTCAAGTTCTTCATGATCAATAATGAGAAGCCCCGGCTGGAAAAGAGGAGAACAGAAGAGTGTAGATGGTCAGGGGTCAATGAAGGTCGCCGTGGGACTGTCTTCAGGCCGCAGCATGTGCCGGACCAGGCCAACCCTTAAGAGGCAATGGTCTGCGCTCCGTCTGTCTCTGCCCCCTCCAACTCTCAGACCCGTGGGACCTACTGCACGTGAGATTTCATGTAGAGTTCATGACTCAGGGGTGTCACCATGCCGGCCTCCGTTACTCACTTGTAGAGGCTTCTGCCCCCAATGGTCGTCAGGTTGGAGAAAACACTAAAGTTGTGCATGTGCGGAGGCCACGACTGGATGTTCAGGTAGCCTGAGGGGCAGGAGGGCGGTGTGAGCGGGGAGGCCTCTCTTTCCTTTTCGGATCCTTGAGCCTCAGGGAGCTATAGCTTACTCTCAGGCAGGACTGCCCCTCCCCACTCACCCGTGATCTCCCTAACTGTTCCGAAGACATTGAGCTTCTCTGGGTCCAGTGCGGGGATCTTGTGCCATGGATCTCTGGGGGAAGAATAGCAATAATCGATCAACAAGGTAGAGACAGCCCAGCAGCAATGACCTCAATGCCTCAGACCTGAGTCTCCAAACATGTTCTCTACAACGAGGAAACTGGGTCTTCAGAGAAATGGTTGAGATCAGAATATATTTTTTTTAAGATTAATTTATTTTTGGGCCCGGCAGCGTGGCCTAGCGGCTAAAGTCCTCGCCTGGAACGCGCCAGGATCCCATATGAGCGCCGGTTCTAATCCCAGCAGCTTCACTTCCCATCCAGCTCCCTGCTTGTGGCCTGGGAAAGCAGTTGAGGACGGCCCAATGCTTTGGACCCTGCACCCATGTGGGAGACCCGGAGGAGTTTCCTGGCTCCTGGCTTCGGATTGGCACAGCATCGGCAGTTGCGCTCACTTGGGGAGTGACTCATTGGACGGAAGATCTTCCTCTTCCTCTCTCTCTTTTTTTTTTAAAGATTTATTTGTTTTTATTGGAAAGGCAGATATACAGAGAGGAGGAGAGACAGAGAGAAATAGCAGTGTGTAGCAGTTGTGACATAAGCATCGGTTCAAGACCCAGCAGCTCTGCTGGTGATCCAGCTCCCTCCCAGTGTAGCTGGGAAAGGAGCACTGAAAACAGCCCATGGATATGCAGCAGGAGAATGGGAAGCAAAGGAAAAAAACCTCTAACCCATTGAGGCCGGTGATGAGAAAATCCAGATTGCCCAGGATCTTGGTGCAGTTCACAAATCCATCGATGTTGCTCGAGTCAACAGTCTGGAAACGACTGCCGGAGCCCGTGCCCTCGCAGGCTGCAAATACATAAGAAGCTCAGTGCGGGGGCCCATTTAGCTTTGCGGGAAAGGACAGCCCGCTCAATTCCTTACCCTCACCTACTCACCTTTGGGACACAGGCCCCCACAAGGCTCGCATATCTTGAGCCCATTTTTGTCCACTTCCATCTTGTCAGGAGGACAGGCCCTGACGCAGGAAGTTTGATCCACCACAAAGTTATCTAGGGAGGAGGAGGGCACCGTCAGAGTCCAGGGTGTTCGCTGCCAACTTGCAGCCAAGTCCCTGTCCTGGACCCTCACCCATCCCTGCTCTACGCCGGCTGTGTCCCCATCTCATCTGTTAGACTCTCTAAACACCACCCCTTGGATTCAAAGGTCCCTTGGTAAGGAAACCATTATGCCGCAAGCCCAGCTGCTTCCCACCAATACTCCCATTTGAGCAGGGGTTTAAGTCCTGGCCCCTCCACTCCTAACCTAACTCCCTGCTAATACATCTAGCAAGGCAGGAGAACAGTGGGTGTGGCACCCACACAGGACACCTAGATGGAGTTCTGGCTATTGGACTCAGTCTGGGCCAGTTCCAGTCGCTACAGCCATTTGGGAAGTGAACTATGGGATGCAAAGCCTCTCTCTCTCTCTCCCCGTCCCACTCTCCATAACTCTGACTCTCCAATAAATACATAATCTTTCAAAGTCTCTGCATGTTCTTGCTACAGATCACTGGCCATCACAGGGAAGCAGCTAGGGGGACAGGCGATAAGGGTCCCTCGCTGGGAATGAGCAGATAATTACAAGTCTGCCTTCCAGATTCCCTCTTAATCAGTCAATTTGATCCCATATTTTCTACAGCCCTGGGTGCACCACCTTATTCCTTTCCCTCGGGCACTTACGGGGACAGCTGACTACACAAACTCCTCCATACTGATACTTGGTGTGAGGGTTGGACTCCAGCTGGAAAGTCAGCTTATTGTAGACCAATGGTTGTGGACACCGGGGCACACAGGCTCCACTGTCATTGAAGTGTCTGCAGGCCTGGGTACACGGGAGATTCCTCACACCTGGGTTATGTAGGGATGCCCCCAGCTCTTCCCCAAAGCACCCCCACACACTGCAGAACCCAGGGCGGGGGTGGGTACATACGAAGCAGTCCGTGTCCTGAGGGCCTGAACAGCCCCCAGCACACTCATCATGGCAGCACTGGTTAGGGTCGGGCCCAAAGCAGTGACCATTACATTGAGGGGCACAGATGGTCTTGGTCACTGTGGAAGAAGAGAGAGCAAGGCTTTGAGGGCTCTGGGCACTGAGCTCCCTGGCCGTTGTGCACCCGTGCCCTCAGGGAGAGCCAGGCTCAGGAAGGCAGGCCTATGAAGGTCTTGGGATAGGAGGGAAGTGCCAACTCACATGTTTGGCAGTCTTCAGGTCCAGGACCCCAGCATCTTCCCTTGCAGGCCTCATGGCAGGGAGGACCTGATTGGGAAAAGAAGGTGACAGAAGGAGCCGTCAGGGCCAAGCAGGGCTTGCTGGAGTCAATAGTGTATGATGTCAGCACACAGGCACCTAGGGCTGGGCAACAAAGAGCTTGGGCAGTGTCCCTCCCTGGCCTCGGAGAGCAGGGCTGGGCTCTAGTGAACCTGTCAACAAGGGGTGGAGCCCCGCCTCCACACCACCCACTGGGCAGCTGGAGGGGAGGGACTGGGGCCTGTGCCAACCCCAGTCAGACCCAGTCCTAACCCAGGAACTTGGTTCCTCCTTGGCAAACTGAATATGTGCATGACAATGGATGGACACTAGAAGATTGTTGTGGGGCTAGGTAGGGAGTATGTACTAGTGGAAAGAGTAACAGACACGCAGTCCAGACGACCCAACCAGTTTCTCTGCTTTGGACAGAGAGTGTTTGCTCCTTTCCTGAGCCATTTGGCCTGCGAATCCAGGGAACTGACCCCCGTCCCTAGTGGCTGGCCCTTGGCCCCAAAAGCCAAGGGGTTTGCTGTGCAGTAAAGCCTGTACAGATCAGAGACATAATGCTGATGGGGAAGGAGTTGCTCTGGTTTGGGGGTAGTGGGGTGGGAGAACAGGCTTATTAATCACAGCCACTTACAGCTTCTGCCATTGTCCTTCACCGCTATCTCAGCAGCTGGGTCCCTCACGATGTCCCTCCAGTCAATTGTGTCCATGTGACAAAGTTTATCATTCTTCTCGATATAAACGCCCCCTGACAGAATCTCTGAGGAGGGGAAGAGACAGGTGTGGGTTAGGAACTATAGCAGATCCTCCTCTGCACTAACAACACCCCACCCCCACCACTCTCCCCGTCCCCCGACTCATCCCTGAGGCCACCTGCGATTCCTGAGCAAGGGGCAGACAGATTTGTCCAATTAAATCTCAGCTACAGAACAGCTAGCCTTAGAAGAGGAGGAGTTGGGCCCAAAGAAAACTCCCGCCTCCTCAGACACCTGTCCAGATCCGGTTTAGCCAGTGGGGGAAGGGAAAGGAAAGGAAGAGAGACAACATCCCTACTCTGACTCAACACCCCTTTCCCAAGGTCTACGTGCGTGTTTTCCTGACTGACTGGGGCTAGGTGATATTTAACCCCTACTGACGTCATACTATGGGGCCTGGGAGAGCAAGCCAAGATTCCTGGGGGAGGAGGGACAAACCCAGCTTCAACTCTAGTCCACTATGCTGCAAGGCCCTCCCCCAAAAGCAAATGCCCCCAAGTTCCCCCAGGGGGCCCTCAACTGTTTAAGGAGTGGTGGACCTTGAGACCACAGAGGTCAAGGTTGTGGGTGGAGAGTGGAAGGTCTTGGGGCATCGTGTAGGGGAATCTTGGCAGCAAGCTGGCTAAGAGGCAAGGGCAGAGGAATTCTCAGGAACTGACCAGTGAGCTGAGTGAAGCGGAGCTGGCGCAGAGCATGGCTGGAGTTGGTGTTGTAGTTCAACATGACGAAGATGGCAAACTTCCCGTCGTAGAACTGGGTTCCACGCACCACTCGAAGGTTGGGCAACGGTAGCGTAGAGAACTCATTCATGGCCACGAGGACATAGCCTGTCACTTCTCGGATCCACTGGGATGGAGATGGTGTCAATCAGAGGAATGACAGGACACAAAGCCTCAATCCCTGGGCTGGCATTGTGGTGCAGCGGGCTAAGCAGCTGCCTCTGATGCCAGGATTAGGGTGCTGGTTCCAATTCCAGGTTGTCTGCTTTCAACCTAGCTCCCTGCTAGTGTACCTGGGAAGGTAGTGGAGGGTGACCCAAGTATCTGGGTTCTGGCTACTCAAGTGGGAGAGTAGAGTTCCTGGGTCCTGGGTTCAGCTTGGCGTAGATCTGATTATTGTGGTCATTTGGGGAATGAACCAGCAGCTGGAAGATATTTTTCTGTTTTTCTTTCTCTCGGTTACTGTCTTTCAAATCAACAGATAAACTTCTCCCAAATTTTTTTTTTTCATCTCCTCCCTAAAGGCCTTGAGGAATCCATAACTTTTTTTTTTTAAGGAATTCTTAGTCCTTTGGATTTTTTTTTCCTCCAATTCTTTTTTTTTTTTATAAAGATTTTATTATTATTGGAAAGCCGGATATACAGAGAGGAGGAGAGACAGAGAGGAAGATCTTCCATCCAATGGTTCACTCCCCAAGTGAGCCACAACGGGCCGGTGCGCGCCGATCCAAAGCCGGGAACCACGAACCTCTTCCAGGTCTCCCACGCGGGTGCAGGGTCCCAAAGCTTTGGGCCGTCCTCGACTGCTTTCCCAGGCCACAAACATGGAGCTGGACGGGAAGTGGAGCTGCCGGGATTAGAACCAGCGCCCATATGGGATCCCAGTGTGTTCAAGGCGAGGACTTTAGCCGCTAGGCCAT
This sequence comes from Ochotona princeps, assembly GCF_030435755.1. Classification (NCBI taxonomy): domain Eukaryota; kingdom Metazoa; phylum Chordata; class Mammalia; order Lagomorpha; family Ochotonidae; genus Ochotona; species Ochotona princeps. Next base: position 16,258,944 of record NC_080846.1, on the reverse strand, counting down.
GCCGCCGGGCCCTCCTCCAATTCTGATTTTGGAAGCAGATGGTATTATACTACCATGTCCCTTTTGCAAAATGAAGGCAGTTAGATGTCTTCCCCTTTGCATCTCAGAGTTCCTCACGCCACCAGGGGCCTGGCTTAGTTTACTCCTTGTCTCGCTAGGTGCCTCTTGGTCCTCAGAGCTACTTTGGTCCCTCCTTATCTTGCACCGTGACTGGCTGCCACCTGCCCTGCCCCATTCCCAAGCCTGCTCCCTGTGTATCCCTGGCAACACTATCTGGGGCCAGAAGTTCCAGATTCTAACACTATCCACATATATGCACACACAGCTTTTAAAACGTTGCAACTACTGAGTTCCAGGAGAACTGAAGTCCAGCAGGGGGTGGTGCTGAGGAAGCAAAGAAGCCTGGTGCAGGAGGATAGGAGCAGGGCACGCTCACCTGCAGGAAGGAGAGATCAGAGTTGTGGCCGGTGAGCACTATCTCCAGGTTCCCCATCACCACCTCGCACTTGTTGTAGAGCTTGTACAGTGTCTGGTATTGGTTCTCAGCATCGCCGGTCACACTCAGTCCATTCAGAGTCCCAGTACACACTGTTGGGAGCACAGGTGACAAGTGGCACCAGACTGGATCTGAGTTTTCAGCCCAAAATCTGCTCTCTCTCCCACCAGTTTTCAGAGGGCAGCCACCTGCCAATGACCCTCCCCAATAGGAACAGACGGGAAGGTACCTAACAGCCCTAGAGCCCCTCTCAGAATGAATGCCTGTGCCACCCGGAAGGGGAATGTGCAAAGCTTTCCTTGTACCAATAAAGTGCCTCTCTGGTTCTGCTTTGGGTACTAAGGGGTTAATTAAGAAGGAAGACGTGAGGGATTTTCCCCCTTTCTCAGAAAGGAGAAGTTAGGGGAGGACCACAACTTTGATTATCTTCCCTCCACCCCATCAGGGCACTCACTTCTCTACCCCCATCCTGCCTCTCTGGGTCCTGGAATAAATATCTCTTTGGGGTGAGCACACAGCCCCTATTGTGTCTGCAGAGGGTGGGATGGGGGCAGAGGGTGGGGGCAGCGCCTGGGGCCACAGTGCAGCCCACAATGAGGCAATTCTATCCTGGAGGAGGGGGCTGCCCCACCCTGTCCCCAGACACTCAGTCCTCAGCAACAGTGTGCCCCCTCCACGTTCAAACCTTAGGCTCAGACAAGTGACCTCACCAGAGCAGGGAGCTCTAGTGGTGGCCGAGGGGGTCAATGGAAGCTTTGTCTCTCCAGCTGGAAGATAAGGAGCTGGTTGCATGCCCTCCTCCTCTTGCTAAACTCTGGCTCCCCTTCCCCTGTCCCCAACACACTCCAGCTCCCTCAGCATCACTTGCCAGCCCCCAGATTGTTTTCCAACAACTGCAAAGAAGCCCAGAGGGAAAACAGTAAACAGGCAGGACAATCGCTCTGTGAAATCTAGAGTCCAGAAGCCCTACCTGTCTCTTTCCTCTGGCTCAGTGGAAGTCTGTGTGTAAGGGGGATGGGGAACGGGGGTAGATGCCACCTGTTGTATCCACCCTTCCCTGGAGGCAGTGGCAGCTAAGTAGTAGACAGAAGTAGGAGCAGTGGGGGAGGTTCCAACCCTGACTAGGTGCACCCTCATCTGATCTCCCCTTCCCAGTGATTCCCTAGCAAGGGAAGGAGTGGCGAGTACCAACAATCGGGGCAAACAGGCAGGGAGCTCCTAAAAAGGGCCTCATTTCTGGAACAGCCCTGTGGCAACCCCCTTTCTGGCGAGGCATCCCCTCTTCCAACTGAAGGCACCAACTCTTCTCCCAGATAAGGCAGGTGGGAAGGTTTCAGCACAGGGAAGTGGTGTGCATGTTCGCATGCACATGCCATAAACACACACACACACACACACACACACACACACACACACACACCCCTACCACTCCCCTCTTGGCCCCAGAACTCCGGCCTTGAGTTCCTTATCAGGAAGTACTTCAGGTGCCCCATCTATCCCACCTGCCCCTAAGTGTTTGTGCAGACTTTGTGTCTGCAGCCTGGAGGTCCCCCAGCTCCCTGCCACCCTTGAGGGTAAAGTCCACACAGTATAGATGGGGCAAAGGGCTTGGGCAGGGAAGGAGCATAAATATCACCTCAGGGGAGAAGCTGAGAGGGGAACGGGGCTGGGAGAAGGGAATCGGAAAAGTCTGCTGTTCGCTCAGTGGTACAGAGGAGGGGCAGTGTCACCAGCCCTCCAGTAGCGCTGAGCACTGAGGGTGGGACAGAGCAAGAATCTGGTCCCTTCGACATCCCCCACCCCCATCAGAGCCTGGACAAAGGAGCTATAGAAGGCCTGGGACAAGGCCGGATGCCCAGAGGCTGCAGGATCCCGATAAAGCATACAGAGACCAACCATGCCTGCCTCCTGCCTTGTCCCAATCTGAGGCTCTGGGGCTCCCAGTGGAAGATTCCGGGGGTCTGAATGGGACCCGGGGACAAAGTCCTGGACTGGTCCCTCCCACTGCAGTCCCAGACCACCCCCTCCACCAGCTGGGAGTGTTCACTTCTCAAGATCTCAGAGTCTAAATTTAGGTCCAGCAACTGTGGGGGAAGCACAGGTGGCTTCTCCCACCCCAGGCAAGAGGCCCTGGTAGTGCCAGATCCCAGGCTGGAGTCCAGGGAAGGGGGAGGGCATCAACAGAACACCAATCTCAAAAGGCCAGCACCCCTCAGGGGCCTGGTGTCCCAGAGAGACTGCAAAGGGGGGGTGGGCTCAGAAGTCAGGGGGAGGGAGTGGGTGCAGGAGAAGACGGATGTCCGACTCCATATAGAATCGCAGAGCTGCCTAGAATAGGCCAAGGGGCAGAGGTTGTGCCAGAGGATCCGAGGGTAGCAGAGGGGTCCTCCTGGCCCTCGGGTTAGAAATTATAAGGACACAGACGGAAAGCGAGGCCAAACGGTCCTGTCCCTGCAGTCCCTTACTGGATAGTATAGTAAGTAGATGCTCAACGAACAGGACTTGCCTCCACCTGGCTCAGGCGGGAGCCAACCAGCTTCAAGCAGAGGGAAGGCGGGCAGGAGGCTCCGCCCAGCCTCTCACCCTCAAGTCACCTGGACTTGGCCCTCTGGCTAATCTTCATCGTCCCCAGGCCAGGCCCACTCACGGAAGAGGAGGTGCCGCTCTTGTTTTTCCAACACTTGAAAACAACAACCCCCACTAACCCTTTACCATAGCTCCACCCTGTCAGCAAAACAACGAAACTGGGGGGTGGGGGGGAAGAGGGCATTGGAGGGGTATTACTGAAACCCTCGGCGGGCTGGTGGGGCGGGAGTTGAACCCCTTCAGCCAGGACCCCCACTTCCAGGTGGGTCTCCATACATCTGCAAAACAGAGGTCTCCGCCCCCTGCCTCGCTCCCAGTTGCGCCCCTCAGCAGCGAGAGCTCCCCTGTGGGCACCACTCCTACAGAAGAGAGCCCAAGTAGAGGGTCGCGACACCCTGGGGAGTGGGGCTGGGGCTCCAAGAATGCCGTCTTAGAATCACGCCGAGAACCCGGGCGGCTTCTCTCCCGGGGTGGGGAGTAACCCGGCCCCGCACGGCCAAGGTGTACCCTGTTGGGGACCGTGCACTCAGTCGGTTGAGGGTAGGGGTGTTCCCAGGTCCCGACCGTGTTGGTGCCCTCCGCGACCGCTTAACTTACCTGCCTGCGAGTTGCCCACGTCCGAGCCCCGGGCCAGACTGAGAAGGACGCCCAGCACCTGCAGAGCCGAGCTGGCCCGCATGATTGCAGCCGAGAGTGAAGGGAGCCCAGCCGAGTCCGGCCCGGGGGCCCCCTGCACTAGGACATGGAAGCGGGGGCCACCTGAGCCGCCAGCGAGCTGGTGGCGGCGGCGGAGGTTGTAGACTACGGCGGGTGCTGGAGCCCGAGTCCTGGGCGGGATGGCAGGGGAGGGGAGTGCGGCTGGGCGGGAGGGGAGGGAGGCTGGGGAGCTGGCTGAGTCACAGCCGCGCCCCCTCCAGCCGCGCGCCCCGGGGCGCCTCCCGGCCCGCAGCCCCTCGAAGCCGGTAGAGGCGGGCTCCCGCTTTAATTTTTTTTTATCTTGGGGAGCTGGGTTATACCGAGGCCGAGACTCCCGAGACCCCCGAATTCGGGGAAAGGTAATGACTGTGGGTGGGGAAATCGCTTCCAGCCCGGCCCCCTTCAGCACAGGGTTGGCCTCGCCCATTTATCCAAATCACTCAACTCCCCAAGCCGGTTGGGTCACTTGAGGGAGTTTTTTTTTCTGTCTGAGGGTGACTTGTTTTCTCTCAGTGTTTTTGAGTGGGAGGGTGGGCGTTGTTGTTGTTGTTCTGTTTGCCTCACACTCAAGTCACCTCAGTTTTCCGGGGACTCAAAAACCCCGTCCTTGTAGCCACCCTGTCCGGGAACCTGAGCCCCAGAGGCTGCGTGAAATCGCACTGTCTCCGGCCGCTTCCTCCTCCAGTCCCGGCGCCGGCCGGGCCTCTCCCGGGGATTTGGTTGGGAGCTGGGGGCGGTGGGGGTGTGTGATATCCAGCCTGGGAACAGACCCCGGAGCCCGCCTCGCCCCTCCTGCCGCGGGAGGGGCTCCTGCACCTGTCGCCGTCCCCTCTGCTGCCCCTCACGGCCGCCTGGGAGAACAGCTGCCTGGCCTTGGGCGGCGGAGCCTGTGGCCGCGCCGTCCGGGCGGCCGCGCTTCCAGTCGCTCCCTTGAAGGCACCCGCGTGGGCACACGATCCAAGGCCCGCCCCACGCGGGCCGGAGGCGGCAGGGGCACTGAAGGCCACGTCCACACGTGGCCTAGACCCCTGGGGCTCCCACATGGGCTCCCGGATCCTGGCCTGCCGCCTTTTAGGGTGGCTGCCCAGAGACGGGTCCCTCATCGGCGCCCCCTGCTGCCCAACTCTGCAGCGGCGGAGCCCCGCATGCCTGCAGCGCGTTTCAAATCCCATCCATCGGCGCTGCGGGGGGCTACCCAGACTCCTTTCTCCAGAGCTTCAAGCCCGAAGATCTCGACAACTGTTGACCCTTGATGGAAGAAAATTTTTGCCTTCCTCCCCCAAAGATGAAAATTCTTCAACCCTTGGAGTGGGCTGTGGCGTCGCACACTAAGCCTGTGCCTGCAGTGTTGGCATCCTCATGGGCACAAGTTTGAGGTCTGGCTGACCCACCTCCCATCCGGCTCCCTGCTAATGGCTTGAGAAAACAGTAAAGATTGGCCCAAGTCCTTGGGACCCTGCACCCACGTGGGAGACCCTAATAAAGCACTTGGTTTCAGATCAGCTCCATTCCGTCTCATGTTGCCATTTGGGGAATGAACCAGCAGACGGAGATCTCTGTCTTGTCTCTCTCTGAGACTCTGCCTTTCAGATGAAAAATAAATCTTTAAAAAAAAAGAAAAAGAGGGCTTGGCAGCGTGGCCTAGTGGCTAAGGTCCTCGCCTTGATCCCATATGGCCGCTGGTTCTAATCCCGGCAGCTCCACTTCCTCTCTATCTCTCCTCCTCTCAGGATATCTGACTTTGTAATTAAAAAAAAAAAAAAAAAGAAAGAAAAAGAAAAAAATTGACGCAGCAGCTTAGAGGATTGCTCTGCTGGAGGTCGCCCAGTCATGTGGGACAGTCATAGCAACAGAAATAACAGCCATTAACGTAAGTCCCATTCCCATATCCCATTCCCAAGGCAGGTCCTCAAATTCACTAAGAGAATGTGTTACTTAACATGAAAATGCGGTGAGCTGGTGACATCACTTTTTATATAATTGCACACTTGTGACCAAGGTGACTAGGAGGAGGGGCTCAGGTGCCTGTTGTTTGCTTTGTATTTCCATTTCATTTGAAAGACAAGATGAAGAAAGACAAAGACATTTATCCACCGGTTCCCTCCCAAGATGTGCACCTGGGCCAGGCAGAGCCCACAGGGTCTCCCGCTTGGGTGGCACATCAGTGGCCTCCCAGGGGTCAGGATCAGCAACCCCATGACCCCGACTGCTGTGGGTTGTGTGGCTGTGCCGCGTAGGGGTGCAGCTGCTAGGCCAAGTGCTTGTCCCTTGCCTGACTGCAGCTTCATCTAGTAATTCACTCCACCTTCTTTCTCCCAGACTGAGGGTATTCCTTTCCTTACTCGTCTTTTAGCTTTACTCTTAACTTGGGAAACTCAGATGGCATTCCAGGCTTCCGGTTTCATCCAGGCTCAAGGCCTGAACATTACAGCCATTTAAAAAAATTTGGGGGGGGGGGCGCCTGGCTGCGTGGCCTAGTGGCTAAAGTCCTCTTCCTGAACGCCCCGGGATCCCATATGGGTGTTGGTTCTACTCCTGGCTGCTCCACTTCCCATCCAGCTCCCTGCTTATGGCCTGGGAAAGCAGTCGAGGACGGCCCAAAGCCTTGGGACCCTGCACCCGTGCGGGAGTCCTGGAAGAGGCTCCTGGCTCCTGGCTCCGGATAGGCTCAGCACCAGCAGTTGCGTTCACTTGGGGAGTGAATCATCAGACGGAAGATCTTCCTCTCTGTCTCTCCTCTCTGTGTGTCTGACTTTGTAATAAAAATAAATAAATCTTTAATAAATAAATAAAATCTGTAACCTGTGCATAAAAAAATGGACATTCCTCACCTGCTTGTCTCTGGTGGTTCTCGCAGCTGAATGCCACCTTCTTCCTCACCCTTGGTGACCTCAGGGCCTGCTGGCAGGCCTATACCCCAAGAGAAGAGAAGAGGCAGAGAGGAAGATCTTTCGTGGTCACAACAGCCAGAGCTGAGGCAATCCAGGATCCCATATAGCCACTGATTATAATCCTGGTGACCCTGCTTCCTTTCCAGCTCTCTGCTTGTGGCCTGGGAAAGCAGTCGAGGACTGCCCAAAGCCTTGGGACTCTACTCATGTGGGAGATGTAGAAGCTCCTGGCTCCTGGCTTCAGATGGGCTCAGCTCTGGCCATGGTGGTCATTTAGAGAGTGAATCAATGGATGAAAGATCTTCCTCTCTGTTTCTCCTTCTCTCTGTATATCTGACTTTCCAACAAAAATACATTAAATCTTTAAAACAAACTGTGCCTAGTTGATAGTATAATTTTTTAGTCTCTAGATATTGGGGGGTTAAAAACATCTATCCTGGGGCCTGGCGGCGCTGTGGCCTAGCAGCTAAAGTCCTCGCCTTGAACGCACCGGGATCCCATATGGGTGCTGGTTCTAATCCCAGCTGCTCCACTTCCCGTCCAGCTCCCTGCTTGTGGCCTGGGAAAGCAGTTGAGGACGGCCCAATGCGTTGGGACACTGCACCCGCGTGGGAGACCCGGAGGAGGTTCCAGGTTCCCGGCTTCGGATCGGCTTTTAAAAAAAAAAACATCTATCCTGGAGTGAATATTTACTGTAGTGATTACGATGCTGCCTAGAATGTCATCACCTATTGGAGTGCCTGGGTTCAGTCAGGGCTCTGTTATCAACTCCAGGTTCCTGCTAACAGGTGACGGCTCAGATACTCATGTCCCTGTCACTGGCTCATGGCCTCAGCCTGGCTCACTGCAAGCTTTTACAAGTTTTTGAAGTGTCGGTTTTTCTAAGTAATGAAGCAGCAGATCAACAATCTCTCCATCTTTCTCTCTTCTGCTCTGCCTTGAATTAATTTCTCGTTTTATTATATTTTAGTCATAGGATATGGGCTGTATAATATTTATTCTTTAAATGTAGTATGACGGGCCCGGCGCCGTGGCCTAGTGGCTAAAGTCCTCACATTGAATGCACTGGGATCCCATATGGGCACTGGTTCTAATCTCAGCAGCTCCACTTCCCATCCAGCTCCCTGCTTGTGGCCTGGAAAGCAGTCAAGGGAGGCCCAATGCTTTGGGACCCTGCACCCGTGTGGGAGACCTGGAGGAGTTTCCTGGCTCCTGGCTTCGGATTGGCTCAGCACCGGCCATTGCATTCACTTGGGGAGTGAATCATCAGATGGACAATTTTCCTCTGTATCTCTCCTCCTCTCTGTATATCTGACTTTGTGATAAAAACAAATAAATCTTAAAAAATAGTAGTATGACTTCCTTTGTAATTTAATATGTAGTCATTTTTCTTCTTGAGAAGTGATTTATTGGGTCCGGTGCAATAATGTAGCAGTTAAAGTCCCCGCCTTGAACGCACCAGGATCCCATATGGATGCCGGTTCTAATCCCAGTTGTTCCACTTCCCATCCAGCTCCCTGCTTGTGGCCTGGGAAGCAGTCGAGGACAGCCCAGAGCATTGGGACCTTGCACCCGTGTGGAAGACCCGGAAAGAAATTCCTGGCTCCTGGCTTTGGATCGGCGCAGCACCGGTCACTTGGGGAGTGAATCATTGGATGGAAGATCTTCTCTGTCTCTCCTCCTCTCTGTACATCTGCCTTTCCAATAAAAATAAATTAATCTTTTTAAAAATTAAAAAAAAGAAAAATTATTTATTTTATGAGATTTACAGACAGAAGGAGAGACAGAGAGGGGAAAAACTTCCAGCCACTTGGGGAGGGTTGGTTTAGGCCACAGCATCCATTTGGTTTGGATTTGAGATGGGGCTGGAGATAGAATTGACCCAGCAACTGCAACCAACAGTGTGTGTGTGTAGGCTGATATGAGTGTTGTACTGAGCTGGATCCCATATGGGGTGCTGGACTGGCTGGCACACACAGGAGTCAGGTCTGGGGTCACCTCAGATGAGGTTTCTTTGGAGATCCCCCAACAGAAATGCTGGACTCAGAACTCCAACCATGGGGAGAATCGCAGGCTCTGTGGTCTGATCGTGGAGTGCATGTGTCAGAATCGGGCCTCCTCAGTTGCTGAAGCCTGTGCAGTGGGTGTCATGCCCAGATGCACATGGGGAATATGGTTGTTCATTGAAGCCTACAGAGCACATCTAATACCATGGCAGAGGATAGAAGGCAGAACAAACTGGACAATTCTCCTGGTCAAGTTTTGACAGCAAGTATCTGGGCGAGTGGAGACTTGAAGGTGTACTCTATCATCCAACAGACCTTGGAAATATTTCCTCATCCTTGGATCAATGAAATCAACAGCATCTCAGAACTGTCAAAACCACTTAAGCAATACCCTCAGAGCATGCTCAATATTGGGGACCAGGATGACATTGGCTGGCTGTCCTTCATCCCCAGATACTGCTGCGGTTAGGATGCTGGGTATGGTTTCTCTCCATTTCCCTCCTCTTCTCCCCAGATACAGGAAGAAGAAAAAGAAAATTTGAAACAATGGTCTAATTCACTTTCCCTTTTACTCGATCTTCCCACCCTAATCAGTGGTCTGCATGGACATACATCCTTCTCCATTCTGCAAACATCATTAAAGATTAAAAAAAAAAAAAAAAGAAAGAAAAAGAACTTCGATCCACTGGCTAACTCCCAAAATGGCCGAACCAAACCACTCTGAAACCAGGAGCCAGAAACTTCTTTTCTTTTTGTTTTTAAAAGAAGGGTCATTAACAATGACCCTTGGAATATGTACACATTGAGACTCTGTTGATATGAGGTGTCGGTTCCTCATCCCTGGGTACTGGAATGTGTGGAAAGTCATGAGTGGTTTCCCCCTTTGTTTCTCCCTTCCCCCAGGAACAAGAAGAAATAGCAAATTTGGAAGCTGTGAATTCACCCAATTTTCCCTAAAGCTCCCACCCTGATCAAGAATGTAATCATTATTTAAAAAATAAAATTTATTTTAAAAAAGAGGGTCATTAAAAATACATTTTATTTATTTTTATTGGATAGTCAGATTTACAAAGAGAAAGTGAGACAGAAAGATCTTCTGTCCACTGGTTCACTCCTCAAGTGGCAGCAACAACTGGAGCTGAACCAATCCAAAGCCAGGAGCCAGGAGCCTCTACCCAATCTCCCATGCAGGTACAAGGTTCTAAGGCTTTGAATAATCCTCTACAAGTAGGGAGCTGGATAGGAAGTGGAGCAGCTGGGACAGGAACCAGCACTTATATGGGATTCTGGTGCTTGAAGGTAGAAGATTAGCCCGTATAGCCACAGCACAGCCCCCATAGTGATTTTTCTTAAGTGTGTCACATGTACTAGAAAAAATGTTTCCTTCCTTCTTTCTTCCTTTTTTTTTTTAAGATTTATTTATTTATATTGGATAGTCTGATATACAGAAAGAAGGAGAGACAGAGAGAGAGAACTTCCATCCACTGGTTCACTTCCCAAGTGACTGTAATGGCTGTTACCTGGGCCGATCTGAAGCCTGGAGTTTCTTCTGCGTCTCTCACGCAGGTACAGAGATTCCAGGCTTTGCGTCATCCTCTACTGTTTTCCCAGCCACAAGCAGGGAGTCGTCTTCCTTCCTTTCTTCCTCCCTCCCTTCCTTTTTCTTTTTTTCCTCCTCCCTTTCTTAATTTCTTCCTTCTTTCTTCTCTTTTATTCCTTCCTTTCTTTCTTCGACAGAGACCGATCTTCCAACCACTGTTTCATTTCCCAAATAAGAGAAACAGGTGGATCTAGGCCAGGCTAAAACTAGGAGCCAGGAACTCCATCTGAGTCTCCCATGTGGGTGACATGTACCCCAGCCCTTGAGCCAGGTAGTTTAGCAGATAGCCAGATCAGAGTGGAGCAGCTGGCTTTTAAATGGGTCTCTATGGGCTGCTGGCATCTCAGGAGAAGCTTTTAATCTTCTGTGGTGCAAGACTACCCACCGAGGCCCCTATTTTCTTGCTAATTTTACTAGTATGTAACACTTCCCCCTTTGTCCCACAGGTTTTTGCCTTGACTCCTGTGGCACTGCGCTCTCAATGTACTGTGGGGTACTTCTGCTTGGGAAAGCTTTCTGCTTGAGTTCACATTGTGTTTCCAGGGAAATGGATACCAAGGTGGAAAGGAGTGGGTAGGAGGGTATGCCTGAGTGCTCATGGTATCCCACAGTTGTACCAGTGAAGGGAAGCAAGCTGGGTGGACAGAAGTGGGGCTAAACACACACACACACAATTAAAGGAAAGGAAAAAGGAAAAGAAGAAGAAGAAGAAGAAAAAGAGTGGGGCTGCAAAGTACTTGCAAGCATTCAGCTCTTCCCAAAGGGAGTTTGGAAAAGGGTTGATAGCCACCTACCCTCAGTGCCTCAGTAAGCGTCTACCTTGTGACTTAGCATTTCCTGCTCAACCAGTCCTGCCTGCATATTGTTATCCACACAGCCCATCCCTACCGTGATGTTGGGGAGATGCTGGCTGATTGGGTTTCTTCAGATCAGTCTGTGCCAGAGGGCAGCAGGGTTGACACAGTCCCTAGGGGCAAGACTGTGAGTGTGTGTTGTCTTTTCCAAGTTTCTGCTCTCTGTAGGGGAGGAGAACCAGCTTCATGCCACACTCCTAAGTTCTTTGGTGAGCTACACATTAAATTTGCAAAAGATAGATTAACAGGAAAAAACTCATCCTTAATTATACAGCTCCACACAGGTATCCCATACAGTGTGAGGACGCAGCAAGAATCAGGTGACTGAAGCTTTCACACCACTCCAAACTACAGAAAGCAAGAGACACTTGTGATTTAGGGGTCAGGGCTTACAGCACAAGTAAGGAAGCATGCGGGGAGGAAATGAAGGGTGAACAAAGATTGTCTTCTTACTCAGGTAAAGTCTGTTAAATTATAAAAGTATTTCAGAGCAGCCCTCTTTCTTGATACAATGATGTAATTTTCCTTCACAACAGGACAGTTTTCCAGAGCTACTCCTGTTTCCAGCACAAATTATGCCAAAGAAATGTTTTGGAGCAGCACATTCTGGCCTCCTGCCCTTGTATTTTGAAAGTGGTATATCCTGATATTCAACTTCTTTCTAGTAGGAATGGAAAAGAATGTTACATCAACAGGTGGGTACTATATACTTGAGGTCCTATTAGTCAGCTTAAGCTGTGTTTGAGTTTCCAGTTGATAATTATCATCCTGTAGGTAGGGCCTGTCACGTATCAGCAAGGACAAGACTGGTGAATTAAATGAAGATATGATGAAGACTAATACCTTGGTATGCAAAAGTCTGCACTGGCCAATATGATAGTGACTAGCCACAAGAATGTTTTCAAAAAGTTAGAAAAGGAGGGCCCAGTGGCGTGGCCTAGTGGCTAAAGTCCTCCCCTTGAGCGCCCCGGGATCTCATATGGGTGCCGGTTCTAATCCCGGCAGCTCTGCTTCCCATCCAGCTCCCTGCTTGTGGCCTGGGAAAGCAGTCGAAGGCGGCCCAAAGATTTGGGACCCTGCATCTGCGTGGGAGACCCGGAAAAGGTTCCTGGTTCCAGGCTTAGGATCAGTGTACTACCGGTCATTGCGGCTCACTTGGGGAGTGAATCATCAGATGGAAGCTCTTCCTCTCTGTCTCTCCGCTCTGTATATCTGACTTTGTAATAAAAATAAATAAATCTTTAAAAAAAGTTAGAAAAGGAAAAAAAATATTCTTTAAAGAAGATAGAAGAAAATGAATAGTAAAAATAAGAGCAGAGGGCTCGGCGCCGTGGCCTAGCAGTTAGTCGTCCCCTTGAATGTGCCAGGATCCCATATGAGCACTGGTTCTAATCCTGGCAGCTCCACTTACCATCCAGCTCCCTGCTTATAGCCTGGGAAAGCAGTCGAGGACGGCCCAAAGCTTTGGGACCCTGTACCCATGTGGGAGACCCGGAGGAAGTTCTTGGTTCCTAGTTTCAGATCGGCGCAGCACCGGCCGTTGTGGTCACTTGGGGAGTGAATCATCAGATGGAAGATCTTCCTCTCTGTCTTTTCTCCTCTCTGTATATCTGCCTTTCCAATAAAAACAAATAAATCTTAAAAAAAAAAAAGTAAGAGCAGAAAGTAGTGATATCCAAGATAGGGGCCAGTACCTTGGTATGTCAGCCTAAGCCTCTGCCTCGGGTGCCAGCATCCAATCTGAGCACTGATTTCAAGTCCCAGTAGCTCCACTTCTGATCCAACTTCCGGCTAATGTGCTTAGGAAAAGCAGTAGAGGATGGTCCAAGCGCTTGGGCCGCTGCATCCATGTGGGAAACCCAGAAGCAGCTCCTGGCTCCTGAATTCATCATCACCAGTTGTGGCCAATTGGGCATTTGGGAGCAGAGATGGGAACTCTCTGCTCTCTCCATAATTCTTTCAAACAAAAAATAAATCTTAGAAAATAAATACAAGGACCCGGCACGATGGCCTAGTGGCTAAAGTCCTAGCCTTGCACTCCTGGAATCTTATATGGGCGCTGGTTTGTATCACGGCTGCTTAACTTCCTTCCAGCTCCCCACTTGTGGCCTGGGAAAGCAGTCAAGGATGGCTCAAAACCTTGGACACTGCACCCACACACGAGATCCTGAATAAGCTCCTGACTCCTGACTTTGGATTGGCTCAGCATCGACCATTGTGGCTACTTGGGGAGTGAACCAGCAAAAGAAATATCTTTTTGGCCCAGCGGCGTGGCCCAGCGGCTAAAGTCCTCGCCTTGAAAGCCCCGGGATCCCATATGAGCGCCGGTTCTAATCCCAGCAGCTCCACTTCCCATTCAGCTCCCTGCTTGTGGCCTGGGAAAGCGGTTGAGGACGGCCCAATGCATTGGGACACTGCACCCACATGGGAGACCCGGAAGACGTTCCAGATTCCCGGCTTTGGATCGGCGTGCATCGGCCCGATGCGGCTCACTTGGGGGGTGAATCATCGGATGGAAGATCTTCCTCTCTGTCTCTCCTCCTCTGTGTATATCTGGCTGTAATAAAATGAATAAATCTTTAAAAAAAAAAAAAAAAGAAATATCTTTTTGTCTCTTCTTCACTCTGTAAATCTGACTTTCTAATAAAAATAAATAAGTCTTTAAAAAAAGGATACAAGACATGAATCTGAATGGGCACACAGTTCATGCATACTCAAGTCCCTTAAAACTGGTGTACTTTTTGCAAAATATATTTGCCTCATTTCCCCTAACAGTCTACAAAAAAAATTCAACCCAATCTGGCATCCAATTCCAACTTCAAAATTTCACCTAAGAAAATAATCAGGCATGGGTGAGATTTTAGATTCATCCTAGGGAAAAAATTTCTCTTCAATAGTGAAATTATGGAACCAAACAAATTATGTGCTTCCAAGCTGCACTGCTGACAGGCACTGGAGAGAAGTGGCTGCTCCAAAAGCTACACATTAGACAGCAGGAAGAACTGATGAGTCCAGTGCAAGCCCAATCCAGCAAGGTTTTAAGGTTTCCTTTAGATCTGGAGGCTTGCAATAACCCCCTTCGTGGGTGGGCACTGCAGAGCAATCTGTGAAAGCCCTGCTGGGGACTCCTGCACCTCATTTCAGAGTGAATAGGATGGACTCATGCCTCCATGAGTCTAGCATCTTGTTGATGTGTCTGGGAAAGCAGTGGAAGACAGTTCAAGTACTTGGGCTTCTACTACTCAGATGAGAGACCCAGAAGAAACTGCTGGCCCAGCCCTGGAAATTGTGGGCATCTGAGGAGTGAAACACTGGATAGATTTCTTTCTGGATCTGGCGCTGTGGCCTCGCCTTGAATGCACCAGGATCCCATATGGGCACCGGTTCTAATCCTGGCAGTCCTGCTTCCCATCCAGCTCCCTGCTTGTGGCCTGGGAAAGCAGTGGAGAACGGCCAGCAGCCTTGGGACCCTGCACCCATGTGGGAGATCCAGAAGAGCTCCTGGCTCCTGACTGGTCCAGCACCGGCCGTTGTGGTCACTTGGGGAGTGAATCATCGGATGGAGAATGTTTCCTTCTGTCTCTCCTCCTCTCTATATATATCTGACTGCAATAAAAGCGAATCTTAAAAAAAAAATTTCTTTCTCTGTAACTCTGCCTTTCAAATAAAAATAAATAAATCTGTTAAAGAACAGTACAGATTTGATCAGGAATCCTCTTACAGACATTAGACTTAGTGTATTCTGTTGTTTATGTCTTCTTTTGAGTTAAACATTAAGGAAATGTGGTGTTTTACTTGAACTTGCCAATACAAGAGGCCTGTTGCCATTTTTATCTTTTATGAAAGTTTTGTTCCCAAAAAGGCAGGAGCACATTTTCTTTCTAACATATTGAGTTGGTGCAGTATATTCTTGGTTATCAAAATATTCACACACTTTAGGGATTCTGAACTAGTAAATATTCATGATGTGTGAAAAAACCTGAGACATACGGTACAATCTCAATCACATAAAATTGGCTATGTTGTGTGAAGGCATACAGGGCCTAGGACGTGCTCGCTGTAGACTGCTGATGGCTGTGGGGGACTTCATGCTTTGCTTCTTGGTTTTTCAGTTTCCTACAATGTGACTACTTTTTAAAAACATGCATTATTGATCAAGATGATATTCTGCCAGCTCTGCCTTCAGACCAGGGATAGTCTCCCCAAGAAACCGTTGAATTTATCTGGACAATAAGATGCTGGACTCTATGCTTGGTATACACTTGCAATGAAAGAATCTGGACTGAATCTGAAATGTAATACAGCAACAAGGTGAAGGAATCCACCACGGGGGGAGGGTAGGAGGAGGGGTTGAGGGAATTCCAGAGCCTATGAAACTGTGTCACATAATGCAATCTAATTAATAAAAAAATAAATAAATAGCCCCCCCAAAAAGCATTATTTTGAAAACCTCTAAAAGGAAAAAAATCTCCTATGCTAACTATCCAAGATCATACCTTCTAAATATTACATTTCAATAGGTTCTGGGTCTTTCGGCTACAATTGAGCGTAGTATCTTCTCTTATCAGCTTGTAGAAAGCCCTACCTTTCACAAAACACCTTGACACAGCAGCCTACATGCCCACTATAGAGAGATCATCTTTCCTCCTGTTTCCAACATGTTCCTTACTTCTGAGAACTCATTTGAAACAGCTTCATTATTCTCATTTTTAACAACATATTTCTGTGATACATTTTAAGATGATAGAAGTTTTGGGCCTGGCGCCGTGGCCTAGTGGCTAAAGTCCTCGCCTTGCATGCGCCAGGATCCCATATGGGTGCTGGTTCTAATCCCAGCAGCCCTGCTTCCCATCCAGCTCCCTGATTGTGGCCTGGGAAAGCAGTGGAGGACGGCCCAATGCATTGGGACACTGCACCCACATGGGAGTCCTGGAGGAAGTTCCTGGCTCCTGGCTTTGGATCGGTGCAGCACCGGCCGTTGCAGTCACATGGGGGAGTGAATCATTGGATGGAAGATCTTCCTCTTTGTCTCTCCTCCTCTCTATGTATCTGACTTTGCAATAAAAATTAATAAATCTTTAAAAAAAAGATGATAGAAGTTTCCTCTATATTCTCTTCTGCTCTGGGTTTTAAAGAGTCCTTACCAGAATCACTTTAAAAAAAAATTTTAAAAAGATTTATTTATTACCTCATCGAGTGAAACTGGCAGCAATTCATAACTGGAGAACTATTAAAACCATTTGAGCAAGGATCTCAGAGCATGCCCCACATCCGGGACTTGGGGTGGGTGGGAAACTGGGTGGGGCTTTTCCCTCAATATCCCCCTTTACCTCAGATACATGATGGAAACAATATGGACATAATACTATTACCCACTTCCCTATACCCCCTGAACCTTTTTTTTTTTTTACTATGTAAAGATTGTCAACACAAATACAATAAAAGAAGAAAAAAAAGATTTATTTATTTTTATTGGAAAGGCAGATCAGATTTACAGAAAGGAGACATAAAGAGAAAGCTTCTCTATCTACTGGTTAATTCCCCAAATGGTCGCAACAGCCAGAGCTAAGTTGATCTGAAGCCAGTAGCTTTCTCTGGGTTTCCCATGTGGGTGCAGGGTCCCAAGGCTCTGGGCCATCCTCTACTACTTTCTCAGGGCACAAGCAGGGAGCTGGATGGGAAGTGGAGCAGCCGGGACATGAACTGGTGCCCATATGCAATGCCTGTACTTGCAAGGTAAAAAATTTAGCCACTGAGCCATTGCACTGGGCTCAAGGGTATATATTTAAAATCCTAACATTATACTAAAACAACAAAAAAAACCCAACCAAACAAAAAATAAACAAAAAAAAAAATCCTAACATTATACTAGAATAAAAATAAAAGCAAAACTGGCACCTATATGGAATCCTGGTATTTACAAGGCGAGGATTTAACCACTAAGCCATGACACCAGGTCCTATCCCACATTTTTTAAAAAAGATTTATTTTGGGGCCCAGTGTGGTGGCCTAGCAACTAAAGTCCTCGCCTTCAATATGCTGGGATCCCTTATGGGTGCCGATTTTAAACATGGCTGTCCTACTTCCCATCCAGCTCCCTGCTTGTGGCTTGGGAAAGCAGTCGAGGACAACCCAAAGCCTTGGAACCCTGCATCCCTGTGGGAGACCCGGAAGAAGCTGCTAGCTCCTGGCTTCAGATCAGTGCAGCTCGAACCGTATTGGTTGCTTGGGGGGGGTGAATCATCAGGTGGAAGATCTTCTTATCTGTCTCTCCTCCTCTCTGTATATCTGCCTACCCAAAAAAAACAAATAAATCTTTTTTTAAAAAAGTGAGATGGACCCGGCGGCGTGGCCTAGTGGCTAAAGTCCTCGCCTTGAACGCACCAGGATCCCATATGGGCGCCGGTTCTAATCCCAGCAGCCCCGCTTCCCATCCAGCTCCCTGCTTGTGGCCTGGGAGGGCAGTCAAGGATGGCCCAAGGCCTTGGGACCCTGCACCCGCGTGGGAGACCTGGAAGAGGTTCCTGGTTCCCGGCTTTGGATCGGCGTGCACCTCCCGTTGCAGCTCACTTGGAGAGTGAATCATCGGACGGAAGATCTTCCTCTCTGTCTCTCCTCCTCTGTATATCTGACTTTGTAATAAAAATAATAAAATCTTTAAAAAAAAAAAAAGTGAGATACAGTACCAGCTGTTTTACGCCCACTGAGGGAGGAAGTTACCAATACCTATGAATAAGTCTTATCAAATAATCCAGTCTGAATTTGATCAAACCTCAAAAGCCAAGACCAATCCAAGAAGTTCAAAGTACAATGTTAGCTGCACATACAACCCTGGGCTTGTCCTCTGGTTGCTGCCCCCTGCCCTTCACCTCCTTGATGACCATTGAACCAGGGCCATAGGGCATCCAAGGGTCCTAACCTTGGCCACAGCCCTGTGGATGAGGCCCTTCCTCTTCTACAGAAGCCCCTGACTCTTCCATCAATAGAGTCTGGCCCAGGGGTCCATGATTCTCCCCTAGAGAGGAAGTAGTTGCTCCCTGTAGGAAGACAGGAATTTGTGGGAAGATGGGAAATCCCACCATTGTTAAACCATAACCAACTATAATCTTGTGAGACAGCTCTAAGAATTCAGTGCAAAGGTCCTGAAACAGTTGGAACAGGAAAACATGAGCACAGAATTTCCCTGATCCTCAAGCTTTGGTAATAGATCAAAGAGAGGTGTTTTTCCCCCTGGTTTCTTTCATGCGTATGCTGTTTAATTATTAGTAGCCTGGTAGAAAAACACATTGTTTGCTGATTGACCTCCCTTGCATGCGTGTACGTAAATCACATTTTGTTGTAGACCCTCCCTCCTTATGCCTACGTGACCCTCAGTCTTTAAAAGTATTTTGCTGTTAATAAACTTTGGCTATTGACTCTCAGTCAGCAGTCAATGTGTATGATTATCAGCTCTGCACGGCAAGTCGCTTGCTACAACAACAAACCAGTGGCGCCCGAACAGGGACTGGAAAAAGCAGCTAGAAAGTACAACGGAGACCCCACCGAAAGTGGTAAGTGGGAAAAATTGGTCAGAATCAATGTAGGACAGAACCTTTTATCTCTCTTGTGCAGAACTTCTTTGTAAAAAGTGGATTAAAGATATCTAGGCAGCAATTGTGTTCTTATAAAAGGTTATTTGTGAATATGCTTTTGGTTCCTGGATGAAGGGACACTAGAAACTGAAGTCAGGGATCATACCTGGTAAAAAAGTTCTTACTCATGTCCAGCTTGTAATGCTCCTGAAAAAATTCAACAGATGGCTCCTTAAGAAAACCTTGGTCATACTGTAGCTCGTATGTTCTCAGAAGTTCACTAACTGTCAGCTGTCTCATTTTTTTTCCATCCTTGAAGGGACCCAGCCCTCGATAGTCTCCACATGTTGACTGAGGAAGCAAAAAAGAAATACATTATAAAAAAAAAATTTTTGTATTCACCTTATTCCTGAGGAAACTTAATCGTTTCTGTTTTTCTCTACTCTTCATTCCCCTACTGGACCTTCAGCACAACTTTCTGGTCCTTCAGTGGAGTTATTTACACCAAAAACAAACTAAAATTCTCTGTTCTTATATTGATATGTTTGCCTCCCTTTATGCGAGAACATCTGCGGTCTCTTTCCTTAACAGGAAATCATCGGCTTTAATTATTTTGCCTCTAACCACCACACAGTTACAACAAACCTTAAAGTTCTCCACCTCAGTACAAGTGGCCTTGGCTAATTACTAAGGACAAATAGGAAATCACTGTCTGGCTGGTAAAATTTAGGAATTTTTTTTTAATGACAAACTGCCTTAATAATCTCTTCTATCATTTGTTCCAAGCTCATTCCTGGTGCTGATACATATTATACTGATGGCTCTTCCTCTAGCCAGGAAGGAATTCATGGTCCTTCCTTTACATACTATAGCACAAACTCCATTCTCCCAGGCACAACAAGTAGAATCAGCAACCTTAGACCATCTCTTACAGCTATGCGACTAACCTCTTTATTTTTTCCCCAACTGATTTAGTCTTGATGTTTACTATTTATTTATTTTTTTAAAGATTTATTTATTTTTATTGGAAAGGCAGATATACAGAGAGGAGGAGAGACAGAGAGGAAGATCTTCCATCTGATGATTCACTCCCCAAGTGGCCACAATGGCTGGAGCTAAGCCAATCCGAAGCCAGGAACCAGGAGCTTTTCCAGGTCTCCCACGTGGGTGCAGGGTCCCAAGGCTTTGGGCTGTCCTCCACTGCTTTCCCAGGCCACAAGCAGGGAGCTGGATGGGAAGTGGGGCTGCTGGGATTAGAATCGGCTACCATATGGGATCCTGGTGCGTGCAAGGCAAGGACCTTAATCAATACACTATTGCGCTGGGCCCTTTATGTTTAATATTATTTTTAAAACTTTACTTTTGATGATGTTCTCATAGTGGAGAAGGATGCATGCCCATGTAGACCACCAATTAGGGTGGGGGGGGATCGAGGAATAGGGCGAAGTGGGTGAGACTATTGTTTCCAATCTTTTTTTGTTTGTTTGTTTTGTATCTGAGGAAAGAGGGGAAAGAAGGGAAGAAGGCCGCTCCCTCCAGCCTAACCACATTGGTACCCAGGAATGGGGAACAGCCACTCGGTGTCATCCCAGGGCCCCTGATGTCAAGCATGTTCCGAGGTTCTGCTTAAGTGGTCTTAATAGTTCTGAGATGCTGTTGATTTCATTGATCCAAGGATGAGGAAATATTTCCAAGGTCTGTTGGATGATAGAGTACACCTATCACTCTCCCAGATACTTGCTGTCAAAACTTGACCAGGAGAATTGTCCAGTTTGTTCTGCCTTCTATCCTCTGCCATGGTATTAGATGTGCTCTGTAGGCTTCAATGAACAACCATATTCCCCATGTGCATCTGGGCATGACACCCACCGCACAGGCTTCAGCAACTGAGGAGGTCCGATTCTGACACATGCACTCCACGATCAGACCACAGAGCCTGCGATTCTCCCCATGGTTGGAGTTCTGAGTCCAGCATTTCTGTTGGGGGATCTCCAAAGAAACCTCATCTGAGGTGACCCCAGACCTGACTCCTGTGTGTGCCAGCCAGTCCAGCACCCCATATGGGATCCAGCTCAGTACAACACTCATATCAGCCTACACACACACACTGTTGGTTGCAGTTGCTGGGTCAGTTCTATCTCCAGCCCCATCTCTTTTTTTTTTATTTATTTTTTAAATTTTTGATGCTGTTTACATAGTTGGTCAGGGTGGGGAGGATTGAAGATTAGGGGAAACTGGGTGAGACCATTGTTTCCAAATTTTCTTTTTCTTCTTTCTGTTTCTGGGGGAAGGGAGGAGATAAGTGGAGCGCCCATGATGTGGAGCATATTCTGAGAGTTCTGCCTAAGTGGCTTCAATAGTTCTGAAATTCAAGCCTCACTTTTTATGCAAACCAGTGGATCCTGCAGCCCCGCCTAATCCTGCCCACCACACACTCAACTCTCAAGCACACCAGTGGGAACTGCAGCCTACTAGGAATGACCCCTAAATAACCCCCACCAGGCCTGCTTCCTGTGCATGCCGGTGTGTACAGCAGACTGGTCTGGTCTGTCCCACATCTCATTCGGCTTTTGTACGCAACAGTGGGTGCTATAGCCTAGCTCTGCCTGATCGCCCTCACTATCCAGTCCACATTTATGCCAGTGGGTGCTATTGCCTCCCCAGCCCTGCTTCTCATGCTCATCAGTGGGAACTGTAGTCCATCAGAGGGATGCCCACAGTTTCCCTAACTGGCCACTCCAGGCCCCGGATATTGCACTTTCCAGGTGGTTCTACAGTCTTTACAGGGCTTGCCCCCACTCCTAGTACTTGTCAGCTGATGCTACAACAAAGCCCAATCAGCCTGCACTTACTCTGCCTCATGCATGCACCAGTGAATACTGACCAACCTCTTAATGTTTCTGATTCAGCCTATGTAGCTGGTCTATTTCCTGCTACTGAAACTGCTTTAATATATTCCAATAATACCCCTAGTTCTCATTTATCTTTACAGTTAATAAAAAACTACTATGACAATACATATCACCATTTTATATTACCCACATATAGGTTCACTCTTCTTTTCCTGGACCTATGACTCTTGGCAATGCTCATGCTGACAAAATAACCACACCTATATTTCTTACTGTTCATGATAAACACCACATTTTACATACTAATGCTAATTGTTTACACATGTAATATTGTATCCCACTCCAAACTGCCCATGACATTTTAGCTACCTACCCCATTTGTGGCCATTTGCATTGTACTCCTCCCTCTGCACGCACACATCCTTGAGGACAAAAGCTCTAATTACTTGAGGTACATGGATGTTACTCACACATCACTTTTCTTTGATGGCCATCCTTACATGGAGTTGCAGACACTTATTCTAAATTCCTCTGGGCACAGCCTATGAGTTCTGAATCTACTTCAGCTATTAAATCTTTCCTTCTCACCTGTTTTCCTTTCACAGGAATTCCCTCTGATTTTAAATCAGACACGGAACCACATATTCTAGTAAAAATTCAAAACATTCTGTCTGGAGTGATCCATCCAACATATTACAGATATTCCTTACAACCCTTAAAAAGCAGCTATTATTAAAAAAGTTGATTGTAGGGGCCTGGCACGGTAGCGTAGCAGTTAAAGTCCTCCCCTTGAATGTGCTGGGATCCCATATGGGCGCCGGTTCTAATCCCAGCAGCTCCACTTCCCAGCCAGCTTCCTGCTTGTGCCCTGGGAAAGCAGTCGAGGACAACCCAAAGCTTAGGGACCCTGTACTCGTGTGGGGGACCTGGAGGAAGTTCCTGGCTCCTGGTTTCAGATTGGCTCTGCTAGAGCCGTTGTGGCCACTTGGGGAGTGAACCATCAGACGGAAGATCTTCCTCTCTGTCTCTCTTTCTCTCTGTTTATCTGCCTTTCTAATAAAAATAAACAAATCTTTAAAAAAAAGTGTTAAAAAAAATTAAAAATTGGGCCCAGCGCAGTAGCCTAGCGGTCAAAGTCCTCACCTTGCAAGTGCTTGTGGCCTGGGAAAGCAGTCGAGGATGGCCCAAAGCCTGGGGACTCTGAACCTGCATGTCCGCATGGGAGACCCAGAAGAAGCTCCTGGCTCCTGGTCTTATGTCAGCTCAGTTTCAGCTGTTGTAGTCATGTGGGGAGTGAACAAATGGATGGAGGATCTTTACGTCTCTGTCTTTCTTTCTTTCTGTATATCTGATTTGTCTATTACAAATAAATAAATCTTTAAAAATAAATAACTGAACGAAAATAAAAAAGTATGTCCCCCAGAGATACTTTATTTGTAATATATATTTTTTTAAGATTTATTTATTTTTACTGAAAAGGTATACTTAAGGGGAGAAAGAAACACACAGAAAAAGATCTTCCATCTGCTGGCTCATTTCACAAATTGCTTCAACGGCTGAAGCTAAGCCAATCTAAAGCCAGGAGTCACGAAGTTTCCTTCAGGTCTCCTGCACAGGTGCAGGGTCCCAAGTTTTAGGCTGTCCTTGACTGCTTTCCCAGGCCACAAGCAGGGAGCTGGATGGGAAGCAGAGTTGCTGGGACATGAACTAGTGCCCATATAGGATCCTGGCGCATTCAAGGAGAGGACTTTAGCCGCTAGGCCACTGTGCCAGGCCCGCAAATTTTTAAAATTAATGTTATAAGTGTTAGAAATTGGGCCCAGCACAGTAGCCTAGTGGCTAAAGTCGTCACCTTGCATTAACCAGTGTTCCATGATGGTGCCAGTTCCTGTCCTGGCTGCTCCACTTCCTATCCTGTTCCTTGGTTGTGACCTGGGAAAGCAGTCAAGGACGACCCAAAGCCTTGGGACCCTGCACCCATGTGGGAGATTCAGAAGAAGCTCTTGGCTCTGGCTTCTGACCGGCTCAGCTCTGGCCATTGCGAGCACTTGGGGAGTGAATCATCGGATGGAAGATCTTCCTCTCTGTCTCTCCTCCTCTCTGTATATCTGCCTTTCTAATAAAAATAAATCAATCTTTTAAAAAATTTTGCCTCAAGCAGACATTAATACTGCTGGTAAACCTTTTTCTACATCTAAATTTTCTAACATGGCCTTACAAACCACTGTGTGGGTGAGACAACTGAGCGATTGGTATCCTGGGACACCAATAACCCATGACAGAGGTTATGCTTTTGCTTCCACAGGATTTCTTGATGCTTCCTCCAAAAATATATGACTTCCTCTATGGCTCATCTGGCCTTGGATGTGCAACAGGCTCCATGAAAACAGCCCTGCCCCAAGAGAAAGCAGGTCTCCAAGCCGATCATCCTCTAAAAACAGAGGAAGTTGATGAGATAAAAGAGGATTTTGAAAAAACCCGGTGCCAGCTAGCAGAGATAATGCTACATCAAAAAGGAAAGAGACCTGCCAGCAACTGTCTCCTTACTTGGGGCCAAACTAAGGCTCTTACAGCTAGACGAGAGATGGCCTTACATACTACATGGTCACCATGTATCCTTGAAAACCTGTTTCTCGTTATGATAGCAGTGTTAACTTGTGTCTCTGCGGTGGGTTGTAATCATGTCTATTGGGCTTATATACCTCATCCTCCACTGTTGCAAGTGGTTGAATGGGCAGATAAGGGACCTATGGTTTGGGTTAATGACTCTATGCATTTCCCTGTACCTTGGAGGTCAGAGGGACCAGCATTTCCAGAGGAAGAAGGCAAACACCTCAATATTTCTTTAGGGTTTCATATTCTTCCCCTGTGTTTGGGTGTTCATCCTCCATGTTTACCTCTGGCAAAACAGACTTGGCTTAGTATTTTAGCACCTTTGAAAGACACCAGAACAGTTTTTGCTCTCACCCAAGTCTTATCCTTTAATGTAACTGACAGAAATTATACTAACACAGGAAAGCCCAATCTCCCATTATGTACTACTATTTCGTATAAACACTGGGAATATCAGCCTGTCCACTGGAGTGACTGCAGAGCTTTGGAGGGAAAATTGACCGTGCTTTTTCATAATTATTCTTATATTGATTGGGGTCCCCATGGTAAATTTTCACATAACTGTAGTGAGGATTATAATCATACTCTGTGTAATCATTTAGTTTCTCCCTCATGGAATAAATCCTATCATCATTGGCATCATGAAATGCACGGGCTAATGGCCTGGCATGACGGGGGCTTGTCTCCTCCTCGCCCCCGCCTGTTCCATGACAACATCCTTTATCCCGAGCAGACTCAGTTATGGAAACTGGCAGCAGCTTCACAACCAGGACTGTATTGGGAGGGAAACTTCTCTGGTAACATCCGCAGTGACAGCAGTTATGATATTTACTATAACAGTACCTTCTATGTTCAAGCCTGTGTCGATCCCCCTTTTGTTTTGGCTATTGGCACATTAAGTTTTAATTTCAGCATCAACAGTATTGACTGCTATGACTGCAGACTTTACACCTGTATTAATAACAGTTTGGATTTTTCCCAACAAAATTATAGTCTCCTTGTGCTGCGTGCTCGGCCACATATTTGGTTGCCTGTTAATCTTACCCGAGAATGGCAACACTCCCCAACAGAAGGGCTCCTATTGAATGTGGTTTCTAAACTATTGCACCGGGCTAAACGCTTCATCGGACTCCTCATTTTAACTATTATGGGACTTATTGGTATTACAACTACTGCTGCAGTAGCTGGAGTGGCATTACAGACAAGTATCCAAACTCATGATTTTGTACAACGGTGGCAAAATAATTCTCATCATTTATGGACCTCACAGGCAAAAGTTAATGATGATCTTGAAAAACGGGTCAACAGTATTGAACAGGCTGTGACCTGGTTGGGAGAGCAGGTCATCAGCATCCAGCAACAACAAACTCTAGCCTGTGATTGGAATGTTTCCCATTTCTGCATTACTCCTGCTAAATATAATAGCTCTCTGTATGCTTGGGACACGATTAAATATCATTTACAGGACCTACGAGGTAATTTGACTTTAGACACTGAGCAATTAAAATCTGAAATTTTAGACACTTTCAGCTCCCAGCTTCCTGGGGTCCCCTATGAAGGACTGGCCCAGGGTATTGCTGATGCCCTACAGGGGATGGATCCCCAGACATGGATGCAGAGTATCATTCACTCACTATCTGCTGGGGGAGCTGTCCTTTTTATTTGTTTTCTACTGTCTTTTATAGGATTCTGCATCATACACCGACGAGTAAATGAACACCATAAATTGAACAACCAGATAGCTCTTTACATGCTTCACCTAAAACACAACACAAAGGAGGGATCTATAGGAAGTCAGGAATTTGTAGGAGGATGGGAAACCTCGCTAGTGTAAAATTTAAACCGACTGTAATATTGTGAGAAAGCTCTGAAAATTCAGTGCAAAGGTACTGAAGCAGATGGAACAGGAAAACATGGGTGTAGGAAGTACCTGATCCTCAAGCTTTGGTGATAGATCAGAGAGGTTTTTTTTTTCTACCTTCTTACACGCGTATGCTGTTTAATTAGCCTGCTAGAAAAACACACTGTTCATCTACCTCCCTTGCATGTGTACATGTAAACCACATCTTGTTGCAGATCCTCTCTCCTTATGTCTGCATGATCTTGAGTCTTTAAAACTTTTGCTGTTGATAAACTCTGGCTACGGACTGTCAGTCAGCAGTCGCTGTGTGTGTGATCATCTGCTGCACATGCCAAGTCCTTTGCTGCATGAGAGCAAACAGCTCCCCTTCCAATGGGGCTTCCAGCCCTTCGCAGGGGCGGGTTGGGAAGGGAGGCAGAGAAACTGCAGATTAAATCAAGGTATGACATGAAATTGAGAGTACCAAGGAAAGATAATACCATTGGATCTACAAAATCTAAAATGCAAGAATCTCTACAGGACAACACAGTTTCTTCAACAGGTAAACTGCAACAGAAACAAAAACTTGTTGAGTAATGGATGGCCGATTATTTCCTGTGGACACTGGCATGATAGTGAATGCCTGAAAGTTACTGCAGGACTGGGACACCAGGAGAGTTGTAAATGTTGTCACTATCAAAAGCATGTGCAATTCTTCTTGAAATATAAAAAAATCAGGGTCCATACTGACAATGTATGAGAGCTGAATGGGATGTGGGAAAGACTGGACCAGTCTGCTGTACTTATTGGCAAGCATGCGAACCAGGGCAGGGGCGGGCCTGGGGGGATTATTGTGGGTCACTAGTGTCCATGAAGGCCAAGGGTGTGGTGGGCGGGATCAGGCTGGGCTGCAACATCCATTGGTTTGTGTAAAAGACAGGACTGGAGACAGAACTGACGCAGCAATTGCAACCTCCAGCATGTGCATAAACTGATTGGGGCAACGGACTGTCCTGGACCCTATATTGGGGAGCACACACAAGAACCAGGTCTGGGATCACCTCAGATGAAGTTTCTATGGGGATCTCCCCAACTAAATTGCTGGACTCAGAACCCCAAACATGGAGAGAATTGCAGGTTCCATGGTCTGATCATGGAGTGCATGGGTCAGTGGCTTAGATGGAACAGCAGATAGCATATCCAGGTGTACATGGAGGATATATGGCACTGCACTGGAGTCTGCATGGGACACCTGGTACCTTAACAGGACAGAACACAGAATAAATCGATCAACTATCCCAGCCAAGTGTTGACAGCGAGTCTCTTGGGCAAACAAAGACTCTAAGGTGGACTATGTTAATCAGTGGATTAAGGAGAGATTTCATCGTGCTGGGAGTGGTGACATTGGCAGTAATTGGGAAATGTTGAACTATTGAAACCTCATGAGCAGGACCCTCACAGCATGCCCCACATCGGGGACCCTGTAGTGGTGTCAGGTGGCTGCCCTTCATCCTGGAGTGCAGAGGCATTTGAGAGGCTGGGTGCGTCTTCTCTGTGTCTCTCTCCTTGCCCCAGATACAGGAAGAAAAAAAAGAGAATGTGGAAATTGTGATCTTACTTACCTTCCTGTAGCCCTTGACCCTAATCACCCTAATCAACTAAGTAAAAAATCATTCAAAAAAAAAAAAAAAAAAATCAGGGCCCAGACTGAAGGCTCAGTGGCCAGATCATTGCCTTGCATGTGCCAGGACCACATAAGGGCACTGGTTCGTGTCCTGCCTGCTCTACTTCCCACCCAGCTTCCTGCTTGTGGCAGTAGAGAAAAGCTCTGGGATCCTACACCCATGTGGGAGACTCAGAGGAGGTTCTTAAATCCTGGCTTCGGATGAACACAGCTCCAGCAAATTTGGTCATTTGGGAAGTGAACCAACAGACAGAAGATCTTTGTGTCTCCTTCACTGGATCTGCCTTTCAAAAAAAAAAAACTTAAAAAAAAAAAAAAAAGATTTACAGATAGGAGAGACCACACCAGACCCAAATAAATATTTTTTTAAAACTATATTTATCTGAGTGAGAGAGTCTGCATCTGCCCACCTGCTGGTTCATTCCCCCAAATAACTACAATGCCTGGGACTGGGTTGTGTTGAAGCCGGGAACTCCACTCTAAGCGCCCGGAGTGATGACCTAGTGGCTAAATCCCAGCCCTGTGCATACCAGGATCCCCATATGAGCTCCAGTTCATGTCTGGCCATTGCAGCCCAAACAGCCTGCAACGACCTGCAGCTGAGGCGATCCGAAGTCAGAAGTCAAGAGCTTCTTCCAGGTCTCCAATGCAGGTGCAGAGTCCCAAGGCTTTGAGCTGTCCTTGCCTGCTTTCCCAGGTTACAAACAAGAAGCTGGACGAGAAATAGAGCAGCTGGGATATGAACCAGCACTGATATGTGGTATCCATGAGATCTGGGTGCTTGCAAGGGGAGGGTTAGCTAATTGAACCACTGTGCCAGACCCAATAACTCTGCCTTTCACATACAGAGAAAACTTTAAAAATTTTAAAAGTTCTTGTGTTGGTTCTCACCTTGCATGTGCCAGGATCTCATATAAGGGCACTAGTTCATGTCCCTGCGGCCCTGCTTCCCATCCAGCCTCCTGTGTGGCCTGGGAAAGAAGGCAAGGATGGCTCCTCGCTTCAGATGGGCTCAGCTCCAGCCATTGCGAGCACTTGGGGAGTGAATCATCAGACGGAATATCTTCCTCTCTGTCTCTCCTCCTCTCTGTATATCTGCTTTTACAATAAAAATAAAGCAATATTTAAAAAAAAAGTTAATGTGTTGGAGACCCAATTCCAAATACAACAGCGCCCTCAATCTGTCCCACACCATATTGCTTGGTTTAACATTCACTCTAGCGCCTGATCCCAGCTTCCTGCTAATGCAGATGCCAGGAAGACAAGTGATGTCTAAAGGAGTTAGGAGACCTGGACCTGCCCCACCCTCTCCACCTCAGTCTGGCCAGGTATAGCCCAATTTCAGTCACTGTTGGCATTTGGAGGGCAAACCACCACCTGGGGGCTCTCTCTCTCTCTCTCTCTCTCTCTCTCTCTCTCTCTCACACACACACACACACACACACACACACACAAGTCTGGCAAATACATACAAGCAAAGGAAGTATTACTGAGATCCAAATAAACCTGGCAATTGAGAACACAGGTTCAGATAAACTGCTCCAATGTTGAGCAGAGGTAAAACAAGTATGGGTTTAACAGGTAAGATGGATCTGTGCAACTTAGCACTCGTGACGTTAATCCTATCATAAATGTTCTGGGTCTATTGGAATGTCCTAGTCAGTAAGGAAACTGGTCACTCCAGTATTTCTCAAACTTTGCAAACTCTTACTACATTCTGTGGAATTATTCTGGCAGACTCAATAGCTGGCATGAGTTCTCTGTGGAAATTTGCCCCGACTGTAAATCTCTAAGGTTCAGAACAGGAGTTTTGCTCTTTTTTACCATCTTGCATTTTATTGTCTCACAGGATGTAAGGATTCATATTGTCCAGATGGCAAAGTCTCCAAACTGACCTGTACCACATGGGCATACATCCATCTCAACTATGTAAACATCATCAGAAATAAATTTATTAATAAAACAAATAAAAATTGACCTGTAAATTCAGTGTAGCCCCAGTAAGAACCCCAGAATACATTTTTGGAGAAAGTGAAAAAAACAGTTGGTAGCATGCTTTGCTTGTCTTTAATGCTTACTGTAGGGGGTAGCATTGTAGCATAACAGGTTAAGCCACTACCTGCAATGCTGACAATCTATATGGGTGCTGGTTCCAGTCCTGGCTGCTCCACTTCTGATCCAGCTCCCTGTTCATGTGCCTGGGAAACAGCAGAGGATGACCCAAGTCCTTGAGCCCTTGCCATCCATGTGGGAGACTCAGAAGAAACTCCTGGCTCCTGGCTTCGGACTGGTAGAGTCCAGGTCTTTGTGGCTATTTGGACAGTGAACCACCAAAGGGAAGATTTCTCTGTGACTCTGTCTTTCAAATAAATTAAAATCTGGACCCAGTGTGATAGCCTAGTGGCTGATAACCTCGCCTTCTATCTGCCAGGATCCCATACAGCCGCTGGTTCATACTCTGGCTGGTCCATTTCCCATCCATCTCCATGCTTGTGGCCTGGGAGAGCAGTGGAGGACGGTCCAAACCCTGGGGAACTTGCACTCACCTGGGAGGCCTGAAGAAAGTCCTAATTCTTGGCTTCCGATCAGCTCAGCTCTGGCTGTCACAACCATTTGGGGAGTGAATAAATGGATGGAAGATCCTCTCTGTCTTTCCTTCTCTTTTAAGTCTGCCTTTCCCATAAAAATAATTAAAGAGAGAGAGTCAAATATCCACTAACAAAAACCTACTAAAAAAGGAAAACAAACCCAAAACAGAATTATAATCTATGCCTCACTTCATTTATAAAGTTTACTTGCTGAGGTCCTCACCTTTCACGCGCCAGGTTCCCATTTGGCACCAGTTCTAATCCCGGCAGCTCCACTTCCCATCCAGCTCCCTGCTTGTGGCCTGGGAAAGCAGTCAAGAATGGCCCAAAGCCTTGGGACCCTGCACTTGCATGGGAGACCTGGAAGAGGCTCCTGGCATTGGATTGGTTCAGTTCCAGCTGTTGTGGCCACTTGGGAAGTAAATCAACGGATGGAAGATCTTCCTCTCTTTCTCTCCTTCTCTCTCTATGTCTGATTTTGCAATAAAATAAATCTTTTTTTAAAAAAACCTAGAAATGTGGGCCCGACGCAATAGTGTAGTAAAGGTCCTCACTTTGCACGCCCGGGATCCCATGTGGGTGCTGGTTCTAATCCCAGCGGCCCCACTTCCCAGCCAGCTCCCTGCTTGTGGCCTGGGAAAGCAGTCAAGGACAGCACAAAGCCTTGGGACCCTGCACCCACGTGGGAGACCTGGAAGAGCTCCTGGCTCCTGGCATCAGATTGGCTCAGCTCCAGCCGGTGTGGCCACTTGTGGAGCGAACCATCGGATGGAAGATCTTCCTCTCTCTCTTCCTCTCTGTACACTTGCCTTTCCAATAAAAATAAATAAATCTTTAAAAAAAAATCTAGAACTGTAAAACTTCTAAGGAAAAACAAAATCTATGATCCTGAATTAAACAAAACAAAACAAAACAAAACTCAGCTTCAATACAAAAAGCAAAATCCATAGGGAAAAAATCGGATAAACTAAATTTTAACAAGACATTATTGAGGGGACTGTGGTTTACTGGGTAAAGCCACCACCTGCAATATTGGCATCCCACATGGGAACCAGTTCAAGATCCAGATGCCCCACTTCGAATCCAGCTTCCAGCTAATGTGCCTGGGAAAGCAGTGAAACCCATGTGACACCGGTGGGGGCAACCCATGTGAGAGACCTGGAAGAAGCTCCTGGTTATTGACTGGAGCCCAGCCTGGCCATTCCAGGGATTTGTTACTCCCATATGAGTAACAGGGGCCTCACTGTCCCCTCTGGTGCATCAGCTAGGAATTGGATCAGAGGTGGAACAGCCAGGACTCAAACCGGGAATGTACTCATGGAATGCTGGTCACAGGCAGCAGCTTATCCCTTTATGCCACCAGATCAGCCTCTGCCTCTGAGAAACCACCAAACAAAAAGACGAGACCTGGACTGTAGGAACGAGAAGGAACGGCAGAATGAACGAGACCTGGGCTGTAGGAACAAGAAGGAACGAGACCTGGACTGTGAGGAGGATGACCAGCATTTCCCACCGAAAGCCTCTCAGAACTGCCCCCATTTGTAGGGGGAAGAGCACAGACATCGCTGCAGTAGACAGTGCCTCTCATGGAGATTCCAGGGTGTTTCTCTGCAAAGCTCTGCCCATTTCTCAAAATACTTTCAGAATAAGCAGGTGTTATTATTCGGCTCTCAGGAAAGTCAATAAGCACAAGGCTTTGTGTATCCCCAGCAGCAGCTGGCATGACCTTGCTCTTGCCCAGCCACTTTTGCGTACACTGGACCATAACTACCACTTTGTAGTAGTTGCTTTGGTTTTATTTTTGTCTTCAGGATCATTTCAGAAAAGCCAAGTTCCATCTCTTAATCATTTATTCATTTGTTTATTTATTTTGGAAAGGCAAATCAGAATTACAAAGAGAGACAGAAAGATCTTCCATCTACTGGTTCACTCCCCAAATGGCAACAATGACCTGAGGTAAGCCAGCTGGAAGCCAGGAGCTTCTTCCGGATCCTCACACAGGTGCAGGGTTCGAAAGCTTTGGGCCGTCCCCCACTGCCTTCACAGGTCATAAAGCAGGGAGCTGGATGAAAGTGGAGCAGCTGAAACACAAACCAGCGCCCCACATGGGATCCTGGTGTTTGTAGGCTGAGGATCAACCAATGAGCCCACAAATTTATTTTGGTTCTCAGAAAACCTGAAATCCATGGAGTTTTCCACAATACATGTTTTTTCATGACCATTTTTATGAAGACTCTTCATAAGCACATAAAAAGATATCCAGCACTATTAGTTTTGAAAAAACAAATTATGACCAAAATCAAACAGCAGTTACTAGAAAGGCTAAATTAGAACACAAACAGATGCTGGAGAGGATATGTAGCAACTAGAATTTTCACACTTCATAAAAGGGAATGCAAAATGGTCAATCACTTGGGCAATTTCGTTAAAATGTTATGTATAGACCTATTTTATGACTTACCCTGTCAGGGTTTCACTCATAGGCATTTACACAGAAGGAAGAAAACATGTGTGTAGTCATTTTGTGCAGAAATTTTTATGCAACGTCATCAATGAATTTCAAAGTAATTATGCTGGGCCCAGCACAGTGGCCTAGTGGCCAAAGTCCTTGCCTTGAACCCATATGGTGCCGGTTCTAATCCTGGCAGCCCCACTTCCCATTCAGCTCCCTGCTTGTGGCCTGGGAAAGCAGTGGACAGTCCAAAGCCTTGGGACCCTGCACCTGCGTGGGAGACTTGGAAGAGCTCCAGATTCCTGGCTTCGGACTGGCTCAGCACCAGCTGCGGTCACTCGGGGAGCTGGTCACTTGGGGAGTGAATCATCAGATGGAAGATTTTCCTGTCTCTCCTCTCTGTACATCTGACTTTGCAATAAAAATAAATCTTAAAAAAAAAGATGTATACTAGCATTTTAAAAAAATTGAAAGAAACCAAGGAGGCCCAGCTTGGTAGCCTAGTGGCTAACATCCTCGCCTTGCATTGATCCAGAATCCCATATAAGTGCCTGTTCATACGCTGCTGCTCCATTTCCTATCCAGCTCCCTGCTTTTGGCCTGGGAAAGCAGTTGAGGATGGCCCATGCTCTTTGGATCCTGTACCCGCATGGGATATCAGGAGGAGGATCCTGGCTCCTGGCTTTTAATTGTGCCTCGTTGGGGAGTGAACCAGGATAGACCTTTTTCTCTGTCTCTCCTTCACTCTGTAAATATACCTATTCAATAAAAATACACAAGTCTTAAAAAAGAGAATGTTTATTTTAAGGGTAGGCATTGTGGCAGTGAGTGAAGCGTTGCTTGGGACACCTACATCCATATCAGTTTCTGATTCAAGTCCCAGCTATCCTGGGCCCGGCGGCAGTGGCCTAGCGGCTAAAGTCCTCACCTTTAATGCCCTGGGATCCCATATGAGCACTGGTTCTAATCCCGGCAGCTCCACTTCCCATCCAGCTCCCTGCTTGTGGCCTGGGAAAGCAGTCGAGGACGGCCCAGTGCATTGGGACCCTGCGCCCGCGTGGGAGACCTGGAAGAGGTTCCTGGCTCCTGGCTCCTGATCGGCACAGCACTGGCTGTTGCGCTCACTTGGGGACTGAACCATCGGATTGAAGATCTTCCTGTCTCTCCTTCTCTCTGTATATCTGCCTTTCCAATAAAATAAATAAATCTTAAAAAAAAAAAAAAAAAAAAGGTCCCAGCTATCCTGCCTTTGATTCAACCTAACACATCTGGGATAGAGCAGGTGCTTGCCCAAGTACTTGAGTCCCTGCCACCCATAGTGCAGACTGAGATGAAAATTTCTGGATCCTGACTTTTTTTTTTTCTTAAAGATTTATTTTTTTATTACAAAGTCAGATATACAGAGAGGAGAGACAGAGAGGAAGAGCTTCTGTCCAATGAGTCACTCCCCAAGTGAGCCGCAACGGGCTGGTTCTGTGCCGATCCGAAGCCGGGAACCTGGAACCTGTTCCAGGTCTCCCACGCGGGTGCAGGGTTCCAATGCATTGGGCCGTCCTCAATTGCTCTCCCAGGCCACAAGCAGGGAGCTGGATGGGAAGTGGAGCTGCTGGGATTAGAACCGGCGTCCATATGGGATCCCGCAGCGTTGAAGGCGAGGACTTTAGCCACTAGGTCACGCTGCCGGGCCCTGGATCCTGACTTTGGTCTTGTCCATTCCTGGTTGCGGCCATTTGGGTAATAAAGTAGCAGATGGACAGTTTATTTCTTTTTCTTACTCTAACTAAATATTTCTTTTAAAAAGTGTATACTGGGGGCCCAGCGCGATAATGAAGTGGTTAAGGTCCTCCCCTTGCATGCCTGGGATCTCATATGGTCGCTGGTTCTCATCCTGGCAGCCCTGCTTTCCATCCAGCTTCCTGCTTGTGGCCTGGGAAAGCAGTCGAGGACGGCCCAAAGCCTTGGCACCCTGCACCTGCATGAAAGACCTGGAAGAGGTTCGGGGCTCCTGGCATCGGACTGGCTCAGTTCCAGTCATTGTGGCCACTTGGGGAGTGAACCATCGAACGGAAGATCTTCCTGTGTCTCTCCTTCTCTCTGTATATCTGCCTTTCCAATAAAATAAATCTTTAAAAAAAAATAATAAAGCATATACTGGGCCCAGCACCATGGCCTAGTGGCCGGGATCCCACACAGGCACTGGTTCTGGGCCTGTCGGCTCCACTTCCCGTCCAGCTCCCTGCCTGTGGCCTGAGAGGTCAGTCGAGGATGGCTCAAAGCCTTGGGACCCCACATCCGCATGGGAGACCTGGAACATTCTTGCTTCAGATTGGTACAGCTATGGCCACTGCGACCATCTGCGCAGAGGATGAAAGATCCGTTTCTGCTTCTTTATAAAAAAGTAAGCAAGTAGACAAGTAGTGGTTGTACAGATTGACAAGATGAATACAGTGGAGCAGAAGGCACCTTTCTGGCGATTTGGACAACTGTGTTGATTATGTTGAATGTAGTGATGGCTTCATGAGTATATTCCTATGTTCAAAATATTCAGATTTTACATTTTAAGATTCTCTAATGACATACTTTCTGAAAAACAAAAAAACTTATTTGAAATGCAGAATTAGAGACAGACATCTTGCATCTGGTCGTTCTACCTTCAGGTGGTCACAACAGCAGGAACAGGGTCAATATCAAGCGGCAAGG
Organism: Ochotona princeps; assembly: GCF_030435755.1. NCBI lineage: Eukaryota > Metazoa > Chordata > Mammalia > Lagomorpha > Ochotonidae > Ochotona > Ochotona princeps. The sequence continues at coordinate 16,223,515 of NC_080846.1, read as the reverse complement.
AGCCCAAGGACTTGAGCTGTTTATCCTCCATTTTCCTAGGTACACCAGTAGGGAACTGGAATGGAAGTGGAGCAGCTAGGACTTGAACTGGCACCCATATGGGATGCCATGTACCTGAGGCAGAGGTTAACTCCACTGCATCACAGTACCAGCCCCTATTAACATACACACCTTCCTTCTCCTGGTTCACTTCCCAAATCGCAGGAACAGCCAGGGCAGGGCCAGGAAATCCATCTGGTTTTCCCACATGGCCAGCAGTGGCCCAAGTATTCAAGGCATCTTCTGGTCCTTTCCCAGTAGCAGGTTGGTGTGCAGCACCCAGATCTTATTTTTAAATACTTATTTTTATTGGAAGGTAAGATTTAGATAGGAGACTGGGAGAAATTTTTTTTTTATTTTAGATTTTTTTATTAGAAAGCCAGATTTAGGAGATACAGAAAGATCCCCAAGTAGCCACAAAGGCTGGAGTTGACCTGGTCCCAAGTTAGGAACCAGGAATTATTTGGCTCAGGGTCTGAAGGTTTTGGGCCATTCTGTATTGCTTTCCTAGGCCACAAGTAGGGAGCTGGACAGGAAGTGGAGACATCAGGATCCCAGTGTGTGCCAGGGAAGGATTTAGCCACTGGGCCACCATGCTGAGCCCACTGATTCACTTCCCAAATTGCTGCAATAGCAGATGGAGCAGATCCGAAACAAAGCCAGAAGCCAGGAGCTGCTTCTGAGTGTTGCACATTGGTGCCAGGGCCCAAAGACTTAACCCATCTTCTGTTGCTTTCCAAGGCCATAAGCAGAAAGCTGGATGGAAGGTGGGGCAGTTGGTCAGCTGATCCCCAACTCCTCTTGGCAACACTTCCTAAACTTGACTGCAGAAGTACTCAAAATACTAGTTTTCTTCCCAACTCCCTTTTCTTTTCTCAATTCCTTGAAGAAAAACGATCCATCCCTAGGTCTTTTATCTAAACCTGTAGGCTACTTTCTCAGGTGGCCTTGTTCAGTCATAATTAACAACCTACTATGGGACCAGTGGGGTACAGCAAAGTGAAGTGCCAAGTCACATGACCTCTAGCTTTGGTACCAGATGCTGTACAATATCTAGCTCTTTGTTAATGCTCCTGGAAAAACAATAAATCCAGCCCATCACTGCAACTATTTGCGGGGGGGGGGGTGGGGGGGTGTCAACCAAAGGGTGGAAAGTCTTCAAATTAAGAGCCCTATGCACAACTAGCTTGCCTAGTGGTGAGGACACCACTCAGGAAGACTCCTTACAGGAGTGCTTAGGTTCACATCCTGGCTCTGCTCCAAATTCCAGCTTCTTCTCAGGGGGAATGCCAAAAGGGAGCACACAGACCATGGTTGAGTACTTTAATACCCAGTACTTAGTTTCTGGCTTTGGCATGGCCCAGCTCTAGCTATTAAAGGTATTTGGGGGTAAGAATCTAGCTGGGGCTGCTTTGTCTTTTATTTATTTTTTTTAAGGATTCTTATTATTATTGGAAAGCCAGATATACAAGGAGGAGAGACAGAGACGAAGATCTTCAATCCGATGTTTCACTCCCCAAGTGAGCCGCAACGGGCCAATGCGCGCCGATCCGAAGCCGGGAACCTGGAACCTCTTCCAGGTCTCCCATGCGGGCGCAGGGTCCCAACGCACTGGGCCGTCCTCGACTGCTTTCCCAGGCCACAAGCAGGGAGCTGGATGGGAAGTGGGGCCACCAGGATTAGAACCGGTGACCATATGGAATCCGGATGCGTGCACTACGCTGTTGTGCCAGGCCCAGCAATGTCCTTAAATCTATGGTATACGTCATTGAAAACATTCCCTGCACTGAAGTAGTATATGTGTGTGTGTCTTCACATTTTACATTTAAGTGAAGATGTCAAGTAGCCAGTTGATAGGAGATTAAAATGATCAACTTAAAACATTTGTGTTTAAAAGACAAAGCAAGGCCCGGCAGCGTGGCCTAGCGGCTAAAGTCCTCACCTTTAATGCCCTGGGATCCCATATGAGCACTGGTTCTAATCCCAGCGGCTCCACTTACCATCCAGCTCCCTGCTTGTGGCCTAGGAAAGCAGCTGAGGACAGGCAAAAGCTTCGGACCCTACACATACATGGGAGACCTGAAAGAGCTCCTGCTGTTGCGGTCACTTGGGGAGTGAATCATCAGATGGAAGATCTTCCTTTCCTTCTCTCTGTTATCTGCCTTTCCAATACAAATAAGTAAATCTTAAAAAACAAATAAAAGAGGGCCCAGCGGCGTGGCCTAGTGGCTAAAAGTCCTCGCCTTGAAAGCCCCGGGATCCCATATGGGTGCCGGTTCTAATCCCGGCAGCTCCACTTCCCATCCAGCTCCCTGCTTGTGGCCTGGGAAAGCAGCTGAGGATGGCTCAGTGCATTGGGACCCTGCACCCGCGTGGGAGACCTGGAAGAGGTTCCTGATTCCCGGCTTCGGATCGGTGGGCACCGGCACGTTCTGGCTCACTTGGGGAGTGAATCATTGGACGGAGGATATTCTTCTCTGTCTCTCCTCCTCTGTGTATATCTGGCTGTAATAAAATAAATCTTTAAAATAAATAAAAAAATAAAAGATTTAAGGATATTGCTTATGACTTGTACAAACAGGGTGGCTATCAGAATTCACATGGGAGTGTGGCACAGTAGCCTAGTGGCTGAAGTCCTCACCTTGCACCCCTGGGATACTATATGGGTGCAGGTTCCTATCCCAGCTGCTCTACTTCCCTTCCAGCTCCCTGCTTGAGGCCTGGGAAAGCAGCCAACGGCCCAAAGCTTTGGTCATTATATCCATTAGGGGAGTGATGGAGCAGATGGAAGACCTTTTCTGTGTAAATCTGCATTCCCAGTAAGTACATTTTTCTCAAAAAAAAAAAAAAAAAAAAAAAAAAAAAGTATAAATTAAAAAAAAGAAAACCGGGAGTTCAGAGGGCTGTAAAATTAGCTCTGACCATGTAGAATTTCAGCCCTTACGGGAGTTAAGTAAAAAAGGAGGCTGATGGTATGGAGATCTTCAGGCCACTTTCATAGATTCACTCGGGGCAAATTTTTCCTACGAGTTTTAAAACAAACTTGTTTTTTATAAAACAAATTCAGTTTGGATTATGTGCCGCCCAGCATTGGGTTAGAAGCTGGGCAGAGCCCGAAGCACAACAAAATGCCTCTTACCCATGCAGGCCTCCTCCAAGATGTAACCAATCTTGCCTAAATTCATTTTAATTAAGCAATTGCCACAGATAATTCTGCCATATACTTTTAGTACACTCAGCAGAAGGTGTTCAGTTTAAAGAATTTCTAAGTAACAGGATCCTCACCATGCTTCACAATCCCCAAAGGCACACATCAGTGCACATCACTTTCCCTCTACACACCTTCAGGTTGCCAATTTAAAACTGAACTGAAGCTTTCTAGTTAAACACTTGCAGATACCTAACACTTGTCAGCCCATCAACCAAGTTAAGGTGGAACACCAAGATTCCACACACAGGAGTTAAGGTTTACCTTATATGGATGTGTTTTCTCTGGCAGGCAAAGGCTACAGCACCACACACTCACAAACCCCCTGCCCTGTCAGGCACAGATAGTCAACATACTGCATAAAGCATAAATTTCCACTTTATTTTTCCAGAGGACAAGTTTTCTTCAGCCCTTAAAAAGACCACGCTTCTTACATGGGCTTTGGTGGAGGTCGTGGAGCAGCACCCTGGAACACAAAGCATTCACAGAATTAATGCCACAGATCTAAAATCACTCTTGCCAGAGCAATTGACTGCTGCTGTCCCACTGCCATGTGTAATCAGGCTGTCAACACCCAGGAGAGCTGGGAGCTATGGGAGGAGACTGCACCACTCCACCTGAACTCCAATCCCTCCAAAGTACCCTTTTAACTGCCTCATCAAATGTAAGGTTTAACTGTGGGTAGTTCCCAAGTTTACATTCCCTGGTACCCCAATTTCACAATACTCACGGCAGGCCTGAATCGGGGTGGAGGGGTCCGGTCCTTGCGGGCTTCCCGAGATCGGTTTCTGACCACCTTGCTGTGAATGGCACAGCTCACACAGTAATGGAGCTTCACATACAGCTTGGGGAGCACATAGGCTGAGGAAGACACAGAGCACACAATAGTAACCTCCTGCCATGTCTGCTGGACACCTCTACAAAGCACCTTCACCCCCAAAGCCTAAGCACTCACACCCAACCAGCAACACCAACGGGACCAAATCCTATCAACACTATTGAAACAGCAGTAGCAGGAAACTGCGTCAGAATAAATTTGCTGCGTCTCCACCTGACATCAGACGGCAGCTTTAGCTGCTTTGCCACAGCGGCAATCCCAGAAGTTTGGTAATTCTACAGTGCTTTTATTCACCACCAGCACGCCTTATCTTGGCTTTCCTCAGGAGTTACCACCAGTCCACCGTCACAAGCACCTAACTGCCCCTTCCACAGAGCTCCCCTCTGCACAGTCTTCCCTCAGTCACAGTCACAGACAGTGGCTCAGGCCACCAGGCAAGCCCTTCACTCTATCCCCAGAAGCCTCATCTGCGCAAGTGCCAAACGACTCGTGCATCCTTTTTGGCTAACAACCGTCTCGCAGCAGCTTATACAGAACCAAGGATTGGGCCGAACCGGAACCGCGGGAACCTGCCACCAACAGAGGAGCGCCGAGGGCCAGAGCGCCTCGGCCGCCCGAGGACCAGCCCCTTACCGTCGAACACGCTCGCTTCCGAGATGTCCCTCACGGCCGCCGCCTCCACGATGTTCCGGATGACGAACTTCTTGATGGCCTTGTCCTTGGGCACGCAGCGCGCGCAGTTGGTGCAGCGGATGGGCTGCACGTGGCCGCGGCCCTTCTTGGCGCGGCCGTTGTTCCGCCTCTTCTTCGTCTGTGACACCAAGGGGACCCCGTCAGGAGCCGGCCGCCGCTGCCCCTCCCGGCGCCCCCGGCCCGCTGGGACCCCCGCCCGCTCCCGTCCTGCCGCCAGGCCCACCCTGGGGTCCCCGCGCCCCGGCGGGAGGCGCCCCTTAGCCCATCTCGGACCCCACGCCGACCACGCGCCGCCGCTCACCATCTTGGACCTGAGGACCCGAAAGAGGATCCAGCGCCGGGCCGGACCCTCTTATATACGACAAGATCCCTCCGCGCACACAGGAAGAAGCATTCACAAGACACACCTCAACGGCCATCCGCTTTACTCAGACTCTTCTGTTTCTTCACCGTGTCTGTCCACGTATTTGGCAGCGGCGCGTTCCCAGCGTGTATTTATTCCTGGGGGGGGCAGGGGAAGAGGTTAAAAAATATATCTATCCGGGACTATTTAGCCTGATGGCGGAAGAAGACGATCGCTCTGCGTTCCCGGCAGGCCTCGCGTCACGCTACCCCGGACCTAATTCTAGGCGTTATACTTTCCGGGTTATACTGCGGATAACACGGAAATAATTCGAGACGAGAGCAAAAGTAGTTCTCCCATGAGACCGAGGCATGATGGGAGATGTAGTTCCAATCGCAAAGGCCACAGGCCCGTGACCTTAGATCGGAGGCCGTAGCGAACCACAGGGGGACGCCCTCAGCTCAATTTGACTCTGCGGCCACTAGGTGTAGGATTACTAAATGGAAGACTTTGGAAGAAAGGGCTTACTAGGAAGAAAGCGTCACAGTGTCAGGCCCTAGACAGGTGCATCGGGTTAAGGCTATTGCTCCTTAACCTTCTTACGCCTAGCACTGTGCTAGATGCTTTATTTTCTTTTTAAAACATTTATTTTGGGGGGCCCAGAGTGGTAGCCTAGCAGCTAAAGTCCTCACGTTGCTTGTGCCAGTTCTAAACTTTGCAGCTCCACTTCCCATCCAGCTCCCTGCTTGTGGCTTGGGAAAGCAGTCAAGGATGGCCCAAAGCCTTGGGACCCTGCACCCACGTGGGAGACCTGGAAGAAGCTCCTGGCTCCTGGCTTCGGATCAGCTCAGCTCCAACCATTGCGGCCACTTGGGGAGTGAATCATCAGATGGAAGATCTTCCTCTCTGTATATCTGACTTTGCAATAAAAATAAATATTTTTAAATATTTTATTTTTAATGTTATTTTAAATTCTTCTCCCACACAGAATAAATATTTATTTTATATTATAAATTTTTTAAAATTTTTCTCCCACATAGGTGTAGGTCCCAAGGCTTAGGGCCATCCTTGACTGCTTTCCCAGGCTGCAAGCAGAGAACTGGATTGGAAGTGCAGCAGCCAGGATATGAACCAGCGTCCATATGAAATCCTGGCACATGCAAGGCAGGGACTTAGCCACTAGACTTTCACATTGGGCCCTGGTAAATGCTTTGTAAATAATCCTTTAAATTACAATAAATCTATAAAGTTGACTATTACTATCATTCTCAACTTTAAAGTGTAGTAAAGCCACACAAAGCTAATATAAGGTGTTCTGACTGTATTGTGCTATTGTTCAAACAGTAGCAATGTAGCTTAGACTTGCAACTAAACGTTTTTGACTTGAACCCATTGTAGAAGTAGAAATACATTCCAAAACAGAACTCACTAATTACTCAAAATCACATATATTCACAGAACTGAAACATAACCTCCATGCAATACTTCATGGGCCTGGCATGATGACTAAATGAACAAATCCTTGCCTTTTAGGCACCAGGATCCCATATGGGCCCCGGTTCTAATCCTGGCTGCTCCACTTCCCATCCAGCTCCCTGCTTATGGCCTGGGAGAGTGTTGGAGGACGGCCCAAAGCCTTGGGACCATGCACCCACGTGGGAGACCAGGAGGAAACTCCTGGCTCCTGGTTTCAGATCAGCTCAACTTTGGCCTTTGTGACCATTTGGGGAGTGAATCAGTGGATGGAAGTTCTTTCTGTCTCTCCTCTGTAAATCTATCTTTCCAATAAATAAATAAATGCATCTTTTTTTTAAAAAAAAAAAAAGGAAATACTGGATTTGAAGGTAAAAGACATGGGTTTCGGTTCATTTACACAACGAGCAGAGTGGAGTATGTGAAGATACCTCCAAGCTATGTTGTTGGTGAGCCCAGCCGTGAGTGCAGCAAGCGTGTGGTCTAAGAGGAGACCACCGTGCCCGTGAGGACTGCAGCTGCCAGGTCAAGCCTGCTCTTCGGAGACGACAGTGGGACAACGGGGTTCAGATCAGAGCCCATATTGTTGTTCCCTATAGATCTCACATCTCAGTATTTTTACCTCTTCCCTTAGGTTTAAAGACCAAAAATCTGCAAATCACAGAAATATGAAACACAGTCAGCATTTTTGTGATTGTGTGCAAGGCTTGTGTCGTGGCATCATGCTATCAATAATGCCAACCGTGGCCTGGCATGGTGGCCTCCCGGCTGAAGTCCTTGCCTTGAATGCACCGGGATCCCATATGGGCGCCAGGTCTAATCCCAGTCACCCCACTTCCCATCCAGCTTCCTGCTTGAGGCCTGGGAGAGCAGTTGGGGACAGCCCAAAATCTTGGGACTCTGCACCTGCATGGGAGACTTGGAGGAAAATCCTGGCTCTTGGCTTCGGATTGGCACAGCACTGGCCGTTGCAGTCACTTGGGGAGTGAATCAACGAAATTAAGATCTTCCTCTCTGTCTGTCCTCCACTCTGTATATCTGCCTTTCCAATAAAAATAAAAAAATTTTTAAAATTTTTTATTATCTTTACAAAGTTGATTAGTGTGCAAAGGGTCAAGCAATACAGGAAAGTGGGTAAGCCCATTGTTTCCGCATTCCTTTTTTTTTTTTATCTATATCTGGGGAGAAGGAGGGAGATAACGGGAGAAGCCCCACCCAGCCTCCCACCCACCCCAGGTCCCTGATGTGGGGCATGCTCCCAGGGCACTGCTCTAGTGGTTTAGATAGTTCAACAGTTCTGAATCGCTGCTAATCTCGCCACTCCAAGCATGATGAAATCTCTTCAGAATCCACTGGCTTACTTACTCCACCTTGGAGTCTCCATGTGCCCAGATTTTCACTGCCAACACATAGCTGGGTTAGTTAATTGATTTGTTCTGTCCTCCATCCTCTGTTGTAGTACCAGGTGTCCTCTGCAGGTTCCGAAGGACTACCATATCCTCCACATGCACCTGGATATGCTGTCCACTGCTCTGTCTGAGCCTCTGAGGAGGCTCACCTTTGACACATGTTCTGCAGTTTAACTTGACAGAATTAGCCCCCAGTGACGGCATCTGCCAGCTGATGATGCGGCAAAGCCCAACCCACCCCTCACCCACTCTGATTTATACTTGCAGCAGTAGGAACTGTCAGCCCAGCCTGGCTTTTTCCTGAGCTAGCTCACATGAGGCCCACAGGTATTGTAGCCCTGCCTGGTCTGGTCTATCCCCATCCCAATTCACGCTTTCCAGTGGGAGTGGTGTTCCATCAGGGGAGCCCTCCATATTCCTCCTCTAGTTTGCCCCCACCCCCGTTCTCATGTGTACTGGTTGGGTGCTGCGGCCCAGTCTGGCATGGCCCACCTTGAAATAAAAAATAAATAATAATGCCAACGCCCAATATGAGTACTGATTTGTGTCTTGGCTGCTCCGCTTCTGATTGAGGTTCCTGCTGGTGGGCTGAGAAAATGACTTGGAAGATGACTCAAGAGTTTGAGCCCCTGCCTCTCACAGGAAAGACCCAGGCAAAGTTCCTAGTTCCTGGCTTTGGCCCAGTGCTGGTCTTTGTTGACACCCACAAAGTGAACCAGTGGCTGGAAGATTTTTTTCTGTCTGTCCCTCTTTCTTGGCAAATCTAAAAAGGTTGTGTGCTGCAGAATTAGATCTGTTCCAAGGTAGTTGCCATTTGAAAACTTATTTGTCCCCTTTGAGCCCTATTTCCTTATCTGTGGAATAAGGAAACAGTGGCAATCCTCAGATCGTGGCAGATTAAATGGTTTATGCAAAACATGCGTATCAGTGTTGCTGCAGAATAGGTATATATGTTTCAGTGAGTTTGGAATTTAATAAAATGTTAAAAGGAAGAAGTTAATGTTATATATGCACATATTTATTTAAAATGTACTATGGTGTAGTTCCCCTAAGCCAACTCACATGCAGACCAGGGTATTGTAGCCCTGCCTAATCTGCTCTGTCCCTGGTCTCAGTTCTCATGTTCAACAGTGGAAACAGTAGCCCAGCAGGGGAGTCCTCACTACCCCTCTACCAGGGTCACCAACCCCCCACCCCATGTCACATGTGCTGGTGCAAACAGCAACCCAGACTGGCATGACTTGCTTCACCTCGTCATTTACCAGTGGGTGCTTCAGCCTGTCTTGGTCTGGCCCGTTCCCAGTTCCAGTTCATGCTAGTGCTGCAGCCTAGCCCAGCCAACCCCCAGTCCCAACCCTAATGTGAACTGGCTGGTGTTGTGGCCTACTCCAGCCTGTCCTATACCCTGTCTTGGTTTTCAGATCTGCCAAAGGATGTTATGAACTGGCCCAGCCTGGCCTACCCCCAGACCTGACCCACATGTATGCTGGAGGGTACTGTAACCTGGCCGGTCTGGGATGCTCCCAGATTTAATTCTTGTGCTCACCTGCAGGGACTGTGTCCTGACAAAGGAGTTCTCCAAGTTCCTCTGTCAGGTCTCCTTCCAGTGGTAGATCTTGTGCACACTGGTGGATACTTGGCCTAGCCTGATTTGGCCCACCTCCTATCCTGGCAGGTACAGCAGCTTTGCCCAACCGGCTCACTCCTATCCCAGTTCTTACTGTTGGGTGCTACCGTCTAGCCCTGCCTGGCTCACGCCCAGACCTAGCTCTCCTGTGAGTCAGTGGGTGTGGAGACTTTGCCCAGCCTGTCCTATATCCACTCTGGCTCCTGTGAACACCAGTGGGTACTGGAGCCTAGCCCATTCTGGCAAACCCCAAACCTAGTCCACACCCATGCTGAGAGATGCTGAAGTCATGTCCAGCCCAGTTTGCTGCCCCCATTCCTGCTGTTGTGCTCACGAGTGGGAACCACAACCCAGTTAGGGTGTCCCCTTAGCTCTCCAACCAGGCCTGCTCCCTGCATGCTCAAGCCACAAATCTTGAGTGTGTCAGTGGTTGCTCCGACTCAGCCTGGCATAACTCATCCCCCGTCTTGGCTTTTGCAGTCAGATATTTCAGTCTGGTCTGGCCCTGCTCATCCCCAGTGTCAAGTCTCACTAGTGGGAGCTGCAACGCAGTCCTGTCCAGTCTGTCTCTATCCCTGGCTTTTATGCAAACCGGTAGGTATGATAGCCTAACCCAGTATGGCCAACATTCTATTCTGGATCCTGCACTTGCCAGTGTGGTAAGATTTGGCCTAGCCCTTCCTGGTTCACCCCTCCCAAAACTAAACACTTGCTGACAAGTGGAGCTGCCTTGCCCAACCTGACCAAACATCCAGCCTGACCAACACCCAGCCCTGAGTCATGTGCTCATAGTGGGAGCTACAGATCACCAGGAGCATTCCTTCAATTTCCCCACCAGGCCCAGTCCCAGACCCAGATCTCACATGTACCAGTGGGTGCTAGGTCCTTATCTGACATAGTCGGCCTCCTCTGTCTCAGCCCCTGTATGTACTGGTGGATGTTGTGGCCCGGCCCACCCCACACCCTATTCCTGGGTACAACTATGGGTGCTGCAGTCTGGACTAGTCTGGCCTGTTCCCAACCCCAGTACCCATGAATGTCAGGGGGTTCCATGGTCATGCCTACTTCTGCTTGTCACCCACCCAAGTGCTTAAGTAAACTGATAGATACTGCAGTCTCAGGGGTGAGACCACATACTCCTTACAGAATCCGCCCCAGACCTGGTTCTGTCACATGCTGGTTAGTGTCATGGCCAGCCCAACAAGTAACAGGGGTTACCCAACCCCTGTCTTGACACTCACCGGCAGATACTATTACCTAGTCCCACCAGGTAGGCCCCTGCCCTAACTTTAGTGTATGCCAGTGGGTGGTGTTAGTGGTGGTTATAGTTAGCTAGCCCAGCTCAGGTCTTCCATGTGGGTGGGTGCATCGGCCTGACCCAGAAAGATTCTGCAGCTTCTCTCCTCCAAACCACTTGGTGTCAGCCCCTGCATTTATCTGCAAGTACAGTGGTCTTGGCAGAAGTTCCCCGAAAGTCATTCCTTACCTGCAATGTATTGCCTAAGTGGTTCCCCCCCCGCCAACAACACACATCCCATACTCCCTTTCCCGATCAATGCACAACCTTCGTGCAGGCGAGTGCATGGGTTCCCCAGCTCAGTCTTCTAGAGGGGCAGCATGCTGGCCTGGAGCCCTGCCTGCCCACCTAGGACCACAGAGCCAGTCGTCTAGCACAGGTGCCGGTCTGGGATGCTATCCCTCCACGCAGCCAGGACTCAAGCATGTTGATGAGTCCATAAGCCCAGTTTGCCAGCACACCACGTCAGCATGCCAGCCTGGTGCTCTAGCAAACCTCCACCTGCCCCACCCCCACCCCCACTAGCCTCATCTGCCTGAGACCAAACACAAGTGCGAGTTTCCAGACCCACTCCGCTCCCCCGGCCCCTTCCCTAGCCTAAGTTCCCAGCCCTGTTCCCCGACCCTGAGGCCACATGGGGCCTAGGCCTCATTTTGGATTATTTTATAGCTAGGCTGTCAAGGTCACTCATCTTATCTTTGATATTTTCTTATTGTGTGGGCTTGGTGCAATGGCTCAGTGGCTAAATCTTCACTGTGTACAGGCCAGGATTCCATATGGGCATCAGTGGTGTCCCAGCTGCTCCACTTCCCATCCAGCTCTCTGCTTGTGGCCTGAGAAAGCAGTAGAGGATGACCCAAAGCTGTGGGACCCTGAACTTATGTGGGAGACCTGGAAGAAGCTCCTGGATTGGCTCAGCTCCAGCTGTTGTGGCCACTTAAGGGAGTAAACCATCAGAGGAAGATCTTTGTCTTTCCTCTCTATAAATCTGCCTTTCCAATAAAAATAAATAAACCTTGAAAGAGAGAGAGAGAGAGAGAGAGAGAGAGAGAGAGAGAGAGAGAGAGCCCAGTGTACTGGCCTAGTGGCTAAAGTCCTTGCCTTGCATGTGCTCGGGTCCCATATGGTCACCGGTTCTAATCCCGGCAGCTCCACTTCCCATTCAGCTTCCTGCTTGTGGCCTGGGAAAGCAGTCAAGGAAGGCTCAAAGCCTTGGGATCCTGAACCCATGTGGGAGACCTAGAAGAAGCAAGGGGAAGATTAGGCAACTGAGCCATTATGCAAGGCCCCAAGTACATAAATCTTAAAAAGTTGCCATTTCTTACTGCTTTTTGCCTATATTGCATCATGCTCGGAAAACATGCTTTGTCTGACATTGACTTTATAGAATATATTGATGCTTTTGTCATGGCCTTGTACATGGTCAGCTTTGTGACTGTTTTTATTCATGCTTGAATGTATTATTTTTTTAGTATTGAGGGCAAACTTCTCCATAAATTAGCATGCTTTTCTACTTAATAAATATTATACAAATCTAAATATCCAAAAGTAAAGGAAGGAAGAAAGGAGGGAAGGCAGGAAGGAAGGAAGGAGGGAAGGCAGGAAGAGCAGATGCAGGCTCACTCCAGGTTCCTGTAGATGTGGGATGCAGGTGCCCCACGCTGAACCCAAGCACCACAATGCTCACCTGCTCATCAACTTTTTTTTCTCACACTTAGTTGGTAGATAAACTTATCTGTAATTGTAGTCAACATACATAATTGACGCAAAAAATTCAAAAGGATAAATTTAAAAAGACATTGGAAGGTCCATTTCCCAGGATAGACCAGTAATTAGATGTAACTTGTCCAAAAAACACCATCTTTTTTTTATAATTATTTCATTTTGATAATCTTTATCTAGTTGATTAGGGTGCAAAGGGTCAAGCAATACAGGAAAGTGGGTAAGCCCATTGTTTCCGCATTCCTTTTTTTTTTTTTATCTATATCTGGGGAGAAGGAGGGAGATAACGGGAGAAGCCCCACCCAGCCTCCCACCCACCCCAGGTCCCTGATGTGGGGCATGCTCCCAGGGCACTGCTCTAGTGGTTTAGATAGTTCAACAGTTCTGAATCGCTGCTAATCTCGCCACTCCAAGCATGATGAAATCTCTTCAGAATCCACTGGCTTACTTACTCCACCTTGGAGTCTCCATGTGCCCAGATTTTCACTGCCAACACATAGCTAGGTTAGTTAATTGATTTGTTCTGTCCTCCATCCTCTGTTGTAGTACCAGGTGTCCTCTGCAGGTTCCGAAGGACTACCATATCCTCCACATGCACCTGGATATGCTGTCCACTGCTCTGTCTGAGCCTCTGAGGAGGCTCACCTTTGACACATGCACTCCATGGTCAGACCATGGAACCTGCACTTCTCTTCATGGTTGGGATTCTGAGTCTGGCATTTCAGTTGGAGGGATCCCCAAAGAAACTTCATCTGAGGTGATCCCAGACCTGATTCTTGTGTGTGCATGCCAGTACAGGGTCTGGCACGGCTGTTACCCCAATCAGCTTATGCATATACTGGTGGTTGTGATTGCTGGGTCAGTTCTATCTCCAACCCTGTCTTCTACATGAATCAATGGGTGTTGCATCCCGGTCCAATCCTGTCCACCACACACTCAGCGTTCATGTAAAGCAGTGGGAGCTACAGCCTAGTCAGAGCGACCCACAATAAGCCCCACTAGGGCCACCCCCTGCCCCGGTTCCCGTGCTTGCCAGTATGTACAGAAGAGTTGTCCATTTTGTCCCACATCCCATTCAACTCTCATACATGTCAATGTGCATTGAAGCTTGTTCAACCCAACCAGCCCCACTATCCAGCCCACATTGGTGCCGGATGTGAATTACTTGTATTTTATTCTGGAGCCCTTATAAATAAACACCCCCCAGTTAGTGTCTGCCTTACCAGCTAGAGGGTTAAGATGCGGCAAAGGGAGAACTTACACAAAGTATAACACACAAAGTATTTTACTAGTAGGAAAAAAGTGAAATGGAGTTAGAAAAAAAAAGTTGGACTCTAAATTGCTAACACCTGAATTACCTGAATGACAAGCCCTATCATTTGTGAATGCAAAACATTGATTTAATTTAAAATGTTGAGGGCCCAGTGTTAGATGGTGACTACCAACTACCTGCTGGTGGAAAAATAGCAAGTTGTCCAAAGTTGTAATGGAAGCTTTTTTTTAAAAAAAGATTTTAATATTATTGGAAAGCCGGATATACAGAGAGGAGGAGAGACAGAGAGGAAGATCTTCCATCTGATGTTTCACTCCCCAAGTGAGCCGCAACGTGCCGGTGCCCGCCGATCCGAAGCCGGGAACCAGGAACCTCTTCCAGGTCTCCCACGCGGGTGCAGGGTCCCAAAGCTTTGGGCCGTCCTCGACTGCTTTCCCAGGCCACAAGCAGGGAGCTGGATGGGAAGTGGAGCTGCCGGGATTAGAACCGGCTCCCATATGGGATCCCGGGGCTTTCAAGGCGAGGACTTTAGCCGCTAGGCCACACCACCGGGCCCTGGAAGCTTTTTTTAAAAAAAGATTTATTTATTTTTATTGCAAAGTCAGATATACAGAGAGGAGGAGAGAAAGAGAGGAAGATCCTCTGTCAGATGGTGCACTCCCCAAGTGACTGCAATGGCCAGTGCTGTGCCAATCCAGGAGTCAGGAACTTCCTCCATGTCTCCCATGCAGGTGCAGGGTCCCAAGGCTTTGGGCTGTCCTTGACTGCATTCCCAGGCCTCAAGCAGGGAGCTGGATGGGAAGCGGGCTGCCAGGGTATTAGATTAGGTATTGCTCATACCTGGGAAAGCCCAAAGCTTGGGATCCTGCAACCACATGGCAGACCTGGAGGAAGATCCTGGCTCCTGGCTTCAGATGTGCTCAGCTCTGGCTGTTGCGGCCACTTGGGGACTGAACCTGCAAATGGAAGATCTTTTTCTCTGTCTCTTCTCTCTGTAAGTCTGCTTTTCGAATTAAGAAAAAAAAAAACTCTTAAAAATAAAAATGTTGACATTGAAATATATAAAATAGCTATGACAGCCATAGCTGCCAGATTTACTCTTTGTTTGTTTGTTTGTTTGTTTGTTTGTTTCTGTAAGGAAACTTTAAGTTATATGGTAGCTTAAGATTTGTATCTTTTGAGGCCTGGTGCCATGGCCTAGCAGCTAAAGTCCTCACCTTGAACGCACCGGGATCCCATATGGGCGCCGGTTCTAATACTGGCAGCCCGCTTCCCTTCTAGCTTCCTGTTTGTGGCTTGGGAAAGAAGTAGAGGACGGGCCAAAATCTTGAGACTCTGCACATGTGTGGGAGACCTGTAAGAAGTTCCTGGGCCTGGCTTCGGATCAGCGCAGCACTGGCCATTTTGGTCACTTGGGGAGTGAATCTTTGGGTGGAAGATTTTCCTCTCTATCTCCCCTCCTCTCTGTATATCTGACTTTGCAATAAAGATAAAATAAATCTTTAAACAATAACAACAACAACAGATTTGTATCTTTCGTAGCCAGTGAGTAAACTAGTGAGTAAAACTGCTGTTTGCAGTGTTTGCAGTGTTGGTATCCCAGATGGGGGGACCGTTTGAGGGTTTGAAACCCAGCTGCTCCACTTCTAATCTATCTCCCTGCCTATGATTTGTGAAGACAACAGAGGCTGGCCCAAGTCCTTGGGACACTGCACCCACGTGGGATACCTGGAAGAGCCTCCTGGTTCCCAACTTGGGTAGGCTCAGCTTCATTCTGGCCAATGCAGTCATTTGGGGAATGAACCAGAAAATAGAAGACCTGCTTTCTCTCTAAAACCCACTTTTCCAATAAAAATAAATACTTAAAATATATATAATTTTCAAAATGCATCGTTTTTAAAAAGGGTTATCTACAGTGGTTGGTGACTGAGCCAAATCGAAGCCAGGAGTTTCCTCTGAGTCTCCCACATTGGCGTAGGGGAGAGCAGGATCGCAAGGACTTGGGCCATCCTCTACTGCTTTCCCAGGCCACTAACAGAGTTGGATGGAAGTGGAGCAGCTGGGATAGAAACCTGTGCCCATCTGGGATGCCGGGTGGCAGGCAGTGGCTGAACTTTCTTTGCCATGAGGTCTGTCCACAACTTTTAGCTTTTCCCTGGAAGAAGCCCATATCCTATCACGGGATGTGCAGTCAGACATCGCCCTCATTGCTCAACACCAGGATCAAGTCATAAGCAGTTTTATGGCAAAAGGACCCTGCACACATTTATTAATTCTTGCACCTTAGTAACCACCCAACAAAT
The DNA here is from genome assembly GCF_030435755.1 of Ochotona princeps. Taxonomy (NCBI): domain Eukaryota; kingdom Metazoa; phylum Chordata; class Mammalia; order Lagomorpha; family Ochotonidae; genus Ochotona; species Ochotona princeps. Next base: position 16,207,290 of record NC_080846.1, on the reverse strand, counting down.
CGTTAACATAGAGAAACATTCAACAGCAGTGGCAAGAAATACCTCCCATCCCTTCTGCTATGGGCAACTTGTCCCTCCAAGGAGTTCACATCCCTGAGGCCTGAAAGCGGTCCCTTTTCACATTCACTGAATGCCATGAAAACTGCCCCCACTTGCACCACCCCGTCCTCACATCCGGCGAGCCAACTGGATGTCTTTGGACAAAACTTTGGAGTCTTTTAGCGCCGATGGTACACAGACTGGGATGTTGAGCAAACCCGCAGCACATGCTCGGCTGCCTTCCCGAAGCACGCTCCCTGTGGCACTGGAAATCCCACGTCGGTTCTCAAGTCTCACTTGATCACCCACGGCAGACCCTGGAAAGGGCCTGTAGCCACGAGGCTTCTCCACCCCACCGGTACAGAGAGCGCGTTGTCCTGGCGCTGTAGCAGCCGAGGTTGGCAGGGTGTTGCCGGCCAGTGGACCTAATGGGCATTTTACTTGGCCTACCCATGGGATACAGGCTGCCCCAGCTGAACACATGCCCACCAGGAACTTTATATATAAGATTTTTTCTTTTTTTTTATTGGAAAGTCGGATATACAGAGAGAAGAGACAGAAAGATCTTCTATTCACTGATTCACTCCCCAAGTGACTGCAACGACAAGAGCTGAGCCAATCCAAAGCCAGCAGTAGGAGCCTCTTCCAGGTCTCCCACACAGGCGCAGGGTCCCAAGTTTTGGGGCCGTCCTTGACTGTTTTCCCAGGCCACAAGCAGAGAACTGGATGGGAAGAGGAGCTGCCGGAATTGGAACTGGTGCCCATATGGGATCCCAGCATATGCAAGGTAAAGACTTTAGCCACTAGGCTGCCATGCTGGACCTTTTTTTTTTTTTTTTTTTTTTTTAAGAACTATTTATTTGATTGAGTTACAGAGATACAAAGAGAGGGAGAGACAGCACTCTTCTATCTGCTGCTTCACTCCCCAGATGGCTGCAGTGGTCAGCACTGGGCCCAGCAGGAACCTGGAGCCCAGGAGCTTTACCCAGAGCTCCTACATTAGTTGCAGGGGCCCAGCCACTTGGACCATCTTCTCCTACTTTTTCCAGGCCCTGAGAAGGGAGCTAGATCAGAAATAGAGCAGTCGGGAGTTGAACTTGCATCTATATGGAATTCCAGCATTGCAGGTGGAGTCTTTACCTACTGTGTCACGATGCTGGCCCCTCCAGGACCTCATGGAAGTCCCTTTATATTAGCTCCATTTGCTACTCTGAAGAGCCACCAGGAGTCTTGAGCAGAAGAGGCTGTGTGTGAGCTGCCAGCCACCCTGTTGTCTCCACTGTGATGATCAAGGGCCCTCCCAGCATTCAGATCCAAAAAGGCACAGATGGGAGACCAACTGTTATGCACCCATCACTCCAGTGCCTGAACACACAGACTCACCTTCCCTCCACAACCCAGCACGTTTCCCTTAATCTTTAACCCATTTTATAGGGCTGAAATCTATTTAAAATCTTTGTTTAGAAGCCAAAGCAATTATATTCATTGTCTTTTTTGACTTTGAATTTGTTAGTTTCCAATGGAGCAGGGAAAATAATTAACTCTAGATGGGAGTGTTTCCAATGTTCTCTTCATTGCGTTCTCATGGAAAACACAAAGCAGACCTTACTGTACAGGATAGCAATGAGGAAGACAGACAAGAACAAAACCAGTTCAAAGTGGAGGTGGGAGGTGTGGCATAACCAATTAAGCTGTTACTTGGGACATTTGATTTCTTAGTGCATGCTGGTTTTGAGTTCCAGCTACTCCACACTTTTTTCCTTCTTCAACTCCTTCTGTTTTTTCTTTGAGTCACAGAGAGAAAGAGGGAGAGACAGGGAGAAAAATATCCTTCATCCATTGGTTCTCCTCAAGTACCCACAATGACCAGGGCTGAGCCAGTCTGAAGCCGGGAGCCAGAATTTTCATCCTGGTCTACCATGTGGGTGTTTGAGCCCAAGCATTTGGGTCATCCTCTACCGATTTCCCAGGCACATTAGCACAGGGCTTGATTGGAAGGGGAAACACATTGGCTCCCACAGGGGAGACTGGTGTCACAGGGTGAGACTTTACCCACTCTGCCACAATGCTGACCTCTACTGCACAGTTAGTGCTGCCTGTGGACTATGACCCATGTGCTGTGTTCCTGCCACCCTGTGGGAATCCTGTCAGAACTTCCTAGCTGCCTGGCCTAACCTTGGCTGTTGTGACTGTTTAGATAGAGAACCAGTGGAAGAAATAGCAGTCTTGGGCCCGGCGCTGGGGCCTAGCAGCTAAAGTTCTCACCTTGAACGTGCCCTGGGATCCCATATGGGCGCCAGTTCTAATCCCGGCAACTCCACTTGCCATTCAGCTCCCTGCTTGTGGCCTAGGAATGCAGTTGAGGACGGTCCAAAGCCTTGGGACCCTGCACCCATGTGGAAGACTTGGAGGAGGTTCCTGGCTCCTGGCTTTGGATCAGCGCAGCACTAGCCGTTGCAGTCACCTGGGGAGTAAGTCATCGGATGGAAGATCTTCCTCTCTGTCTCTCTTAGTAATAAAAATAAATAAATCTTTAAAAAAAAAAGTCCCATTTGTGCCACTTCCAATCCAACTTCCTGCTAATACACCTGGGAAAGCAGAGGAGGATGACCTGAGGCCCTGGAATCCTGCACCCATGTGGGTAACCCAGAAGAAGCTCCTGCCTCCTAATCAGCCTGGCTCTGGCCATTGTGGCTATTTGGGCAGTGAACCAATGGATGGAAGATCTTTCTCTCTGCCTCTCCTTTTCTCTGTAAATTTGTCTTTCAAATAAATAAGTAATTTTAAAGAACATACCAGTGGGTACCCACATCCCATACCGTGCCTTAGTTTTGGACTTGTTGTGACTGCTGATGTGTACCGCAGGAGGCAGTAGGTAATGGCTCAAGTAGTTGGATCCCTGCCACATACATGAAAAACCCAGATTTTCGGTTCTTCCGGCTTCTTCAAGCCCATTCCAAGTTGTTGTAGGCATCTGGAGAGTGAACTAGTTGATGAGAGATCTCTTCCTGTCTCCATCTCTCTGCCTTTTGAATAAAAAATAAACAGCATATGTAAAGAAAAAGTGTTAAATCCTATCATTATCATCACATGTTATTGTAACATATATCCCTGGACATGCACGGTGTTTTGCACGTAGTATGGATTCAGCAAGTGTGTGATGAATCCTTGCCGTGGAGACAGCGAGTCAGGCTTTCTCTCCTATCCCCCAAGGCACCTGTAGTAGGAAAATCTACTTCCTATTCTAGGCTAAAAACCATTCTGTTCTCTTGCAAGAACTTGAACATTCTTGTCTGACTTCCTCTCAATCACAGATTTGCTCATCTGCTAAACTATGTAGAATTTATTACAACATGCTGCAGGGAGGGCCCCTTCCCCACCACCCACCGACAGAGAGGCAAAGGAAGTGTGCAGAAACAAGCAGAGGTGTTAAATTACTCATGTTTATTTATAACAGACCTTCAGCCAGTACAGTACAAAACTTACAGTAGTATATCTCCGTTACACAAATATTTACTTACAATATATTACATATACAAAAACGCTTTGCAGTAAGTCTCAAAAGCTAGTTTAACCCCTCTTGAGAGAGGAGAAAAACATAAAAAAAAAAAGGTGGGGAGGGAATCAGAAGAAAGGCGGAGGTGAGGGGGAAAGGCTCAAAGGGGAGACCAAACATAGGCTATGGAGGAGACCCTGGGAGAGAGGAGAGGTGGTATTGCACTTGCTTCCGTGTTCTATTTTTTTTCTCTTTTTGTTCTCCATAACTCTGATTAAAAATATATATATATATATATATTATGTACATATGGAAAGAAGCTGCCAGAAGTATTACAAAATCCCATCTGCAGCTTTGACACTGATACACACACACACAAAGGCCTGGAAAAGTATCTATTAAGAAATATTTTTTGTGGTGTTGACTTTGAACAGCAATATAAAAGGAAACACCTCTTTTCTCCAGGTGGGTTTCAGTGTGTGTGTGTGTGTGTATGTATGTGTGAAAAATTTTCATTAAAATTTTTAATATAGTTTTTGAAATGCAAAAGGAGCTGGGAGAAAGCATGAGGGTGTTTGAGGTCGCAGAGCTGGCAGGCTCTGAAGAGTAGGATTTTGTACCTAAGACCCTGGTTAAAGTGCAGTGATGGTCTGGAGAGAGACAGGGGAGTTCGCTGGTTCACTCTCCCCTCCATAGCACCTGGTCTTGCCCTTCCAGTCTCTGCTCTCATGGGCACAGAGTCTAGCCTCAGAGCATAGTCCTTCATGTCCCGGGAGGCTGCAGGTGCCAGAGCTGACTATGGGAGGGGACGGGGAGGGGTGTGGAGAAGCCTAAGGCTCTGATGCCCAGAAGGGACTAGTCCTTATGAGGTGTCACCAGATACACAACAGACACAGAACAGGTGGGGAGCCAGGTCTAACAGGAAGGGCTCAACAACCAGGGTCCAGGACAAGCCCCACACTAGCCTCAGCTCTGCTGCTGTCCTTAGATGGAGAGCTGGCACCCTGGGGTGCTGTGGAGAGGACCCTGCCCACTCCAGAGGCTGCCCTCCTCCCAGCTCAGGTCTTCCACCTCAGTCTCTGCCCTCGGCAGCACCTGTTTATTGCTACACTGTTGAGGAGGAGCAGCTCCCCAACAATGCCTCTCCCTGTGAACCTGGTTCTGTCTGGGAAACCAGGGAACAGAGAAAAAAAAAAAGGGGGAGAGGAGAAGCTTATTTCCCTTCCCATGACAGAGTGAGGTGGGCCCTTCCCGGAGCCCTTTGGAGTCCCAATTCCAGGGTCTGGTCCTTAGCCCACCCCTTACCATGCCTCCTCCCCAAAATCCCTGATAGGGAGTGAGAAAAGCTGGAGGCAAAAAGAGCCAATACAGATAGGATAGGACAAATGCAAAGAAAAATTGAGGGGAAAGGGAGGGAAGGAAAGGAGGAGAAGGAGCAAGAGTTACAACTTGTGAGGTGTTGTGTTTGGTTTTTACTTTTTTTTTTTTCTTTTTTCTTTCTTTAAACATAGAAAAACAGCCTTTGGTTTGAATCTCAAGGAAGCAGAGAGTGGGATGGCTGTGGCCCTGGGCAGGGAGTTCCTGGAGAAGAAGGGCTGCCATTTGCAGCGGAGCTGGGGCTGTTCCTGCCCCTTCCCACCAGTCCCAACTTTCCCAACTAAGTGGGGTTCTCTGCAGTAGCCAGGGCGGGGCCAGAGGTGGGAGGAGCACCCCTCTTGCCCTGTGTCTGAGAACTGAGTATGGACGTGGGCAGTGAATGTCCACCTTGGGTTCTGTTGTGCCCATCCCATTCATGATGGAACAAGGAAGGGGGGATGTGGGCTGGGGGGGATGCAAGCCCTTGCTCATCATGGGATAATTTTTGGTTACACTGAAAATCAGGAGAGAGAAAGGAGACACCTGCCTGGGGTAACAAGGACAGGGCCCAGGAACCTGGTGACATGGTGGGGGACTCCTGCAGGAAGAGAGCGGGAGAAGGCAGTGTGACCCAAGGGGCCAAGACACGAGACACCCCCTGGTCAGCAGGCAGCAAGCAATCTGCTAATTTCTCACAGAATGGGGACTGAAGGAGTCCCTGAGAGCCTTTAGGGAAGTCGCAAGACTGAAGAAATTTGAGAGGTGCAGGAGAGAGCACTGTGGCTCCCCCTTCCTATGCCCTGGTTCCCAGCTAGGCACCTGTGGCTCCCAATGTGTCCAAGACAGAGGGCCTACCCTTGGCCCCTGAGGAGATACATTTGGGGCACTCCAAGGAGAGAAAAGCCACCACTGTGTAGACTGGCAGTTGAAGAGATGGGAGCCATGCTGGGGGTTCACTGGAGGTGAGGGAAGGGGTCTGTCACATCCTAGAGGGAGACCTGAAGGCAGGTTTTCTGGAACTCATTCTAGAAAGGACTGGCAGGAGGACCTGCAGTCCCACAGTGTCTGGGGAGAAGTTCTTGAGCCCCCTTCAACTTCCATGGGAGGAAATTCTTCATTCACTCAATAATAGTGCAAGCTGCCTGAAGAGAGAGGGCACAAGAGGTATGGAGTCCCAGGCTGGAGGGTCCCAGAGAGGAGATTATAATGCCACAGAGCTGAGGGAGGGCCCAAGAGAGAGAAGGAAGAATCAGAATGTGCAGGGTGGAAACTGACAAGAGGCTCAAGAGAGGAGCTTCCTGCCCAAGGGGCCAAGGGAGAAGGCTAGGTCAGCCAGGGGAAAAAAAACCCAAAAACCCAAACAGCCTGAAGCGGAAGGGCGTGGTGGGCAGGAGGGTGAGGGCGTGGCAAACAAGTGCCAACACAAGGCAGAGAAGAAGCCAACCAAGTGAGAAAGAGCTCAGCATATTTGCTGTGAGGAGACGGAAGGGGAGACCTAAGTAAGAGACCTGTGTCGTCACAATGCTTACAGATGTCAGAGTCGAGGAGGAAGTGAGGGAGCTGGGGTCAGGGTCAGGTGTGAAGTTAGGTAGCCAGTGGTGGGGGACTACAAAGCAAAGCTCCTTGGGATGCGGTGGGGGAAAACAGGGCTAGACACCATTAGGTGGGGCAGTGGAGTGGCGGGCTGCGGGCACAGGCACAGGTCCCTAGCCCACCTTGTGCTCTCCCCGCACGATGTGGGAGGAGAACTCGTACCGATCCTGGCTGTGGTAGCCACAGATGTTGCACTCGAAGGGGTCTCTGAAGCCGTGGCAGCCCATGTGGATGGTGAACATGACATGGTCCAGGAAGAGGATACGGCAGTGCTCACACTTGAAGGCCTTCACAGGCTCACCACTCTCACCCACCACCCGAAGCACTTCCTTGGAGGGGCCTGGGGTGCCCCGTAGTAACCCCTCCTGTGGCTTGGGGTCCTCTTTGGCGTAGGCAGGACTGTGCCGGCCCACCACAATGGTGGGTGGGGGCTGGGGTGGGGGACCCTGAGGGAGAGGCACCACCCCCCCAACCCGATCTTCGTGGTTGCTGTCTGTGTCTGTGGAGTCCTGGCAGCCATTGCTGGGGGAGGCGCCAGGGTCAGCCAGGGGGCCCCGGGCCCGGTAGAGGAGGGGACCCCCATCGGCCAGGTCCTCGGGTCCCTCACCTGCCTCTCGGGAGCCCGGAAGCTCCAGGCGGCTGGGAAGGGGTTGCATCTGGGTGTAGACGGAGCTGATGACGGGCGTGAGTTCTGAGATGCAGTTGGTGGGTGGCAGGCGGAGGGGACGCAGATGCTCCGTACCCACGAAGGCCAGAGACCCTCCGAAGCCAGGCTCCAGGCCGTGGTGGGCAACCAGCTCCACATCCTTCTCATAGCCACCCGAGTTCACATCGTAGGGAAGGTCCGAGAGGCTGAAGCGCATCTGCTTGTCACCTGGGAAGAAGGAGCTCTCAGTACTGCTGCTTCCAGTGTGTGGATGCAGTGGCAATCACTGCCATTGACCTCGGATCCCTGAGAGCAGGTTCTCTCGCCCTCTAGAAGGAGAAGGACTCAGTCCCCACCCAGGTAGCAGGAACGCTTCCTTCCCTCACCATAAACTCCAGGTCCACAGGGACCCAAGGCTAACGAAACATGGGGAACTAGGTCATACTTCCTCTCTCTCTGTGCCTCCGAGATCCCACACAGATCCTTGCTACCCTCAAAAACTGGGGGAAATAAAAGAAGGACATGTGGGTAGGGGTAGTATGGCAAGCAACACTGTGGTAGAGTAGATTATGCTTCCAAAGTCCCAGCTGCTTCACTTTCAATCCAGCTCTCTCTGTGCCAGGAATGCAGTGGAGAATGGCCCCCGTGCTTAGGCCCCTGTACCCCCATGGCAGACCTACAAGAAGCTCTTGGGTCCTGTCTTTGGCCTGGTTAAGCCCTGGCCACTGCAGCCATTTGAGGAGTGAACTAGCAGATGCGGATGCAATATCTGTCTCTCCCTCTCTCTCTTAAAGGTTTATTTAATCGTGGACTCAGTGCAGGAACCTAGCGGCTAAAGTCCTCGTCATGCATGTGCTGGGACTCCATATGGCCGCTGGTTCTAATTCTGGCTGCTCCACTTCCCATCCAGCTGTCTGTGGCCTGAGAAAGCAGCTGGGACAGCCCAAAGCCTTGAGACCACAAACACATGTGGGAGACCCAGAGGAAGCTCCTGTCTCCTTGCTTCGGACTGGCTCAGCTCCAGCTTCTGCTGCCACTTGGGGAGTGAACCAGTGGACAGAAGATCTTTCAATCTGTATCTCTTCCTTCTCTGTATATCTGACTTTCCAATAAAAATAAATAAATCTTTCTTTAAAAAATGTATTTATTTGCTTAAAAGGCAGAGTTACAAAGAGAGAAGAGACAGAGATCTTCCATCCACTGATTTGCTCCCCAAATGGCTACAAAGGCCAGAGCTGGGTTGGTCTATAGTCTGGAGCCAGAAGTTTCTTCCATATTACCCATAGCACTTTGGCATCACTTCCATATCACCTGGATGCAGGGGCCCAGGTACTCTGGCCATCCTCCGCTGCCTTCCCAGGTGCATTTTCAGGGAGCTGGTTCTGATATGCAGCAGCTGGGTCTTTAACTGGCATCCATATGGGATGCTAGCATCACAGGTAATGACTTTACCCTCTATGCCACAGCCCCCAGTATCTCTCCCTACTGCAACTCAGATTGCTTAAAAAAGCAATCTTTCCAAAAACAAAACTGGAAGGAGTCTGAGTACCCAACAACAGCCCTCTGCTCCAACCTCTCTCCACTCTCAAGACGCATCCTTCCCTGGGGGTTAGAGACAGATCTTCAGCACTGCAGACCACCAGCCTGCTTTCCTCCCCCTCCCAGCACATTTCAAGCCCAAAAGTCGTGGCTTAGTGTCAAGCAGAGCTCAGGCTGATTGGAGCTGCATCTGATGTCTCCTTTCCAACTGCCCTCTTACCTACAAACTTTTGGGGGGTAGAACGCTTGCGTTTGGTGAGGCTGTTGGCCAGACGATCAATGAACGTGGGCCGCTCGGATGACGAGTGCAGCATGGAGTCTGGCACCATTTCCAGGTCACGGATCTCATCACCTGGCGACAGGGAGGTAGCACCGGCTCAGCAGGCCCACAGACTCCGGAGGTCAGAGCTGCTGCCTAGGCAGCTGGGCTCTGTCTCCTACCCTCAGGTTCATCCCAGTTAACCTTTCAGATCCTGTGAGACAATCCTGTGCTTCTGACTGCTGATTTGATGCTCCCCGAGTTCTTCCTGTTAACCTGAGGACATAGTCCCAAAGTCCCCTTACCTCTAGGACACCCCTATTGACCCTACACCAGCATGCTCCTCTGGGGGTGGGGCATGAATCTCACCCCTGGGGAAGGGGTGGGGAGAGGTGCCGGCCCCGCCCTCCACACCCTTGCCCCTCCCCCCCACCACACTGTGGCTGTGCCCCCACCTGGCTGTCCGGCCAAGGCCTGCGCATCAGTGCTGATACTTTGCAGGTAGTTGTGACAGCGTTCCTTGTGCTCCTCCAGAGTGCTCTGCTGCTTGTAGCTGCGGCCACAGTAGTTACACTTGTAAGGTTTGCCCACCGTGGGAGAGGAGACTGCAGAGGAGAGGGGGAGAAGGTGTCAGAGTTATTGCTCCCCGTGCAACATCATCTGGTGTGTACCCAGTGGGCATCAGCACGGGAGTGCAAGAAGCTGGCGGACGGGGATTCTAGAATATGGACAAAGGAACCAAAATTGGGGGTGGGTAAGTTATGTGCAGCTGTGAGGACAAGGGGACCTCAGAGCACAGAGCTCCATGCAGCACAGGTCACAGGGCGGGCTTCCAGAAGCTCACAGGGAGCAAGGGGCCCCAGGCCACAATCTCAGAGCCTGGGCCAGATTGTGGTTTCACCTTTCAAGGTGGTGGTGAGGCAGGCAGGCTTGCTGCTTATCTGACAAGGTTTTTTGTTGTTGTTGTTCTGGTTTTGGGGAAATTGACAGGTTGCAGTGACAGAAGGGAGTTCCCTTAGACCTGCCCATGTGGGAAGAGGCAGCTTCCCTTGCCCTTTTACTGGCAGGTACATCTGCATCTCTAGTGAGGTTTGCCTGGCTCTTTTCTGTCCCTCCACACTGATACCCCAAGGAAGCCCAGAAAGCCCATCAATGACAGAGGAATGCTGAGAAAAGGAAAAGAAGGAGAGAACACCAAATTTGGATTCTTTTAAGGACCAGGTATATAAGATCTTACAGAAATCCTACTGAAGAAACTGAGATTGACACTTTGTTTACGGATATTTGTGAAAGGGGAGGCAAAAAGTGAAGAAACAAGGTATAGTATATTTTATATTTCTTGCTCTTATAAAGCAGGGAGTCCAGAAAGGGCATCTCTATTAGATTAGTATTCACTGCCCGCCTCCAGCCTCAACTTGGCCTTGACTGGAATAATCACCCTCCATTTTGCTCTTGCTCTGTGAATTGAACCCTACAGTTCTTATCCACCCTGGGCTCCTTGGGGAACTGGTTTAACAGTTGGGAGGGGAATGATTTTTCTAATCTCTTTTCTTTGACAGTGAGTCGTAACTGAATCTCAGATGGGACCCAATGCTATGGGAGAGGACTTCCAAAAGGTTGTGGAAAAATGAAATTTAAAAACTAAGCTAATTTTGGTACAATTTTAAAAAATTATGTATAGTCTTTCTTTTTTCCCTAATTCCTGTTTTCTATGAACTTTTGGAAGCCCTCTCATGCCTGTCTTTGTGTGTCATTAACAGTCTACCGGCCAACAGCCAACATCTATTCAGCTGTGCTCACTGCTAAGCACTCTAAGGGCTAGGGCCGGTGCTATGGCACAACAAGTTAAGGCACTGTTTGCTATGCTGGCATCCTATGTCAGAGTGCCACTTCAAGTCCTGGCAGCTCCACTTCTGACCTGGCTTGCTAGTGAAATGCTTGGGAAAGCGGCTGAATATGACCTAAGTGTCTAGGTTCCTACTACTGGTGTGCAAGACTTGAATGAAACTTCTAACTCCTGGCTTTGGCCTGGCCCAGCTCCAGCTGTTGTGGGCATTTAGAGAATGATCCAGGGAATGGGACACACATACTCTCTCTGTCTCTCTCTCCTTCTCTTACTGTCTCTCTGTCACTGTGCCTTTTAAATAAATAATACACAAATCTTAAGGGAAAAAAATTCTAGGGGCTTGTTCCAAGCCAGCAAAGGGAGCTACACCATTTTTTCAGAAAAGGTGCCTGTACTCTGACCCTCAATGGGGTCCCAGCCAGGCTGCAGTGGAGTTCTGCATCCCAAACTTGTCCTCCCTGACTCTACCTGAGGAGCCTCGGCTTGGCTCTCACTGTCAGTATGATGGGGCTAATCGCATCTTCCTTGGAACATGATGAGACACAGAGGACATGCTCTGTAGACTAGAAAGCATGAATCAACAGTGGCCCTGCCTGCTTACCCACGTACACCAACGGGTCCTCATCATAAGGTGAGAGAAGCTGGGACACGTGGGCGACAGGAAGAGGTAGGGCATGGAGAAGGTGGCGAAGGCATTGTTCTTTTTTTTTTAAAAGATTTATTGTATTTTTATTACAAAGTCAGATATACTGAGAGGAGGAGAGACAGAGAGGAAGTGGAGCTGCTGGGATTAGAACCAGCGGCCATATGGGATCAAGGCGAGGACCTTAGCCACTAGGCCACGCTGCCGAGCCCGAAGGCATTGTTCTTGTGAGCTCTGGCATAGGAGAATTTAACAAAAAAGTAGCCAGCAAAGTGTCCAAGGACATACCCTACTTCTTTACCCTCTTCCCTTTCTTTCTGTGTCTTCCCAGTCTTGAACTTCCTCCTTCCTGCTAGCTCAGCTCCTGGCCTCTTCCCAAGTCCCAAGTCCAAGCAGAAAGTCTAAAGCCTCAGAAGTGTGTTATCTGTCTAGCTCGTTCAGACAGATATTGACTCAGTCTTGACTGGGCTTGGAAATCTTGCCAACCCAGTTCCTCTATGCTGCTTTAAACCCCGGCCTCCTCTGGAATAGGGAATGGAAATGGGGTATTCTTCCTACTCAGAGACCCTAGGCTCCCATTTTCCCAGTTTTGGAGGCCCTGAGATGTTCCCAGGAGTCAGGAGAAGGTAAAGGAAAGGATGGCCAGGGGACAACCAGGACCGCCACAGCTGCGGGGCAGGGTAAAGACACTACCAGACAGTGTGGGCCTGGGGCCAGTGATGTGGGAGCAGGGGCTTCCCTGGGGCTCAGAGGTGGGGCATGGAGCACAGGTGGTATCCTAGCAGTTCTCTAAAATAAAAGTCAAAAAAATAAACAAAACAAAACAAAACAAAAACAGCACCCCCCCACCGCCCCTGTTTCCTGCCAGTCACTGACCTGAGTGTGTGCGGAGGTGGCCCGTGAGTGCGTCCCTCCGCCGGCAGGCGTAGTTGCAAAAGGGGCATTTAAAGGGCTTCTCCCCGGAGTGCAGCTTGATGTGGCGCAGCAGATTCCCCTTCTGAGTGAAGGAGGCCCCGCACTGGTTGCAGTGGAAGGGCCTTTCTCCTGCAGGTCGAAGCAGAGATCCCAGACACAGCAGGTGAGGAGCTTTGAAGGGATCCCCCAAGTGCACCCGGAAGGAGAGAGAGCTGCGTCCACTCTCACGCAAAGCCTGCCTGAATGATGTCCCTGGGCGACAACCTCACCTTGGAAATCTGTGGATTAGAGGTGTGTGGCAGTGCCAGGGGACAAAGGGCTGGTATCAGAACCGGCTCCAACGGGCCCACTCTGCCTCAGAGACCCAAAGGAGGCAGAAAAGGGGAGGTACTTGTGTTTCTTGTTTTTCAAAGAGTGTGGTTGGGAAGCCCCAAACACTACCCAGGAGCCCCACCTGGGCTGGACCACCAGCTTCTTCTCAAGGCTATGGCACTTTCCCCTCTCCACACTCTGAGAAAGGCTTCAGGCTTTCTTTGTAACAGAGAAGTACGGATGTTGAGAGGGGTCCAAATTCTGTCTCTTCTGCTAAGGTTTCTTTGAGTCAGTGAGATAATACGCTGAGAAACGTCCCTTTCTGAGGCTGCCCGACTCTCACCCCCAGCACTGCCTGTGCTTCGTGGCCCTCCCTAGCGCTCCTCCCTGAACCCCTCTGGCCCACTCACCCGTGTGGCTGCGTTTGTGCACCATGAGCACGTTGGGTCCAATACAGACCATGCCACAGACATCACATTTGAGCTTGCCGTTGGGCAGCCGGATGCCTCCTGGAGAATGGGGCTCCGGTCCACTCCCATCGCAGTAGCCCAAGGGCTCTGACAACGAGTCTTCCACAATCACGCTATCATCCTTTTCCAGGAGCCGCTCATCTGGCCCCAGCAGTCGGCTGGACTCTTCATCGCTGTACATCTCCACCTTGATGGAGTTGGCTGGAGGGTGGGATGGCATTTAAAACAGAGACAGGCCAGGCCAGAGTCAGACTTCTAAACAGGCCTGCCACCTGCACAGGTCTTCAAACATGTCAACAGGCTCCAATCCCCACTGACCATCAGTGGTCCACTGGGAGCCAAACCACCCTTTCTTTTTTTCCCACCCATGGGGGCAAAGAGGCCTCAGAGGACAAACAATAGAGACTACAGGATGGTTCCAGCACTAGGCAGAGGAGGTGGCCAAGAGCAGCTTTTTTTTTTTCCACTTTCTTGACATTAAGAAAGATGTCTGCTTAGCTGGGCCCCAGGCAGGAAGCCAGCAAGTAGCAGTGGCGGGAAAACAGTCTGAGGACGAAGGGGGAACAAGCTGTAGAGGGCAAGGCTAAGAGACAGACATGGCTCACACTATCCCCTTACCCCCTAAGACTCCTAAGACCCCCCCACCCCACCTCCGCAGAACGCTGAGGCAGAGGAGGGGACCAAAGAGGGAGGAGCTATTGCGAAGGCCTTGGCTCTAGCTCTGACCTACATTCCTGGCTATTCAAACCATTTAGAGAATGTCACATCTAGGGCCAGCTGGGGAGGGGTGATTGTGGTGACCCTGTCTGCATGGTGAGTGGGGTCTTCCATCTACCTGCTTCCCCAAGCCCCACGTTCTCTTCTGGAGCCTTCACCTCAATCCTGTCCCTGCCTCTTTTCATTCCACCCTAGGCTGGCAGTGACTAGTCATTCTCTTTTTTGAAGCTAGAAAAACCCTAGACCCTGGGCTCTCTTGAGCTTTCAGACTCTGGGCAGGAAATCGAAGGGAGACAACCATGGGGCCAGTAGGAGGTGAAGCGAGGGCCACACGCTGAGGGGGTGCCTGGCATCAGGAGGGGCCAGGGAGGTGCACTTACCACTGAGCGAGCGGCTGGGAGAAGAGTGCTGGCTGTTGGGGGTGCTCACCGAGGGCCCCACCGGGGCCCCAAGGAACTCCTTCTCCAGAGATGAGTCCCCGCTACCTTGGAGGAGAGAACAAGAAGGCAACGAGTTGGAGCCATCCCACTGTCCACTGCCCGAAGAATCAGGTTTAATTCTCACATTTACTCCATAGCCAGGGTGCGGTTGTGTACCAGGCATCCTACCTCAGGCCCCTACCAGCAGGGTGCCTGGTGCTGACTTCCGTGCCTTCGGTTACTGGGCTGTGCCTACCCTACCTTTATCTGGGCCTGAGGGGAAGATCCGCAAGCATTACTGCCTGACACCCACAGGAAGCAGTGCTGGGGCTGGGCGGGCCAAAGCGGAGAGGAAAATGGGGACCTCTGGAGGATGGTGATTCAGGACATACTTTTTTTCCCTACTGTTTCTTTCCAGGGTCCCCAACAGCAGCTTTGAGATCTGTAGGAAGTTGGGGGGGGGTGCTAGTAATGATGATGATAGAAGTTAATTTACTTGAGGGGTTACTATGTGCCGGGTGCTATATACTAAAAATGGATTGTGTCTTTTAACCGTCATGAACTGCCCCGCCCTTTCAGGCAGATGCTAACAGTATCAGTTTTTTCAGCTGAGGAGCCATGGCACAACAGAGCTTATGTTCCTAAGTTCACATTCAGCTAGTGGCAAAACTGGGCTCAAAACACAGATGGTAAGAGCCTATGCCCTGAACTGCCACCTGCACAGTCCACTGGGGGGTCACTGTCTCAGGAAGGGACAGTTGAGTCTATCCAATTTTCCAAATTTTAGCAAAATCTTGACCACACTGAAGGATCTCCTTCTGATCTGACTCCAACCGCACTGACCAACTGATAGTCCCTTACCACTCAAATGTGCTTCTCAATATATTTTAGTTTATTGACAACTTGCTTTGTAAAAATATTTTTGAGAGTTTCATAATGTTTTTAAAAATCAGTTACGTACCTGAAGTTAGGAATGTCTTTTTTTTATTTAAATCCCATCTCCCCATAATCTTCTGTACAAATACATAGGTAAAATAAAAACACATGGAGATAAACATACAGAGATACACATATCACATATGTAGATATACAAAGAGAGAACATACCGACTGGGATAAACATATCCTTAACTTGCTATATCATCTGCTAATATGAACATGCATGGATGTGTGCACAGGCCTGAACATGGCAAGCGAGAGTGAATGAAAAGGGGGACGGGGGGAGAGAGAGAGAGACAGAAAACCCCTAAAATTTATTCCTAAAGTCCACCTATTAGTACTTTCCCCAATTGCCCAGCTATACACATACTTACTTTCACAAAATAAAGATTCCATTATAAAATGGTTGGAGTCTTGGGCCTGAGGCAAGAAATCCGGAACACACCCTCCTGAGGGATCCCTCTCCAGCTTTGGTCAGTGGGAAGAAAACAACCACTCAGGACTTTGGGACCATTTCCCATCCATATCCTCTCCTAAAAGTCCCATTTCCCCCATTCTAGCCCATCGGAGCCTACGGAAGTTTGCTGTTCACTAACTCTGAGAGACAGCCGCGGGAACCTGAGCCTTCCCACAGGGTCTTGGGTGGGGGGAGACGTGGTTCTCCAGAAACGTGGCCTGAAAGCCGAGAAGTAAGCGTCGGGAGGTGATGAAGACTTGGAGACTTCAGACTCCGTTTTAAAAGACGCCCTTTCAGCTGTGCACGGGGTTACAAGGGACTAGACTGAACTTTCTTTTTTCCTCCTTCAATGTTGGTTCTGACTTGTTCTCAGTCCCTCGATGTTAATAATAGGGAGAAACAGGGCTCTAGGCCCTGGTGCCAAGGCCTTGACCCTAAAAGGAGGAGTGAGAGCCGGCTGGAACTCCATCCCTGGTCCTAGCTTACTAGTTTGTGGCTGCCTGCTGGAACCAGGGGCTTGCTATATGGGGAAAAATATCCTTAAAGGGATACTTCAGGGCATTAAAGGGAAAGCATCCCTTGTGGCTCTCCCCCACCAAGGCCTGAAAATCGGAGGAAAAGCTGTGGCCTCTAGAGCCTCTCCCCCTGTAATTCCAGAGGCTCTTTGATGCTCTTGTCTTCCCTGGGAGCAAGCTGAGAGGGAAGACAGGCTCAGGGCCATTTTCACGGGGCTACTATATAAAAATGAACCTGCCTCTGGGGCTGGCAAGGCATCGGGGCCCCGGAAGGTGGATGTCTAGCCAGTGGGTACTGGGAATGAGAATCAGATGTAGGAAGTAAGTTCGGCAGTTTCTCTCTTAGCCCCAGAAACCCCAGTGAGGGAATTTCAAATGCCTGGGATGCCCAAGAAATCCCAGACTGTCAAAGACAAGAATGAGGGCTGTTCTCGGGTCTCAGAGAAATCTTGCTGGTCAAAGTCATCGTCATGGATTGGCTGAGCCCTCCCCTCCCCTCAGAGGGCAAAGCCAAAGCCTGAGGTTCACTTGAAAGGAACTGTGAGACAGTAAAGGGCAGGAATGCTGGAGGGAGAAGGGGAGGGCCCAGGGAAGCCACAGGCTCCATGCCTCGCAGGTTGAAGGAGGCCTGCGCTCAGTGCTTGCTGTCCCTCCTCTGTCCTTTCCAAGACTAGCCACCTCGTGGGGAAGGGCCCCCAGCTGGCACAGCCTCCACACTTTTCTGCAAGGGACTTCATCCTCATTGCTTATCCCTCTCTGGACCGTGGGCTGTGGGGTGTTGGGGCGCTGGCCTGCTGGCAGGGTGTGGAGAGACGCCCATGCCCAGCTATTGTGGGGAGACGGCTGAGGCCCCTCCGAGCTCTGCTTGGTTCCCAGCTGAGGCTCCTGCGGCCAGGGGCTTCAATTCCTCACCTTGATTCCTTCTCCCACCCATTCCCACCCAGGCCTGTTTCGGTATTGCACCCCTCCCCCCGGGGCAGCTCTACCTCTGTCCCCAAGGCCTAATCAAGATGTCACCACAGGCTCCCACTGTCCAAGTCACCGGCTCTGCTTAGCAACACCAAACACCCTTTCCCATCCTCCGCGCGAGTGTAAGGAGGAACGCCCCCCTCCCCCGCTACACACACAGCCCCCATCCTCTCCCTCTCCTCTGGCTTGGGAGTTGTTACTGAATTGGCTCCCTAGCCCCGGCAACCCCCTTCCCACCCCCTCCACTGGCCGCCTTCTGCCTGAACTTACATTATCCTTCCCTTGCCGGTGAGACCCTGGGGTGCGAACGCAGCCGCCGCCTTGGAAACGGCGAGGGAGTGCGGGTGGTGTGTGCATGTCTGCGTCTCGGTGGCAGGCAGGGGTGAGCCCAGCCACTCACCTTCCAGGAAGCGTGGATTCCTGGAAGTGAGGGGAACCGCCGTCATTTCGCAGGCAGCGGCAGCCGCACGGTGAGCAGGGGCCCACGGTTGCAGCCAGCGAGAACCGCTCAGCCTGGGGTGGATGTGTGTGGAAAGAGAGAGAGTGTGTGTGAGTGAGTGAGAGAGAGAGAGGGAGACGCTTGGATGTGCTGGGGAGGGGGCTGAAGAGAGTGTGTGTGTGTGTACGGTGGGGGATGCTGCTGGGCTAAGGCATCCCTTTTCCACGACAGCCAAGGGGTGGGAGCGCGGGTGTGCGCACCAGGAGGAGGAGGCCGATGCCTTTGCCCTCCTGCCCAGCAGACAAAGAAGAACTGCACAACAAATGCCTGAGAGAGGCAAGTGTGTGTGTGTGTGTGTGTGTGTGTGTGTGTGTGTGTGTGTATGAGAGAGAGAGAGAGAGAGAGAGAGAGAGAGCAAGAGAGAGGGGGAGATGGATGAGCTTGTGGTGGGAGGGAGAACGGGAGGGGCCCCCAGGGAAGGCCCAATCCTGTGCCAGCCAGGGAAGCCAAGGCCCCAGAGGTCATGGGGCCCAGGACAAGGGGCAGCTTCAAGGCTCTCGGCAGAATGCCCCTCCCCCACCAAACTCAGGCTTCCCCTTGGCCAGGAGGCAGGTCGCTCTCTTCATCTGGGAACTGACAGCCTGCCCGCCTTCTCAGCAGCAGGAGGGAGCAGCAGTCTGGGCTCAGGCTAGTGCAGGCAGCACCGTTGCCTGGGTCCCTCCAGGTCCCAGGCAAGCAGGTTGGGGTCGGCTTCCCGCTCCTCTCACCTGTGCCCCTGGGGCTCCAGCTGCCTGCCCAGCTGCCCGGCCCCCCACAGCCCTGTAAGAATCCTCCCTCTTGTCAGGATGAGGCCTCTGCTCCTGTCCCTGCTGGAGGAGCTGCTGGTGGATGAGCTGACCTACTTTGGGACACTACATT
The DNA here is from genome assembly GCF_030435755.1 of Ochotona princeps. Taxonomy (NCBI): domain Eukaryota; kingdom Metazoa; phylum Chordata; class Mammalia; order Lagomorpha; family Ochotonidae; genus Ochotona; species Ochotona princeps. Next base: position 16,188,804 of record NC_080846.1, on the reverse strand, counting down.
TTCTGATTCCAAGAATTTGGAGGTAGGAGGGGCTGTGGTACTTGGAGCTGCCCACCTCCTACATTCTTTTTGTTTAAGGTTCCCTTAAACCTTGCACAGTACTAGAAAACCTGGGACAAGCACAGCTCAGTCAGTTAACTCCACGAGGTGGGCTCAAGCAACTCACTTCTCATTAAAGGGGATGCGGCGTGTGGAGGGTGGTCTGGGTGGCCCATTCATGGATTGCTGCTGCTTTTACCCCCTCTCCCCCTCCCTGCTCCAAGATGACTGGTACTTTTGGAGAGAGGACAGACTTTTGTGGGTGAGCTTCTGTGAGGTGGTGCAATCTCTTTGAAGAACAGGAGAGATCTCCCCTTCCTCAAAGGGCCAAGCGACAGAAAGCCACCTGGAGTGGACGAAGAAGAGCAGGGACTATCTTGAAGGGGCCCTGGGGTGCTTCATAAGCTTGCATGCTGAGGCCTGAGCCTCTGTTGCTCCCCCAGCAGCCCAGGAGAGGGGCCTGTGGTGGGGACCACCCAGTCCTCACACGTACACCTAGTCCCACAGGGAGCCACTTGGCAGAGCCCACGTTAGCCCTTCTTTGGCTTTCCCTTTACCCTCTCTGGAAGGCTCCAAGCCCAGATAAGGATCTCTGGCTTCTACTTTCATTCAAAAACCACTCTGGGCAGAGGTGCTTCTGATCTAGGAAATGTCAACTTGCTGCAAGAGGGGACAGCTTGGTCCATGGAGCAGTGAGCAAATACCCTCACCAGTCTTCCACTAGCACCCAGTATTCTCCATGGGTAGTACTGAAAAGAGCTCCAAGGGAGACTTCACAAGCCCCCTCAGAGCTTCTCATGTGCAAGCCTTGAGTGAGCCCCCGCTCTCAGGCAGGGTCCCAAGCATATCTGGGGCTCAACAGCAGTTTGCCGAAAGGGTTGCTTTGAGTAGGAGGCAGACGGAGTGGCTGATTACTCAGAAGGACCAAGATTTGGTACCAATAAAGTGTCTTCCAATTAAATCCGTCCACCTGATCCCTGTCATTGTGGCCCACATGTATCAGGGATCAAATGCCTTCACTCACTTTATTGCCTTCCTTCCTTAAATGAAAACAAGTCAGAGTCGACACCTAGCTGGATGTTTCCCTGGTGTTGGCAATGCCTTTCATGCCTGCATCTGACCTTGCTGCCTCCCACAGTCCATGCTAATGATCTCTTTATTAGTCCTGCTTCACAGTTTAAAAAATAAAAGTAAAGTACGCTGCTGGTCAATCCACGATGGGGCCTGGACTGGGGACACCTATACCATCAAAATTCAGTTCAGGCTCCCTTTACCTCTAGTAATCACTTCCTGCTCTGACATTCTAATGAACCAAAACACGATTCCTTCTGTCCCAAATACAAACCACTGAAGACCTTTTCCCTACACTTTCAGAGAGATAGAGTGAGAGAGAGAGGGCACCCTTGCTAAAATTCTTGATTTCTTTTCATCTTGTTAAACCTGATGACTTCGATGTCTCTAAAATGCCACCTAAGGGGCCTAGTGTTGTGGCTGCTGGGTAAAGCTGCAATGTGGGCATCTCATTTGGGTACCAGTAGGTGTCCCAGTGGCTCTACTTCAGATGCAGCCCCCTGTTGGTGGACTGGGAAAAGCAGAGGATGGCCCAAGTGTACAGACTCCTGCCATCCACAAGGGAAACCTGGAAGAAGCTCCTAGAACCTGGCTTCAGCAAGCTATTGTGGCCATCTGGGAAGTGAATGAGTGAATAAAAGATCTCCTTCTGTCTCCCTCTTTCTTTCTTTCTTTTTTTTTTTTTAAGGATTTATTTATTTTTATTACAAAGTCAGATATACAGAGGAGGAGAGACAGAGAGGAAGATCTTCCATCCAATGATTCACTCCCCAAGTGAGCGCAACGGCCGGTGCTGTGCCGATCCAACACCAGGAACCAGGCACCTCTCCCACTGGGTGCAGGGTCCCAAGGATTTGGGCCGTCCCCAACTGCTTTCCCAGGCCACAAGCAGGGAGCTGGATGGGAAGCAGGGCCGCTGAGATTAGAACTGGCGACCATATGGGATCCTGGCGCGTGCACGGCGAGGACTTAAACCACTGCGCTACTGTGCCGGGCCCTCTCCCTCTCCTCTCCCTCTCTTTCTTTTTTTTTTTTTTTTTTTTAAGATTTATTATTATTGGAAAGCCGGATATACAGAGAGGAGGAGAGACAGAGAGGAAGATCTTCCATCCAATGATTCACTCCCCAAGTGAGCCGCAACGGGCCGGTGCGCGCTGATCCAAAGCCAGGAACCAGGAACCTCTTCCGGGTCTCCCACGCGGGTGCAGTGTCCCAATGCATTGGGCCGTCCTCAACTGCTTTCCCAGGCCACAAGCAGGGAGCTGGATGGGAAGTGGAGCTGCCGGGATTAGAACCGGCGCCCATATGGGATCCCGGGGCTTTCAAGGCGAGGACTTTAGCCGCTAGGCCACGCTGACGGGCCCCTTTCCCTCTCTCTTTCAAAGAAATAAGTCAATCTTCAAAAATAAATAAAATGCAGTTATACCATAAGAAAATAAATAAAATGCCACTTATACCATAAGAAATTATCTCTTCCACTTCAATAATATTTAGCTGGAGTAAAAAACTGTAATGTATTAAGATTATGGAAAAAGATTGGGGGGAAGAAAAATTGGGCTCTCCATTTCCACCTCCAAAGGCTGTAAACTACTAGAATTTAGGAGAAATAAATTTTACTTGTTTTATGGATTATTTTTAAAATAATCATTATTTTAAAGTGAAGACACACTTTATTTAAAATTTGGATTTTTTTCAATATTTATTTATTTATTTAAAATCAGAGTTAGAGACAGACAGAACAAGAGAGTTCTTCTGTCTGCTCATTCAGTCCTCAGACAGCCGCAATGGGCAAGGACCAGGCCAGCTGAAACCAGGAGTTTCTTCCAGGTCTCGTAAGTGGTGGCAGGTACTTAAGCACTTGCAATGCCTTTCCCTGTTTTTTTCCAGACCATTAGCAGGGAGCTAGATCAGAAGTGAAATAGTTGGGACACAAACTGGAACCCATTGGGGATTCTGGCATTGCAGGTGGTGGCTTAACCTACTATATTACAACATTGACCCCTAAAACTTGGATTTCTGATTCCTCTTGAAAAGTACAGGAGTCTGGGCCATGTAGAGACACCTCCCTGCATGGCATGTGGAGGACACTGAAGGCTGCTGGAGGCAGGACATGTTCAACAGTTCAAGACAGTCTCACCATCCTCTTCCATTTGTTATCCTAAGCTACTTCACTCATCTACACACCTATACCTGGCCTCGGAAAGCCTTGGAGGGTTGGAATGCTGCTCTCTCAGCTCATGGGATGGGATGGAATTTTATATTTGGTTAGTGACATCAGAGCAGCAGGAACCATCTTTCTTCCATCTGGGTATGCTTTGTATCTGTTCCTCCAATAGGTCACTTACATTCTAGTCCCCTATCCCTCCTTGCCCCCCAAGAATCCTGGGGAAGTAATCACTATTTAGGAAATGTAAATCACAGTACTTGTGCATTGCGAAGGGCTAATGGACCCAAGCATCACCTCTGAGACCCTAGCGGGAGGATGCCTGCTCCCAGCCCTTACGTTTGGGACACACAAGTAGGCATACCAGACATATAGGAGCGGCCATTGCAGTCTTCTATGTCCATCTTAAAGATCCTGTTGAAAGAGGAAACAGCCGCTGTTAGAGTCAAGTCTGGGGAAGGCAGATCTTTCTTTAACATTCTGGAGTCAGTGAGAAACCTAAAGCAGCCCTGGAGCATGATCTGATACAGTCCTATAGAAGAAGCAGGACCTCATGCTCTGGCCTGCTGACAAAGACGTGGTGCCTTGACTTACACATCCCAGGCCCCTTCCTGCTCCCTGCTCCCGGCTCCCCCTCTGCAGCCTCTCCCAGCCCTGGTGCGGGAGGTGCTTTAACTCAGGGCACTCCAGGTTTCCAGCACATACAGACCCTGCCCTTGGAAGTAGCACTGACACTGCAGGAGACAGTCGAGGCTTTTATTATTAGTATTAGTATTTTAAAGATTTATTTGTTTTTATTGGAAAGCCACATTTACATAGAGAAGGAGAGACTCAGAGAAAGCTTTTCCATCTGCTGGTTCATTCCCCAAGTGGTTACAACAGGAAAAGCTGAACCAATCTGAAACCAGGAGCCGGGAGCTTCCTCCAGGTCTCCCACATGGATGCAGGATCCCAAAGCTTTGGGCTGTCCCCAGCTGCTTTTCCAGGCCACAAGCAGGGAACTGGAAAGGAAGTGGAACAGCCAGGATTAGAACCAGCAACCATATGGGGTTCTGGCACATGCAAGGCGAGGACTTTAGCCATTAGGCTACCATGCCAGGCCCAATTTATTTATTTATTTAAAGGGTAGAATCACAGGAAAAGAAGGCCAGAGAGAGAGAGAGAGAGAGAGAGAGAGAGAAGAGAGAGTGTGTTCCATTTGCTGGTTTATTCCCCAAATAGGCCAAATGGCTGCAGCAGTTGGGGCTGGTCTAGGCCCAAACCGAGAGCCAGAAGCTTCTTCTGGGCCTCACACATGGGTCCAAGCACTTAGAACACTTTCTGTAGCTTTTTCCAAGCACATCAGCATGGAGCTACATCGGAAGTAGAGCAGATGGACCTTGAATAGGTGCCATGTGGGATGTGGGCACTACACAGGTAGTGGCTTTACTGCCACACCACTGTGCCAGTCCCAACAGATGAAGCTTTATCTATCAGGAGGCAAAGACGCAGTCTCCACAGTGGCTCTGGGCCTCAGTTAAGGATAGGGTGGCAACAGAGGAAGAAGTCGGTTGTTACTTCAAAGAGTTGGATGGGGAAGGTAGCATAAGAGAGTGTGTGAGGAAAGCAGCGGGGCGGGGGGAGGCAGTGGTGAACCCCCTTCTGAAGGTGCAATAAATAAGTTCAGGGCCCAGCGCAGTGACCTGGCGGCTGAAGTCCTTGCCTTGTATGTGCCAGAATCCCATATGGATGCTGGTTCTAATCCCGGCAACTCCACTTCCCATTCAGCTCCCTGCTTGTACCCTGGGAAAGCAGTCGAGGCAGGCCCAAAGCCTTGGTACCCTACACCTGCATGGGAGACTTAGAGGAAGTTCCTGGCTCCTGGTTTCGGATTGACGCAACACCGGCCGTAGCAGTCACTTGGGGAGTGAATCATTGGATGGAAGATCTTCCTCTCTGTCTCTTCTCCTCTCTGTATATCTGACTTTCCAATAAAAAGAAATAAATCTTAAAAAAAAATAAATAAACAGTTCAACTTTTCAGTGGTTTTCCCCACCCTCTGGTCAATAATTTGCTATGCTTATCTTTGTTTGTTTGTTTGTTAGGGAGCAGTCTGAATTTAAAATGCAGGTTAGTCTATTTGAGGGAAGGCAAGACATAATTGGCAGTAGAGCATTAAACAACAGGAACTGAGGACAATTAAAAGTGATAATTGTTGCAATGAATTATCTCCTTAGGAGCCTATGGTAGAGGGGGAAAAAAAACTGTGGTAGAAATGTACATACATCTGAGATTGGTTGTTCCACTCACCTGGTGAAAAATCAACGCCCCAGAGGTAGATCTGGGAGTGCCAGTGAGGCAAGGGAAGGGTCTGGGCTCCTAGTCTCAGAAGGATCTCACTAGGGCAGACTGACGGGAACTGGGAGTGGGGCAAGTGAGTGCAGAACACACACTGAGGGAAAGCTCAGGAAAAAAGCTAAAAGTTGGGCCTTCCCCACTTCACCAACGCTGCTCCCCTCACTGTGTCTGAGAGTCCGAGCCTCAAGCACATTTCCCTGGGAAGCCTAGGTATGGTCCAAGTACATTTCCCTCTTGACATCCTCCCTGCATGGACCCAGCTTGGGGACCAGATGGCTAGAACAAGCTACAGTCCTAAGTGCTTCCTTGAGTGTTCCCTTAGGCATGATGATTGGAAGAGCTCCAGTTCAGTGTGGTTACAGACCTTGGACCCTCTGGAAGCAGCCACTGGAGGTGCTCTGAGATCCGAGATCTGTGGATGAGGGCTGCTGTCCAGGGCTCCTTTCTGTTCCAAGTCAGCAGCCCCACAGATGCCCAGAGGGGTTTTGCAAAACTACTGCGAAGTGGCTCATGCAACTTCCCACAGCCACTTTCCACCCGGGGAACGGCCACAGTGAGCAGGATGTTCCCTATTTTCTGCTCATGGCAGGGAGGCCCCTTGCTGGAGCCAAGGAAGCTGCAGGTCTCCTGCCTCTCTGGGCAGGTTCTCCCGTTAGATCACACTGCTTCCTCTTGAGGCTGCCTTATCCAGGCCTTCGTGGATCTCCAGGCCTTTTTTTTTTCCCCCTGGTTCTAACATCAATTAAGGCATCTTTTCCTTTGGTGTTATCCCCAAGGGAGTGGGGTCTGTTACTTAAAAAGGAAAAACAAGTTGAGCCAGTTCCATAGGGAGAAATATGCTAGCGTAAGCATTTCGCACACTCTGAGTGTGTGTGTGTGTGTGTGTGTGTGTGTGTGAGAGAGAGAGAGAGAGAGAGAGAGAGAGAGAGAGAGAGAGAGAGAGACTGAGAACCAGAAGTTAACTCCACACTAGGTGGGCAGAACAGCTGAAGCACAGCATTTAGCTAGCACTGGCTCAGGAAGTGCATATCATTCTTGGACACTTGCCCAAATGGCCCCAAAACAATCTCCTGTGGGGCCTGAAGGAGTTGTTTTTTTTGAGTTGGGCTTTCTTCCTAGCAGTAAACTGAACTCGCCTCCTTCTTAATTGCTCTTAACAGGTGCTCTGTGACACATCTTGGGCAAAATCAGTATTGAGCTGCTTCCAACTGGTCCAAACGCCAAGCTGGTAACCCTGGAAGTGAGAAGGATTGAGATTCTGCTGTTCCCAGTGCTGGTTTTCTGAGAGCCAAATGCAAAATCAGTAGATGTGCTGTACTCTGCTCAGATCTCCTGGCAGTGGGTCCTCCCAACCTTCCCCCTCCCTATCCCTTAGTGCATTCCCTAGGCAGGCAGAACCTACTAAGAGGAACCGGGTCAAATTAGGCAGTGGCAATCTGAGACACTTCGCAGTAGGAGGAGGTACACACAGAGAGAAGTTAGTTACACAACACAGGCTTGGTTCAAAGATCTTAGCAGGAAAGTGGTTTTAAAGCAGCATAAATATCACTCAGGGATGAAGGTAGGCACATAATGTAATGTGAATTCAGCCCAGTGAGCTCAATACTCAGAAACTGAAACAATCACCCAATTCAAAAGGAAGTGTGCCCAAGAGGAGGCAGGAATGAGGGGTCATAGTAACCTTTGCAGACATTTTCTTCCCTGTTCTGTTGAGCCCATTTGGCATCCTAAGAGTGTTCCATGGCCATGGTCTTCTCTTGCCAACATGTTATTACATTTGAACAGGAACGCTGCCCTTTCTAGACACAAGGTGTCCTACCAGACTCCCTGACAAGCAACAGTTATGATCAATCCTGATTGTTCCTTGCTTCCAAGGATAGGCATAGCATCAGCTCCTACCCTGGTACCCTGAAGCATTCCTATAGCTCTAAATATTGAGAATAAAAAATATGATGAAGTAGTTTTCCCTGTGTAGTGGCTCTGAAATTCCTGAAACAGGATAGATATCCTAAGAAATAAAAACTCTGAAAATCCTCCAAAGAATTTTGTCAGATCCGGTGCTGGGAGTTGTAGTGCTGGGGGATGAGCCACCTTTCAAAATACCAGCATCCCATGTCACAGTGCTAGTTCAGGTTCTGGATGCTCCAATTCCAATACAACTTTCTGGTACATCTGGGAAGACAGCAGAGGATGGCTCAGGTGCTTGGACCTCAACACCCATGTGAAAGACACAGATGGAGTTCCTAACTCTTGATCTTGGCCTGGCCCAGCTCTGGCTATGTGGCCATTTGGGGAACAGGCCAGTGGATGGAAGAGCTTTAGCTATTACTACCTCTCTCTCACCTTGATTTTTAAATAGTCTTTTTTTCTTTTTTTAAAGAAGAATTTGTTACACAGCCAGTGACATCCCCAAATCAGAATTTTAATGATATACATAGTGAGGCCTAGTGGGTAGAAAGATAGGGAGGAGGATGCTGTTGGAAAGAGGGTGGTAAAGATCCAGGCTTTTTTTTTTTTTTGGTGTGGGGGGGTGGTTATTATTGCCAAACTTCAACAGGGAGAAGAAAAAAAATTTTTTTCTCCAGTTTCCCATGGGAGCTGTGTTCCAAGCTGGAGTCAGGTGATTATTCACAAGACATTTTCCAGGTGCCTGGCCCATGGTGTGAGCAACTCCAGTAGATCAAACCTGTGGCATCATCCTCTGCCATCTGCGCTCTCCTGAATGGAATAAATTCAGCGAAATCAAGCTGGACTCACACAGCTGGCCCTACTCTCTGACTGGACTTTGGAAACTTGGGGAGGGGGAAGGGGCAGAGGTAAGGAAAAAAATGTGAATCACACACTGTCTGCCCACCTCTTTCCAAGAAAAACACCTTGGCACTGAGCCATGAGTAGAACTGAAACCATCTTCAGGGTCAGCCTGTGCCCTTTGAAGAAAACTCACCAACCTTTGTACAGTTCGTGCATCTGTCTTTTTTTGTGTGTGTGCGTCTGTCTTTACAGTGGAAAAGTCTGACTCATTTTTTCACCAGGCTGTAGACAGTGACCTTCTGTCTACGGGTGACACAGATGAAGATGGCTCAGCCTCATTATCCAAGTGTTGGGAGCAGGGAGGATGGCATGAGTCCCCAGGTCACCCTAGCAATGGTCAGTCCCTAAAAACAGAAGGGGTGATATCTGGGAACACAGTACCTGGGTAGTGGGGAAAGAGCACCTCATTGGCTCCTTCTAACTTTCAGGTGGACACACCTTTTCTCTCATTCTGTGTCTTCCTCTGTCCTCCCTATGACAGAGAGAAGGCTGAGATTTATGGTGGGAGGCGAGATAATCCTGTTCTTCCTGTGTCTCAGTTTGGAACTTAAGGAACTACGGAGAAGGGTCAAGCTAAACACTTTGGATCACCAACTGTGATCAACAAGAGATGATGCTTTCAGGAATTTGGGGGGTATACCCCTGTGTGTATGGAAAGGCTCCTCGAGGTAACTACTGTTGAGCTGTGTTTCTGCACGGGGTGGGGAAAGTAGAGCAAGGGAATAAAATCTGCCTCAGTTTGGAAGCAGAAGATGCCTACTACAGGGTTAGCTCTCTCAAGTGTTTGAAATGACACATGAGTCTCAACTATTTTATACAAGGTACAGTGGCAAAATCATGTGAGACAAGAACGTTTGCAATCCTGGCCCAGAAGTCCCTACTATGTGCTGATCAAAAGAACTCACTGTTGGAGCAAACATTTGCTATGTGGGATACCCACATCCCTGCCTGGTGTGCCTAGCTAGGGTCCTATTTATGCTTCCAGTTTCCTGATAATGTACAGCCTGGGAGGCAGCAGGTGAGAGCTCAAGCACTTTGGTTCTTGCCCCTACATGAAAAACCTTGAGTTCCAGGGTTCAGCTTGGCCCAGTCCAGCCCTGGCTGTTGCAGACATTTGGGGAGTGAACTACCAAATGCAAGATCTTTCTCCATCTGTCTCTCTGCCTTAAAAAAAAAAAGTCCTCACTGTTGTTTGAGCCAGAAAGATAAGATACTTCCAGGTTTCTCTCTTAACAATCTTGCTCTAAGTTATTCGGGTGTGCCTTTCTCCTTCATGTTTTGAAGGTTTGAGGACAGAAGTGCCTCAGAGCAGAATGGAGTTGGCAAAAGGTCTCCAGCCTCTTAGTCTGTTAAAAAAAAAAAAAAGCCTGGAATCACCTGCCTTCCTTCCTCAACTTCAGAATGAAAGAATGAACACCTTTGGGCACTGCATCTTTGGTGTCTTAAATTGCTGAACTGGAGATACAGGCTTAGGGATGCGAGAAGAAAACATTTTCTTTTTCCCATATCTTCTGTCAGAAATCATGGGCCTGTAGGAAATACCAAGACTCGATGCTAAGTCTCTGTAAGGTGGGAACAGCGTTCCTGAGATGAAGGACTTCCCCAGCACATGTACCACATCACAGGCTTCCAAGCAGGTCCCACCCCGGGAGACCCGGTCATTAAGATCAGTCCTACCCTTACTTAGATGCTTTTCTCTGATACGTCCTGACCCTGTCTCTCTGTTTCCAGAATGGAACCCATACCTCTGCTTAGAAGAGCAGGCAAATCAAACAACCTGGAATTCAAAGCCTTCTCCAGCAGAGTCAAGAAACCAATCAAGAAAGGGAGTCCCTTCGCACTGCAGCATCCCATATTCTCAACATTTTCCCACACAACAAAAGGAAGCTACAAACACCTGCCCAACAGCAACTTTTTTTTTTCTTAGCACGTGTGTGACTGAAGTGGGGAGGAGGGCAGGTGGCCAGTCTGGAAGAAAGTAATTCTTTTGTGGCTATTGAGGGGAGGCGGATAGGGTGAAAAGCGGGATGAGTGTCTCCCATGCTGGGAAGTACAGGCTGCAGCTTTCAAACTTAAAAGAAAGGAAGAAGAAACTTTTCAGTTTCATTTTCACTGGGAAAAGGTCAGGGAGTCCTGAAATGTGACTTACCCTCAACCTGCTGAGAGGAAGTGAACCAGGCACAGGCTGCAAGGGAACGCCTGCAGGTGGGGGCTGGGGGAGGGCGCTGGGCTGGAGCCATCAGCAGCTGTGGGTGAGGTGAGACTTCAGTGGGAGGCCCCCAACACTCTAGGGAAATCTCTCCTGCTTCCTATTGGCAAGGCCATAGTTGGAAGACTTTACCTTAGGAGCCCCTCATCTTACTGTTCTCACGGCCCAAGGAACTGTGTGGGTTCTCTGGTTTAGGACTGCTACAAGGGAAGGCAAGCTCGCAGGGTTCCTGGACCTGCCGACACTGATGGGCTCCTGAGCAGAGGAAGGATTATCCGCTAAGCCTTTTGTACATTCTCCACCAAAGCAGACACTACACTAAGACTGCTGTGGCCCACGCTCTCAGAATCTGAGATGCCTTAGGGGAGGTGATCTGGGATGTCAGACATGTGTTTTTCTTGCTTCCGAAGGATTTAGACACAAACCTTCCCCACAGGCCAGTGGGCAAAGATGTTAGGGGAGACGGCCATGCTCTGTGGTCAGTTGGTGGCCATAATCCCGGAAGGCAAACTGAAGCCTTAAGGCTGAAATGTGAGCATGACAGGAACAAAACCAAACCCACTGCTGCTACCCGGAGGGCCTCAGGTCGCGGGGAAACGGGCTCAGCAGCAGATACCAGACATATGAGAGTTGGTAGAGCTGTAAGCAGACAGTTTTACTTATGAGGGAACGAGACAAGTGGAGGAATGTAAAACTGGACACAAAGTGGAGTTGGGACCATGGCAGATCTTCCTGGGGCAGAGTCAGTAAGTTCTTGGCCCCGGAGAGGGGACTAGGCATCTCTCACCTAACTGGGTTATCTAAGGAACCACATTCCACTCAGTCCAGCACGGTCTCCAGGCAGTCACGTGTGGGCAGTGAGAATCTACACAGCTAGCAGACCAGGAATCGAGAAGATTGGGTCTGTGGGAGGGGGGCCAACGGAGGGCAGTCTCCGCATTCTAGAAGCCCGGCAGCCTGCTCCCCAGGTGTGTAGCTAGCTGCCGGCCCCAGGGGCTTCCTTTGCCCCGTTCTTAAGAGTTCTCAGCCTTGCTCACACACTCCTTGCCAGCACCCCTACTCACTACTCCCTAACTTCATTCTCAACCACCTTTCTTCTGCCCGCTCATCACCACCACCTTGGCCTGTGGCTTTCTCTCCAGTTTTCGCAACCAAACCCCTCGGTCCCTCGCTGTGCGCTTCTCTCAGGCATTCTCTCTGTACTCTCCGTCGGTTCTAACCCCGGCAGGCCGCCCCCACGGAGGAGTCCCCCATCCCCCTGCGAACACTCCAGTTCCCACCATCCTCAGCCCACGGCCTCGACCTATCATCTCTAGACTCCTGAGGACCTCCAGGGCCCCGCTGCCTCCTCTCAATGCCGGGGCCTCGGGTCGGCTCCCTTGGCCGGGTGGCCGCCTCCCCGGCCCTCGCCCACCCGCTGCCCACGGCTCCCCCTCGCCTCGCGCCCCAGCCCCTCAGGCCCCGCCTCTGCCGCCGAGGCCCCTCCCCCGCCTCACCGAAGCCCCGCCCCCACTCACCTGAGGCGTCTCCGCGCGCGCGCAGGCTGTTGGGGGTGGGGGGGAGAGGGGATGCTTTTGGGGAGAGGGGGGCGGGGCGGCAGGGGTCCCCCACTCTGGCCCGGCTGGCCCAGTGCGGGGGTAGCAGGGTCACTGAGGCGGCGGCAGCCGGGCCGGAGCCGAGGCCCGGTCGCTCAGCGGCGGCGGCGGCTCCATCTTCATCAGTGGCTTCACCTGAGGAGGCACTGGCCCCCCTCAGGAGCCCCCCCCATCACTGCCTTCTCCCCCCCACCCCTCCCCCGAACAACTTCCGGTCCCACTACCAGGCGACAGGCGGCGTGGCCGAACACCGAGCGCCCCCAAGCCCGGGAGACTGCTGGGGAAAAAAAAAAGGGAGAGGAGCTAGGGGAGAATAGCCGAGCGTCGAAAGGCTCCAGTCCGAAAAAAAGCTGTCGCGCACAGAGGGTGACTCAAACGCTGGCCCTTGGCCGGCGTCCCGTGTGGAAACTGGGCGCACCACGTGCCCCGGGATGCCTGCCCCTGGTGCCTGGCCCTGCGGCAACACGGATTTTTTTTTTCCAACTTGGTATGCTGCGTCTTTCCAGGCGGGCGTGCTGGAGGACAGGTTGGAAGGGACAGAATCTTCAGGTCCCCTGTCCTCAGGGGCACCCAGGGTGGCGTTACCCCGGGCGGCCTGGCCGAGGCCCGACGCACAGCAGAGGAAGCCTCACTTCCTCACGCCCTTTCTTTTTGCTGGCTTGGGGGCTAGGCTCCTGAACATCCCCATATTAAGGCCCCAGACTTGTTGTCTTAAACAGATAACTGCTTTATTGATGAATTTAGAAAAGTTGGATTTTTAAAAAGGGGACAGAATTAGGTCCCCAGCTTCTCTCAATAATGCTAGTATCCCAGGAGAAGTAGCAGAGAACACACCCTGTTTCCTCAAGAATCTAGAAGCGACATGAGAGAAGTTCTCACTGGGGATGAGTCAGGGGTAGGGTGAGGCAGAAAGGAGAAAGTTGCATATTTGCGGAATCCCTTTTCTCACTAGCCCCCCGCCCCTCTCTGAACAACTCAGATGGGGTCAGGAGGCAGGGAGATGTAACAACGGTGGGGAACAGGGGTGGGCGCCAGGCCAACATGTGCGAGGCGTGTACCTGGGAAAGGAGTAGGAAGGCACCGAGCAGGGCTGTGGTCCAGGAGGTAGGGGGTATGGGGAAGATGGGGCGAGGGGCTGTGGTGATTCCAAGGTAGAGATGGCTGCCTTCCACCATCTCAAGGGGCAACCTGGACCCTAACATGGTGCCAGGCATTGCTGAGCACACCTCGAAGGTTCCAGATGGGCGCCACCGTGTCTGGCTGTACATTGTAGCTGTCATCCACAGCCTTGCAGACAATGTTCAGTTCCTTCTGCCCAGCTGGCACAGGGGCCTGTAGCTGCCACAGACGCCAGGCCCACGCCTTCCTGGGGCACTGCTCCTCGCCATGCAGCTCAGCTGCCTGCCAGGTGAGGCCACCATCCAGAGACACGTCCACCCGGATCACAGCTCTGCCGCCACCACTCCAGGCATAGCCCTTGACCGTCACCTCTCCTGACTGAATGGTCTCCCCGTCTAGGGGCTCCGTGATGGCCGACTGGACAGGCAGTTCCTGAATAGATGGAGCAGAGTCGAAATCCACTGTATCCCAGTCCACGGATGGGGAGAAGCCCTTGTAATCGCGCCGCTGCCAGTGGCTGGGACTTTCCTGTGGCTCCACGCTCACTCTGCCCAGCCACTTGACTTGGCGGGCTCCCACCACACCAGGAACCACCACCCTTACAGGGAAGCCATGGTCACGAGGCAGGGGCTGCCCATTCATCTCGTAGGCAAGCAGGACCTCAGCATCAGGGTCCAGGGCCCGAGCTAGGGGGATGGATGCTCCATAGGCAGTCCCACTGGGGTCTGAGTCCAGTCCTTCGAAGCAGACATGGGTTTCAGTGTCACCACGCTGGTGGCCGGCCTGGAGCAACACGTCACAGAGCCGAGCCCCGGCCCAGCGGGCGGTACTGATGGCCCCTATCCTCCATTCCAGTCCTTTAACTTCTTTGACCTGGGACATCTCAGAGCGCCGGTTGCCAGCACACTGCAGTGTGACCGTGACCTCATGTTTGGGAAACTTACGTAAGTCATCCAGAGACAGAGACAGGGAGTCACTCCCCGGGGCCCCAACGACATGCAGGCGGTAGGTGTCTGGGTCCACGTTAGGGACAGGCAGATGGTTCCGGGTGAAGAAGATGGAGTTGGGTGTGATATAGTTTTCTGTTAGCAGCTCAGGGGGTGGCTCCGCATTGAAAGGACGCTGGCTGTTGACCTTAAGGGCTGGATGCCGGACAGGATCGTTGGCGTAAGGGTCAGATGTGTCTAAGGTAGAGGGTGTGTTGTCTTTGGGGTCCAGCTCCCCAATCTTGTACTGAGCCAGTAGCTCCCGCACATGGGGCTGGTTGTGAGCTGCATAGAGGGCCCAGAATGGCTCTAGGGGACCCCCTGCCGCAAGCATCAGCTTTGATGGCCCCCCTGGGTGCAGTTCCACAAATTCGGTGACATCGAAGACCTCACCGCCAAATGTCACCCAGACCCCAGTCTCGGGTCTGTTATGGGAACAGACTTCTTCCTTAGTGTAGATGTGTGGTGACTCTTTCTGGGCAGCCTGCTGGCCAGTAGAGGCCAAAACACAAGGGAAGAGGGTGTTAAGAAGAAATCATGCGCTGACCCTCACACAACCCACTGCCTTAGCCATGGAACCCAAGGTGGCAGATAACCATCTGGTTACCCTGGGCTGTGTGGGGAACACAGCAAGATGGCTCAATTGGCTAATACTTGACCTGCAAGTGCTGGCATCCCATATGGGTTCTGGTTCATGTTCCAGCTGCTCTACTTCCCCCATCCAGCCCCCTGCTTGTGTCCTGGAAAAGTAGTATAGGATGGCCCAACCCGCACCCATATGGGAGACCTGGAAGAAGCTCCTGGCTCCTGCTTCAGATCAGATCAGCTCTGTCTGTTATAGCTATTTCGGGAGTGAACCAGCAGATGGAAGATCTGTTCTCTGTCTCTTCCTTTCTGTAAATTTGCCTTTCCAATACAAATTTTTAAAGATTTATTTATTTTTATTGGAAAGTCAGATATATATATGAGGAGAGACAGAGAGGAAGATTTTCTGTCTGACGATTCACTCCCCAAGCGGCTGCAATGGTTGGTGCTGTACCGATCTGAAGCCAGGAGCCAGGAACCTCCTCCAGGGCTCCCACGCAGGTGTGGGATCTCAAGGTCCCCAGGCTGTCCTCAACTGCCTTCTCAGGCCACAAACAGGGAGCAGGATGGGAAGTGGGGCTGCCAGGACTAGAACCAGCACCCACATGGGATCCCAGCACGTTCAAGGTGAGGACCCCAGCTGCTAAACCACCTCGCTGGGCCCTACAAATAAATAAATCTTAAACAAAATTGAACAGCAAGAATACAAGTCACATGGTTGGGGAGCTCACGCAGACCTTTTGGTTCTGACTATGAAGCTTTTTTGTCACTTACCCTACAACGATGGCTATGATAGGCCAATGCTGCCCCGAGGCCAAGAAGGGACCCCAGGACTCTCCATCCCTTGGTGCTGGAACAGTCACCAG
Organism: Ochotona princeps; assembly: GCF_030435755.1. Lineage (NCBI taxonomy): Eukaryota > Metazoa > Chordata > Mammalia > Lagomorpha > Ochotonidae > Ochotona > Ochotona princeps. Next base: position 16,173,022 of record NC_080846.1, on the reverse strand, counting down.
AATTGCTGAGGTTGGGACCCTGGGGCTGAAAGGAGTCATTTGTAGAGCAGGCCCGAGTGCAGAGCCAGGAGGGGCTTGACCTGAGTGTGGAAGCGGAGACGTAACCTCTCTGGTCAGGGGATCAGACTTTCCCTTTCTTCCCAGGCCACCCCTTCAACTCTATCTTATAGATAAGATAACTGTTATCAGGCCAATAAGGGCTAGGAGGAGCCTCAGGATGGCTTACCTGCAGGCCCCACGGAGTCCTGAGAGCACGGCCCTGGGTAGCAGCAGCGGCAGCATTGTGGCCAGCCTGTAGCAGAAGATTGTGGGATCAAAATAAGAAGATGTCCTGCTTGGGAGACCCGGAAGAGGTTCCAGGTTCCGCATCGGATCGGCGCACACTGGCCCGTTGCGGCCTACTTGGGGAGTGGTTCATCGGATGGAGGATCTTCCTCTCTGTCTCTCCTCCTCTCTTTGTATATCTGACTTTGTAATAAAAAAAAATAAATCTTTAAAAAAAAAAAGATGTCTGGGAGGGCATGTTAGGGAGACTTGAACGGGATGGGTGGGAGGAGGAAGTTGGGGGAAGGTCAGCAAAGAGCTCTTTGGGCACATAAGGAAACGCAGGGGCCCTTGCAATAAGCTAGGAGGACTTCGCTAGGGGAGAGGCAGGTGCTTCTAGGATCCACAACAGCTTGCTTTATCATTAGAGAAAAGTGCCTAAACCTAGTGGGAACCTAAAGGGCAGATGCTAACTGCTTACTGTCCAGCCTGCCAACCACACTGTTGAACATTAACAAGGACTAACTCAGGATCAGACTGACTTAAAAGAACAACAATGTGAAAAGGGTAGTGGTAGCAGTTCAGGCTAGAGGCTGATGGCAGGGAACTTGTGAAATCAGGCTCAGCTATTAACCAGCCCTGCTCTGTGGGCAAGACACCAAGCCCCTAGGCACCTGTACCTTCCGATCTGAAATGAGATCTGTGCAGCTGAGCTGATCAGCAAACAACACTGTCTCTAAAGGCCTTTCAGCACCTCCTTCCCTCCACACCCCACACTGAACACTGCTGGGAACTGTATCCTCACCTGCAGTTTCCCACCAACCTTGGTCTCTATGTCATTCCAGTGAGCTGAGCAATTGGAGCGGTCAATGACCAAGGTGTCAGGGGATGAGTTGGAGAAGGAAGTTCCTTTTTCAGCTGTCTGCCCTGAAGCAGTTTTTCTCATGCCCGTCCTCCCTCCTCCCCCCCATACCCCGGGCCAGAGTGGAGAGGTGAGTGTCCTGACTGCTGAGGAGATACAAGGCAGAGAAACCAGTGAACCAGTGGGAACAGGAATGAAGTCTACAACTTCCCCCTTTGACCACGGAATGCTTGCCCTCCCCACTAATCCAGAAACCTGCTAGAACCAGACTAAAGCCAAGCAGGCAGGACTCCCGGCACAACCCAGGCTCTTGGGTGTGGGAGAGGCAGCCTTTTGCTGCAATACAGCAAATGCAGCCGCTGGTACGGGTGGTGGCCCCTCATCCCCAGGGGCACTTTAGGTAGGTGGCTAGGTCCCCTATCCGGGCAGAAGCAACAGTCCCTATAGCCACTGCCTAGCTGCTGGCTCAGAGGATCTCGGAGCAACATCCCCGGAGCTCAAGAGTACAGCGCCAGGGAGAGCGTAGGCCGAGCAGCGGCAGTCTCCTCATCGTGCAGGCTGGGCGCCCGGCACCACGGCCCGTGCCTGCCTCCCTCCTCCCCGCATCCCGCAGCCCCCTTACCGGGTTAATGGTCCGCGCCTCTTGGCAGTTTAGCCAGTCCGGCTGCCCGTGACTGCTCGCGGGGGGCGGGGCTAGCGCCGTGACGTGAGGTGGGAGTGAAGGATCGCTCGCACCCCTCGGCTGGTCCCTTGGTCATCGGCCACTTCCGGGCTCCCAGGCCTCCCACCGGAGGCCGGTGGAGGAGGGTGGGCGCCGCCAGGACTCAGAGCCAAGAAGGATGTTTCTTGTCTCCACTCACGGTTGACAGCCTGGTGATTTCAGTTGGTTATGGGCCTTGGTGGGCGAGGAATGGGTCCCGATGTCCAGCACTGTCCAGAACTCGGGCAAGGTGAGATGACGAAGGAGGTGGGCGGCTCGGAGACGCCCCTGGCCAGTCCCGCTGCTCGCCCCGAGATGGGGTGGGGTGGAGGGTGCGTCTCAACCCCCTTGGCGAGCTCCAACCCCGCCCTTGTTTTTGACGGATTTCTGTGTTGCAATGCAATAGGTCTGTCTGGAGCGAAAGCAAGGCGAAGGAATGGGGGAAAGGCAAACCTCAAATACGGTTCTCAGCCTTTGAGATGATTGGGACTCCCAATACATTTCTCCCTAAATTACGGAAAAGCACTCGAGTCTTTTTCAGTATTTTTTGAAATAGCCATTTAATAGGTCCAAATTTAACACCGCTCAATATGGAGTTCATAATCATATATCTCTAAGCAAATTTTAAGTATGGCGTTACCCACTTATCAGTTGGCGCGGTACCGAGTTCGGCAGACCTAGTTCCTGATCCTGGGGCAAACCTGCCCTCTAGCGGCCAGTTGAGGGTGAAACTACAATCCTAGTCAGTTCAAAGGTCCTTGCCCTTAGGTTTGGAAGATCATTTTCCTTCCCTTTCTCTGCCAGAGGAGAGAGAAAGCAAAAGGAACTGACAGTAAAAATGTCTCCAGCCTGTGTACAATTAAACCGTTGAAGAGGTCTGATGCTGGGACTCTTCTTACCAAGTTCTTTTTACAAGCTTCAACTCAAGGTTATACTCGTTCCCATACCTACTTGGCTGACCTTGGAACCTCCAGTCTCCTTCTGTAGATGAAGAGACCAAGGCCAGAGGGAGTAACTTGGTCAAGGTCACAGCCAGTTCACTAGCAGACACGGCCCTAGAATACCAGGACTGACTGGCACCATTCCAATCTCCTGTTCCTCCTCAGGTTTTTTGGAAGACTATTAGTTGTGCCCACTAGGCTGAGTTCCTGTGCGTGAGGCCAAGTGTGTGGTGGGCAGGGCTGCACATCAATTGGTTTGCATGAGATGAGGCTGGAGACAGAAATGACTGGGCAACTGCAACCGTTAAGTGTGTGTGTAAGCTGATGTGGGTGACGGACACTGGCTGGTACACACAGGAGTAAGATCTGGGTCTCCTCTGGTGAAGTTTTTTTGGGGATCCCCAAACTGGACCACTGGACTCAGAACACCAAACATGGCAAAAATCACGGGATCTGTAGTGATGTGGAGTGCATGTGTCAGAACTAGGTCTCCATGTCGCTGAAGCCTGTGCAGTGGACAATATACCCACATGCTCATGGGGGGACATGATAGATCAATGAAGTCTGCAGAGGATGCCTAGTACCATGGAAGGCAGAACGAAATGGACAACTCCCCTGGCCAAGTTTTGACAGCAAGTATCTGGGCAAGTGGAAATTCTAAGGTGGACTGTGTCAGCCAATGGACTTTGGATTTTCTCAACCTTGGAGCAACAAAACCAACAGCATCTCAGAACCATGAAAACCACTTCAGCAGTACCTTCAGAACATGGTCCACATTGGGACAGCATGAATCCCTGGGCAGCTGGGAATGGCCTTCTCCCTTTCTCTCTCCTTCCCCCAGATACAAGAAGGGAAAAAAAAAAAGGAAGCAATTGTCTCATCTACTTTCCCCTATTTCTTGACCCTTCCCACCGTAATCAGTGGCCCACATGGACATGCATCCTTCTCAACTATGTAAACATCATCAAAAACAAAATTTATTATTAAAAAATAACTACTGCATTCACTAATCTTTCCCGCTTCACCTCCTCTCTGCTTTACAGGGTTTAAAGAGCAGGCATGGTCAAAGATAGCTTCCATCTCCTCTTGGGATGGAAGGTGTATAATCAATCAAAACAAGCTAATCTGGGGCCCAGCACGATAGTCTAGCGGCTAAAGTCCTTGCCTTGAACGCACCGGGATCCCATGTGGGTGCCAGTTCTAATCCCGGCAGCCCTGCCTCCCATCCAGTTCCCTGCTTGTGGCCTGGGAAAGCAGTCAAGGATGGCCCAAAGCCTTGGGACCCTGCACCGGCGTGGGAGACCCAGAAGAAGCTCCTGGCTCCTGCCTTCGGACTGGCTCAGCTTCAGCCATTGCGGCCACTTGGGGAATCAACGGATGAAAGATCTTCCTCTCTGTCTCTCCTCCTCTCTCTATATATATCTGCCTTTCCAATAAATATAAATAAATCTTAAAAAAAAAAAAAAAAAAGCTAATCTGGCAACTTTTCTTTAACCTTCAGGCTGTGGCCCTCTGTGAGAAACTAATACAGCAAGAGACCCCAGAAAAATGCACATCCATCTACACATTATATAAAGGGTTCACAAAAATCACCCCTCTGTCCAATATCATGCAAGGTTTGAGATTCTAAAACCATAAAATAGGGGGTCACATTTGATGAGCTATCTTGTTTGGTAAATGGCGGTGATTAACAATAAAAGAGCTACTTTCCAAATTAGATTATTTCACGTCAAGAAGACTAAAGGGAATAAGGAGACACCAAGGTGCAGGCGAGGTGTATTTCTGAAGCAATAAAACATGACTGGCTATGCTTTCTTCCAAATTTCCAGTTGCAGACAAATAACAAAGAATGAAGCAACACTCCAAGGCTTTTTTTTTTTCCTTTTTTACTTACATTAAATACATCGGTAAATCAGCAGTCGCATTCTGTTACCACGATTGTTATGTTGGGTGAGGAAGAGGGACAGAAAGGCAAATGCTTTCTTAGAAGAAAAAAATAGACGCCGTCCCCCTCTAAAAACTGATAAGAAAAAAAATAATGAAGAGGTGAGAAATAAAAACTAAGACCCTCAAGCCCGACAGAGCTTAAAGGCAGGCAGAAGAGCTGGTAGGACTGGAGGGACGGCAGCAGATAGGCCCAGAAGCTAAGGCTGATACTGTCCTAAAGGGCCGAGGGAACTGTATCCCAGCCCCAAGGCAATATAATGTCTACTCCTGCTCCAAGGGAAAAGCTGCACAAGGAAAAGATTTCATTTCTCAGCGACTCTGAGAGCCACCCCAGCTCTTCCACATGTAAAAACGTCCTGGGTGCCTTGAGAGGCTAGTGGGCTGTGGGAAAGGAAAAGGGGGAAGGTGTGTGTGTTTCAGGGCCATGGGAACTAAGGCTGCCCCTGGAAGAGGAAGGGAACGGAGGCGCAAGTACAAGAATCTATGAAGATGGGTTCGTCAGAATCAGCTTCATGGATTTCTCAGCTGCTCTGGGACACAAGGCAGTCTGCAAGTCCAAACGGCCAGAACGGTTTTCACTCTAGGTTACTACAGCGTTTCCTCTCTTTCTTCCCCTAACTTTCCCAAAATTCTGAACGAGGACAAGAAGGAACCTGGAATTCTCTCTTGCCTTAATGGCTTTCTGTAGCCATCCTAAAACACCTGATGGAAGGCTAGATATTCAGAAAGGACCAAGGTCCTCTGCCAGAGTGAGACAGCTCTGAGGTTCCCTCAGTGCTATAGTCATTCCCTGTCCACAGGAACAGGTGGTACAGGGAGGCCACAAGGGGGCCCCTGTGGTACCTGCCCCTAGGGGCTCATGGGGAGAGAAAACAGGTAAAGACAGAAGACCTCAACTCAAGATACTAACAAAGGAGAAAAACAGGGCCAGATGGGAAGCAGGAGAAAGAACAGATCAATCAGACAGTAGGAATAAAGCACATACCTATTTACAAGAAAAGTACAGAACACAAGGCAATGGAAATCAAACTGAATGTGAACCCTTGGAAAGGATAGAAAATTCGTCCCTTCTGCCTGACCCTTTGCTCCCTGACCTTGACCTGTGCTATCCTGACACCACTCCCCAGTTGCTTACTTCTCCAGAGAAAATACACACACACACACACACACACACACACACACACACACACACACTCTCTCTCTCTCTCTCTCTCTCTCTCTCTTGCTGGGCTGGCAAGAATATATAGGTTGCCAATCAGAGTTGGTGGGAGCTAGCAGTGGAGACTGGGCTTGAGTAGCTGCCACTGGAATTTTTCTCTCCACCTACTTCCAAACTCTCATATCTTCCACAGATTCTACTTAAAAAAAAAAAAAAAAAAAAAAAAAAAAGGAGCGGGGAGGACTGTGTAACCAGCTACACAGTCCAGTAACCCAGCCTGGAGTGCTCAGTTCACGTGCCCAGCGTAGGCTGCTCCAGTTACAGCCACTGCCTTATACACATGACTAGATAGATCCACAGAAGGAGACCCAGCCACCCTTTGACTTGAAGCCATGGCTGTCCATCACAAAATGCCATTTCTTGGGCACCTGCTCTGTAATGGGCGCTGTTCTGGACACTGTGAGAGGGATTCCAGAGAGATCAAAGGCACGGTCTTTGCCCACAAGCAGCTTGTAATTTAATTGGGGAGCTGAAACCCACTCAAACGAAGCGGTGTAAGACTGGTAACAAGCAGTATCATGCAGTTGTCCATGTCAAACCCACTGATGACTTTGTTCATGAAATGATCAAATATGGAGATGACAAAAACATTGATATCCACGTGATATCAATGCAGTGGCAACTCTCAGAGAGTTTTCCATAACTAGAGGACAGGCTGGTCAGTCAAGCTGAATGGCGTTCTCCATGATGCCTCCTGGGGGACTTGGTTTAGGAGACAGTTGCAAAGGATGTTGCTTCTCAAGCCCTTAATAACCATATAATTATACTGGCAATTCAATTGTCTGTTGTCTCACCTAAGAACCTGATGAGTATCTCCTGGAGGAAGAGGCGCAAGTGTGTTGTGGCGAATAAAATAAAACTGAACCTTACTTACTAGAAACAAACAGGTGGAAGGGCAGGTGACTCAATCCCCCTCCCCTACATAAAACAAATATCCCACTGAACTACCATCAGTTAAAGTGCAAACAGCAGGGGGATGTGGCTGTTGGAGCAAAGGCCATCCAAAGGCCAGGGGGAGGAGCAAATGCTGCCACACCAGTGAAGGATGGAGATGGAAGCTGGCTGTCCCTCCCCTAGGAGATGACACAGGTGACCAGAGAAGACTCCTTGGAGGACCCTGGGCTCTGACTCCCATGATAAGGGACACGCTACCTGGGACACTGGATGAGGGGAAGGTGTGCCTGGTAAAGTTCCAGAGCCAGAGATGACTCTGCACCTCCTCCTCTGTCAACCACCATCTAATTTGCTGATGCCTCACAGCTTGCCTCCAACTCTCACCCTCTGCCCAGGACCACCCTCCACAAGGCCAACCCGTGGACACCACACTGCTGTGTGTTCAAATATGAGAAACTCCAGCCAACTTAAGACAAAAAAATTGTTTCCTTACTCTCTTCTGTCCCGGGCCTTCCTTTCTTCCAAGGCCTTCAATGTGACTGAACCTTCTTCCTCAGTCCCTGTGTTAACCACCTTCGCTATCTTGGGCAGAGGAGGAAAACGGGGTCAAGAACAGGGATTCTCAAAAGCAAAAGGGGGAGGGGACAAAAGACAAAAGTGTTTTCTGAAAAAATGGGAAAGAACACTGGGGAAGGAGGCGGAAAGGTAAGTAGGGCACACTGTCTTGCACCTATAATACAAAGTGAAGAAAGTTTGTTTTGGAAGGTAAGTCCTCGGGGGTTGACCCCCAAACCCCGAAGTAAGGGGCAGGAGGCCAGTGGCAACAGCTGCCTGGTGTCGGTTGCTGAAGCATTAAAAAGTGCCATGACGGAGCTGTCAGGAGGCAGCCCTTGGGAGCCAGGGCTCAGTGTGCTGTTACCGTAGGGGTTGTGTGCTGAGGGGTGGGGATGGAGGTTATTTCTTAGCTCTCGTGCTAGCTCCATACTTGTTTGCTGCTAGCCACCCCCTCAGTTGCTACAACACTGGCTCTTGTTCTGCTGGGACTGCTCATGGAGATCCACACCCCGGCTTCGGCCTGCTGCACCACCCAGATTCTGAGGTTCACTCTTTGGCAACTTCTTAGCTAGAGATAAAAAAGAGAAGGGAACAAAGCATGGTAGATTTTACTCAAACCTCACCCACACCCCAAAAAGCTACTTGTGTAGGACAAGTAGGGCAAATCCAAGAGTGAGGCAATGCTCTGAGGCAGGAAGGGTTTGCTGCTTGCAAACCACATGAGAGACTAGGGGGCTAGATATCTGTAGCCAGAGGATGTCAGGGTATTCCCATGCTTAGGGCTCTTCTAAGAGGAGACATTCCCAGTCACCCTTGATTTGAGCTAGCCATGACTTTGCCTATAGAGAAGGGACAAATAACCTGAGGCTGCTCTGACCTTACCTATTGCCAGGAAGAGATCGTTCACGTTCATGGCTGTCTTGGCCGAAGTCTCCATAAACAATAGGCTGTTGTCATCTGCATACGCCTGGGCCTCCTGCAGCAGGTGGGGGTATCAGTGCTCAGAAATCCAGGCAGAAACAAGTGTTGTCTTCCACTCTCTTATAGCACCAGAGTTAGGCAACATCCTAGGTCCCCCACCCCTTAATTAATACCCCTTTGTATAAACTGGCCCTGGCCCGTAATTTGGTGGTGACTCCATCCAGATAAACCCATGTTTGCTAAGTTCAGTGGATGCCAGGGAGCTTAATTATAGGGGACAGGGTGATTTGGCTGCAGTCTGACACTTGAGCAGTCCTTTACATGAAATTCACTTGCTCCCTCTTTCCTGGTTTCATACTGGTCCCCCCACAGCTTGTTACTTCTCTACCCTGTTGCACTGGAATTTTCTTCTGACTATTCTAAAATTCCTTAGTTGCTATTACCATAGTGTTGTTGTATTAAATTTAACGCGAACTAAAGATTTTCTGAGAAGGCTAGTTTGGGAAAAAGAGGTCCCAAGTACGGGGGAAGTGTGTTAAGAGAGGGACTGTCTAGGCCACCTTACTTCATATTCCACCATGCGCTTGTTAGCCAGGTCAGCTTTGTTCCCCGCTAGGGCAATAACGATGCTGGGACTGGCCTGCCTCTGCAGTTCTTTTACCCACGTCTTTGCTCGGGCAAATGTTTCCTGGAAAAACATGAAGAAAATGAGTATGCTGCGATGATTGCCAGCCCATTGCCATCACCTTCCAAACACAGCCTCAAAACTCACCTCTTGTAGGCACCTTCCTTCACTGAAAGTATGGATCTTGGCTAGCTCATTACCACCAGCTCTTTAGCACTTGGAAGCACAATTTGTACTCATATTGCTATCTCAAGCACCTGTTTTGTCTCTCCCCCACACCTGATTTCTATAAACATAACAAAGGCCAGCTAGTGTTCTCAATCCATTTACCTGATTAGTAATGTCATAAACCACGATAGCAGCTTGAGCGCCCCTGTAGTACATGGGGGCTAAGCTGTGGTATCGCTCCTGCCCAGCTGTGTCCCAGATCTCAAACTTGACTGTTGTGTCATCTAGACAGACAGACTGGGTGAGGAAGGCCGCTGGGGATGAGAAAACACAAGGGAAATGGTTGTAAGTGGGAGGATGAAAGGAAACATACAAGCCCCTTTGAAAATATCTACACTCTGTACAAGACCACACAGGCTACTCAGCTTCAGAAAAGTGTAGCATTCTTTTCATGGAAGTCCTGGAACTAGGATTAAGACTGCCTTTGCTTAAGTCCTTCCTGTTGGAAGTCTGTCTGCTGAGGAATGGGAGCGCATCACAAACTATATGCCAGAGAGAAATAATGCCTCTTCTAACCAAAATGGTAATAACAAATAATGACAGACATCGAGCTTCAGGTAAAAGTCACATCATGAATTAAGGGGGAGGACACTGCAGCAGCGATTAAGACATTACTTGAGGGCTTAGTCCAGTAGCCCAGTAGCTAAAGTCCTTGCCTTGTATGTACCAGGATCCCATATGGCTACCGGTTCGTATCTGGGCTGATACACTTCCCTTCTAGCTCCCTGCTTGTGGCCTCCCAGGATTTCATATTTCTTTCTGTTTTTTTTTTTTTAAGATTTATTTATTTTTATTGGAAAGTCAAGATACACACAGAGGAAGAGAGACAGGAAGATCTTCCGTCCGACGATTCACTCCCCAATAGATCACAACAGCTGGTGCTGCACCGATCCAACACCAGAAACTTAGATTCTCTTCCAGGTCTCCCACATCGGTGCAGGGTCCCAAGGCTTTGAGCCGTCCTCAACTGCTTTCCCAGGCCACAAGCAGGGAGCTGGATGGGAAGTGGAGCTGCCGGGATTAGAACCAGCGCCCATATAGGATCCCGGCGGGTTCAAGGTGAGGACTTTAGCCGCTAGGCCATAGCGCCGGGCCAGGGATTTCATATTTCTAAGGTGACTAGCAAAAAGGAGAACACAGACTTCTCAGCCCAGGCATGCATGCAAAGGCTGACAGGGCACTCTGGATCAACCTGGCGTACATCTCTGATTATGAATAACGGCTCCAAGCTCAAGATGACACTCAACTGAATTTCACTGTATTAAGCTAGAGAGAAGGAAGACATAAAATTGGTAATTTTCTTGGTTTGCTTCTAGAAAGCAAGACCTAATCGGTGTTAGGACAATTATTTTTCTGCTGGTATGAAAGGTTTCCATTTCTGGGGAAACAACCTAAGAGGGTCAGCTGTACAAAAGGTCTTAGTCTTCCCTTCGAGAGCCTCAGTTAAGTACTCACTCTCCTCCTTCCCTGAGATACTCACCTCCAATGGTACTCTCCTGGTATTCATGGAATTGCCCTTTGACAAAACGTAATACCAGACTAGATTTTCCCACTGCAGACTCCCCAAGCAGGACCAATTTGAACTGGCATATTTTGCTGGCCTGAGGTTGCCCATTGGGCCTGGCTGTGCTCCTGCTAGTCATGGCCAGATTATTAGGCAGAGGGGGAAAGGACAGAGGGAGGGGGATGCCACAAAGCGGCAAAGGGGGGAGGGGGAGGGGAGGGGACGTCCAGGCTTCGACAGTCCTGTAAAAAAAAAAAAGAGCAAAATTAGAATGTCTACTCTAATTGATACTATAATTACTTTTTCCAGAAAGGATAGTTTCTTCATTTTCCTGTTCCTATGAGGATTTAGCTCTTGTAATCATCCAACACTGAAAGTCTCCATGTTTGAGAAGATCCCAGGCAGCTGACACCCAGTGGCAAAAGAGTAGGTAACAGTAAAATGAGAACTACTTCTGAAACAGTCTGCCCTACCACGAAATTCCCAAATGCCAAGGGAACACCAGTAGAAAGACTGCAAACTGAAAGTTTTAAGTTTTCAATCATTAATTAATTCTCCAACAGATTCTTCAAAAACTATTGTTTGTTTTTTGCTTTTTTTTTTAAGTTGGTCAGTCAATTGGTTAACCTTAAACTGGCCACAATATCCTGATCCACTAGCAGGTACTCTAGATTCCTAGTATCTCCTTGGTAACCCAGGGCTGCTTCTCTCTCTCAGCTTTACTTTAGGGGTAGGGGCTGGGCTGAGTCACCCTTCCTAAGGGTAAGGGTCAGCTTCCTTCCTATCTGACCAGTCTTTCAGACATTTCTTAAGATCTAGTTGGGGTCCTAAAGCCAGAAAAATCTTTTTCAGTTTTGATCAAAGGTAAGGGGAGAAACACAACTGACAGATTACTTTCACTTTGTTTCTGCCACCTCTCCAAATCCAGCAAGTCCGAGAGTCGGTCAGCTTGACCTACCCCCAAACTGCAGCTGGCCTGCTGGGGCCCGAGGATTAGAAACCCTCTCTACAGCAGAGGGGCGCTCCATAGCCCTCCGAGCTGGTGGCACAGAAAGGTATACCTTCTACACACAAGCACGAGTCTCCAAAGGATGGCATAGGGGATGAGTCTTCAAGCAATCAATATTTGATGAAGGAATACACTAAATCAACTCCATTACCTTCCAAAAGGGCTATTGAGAGTTGGTGGAGGGTGAGGGGACAGAAAGAGAAAAGTTGGGAATTTGAGATGCTTATCATCTAAACCTGAACTTCTTTCATTATCCTGACTTGAAGGGAAGGGCAGAGACCACAAAATTCAAAGAGGAGTTAGCACAGGCAGAGCAGCTCAAAACCTAAGCAGGTGCTTTGCTTGTTCAGTCTTTCCCTCCTAGAAGGTTATGTGGGAAAATATTTTGTCATTACAGTGATGGCTCTGAACTTTAACTGGAGTTTTTGAAGTTCAACTGGTTAAAAAAAAAAACTCAAAAATCCTATTTACTAGATAGTAAAGACAGAAAATCACACAGGCGGCAATGCAAACAGAGACTCAGGGTCTGTGTTTCACTGATACTTACTGGCTGTCAGCCTGCAGCATGTTACTAAACACTCACATGCATTAATTTCAAGATTTTTTTTTTTTTTGGCACCAAAATAAGCCTATCTCTTAATTCCCGTTTCCATGAGCTTTTCAAAGTACCCACATAGATGTATGCATTCATTTCTGTAAAACTGTAGTAAGGATCAAATGAGCTAATACATACAAAGCAGTAAATATGACATAAACTAAGTGCTCAACACTGACAATTTATTAAAACAGCATCAAAAAAATTTCCCTAGCTCTCAGAGCCTTACCTGCCACCACTCCCTCAGCCCGTTTCCAGTGACCCAGAAAAGGTGAATTAATACATTAAAGTATATGTCAGTATTAGCTGTCATGCTACCCTAGCATCTTCTGCAGCTTTTCCAGGCAGGGAGCTGGATTAGAAGTGAACTAACACCCTTAGGGATGCCGGTGTTACAGGAGGTGACTAAATCCACTGTATCAACACCAGCCCTGGCCATGAATTCTTAACAAATTTCAAACTTCTTAGTTTCTTATTATCATTTTTCTCTGATTGGATCCTGTTTATGCAAAACAAGAAATGCTGCACAGAAAAAAAAGAATGGAAGGTTACAAAACTACATGTTATCAGTTACTTGAGGAAAGTGGATTAAACTGGGTAGAGTATGAAGGAGTTCATTTTTTTCATTCCAAGCAATTTTTAAAAAAGATTTCTGTATGTATGTATTTACTTATTTATTTATGGCAGAAATCCTTCCCAAAGGCCCCAATGGCTTGGGCTGGGCCAGGCCAAAGCCAGGAATCTTGAACACCATGCAGGTCTCTAACGTGGACTGGCAGGGGCCCAAGTACTAGAGCTATCTTCCACTGCTTTCCCACGTGTGTTGACAGGGAGCTGGACTGGAAGTGGGGCAGTTGCCACCCACGTGAGACAGCAGGACAGAAGTCCTGGTTCCTGGTTTTGGCCTGGCCAGCCATGGCTGCTGCAGACCTTTGGGAAGTGAACCAGATTTATCTTTCTCTATCTTTTTCTGTTATTTTGCCTTTCAAATAAATAAACAAATCTTATGACAAAGAGCCAAATTACATCTTAAAAATTGTGGGCTGTAGGGTATTGGTGGTCTTGAAATCACTTGGTGTGCGGCAGGCGTTACGGTGCAGTGAGGGAATTTGCCGTTTACAATGCTGGCATCTACATCACGGTAGTTTGAGTCCTGGCTGCTTCACTTTCAATTCAGCTCCATACTCACACACGTAGGAAAGCAGTGATGGCAACCCAAGTACTTGCCTCTGTCACCCATGGGGAAGACCAGGACTGAATTCCAGGCTCCTTGTTTTGGTCTGACTTAGCCCTGGCCGCTGTGGCCAACTGAGAGTACATCAGTTCAGACAGAAGATACATCTGTTTCTCCTTCTCTTTCTCTGTGACTCTGCCTTTCAAATAAATAACAAATATTCTTTAAATCACTGGGACTGTGCTGTGGCACAGCAAGTAAAACTGCCACCTGTGACACTGGCATCCCATATGGCTGCCAGTTCAAATCCTGAGTGCTGCTTCACGTCTACTCCAGCTGCCTGCTAATGAGCCTGGGAAAACAGCAGAAGATGGTCCAAGCTTTGAGCCCCCGTAGCTACACGGGAGAAATGCAGAAGCTCCTGCCTCAGTTCAGTGCAGGCCTGACCCTTGAGGCCATTTCAGTGAGCTAGAAGATGAAAGAGCTCGCTCCTGTTCACTCTTTTTTTTTTTAATTTTGAGATTTTTTCATTTGGCAGTTATCTTAACACAATTAAATTCACAAATATGCTAATTTAAATGACCAATCCTATTTATCTAAAACTCACATCGCAAACATATAAATATCTATTCTCTCTACATGTCAGTGCCCATTCATATCATGGTTTGGAAATGGGGAGAATAGATTTTTTTTTTTAAAGATTTATTTTTATTGCAAAGTCAGATATACAGAGAGAGGAGGAGAGACAGAGAGGAAGATCTTCCGTCCGATGATTCACTCCCCAAGTGAGCCGCAACGGCCGGTGCGTGCCGATCCAATGCCAGGAACCAGGAACCTCCTCCAGGTCTCCCACACGGGTGCAGTGTCCCAATGCATTGGGCCGTCCTCGACTGCTTTCCCAGGCCACAAGCAGGGAGCTGGATGGGAAGTGGAGCTGCCGGGATTAGAACCGGCGCCCATATGGGATCCCAGCGCGTTCAAGGCGAGGACTTTAGCCACTAGGCCACGCCGCCGGGCCCGAGAATAGATTTCTTTTAACCCACAAGTCGGTAGGTGTTTCTTTACAGTTAACATTAGCAAAATTCATACAAAATAGTAATCAACAATGATCTTATTAACTCACAAGGAAACACCTTCAAAACTGCATTGTGTTAAGGTTTCTGTACTAAAATGTAGAAAAACTGAACTACACAAATATTGAAAAGTTAAAAATTCCTTAATTTTTTATTCCTGGTACCACTACCACAATTTACAGGGCAATATACCTGATGTAATGAAAAGAAAAAGACAAAGCTACAACAGATAAAAGACCTCAGGAATGCACATCTAATTGACACCACATTGCATTAATTAATAGCTGCACTTTTTGCAAACTGGCTATGACAGTCCTGAACAAGAAGGGTTTCCTGTTCAAGCTGCGGTAACCTTTCTGACTATGGATCACCGTTCCTCCTGTGGCAGATTTTTACAGTTCCTCTAATGCCTTTGGGATGATTCTCAAAGCAGCTCTCCTGACAACTCCTCATTCTCTCCTGCTAAGAACTGTAGCCCTTTTCTGTTTTTAGAATCTTCTGCTACCATATCCACCACTTCCACCACCAGATCCGTAACCACTACCATAGGGACTGGCCGAGCTTCTCCCAGCAAAACTGCCTCCTTTCATGGGGCCAGAATTTAATTACTGTTGCCCAGTATAATTTCCAGAATCACTGTAGTTTCCACCAGTACCACAGTCGCCTCCAAAATTTCCTCCTTCACTGTAACCATCATATCCTCCTCCTCTGCTATATCCACCACCTTGGTTTCCATGTCCTGTTCCACCACAATAGCCTCCCCTGCTACTATAACCAGGACCACCACCATAGTTGCCACCACCCTCCACCATAACTTCCTCTGTTTCCACCACCTCCACCAGCAAAACCGCAAAACCTCCTCTTCCACCATGGCCAAAATTATCTCCACCACCTCCAAAGTTTCCTCCATGACCCATAAAGTTGCCTGATCCACAGCACACTGCATCTCTTGTTTAGAAAGGGTTTTTTTCACTTCACAACTATGCCCATTAATAGTGTGGTTTTTCTGAACAACAATTTATCAACTGTACCATGATCTTCAAAAGTTACAAAAGCAAATCCTCTTTTTTTTCTTTTTGCCATTCTGCCTATCTTCCATAACTTCTATGGTTTTAATTTTGCATTATATCCCAAAGTAGTTTCTCAAATTATATTCCTCTGTATTTTCTTTAATAACAACAAAAATAATTTTCTTCACTGTTAGATGGGCACCAGGCTTTACCAAATCCTCTCTAGAAACAGCACTCTTTGGTTCCCCAACACGCTCATCAACCTCGCGTGATCAAGCACACGTTGCTGTATCCACCTCTTCAGCACAAGTCACAAAACCAACGCCCCTGGAACATCTTATTTGGGGATCTCGTTATCACACAATCTGCCAGTGTGCCCCATTTCTCACAATGTCCTCTCAAACTATGGCTGTAGTTTCAAAGCTCAGACCACCAATGAACAGTTTCCTCAACTGCTCTGGTTCCTTTGGATCATTACCCTCTTCCCCCCAGACAGCAGCAACAGCTGGTCGAGCTGGGGTTCACTGGGCGGCTGTTTTATCTCTATTCTGAGACCGGATTCACCTCTTCCCACCTCCTCCTCTTTTTAATTCTGCCTTGCAAATAAATAAAATGAATCTCAAAATAACAACAACAACAACTGGGGCCAAGCTCAGTGATAAAATTTTTGCCTTGCAAGCACCGGCATCCCATGTAGGCCTTGGTTCATGTCCTGTCTACTCCACTTACCATCCAACTTCCTGCTTACGACCTTGGAAACAGCGGAGGACGGCCCAAAGCCTTGGGACCCTGCACCTGTGTGGGAGACATGGAGGAGGCTCCTGGCTCCTAGCTCCGGGTCAGCACAGCTCTAGCTGTTGCAGCCAATTAGGGAGTGAACCAGTAGATGCAAGATCTCTCTCTCCTTCTATCCATAAATCTGATCTGCCTTTCCAATAAAAATGAATAAATCTTTAAAAATAATAGTAACTTGGGCCCGGCGGGGTGGCCTAGCGGCTGAGGTCCTCGCCTTGAATGCGCCGGGATCCCATATGGGCGCTGGTTCTAATCCCAGCAGCTCCACTTCCCATCCAGCTCCCTGCTTGTGGCCTGGGAAAGCAGTTGAGGACAGCCCAATGCGTTGGGACCCTGCACCCGTGTGGGAGACCCGGAAGAGGTTCCAGGTTCCCAGTTTCAGATCGGCACGCACCGGCCGTTGTGGCTCACTTGGGGAGTGAATCATCGGACGGAAGATCTTCCTCTCTGTCTCTCCTCCTCTCTGTATATCTGACTTTGTAATAAAATAAATAAATCTATAAAAAAAAAAGAAAGAAAGAACAGTTACTAGTTTCTTTGACTGATTCTTCACATTTTTATCTATTTCAAAGCATGTGATCCAAGGCAAAGAACATTTAAGGCTCAATGTTACTATTCCACAATAGATGGAAACACAGGAGTTAGAATGGACTGAATTCTCATGACCAAACATATCACTCTAGGCCTGGGAAAACAGGAGGGAAGTGGGGGCGTGAGAAGATAGGAAAGAATCACAGCTACATCTGAGTTGACAACGTCCTTGCCGGTAACCGCTACGTGCGGAAGTCAGCTTCCAGATAGGGTCAGCACACTGTGCTGCTAAACAACCTTGAATTGTCACAGATTAGTGACCAGTGTGTAGGAAAACAGTACCTCCTATTCTGAAATGTAGCCTCAAAAATTTGTCTTCCTTTCCCCTGTTTACAGTCAATTTGGATCTTTTATCACATTTTTATATTAAAAACAAAAACAAAAACTGCTTTTACCGTCTAACTCCCTGCTGTTCTGAGCTTCTGTGAATCAAGGAGCTAGTTAACAACCTTTCTGGGAGGAGGGTACCCTTATTTTTTTTTTCTTTTTAAAAAAATTTTGATTTTCTTCCGTCTTTTTACTTACCTATTTTTTATTGCAAAGTCAGATACATAGAGAGGAGGACAGAGAGGAAGATCTTCCATCCGATGATTCACTCCCCAAGTGACCACAACGGCTCAAGCTGAGCTAATCCAAAGCCAAGAGCCAGGAGCTTCTTCCAGGTCTCCCACGCTGGTGCAGAGTCCCAAGGCTTTGGAATGTCCTCAACTACTTTCCCAGGCCACAAGCAGGGAGCTGGATGGGAAGCATGGCCATCAGGATTAGAACCGGCAGCCCATATGGAATCCCGGCATGTTCAAGGTGAGGGCTTCAGCTGCTAGGCTACCACTTCAGGTCCGGTACTCTGTTTCTTTTTCAGGGACAGAAACAGGGCAAGCTCTCATCTACTGTTCCACTCTCTGGAGGTGCTGGGCCCAGGCACTCAATCCTGGACTCCTGCTGGTGACAGAGCTCCAATCACATGAGTATCATCACTACCTCCCAGAGCTGAAGCTGGAGTCTGAAAAGAACTGGGCATTAATCGCAGGTACCCCAAGATGGGACCTGGGCCAGAAACTACCTGGGCACATTATTTGATGCAGTCACTAGTCTTTTAAAAGAGCAGGCCACTATGATAACAAGCCTGGAAGGCAGAAGAGGAGGGCCCAAGTACCTAGATCCCTGCCACGAATAATGTGGAGACCAAAAAGGAATTCCTGGCTCAGGGCTTCAGCTGGGCCCAGCTCCGGCTGCTGGAGCCACTTAAGAGGAGTAAACCAGTGGATAGATTTGTCTACAAGCTTCTCCTCTGCCTTTCAAACAAAATAACCCAATTCCCTACTAATGCAACTGAGAAAGCAGAGGAAGATGGCCAAAGGGTCTGGACCCCTAACGCCCACAGGGGAGATATGGCTGGAACGCCGAGGCTCTTAGCTTTGGTCCATTTCTGGCTGTTGACTCAGGGAGTGAACCAGTGCATGGAAGATCTCTTCCCTATTCTGCTGGTAATTTTTTTGTTGCTGTTGTTCAGAATTGACAATGAACAAATCATTCACTCAAAGATGAAAAAACGGAATCAAAGCAAACCAATCAAGTGGTGTGATGATTGTACCTTCAAATCTGAGCTCCCTGCCCCAACCCCCACTCCTAAAAAGGAGGGGGGCGGGGCAGAGAAAAGGAAACAGAGAACAAGTTATCCTTCCCTTCAATGTTTTGTGCTCACAAGAAATCAGTGCAGCTCCACATGGATAGTTTACCAAGTCAATCCCTAACTAGGGAGGACAAGGTTGACCACAGGCCAGCCCACGAGGGGCAGGACCAGAGGGGATTCTTCAGTGTGGGCAGCTTTCCAAGCAGCAGAGGAAAGCAGGCCTAACAGGAAAGGTTTTAGCTTGCTGTTACCAGCTAGAGCAAGGCTCCATTTTCCAGGCTCCCTTCCACTTGCTGGATTTTGAGTACCTATATCAAATATATATTAAGAGGCCTGGGGCCCGGTGGCGTGGCCTAGCGGCTAAAGTCCTCACCTTGAATGCGCCGGGATCCCATATGGGCGCCGGTTCTAATCCCCGCAGCTCCACTTCCCATCCAGCTCCCTGCTTGTGGCCTGGGAAGGCAGTCGAGGACGGCCCAGAGCTTTGGGACTCTGCACCCGTGTGGGAGACCCGGAAGAGGTTCCAGGTTCCCGGCTTCAGATTGGCACAGCACCGGCCATTGCGGCCATTCGGACGGAAGATCTTCCTCTCTGTCTCTCCTCTTTGTATATCCGGCTTTCCAATAATAATAAATCTTTAAAAAAAAAAAAAAAAAAAAAGGGGCCTGGTGCAATAAACTAGTAGGTAAATTCCTTGCGTTGCAACCACCAGTATCCCATATGGGCACCGATTTGTGTTCCAGCTGCTCCACTTCCCATCCAGCTCCCTGCCTGTGGCCTGGGAGAGCAGTGGAGGATGTCCCAAAGCCTTGGGAACCTGCACCTGTGTGGGAGATCTGGAGAAAATTCTTGGCTCCTGGCTTTGGATTGGCTTGGCTCCGGCCATTGTGGCCGCTTGCAGAGTGAACCAGCAAATGAAAGATCCACAAAAGACTGAACTACCATACAGCCACTGTAATCTAGCTTAGTCCTGAATGTCCAATCTACAAAGTCGATCAGCCAGGTAAGAGCCAGTCTACAGTCATCTAGACCAGTCTGTAAATGTGAGGAAACTGAAGCACACAGATGAACTTATTTGATGCTACCACATAGTCAGGTATCACACAGATGCTAACTAGCAAATGTAGGACTTCCAGTCAGGTACTCTATTTAAAAAAACAAACAAACAAACAAAAACAAAGCTGCTCCCTACAACACTGGCATCCCACATGGGAAACAATTTCTGAGTTTTGGTTCCTCCTTTTCTGATCCAGTTCTCTGCTGGTATGCCTGAGAGGACAACAGAGATGGCCCAAATCCCTGGGACCCTGTACCCATGTGGGAGACCCAGAAGAAGCTCCTGGTTCCTAGCTTTGGATTGGCTCAGCTCTGGCCAATGTGGCTACTTGGGGAGTGAACCAGCAGATGGAAGATCTGCTTCTTGTTCTCTAATAAAAATAAATAAATCTTAAAAAAGCTCCCTGCTAATTTGCTTGGGAAAGCAGTGGAAGACGGTCCCAGCGTGTGGGTCCCTGCCAGACATATGGGAGAGCCATAGTGGCATTCTTGGCTCCTGGCTTCAGTCTGGTCTAGCCCCGGCTGTTGCAGCCATTTCGGGAGTACACCAGCAGATGGATCATCTCTGTTTCTACGCTTTTCAAATAAATAAGTATTATTTTTTTGTTGTTGTTATGTAGTGGCAGAAGTTAGTAAAAAACTTTATCTCCTTTCAAACTTTATTTGGACCCACATCATTAAAATGTTGAACAGAGTTAAACATACTGCTTGGTTTGGCTCTTCCATTGTGTTAATCCAATGCCTCATTGAAAGTCCTTTCACTTTCTCTACCCTCTAACTTATATTTCTCTAAGAGGCAAAAAGTATACTTATCTAGTATCAGCAAGGTAGTTAAAGCTGCCTGTTATTGACCTAGGAAAAACTGCAATGCCCTTCCTCACTTTGCTTAACAAAATCCTAATATATCTCTTAAGGCAAAGCTCAAATGTCACCTTCTTTGTGAAACTGCTTAATTATTCTCCCCACCGGAATTCATCATTGCTACCTCCACTGTCCCACTGGGTTCCTCAGTGCTAAGATTGTGTCTCTGCCACAGCACTGATCACATTACAAAAGTTGTGTCTGGAGGTTGGTGCTGCGGCATAGTAAGTTAAGCCTCTACTTGTGGTGCTGGCCTCCCATATGGGCACCAGTTCAAGTCCTAGCTGCTCCACTCTGACCCAGCTTCTGCTGACGTGCAGGGGAAAGCAGTGAAGGACGACCCAAATCCTTGGGTCCCTATATCCACATGGGAGACCTGGAAAAAGTCCAGGTTCTTGGCTTCAGTCTAGCCTAGTTCTGCATGTGTTCGCCACTTGGGGAGTAATAAATCAACAGAAGGAAGATTTCTCTCTCTCTCCTTGTAAAACTGCCTTTCAAAGAAAAATAACAAATCTTTAAAAATAAAAAAGTTGGGCCCGGCAGTGTGGCCTAGCGGCTAAGGTCCTCGCCTTGAAAGCCCCGGGATCCCATATGGGCGCCGGTTCTAATCCTGGCAGCTCCACTTCCCATCCAGCTCCCTGCTTGTGGCCTGGGAAAGCAGTCGAGGACGGCCCAAAGCTTTGGGACCCTGCACCGGTGTGGGAGACCCGGAGGAGGTTCCTGGTTCCTGGCTTCGGATCAGTGCAGCACCGGCTGTTGCGGCTCACTTAAGGAGTGAATCATCGGACAGAGGCTCTTCCTCTCTGTCTCTCCTCCTCTCTGTATATCTGACTTTGTGGTAAAAGTGAATAAATCTTTAAAAAATAAATAAATAAATAAGTTGTTTGCTAATGACCTTCTGAAAAAGTGAGACTGTTTCTTCATGTCATCTTCAGTCTGCAGAGCAGGGCACAATGTCTAGTCCCTACTAGGTGCTCATTAAGTATTCCCTAAATTAATTATAGTCAAAGTCATCCTGCTTCCTTCCCCCAGTCAACCCTCCCTTGGGTGCCATCTAGACAGATGTCACTCAGTTCCACTTGGGAACATTTTAAAGTCCCAAAAAACTAACCCACTCCCTCACCCTTCGTGATCTTCCTTGGATGGACGGCCTCCTGGGACTTAGCCCACAAGGTCCTGTTGCAACCCACATGGGCTAACTGCTTTTCCTGTCACCACTACTGTGTGTACATGGCCTAATCACTCCCAAGAAGCAGCCCTCCCACCACAACCGTGAAGCAACTGCAGCTAAAACCAAAGCTCCCCAAATTCTTGATGCTAAGTGGATAAAAAGAAAAGGAAAGAAAAAGCTCGGGGTTCTTATCTATTAAATTCCTTACCTTGAGAAACACAAGTTTAAAAAGAAATTCTTATCAGCCCAGGGGCAGGGAACACTGGGAAGAGGCACCCGCCAACCCAAAACCGCACACACACTTGGCTCACCTGAGTGAGTTCAGTAACTATTCACTCAATGACTAAATCTTCCCTAAAACACTCCTGGGAAGTAGGTGTACAATATGCAGGTGGTTTATGGTATCCTTCCACCCAGAGGACTGCCGTATTTCCTTATTTTAAGTTCCCTGTCTCACACTTGGGTCATTTTTCAATCTGGAATGCTTTAAGATTAGGGAGCTCCTCCTACACTGTGCCTTGTTCTTAGCAGTCTACTTCAAAGCACACCAACAAACTACAGAAGAGCAAGGATGCTCCAGTTAGATGATATAAGGTTATGATGATTTAAGGAAAGGGACCCTTCTTCAAACATAATTCTTGCAACTCCAGGTCTACGTATGAAATTCACATTGATAATTCCACTCTTTAGCTCCCTCTTAAGGTGCAGAAAACCTTGAAAGAATCACATTCCTGGATCCGGTGCAATGGCCTTGCCTTGCAAGCACCCTACATGGGTGCCAATTTGTGTCCCGGCAGCTCCACTTCCCATCCAGCTCCCTGCTTGTGGCCTGGGAAAGTGGCAGAAGACTGACCAAAACCTTGGGACCTTGCACCTGCATAGATGACCCAGAAGAAGCTCCTGGCTTCAAACTGGCTCAGCTCTGGCCATTTGGGGAGTGAATCAGCAGATGGAAGATCTGCCTTTTCAACAAAAATATATGAAAGAATCAATCCCTCAAGTGATTATGTGTACGTAATATGGAACAATTCCAGATTCTTTCATGACAGTAGATTTCGATGAAAAGGAAGACAGGACAAAACACAAAGGGAAATACAGAGGAAAAGGATAGGATGAGCGTTCAGAAAGTGGCATTGTGGTGTGACAGGTAAGACCTCTGCCTACAATACTGGCATCTCATCTGGGTGTTGGGTTCATATCCTGGCTGCTCCACTTCTAATCCAGCCCTCTGTTAATGTACCTGGGAAAGCAGTGGAGGATAGCCCAAGAGCTTGGGTCCCTGCTACCCACGTGCAAGACATGGAAGAAACTTCTGGGCTCTTGGCTTATGCCTGGCTTAGCTCAAGCTGCTGCAGTCATCTGGGAGGGGCAGGGGTGGGTGAACCAACAGAAAAAATCTCCTTTTCTCTGTAGTTCTTTCAAGTAAGTGCAAATAAACATTAGGGAGAGAAAGAGAGGGACAGAAAGAGGAAGGAAGGAAAGGAGGAAGGTAGCAAATATCTTTTTTTTTATTAGCATTTCCATCTCTTCCAATACAAATATCTTTACTTCAACTTTCAGGAAAAATAATTTCAAATCCAGAGAAACTTAACTTCTCTGATCATTTCAGGTACAGGGACTTACTAGGAACTGTTCATCATCAGAGTTTGGGACAATGGGCCCGGTGCAAAAGTGTAGTGGTTAAAGCCCTTGCCTTGAAAGCGCAGGAATCCCATGTGGGCGCCAGTTCTAATCCCAGCAGACCCTCTTCCCATCCAGCTCCCTGCCTGGGAAAGCAGTAAGGACGGCCCAAAGCCTTGGGACCCTGCACCCGTGTGGGAGACCTGGAAGCAGCTCTTGGCTCCTGGCTTCGGATTGGCTCAGCTCCAGCCGTTGCGGCCGCTTGGGAAGTGAACCATTGGACTGAAGATCTTCCTCTTTGTTTCTCCTCCTTTCCAATAAAAATAATAAGTAAATCTTAAAAAACAAAACAAAAACAAAAACAAAGTTTGGGACAAGGAATGGATGGACGGTCAAGTGAAGATGCAGAGACTGTGGACCAGGACGCAAACGTCTCAAAACCCTCACTTGAACAGATTCTGGTAATCGTCCCAATGAAAATGATCTGAGTCACCTTGATGTTTGTTTTTTGTCTATTAAAAGAAAAATTTGCTCCATCTATATAGACATTTCCTCGGAGCTACAGCGCAGTGCACAACTGGTGTGTGTGTGGTCACCAAAGGTGAAATGGGCACTTAAGAGTGCAACTGGCTTGTCTGAATTAGGTAAAAGATAAAACAGCCTGTGAAAGAAGCCCAATAAATAACAGAAAAACACCTTCAAATGAGGGTTTGATGAGAATATGAAAACCGGATTGCTTCTGATGACACATCCCCCAGAACAAAGTTAGATTGGTCTGATCTATTATTACTGACCTCTGACCTCCTTAAGTGAAATATGAGGGAGGATTTATACTTTGTATACTTCTGTACAACTGAAGCATTAAAAAATATGTACATACTTTGTAACTAAGGAATGTAGTGATAAAATACACTGGTATAGAACAGAAAAACAAGGAAGTCCAATACGGGAAAAAATCCAACAGGCTCCAATTTATGGGGGACTAGGTCAGCGGCCCATTCCATTCCTCTGCCTTGCTAATTCACCTTGTCTATTTTCCTCAAGTATCTCCTGGCTTCACTAACTTTTCTCACAGCACCGAAACCTGGGTCCCAGAAGAAGCAGACAAAAAGGACAAAGGGGTGATGCCAACCTTCTGGAATGGAACTTCTCATTCTTCTCTGAATCTCTTCCTTGGTGAGGTCACCTCACCATTCCAGACCTGGCTAACTGCTACACCTGACCAGGAAATACCCGAGCCTTGAGTCCCACAATAAGTTTCCACCAACAAGGATCAGAGTTCTCTCTTGATGGTGAGGAACACCTCCCAAGCTCCTCGCATCATGAAACCATCGTCCATTTCTATCCTGCAGACCTCATCACTTAGTGGCAAAGAACTGAACACCAACATCGCCCAGTTACCAACTTCTTTCACAAGCCCAGAATCGGTAGGTAAGAAACAGAGACTGCAGCCTAGGGCCAGACGAAGAGAAAGTGCCAAGAGGGCTGAAGCAGCAGCAGTCAACAGTCATGGGGGGGAAGATATAATTAAAAAAAAAAGTCTTTCTTCATAACCTACTCTGGGAGGATGAAAAAAATTCCAACTGCCACAGCAAGACACTCAAGGGAACAAAAGAATGGGGACTACTCGCAGGGCTCGGCGCCCAGCCCACCCGTCAGCATGCCCACAAGGGACACCAGGCCCTGCTTCCGTTTCCTCAGCTCCCTCGCTTCTGGAGATTAGCAGAGCTTTCCTCAGTCCTCAGTTCTCCCTCACGCAGCCCAAATCCTCTCGGCAGTACAGCACCCTCCGCGACTCTCCTCCCCATCGCCACTTGCCCCGAAGAGAACGCCTGCTTACACCCAAGCCCCATCAGACACCTCTCTCCAGACACCCCGGCGACCCTCGGGGACCCCTCCTCGCCCCCCGGCAAATGGGGCTTACCTCACCCGCTGCCCCGTCCCTTTTCCCCTCCCCCCTCCCCAGCTCCTCCCTCGTCAGCGCTGCTTAATGAGTAATGAGGCCTGCCTTCTCAGCCGGGCTCCGGGCCTCCGGGCTCCCGGGCCCCGGCTCCACCGCCGCCTTCCTAACTTGAGGCTCCCAAGCCCGCCCGGTCCCCTCCTCAGAGCCCCCACTAGGCCTGCCGGAGGCCGGCCCCCTTCTCCCCGTCTCCACTGGGCCACTCTCTAATCCCTCGCTTCGGCCCACACCCGCCTCGGCCGCTCTCATCGCCTAAGGCGTCTCTGCCTCTGCCCTTGTGGGCTCCATCAGCTCGGTACCTGGGGCTCCGTCTCCCCCGTCGGGCCCAAGCCTGTGTCGAACAGACAAACAGCTGCGGCTCAACCAAACCTCCTGCCCCTCCTCCTCCTCCTCTTCGCCCTGGGGCGGGGGCCCCGACCAATAGCACGATGACCCGCCCACCATCGAGGGTGGGCTCTCTGTGCACTCATCCACCAATCCTCTGGAGAAAGGCGAGTCTCTTCGGAGGCTGTCGCCAACGAATACGAGCCAGGGACTGGACAGGCAGAGTCATCAGCCAATAGAGAGGAGAGAAACCTGGAAGATGGACGAAGCGATGGGCCGTTCAAAAGCGAGCTCCCGGGAGACAGGGGGCGGTCCGTCGTGGACAGACGTACGCATCAACCAACGAAATCTCGACACCCCATGACCCCCGCCTTTTGACTCATAAACATCTAATCAGGTGAGTGACGGAGGCGGGTCAAAGTCAGACTCTAGCCAATCCTGCGGAACTTCGGGACTTGACTGGCAGGCCAGGCGGGGTTGAACGAAATCCCGGGGAGGCCGTTACTGACCTCCGCCCCTCCCCCTGGATTTGGCGGGGGCTGACTCCGTCGCCCCGCCCTCTGTGACAGCTACGCGGGCGCCCCGGGAAAGGCCTCCCCTGGGGACGGGGAGTGGACCGAGCCCGCAAGTCAGCGCTGGCGGGGCTTTCGAGGACGGCAGCTGGCGGCGTGGCCTGTGGGCGGGCTGAGAGGGGAGGACAATGGTAGCCACAAAAAAAAAAAGCTACCGCTTGGAAACGCTGAAGCCCCTTCGCAATGAGTTTTTTCGAATTGTCAGCAAATGTTAAAGTAAGAACTTTTTAAGGGAAACACATGAGCCTCAGTTCTCCCAGCCGTAAAATGGGTGCAGTATCAGTTCACGCACCTTAGGTACAGTTGCCACTAGCAAGTGCAAGGCGAGATGGCCAAAGTGGGACGGTAGAGTATCTCTAGAGATTAGGAAGTCATGTCTAAAACCCAAAAGCCACAATTTACACCTACATAGTCCCTCTCACACCATTCTTTAAGTACTACAGGACAAGAAATGGACCACAGAACAAGGAATTTTGCTTTTTTGTTTTTATTTTTAATGAAATACGAAATCACAAATAATGTTAATAGTAACGGCACTCAAGGACAAGAGGGGGGAGAGAAAAAGGTAAAATCATAAAAGGAAAACATTTTAACATCTGCATTACAAAACCCCAAGGTGCACATGGCAAAAGAAAAAATCCACCCACTCTTATTTAAAAACTATGGTAACCTGAAATATAAATATAATTATTCCTCCTTGTTTAAGAAATATACTTTCCCAAGGTTCCTACTCAATTACAGCCCTGAAAGTGTCGCATTCTCAAAAGGTGTGTAGACCCTGACTCTCTCTCCGGTGGGACGGGCTGGGGCCTTCAGAGGAGGATGGGAGCAGGGCGACTAAGTCAGCTAGGAATCCTAAAGGGAAAAGCCCAGACACCTCCACTGGCCTCACGAGGCTGTGGTGAAGCAATGGATGGGAGTGGAGCACAGTCCTGTCTTAGAGCCTTTCAGATTGCTCTGGCCGATGGAAGGGACGGAGAGAGAGGGACAAGGGATGGGGGCAGTCATTTCTTCTGCAGCCCCCGCACTGGGACCCAGTCCTGAGTCTCCCAACCCATCATTTTGTGAGGTAAAGCAGTAACCAAGGAGGATGTAAAATGACTGGATCTGTGTTTGTACCTGACTTCTTTATAACCGATCCCTCCCCACGATTTCGTTTTGCTTGGTTCTCCAAAGCTCCAAAGTAACCCCCTGTTAGTGGTGAACCTTTACAAAAATGATGTCAGCAGGAGGCTGGATGGTCCCTGTCAACTCAAATTTGGGAAATCAGAATTACGGGGCCTTCAGAAATTGGGATGACAAACTTGTTGGGGGGAGGGGACAGGCAGTTCTGGTGTTTTTCAATACTAGCCCTTTTCTCAGGAATGACTACAAGAGGGGTGAGACTGGTGGGCACTGCCCTAAGTGCATATACTGCTGCACCTTCCTTTCATTCTCACCTATTCCCCCCCTCAGCCCTTTTCTGCCCAAAGTCGGCGGGCCAAGAGTGGAAGGTGAAGGTGAAGGTTGCCAAACAAGATCAGAGGACTACTAGAGTCCTAATAGCCAGGGAGGGCCCAGCCGGGTCAAGTCCCCATACCAGAGGACAGGGTGACACTGTGGGGTTGGGGGCATAAGAACTTGGGCAAAGACATCTCAGAGTCGGAGGTGTGGCACTGGCTTGGTCACGTCCTGGAAGAAGGGGTGAGCCAGAGCTGCCTTAGCCGAAATCCGTTTGTTGGGGTCATAGTGCAACATTTGCTGGAGGGAGAGATACAGGCTTATTTCAGTGACGTGAAGAAAGTGGACCAAGCAGGTCACACAGCTGTTCCCCTCCCACAGCAAGGGAAAGCAGGGGGTGAGGGCAATGCACAACCCTGGGGTCCAGGGACTTCCCCTCTCCTGGGGGGCACAAATGAGGGGGTGTTCCTGATCCCCATACCCCATTCTCACCGATAACAGGTTCCGTCCATCTTCATCCAGGGGAGGCACCACTTTGCCAAAATCCTGCCGTGCCCACTTGGGGAAACTTGGTTTGTAATCGGGCATGGAAGTGACTCCTGGCCAGACCACTTCATCTGGGGTCCCCAGTGTCCGAAAGATCCTGAACAGCTGGTCAATCTCAGAGTCACCAGGGAACAAGGCCCGGCGGGTCACCTGAAACCGGGCAAAGAGGAAAGGCCCAAACCCACAACGACGTCAGTCCCAATGGTCTCCTCCGCACACAGGGCGGCTCCCACAGGCAGTGGAAGGTCAGCAGGGCCCCATGACTCCCTCCCCCAGGGCCTCACACGGGGTCAGTCATACACAGCCTGAGACAATGAAGTCCCTTCAACAGTCTTCTCGCCCCTCCTTCCTTCCCCCAACCATGGCCTTCCAGATCCCCAAGGCTGGGTGGGGCTGGGAGGGGGTGACTGTCTGGGGCGCCACTGACACGCAGTGAAGGGATCCCAAGCCACTCACGGGATGTGGGGTAGACACTGCGATCATGCCCCTTCCATGTAACGCAGCCACTTCTAGATAGGAGCACAGCGGGCACAGACTGTGTCTTCCATTTCTTCTGTGTTCCCCAGGGCGCCCAGCATGGTGCTGGGCACACACTAGGTGCTTAACAAATATTTATTGATGAATTCAGAGAGGAACACAGGCAACTGTAAGGTAATGCACTAGGGATAACGTATAGGTTGTATGTATAGATTAGGGCCTCCCCAGTTACAACCCTAATAAAGGACCTCAGAACACAATGGCTGATTGAATCAAAGATTCAGCCTACTCCACTTCCTAGATTCAGCCACTCCTAGGCCAAGTGGAAAGAGTGGGAGCTCCCGCTGAAGGCTGGGCCGCAGGGATCTTTCACTCCAAGAAGCCAGAGGTTGAGAGGGTGCATGAGCAAAGTTAGATTGAGGCCTGGCACGATGACATAGGGGATAAAGCAGCCATCTGCAGTCCTGGCGTTCCACATGGGCCAATCCAGCTTTCTGCTAATTGGCCTGGAAAAGCTGTAGTAGATGGCTCAAGTGCCTAGGCCTCTGCACCCACATGGGAGAGAATGGAAGAAGCTCCAGGCTTCTGGCTTCAGAGCAACCCAGCCCTGGCTGTTGTAGCCACTTGGGGAGTGAACCAGCAGAGAGGCAAGATCTGTGTCAAATAAATCTTAAGGAAAAAAAAAAAAGTACAAATGTAATGAAGGGTGTGTGGATCAAGGGAACACAACTAGCTCTCTCCATGCCTGGCACATTACAGCAAGGTCTAGAGGCCACGTGAGGGAGCCACTCCCTGCGGAAAGGACAAACCTGTTTCAGGGTGAAGAGAGTCTGTGTGGGAACAGGGCTGCTATCGGGGCCACAGTCCTGTCCTTTCCCCCACCACCCACCTTGACACTACTCAAGAGAACCCATGCAAAGAAAGGCCACGGGCCCAGGCCGAGAGGCAGTTCTGTTCTGCAGACAAGCAGGTAGGGCGGGCCGGGCGGAACCCAGGCGAGCCTCCATACCATCTCAGCAAAGATGCAGCCCAGGCTCCAGATGTCTACGGCGGTGGAGTAGTATTTGCAGCCCAGGAGGATTTCAGGTGCTCGGTACCACAGGGTCACCACCTGGGAGACAAGAACAGGGACAAGGATGGGTTTCTGAGGCCCGGAGATGGCCAGTCTCAACTCCACCCTGCTGACTCTTGCCTTTTAAAAAATAAGCCATTTCCTCTCTCCAGCTTCCCCTGCCTCCTTGGATTTACCCATGGGATGCAATGTCACGCAGCTTCTTAGCCAAGAGTTAGCCTAGTCCACGGCTCCTGGGAGTATGTTTTCCTGCAGTCCCATTCTGGGACTTTCCTAGAAGACTTGGGACAAATAGTCCTTTCTACAGTAATGTGCCCTCCAGCTATCCTATCTTAGAAAAATCCCAGGGGCCAGCCTGTTGTAGAGTAGATTAACCCATGCCCAGTGACAGCGACATCCCACAGCGGGAGTCCTGGTTGGGTTTCTAGCTGCCAGACTTCCCATCCAGCCGTCTGCTAACACGTCTGGAAAAGCAGTGAATGATGTTCTTCGCTCCCTGAGGTGGGAGACCCGGCTGGAGTTCCACGCTTCTGGCTTTTGACTGGCCCAGCTCTGAAGTTGTGACCATTTGAGGAGTGAACTAGAGGGAAAATCTTTTCTCAATCTTTTTCTCTCCCTCCATCTCTCTCTGTGTGTCACTTGGCCTTTCAAATACATAAATTTTTAAAAAGAAAAAAAAAAAAAAACACCCAGGTTATGATGACTCAACTGGCTAATCCTCCACTGCAAGCGCACGCATTCCATATAGGTGTTGGTTCATGCTCTGGCTGCTCCACTTCCCATCCAGCTCCCTGCTAATGCACCTGGGAAAGCAGACCAGGACGGCCCAAGGCCTTGAGTTCCTGCACTCATGTGACAGACTTAGAAAAGGCTTCTGGCTCCTGGCTTTGGATCATGTCAGCTCTGGCTATTATGGCCATTTTCGGAGTGAACCAGCAGATGGACGATCTGTTTCTCCTCTTTATAAATTTGCTTGCCCAATAAAAATAAATCTTAAAGAAAAAAAAAAAAAAAGCCCCAGTTAGCACAATCATAGAAACTAGGTGCATTTGCCAGGACCTAAGTGACATCCTGCCTTCTACTAAGAGAGAAACTGCTGGCCAGGTATTTGCAGTTGCTTTGTGAACATCCTGGTTCATGCCTGCTGGGGAGCTCACAGACAAAAAGCAGCAGAGTGACAGAGACAGCAGTGGGGGCCCGCGGTGACTTACCTCATGGGTGTAAGTCCGAACAGGCACTCCAAAGGCTCTGGCTAGTCCAAAGTCAGCTAGTTTGATGGACCCCTCTGTGTTGATGAGGAGATTCTGTGGTTTTAGATCCCGGTGCAGCACCCGGTGGGAATGGCAGAAAGCCAGGCCTTGGAGCAGCTGGAACAGATAGCTCTAACAGAGGGGAAGACAGGGCAGTTATACTCCATCACAAGGAATGCATAGGGATTTGCCCCTCCCCCACTCGGCTCCACTTATAGATACTATGTTAGTTTTTAGTTACATGTTCACCAGCTATTTCTGCCTCCAGCCTGCCAGTTCCAGGGAGGATCGGCCAGGCCAGCTCACACTGTACCTACACAGGGAAGGTTTACTACCCAGGGCATTGAACAAACAGCAGCTGCCAGCTGGAAAGTCAGCCCGGGAGTGAAGAACTCAGCTCTACAACAAACTACAAAGGTTTTCGGAGGGCCTTTTGGAGGAAACCTCCCCCAGAACAGGCCAATTCCCATTTATCTGAGTTTCATCTGACCTCCCAGCTGAGCTCCTGGGTTGACTCACAGAGTTTCAACTTTGATTCTTCAGCCCAACCCTAGGGCTAATGAGTATAATGAGCAGGGAAAAAGATTCAAGAGAGTATGGGGCTGCTGGCAGGTGGGGGATGAGGGCTCTCGGAGGGCCCAGATAACAAATTATCACACAGAGAGATCACCTTGATGAGGGGAAGAGGGATGCCGGTGAGAGCAGAGGCGTCCATGAATTTCTTGAGGTCTTGGTGCAGAAATTCAAACACCAAGTACAGTTTGTTTTCGGTGTGGATGACATCTAGCAGCCTAGGGAATGAGATGCAAACGGAAGCTAAGAACACTCTGGCTTCTCCAGAGCCTCATCCTCCCCTCCTGCCCTCACCTCACAGACACCCACTTACTTGACTATATTCGGGTGGTTAAGCTCCTTCAGCAGGGAAATCTCCCGGATGGCGGTGCTAGGTACACCCTCAGTCTCACTTGGAAAAGTGGAGAAAGCAGAGAGGGAAAGTTGGTTAAAATACGGGCCCCAACCCCCATCCTGCCTTTTTCCCACCAGCTCCTGGCATCCCCTAGGAAAGTGGGAGCTAAATATTTGGTAGGGTGTTAATTTCTGGGTATTTAGGGTAAAGCTCTGGGATGCGTGAAATCCTGAGTCCCTCTTCCCTGAAGTATGTTAAGTAAGGCTTTCAAGTGCAGGTGAGAGGTAACAGCAAAAAAAAGTGGGAGGAGCTTTCAACCTCCCCGGAGGGGGCCAGTGAGGTTCAACTGACATTCTTGGGAGAGAGGCAGAGAATTCCGAGTGGAGTTGGGGCAGTGAGGAGGGCTGGGCACTCAGAAAAGCGCTTCCCACAGCCCCCAACGATGTGGGGCCTCCCGGACACCCTCTCCCACGCCATCTCAGAGGGCTGCTTTCTCTCCTCTGAGTCTCTGAGTGTACATTTCGGGGGCATCAGCCGGCTCTGCGTGCGAAGCAAACTGTCCACAGATTGCACGCCATCCCGTACAGTCCTCCCCACCTACTCTCCCACTTCAAAAGCAGTCCCTCCCTGTTCCCTTCCGGTCCTGGGACGGCTACACGCCTGTTGGGGCGCGCGGTGGCGGGGGTGGGGAGGGAAAGAGGAGGTGTCCAGGAGCTCCCCAGGGAAGGGTCCACCTCTCCCCGTCCTGGGTGCAAAGGCCACTCACGTGTCCAGCCGGATTTTCTTGAGCGCCACCACTTCTCCCGTCAACTTGTTCTTGGCTTTGTACACCACCCCGTACGTGCCCTCTCCGATCTTTTCCACTTTTTGGAAGTTCTCCATGAAGCGCTAAGCCAGCCGGGTCAGCCCCGGCCGTGGAGCTGGGGTGCCGGGACCTGGGAACCCTGCAGAAAGTGGGCCCGGGCTCTAGTGGGCGTCCGAGCAGGATACCGGACCCAGCACGGAGGCCCGGGGTCGCGATGGAACGCCGTGTATCCCTCGCTCTTGTCAATTTGTCCAACTTGAAACAATGTTGCCGCCTCCCCCAACCCCAGCTAGCGACCGCCACCACAGGCCCCGCCTCTCCTTCCCGCGTTTCTCGGGCCCCGCCCCTGACGCTGCCGATTGGCTGGCGTCAGAGGGGCGGGCCAGAGAGGGCCCCGCCCCGCGCAAAGTTTGTTACGGAGGGCGGAGACTCGGTTCCCCCTCCGACGGGTGACCGTACCCCTTTCCCCGTCAAAGCTGGTGGTTTGGGCTCGAGCTCCCTACCTGCGTCCCTAGGCTTAGGAACTCTTCTCGCTCCTTGTTTCCTCCAACCCCTGGGAAAATGTGTCTTAATTACATTCAACTGCTTTCCGTGCAGCAGCAAACTACTACCCTTGCTGGAGGGGTGATGTCTGGGCCTGGAGAAGGAGTCCTCGCCTCGGCCTCTCAGCCTGTCTGGAGAGCTGTCTGTCTCACTGTTTTGGGAACGCGGGGGTTCCTAGTTCAACTCCACGGCTCCTTTCCCTCTCCCAGGAATAGTTGTGTGTGTCTCCCGTTGGCGTTCGGTGGCCGTCTTTCTGCCAACGTGGCAGGATGACAATGACCCCGGTGCTGGGTAGCAGGGTGGGTTGTCCAAGGATCCAGGATCCCTCCTCCGTTCAGCCCCCTTCTCCAGTCCTGCCAGGCCCCTCCCAGGCCTCCTCTGGAGAGAAAGGAGGAAGGGCTATGCAAATGCACACCCCTTTCTCATATAGGGGCTTGGTCTAGCCCCCCAGCGCCTTTGCTTGCTGGAGAGGAGGGAAGGGCAGGATGGACCTGATGCTGAGAAGGTGCCTCCTCCATCTGGCTGGGATGAGTGTCCTGCTGGCTGCAGGGGTCACAGAAGGTGAGTGTAGCTGTGTGGACAGGAGCAGGTGTGGATTGCAGGGTGCACCCCTGTCCTGGTGGTCACCCCTCCATCATGATGGGAGATGCCAGCCACACTGCAGGCATCTCCCTTGTGCTTGATTTGGTGAGGATGTGAGTGCCTGAGCTTCCTCTGCAATGGGGAGGTTTGGGGTTGAGCATGAAAATAATCCCATCATCTCAGAGAAATGGGAGAAGAGTGGGTTTTTACAGACCCATAGACCGCTTGGATTGGGAACTGGAACAGGGACTCTAAAACAGTGAAATGGTGTATATTGGGGGGGGGGACACTCTTGGAGGTATTGTCTGAGATACCTGGAGTAGGAGATTTAAGGTGGGAAGGAAGAGAATATGGTATTGGGTGTGAAGACTAAGGAGGCACCACCTTCCTGCTCCTCTGGGGTGGGGATGAGTGTGTGCAGCCCAGACCTTTTGTTCTAGAGCTGGGAAAGACAGGCAGAGGGGGGTCTCAGCTGAGCATCACATGAAAGAGCTCGGGGGATTGGGACCTCGTGACAAGAGCGAGGAGTGGGGGGGGAGGTGGTGAGAGGGTCTGGAATGTCCCGTGCTGCTCCAAGGAGGAGGGTGGGCGGGAGGTGGAGGGCAAATGGGGCATCTTATGACTTCTCTGGTGTGGAGATGCTCCATGGAAGATTCCAGAGCTTCCCCGCTCCATGAGTCAGCCGTACTTCCAGCACACATGGGAGAGGGCAGGGGAGGGTGGCTTGTGCTGTGTGCACCACGCACCACATCCCAGTGCTTGCTCTTCCTGCCTGGCTGCCTGCTCTCAGGCTTGGAGGACGTTTTTCTGAATTTCATTCCCTTGGTTAGCACTACAGTTCCAGTCTTGCTTTCCCCCCCACCTTCTGGAAGCATCCTTTTCAGCCACACACTCGAGGTTCTAGGGAGATGGTGCTAACATCTTGATCTTGCTTTCGAAAGTTATGAGAAGGCTTTTCTTCTAGATAGTCTTGAAATTTTCAGGGCATTGGGCTTGGGAATTTTGTCTAGTGTCAAATGACAATGTGTTTATGGAAAGATTTGTCTTCTTGCAGATACATATGGAGCATGTAGGGTTTGAATGACAAAGTGTCTGCAATTTTTTGAAAAGGTATTTTAGCCCAAAATAAGAACAACTACCAGTAAAAGTAGATAAAACCGATGCGGCAGAATGGGGGTTGTTGGAGCTGGGTGAGGAACTACGGCGGGCCACCATGGGTCTGTTTCCCCTTGCACATTCTCTTGGCCCATTGCAATAGTTTTCTTTGCTCCATCCTCATCTCAAGCACTGTCTCTTACCCATCCTCCTTCTCACTGTCTGCCCTGGTGATTTTTCTAAAACACAAATCTGACCATGTTCAGAAGGCTTCCTCTGGAGCCAGCACTGTGGCTTAATGGATGAAGCCACTGCCTGTGGTGCTGGCGTCCCATATGGGTGCTGGTTTGAGTCCTGGATGCCCCACTTCTGATCCACCTCTCTGCTAATGTGCATGGGAAAGCAGCAGAAGAAGGCCACAATGCTTCGGCCCCTGCATCCATGTGGCAGATCCAGAGTAAGGCTGGACTGGCTCCTGGCTTTAGACCAGCCTTACTCTAGCCATTGCTGCCATTTGAGGAGTGAAGCTGCAGATGCGAAATTTCTCCCCATAACTCTCTGCCTTTCAAATAAGTAAAAATTTTCCCTTTTTTTTTAAAAAAAAGATTTATTTTATTTTCATTACAAAGTCAGATATACAGAGAGGAGAAGAGACAGAGAGGAAGACCTTCCATCCGATGATTCACTCACCAATGGAGTGCAACGGCCAGTGTTATGTCTATCCAAAGCCAGGAGTCAGGAACTTCCTCCAGGTCTCCCATTCAGGTGCAGGGTCCCAAGGCTTTGGGCTGTCTTCCACTGCTTTCCCAGGGCACAGGCGGGGAGCTGAATGGGAAATGGAGCTGCAGGGATTAGAACCGACACCCATATGGTGCATTCAAGGTGAGGACTTCAGCCGCTAGGCCATTGCACTGGACCCAATTTTTCCCTTTTTTAAAAAACTTTTTCTGAAGGATAATTTAAAAATATTTATTATTTATTTATTTTTACTTGAAAGAGTTATGTATAGAAAGAGACACAAAGAACTTCCACCTCCTGGTTCATTCGCCAAATGACTGCAACAGCTGAGCTGGGCCAGTCCAAAGCTGGGAGTCAGGAGATTTTTGTTAGTCTCCCATGTGGGTGCAGGATCTAAAGGTTTTGAGCCATCCTCTGCTGCTTTCCCAGGCCATTACCAGAGAGCTGGATCGGAAGTGGAGCAACCAGGACTAGAACCGGTGCCTATTTGGGATTGTAGCACTTCAGATAGAGGATTATAATGCTATGCCACTGTGCTGACTCCTGCCCCCAAGGGCAAATTTTATGTTAGGTGAATTAAGTCTCAATTTAAAATATTACAACAGGTCTTTCCTCCCTTCGAGCCTCTTCCTGTTGCTATGGCAGAAGAGTTCTTTCTTTGTTAAATACATCTTGCTTTGCACACTAAAAAGCTACAAAGTTAAAACAACAACAACAACAAAAACCCTTCAGAGGTGGCCACACCTTAGGATAAAGACCAGTCCCCAGAGCAGGGCACGGCCCCAGCACCCTCAGGGAGCCTCCACCACACAGCAAGGCACCTCAGCATGCATGTGTCTATAGACATCTGCTTGCTGTCCAAGGGCGGCTCCTCAGCCAAGTCTTTCCCAGCACATTAGTGTGGAATTAGCTTACTCACTCTGGCATCTGTCATGGCACATACTGAGCAGGACCCTGGGGGTGGGCATTTGGCCTGGTGGCTGAGCTGCCTGCTGTCGCCGTGGCCTGGGTTTGACACCCAGCTTTGCTCCTGACTCCAGCTGCCCACCAAGGCAGACCCTGGATGGTTCTAGTGACTGGCTTTCTGCCATCCACATGGGAGATCTAAGCTGATTTCCCAGCTCCTTGCTTTGGCCCAGACCGGGAGCTGGTGTGGGCATTTAGATAGTTGAACCAGCAGATGGTAGCTATCACTGTATCTCTCTGCTTCTCCAAAAAATTGTAAAAGCTTGCAATTGTAATAACTTACATACATACCTGTTTTCTACATTTCACTCTAAATTCTTTCAAGGACATATCTTGTTCATTGCTTAGATTCTTTGTGTGCCTCTGGGGCAGGTAATGTGGTATGGCAGGTTAAGCTGCTGCTTGAGACACCTGCATCACATAGGGGAGTGCCACTTGGAATCCTGATATCTCATGCTTCAGATCCAGCTTGCTGCTAAACGTGCCGAGCAGAGGATCGGGGCTTGAGTACTGAACCCCTGGCACATATGTGGGAGGCCTGGCTCCTGGCTTCTTCCTGCCCCTGGCCTGGCTTTGCCACCATTTGGTTATGTATTTCTGTGTGTCACTATGCCTTTCAAATAAGTAAATATATCTTTAAAGATATTCTTGGTACCTAGAACAGTGCCTAGTGTATGGTAGATATTCACCAAAAAAATACAATCTGAACATGAAAATGAGTAGGGTGACGTGGAATAGAGTGTGATTCCTAAAAAGGCACTGAGTGAGGTGGTTCCCAGGACATTTATGGCACATTCCTTTCAGGACTCACCGACCAGGAGTGGCTTGGTGTCTCAAGGCAGCTCAAAACCAAAGCCTGGAACCAGCAGCTGTATCCAGAGTGGACAGAAGTCCAGGGCTCTGACTGCTGGAGAGGTAGGAGGTTCTGGAGGGGACCTAACAGGAATGGGGTGGAAGAACAACAGGAATGGGGTCTGAGGGGTCACGGATCCTGAGTGCCCATTGGACCCCTAGCTGTTCTGCTACTGATCCAGTTCCCCTGTGCCTAGGAAGGCAGCAGCTAATGGCCTGAGCTCTGGGCTCCCTGTACCCATGTGGGAGAGCTGAATGGAGTTCCTGGTTCCTGTGTTTAGCTTGGGGAATGATCCAGCAGATGAGAGGGCTCTCTCTCTCACACACCTTGCCCTCTATCAATCTGCCTTTAAAATAAATAAGTAAATAAATAAATAAGTAAATAAATAATTAAAATTTTAATAAAGTTGGGGGGCACAGCACCATGTGGCACATTGGGTTAAGCCACTGCTTTCAAAGCTATCATCCCATGTGGGAGCATTGGCTGGAATCCCAGCTGCTCCTCTTGTAATCTAGCTCCTTACTAGATTACAAAGCAGAAAGCAGCAGAAAATGGCTCAAAATCTTGGGTTCCTGCCCTCCACATGGGAGACCTGATGGAATTATAGGTTCTTGACTTTGGCCTGTCCCAGCCCCAGCTGTTGGGCCCATCTGGTGAGTGAAGGCTGAAGCCAAGAGCTAGGAGCTTCATCTGGGTCTCCCACATGGATACAGCCCAAAGACCCAGGCTATCCTCTGCCGCCTCCATTAGCATTCATTTGGAGCTGAAGCAGTGTTTAACTGTCATGTATGTGGGATGCTGGAGTCACAGGCTGAAGCTTAAATGGCTGTGTCACAATGCCAGCCCTGATAAACAAATCTTAAAAAGTAAGATCCGGGTAGGAAGGTAGGTGGGGAGAGGAGCTAATGGGGCTTCCCTTTGCAGGAGGCCAAGTGGCCCTGGAAGTCATCAATGATGGACCTACCCTGATCGGAGCAAATGCCTCCTTCTCTATCGCTCTGCACTTCCCGGAGAGCCAAAAGATCCTGCCAGATGGGCAGATTGTCTGGGCCAATGACTCTGTCGTCAACGGTGAGTACCTGTCTGCCCAGGCCCATGATAAAAGCCCAGACTTCCTGCTGTCCCCAGTGGGCTCGGAATGTCATCTTTTTTTTTTTTTTTAACATATCTCATATATGTAATGTATGCACTTAGAAATCAACGTGAAAAATGCAGATCCCCCCCAAAAAAACATCATAGTTCTCAAATGGGAGACTCCTTGTCTATAATGTGAGGATGGAGCCTTGCCTGAGAGGTATGATAGGGATGAACACAGGATAACATGTAACACAGTTAGTGCAGGGTTGGCTCTGGCCTAGCCTGCAGTTAAAGCTGAATAAATGTTAGCTGGAGCTGTTATTTTTTGTTTAATCTCACTTACTAGATGGAGCAGATCACTCTAAACATTAATAGATGGCTTTCCAATGTCTTAAACTCTGTGTTCTAGGCTCCCTCGGCCCTTGGCTCCCACTCTCAGTAGGGGTGCTTTGGAGGTTGTATGCACTGGATAGCGAGGATTCCCGAGTCCTCCCTGTCCCCCCAGGAGCCAGTGTAGGGGCACCGATATATATAAAAGAAAGCTGGATTTAGAGGGCATCCCCCATGTTGACCATTCAGGAAGCAAAGTGCGGGGAGGCCAGCCAGTGTACCCCGAGGAATCTGACGACGGCTGCATCTTCCCGGATGGTGAACCCTGCCCACCTGGCCCTCTGTCTCAGAGAAGAAGCTTTGTCTATGTCTGGAAGACCTGGGGTGAGGAGCTCCCTTCTCTCATCCATTGCCCTCATTTGCATTCCCTTCTTCCCACCTCATCTCCATTCTTTTGGGTCATGCTCCTTAATTTTTCTGTAATCTTTATTTCCCTCCTGGTTCCTTCTACCTCCACAGGACCTAGGACTCCTGCAAGTCAGTCCTAACTGTTTTCTGGCAACCCATACTTAAGTTTAGCCCCAAGGATCCCTCTATTGGATCCCTGCCCAGTCCCCATGCAACACAGCCTTTTAAAGGTCCCAGAATGCAGTTTTTTTCCACATACTTCCTAGCCTCCCTTCTGCAGTACCCCATTGCTAATTTCTACCCCCTCCATTCCTTATGGCTAGTAACTCTCTTTTCCTTGCTTTTCCCTCCTAAAACCTCAGGCCAGTACTGGCAAGTTCTAGGGGGCCCAGTGTCCAGGCTGAGCATTGGGACAGGCCAGGCGACGCTGGGCTCACACACCATGGAGGTGACCGTCTACCACCACCGGGGGGCCCGCAGCTATGTGCCCCTCGCTCACTCCAGCTCCGCCTTCACTATCACCGGTGAGGATTTACGGCCAGTGATAGGGCTAGAAAAAGTGGAAGGATGAGAAAGGAAGAAGAGGACATGGTGTGCAAACTTAAAGGGGTAGGGCCAGGAAGACCTGGACAGAGAAATGTATGCCTTTGGA
The DNA here is from genome assembly GCF_030435755.1 of Ochotona princeps. Taxonomy (NCBI): domain Eukaryota; kingdom Metazoa; phylum Chordata; class Mammalia; order Lagomorpha; family Ochotonidae; genus Ochotona; species Ochotona princeps. The sequence goes on along the minus strand of NC_080846.1, from coordinate 16,133,180 downwards.
TCTGTAAAGGGCTTATGGTGGGCTTGGGACCAGAGGGTGTGGCTGAGTCTGGGGTTTGGGCCTGGTTCTCACCTTCTCTGGCTCTAATCCCAGACCAGGTGCCCTTCTCTGTAAGTGTGTCCCAGCTGCAGGCCTTGGATGGCGGGAACAAGCACTTCCTGAGAAACCAGCCTCTGACTTTCGCCATCCAGCTCCATGATCCCAGTGGCTATTTGGATGGAGTTGACCTCTCCTACACCTGGAACTTTGGAGATGACACTGGAACCCTGATCTCTCGAGCACTTGTGGTCACTCACACTTACCTGGTGCCTGGCCCTGTCACTGCCCATGTGGTGCTACAGGCAGCCATCCCTCTCAGCTCCTGTGGCTCCTCCCCAGTTCCAGGTACCACTGATGGGCACCTGCCAACTTCAGATGCCCCTGGCACCACAGCTAGGCAAGTACCTACTGCAGAAGTTGTAAGCACCACACCTGGTCAGGGACCTACTACAGAACCCTCTGGAAGCACAGCTGGGCAGGTGTCAACCACAGGGGGTGCAGGTACTACAACCCAACAGTCATCAACCTCGAAAGTCACGGGCACCACATCTGCAGAGGGTCCTGGGACGACACCTGTGGTGGTGTGGACCTCAGAACTCCCTGGAACTACAGCTGCACAGGTAGCTACCACGGGGCTGGTAGACCGCACAGCTGGAGAATTAGCCACCCTACAGCCCGAGGCTCCAGGCTCCAGCCCACTTGTGCCTACAGAAGTTATTACAGGTAAGAGCTTCAGCGTGAAGGAGGTGCATTAAGGTTGGGTGTTTGCACCCCTCTAGTCTGAAGTCTTACCCAGGATCCTGATACTAACCAATCCTTTGCTTGGCACCATCGTCCACCCAAAACCCTCACTGGCTATGAAGTGTTTGAGTCCTAATGGCAGAACTGATCACTTAATCCCCAAGGTCAGGAGGAGTTTGTTGCTTCTCTGCCCCTGAGGAGAACTGCTGGGAGACACACATGATCACTGACAGGACATTTCTTCTTGAAGTGTAAATGCACAGAACCCTCACTAGGTTCTAAGTCTCAGATCCCTGGATTCCCATCCCAAAACAGAAAGGCAGCCATGGGGTAGAGCTGCCTAAGTGGCTTAATGTATGCTGAGTGTCTAGCCAGGGACCTGGCACACTACAGAGTGCGATAGACATCTAGGATTGTTTAAAAACTCCAGCGCTTCTTCAGAGACTCAATTCCCTTTACTGAGTATAAAGAGATTTTCCAGGTTTCTTTCTTTCTTTCTTTCTTTCTTTCTTTCTTTCTTTCTTTCTTTCTTTCTTTCTTTCTTTCTTTCTTTCTTTCTTTCTATCTTTCTTTCTTTCTTTCTTTCTTTCTTTCCTCTTTTTTAAAAGATCTTTCATGGGCCCGGCGGCATGGCCTAGCGGCTAAAGTCCTCGCCTTGAAAGCCCTGGGATCCCATGTGGGCGCCGGTTCTAATCCCGGCAGCTCCACTTCCCATCCAGCTCTCTGCTTGTGCCCTGGGAAAGCAGTTGAGGACGGCCCAATGCATTGGGCCCCTGCACCCATGTGGGAGACCTGGAAGAGGTTCCTGGTTCCTGGCTTCGGATCAGCGCGCACCGGCCCGTTGCGGCTCACTTGGGGAGTGAAACATCGGATGGAAGATCTTCCTCTCTGTCTTTCCTCCTCTGTATATCTGACTTTGCAATAAAAATAAATCTTTAAAAAAAAAAAGATCTTTCATCCACTGGTTCACTCCCCATTTAGCTGCATTGGCCGGAACTGAGCCTAGCCAAGCCAAAGCCAGGAGCCAGGAGCTTCTTCCTTGCCTCCCACATGGATACAGGACACTAATCCACAAGCTGGCACCTATATGGGATCCCAACACTTGAAGGGGGAGGATTAGCCAATCAGGCCATCATGCTGGCCCCAACCAAGCAAGCAGTTTTCCAGGCAGAGCTGAATTCCCAGAATCTTGAGTTACTGGCTTGGAAATCAGACAAGATGGGCCTGATGCAATGGCTCAACTGTCTGAAAGTGCCAGGATTCCTTATGGGTGCCAGTTGGTGTCCCAGCTGCTCCACTTCTAATCCAGCTCTCTGCTTGTAGCCTGGGAAAGCAATAGAGGATGATCCAAAGCCTTGGGACCCTGCACCCATGTGGGAGACCCATAAGAAGCTCCTGGCTCTTGGCTTTAGTTTGGCTCAGTTCTGGGTGTTGTGACTACTTGGGAAGTGATTCAGCAAATGGAAGATCTTTCTCTATCTCTCCTCTCTGTGAATCTGCCTTTTCAATAAAAATAAATATTAAGAAAAATAGTAATCTCTAAGAAAAAAAAAAAAAACACTGGGGCCTGGCGTGGTGGCCTAGCAGTTGAAGTCCTTGCCTTGAACGTACCGGGATCCCATATGGGCACCGGTTCTAATCCCGGCAGCCCCACTTCCCATCCAGCTCCCTGCTTGTGGCCTGGGAAAACAGTCTTGGACGGCCCAAAGCTTAGGACCCTGCACCAACGTGGGAGACCCAGAAGCTCCTGGCTCCTGCCTTCGGACTGGCTCAGCTTCAGCCATTGCGGCCACTTGGGGAGTGAATCAACGGACGATCTTTCCTCTCTGTCTTTCCTCCTCTCTGTAATATCTCAGTTTCCAATAAAAAATAAAATAAAAATATTTAAAAGAAAAAAAATAACCCTACCTGTGTGGCCTCTGCCTCTGACTTCCCCTCCTCAACATTGTCTTGCCAGACTCCCTGAGCAGCCCCGTACTGAATGACACGGCCTCCCTAGTGCTGGTAAAGAGACAAGCACCCTTGGACTGTGTGCTGTATCGCTATGGTTCCTATGCCCTCAGCTTCAACATCGTCCGTGAGTCTCGTCTACTTTGGGGGATGGAGGAGGGAGGTGTGTGTTACTTGGCGATGGCCAAGGGGACTACCTTCCTGGAGAGGAGGAATCCCCAAGTGCCATGGTCCTCATCTGAAGACATGAGAATGGGACTAGACAAGAAGCCCTAAGGCTTCCTAGTCCATGGGCTTTTGGGGTCACCTGCTAGGGGAACCCCATTTTTAACCTTGCATCTCTACAGAGGGCATTGAGAATGCAGAGATCCTGCAGGCCGTGCCATCCAGTGAGGGGGATGCATTTGAACTGACTGTCTCCTGCCAAGGCGGGTGAGTGTCCCGCAGGTTGTCCTGCCCTTCGGTTTGCTATTGCTCCCTTCTCTAGTGTCCCATCTCTTCTCACAAGCCAACACCTCTTCCAGGCTGCCCAACGAAGCGTGTATGGACATCTCATCACCAGGGTGCCAGCCCCCTGCCCAGCGGCTATGCCAGCCTGTGCCACCCAGCCCAGCCTGCCAGCTGGTTCTGCGCCAGGTACTGGATGGTGGCTCAGGAATCTACTGTCTCAATGTGTCTTTGGCTGATGCCAACAGCCTGGCCATGGTCAGCACCCAGCTTGTCATGCCTGGTGGGTATCTGGGATGAGATAAGGGGAGCGGGCAGAGGCCAGCTGGCTGGGAACAGATGCCGAGTAAAGCATTGGGGTTCTGCCCATAGGTCAAGAAGCAGGTCTGCGGCAGGCTCCTCTGTTTGTTGGGCTCCTGCTGGTGTTGATGGCTGTAGGGCTTGCCTGTCTGGTCTACAAGTGAGTACCCCACCGTGCTGTGCACTCCTACTTCCTCCTCACTGGTCCTGTTTACTTCTCCTTAAGAAGGATGGTCTGGCATAAGCCTAGACAGGCCTGGGCTGTGGTCTTGCTGGTGGCCCCTCAGGAAAGCAGCTAAAGCTTTGTGAGCTGCTGGGGGGACTATTTGCCGCGAGGGTCTGTGTGAGAGTAGACACCAGAGGGTTAACATCTGTCTCTGAACCAAAAGGAGACAATGACATATATTTCCCAGTGCAGGGTGGGCATCCAGGGCAGCTGTGAAGGGACCCATTGGGACATCCACTTTCCATATCAGAACATTAGGGTTCAAACCCCAGTTCCATTCCCTACCCCAGCTTCCTGTTCATGTGCAGCAAGTCATGGCACGAGGAGTTGGGTCACTGCCAGTAACTTGGGAGCTGCAGACCAAGCTCCTGGTTTCCAGCTTTGGCCTGGCCAAACTGGGCCCATGGAGTGCCTTTCGGGGAGTAAAGCAGCAGATGGGAGCCTTTTGTCTCTCATATAAATAGAATGAAATAATAACAATAAAAATAACTAGAAAAAAAATAGTGGTAGCAGAGGGGCAGTTTGGCTGACCTGAGTTCTGTACTTTCAAGAGGACAATCATATCCCACCCCTGGGGTGCCGAGGTCTTCAAGGCAAGAGAGAAGGACTGGGTTTATCACCATAAAAGCAGGGACCCTGGCGCACATGACCAACATGGGATGGGGGGGGCCAAGGCTGTGTCCTCTCCTTCAGAGAAGCACAGGAGGCTGTCTTTGTCCACTGCTAGTCAGTTCCTCCCCTCTGCTCCCAATGCCAGGCGCATGCTCATGAAGCAGGGCTCCACTCTCGCCACACCCCAGCTGCCCCATGCCAGCATCCAGCGTCTGCATCTGCCCAGGCTCTTCCGTGCTTGTGCCACCAGTGAGAACAGCCCCCTCCTGGGTGGGCAGCAGGTCTGAGCGCCCTTGTGGGGACACGAGGAGGTCTCTGGGCTTGTCTGCAATACCTGTGTGGCCGCCCCCCTCTCTCCTCCCCCCGACCCCCACTCCAGGCTACTGTTACCTGAAATAAATACTGAGAACCTGGTGCTGTTGTCCTCCAGCTTCTTGGGAGAATCCGTCTTTTGAAGGAGGGAAGGGATCAAAGAAGCAGGTGTACCACTTACTTAATATCCCAGTGGGGAAAAAAAGTCATTTTATTCTCAGGCACTTTCAATGTATGTGAGGTGTATGTGTGTGTGTGTGTGTGTGTGTGTGTGTGTGTGTGTGGGCAAGAGTGGGGGGGAGGATAATAAATACTGTGAGGATGAAGGAATGCCCCTCTGAGCTTGCAGGAGGGCGTGGCAGCAATGTACAGAGCTTTAGGGGTGCAGTCTGTAGACAGGGAGGAGAGTTCAAGGCTGGTTTCAAAGCTGAGGTGGCAGGAAGTGTCCCCTCTCAGCCCAAGAAGCCAAAGAAATTGGAGGAGCGGGGGGGTGGGCCCATGAGCATGGGCATCTGGTTCTTGTGGGTGATCTTGATCTGGGAGGGAAGAAGAACACGCATCAGAGGCAGTTCCTGGCACACTGGGGACTGCAGCATCAAGGGGCTGGGGGGCTGGGGAGATGGCGGGTGTGGACAGGATGTGGGGAAGGTAGCTGGACAGGTTGAGAATTCAAGGTATGGGAGGAATGGTACACAGAGCGAACTGCAGGGCCTCAGAAGAAAGCTGGGGCTTGGAGGTTTCTGAGCCCTGGAGTCTGGGGCTTCACTTTCGGTGGATGCAGGGTGAGACTCACCGTGCAGGGCGTCTGCATCCATGGCTCCCCATCGATTTGCATCGGGAGGGTTTTTGTGGTGCTGAGGGGGCCAGGGAAGGTTCATGGAGATCTCCTGACCTGACCCTCACCATGACTCAGCTTCTCAAGTAGGCCCTTCCTTCCTCTACCCCACCCTCTCCCCCTGCCCCATTCACACACACACTGTGCCTGGGACACCAGTGTTCTCCAGACCCCCTCCCACTCCTTCTCTGGGCGGGGAGGGCGGGGGTATCCTCACCGGAAAGTGATTTCAGAGCACTTGGCCAGCCGATGTCCAGCACTCTTGAGTTTGGTGTAGATCTGGCCCATCTCAATGGCACCCTCCAGCCCTACAACCTCCAGTCGCTTGTCACTTAGGTCTGGGGGTGAGAAATTGAGTAGAAGTTGGCTGCCCCCAAAGAGGGTCACACCTTCACCTCAGTCCCACCCAGTCAGTGCCCGGGTTGTTCCTCTCACCTGGCACACAAGTTTTCAAGATATCAGGGTCAGTAATGACTTTAGCTGTGTTGCCCAAGGCCTGGTTGATCCCATAGATATCCCCAGGAGGTCTCTTGGTATCACCCCAGAGGTTGGAGCCGCCATGAGTGCTGGGGATGTTGAGCACGGCGATGCCTTCCAGGGACTGGTTGCTCAGATCCAGTGGTTTTCCACAGATCTGAGGGAAGTGGGGCAGAGCCCCAGGAGGGGAGAAAAGAGATCCTCACCTCGTGGCTGAGTCATGGCTGCAACTGCTCCCTCTACCAGCTGATAGTGGGAAGGCCAGGATTTGGAGGTTTTCGGGGGGGGGGGGGGGCGGAAATAGGGACTCATGTTTCCTGAGGACTTGAGGAGTCAGAGTTGGAGAGCTGAGAAGTCCAAGGGGTACAGGTTCAAGAACATGAGGGGTTTCTGAGGACGCCTGAGAAGGGAGACCTGGCTCAATGAAGCTGCAGACCAACTCAGGCTGGGATATGACACATACCTCAACAGTCAAGGATTCCTCCAGCTTTTTGCACGTTGAGAAGATGGATTCGGACGTGGCAAACTCAAAGTACCACAGCTTGTTCTTCATTCTGAATCAGCCCCCAATTGCAAATCCCAGCAGGGAAGGGACACGTTACACAGAGATGGCAGGCCCCAGGGAGGGGATGGGGAAGAGTATCAACCCCCCCAACTCCACAAGGGGCTCTCCTGGCAGTGTCATCACCCCATGAAGCACTGTGAGTCAAATTTGGTCACGATCTGCTTCCTACACCCCACACACCCACTGGGTAGGCCCGCATTGCTCCATTCCTTTTGTGCACCTGCTATTGAACTTCTCAGGATATTTCTCTCGCATGACGTGGAACCGGTGAGCAATGGATGCATCCTGGGGAGGTCAAGGCCTGTCAGACCAGAATCCCCCCACCACCCCTCTGCTTCAGCATGGAGCTGACTCTCTTCGGCGCCCCCCCCAGGATGGTTGCAGCACCTCCCAGTTTCTCCTACACCTCACACCCACGTACTCTACTCCCCTATATCCCAGCACCAGAGTCCTCCTCCAGCCTCTTCAGGTTCAACCCCGGACCTTCCCATCCCCACATGCCTATCCACTGACCACTCCGATGGAGAAGTAGTTATTGATGATCTGAAAGGGGACCGGGTCGCTCTTTTCCTCGGTTTGTTGGGGGATCACCTCGATAGACCACCGGTCTATATGAACCACTTTACTTGTCTCTAGGTCCTTGAGGATCTTGGCCAGATTCTGTCCCTCATACCCTAGAGGAGGAAGAGCAGCAGGTGAGTGTGGAGCCCTAACTGAGAGAGATCTCCTTCTCTCAGCTCCTCCCCTGGTGCCAGCCAGGAAGCTCAGGCACCACGACTCCCACAGCTACTCCCAGGGTCAGCCTCTTGCTGAGCCTTCGTCCCACTCTGTTGTGCAAGGTGACTATTTCCTATGGTGTATGCACATCTCCAAATGACTCCAACGTGCATCTGGAACACTGGAGAGAACACTGGCGGGGGAAATGCTGACAATGAATGTAACAAAACAGGGATAATCTCCCTGCAGTCCCCACCCCTGCTGCTGTCTCACTCCATCCTGCCAGATAGATGCAGAATAAAGCAATAATGTCCACATTGTGTGACACTGACACAATTAGTAGAATAAAAAGTTCAAGAGCAGGGACCAACACGGTGGCTCAACACGCTAATCCTCTGTCTTGCAATGCCAGCATCCTGTATGGGTACTGGTTCATGTCCCAGCTGTCCCACTTTCCATCTAGTTCCCTGTTGATAGCCTAGGAAAGCAGTGGAGGATGGCTCAGACCCTTAGGCCCCTGCACCCATGTCGGAGACCAAGAGGAAGTGTTCCTGGCTCCTAACTTCAGATTGGCTCAGCTTTGGACATTGAGATAATTCAGGGAGTGAACCAATGGATGAAAATCTCTCTGTGTCTTTCCTTCTCTCAGTAAAATCTGCCCTTCAAATTAAAAATGATTTTTTAAAAAGTTCAAGAGCAAAGTGGGACCTCCAAATAAACTCAGATGTGTATGGGAATATGGTACACAATTTTTTTCAATTAAAAGAGGAAAAAGTAGCATATTTTATAAATGCTGCCAGATGCAGAATGAATTCAAGATAGATCAAATAATTTAAATGAAAAATATGAAGTGGGATTGGCATCAGACAAAAATTGAAGTGAATGTTTTTATGGTCTCTGAGTGGTAAAAGCCTTTCCAGAGTACAGCACAGAAGTGGGAGCCAATAAGAGGTACAGATAGGGATACATTAATTTTTTAACTATATATTTATTTTTATTAGAAAGTTAGATTTACAGAGAGAAGGAAATACAGAGAGAAAGATCTTCCATCCATTGATTCACTCCCTAAAGGCCACAACAGCCAGAGCTGAGTTGATCCGAAGCCAGGAGCCAGGAGTTTCTTTCTGGTCTCCCATACAGATGACAGGGTCCCAAGACCTTGCGCCTTCCTCCACTGCCTTTCCAGGTCACAAGCAGGGAGCTGGATGGGAAGTAGGGCAGCCAGGACAAAAACCAGCACCCATGTAGGATCCCAGAGCATGCAAGGTAAGGACTTAAGCCACTAGGTTACCATACCAGGCCTGAATTATATTAAATTTTTAAATTCTGTGTGATTATATAAATAAAAAATATATAAACAAACATACACTCTAAAAATAAAAAATGCACATATAGGGACTGGCATTGTGGCAGGTTAGGTACATTTTCCATAATGCCAGCATCCCATACGAGTGCCAGTTAGAGCCCAGCTGCTCCCTTTACAATCTAGTTCCTTGCTGCTAATAGCCTGAGAAAGCAGCAGTTGATGGCCCAAGTCTTTGGGACCCTATACCCACATGGTAGACCTGGAGGGAGCTCCAGGATCCTGGCTCCTGGCTCCACACTGGCCCAACCCCAGACTCTGTGGCCATTTGGGGAGTGAACCAGTGGATGGAAGATCTTTCTCTCTCTCTCTCTCCCCCTATCTCTCCCTCTCATTCTGCCTCTCAGCTAAATAAAACACATATTTTATATTAAAAAATGTACATACTTTTCCCAATATTTCCCAAAACTGCTTTTAGGACAGGTGTTTCAGCACAGAGTTTAATACAAGATAGACAATTGCATTCCCTATTGGATTTCATGTGTTAAAGTCACAGCATTGCTTCCAGTTCCAGTTTCCTAATGGATCCTCGCCAGTCACATGGGTGACTCAGATTGATTCTGGCCCTCAATTTCAGCCTGGCTGGGTCCTGGCTATTGCAGGCATGTGGAAAGTCAGTAGATGAAAACTCTTTCCAGGCCCGGCGGCGTGGCCTAGCGGCTAAAGTCCTCGCCTTGAACGCACCAGGATCCCATATGGGCGCCGGTTCTAATCCCGGCAGCTCCACTTCCCATCCAGCTCCCTGCTTGTGGCCTGGGAAACCAGTTGAGGACGGCCCAATGCATTGGGACACTGCACCCACGTGGGAGACCCGGAAGAGGTTCCTGGTTCCCGGCTTCGGATCGGCGCGCATCGGCCGTTGCGGCTCACTTAGGGAGTGAATCATCGGACGGAAGATCTTCCTCTCTGTCTCTCCTCCTCTGTATATCTGACTTTGTAATAAAAATAAATCTTAAAAAAAAAAAAGAAAAAAAAGAAAACTCTTTCCGCTATTGACCACCAGTAGTCAGTAGTCCACATGTGTGATTATTGGCTTCATGCCTCAAGCCCATCAATGCCAGACAGCAAACAAGTGGCACCTAAACAGGGACTTGGAAGCAGACAAAAAAGGCGATGGAGCCCCTCCTCCACCCCGGGAAGAGGTTATGTTCCTTAGAATTTTCTGATGGATCCTATGAAAAACTATAGGATTCCCCTATGGCTCATTCATCCTGGAAAGTACAACAGCTACCTTGAATACTACCCTGCCCTTGGAGAAAATGGAATACCACACAGAACCTCCTCAAAGAATGGAAGAACCGAACACTCCTTTTGCTTCACGACAGGCTGAAAGTCTTCCTGAGACCCTTAGGGATTCAACAATTGACTTCAACAAAAAGAAGTCTTGAAGCTCCAAGCAGTACTTTGGATACCTAATAACATTTATCTTCTACTAGGAACCCCTAGATCTACCCTCTTGAAGAACACCCTGCTACTGTTGCCCCTCTACACCCTTCTCAGCATGAAGCAGTTACAGCAGTCATTGCCCCCGTCCTTGGCAGTAGACAGGGTCCTTTCTGGGGGAAGGAATGTGAGGAGTCGGACAGGATAATAGGCAGTTAGGGTCTTGGGTCCCTGGTAAAGTTGCCTTTGTAAAACATAAAGTCTTTCCGGGCCTGGCTCGGTGGCCTAGCGGCTAAGGTCCTCGCCTTGAACACGCCAGGATCCCATATGGGTGCCGGTTCTAATCCCGGCAGCTCCACTTCCCATTCAGCTCCCTGCTTGTGGCCTGGGAAAGCAGTCGAGGATGGCCCAAAGATTTGGGACCCTGCACCCAAATGGGAGACCTGGAAGAGGTTCAAGGTTACCGGCTTCAGATCGGCGCAGCACCGGCCGTTGCGGCTCACTTGGGGAGTGAAACATCGGATGGAAGATCTTCCTCTCTGTCTCTCCTCCTCTCTGTATATCTGACTTGGTAATAAAAATAAATAAATCTTTAATAAAAAAAACATAAAGTCTGGTTTCTCCCCATTTCTTGCCCTTCTAAGAGTATGTTCCCCCCAGTTTACAAAACAGAGAAAAAGGATCTCTAGGACAACTGATTGGATATACAAAGAGAAATACTTTCAGGCAAGGGCGTGGAAACAATTGATGGGTTCCACAGACAGGCTTATGGGAACTATGTAAATTCTTCAAAGCCTTCTCCCTTATCCTATGTAACCCTCATTGTAGAAAAGCTTGGGGCCCAGCGGCATGGCCTAGCGACTAAAGTCCTTGCCTTGAAAGCCCCGGGATCCCATATGGGAGCCAGTTCTAATCCCGGCAGCTCCACTTCCCATACAGCTCCCTGCTTGTGGCCTAGGAAAGCAGTTGAGGACGGTCCAAAGCCTTGGGACCCTGCCCACGTGGGAGACCTGGAAGAAGATCCTGGCTCCTGCTTTTGGATCGGTGCAGCTCTGGCCATTGCATTCACTTAGGGAGTGAATCATCGGACAGAAGATCCTCCTCTCTGTCTCTCCTCTCTGTATATCTGACTTTGTAATAAAAATAAAATAAATCTTTAAAAAAAAGAAAAAAAAAGCTGGCGCCACTAATAAACTTCAGCTATTGACCATTAAAAAAAAAGAAAAACAGCAAGAAAGCTTTCTTTCCATTTCTTCTTCTTAATGTATTCATTTCCTCAAATGAATAAACTAATTAGATATGTTTTTAAAAAGAATTTAAAAAGATTTTATTGCAAAGGCAGATTTACAGAGAAGGAGAAACAGATAAAAAGATCTTCAATCCACAGTTTCACTCCTCAAGTGGCTGCAACGGCCAGAGCTGAGCTGATACAAAGCCAGGAGCTTCTTCCTGATCTCCCACACTGGTTCAGGGTCCCAAGGCTTTGGGCCGTCCTCTGTTGCTTTCCCAGGCCACAAACAGGGAGCTGGATGGGAAATAGAGCATCTGGGAAACAAACCAATGCCTATATAAATCACAATACTTGCAGGTGGAGGATTAGCCAGTTTAGCTATTGCACAGACCATCAGCCACTGGTCCTTAGCCCTATAAGTCTTAAAAACAAAACAAAACAAAAAGTACTGGGGCATCTGCCATCCATACAGGAGACCCATCCTGATTTTCCAGATGCTGATTTCATTCTGGTCCAGCTCACATTTAGGGTGTGAATGAATGGCCAGGAGACCTTGTCTAACTCTCTTTCAAACACAAATTCTTAAAAAGTTAATAAAAAATTTGTAAATCGGGCCCGGCGGCGTGGTCTAGCGGCTAAAGTCCTCGCCTTGAAAGCCCCGGGATCCCATATGGGCGCCGGTTCTAATCCCGGCAGCTCCACTTCCCATCCAGCTCCCTGCTTGTGGCCTGGGAAACCAGTTGAGGACGGCCCAATGCATTGGGACACTGCACCCACGTGGGAGACCCGGAAGAGGTTCCTGGTTCCTGGCATCGGATCGGCGTGCATCACCCCGTTGCGGCTCACTTGGGGAGTGAATCATCGGACGGAAGATCTTCCTCTCTGTCTCTCCTCCTCTCTGTATATCTGGCTGTAATAAAATGAATAAATCTTTAAAAAAAATTTGTAAATCATAATTAAATGGGATTAAAAGGCATTTGTTTTGGTGCAAAGAAACATTGAAATCCAAAAGAAGAAACACAGAGGAAAAAGCCTTAAACTTCACAGGAGAGATTATGGGGAACTTTTACTCTCTTGGCTTATAGATCAGAAGTATTTGAATTTTTTTTATGTCAGGCACGTATTATTTTTATAGTCGGGAGAGAAAAAGGTTAAGAAAACAAGCCTTCACTTCCCCACATTCCATTGATAGCTCAGCCCACTGTCATTTGCCTTTCTCCCATCCTACCCTGCTTTAACTGTCGGCCAGGCTTGCCAGCACTTCCTGCCAATGCCAAGAGTTTGTTTTCCCTTCTAGTTCCAGCTCCTGCAACTCCTCTGTCAGTCCCTGCATTCCCCCGCTCTTGGCGCCACAGGACCCTGGCTGACTGCTCTTTCTCAGTTCCTGTAGTGGACCAGATGACCTCCCCTCTTGCCCTCAAATTAGCCACACCCCAAACTCAAGCACCTGCAAGTATGTCACACCTTGCCTGACAGAAGAGTCTCAGCAGACATGACACAATCAGAGACCTTGATGTTGGAGGTGATCCTGGCAGCTTGGATGGGCACCTTGGGATCCCACCCCAATTGCAAAGGCAGGAGAGGGAGGCAGGAGGAAGAGCCCTGGCTGGCCACAAGACAAGGGAAGCGGAGGATCTAACCTTGCCAGCTGGAAGAGCAGCGGCCGGCCGCGGAACGGAAAGAGGGAAAGCCAAGTCCAAGCCTTAGAGCTGAGGAAGACGACATATGTTGACAACACTTCGACTTTGGCCCAGCAAGACCCATTTGAGATGTCTGCCCTCCAGAACCCAAGGACGACAAATTTGTGCTGTCTGTGGTGACAGCAGGTGCCCTCCTTCTTCCTACCGCCTCACCTCTGCTGCTCCCAGGGTCTCTCTGGACCCTCCCACTGGGCAGATGATTCTCTGATGAGTCCTTCTAGCCTGGATTTTTCTTCTAAATTCCTGATGCCTATCTGCAACATCCACAACATGTCCACCCAGTGGCTTTTCTGGCATCTCAACATGTTTAAACCTGAATCAATCGACTTTAAAGCAGCTTTCCTTCTGTATTGTTCAACTTTTTTCAAAAAAAAAATTCATTCCAGGGGCTGGTGTCGTGATGCAGTAGATTAAGCCAGCATCCCATAAGGGCACTGGTTCATATTCCAGTTGCTCCATTTTTTTAAAAAAGGATTATTTATTTTTATTGGAAAGGCAAATATATACAGAGAGGAGGAGAGACACAGAAGAAGATCTTCCATCTGCTGGTTCACTCCGAAAGCAGCCACAATCTCTGGAGCTGAGCCAATGTAAAGCCAGGTGCCTCTTCCACATCTCCCACGTGGGTGCAGGGTCCCAAGGCTTTGGGCCGTCCTTGACTGCTTTCCCAGGTCACAAGCAGGGAAATGGATGGGAAGTGGGACTGCCAGGATTAGAATCGGTGTCCATATGGAATCCTGGCGCGTTCAAGGTGAGGACTTCAGCTGCTAGGCTATCACGCCAGGCCCTCCATTTTTTTATTTGAATTTTTGTTTTTGTTTTTTGGGCCCTCCATTTTTAATCTAGTTTCTTGCTAATGATCTTGGGAAAGCAGTAGAAGATGGCCTAAGCGCTTGCACCACCCATATGGAAGACCCAGATGGAGTTCCTGTGTTTGGCTTCTTCCAGGTCCAGTCCTGGCCACTGCAGCCATTTGAGAGTGAACCAATGGATGGAAAACCTTTCTCTCACACTCTTTTTCTCCCTCTCTTCCTGTAATTCTGCCTTTCAAATAAGTAAACAAAACCTTAAAAAAAAAAAAAGCTTTCAGAAAACTAATTTTCCAAGGCAGAAAAGCAGAGTTAACAAGACCTATAGGGCTCTCTGCCATTTGCTGGTTCCCTCCTAAGATGCTCACAGCTTAAGCTGGGCTGGCCAAAGCAGGGAGTCCGGACCTCAATCCACATCTCCCACCTTGCTGGCAAAGATGCAGTTATTGTAGCTGTCACCACGACCTCCCAGAGCCTATATTAGCAGGGAGCTGGAATCAGGTGCTGGCACCAAGTGTTGAACTCCAATGTGGATCTAGGCTGTTTTTTAGTCTTATTTCTTTTTATTGGAAAGGCAGGTTCATACAGAAAAGGAGATACAGAGATAAAGATCTCCCATTCACTGTTTCACTCCCCAACACAACAGCTAGAGCTGAGCCCATCTGAAACCAGGAACCAGGAGCCTCTTCCTAGTCTCCCATGCCAGCCTAAAATAAAATCTTTTGAAAAATCAGTGTCTCGGGCCTGGCGGTGTGACCTAGCAGCTAAAGTCCTCGCCTTGAAAGCCCCGGGATCCCACATGGGTGCCGGTTCTAATCCCGGCAGCTCCACTTCCCATCCAGCTCCCTGCTTGTGGCCTGGGAAAGCAGTTGAGGACGGCCCAATGCACTGGGACACTGCACCCGCGTGGGAGACCTGGAAGACCTGGAAGAGGTTCCTGGCTCCTGGTTTTGGATCGGCGTGCATCGGCCTGTTGCAGCTCACTTGGGGAGTGAATCATCGGACGGAAGATCTTCCTCTCTGTCTTTCTTCCTCTCTGTATATCTGACTTTGTAATAAAAAAATAAATCTTTAAAAAAAAAATCAGTGTCTTGAGTCAGCGCTTGGTGCAGGAGGCTAATCCTTCACCTTTAAGTACCAACATCCCATATGGCTGCTGGTTCAATGTCCTGGTTGCTTCATTTCCCATTCAGCACGTGGCCTGAAAAAGCACAGAGGATGGTCCAAGTCTTTGGTTCTCTGCACCCATGTGGGAGATCCAGAAGAAGTTCCTGGCTCCTAGCTGTGGATTAGCTCAGCTCTGGCCATTGTGGTCATTTGGGGAGTGAATCAGCACATGGAAGATCTTTCCTTTTCTGTTTCTCTTTCTCTCTTGTAAATCTTTCAAATAAAAATAAGTAAATCTTGGACCCAACAACATAGCCTAGTGGCTAAATCCTTGCCTTGCATGCACCAGGATCCCATATGAACGTGTGTTCCTATCCCAGCTGCTCTACTTCCCATCCAAGTCCCTGTTTGTGGTCTGGGAAGGTAATAGAGGATGACCCAAAACCTTGGGATCCTGCACCTACATGGCAGACCCAGAAGATGCTCCTGGCTTCAGATCAGCTCCTGCTCTGCTGTTGCAGCCACTTGGGGAGTGAACAAGTGCACAGAAGATCTTTCTCTCTGTCTCTTCTTGTATATCTACCTTTCCAATAAAATAAACAAGTAAAATAAATTTTTAAAGAAAAAAAATTTAAAAATCTTAAAAAAACAATTTAGCATCCCAAGAAGCAGCAAATATAGTAGACTTATCTCTGGCGCTCCCACCTCAACTTATTGGTCAACTGCCAAGTGCCAGGGCTTCCATCTCATTAATTCCAGTGCTGCCAGGTGTGCTGGATTGGCGAATCAAACTCAAAAGAAACTGAAAACACCGCAGGCAAACAATACAAAATAGATAAAATCATGTCCGTGGGAACGGCATTGGGGCACAGCTGGTTAAGGCGCCACCATAATGCTGGCATTCTGCTTGGGTGCAGGTTTCAGTCCTGGCTGGGCTGCTTCGTTCCTGCCTCCTGGCTTTGGCCCGGACCCTCCCAGGCTGTTGCAGCCATTTGGGGAGTGAATCAGCAGACGAAGATCTCTTTTTCCCTCTTTCCACCACCCTCCCCTTGCCAACTCTGCCTTTCAAAGAAATAAAATAAATCTTAAAATCACTTCCACAGACTGTTTAGCTTGTGGTCTGTGGCAGGGAAAGGCGAAAGGGCTTAGCACAGCATCCACAGCCCTCTACACCCTAGACCCTTCTCCTCTTGGCCCGACCCTCCCTCTTTTCTGCCTCACACCCTGCAAGCCAATTCCCATCACCAGAAAGTTCTCCCAGTTTCCCTATAGCACTGTGTTGCCTGGGGACGCCTATCCTTACCCTGTTCCTCCACTGAGAATGCCTGCCGCCCTCCATGTATGACTTGAGTGCCCTAATCTCCAGGGAGATCTCAGAGCTGAATTCTGAAATCCCAGACTCCAGGGCACTTCAATCACAGCCCGCCCTGCCCTGAGCTCTTTTATCTACCCAGACCAGCCCTGAAACTCTCAGAGAGCAGCCAACAGACTGGGCCATATATTCAGAAAAAATGACAGCCAATGCATGCGCAACCCCTGGTGAACTGTCTGGGTACTGAGTGACTTGTGGCCACAGCTTCCTGCTAGTTCCTTCACTCAGCCCCGGCTTAGCTCTTCTCCAATCTTCCTGATCCTACCAAAACATTTTCAGGTTTAGAGGGGAATGTCATCCTTGGCCCTTCCAGGGTCTAATTTCAGGCCCTGCCTCTTTCTTTCAAACATCTGCGCTTCTCTTCCTTCCCCAACCCTTTCTCTCTAGACTCTCCCCTGGGTGCCTCTCCCTTCCTACTCAATTCCCCCAGCCCAGCCACTGGCAAGACCCCTTCCCTTGCCCCTTACCTCCTCCCCATCTTAAACAACGAGCCAGATCATTTCCAGTGCCCAGGGGTAGCACAGCGACCGGAGGCACAACAGGCAAGTTGGCTTTGTCTGAGGAGGCAGGCCAAGAGATGGAGGCAGGGTGTGAGTTCTTCTGGAAGGTTCCAATCCCCTACCCAGAGCCTCCCTTATGCACTGACCGATGGTGTCGAGAATCCAACCCACGGTGCCGTCCCCCCCGCACACCAGGATCCGGAAATCAGGGACATCTCTGAAGAACCTAAGTCTGAGACACAAAACAGGGAGAAGATGAAGAGAGGTGACAGTTGGAGGGGGAGAGTTTCTCAGCACTCTCGTCTTCTTTCATTACGAGCCTTGAGTTACTAAGGAAGGCCAGAGAAAAGGCTCATGGGAATGCTGGGGCCCCTCTGCCATGGCCGGGGAAATTCCAGTGCTATCCACTGAAAGTAGGATGGAGACAGGCCTGAGTGCTCATGGGCCCATAGGGAAAGAGGCGTCCTGAATCCTGGACTCTCATGTTCACTCCTGTCCCAGCATGCACTCTGTCCTGCCCTTTCCCTGTAACACACAGTTACACAGCCTCCCAGGAACACTGGACTGGAGGGTGGTGGTGAATTAAGCTGCTATGTAGGATACCCATAGCAGAGTCCCAGTGCCTCTGCTTCTAATCACGCCCACCCTAAGGCTCCTAGGGGGAAGCAGAAGATGGCCTGAGGGTTTGGGTTCTTGCCACCCATGTGGGAGATTCCACACTGAGTTCCAGGCTCCTGGTTTCAGCCTGGCCCAGCTACTGTGGACACTTGGGGGAATGAACCAACAGACGGCAGTTCTCTCTCCTGCTTTCTTTTTCTCTCCAATAAATAAGAGTCTTTTAAAAAAGAAAATCCACAGCCTGTCTCTGCTCCTCACCCAGCCTCAGGATCATCCTTGAGCAGGTTGAATACTTGCCGAGGGTTCAGTATATACTGGAACTTCCAAAACACCCTGTGTGAGCGGGAGAAGGAGAACTTGTGGTTGGTGAGGGGGAATTTCAGGGGTACTACCCCCAGCTTCCCCTATGGATGGTCCCCTCAAGGCATACCCTTTCCATGCCCTTACGCGCCCTCCCACTCCGTCTCAGCAGACCCGGCCTGTCCGTCCTCACCTCTGTCCCTGCTTCCCGCCACTCTTAGGATTGACAAAGACTAGAAGTGGGTGAGTATTAGACACAGGATCAATCTGTATTGGGGGAAAGGAGTAAGGGTAAAGAGAACAGGTTTTGTCACAGGGCAGCTGGGCCCTGGAGACAGGGGCAAAGGGCATCCCCCATCCACACACACCAGATACTTCCTCTCTCTCCCTGCCGTCCCCCCTGCTGTCATCCCACTAGAGCTTCTAGAAGGCTGATACCCCTCCCTTGGGTTTTCCCACTTCAGGCCCTGCCCCTCTAA
The DNA here is from genome assembly GCF_030435755.1 of Ochotona princeps. Taxonomy (NCBI): domain Eukaryota; kingdom Metazoa; phylum Chordata; class Mammalia; order Lagomorpha; family Ochotonidae; genus Ochotona; species Ochotona princeps. Next base: position 16,115,097 of record NC_080846.1, on the reverse strand, counting down.
AGGTGCAAAATGTACCCCTGTCCCCCAAGTGGGAAGCCCAAGTTCTCAGCCCTGTACCCGCAAAGCCTCAAAGGTGCTCATATTTAAATCATCCAAGGTCTTTTGGCTGGCTTTGCTTTGTCTCCGATCCTGTCCAGAGACCTGGGTTGGGAAGGAAAGCCAAGAGGGAGAGAGTTGGATTGTGCCTGCATCCTGCCACAGGTGTGTGTCTCCGAGCTCTGTGTTCAAAATGGTGCTGTGCATGTGTGTGTGTGTGCGTGCGTGTGCATGCATGTGTGACAGGTGGTGCTCCCGGCCCCTCCTAGCTGCTGCCTGAGGTACTCACCAGCACGCTGGGATAGATGGAAGATGGGGGGAGGATGTGGTCTCTGAGCACCCCACAGTCACATTCCTGGCCCATGGCTTGTAGGCAGTCATCATGGATCTGAAAAACATGGGGCATCAGAGAGATTGGGGAACCCTGCAACCTTTCAACTTAGAAGGGTGGGCTGGAAAGAGAACCTTCAGGAGTAGGGCCCCTGGAACCCTAAAAAGATGAGAAAGGCTGGCATGGTGCTACAGTGGGTACTGGTACCTCAAATGGGTGGGAGTTTGAATTCTGGCTGTTCCACTTCTGATCCAGCTCCCTACTAATGGGCCGAGGAGAGCAGCAGAGGATGGCCCAACTGCTTAGCCTCTACACACATGTGGGAGAATTAGGGGGCTCCTAACTCCCAGCGTCAGTCTGGTCCAGTACTAGCTTCCAACACATGGAAGCTATCTCTCTCTCTTTTTTTCTTTCATTTCAACTGAAAGGTAGAGTTAGGAAGAGAAACAGAGACAGAGAAAAATCTTCCATCCACTGGTTCACTCCCCAAATGGCTGCAAGGAGCTGGCAGGAGCTGGACTGGTCCAAAGCCAGCAGCTTCTTCTGCGTCTCCCACGTGGGTGCAGGCGTCCCAGGACTTGAGGCATTCTCCATTCATTTACCAAGTGCATTAGGAGGGAGCTGCTCTGGAAGTGGAACAGCTTGGACTCAGAGGCACCCCTGTGAGATGCCAAGGCTGCAGCCAGAAGCTGTATCCACTATGCCACAGCACTGGCCCCTTTGTCTCTCCTTCTCTCTCTGGAACTCTACCTTTCAAATAAAGGAGATGAAAGAAAAAGACTGTAGGTGTGAGAGAACTGTGGGAAGAGGCGCTAGGCCAAACCTGCACGGACAACTCCCCGACTGACCTCTAGGTGGCACCACACACAATGCAGTCCGGTCAGACTGTGGTAGATGCGGATTTTTTTCTGACAGCGGTCACAGCGCCCAGACTCACAGCCTCCTCGCACCCACACGTGTGATTGAACCTTGCGGGGGCGGAAAAACAGGTTTTTGTCAGGGGAGGGTCTGAGCAGGGGTTGGAGAAGAGAGAGGAGCTGAAGGTAACAAGGGGTCAGGGCGAAAAGGGCAGTGATGGCAACCTGGGTGGGCAGGGTGTCACTCACCCCAATGTCCTTCCGGGACTTGGCGTAGGTGCTGACTTCACAGGGCAGGGCCTTCATTGTACAGTGGTCGTGGACAGTGTACTTGCAGACTGTGGGAGAGGGGAGCAGGTCAGAGGCCCAGCGGAGGCCCCTCTCCCTCTGTCTTCATTTGGTGGCAAGGGAGAGGGAAGGTGAGACAAGATCCTGAACTTGTAACTCTTTGCTCTGAGGGTGTGGCAGAGAATGAAGGGGGTGTGTGATCTGCAATTCCTGTGCCTCTGTCTCATCTTTCCTTTAAAAACAGGACCATTCATGTGTCAGCTAGGCTGGGTGGTACAAGAGAGGTATAGAGACATCTATAACAATAATAATAATGTTCATTACAGCTCATAGTATGTGTGCCCCATGGGAAGCACGTCTCATGCATCCACTAGGTAATGCTCACAGCTACTGCCTCTTCACAGAGGAAAGGAAGGCATACAGAAGTTAGGTGGTTTCCCCCAGAACAGAAGCAAGCCTAGGAGTTAAACAGAGCCTTCTCTCAGCTCTGAGGACTGGGCTTAGAAACCCTCTTGTGTCCTGCTCCCAGCCTTCTCCCACGCCATCACTCACGGTTACAGCTCAGCCCCTGTTTGCCTAGACCTATGCATGACTCGCACAGGTTGCAGTAGACGGGTCGGGGGAACCTCTTGGGTCTCCACATGTGCTGTCCATCATCCTTCAGCGTCTGCGAGGGCACAACGGACACGAGGGAGTGAGGCAGCCAGGGCCAGCCAGGGCGGCTGCATGTCTCTGTGTGGGGGGTGGGGTGGGGGGAGACTCCTTGGTACTTACCATCTCCAGGCCCAGCAGCACCAGCAGTGGCACAGTGGTGGCCCCGGCCCGGACCCACTCGGCCAGGGAGACAGAGCCGCTGCCATCGTAGTCAATCTCCTTCATCATCTCCTGGAGGATCTGAGAGTGGGCAGGGACTTGGAGGGGCCGCCCTGACCCCACTTGGCTCTTCATGGCGCCCAGCCCAGAGCGCCCGACGGGGGCTGGGGGCGGGGAGGGCCAGACTCCCTAGGGAAAGACTGGGAAGGAGCGACTGCCATACCGGCCTCAGCTCGGACACATCCCAGTCCAGGTATTCAGCCATTCGCATCATCTGCAGGATGATCTTCTCCACTTCCTGGCACAAGGAAAGTAAGAATAATGGCCACGTCGCATTCGCACTACTACCACCATCCCAACTCTTTGCCAGATGGCAGGGTTCCCAGATTCTACCCCCAGATGACACGCCCCCATCACTGTGAGTGAGGCAGTCCCCCCATTCCTATCCATAGCATCCTCTTTGAGTCAGGGGCTTAGACCCTCTCCCTGACCTAAGCCAAGAAAAACGCGATGACTTCCCCCGGCCTCCTCTGCATCTTGGGACCCTGGGAGGGTTGAGGCGGGGGGCCCAGCCAAACAGACACACGCTCCCTTGCCCCACATCCTCTGGGTCCCCCTACTCACCGAGCTATCCAGGATCCCATTCCTGTCCGTGTCGTACAGCTTGAAGGTGACTGTGGGGTGTTTTTTTGCAGGGGGGGAGGGCAGGAGAGGGCAAGGTCATTTTGTGAGAGACACTCAGAATTTGTAAAAGGGAAACAGAGATGGGGAGAGATTTTGGGTGAAAAACACGGAGCTGGGAATGGGACTGAAGGAGACCCAAAGGGAGGGCAAGTGGGCATGCAGTGGCTTTGCCAGGGGAGACAACACACACTCCCATAGCCCGCGTACGTCCCAAAGTCCCCTATGTGAGAACACAGCAGGGCATTTCCAAAAGCTCAGAGAAAATGAAATTCAAAAACAAGCTTTAGTGCCAAGTAATGTTTGAAATCCAAGCATGTTTTTTTTTCCACAATATGTATGTCTCATGAGTTTTCTGAAGCCCCTACATGAGCATGGATTTCAACGATTTCCTTTGCACCAAAGTTAACATTTTGTTGTTTTGCCTTTTTTTTTTTTTTTTTTTTTTTGAGCCAGACAGAGACACTGAGAGAGCTCCTATCCAATTCTCCCAAAATGCCTGCAATGGCTGGGGGCTGTGCCAGAGTCTAGTTGGCAGCTGGGAACTCAAGAATGGCAGGGGCCTAGCCATCGCACCTGCACTTCCCAGAAACCAGTTCTCAGGGACCAGCATCAGGAGCCGAGTGAACCTCAGGACTCAGCCAGGGAGCGCTGGCATCCCAGCCCTATCTGTGTCTTTTGATTCCATTTTCCGTGAATCTTTTGAAGTACACTCATGTAAGACGGGGGAACTGGATTGACTATGGTGGATGGCATTAGGGATAAGTCATCTGGGGGTGGGGGAGATAAGAGGAAACGGGCCCATACTCTGGCCCCACCTTTGTCTGGCCCTGTCAGCCTTTAGGAATCCTGAAAGAATGAGGGGAGAGAGGCTGGAGAACCCTTTTCTTTTCCTTTCCCCTTCCTCCCCTCTCCCAATCTAGTAGGGTAACTCACACTCCAGCTTGTCTTCCGGCCGGCCACCCTCCAGAAGAGAAAAATAGCAGGAGACATCACTGAGACACACCACATCTGGTGATGGAAAATCGCAATGGATCTGAGGTCAGGGGTGCCCCTACATCAACTCCTCTCTCCCCTTTAACTTTTCTCCCTCTGGCTCATAGGCCTGCCTGAGCCCCCCAGCCCTCACCCCGACACCACGTGACTGGACTGGACTCTCATGCTCAAGTTCACACCTGTTGGATTTCTCTTCCAGGGGCCCAGGCCAGGCCTACCCATGTGACCATACCTTTTGAAACAGTACTGTCTGAGCAGTGATCATTCTGGAATGATTGGAACAGGGCCAGGCTTAGGTGGCTGGGAACATCATCCACATCCAGATAGATTTTCAGGAATTGTTGAAATCCTTCATAGCCAATGGCCTGGGAGAAGAGTGGACATCATCCTTGGGATTGGGCGGGGTTGGGGCTGGGGACTGAAGGCTGGGGAGTGGGTGGGCTGGGGGATGGGCAATGATGGAGACAGAGGCTGTGGATGCAGAGCCCAGAAGTGCCTGGGGCAGAACTAGGGTGTTGGGGCCTGAATTCACTGACTCTCTAGTTCGGTCCTGACAATGTCTGCTGTGACAGTGGACACTAGAGTCTCTAGGAAGAAGGGCAGGTCCAGACTCCTAATCCTAAGACATGGGCGGGAGGAACTGGCCAGGGAGAGGATTTCCTCAGCCGCCACGCACATCTCCTTGGAGGTACTGGGACATGCGGTCTTCCTCAAAGAGCTTCAGGACGTCGATGACCTTTTTGGTGGAGTCTAGGGGAGAAGGAAGTGGGAGAAGAGCATTCAGTCCCCCTGGCTGTCGCTACCTCCTGCCACACTCCCACCCAAGACATCTAGCAGGGAAAAAAACAAAAAACAAAAAACAATAACAAAAAAACAATCAAATGAGATGATGCAAGAAGTTCCACAGAAACACTCGGGAGGATGGAGGGGAAGTATTCTTAAGCTTTACTTGTCTGAGACCTAGAGCAAGCAGCCCAGATATAGAAAAGGTGGGCTCCCTTAGCTGGTCACCGGCCTAAGCGCCCCGAGGGGCTGGGGCAGGGGGTGGGAGGAGGGGTTGTGGGGAAGAGGGTAGGTACCCCACGGCTTGAGCCTCTGGGAGGAGGACTCACATTCCATGTACTTCTGCAGCTGGGCAAAATCGCTGGGGCTGATCAGACCCCTTTCCTTAGCCATCTTTTTGTTTTTCCTGAGGATGGCCAGAAAGGCTGCTTCGTAGTAGAACCTCCCACGCTTGGTCCTCTTCAGAGGGTAGGCCTGCGGAAGATGATGGCAAGCCCCAGCTGTCCCCGCCTCGTTGCTGCCTGCTCCACTCTGCCTTCGGCATCAGCCTCCTCTTCCCTTAGGTCTCTGCTCGCCCTGACGGGGTCAGTCCTCTCTCATCTCTGACTCATCTTTGCCTTTCTCTCGCCTCCATTTCTGGATGCTTCTGCCCCAGTTGGTCTCTATTCATTTTGACCACCCTCACCTCCCCACCTCAACACTCGGCGCTGTCCTGTCTGTGGTCCAGGCCTACCCCAGCGCCTTCCGCTATCCCCCAAGCCCCTGGCTCTGCAATGTTCCGCCCTCCCACCCACCCAGTTGCGTTTGCCCGGAACCCCAGCGAGGCGGTGGCGGCCGGTCAAGGTCTGCGGGCGGCAGGGGTAGGGATTCTTACAGCCTTGGCACGGTGCCCGGGCCACGACCCCATCTCGTTCTGCCTCCAGCCGGCCCCCAGCCCCGTTCAGCCACTCTCTCTACCCGGGCCACCCACGCCCTGCAACGACCTCTAGCGCTTTTGACTCGTGCCAAGGAATCATCTCTGGCTGGGTTCCTAGCTGGGGCCCCGCCTCGCCCGCGTTCCCGCGGAGCTCGGCTGGGGAAGGGCGGGGACCCAGGCTCGCGGGGCTGGGAGGAGGTGCGGGTAGGGAGGGCTCTGGGCGCGCGGCTGGAGGCTCCGAGACCGGGGGGTTTCCTTCCTCCCTGGCAGGGTCAGCAGAGCTTGAAGTGCTTAGGGAGCCCAGCGTGGGGGCGTGTATTGTCAGACCCAGACACCAAAGAGCAGGCATCACGTGGATCCTGCTGACCATCAACCTGAGGACCACCTGCCTTGAGGCTTCCCTAACAGCTGCGGCTACAATAAAACCTCTTACATTATCATTCTAGTTCAGCCAGGTGATGCAGTCCAACAGAACTAGGGCCAGTCACATATGGCTTCCTTTCTCAGCTGTGATAACACTGTGGGACTTGGCAAGGTTGTGTCTGTGAAATAGGAAGAATGAGTCTCATCTTACAAAGTCTTACATGAAAGAAGACACCAAAAGAGCCTTGTACAATGCTTGGCATGGTGAAAGCCACCAAGAATTGGCAGCTATGATTGCGTGTATAACCAAAATCAAATCTCAGGAAGACAGGAAACGATTGGTACAATCAGTCATGGATGGGCAAACAGCCTCAAACTGGCCGGCGCAGCGGTAGGTGGAAAAGTAGAAGCCCCAGTCCAAGAATGGCATGGGGGCCTCTGCCTACATGTCATTCTGTCCTCCTGTTGCCCTCCCGCCCCCCAGCACTCCCTGTCCTCCTGCTCCACACACACAAGCTAAGTGCAGAGCTGGCAGGTGGACTGTGCTATCTGCCTGGGACACTCCTCCCTCCTGTGTGCAGAGCCAGCATCATGCCTGCCTGAACTGTCAGCTCCGCCAAGACAATGTCCTTGAGTGTTCTGGGCTGAGGAAGCTCCCCTCCTTTGCACAGTCCATACCCCCTACCACCTTGCTGCCTTGATAGAACTAAGCCCAAGTGGAAATGATTTCCCTCTATGTATTTCTGTGTTGACTGTCTTCTACCAAAATAAAAGTTTCTTGGGGGCAGGCACTGCACCCTCAATACATAGCTAGTCCTTAGCATGTTGTGGGTGCTCAGTATGGATTGTACATAGGGTTGTGTAAGGTAAGGGAGTCATGTTTTGGGACTATTAGTCTACCTAGGGGTAAACAGCATGCGAACGTGTCCACCAGGGGAATAGAAAGTAGTGTGGCATACATACAGTAGGTGCTAAATAAAGAGATTTTTCAATGACTAGATGATGTACGGAGGGACTCCAGCAGCCACTCGTGGATCAGCTCAGGAGGGCAATCAGAGCCTATAAAAGTAGCCCAGCCCCTCTCCTTTCTGATGGTGCCAGCCTCCACCCCAGGTCTGTCTGCTGTCCACCCCTGCCCAGAGCACCGTTCCTGCTCCCGCTGTGACATCAACAGCCTGCAGAAAGGATCTGGCTGTTTTCAGGAACTATAATCTAATGACTGCTACCAACAGATCTAATGAGTGTCTAACAGTCTGAGGATCAATAGGGCCTGCATGGCTTAATTAGTTTCTCTAATTACCCCTGGGGATTCTTAGATGATTCCAAAGTTCTAGGAAATGGAATCTGAGGAGAAAAGTGACAGAGAGACAACCAGAGCCAGTGAGGAGAGAATGCAGGACGTTCTCAGCTTTCCTGTCATGAGTCAACACTTTCTTGCCCCTTCCTGTCTCTTCCAGGTTCTAAACCTGGAGGGGTTGTGTACTCACACAGGAAAGGGGAAGCACAGGGGCTTTGCAATTAGGCGTGAGCGATTAGAATCTTAGCTCTTACATGAGTCTTTCAATCTCCCTAAATCTCAGTTTTGTCACTGGTAAAATGGGTACCTGGAATCACATGGTGGGAATTAATACAAGAAAACACATGCAAGGTACTGAGTAGCCCGAATGAGACAGAGTAAACATTCCATAAGTGCTAGCTATCATTGTTATTATGAAAGGTGATATTTGGAGAAAACCAAGTCTGGGGTCAGGCAAAGAAAACGATGCTTTGATCGGAAAGACATACGCTAGATCTCCCAGCAGCCCCATGGTACACTTCCCTCCGTTTTATTGGTATCAGGTGCAGGCACATAATAGTGCCACGATTCTGCACTTTGCCTCTAGGAGGCTGATCAGGTGGTTGGAAACCAGAGTGTCAGGGTTCAAGAACACCCCTGGGCTAGGACCTGGGATCTATTCAGTTGTCTTTCTGCTTTCTCTCCTGTGGCGGCTCCTGCATGTGTGGCCACTCCTGGACTCACGGGCAGTGAATTGAAGGATCCTGGGATCTTTAGACATCTGGAACAAGTCCTATTTTGTCCTCGGACTCCATCCCACCCCTGAGGCTATAACCTGGGCTAGTCCAGGCGAATGCCAGGGCTGGGAGGAGGGTGGGGTCTGCTGCCTGCCTGCCAGCTATTCGTGACTCACCCTTCCCTCCACTCCTGGCTTCCCTAGCCACATCCAGCAAAGTTGACTTGGAGGCCAAGGACCCTAGGACATCCTCCGAACCCAGGGTCACCAACCTTCCCAGAGCCAGGGACCGGAGCAGTGTCATCCTGGCTTCAGTCCGTTATGCCCAGTCTGAGAGCCTGTCATTCTCTGGTTTTAATTTTCAACATCAAATACAAACATTGCTGTTAGCCAAAAGACAGATTATTCTAGCAAAAGCAAGAGTAAACATTTAAAGTTTCCTCATCTACTTTAGCATTCATTGGTCACATTCTACAGAAATCAATCATTCCTCAAGAATTAGCTGCACCCCCACTCTCCCACCCACCCTGCCACCCCAGGACATTCAGGTTGTTCCTGCAAGAAACCCTGGGGGGTAGGCACCCCTGGTGAGAGGGCCCAGGTGAAATTACACAAACTTCTGAGACTCCCTTATCCATATCGAGTAAGCAGGGGGCATCTATTTTCTGTTTTGTGTTTTTCCTGTCCATTCCTGCAACAAGTTGTGGTCCCTGAGGGAGGATTACCAGCCTCAGAATTGATGAAACCTCCACCAGCGTGGCCTATGGTGGCTTGCCCAGTGAAAGGGAGCGGCGTGTGTGCGCGCCTGTGTGTGGAGGGTGACATTGCATAGCACGGGAGGAAGTTACAGTGTTGGCATGTCGGGGGATGTGGGCTTGTACGTTCTGAGACTTAAGAGATGCCCAATAATATTTGCGTGTCTTCCTGGCAAAGCTCATATCTCCCGGTAGCAGGTGGAAAGTAGCTTTCAGACTCCTGTTTTCAGAAACTTCCCGGTGACAGGTGCGAGAAGGATGCGGATGAGGAGTTGGGGATCAACAAGCCAAACAAAAAGCCCTCCCCACCCGCGCAGCGGCGGCGGGGCAGGTTCCAGAAGGGACTTTCCTCCGGGTCGGTTCCCGGGGAACTGCGCTTCATCCTTTTTCCGCAAGGGAGCGGAGGGATGCAGGAAGATGTGGGGTAACGCTGCCTCCCGGCCCTGGCCCAACCCTCCCCTGCCCCTGCGACCCAGCTCAAACCCTCCCAGGATCGCTCCAGCTGTCACGCTTCCTCTCGCCCGCCCCAGCAGCCCGTACCCAACCCGCGGGGTGGCCCCTTCCGCAGCCCCCTCTGGCCTCGAGGAGGGTGCCTGGGAGGTGGCGGGAGTTCGCAGGGTCTCTACCTTGCCTGGGGGAGGGCGAGCGGTGGGAGCTGAAGCGCCGGCGCCGGAGCTGGAGTCCGAGCTGGGTCGGAGGGGACGGGCCAGGCAGACGCGCCCGCCGCGGGGCCGCCCCGCTCCTGACGACACAGCTGCCCGCCCACCCCCGCCGGCCCGCCCGCGCCCGCGCCCTGGGCCCGGCGCCCCTGACTCCCAGCACCTGGAGGCCGCAGAGGCCCCAGGGTGCATGTTTCCAGTGCACCATGATCTATTCCCTCCTTCCTAAGTGTCTGCAGGGCTGGGTCGGTGTAGCTTTCTCCACTTCCTGCGCTCACGTTCTCGTGGCTCTGCTTCTGTTTTGCTTTTATTTCTCATCACTCAAAGCTTCTCCCCTCAGGTCAAACCTTGGGGCCAAGATAAGTGGCCCTGGGCGCTGATAGAACAGCTGGGCAGCTGCCAGCCCACCAACGTCTAAGAACTGCCACTCCAGGATCCCCTGACCAAGCTCCCTCCTTGCAGGTTTAAAACCTACTCAGGAGGTCCCATAGGGACACCCAGTCACCTCTCTCCATAGCTCCCACTGCTTGAGATAGTCGTAGCCAACCTTCTTCAGGCTTCTCACCACCTTTTCAAACCAGTTCCTTCTTTTTTCCTATGGTCGCCGATTTCAAGACTAAACTCTTGGGTGGGTTTGAATGCAGAAAGAGTTCTCTGGTCAGCTTTCATGCTTTCTCCCTGCCCTAACCCATCTGCTGTACCCGCTGACCTTGGCAGGTGGTGCGGTCCAAAGCAGAGTGAAAGGAGGGAAGTCTTTGCTGAAGTTCCTGCCTAGGATCTGCTCAGTAGGGTTCAAGGTTCTTGGGCAGCATGTGTACAGGCAGAGTAAGGGGAGAGACCAGGCAGAGGGACTTACTGGTAGATCCAGGCACCCTGCTCACCAGCCCCACCCCAGCCCTTGTAGAACTCCCTCCTATCTTTTGTTGAAGTAGGGCAGAGAGTCACAAAGATTTGAGTTCCTGGAACCATCTCAATTACACCTGGATGTGCAAAGGAGGGGGAAGGGCATGGGCTATGTCTATAAACATTTTGAAGGTTGGGTTGGAGGAGACAGGGCATGAATATATGATGCCCCCTAGTGGAAGTACAGGGATCTGAGCAGTTATGGCTTGGTTTCAAAATAAGCTTATTGGGCCAGATGCCTCCACTTGGAGCAGAAGTGTGATTGCTAACTAGCAAGCTTTCTTTGGGAGCACTGTTGTTGAATCCAAGCTGGAGAAGATCTGGAGCGAGGGTAGCAGAGGCTCTGTCCCTCTGCCCCTGGGTCAATGCAGGTCTCATTTCCCACACCTAGCTACAGAGACAAGGGCCTGGCCCCTTCTTAGCCTTTATCCGTCCAGTGTTTTCTTCAGTGTTGGCAAAACCTGGTCTCTCCTCCCCACATAACCTCTTAGTCATCGTCCGCAGACACTTCTGAAGGCCTGCCGTATACCAGGTCCCTTGCTGAGTTCTGCAAGACAAGCAAAGACATGGCCTGGTGCAGATGGAGCAGACACAGCACTAGAGCTGTTTGATGTGTGTCAAGCCTTCCTGCTCTGATCCACCCAAAGTAGGTACAAAGTACAAACAAGAACACAGCACCCAACCCCTCTGCCCACTCGGTTCTGGCCTTGGGTTGCTCCTCCAGAAATCCTGAGAAGGGAGGACTCTTAAAGTACTTTTCTTGCAAACGCTTATACCCTATGCACTGCCTGCTTTACAACAGCAACAAAAAAAAAGGATTTATTTACTTATTTGAAAGTCAGAGTTACACAGAGAGAGCAAGAGATAGGCATGGAGAGACAGAGATCTTCCATCTATTGATTCATTCTCCAGATGGCCACAATAGCCAGTGCTAGACCAGGACCAAGCCTAGGAGCTTCCTCTGGTTCTTCCATGTGCGTGACAGTGGCCCAAATATTTCAGCCACATTCTACTCTTTCCATAGGCTGTTAGAAGGCACTTTGATCAGCAGCAGAGCAGCTGGGTCATAAGCTGGTACCCTTGAGGAATGCTGGCATGGCAGGCAGTGGCTTTACCCATCATGCCACAACAATGGCTCCACAGCCTGTATTTGTTGTTGTTTTGCACTCTGCCGTTTTCAGAACTGTCCTACAGAGAGCTAAAAGAGATTTGAAAACACTTCCTTGAAGACATTTTTTGGAGTGTCACGGTGTGGTTTGAATTTGTCTAATAAGGAATCAAGTGAAACCAGCTCATATCTTAGGGTCCACGTCAGTTATTGGTAGGGGTGGTAGAAGAAAGGCCAAGAAACATCTCAGGAGGAAGCTTCTGGTGCCTATGGCTCCAGGTGCTCACTGCTTTAATCAGCCACATCAAAAAAGTCAGAAAGAAAGAAACCACAACGAACAAGTGGAAAGGAAAAAACAGCAGCCCCTCTCCCCGGCCTCCTCTTTCCTCTCTTCCTCCTCAGGGTGGGGGGCCACATCCGGGGCCCAGGGCTGCGTCCTAGGCTGCTCTACTAAGCAGACTATTGAGTTTCACTTCCTGTTAGCTCCAGAGCTAGGACAGCATACCTGGGGGCACAGGATGACAGCGGGGGTTGGTACCAAACAGAGCCCCATTTAGATGAGCCCGTGTGGGCAGAGCCACTGGGAAGCTGTAGAACCCACTTGTCTCTGCAGTCAAGACCTCGATCCCACCCTCCTACCTCTTATCATGAGTGCCAGGATGGGGTGCCATGCTGGGCAAGGCTGTAGCACAGTGGTTGTAAGAACAGGAGATAAGGATGGTTGGGCAGCACAGCTCCTACTAGGATTGTGTTTATTGTCTGCAACAAGTGTTTGGGTCTTTTTTCCTCCGAAAACATAATGAAATTGTATTTATTTGAACAGATGAAAGAGACAGAGATGTTCTTTTCTGCTGGTTAACTATCCCACCACACTCTTTCCCCCAAACTCCCAAACTTGCAACAGCCAGTGTTGGCAAGGAGCTGGGGACAGAATCTGGGCATCCCACTCAGCCAGGACTTGGGTATTTTGGCCATCACCTGCTGCTTCCAAGGGTGTGCATCAGCAGAAAGCGGGATGGGGCTTGGAGGAGCCCCAGCTGGGATGTGAGCAGCCCCAGCGGTGACTTTGTCATTGTGCCAAACACCTGCCAGTCTTTTTGAGAATGCCGATGACAGACAATGGGAAGGCAGGTCAACGGTAGCCTCCAGAAAAGTGTCGAGGCTTAATCTCTTTCAGAAAATTCTTACACTATTCTGTTTTTAAGATTTTACTTATTTGAAAGGCAGAGAGAAATCATTCATCCACTGGTTCATTCTCCAGAAGGCCACAGATTTGGGGATGGGTCGGGCACAAGTCAGGACCCCGGAACCCCATCTGGGCCTCCTCTAGGTGGGTGGCAGAGAACCAAGCACTTGGGCCACCTTCCGCTGCTCTCCCAGGGCATGTAAGCAGGGAGCTGGACCGAAGTGGAGCAGCCAGGAGCTCCTACGGCATGCTAGTTGGCTGGCAGCGGCTTTACTGTGCGGTGCCACGCTGCCTGTTCATTTTGCTTTTTTAAGTGGGGCATATAATCTAGTGTTGGAGGTTGTCATTAATATTCACCTTCTCCAGGTCTCCAGAGCTACTGCTACACATTAGGCCAATACGGGGGGAGGGGGGGTTGGGAGGGGATGTGGAAAGGCCAAAGATTGAAAAAGGTTAAAAGCAAAGCAACAAGGGAATGAAGGACAACTGTCTGGCAGCCCCTGCTAAGCTTTAGGAGAAACAAGCTGAACAGGACTTGTTAGCCCTGAAGGGAAGACAGTTGTTGAAAGCAGAGATGGAGGGAGGGCATTTGGGTTCATCTCCAGAACAGGGAGGCTCCGGGCAGGGCAGGACGGTAAAGGGAGTGACCACACAGGGCCCATATCATGAGTTAACCTGCTCTAGGTCCAGGCGGACAGCGGAGGGTAGGACGAGGTTCATTAGAATACTAACTGAATCCGCCCACAAGTCTTCACTCTGCCCTCTGACCCTGGGGCCAGCCGGAGTGCGGGAGGAGGGAGAGGCTCCCCGGGTGGCAGGCCCGGGCAGGAAGGACCTTGGGCCTTCGTCATTTGGCCGCCCCAGGGCTGCTCGCCCAGCCCGGCCCAGCGCGGCCCAGCGCAGCTCAGCCCGCCGCCTCCCGGGTCATGGAAGCCGCCGGCCACCACCAGACGGCAGGCACAGGTGACTGACCCGCGGCGCCCTCCGTCTCGCACGGACCCCCTTCTCGCGGGTCTCGGCCAGGAGGCCGGGGCTGGGCGGCCGTGGTCGCCGGGCACGCGAATTCGATCTCCCCGCCTGCTGAGGGTGGTTGGGGTCTTCCACCCGCCACCGTCCGCCCGCCCCACGTCGCCGAGCCGCTCGGGCCCGGCTGCGGACCACCGCGCCCTGGCCTCCCTCTCGGCCCGACCCCCGTCTCTGGGCGCAGGTGGGCTTCGGGCCCTTTGGCCTCGCAGGGCCCGGACGCGGAGAAACGCCTGGCATGACGTCTCGGGATTTCTTTGAGCATTCAAAGGACTGTCAGCCGCAGCGGACGCTCAGTCATGGTAGCGGTGGCGGTCGAAAAGGCCGCGGCTTTATTTTTAACTGCTTCAGCTTCTCCTCCCCTCTCTCCCTTTCCTCCACTTCCACCCACGAAATGGTGCGCTCTGCCTTTAAGACTAAAATGGTGGCTTGCTACGAGCGGGACTCTACTTCCGGTGAGGAGGGGGGCGGGACCCCAGCCCGCTCACGCCGGAAGTGGTTTGCGTTTTCAAGATGGCGACTCCCTATGTAACTGACGAGACCGGCGGTGAGTGCTGGAAGCGCCGGGGTGCTTCTCCGCGGGCTCTCGGGGCAGGGGTTTGAACTCGGAAAGGGGTCTGGCCGCCGCCCATTCCGTGGGCCCCTCCTCGGCCCCACCCTCCTGACCGCCTTCCCCATTCATTCTTTCTAGGGGTGTCACCTGCGCCCCCTTCTGGCCTCGTGTTTGGGGTGGGGGGGTCTCTGCTTCCGGTCACCCAAAGCTTGGGGTCGTTTAATGCTGGTCCCTGCATCTGGGACCTTCATGGGTTGCGAAGTAGTCCCAGCAGTGGGAACCCCCTTGTTTCTTTGGGGTTCTCCAGTCTTGGGGAGACCCTATACTGTCAGTTCCCTCCAATTCCTTGCGTCCCCTTTCCCTTCCCCTCCCCCATGTCTTGAGATGTACCTGCTTTTTGCCCCAGCCCCGGTTTCGTTTTTTTCTCTAAACGGTGTTGGCAGAAGACCTTCTCAATGCTGCACAGTGCTTTCCACACGTTTGCATCTTCATTTGTTGTGTCCCTGAGGTGCAGTTGTGTTCAGAGGAACCTCAAATAACTTTGGAGTTTGACTTTGCTTGATGGCTCCACCCTCGCCGACCTTGGAGGGGTCTGAGTGTCCAGGGGCGAGCTCTGAACTCTTTGGGCGTCAGCATGACTTCACCCCGGCTGAGGTGGGGGGTGTCTTGCTGTTGGTGTGAGGTGTGTTTCGCACAGCGGAGGAGGCTCTCATGCTGCATTTTGTCTCGTCCTGATGGCCCAGCTCTTTAGATGGATGGGTAGGGTGTTACCTTATGGTCACTAAGGGTTTGGTGTGAAATTGACTCGCAGAGCCTAAAATATTCTCATAACCCTTGTGGCATTCTGTAGACAGGACACCATGCCACCACACATGGCTTGTTTTAAAAAGAACTGTTTTCCATTTTCTTTTCTTTTTTTTTTTTTTTTTAAGATTTATTTTTATTACAAAGTCAGATATACAGAGAGGAGGAGAGACAGAGAGGAAGATCTTCCTTCCGACCGATGATTCACTCCCCAAGTGAGCCGCAACAGGCCAATGCGCGCCGATCCGATGCAAGGAACCAGGAACCTCTTCCAGGTCTCCCACGCAGGTGCAGTGTCCCAATGCATTGGGCCGTCCTCAACCGCTTTCCCAGGCCACAAGCAGGGAGCTGGATGGGAAGTGGAGCTGCTGGGATTAGAACCGGCACCCATATGAGACCCTGGCGCGTTCAAGGCGAGGACTTTAGCCGCTAGGCCACGCCGCCGGGCCCTGTTTTCCATTTTCTTACTCTTCAATCCACCTGTTTCCTGGTACCCAAGAAAACCCCAGGTTGGGGTCAAGGCCTGGCGGCTTGACCTAGCGGCTAAAGTCCTCTCTTGAATGCGCTGGGGTCCCATATGGGCACCAGTTTGAATCCCAGCAGCACCGCTTCCCATCTAGCACCCTGTCTGTGGCCTGGGAAAGCATTTGAGGAAGACCCAAAGTCTTGGGACCCTGCACCCGCGTGGGAGACCCAGAAGAGCTCCTGGCTCCTGGCTTCGGATCTGCACAGCACCGGTTGTTGTGGTAACTTGGGGAGTGAAAAAAATCAATCTGTCTTTTTTTTAAAGATTTATTCATTTTATTACAGCCAGATATGCACAGAGGAGGAGAGACAGAGAGGAAGATCTTCCGTCTGATGATTCACTCCCCAAGTGAGCCGCAACGGGCCGATGCGCGCTGATCCGAAGCCGGGAACCTGGAACCTCTTCCAGGTCTCCCATGTGGGTGCAGTGTCCCAATGCATTGGGCCGTCCTCAACTGGTTTCCCAGGCCACAAGCAGGGAGCTGGATGGGAAGTGGAGCTGCCGGGATTAGAACCGGCGCCCATGTGGGATCCCGGGGCTTTCAAGGCGAGGACTTTAGCCGCTAGGCCATGCCGCCGGGCCCAATCTGTCTTTTTTTTTTTTTTTTAAAGACTTAGTTATTACGGATTTACCAAGAGAAGGAGATACAGAAAGAAAGATCTTCCGTCCTTTAAATTTTTTTTTTTTAATGTTAATGCCTACCCAGATTATGGCTTCTCTCTGTCATTTTTTTCTCATTTCCTTATATTGTCCCAGGACTATCTTCCCAGCCTTTTCTAGTTCTTCATGACATTCTGTTTTAATTTTCCCTTCTGTACCAGATAACCTCACTTTACATTTTAGTGGAAAAATCAAGGCCTTCCATTTTTATTTGTTTTTGTTTTTAATCAGATTTCTTGAATGTCTGGTCTCAGTCTGTTCTTTGCCTTTCCCGACTGTTGATTTAACTTTTTTTTTTTTTAAGATTTATTTATTTTATTGGAAAGGCGGATGTACAGAGAGGAGGAGAGACAGAGAGGAAGATCTTCCATCCGCTGATTCGCTCCCCAAATGGCTGCAGTGGCCGGTGCTGCCCCGATCTGAAGCCAGGAGCCAGGACCAAGTCTCCCACACGGGTTCAGGGTCCCAAGGTTTTGGACCGTCCTTGACTGCTTTCCCAGGCCACAAGCAGGGAGCTGGATGGGAAGTGGAGTGGTCGGGATTAGAACCGGTGCCCATATGGGATCCCGGCATGTTGAAGGCTAGGACCTTAACCATTAACCATTACGCTATCGCCTTAGGCTCCCCCCTTTTTTTTTTTAATAATTGACCCTTTGCTTCTTGCCACTAGATGGCCAATGCACTAAAGATGACAATTGGCAGGGCTGGCAGAAGGAAAGTGTTTCTTTCCTTTTTTTTTAGTTTATTTTTGTTGGAAAGATTTCGGTTGTTTCACTATCAGAATTTGGTGTTTTTCTTATGATTAGATTGAAGTTAGGTGTTTTGGAGAGGAAAACTGTTGGAGGAAAGTCCATTTCCAGGGGGCTGGACGACAGGAACTGGTGCCCAACTGGGATCTCAGTGGATGCATGGTGAGGATTTTGCCAATTGAGCCATTGTGCTGGACCCTGTTTCTTAAGCCTTTACAGTCACTTCTAACACCACACTTCTTCTGTGTTACCCATCCTAATTGCTAATTGGTGAATCTCTTTCAGTCTTGGATTCACTATCACACTTCAGATCCACATACTAGCAAATCAGCATCGTTTTTTTCATCTTTATTTCTGGTAAAGGCTTCATTGTTCTACCTAACGCAGAATCAACTCTGTGCATAATTTCTTTCTCTATTTTTTATATTGATTTGAAAGGAAGCTCCACAGATAGAAAGAGATCTCTCCTTTGCTGGTTCATTCCTCAGCTGCGTCTGCCTGGGCTAGGCCAGGCTGAAGCCAAGACCCCTAGACTCCGTGCTTGTCCACACTTGAGCCATCCCCTGTGTCTTTCCCAGGCCATAAGCCGGGTGCTTAACTAGAAGTAGAATATCTGGGACTCAAACTGGTACTACATGGGATGGCAGTGCTACAGGTGTAAGCTTACTGTACTTTGCCATGCTCCAGCCCCAAAGATTTATTTATTTGAAATAGTTACAGAGAGAGAGAGACCTGGAGATTTTGCATCTCTAGATGGCTAGAACACTGTCCTACCTCTCCCCTCTGCTGGAGTCAGGCGCTTCATGCATGTCTGCCATGTGGGCGGCAAGGACCGAACACTTGGCCCATCTGCTGCTGCGCTTCCTGGGCTGCTCACAGGGAGCTGGATCGGAAGTGGAGCAGCCAGGAGTCCAAATGCTGCCCATACAAGTCGCTGTCTTCACAGGTGGTGACTTAACCTCCTAGTGCACTACAACACTGGCTCTACAGTTGTGTTTGAATTCTGATGCTGTTTACTAACTTCAGACAAAGTTATCAAGCTTCTTATATGTAAAGCTGGAACTAATATTTCATTGAGTTGTGAAATTGAAGTTAAGATAATGTATATAAACAGTGAGCAGTGAATGTTCTTGGCAAGCACGCCACGAAGGGTGGCTGCTGTTATCTTTTGAGCATTGACTGTTGAATTTACACATGGACTTCATCCAAGGCCCTCGTCTGTGATGTAAGTACAGGCTGCTTTCAGTGTGATGTTATACACATTACGTCATTGTTTGTACCTGGTAGTGGAGCTAGACTGTAAGACAGGTGGAATAGCCAGATGGCTGATGTGGAAACGTTGGCGTTGGCATTGGCCCACAGCTACCTGTTACCTTTGTGTTTTTTTTTTTTTTAAGATTTATTCATTTTATTACAGCCAGATATACACAGAGGAGGAGACTCAGAGAGAGAGGAAGATCTTCCGTCCGATGATTCATTCCCCAAGTGAGCCGCAACAGGCCGATGCGCGCTGATCCGAAGCCGGGAACCTGGAACCTCTTCCGGGTCTCCCATGCGGGTGCAGTGTCCCAATACATTGGGCCATCCTCGACTGCTTTCCCAGGCCACAAGCAGGGAGCTGGATGGGAAGTGGAGCTGCTGGGATTAGAACCGGCGCCCATATGGGATCCCGGGGCTTTCAAGGCGAGGACTTTAGCCGCTAGACCACACCGCTGGGCCTGCCTTTGTGTTCTTAAGCAAGCCTTGAACCTTTGGGAAGCTGTTTCCTCAGCTCTGAATGATATTATTTTCCCCAAAGTCAGGCTTAACAGCATGATGTGTGTGAAATTCCTGGTGTCACATACTTATGAATAAATGCTCTTTTGTAATTGTTCCTCACATGATGAGTTTTTCAGCTCTGCATTTAGTTCTTGTTCATCTTTGAATCCCCTTCTTCCCTCTCTGCTTACAGAAATGTTAGCTGTTGACTTCCTGTTATTACCGTTGTCCAGGCTTCAAAGTCAAGGCCCTGAAGCCTTCCTACTCTCCGATCACTTTCCCTCACCCAGTGGGGTATGATTAGAAACCTTGAATGGTTCTTTGTGTCTCTGAGGATAGTGTGGCCTCTTTCCTCTTGCTGTGCTCTTGCTTGGTGAATTTGCCTCGCCCTTACTGAAGACTAAACTTCTTGAACGCAGGGACTGTCTTGCTCATCTTGATAATTCCTGTAGCACTTAGAATAGTTCTTCTCTCAGAAGAAGCTTTTGGTGTTTTCTTGTTGGCACAATTTAATGCATTCATAATCCAGCTTATGACTGCTGTAAATTTCTGAGGCTGAGTCCTCTAGAACAACCAGAGTTTTCCAAATTTCTGAAACCAGGAACCCTTTTCTCTCTTTTTCTTGTCCTGGATCTGTCTGTGCTTTTTAATATTGGTAGTTGTCTATCCTTGAAACATTGTGAACACTGCTGGTCACAGGCCTCCACCCAGCACTCCTGGCCCTCGGCCGCACTCTCCTGGTCCTTCTACCTGTGAGGCCCTCCCCTCGTTGCTGTTTTTTTTTCCTTCCTTGAGAGATATGGTGACAACCCTTTTCCTGGGGTCATTTATGTAACTGTTGTCTGTCCTTCTATATCCAGGTTGTTGGCTCTGCAAGCCCCCCAGCCCCAACGCTGTGTTACAGATCTTTCCCCTCTCTTTCTCTCTTTTTTTTAAAGATTTATTTATTTTATTACAAAGTCAGATATACAGAGAGGAGGAGAGACAGAGAGGAAGATCTTCCGTCTGATGTTTCACTCCTCAAGTGAGCGCAACGGCCGGTGCTGCGCCGATCCGAAGCCGGGAACCTGGAACCTCTTCTGGGTCTCCCACATGACTGCAGGATCCCAGGGACTTAGGTTATCCTCCACTGCTTTCCTTGACCATAAGCAGGGAACTGGATAGGAAGTGGAGCTGCCAGGACATGAACTGACTTGCACATGGGATACTGGTGCTTGCAATCAGAGGATTAGCATTGGGCCATCCTCGACTGCTTTCCTAGGCCACAGGCAGGGAGCTGGGTGGGAAGTGGAGCATTCTGGACATGAACCAGCACCCATACGGGATGCCAGCCATGCAAGGCAAGGACTTTAGCCATTAGGCTCCTGCACCAGGCCCTGTCAGTGGTTTTTATTCTTCTGATTTTCCAGATTCAAGGGTGATATTGTAATTGGTTTCCTTGTTTGTGCTCTTGATTAATGTCTATCTTCCTCCCTAGAATGCATGCTGTAAGAAGGCAAGAATCTTGCTTGCTTTACTCATTATTGTATGCCTAGCTCCTGTTACAGTTCCTGGAACAACAGGAAATGCTCAAAAAAATCATGTATGAATAAATGTTATTACCATATTCCCTACTTAAAGTAAGAGAATACATGTGAAAAACACC
Organism: Ochotona princeps; assembly: GCF_030435755.1. NCBI lineage: Eukaryota > Metazoa > Chordata > Mammalia > Lagomorpha > Ochotonidae > Ochotona > Ochotona princeps. The sequence continues at coordinate 16,094,692 of NC_080846.1, read as the reverse complement.
AGGTGAAACACCAGCACTGTAGTGCTGTTTTGGTCTTTTCTGTCGTTTACGCCGCGGCAGTCCCCAGGTCCTGTTAACTTACACTTTGTAGTGAAGTTCCCCTTCATTTTCCTTTCGGTACCATAGAGACCATCCAAGCCAAGTCTTCTCACGTTGCAGCTCTTGCTTTCATTTCCTCTCCCTCTGGTTTGTGGTCCAGGCAGCCCTTTGTGTGTGTGGTTTCTGTATCCATGGAGCCAGCCAACTTTGGACTGAAAATGTTTGGAGGAAAAAAAATTGTGTCTGCGCTAAACATGTTAGTACTTTTTTCCCTTTGTGGTTATTCCATAAACAACAGATTGTAACAACTCTTTACATAGAATTTACAGCATAACAGGTATTCTAAGTAGTCTAGAGTTGACTGAGAGTATTTGGAAGAATTTTTGTAGGTAATGTGCAAATATTATGCCATAAGGGACTTGGGCAGGTGATTTTGATATCCCGGAACCAGTTCCAGTGGATATAGAGGGACACCTGTACATACTTTTTTAAAGATTTATTTATTTATTTTACTTGAAAGAATCAGAGAGAGAGAGAGAGAGAGAGACAGACAAAGAGATCTTCATCTACTGGTTCAATCTCAAAATGGTCATTATGGCCAGAGCTGAATTTGTCTGAAGCTGGGGACTATATCCTGTGGTGCATGCCCAGGCCATTGGCAGGTCACTGGGTGGACTTGGATCAGTTGAGACAGGAACCAGTAAGTGTCTGTGCAGGATGCCAGCGCCACAGGCAGAGGATTAGCTTTGCGCAGATCACCTACCCTCGTTTATTAATATTCTCCTATAGTCTGAGGCTTAAATCTAAGCTTGATGGACATAGGAAATCTTTCATATTTTCACTAAGTTACCTCTAATCTTCTTTCCCATTCAGTAAGCCTTTTGCCCAAAATACACTAGATTCTTGTGCTTCCTAATGTGATTCTTAAAAAATGTGTTCATTTTACTCAGCTAATTTTGGCCATCTTCTGTGAGTAAGGCTCTTCAGATTCAGGGATGAAGGCTTTACTGTCAAGCTTGCAAACAAATACGTGTTAAACATTAGAGCATGAAAAAGGCTGAAATTCGTCCTGTGCTTGCACAAAAGTCAACTCCTAACCTGAGTAGGGGTGTGTGGAGGTCAGGGAAGGCTGCTTTGGTGAGTTTATATTTGAACTTGACATTTAAAAACTAGTAGCTACTAACAGATAACAAACAGAGAAAATATTCTGGACTGAGAGAAGCAAGAGCAGAGAGCCATGGAGAATAGAGCCTGGGTCTGGATGGGGCTCGTGAGTGTTTCTGTGGCTGGAATGGTCTGGGTGGCCAGTGGTCAGGAGGCTGGCGACGGGCAGCACCAGGTGGAGAAGGCCTCTGGGTGCAGCTCCATGCTCCCCAGAAGTCCTGCGAGGGCCGCTGCGCTCCAGGAAGGCTTCTCACTGAAGGCACGGTCTACTGAAGATAAACAGCGTCTCCCTGTGTCTGAAATCCTCCCTTCTGCCTCTTTGCTCAACCACACCTCCTGCTGCAGGCAAGCAGCTGGATGGGAAGCAGAGCTGCCAGGATTAGAACCAGCGCCCACATGGAATCTTGGCACATGCAAGGCCGAGGACTTCAGCCACTGGGCTACTGCACTGGGCTCGTATTACGTTTTGCATTGCATCGTGGTACATGGTTTTTGGAAAAAAATTTTGTCATCATTTCTAGTAGATATGTTGTTACATATACTTAGATATTCCCATATAATTGGATATCAAGTTTAAAAACAATTTTGGCGAGGGGCAGCATTATGTCAAAATAGTTTGTCTCTACTAGTAACACTGGCGTCCTGTATCAGAGTGTAGGTTTGAGTTCCCGCTATTCCTTTTCAATCTAGCTCCCAATGAATGTACCTGCAAAGGCAGAGGAAGATGTCCCGGCTCCTTGGGTCTCTGTAGCCCCATGTAGGAGACCAGAATGGAGTTCCCGACTCCTGGCTGTTACAGACATTTGGAAGTGAGCAATCAGCGGAAGATCACTGTCTCTCTGTTGTCTTGATTTTTAAATAAAAAGATTTTACAAAACATTTTTTGGTTGTTATAGATGATGCTATAATTTGTACTAAATTACCTCTTTTTTTTTTAAGTTTTACCTAACTTTTATTGGAAAGGCAGATTTACAGAGAGAAAGGGAGACAAAGATCTTCCATCAGCAGGTTCACCCCAAATGACTACAATAGTGGGAGCTGAGCTGACCCAAAGCCAGAAGCTTCCTCCAGGTCTCCCACATGAGTGCAGGCTCCCAAAACCTTGGGCCGTCCTCCATTGCTTTCCCAGGCTACAAGCAGGGAGCTGGGTGGGAAGTGGAGTAGCAGGGACATGAACTGGCGCCCTTATGGGATCCTGGCACTTACAGGCTGTCCTCTTTTGTTTAAAAAAAATTTTTTTTCCATTTTGGAACTATTTATGCTGAGGTCTCAAGATTGAGATTACTAAACCAAGACATATTGAATTTTCTTGTCTAGCCTTCCCTTCCCCTGGTCGGTGAACTACTTAACCTCTTGTCACTGATCCTTTAACGGTTTATCTGGCACCAGTCTCTTCCTTTCTGTTCTCATTGTTTCCACCAGTTCTACCTCCTCATGCCAGGGTTGTTGCAGTCTTTTTTCTCCTGATTCATTTCTCCAGGTCCAATGTGTTCATTTTCCCATTTGCCTTTTTGGTCTGCCCAGATCAATTGCCCTAAAGTGTTGTTGTGGATATAGAGTTCATTCACTAATCCGAAACCTTTGGCTAAAGGAGTCATTCATATGACAAGTATTTATTGCATGCAGCCCACTGGGCAGATTCTCCGCCCCCTCCCTGGCTCTCAGCATTAGCACGCTGTCCTCTCATCACAGCCGTCCTTCCTCGGACTCAGCCTGGCTGGTCTGGTTACTGTCTGAAGGTGTCATCGCTTCCCCTTGCCACGTCTGGAATTTTGTTTTAGAATGAGCTTCTATTTTGAATGCATTCTGTTTTCCTTGACTGCGCTGTGACCTGTCTCCTGCCAGACCTAACTCGGTCCTGCCTCCAGGAAGCCAAGCAGCTGCAGCAGGCTCCATTTTCCTCTTGTGCCCACACAGGCACTGCTGGGAGAACCCTGCGTTGATCCTCAGTGCTCCCAAAGCAGCAGCGGCTCCCCCACGTGCCTTGAAAGCTCGCTAGGGTCTGCTCTATTCCTCATTTCCAGCCCGGCTTCTCACTCTGGGGGGACTCTCCTTATGACCCTTTCCACGCCATTCCCAAGCCCACACTTTCCTTTCTTTGCTCATATTGGAACTCATTTGCTCAATTATTTTTTTCTTTCTTGCATCTTGTCTGCCTGTCAGCTTACACATTTTCTTTAACAATTTTCGTTTTTTGTTTTGGGAGCTGACATTTTGTCCAGTGGTTAACACATCACTTGACTTACCTACATCCCATATCAGATTGCCTGGTTAGAGTTCTCCTCTGCTTCCAGGAATTCCAGCTTCCTGCTGGTGAACACCATGGCAGGGCACAAGTCATGACTCATGTCTTTGGAACCCTGCTGAGAGATGGGAGACCTGAGCAGTATCCTGGTTCTGGCTTCAGCCTAGCACAGTGGCTGGGTGTTGTGGGTATTTGACCAGTAAACCAGCAGATAAACAATTTCTGTGTCCTCTCTTTCCTGCCTTTAAAATAAAATGAAAGGACCTGGTGCGATGGCTCTATGGCTCATTCCTTGCCTGGCAAGTGCCAAGATCCCATATAGGTGCTGGTTCGCATCCTGGATACTGCGCTTCCCATCCAACTCTCTCTCTGTTTACAGCCTGGGAAAGCAGTGAAGGATGGCTTAAAGCCTTGGGATGCTGCACCCACCTGGGAGACCCAGGAGAATCTCTTGGCTCCTGGCTTCAGATCAGCTCAACTCCAGTTGTGGCCATTTGAGGAGTGAACCAGTGGATGGAAAATCTTTCTCTCTGAATCTTCTCTCTGTAATCTGCCTTTCAAATAAAAATAAATAAATCTTTTTAAAAAAGATTTATTTTTATTGGAAGGGCAGATATACAGAGAGGAGGAGAGACAGAGAGGAAGATCTAGCCCCCTGCTTGAGGCATGGGAAAGCAGTTGGGGACGGTCCAAAGCCTTGGGACCTTGCACCCACATGGGAGATGTGGATGACATGGGAGAAGCTCCTGGCTTCGGATCAGCTCAGTCAGGCTGTTATGGCCACTTGGAGAGTGAATCAGCAGACAGAAGATCTTCTCTCTGTCTATTCTTCTCTATGTATATCTGACTTTCCAATAAGAATCAATAAATCTTGAACTTCTGTCTGCTGGTTCACTTCTCAAATGGTCATAACAGCCAGAGCTAGGCCAGGCCGAAACTGGGAACCTGGAGCTCTCTCTGGGGTTCCTACATGGGTTCAGCAACTCAAGGACTTGGGCCATTCTCTGCTGCTTCCCCAGGCTCATTAACAGGGAGTTAGAGCAAAGTGGTGGAGCCAAGATTCAATCTAGCGCCCATATGGGATGCCAGTGTTAAAGTAGCAGTGTAGTTTGCTGTGCCACAGTACCAGTCCCAACTTAATTTTTTTTAAAGAGATATTTATGTATTTATTTACTTGAAAGGTAGAGAGAGATTGGTCTTCAATCTGCTTGTTCACTCTCCAAATAGCCATCTGAATCTCCCATATGGATGTCAGGGGCCCAAGTCCTCCTGCTGTCGCCTGTCGCTCTCTCAGGTCCATCACCAGAAAGCTGAGTGGGAGTAGCCTGAACTTGAACCAGGTACTTGAGTATAAGATTGTGGTGAGCCAGGGCCCGGCAGCGTGGCCTAGTGGCTAAAGTCCTCGCCTTGAACACGCTGGGATCCCATATGGGCGCCGGTTCTAATCCCGGCAGCTCCACTTCCCATCCAGCTCCCTGCTTGTGGCCTGGGAAAGCGGTTGAGGACGGCCCAATGCATTGGGACCCTGCACCCGCGTGGGAGACCTGGAAGAGGTTCCTGGCTCCTGGCATCGGATCGGTGCGCACCGGCCCGTTGTGGCTCACTTGGGGAGTGAAACATCGGACGGAAGATCTTCCTCTCTGTCTCTCCTCCTCTCTGTATATCCGGCATTCCAATAATAATAAAATCTTTAAAAAAAAAAAAAAAAAAGATTGTGGTGAGCCAGATGAAGAGGGTAACCTGCTATGCTATAACACTGTGCTGAGTTCAAAATATCAAACAAAAACATGCCTCCAAGATGCTCTTTTTTCCTCTATGTTTACAAAAGAAAAAGAAAAGCAGAATAAAACATTCATAGGTGAATGGCTTTGTCAGCTTTCTCCCAGCTTATCCCTCTGAAGACAAGGAGCATTAAAGGATCTCTGTGTACTTCCGCACCTCTCTGTCCCAGTGCCTGAGCTACACATGCCTTCAGGCATTTATTGTCCCTCGTGCCAATAAAATGGGACCACGGTCTATACTGGCAATGATTTTCTTAGGTTCCCCAAGGGTGTTTCAAGTATGCTACAACAGTTTTTATAATAAAACTTAGTTTTTAAAGATTTATTTTTATTGTTTAGGCAGATTTAGAGAGAGAAGGAGAGCCAAAAAGATCTTCCATCCACTAGTTCACTCTCCAAATGGCTGCAACAGTGAGAGCTGAGCCGATCCAAAGCCAGAAACCTGGGACTTTTTCCATGTCTCGCATGTGGATGCAGGGTCCCAAGGCTTTAGATGATCCTCTGTTGCCTCCCTAGGTCATAAGCAGAGAGCTGGAAGGAGAGTGGAACAGCCGGGACACTAACGGGTGCCCATATGGGATCCTGGTACTAGAAGGGAAAGGATTAACCAACTGAGCCATTGCACCGGGCCCTATAACATTTATTTCCCTTTTTCATTGAGTTGATAGGTACACTGGTGGTAGAAAAGACATAGTAGTCCCTTAAGCATGCCTTTGGCAAGGTGGTAACAGCAGACTGCACAGTTACTGTATTCGCTGACATAAACTTGTAATTTATTTTAAAAGGTCATGGATTGGGCTGGCATTGCAGGTAAAGCTGCTGCTTGCAACACCCATATCCCATCTGTATTCCAGTTCCATCCTGCTTCCAGCTAACAGCCTGGGAAAAAGCAGTGGAAGATGATGCAGTGCTTGGGCCCCTACCACCTGCCAATGGAGATGCAGATGAAGCTGCTGGCTTTGGCCTGGGACCAGTGCCGGTCACTGTGGCCATCTGGGGAGCAAACCAGCAGATGGACAATCCCTGGCTCTGTCTTCCTTCTTTCTCTGTGACTCTGCCTTTCCAATGAAAATAAATAAATCTTTATAAAAGGTAATTAATGATGCAATAGAAGTGATTAACTTTATCCACTCCACACCCTGAGTAGACATCTTTCTAACTGTGACTAAATGGAAAATAAGTGTGAAACCTGCATTGCTCGTGGAAGCAAGGCCAGTGTGCTAAAGACACAGCCTCGCCCTGGTCAGGATTGTGAGCTCAGCAGGCTTCCTCTTCACAGAATGTCACCTTCCCTAGCGAGAATCAGTGACCAACTCTGACCCTTTATGCCTCGGGTCTGACCTCCCTCCCCTGAAAGGTCAGGAAGGAAGCCTGTCGTTTCCAAGGAAGCAACAACGGGTTTGTTGCCAGTGATGCAATTCAAACCCTCAAGTGAAAATTAGAATTTTGGAAAACATGTACTTGTCACTGTGACCTTGATGGCATTCTGGTACTTAAAGGCTGTTCTGAGCATTGTGTCCTTATGTGTCTGGTTCTCTTTCGTAACAGCAGGCGCTCCACCGTGTGGATGAACCCCGTGTGTGTGGGCAGTCATCTGGGCATGGCTGTTTAAGTTGCTGGCAGGCTTTTAAACAACGCATCAGTGAGCTCTGTGGGTGCTGGGTGCCTTTTACACTTGTAGTATGCATTCCTGGAAGTTGACCTGTTTTTCAAGGTCTTTCTAAATAAAACTGGCCTTTCTCCTGTCCTCTCTGATCATTCTTCCCTGAACTACTTCCTTTTGCCTCCTGTTAGTCTCTTTTCCATTACTGGCCTTCATATCCTGTTACTGTTATCTTTTATTTAAGGAAAAAAAAATTCATTATGTGTATCCTTTCTTCCCAACTAAGTGTTAAAAATAAAATCCCTTGGGCCCGGCAGCGTGGCGTAGCAGCTAAATCCTCACTCTGAATGTGCCAGGATCCCATATGGGCACCGGTTCTAATCCTGGCAGCCCCACTTCCCATACAGCTCCCTGCTTGTGGCCTGGGAAAGCAGTCGAGGACGGCCCAATGCATTGGGACCCTGCACCCGCGTGGGAGATCCGGAAGAGTTTCCTGGTTCCCGGCTTTGAATCGGCGCAGCACTGGCCGTTGTGGTCACTTGGAAAGTGAATCATCAGACGGAAGATCTTCCTCTCTGTCTTTTCTCCTCTCTGTATATATGACTTTGCAATAAAAATAAAATAAATCTTCTTAACAAAATCCCTTGAGGGCAGGGTGGTGTGCGGCACAGTGCCTAGGCACACAGGAAAGGACTCCATGATGAGGGCAGGCCTGGGGGTTGCTGGGAGAAGAGGCGTTTACTAGTTGCAGTTGGCAGGGGGTTAAAAGCTGGCGGAAGCGTCCACATGAATGCACTGTTGAATCTTGGGTTGGTGTTTAAAACTCAGAAAGAGTAACTTTGTGCCTGCCTTCCTATCATTTCAGGCAAGTACATCGCTTCGACACAGCGGCCCGACGGCACCTGGCGCAAGCAGCGGAGGGTGAAGGAAGGCTACGTGCCCCAGGAGGAGGTCCCAGTGTGCGTGGTTAGGCTGGAGGAGGGCTGCAGAATGACGTCCCCACTGAAGGCTCGCCTGGGCATCCCCCCACCCCGCCCCGCCCTCTTGAGCTGCCAAGAAGTATTACGACAAGAGGCCCCTTGCAGACCCGAGATTCTGGGAAGCCCGGGGGGTTCCCCGGTCCCATGACCTGTGGTCAGCAGAGCCTCTGAGCCGCGTACAGAGGTCCATGGCCTCCATTCTGGGAACCCTACTGCAACCCGCCCCCCAGAACAAGGTCACAGGCTGGCTTCCAGAGAGGAAGGAGGCAGGAAGCAGGGCCGTGGGGAGGCTACCTTGGTTGGGGTTAGGAAAAGAAAGGGCTCACGAGTCAGGAATTCTTGCAAATGACTGACACCTTCTCTTTGCTGCAGGTATGAAAACAAGTATGTGAAGTTCTTCAAGAGTAAACCCGAACTGCCCCCAGGGCTAAGCCCCGAGGCCACAGCCCCCGTCACCGCGTCCAGACCTGAAGGTGGTGAGCCAGGCCTCTCAAAGACGGCCAAACGCAACCTGAAGCGGAAGGAGAAGCGGCGGCAGCAGCAGGAGAAAGGAGAGGCGGAGGCCTTGAGCCGGACTCTGGATAAGCTGTCGCTGGGAGACGCTGCCCCACCACCCAGCGCACCGCAAGGCCCCCAGGCGGCACCGACGGCCGCCTCTGAGCAGCCCGAGCCAGCGGCCAGCACCGAGAGAGCCAAGAAGATAAAGAACCTCAAGAAGAAACTTCGGCAGGTGGAGGAGCTGCAGCAGCGAATTGAGGCCGGGGAAGTCAGCCAGCCCAGCAAAGAGCAGCTGGAGAAGCTGGCGCGGAGGAGGGCGCTGGAAGAGGAGCTGGAGGACCTGGAGCTTGGCCTCTGAGGCCGCGGGGAGGAGGCAACGGACCACAGAACAAACCGCAGGGCTCTCGGGGACCAGGGAAGGGGGTGGCAGCGGTGGGGGGTGTCCCCCCATACTGGCTCACGTGTGCCCCTTGTGGCCCAGCTCTGTCCTCCAGGACCTAGCCTCTCCCCCGCTCCTTCCCTGTTCTCCCCAAGTCTCTGGTTTTTTTGACTTTGCCCTGTCCCATTCCCAGCGTCCAGATCCCAGTGACCACCCCCAGGTACCTTTGCTGCTGATTTGGGTGTCTCGTTGAAAAGAAAACTGGGTGGGTGGGAGTCCGTCGGAGAACTGAGGCGGGGGTAGAGGGGGTAAGCCCAGAGCTCCAAGTCCTGGTGCCTGTTGAAGGTGTTCAGGGCTCGCTGCCCCCTCTATGCCTCACCTCTTTGTTTTTTGTTTTGTTTCGTTTTATTACTTTTTTTTTAAAGAACAAGAATAAACTCAAGTAGACAACATGTCTGGCTTTGCCTCTTTCAGTTTTTTTTTTTTTTAAGATTTATTGATTTTTATTGGAAAGTCAGATAGAGAGGAGTAGAGACAGAAAGATCTTCACTCCCCAAGTGGCCTCAACGGCTGGAGCTGAGCCAATCCGAAGCCAGGAGCCAGGAGCTTCTTCCGGGTCTCCCACTTGGGTGCAGTGTCCCAAGGCTTTGGGCCGTCCTTGACTGCTTTCCCAGGCCACAGGCAAGGAGCTGGATGAGAAGTGGGGCAGCTGGGATTAGAACCAGCGACCATATGGGATCCCAATGCGTTCAAGGCGAGGACTTTAACCACTATGCTATCATGCCAGGCCCTCAGTTCTGTTTCTAAGAGGTATTTTATCCCCTGTCTTTGGCACAGCAAAACAAGTGTTGGGAGTAATATTTTTTAATTTTTAGAAAGTTTTATTTTATTTGAAAGGCAAAGAGAGAGATCTTACATCCACCGGCTTACTCCCCATGTGTCTGCAGCAGCCAGGGTTAGGCCAGGCTGAGGCCTGCCATCAGGAACTCCATCCAGGTCTCCCATCCATACCGGTGGCAGGGCCGGGAGAATTGGGGAAATCTCTGACAGTGAGACGGATGGGGTGCGGCTGTGCCCTGTTGTGAGTGCCAGCTCTACAGTGTGGCATAATCCACCGCATGCATGGCAACACCGCCTGCCCCTTTTCACTTCTTAAAAATTATAAATGGCCAAATTAGCAGCACTGATTTCTGCACCTATTTGCTTAGACTTCAAGAAACAAATATGTTAAAATCAAACTTGGAACAAAGTTACCTTGGTATGTTTATTGTGTGTTCTCCTGCTGGGCTGTGTTAGCAATGGCTTGGATGTTTTGTTTCTGAAGACAGATTAAAACTTTATTTTCAGGGCTCGGCAGCGTGGCCTCGTGGCTAAGGTCCTCGCCTTGATCCCATATGGCCGCTGGTTCTTATCCCGGCAGCTCCACTTCCTCTCTATCTCTCCTCCTCTCAGTATATCTGACTTTGTAATAAAAATAAAATAAATCTTTAAAAAAAAAAAAAAAACTTTATTTTCAGAGATGGTGCCATGGCTCAACAAGTTAATCCACCTGGCATCCCGTATGGGTACCAGTTTATGTCTCGGCTCCTCCACTTCCTATCCAGCTCCCTGCTTGTGGCCTGGGAGGGCAACAGAGGAAGATTCAGGGCTTTGGGACCTTGCAATCCCATGGGAGACTGGGAAGAAGCACCTTGCTTCTCATTGGATCAGCTCCAGCTGTTGCAGCCACTTGGGAAGTAAACCATCAGATGGAGGATCTGTTTTTCTTTTATAAATCTGCCTTTCCAAAAAAATAAATAATTTTTTTTCATCAGAAAGATATACAGAAAGGAGGAGAGACTAAGAGAAATATCTTCTGTCTGTTGGATGGGAAGCAGAGGCTGCTGGGACACGAACCGGTGTCCATATGGGATCCCAGGGCCTGCAAGGCAAGGGCTTTAGCCACTAGGCTACTGTGCTGGGCCAATCTTTTTTTTTAATAACTTTTATTTTCACTTTACATGAAAGGTAGATCCTCTGCTTTACCCCTCGATGCATGCTGTGGCTAGGGCTGGACCAACCCAAAACTAGCATCCTGGAACCCAATCTGGAACCCCAAGTCTTCCGCAGGGGTGGCAGGGACCCAAGTATTCGTGCCGTCACCCTGCTGACTCCCAGGATAGAAAGATCTGAGACTGGAATCAGGGACTCAGATTTGGGATGCAGGTGTCCCAGGAGGCAAACACTTGTTCCTACAGATACGCTTGACCTACACAGGTAACTCTTGAAATTATGTCTTTTCAGATGGTGCCTAAAATGCTATTGTAAGGGGCAAGCCCTCTGATAGCCACACCCTCAGTGATCTTTATAGCCAGCGGCCAGAAAGGGCGGGTCTGGTAGGGGCTGGCAGTGGAGCAGCTGGGACAACAGCTGATGCCCATATGAGATCCTGGCCAATGCAAGGCAAGGATTTAGCCATTAAGTCATCGCGTCAGGTTCTATGCACTTATTTCTCAGAACTCCAAGGATTGCGGAGGCCACCCTGCATGTGCTGGCAGCTGGGCTTCCCTGTGAGGATTCTCCGTGACTTCCCGGTGGGTGCCGTCTTCCCGTGTGCTCTTGGAGAGAAATCAAGCCTGTCCATCTGTCCTGCCCTCTTTTTTTCTTTTTAATAATTGTTTATTCATTTGAACAGAAGAGTGAGAAAAAGGGAGAGACGAGTCTTCCTGATACTAGTCCTTCCTGACCGTCCAAGTGCCTGCAGTAGCCAGGGCTGGGCCAGGCAGAAGCCAGGCGCCAGCAGTTCTATCCAGGTCCCATGTGGGTGCAGGAGCCCAAGCCCTTGGGCCACCCTCTGCTTCCCCAGGCACATCAGCAGGGAGCTAAGTGGGAAAGAAACAGAGTAACTGGACTTTGTACTGCAACCCCTATATGGGATGCCAGAGAGGAGCTAACTGCTCAACCCTTTCGTCTCTCCTTATAATGGCACCATTTTCATCACGACAGCCCTACCCTTGTGACCTCAGGTAAACATGCCTACCCCCTACAGGCTCCATCTCAACATCATCACATCAGGGGTTAGGGCTGCAACGTGTGAACGTGGAAGTTGGGGACACAATTCAGTCGTTAGCATACATGTGGATATATAACGTGTGTACAATAGTTTCAGCGTTGGCATCATTGTGCAGTGAGTTAAGCTACAGCCTATGGCACTGGCTTCCCAAATGGGTGCCAGTGGAATAGCCTGAGTGATTGAATCCTTGCAAACCCTGTGAAAACTCCTCTTCAGCCTAGCCTGATCCTGGCTGTTGTGTCTCTTAGGGGAGTGCATGTGTTGGAGCTGAGCCTCTTGGTGGCTCAGACAGAACTGTAGACAGTATATCCAGGTGCACATGGAGGAAATGGCGGTCCATCGGAGCCTGCAGAGGACACCTGTTACCACAACAGAGGACCCTAAGGTGGAATATTTCAGCCAGTGGATTATGGAGAGATCTCATTGTGATTGGAATGGTGAGATCAGCAGCAATTCAGAACTGTTGAACTATGAAAACCACTTGAGCAGTGCCCTCAGAGCATGCCCCACATGGGGACCCTGGGATGGGGTGGGAGATCGGGTGGGGCTTCTCCCTTTGTCTCCCTCCTTACCCCAGATACACACACAAGAAAATGTGGAAGCAATGGTCATACCCGCTTTCCTGTAACCCTTGACCCTTTGTTCCCTAATCAACTGCGTAAAGATTATAAATTTTTTTTAAAAAAAAGAAAAGTGTATAAGCCAGTCAAGCAACCAATACGGAAGGTCTGCAGCACCACACATACTCCTGGTTCCTGTATTTGGAATGGGCGAGGCAGAGAGATGTTCATTTTCTGTTTTCCCAGTAGTTCCTTCGGCTTCCCATGTTGTAAATTAGCCCTGGCTTTGTTTTCTACCGTTGATCTTAGGCAAAATGTCGAGAATTGATTGGCTGGCTTAGTTTTCTATTCCCAAGGCAGTGTCATTACTTATTTAGCAATTCTATCCTTGCATTACCTGATGTGGAAACCAGAGACTAATCCTTTGCCCTCGCGGACTCGGAATCTAGGTGTCAGTTTCTTATTGTCCACTAGGTGGAGCCAGGAGGAGCTCGTGTTTGCGAGTTACCTGGCACCTAGACCACGGCTAGTTTCCTGAGTGGCTGACCGGCTTTTTTTCCCCTGCAATTTCTCTCTAAGCTTACAAGGCGAAGCCGTTGAACAAACTGAGGAAGATAGCGGATCTGGAATCAACAGGGTGCATTTGCTTTCTATGCTCCCTCCTGGAGGGCAGACGATGCTAGCGGCAGGAATGGTGAAGCTGCCGTATGAGACACTTGCATCCCTTAGCAGAGGCTCAGGGTGCCACCTTGACTTCAGGGCCACTTAGCATCTGCTTCTCCTTTTCATTTGTGTATTTACTTATTAATTGAAACGTAGAGAAGACAATACACAGCACGGAGAAGACAGAGAGCATGCTGGTACTGAGTCTGGTGGAAGCCAGAAACCTGTTGTGACACACACTCATCCCAAGAGTCAGTCAGCTTTTAGAAGTCTTAAATATTTAGCCACGAATTATTTCTGTGTCCATTATTATTTTGTATATCTCACTTTTCTCCAATCTGAGATAATTTCTATTAAGTTCCTTTTTTTTCTATTAGTTTCTTGTAGAACAAGTAATACATCTTTTAAACTTTGTCCTAAAAAAATATTTATTTTGTCTTCATTTTTTGGTAGGCATTTCTACTGGCAAAATTCCAGGCTGACATCCTTTCATTTTAATACTTTAGAGATAATATCATCCCATTAACTTAATGAGATATTACTGGTAATTCTTTTTGAAAAAAAAATTATTAATTTTTATTAGAAAGGCAGGTCAGATTTACACAGAGGAAAGACAGAGAAAGATCCTCCATCTGCTGCTTCACTCCCCAAATGGCTGCAACTGCCAGAGCTGAGTCAATCTGAAGCCAGGAGCCAGAGTTTCTTCCGGATCTCCCAGGTGGGTGCAGGGTCTCAGGACTTTGGGTCATCCTCAACTGCTTCCCAGGGCATAAGCAGGAAGCTGGATGGGAAGTGGAGCAGCTGGCAGCCATGTGGGATTCTGGCTCATGCAATGGGAGGATTAAGCGACTGAGCTATGTGCCAGGCCCTCGTATTTACTCTTCACAAACTGGTTTTCAGAAATCTGATGATGTAAGCCCTCCATGGTAATGTAGTAAGCTAATCTTCCACCTGCAGTGCTGGCATCCCATACTGGTGCCAGTTTGTGTTGCAGCTGGTCCCCTTCTGATCTGGCCTCCTGCTTACAGCCTGGGAAAGCAATAGATGACTCAAGTCCTTGGGCCCTGCACTCCCATGAGAGAGACCTGGAAGAAGCTCCTGGCTCCTGGCTTCAGATTGGCGTAGCTCCAGCCATTGTGGCATTTGGGGAGTGAATCAACGGACAGAACACCTCTTTCTCTCTGTCTCTTTTCTGTAAAATCTGCCTTTCAAAAATAAATAAGTAAGGGGCTCGGCAGCGTGGCCTAGTGGCTAGGGTCCTCGCCTTGATCCCATATGGCTGCTGGTTCTAATCCCAGCAGCTCCACTTCCTCTCTATCTCTCCTCCTCTCAGTATATCTGACTTTGTAATAAAAATAAAAAAAAAAAAAATAAAAAAAATAAATAAGTAAATAAATATATTTTTTAAATAGGGAATGTTATTTTGCTTTGTTTTGTAGTATTTCTTTGCTTCTGTCTTTGCTCAGACATGAACTGGTGCCCATACGGGGTGCTAGCGCTTGCAGGCAGAGTCTTAACATACTACGCTATAATGTTAGCGCCAAAAGTAAATTTTTAGTAGTCCTACCCTTCTGTAGGTAACTACAAATTCAAGAAACAATACACCAATTCCCACCTAAAAAGCTCTGCTGAACGCACCAAAGCAGATGTATTTTAGAGAAGATCAAAACCTTAGGAGAGGGCCCGGCGGCGTGGCCTAGCGGCTAAAGTCCTCGCCTTGAATGCCCCGGGATCCCATATGGGCGCCGGTTCTAATCCTGGCAGTTCCACTTCCCATCCAGCTCCCTGCTTGTGGCCTGGGAAAGCAGTCCAGGACGGCCCAATGCATTGGGACCCTGCACCTGCATGGGAGACCTGGAAGAGGTTCCAGGTTCCCGGCTTCGGATCAGCGCGCACCGGCCGGCTGCAGCTCACTTGGGGGGTGAATCATCGGATGGAAGATCTTCCTCTCTGTTTCTCCTCCTCTCTGTATATCTGGCTGTAATAAAATGAATAAATCTTAAAAAAAAAAAAAAAAAAACCTTAGGAGAAGGATTGGTCCCTGTGAGTTTGAGAACCCTGTCAATGGCCTGAGGGCAGACCACAATCACACAATAGCATATGATAGTTAACACTATGCTAGATGAGCCTCACATGGCTGAAATCCTTGCCTTGCATGTGCCAGGATCCCATATGGGCGCCGGTTCTAATATCAGCAGCCCCGCTTCCCATCCAGCTCCCTGCCTGTGGCCTGGGAAAGCAGTCGAGGACGGCCCAAAGCCTTGGGACACTGCACCCGCGTGGGAAACCCAGAAAAGGTTCTTGGCTCCTGGCTTCATATCGGCACAAATCCAGCCGTTGCGGTTGGTTGCTTGGGGAGTGAACCGGAAGATGTTAGACCATTCTCTCTGTCTCTTCTCCCCTCTGTATATCTGACTTTCCAATAAAATAAATAAGAAAATCTTTTTTGAAAGTTTATTCATTTATTAACAAAAAAAAGATTTTGGCTGGTGCGGTGATGTGGCAAGCTAAGTTTCTGCCTGCAATACTGGCTTCTCATATGGGTATCAGTTCATGTCCAGGTTGTTCCACTTCTTTAAAATTTATTTATTTTTGGGCCCAGAGTGGTGGCCTAGCGGCTAGAGTACTCACCTTGAACATGGTGGGATCCCACATGGGCGCCGGTTCTAATCCTGGCCGCCCTGCTTCCCATCCAGTTCCCTGCTTGTGGCCTGGGAAAGCAGTCAAGAATGGCCTAAAGCACTGAGACCCTGCACCCACGTGGGAGACCTGGAGGTTCCTGGCTCCTGGCTTTGGATCGGCGCAGCACCGACTGTTGTGGCCACTTGGGGAGTAAACCAATGGACAGAAGATCTTCTTCTGTCTCTCCTCCTCTCTGTATATCTGACTTTGCAATAAAAATAAATAAATCTTTCAAAAAAGATTTATTTTTATTAATTACATAGTATATAATATAAATAATAATTAACTATATATATTTAATATTTCAAGTGGACCATATTGGTTGAGATGTACTTGTGCCTGGCAGTGAGAGGTAACAACCTCAGAATGAATGACTGAATATGGCCAAACAGCCCTTTATGGCTGAACCATTTAAAAGGGCCTGACAACTGCCAATTAATCCCAGGATGTGTAAACTCATTGTCTCCTATCTTTCCACCTCCGGTAGTGAGCTGAAGTTGACTAGTGCTAACTTCAATTAAGATTCCAGAAACATGAACTAGGTTTCAATGTCCATTGACATGTATGAGAGCTGAATGTGATGTGGGACAAAATGGATTAGTCTGCTGTACATACTGGCAAGCACGGGAACTAGGGTAGGGGGTGGGCCTGGTGGGGGTTATTGTGGGTCACTCTGACTAGGCTGCTGCTCGCACTGCTTTACATGAGGGCCGAGTGTGTGCTGGGCAGAATCAGGCTGGACTGCAATACCCATTGGTTCCAGTGGAAGACAGGTCTGGAAACAGAACTGACCCAGCAAATGCAACCACCAGCTGATTGGGGCGATGGACTGTGCCAGGCTCTGTATTTATAAGTACAAGAATCTGGTCTGTTATCACCTCAAACAAAGTTTCTTTGGGGATCTCCTCAACTGAACTGTTGGACTCAGAACCCCAACCATGAAGAGAAGTGCAGGTTCCATGGTCTCACCATGGAGTGCATGGGTCAAAACTGAGCCTCCTAAGAGGCTCATATGTTGGCAGTGAAAAACTGGGGAAACAGACTCTAAGGCGGACTATGTCAATCAGTGGGTTCTGCAACAGCCTCATCGTGCTTGGAATGGTGAGATTGCCAGCAACTCAAACTGTTGAACTCTCAAAACCACTTGAGCAGGACCCTTGCAGCATGACCCACATTGGGGACCTGGGATGGGTGGGAGGCTGGGTGGGATTAACTGGTTGTTCTCCCTTTATCTCCCCATTTACCCTAGATAAAGAAAAAGAAGAGAATGTGGAAATAATAGTGTTACCCACTTTCCTGTAGTCCTTGAACCTTTGTGCCCTAATTAATCATGTAAAGATTGTCAAAAAAAAGAAAAAAAAAGATTTCAGAAACAGGGTCATAGCTGTGGTTTGTGGCTAAAAGCATAAAAAGTTGTCAGTTGTGTACATGAACATGCGTTGACACTGAGCTCTTGGGAGAGAGAAGTCACATCTTTCTCTTTGTTGCTAAGAGCCCAGCACCTGCTCCCTTGTGCTTGTCTTGGTCAGAGACACCTATGAAGTGCACGTGAGACAAGGGGGTAGGGGTGCCCAGGCACAGGACAGAGCCTCTTTCTAGTATGCCAACCTTTTTTTTTTTTTAAGATTTATTTGTTTTTATTGAAAAGGCAGATTTGCAGAAAGAAGGAGAGACAGAGAAAGAGAGAGATCTTCCTTCCACTCCCCAAATGGCTGGAATGCCTATAACTGAGCCAACCTGAAGCTTTTTCTTTTTTTGTGCCCCACATGGGTACAGGGGCCCTGGGCCATCACCTGCTGCTTTACCAGGCTGGATTGCAAATAAATCAGGATTCAAAGCAGCACCATGTGGGATGCTAGCGATTATGGGCGGAAGATAAGCTTATTGAGCCACTGCCCTAGTCCCTCTTCATGCGATCATTTTTAGAGAAAAAAAAAAAACACTTTAAATACTTTTTAAAAAATTGATTCTCATGAAGCATGTCCTATGCATAAATTCTAAAAATTGAAACTGAACTCCAAAGGAAGTATATTTTTGGATTTATGTCATTATTTGTTGCCAACTATAAACACAGATTTGATGAAGTGGCTTGTAGTGTAGCTAGTTAAAATGCTTCTTACAACACTGACATCTCACAACAGCATCAGTGTGACTCACAGACACTCCACTTCCAGTCTAACTCTCAGCTCATGTGCCCGGGCAGGCAATGGAAGACACTCCACGTGCTGGGGTCCTGCCACCCAAGTTGGGGATTGGCCCAGACCTGGGGCTGTTGTGGTCCTAGGAGCAGAGAACCAACAGATAGGTCTTTTCTGTTTGTCTCTGATGTTCTGCCTTTCAAATAAATAAATAAATGAGTCTTTAAATTTTTTTATCTGAATGTTCAGCAAAAAGATACAGAGTATGTACTGTAAAGTTATGACAGCATTTCCATTCGCTTCTGTCTTCTGTCTCCCTTGGACCCTCTCGCTCCCCTTTTAGGAGTACTTCAGGCTCACTGGGAACAGGAAGGTTAGTCTCACCTCAAGGCCTTTAACTGCATCACACCCTTAAATGAAGTATAAGGACAGATCCACAGGTCATAGGAGTTAAGATGGGGCCATGTCTGTAAGGATAATTCATTACTCAGCTGGCCAGGGTCACCCAGGACAAGAGTTAGGTTGCAAACGGGAAACCAAGGATGGTCTCCCAATGAAACTGTTGAATTTATCTGGACAATAAGATGCTGAACTCTCCACATGGTCCATACCCGCAATGAAGGAATCATGACTGGATATGATCTGTACCTGTAACAATATGGGGGAATTCAATATGGGGGAGGGCTTGGAGAGGGGTTGGGGGAACCCCAGAGCCTATGAAACGGTGTCATAAAATGACATAAAATTTTTTAAAAAAAGGTTGCAAATGGGGCAGGTGCCAAGGGATAGTAGGTTCCACCTCCACCTATGATGTCAGCATCCCATATAGATGCTGGTTGGAGTCCTGCCTTCTCCACTTCCGATTCAGCCTTCTACTTATGGCCAGGAAAGCAGTGGAGGATGGCCCAAGTGCTTGGATCCCTGCACCCACATGGAAGACCCAGAAGAAGCTCTTCTGATTGGCTCAGCTCTGGCTATTGCAGCCATTTGGGGAATGAACCAGTGGATGGAAGACGTCTCTCTTTCTCTGTCTCTCTCTGTAATTTTGCCTTTCAAAAAAAAAAATAAATAAATCTTAAAACCAAAAAAAGGCAACTTTTTTTGGTCAAAAGCCCTCCTGGCAGCTGCTGGACTGGCAGAAATGGGACTGGTCTTGTCCATCCAGCTCCCAACCCTCTGTTACAGGGAAGTCAGAAATCATCTCTCTTCCTTGGCAACCACCCATCAGGCCCTCTGCCAACCACCACAACGAAAACCCAAATGGCACAAACACAGATTTTCCAGGCCTAGTAGAGTTCCCAGAGATCAGTGCTGATCTGTTTCCAGGAGTCATAGAGTGAGGATGCGAGGCAAAAGTGACCTGTCACCTTTTACTTCCGTTGGCAAAAGCAACACTATTTTTGTGATGGGGATCCTGGTCTCCCCTAGACGTTGGCAGGAACTGGAGTACTTCGTGAGTAGGGCCCTGATGTCCTCCCCACAGAGCTGATGTAGGTAGGGTCTGAATGGGTGCCACGGCAAGTGGGAAGTGCTCCCGATGGGGGCTGAGGAAGCTTGGGGCATCCCAGGGACAGAATGTGCTGGCTCAGTTCCTGAGTCATCCTCAAACTCTTCCCCACTTTCCTGTCACTAATCAGTTCCAGCTGCATGCTGTCCTGGAGGTCACTTCCCATATGGCTTCTAGGAACTCATGACTAAGGGAGGGGATGTGCGTGGTGCTCGCATGTGTGCATGGGAGGGGGGTTGTCTTCTCAAAAACAGAGGTGTTCAGGATAACAGTTTGGAGAACTCAGTCCCATTCAGCCAAAGAAAGCTCCTTGCATTTTGACTCTCTCAAGGTTCTAACGAGAACACAGGCCATGGGCCAACACCCCTCCACATACGCTGTACACACACATGCTAACACACCCCTCCACACACATACACCAACACATTCCCTACACACACACACACATACCAACACACCCCTCACCCCTCCACACATACATGCCAACACCCCTTGACACACATACCAACGCACCCCTACACACACGTACCAACACCCCTACACACATGCCAACACCTTCCACACACATGTGTCAACACCTTCCATACACGTGTCAACACCCCTCAACACACACACCAACACACTCCTCCACATATACATGTTAACACATACACATGTCAGCACATCCCCGTGCACACACCAGCACACACTCCCACACACATGCCAACACTCCCCCCACACCAACATATCCCCTCCACACACACACACCAACAGATCTCCTCCACACACATACTAACAAACTCCCCTCCAAACACACCAACACCCCCCCTCACACACACGCCAACATACTCCTCCACACAATATGCCAACAACCTATACACTCCAATAACCCTCTACACACACACCTCCACATACACATGCCAACACACCCCCTGCTCACACATATACCAACACCCACCCACACACCCACATACACACCTCTCTCTGGATCAAAGACAGGACCTGGGCCAGCACTAACTTAGTTTCGACTATAGTTTTTCTCCTTTCAGCTCTCACTTTCAGGTCCTGTTTATAGACCGGGATGTGCAGCCCTTCAATCTACCTCATTGCTCTTTCCTCAACCACTCCTCCCCCACAGACAAGCTGTGGGTAGCTGTCAGAGAGGGAGGATGATGGGTTTAAGCATGGTTTTTCCTTAGCAACCTCTACAAGGGGCCGGTACAATGATTCTGCAGGCTGATTCTCTGCCTGTAGTGCTGGCATCCAGTATGAGCACTGCTTTAACTCCCAGCTGCCCCACTCCTATGCAGCTCCCTGCTTACAGCCCAGGAAAGCAGAGGAAGATACCTCAGGTTCTGGAATTCCTGCACCCATGTTGGAGACCTAGGGGATGTTCCTGGCTCTTGGCTTTGTATTGCCTGAGCTCTGGCTGTTTCAGCCATTTGGGGAATGAACCAGTGGATGGAAGAAGTCTCTATTTCTTTGTAACTCTGTTTTTCAAATAAAAATAAAATAAAATAAGAAAAAAAGAAAGGGGTCAGGCGTGATGGCCTATAGGCTAAAGTCCTCACCTTAAATGCCCGGGATCCCATTTGGGCATTGGTTCTAACCCTGGCAGCTCCACTTCCCATCCAGCTCCCTGCTTGTGGCCTGGGAAGGCAGTCGAGGACGGCCCAATGCCTTGGGACCCTGCATCCGTGTGGGAGACCTGGAGGAAGTTCCTGGCTCCTGGCTTTGGATCAGAGCAGACTGGCCATTGTGGTTGCTTGGGGAGTGAATCATTGGATGGAAGATCTTCCTCTCTGTCTCTCCTCCTTTCTGTCTATCTGACTTTGCAATAAAAATAAACAAATCTTACAAAAAAAAGAAAAGAAAAAAGAAAGAAACTTCTGTAAACATTTGCCCCTGGCCATAGCCCAGTGTCTCCCAATCCTTAGAAGATAGCTGCAGAAGCCTGCTATTCAGTTTGTGACTGTTTCAAGCATTTTGATTAAATCTATTTCTGTACAAACTCTTTTGTTCACTCTTCTATTCCCAATTTGTGAGAAGAAAGGTGGCCCAGCTTTTAGGCCACTACTACCCACGTGGTAGACAAGGATGGGGCTCCTGGCTTCTGGCTGCTGCCTGCCCCAAGCTTGGCTGATGCAGGCATTTAGGGCAGTGAGCCTGTTGGTAGTGGGATCTCCACATCTTCTACGTCTGTCATTCTGCCTTTCAAATAATTTACTTTTTTTTTTTATTTAAAAGACTGAGTTGCACAGAGACAGAAAGAATGAGAGAAGGGTTTTCCATCTGCTAGTTCACTCCCCAAGTGACTGCAACAACTGGAATTGAGCTGAAGCCAGGAGCCAAGAGCTTCCTCTGGGTCTCACATGTGGGTATAGGGTCCCAAGGATTTGGCCTATCCTCTACTGCTTTCCCAGACCATAAGCAAGGAGCTGGTTGGGAAGTGGAGCATCCAGGTCATGAACCAGTGCCCATGTGGGATGCTGGTGCTGGTAGGTGGAGGGTTATCCTGTTGAGCCGTTGTGTTGACCCCGAACAAGTGAATCTTGAAGGGGAGGTGGGAGATAAAGCAGTAAAGAAGTAAGTTCTCTTTGGTGGACAGGCTGGTCATCTGTCCTAACCCTTGACCCATGCAGTGAGACATGATTAATCTAGAAGGAACAACAGCGAGGTAAACCTGTCTAGGGGCAGGCACTGATGCTGTGGGAAGAATTGGTCCTTGCACCCGTCCTTGCTCTGGGGGAATTTGTTTGGATGTCTGCTGGGGACTCCTGAAGGCTGGAGGTCTTTTACAGCCCCCAGGCTCTGCTGGGAGACCAGAAACCACATGTTAGGGACTTACAAGATCTCAACACCTTCCTCCCACAAGGGTGTTGTTGGAATTTAAATGAGTTAAACTATTTAACAGTCACCTTTGCTATTTTACTCTCCTCCTCCTGGCTCCCTGGCTTTTAGAATGTGATTATATTCCCACAGGCCTGTGAGAAGCCAGAGTAAGTGTCTAGGGAGTAGAAAAAAAGGAGAAAAGAGATGAGAAAGCCCATGCAGGGGGCTTAGCAGGAGCTGGTCCCCAAATCTCATCATTTCCTGGGTGTATCAGCCTTGGAAAGGTCTCTGTCACTTCTCACTCCTATACTCTGTCTTTCCCAGCCTGTCACATCATTTAGGACTTAGTCACCCAACTGGCCAACAGCTGGGGTTGGGTTGGGGACGGGAGCAGAATCACTGAGGGCAACAATATGAGTCAGGAGGATCCCCCACCCTGATCTGTGGTGACCAGGTCTGTCATGGTCTCCTGACCTTTCAGCCTGGGGCTTGTGGGGAGGGCATAGGTCGGGATCCCACTGAGAACATGAGGTCAGTTTTCCCTATTCTTACTTCACCATGCATTTGAATCATATGCAAATGTGGCATGACGCAGGGATGATAGTGGCACTTTCAGTGTGTCCAGTTTAAAGGACAAAGCTGTGGGAGTCAGTGGGGTCTGGAAGGAGCATGAATGGTGGGATCACCACCGGGATTTTGAATATGGGTCAGGTCAGTTAGAAGCTCCACATCCTTGGTTTTTCCTTTCTGGGTCTCCATTTTCTCTTACAAAAAAACCAGCTAGAGAGGCGCCGGCGCCATGGAGTACAGCCTTTGCCTGTGGTGCCGGCATCTCGTATGGGTGTTGGTTCCTGTCCTGGCTCCTCCACTTCTGATCCAGCTCCTTGCTAATGCATCTGGCCCATGTGGGAGACCTGAGCCGCTCCATGATCCAGGCTCCTGGCTTCAGACGAGCCCAGTTTCAGCCACTGCAGTCATTTGGGGAGTGAACCAGCAGGTGGAAGATCTCTAGTCTTCCTTTCTCTATATAAGTCTGCCTTTCAAATAAAAATAAAATAAATCTTAAAAAATCAACCAGAGGAATTCTTTACATCATGGTTGGTTATGAGAAAAGAATAATGTATAAAGCATCCAGTACATAATAGGTATTTTTAAGATATTTTAATTTATTTTTCAGGAGGAGGGGTGGAGACAGAGAGAGAGGGATTAACACCCTGAAACGGTCACTGTGGTTGGGGCTGAGCCAGGAGGAAGCTGAGAGCCTGGCAATTACTCCAGGTCTCTCGTGTGGGCTGCAGGGACCTGACCACTGGAGCCCTACACAGTGCACATTAGCAGAAAGCTGGAATAAGAGGCAGAGCTGGACCCAGACCCATTCATTCTGAGGTGGAATATAGGTGTGCCATGTGGGGTCTTCACTGCTGTGCCGAATGCCTGTCCCTATAGCAGGTATTTTTTTCTCTTACATTTCATTCAAGGTCCTCTCTAAATTCTGGCTCCCACCACTCTCCTAGCATTGTCCTAGCATTGTCATTAATTTAACTCTTTCTTTCTTTCTTTCTTTCTTTCTTTCTTTCTTTCTTTCTTTCTTTCTTTCTTTCTCTCTTCCTTTCTTCCTTCCTTTCTTTCTCTCTCTCTTTCTTCTTTCCTTCCTTTCTGTTTAATATTTATTTATTTTTATTGGAAAGAGAGATTTACAGAGAAGGAGAGAGGATTTTTCTTGCTCTGATTCACTCCCCAAGTGGCCACAACAGGCCAGAGCTGAGCCAATCCAAAGCCTGGAGCTTCTTCCAGGTCTCCCACACAGGTGCAGGGTCCCAAGGCTTTGGGCCGTCCTCTACTGATTTCCCAGGCCACAAGCAGGGAGCTGGAAGGGAAGTGGAACAGCTAGGATGTGAATTTGCACTCATATGGAATCCTAGCACATGTAAGCCAAGGATTTAGCCATTGAGCCATCACCCTGGGCTAGGCCTAGCTCCATGCTGTCCCTACCCTTAAAACTCCTTCATGCCGTCTGACTGCCAGGCTCCCTGCAGGGATAGCTGCCCACAGTCCTGGGAACCTGAGGATGGCTCCCTTTCTGCTTCTGACTTCCTGGCTACCTGCTTTGCAGATGCCTGGGCATGCTTCACCCTGTCTGGAAGTTCCCTGAAGACAGACACGCTGTGAGAGCTTTCTTGTGTCCTTGTTGAACTTGTCCTGCACCCCCCACAAGTACGTTCTGAGTACCTTAACTCCTAGAAACAGGGAGTTCTTACGGTAGATCTAAGTGGACATCAAGAGCATTTAATCTCCTAACTTGTTCTTTATGTAAAAAAGTAGATTTGGGCCCAGTGCAGGGGCTTAGCAACTAAAGACCTCGCCTTGAACGCCCCGGGATCCCATATGGGCACTGGTTCTAATCCCGGCAGCTCCACTTTCCATCCAGCTCCCTACTTGTGGCCTGGGAAGGCAGTCGAGGATGGCCCAAAATCTTGGGACCCTGCACCTGCGTGGGAGACCTGGAAGAAGTTCCAGGTTCCTGGCTTCAGAACGGCACAGCACCGGCTGTTACGGTCACTTGGGGAGTGAATCATTGGATGGAAGGTCTTCTTCTCTGTTTCTCCTCCTCTCAGTATATATGACTTCGTAATAAAAATAAATAAATCTTAAAAAAAAAAAGATGTATATAAACAGAAAGCTGCCTCAAGAGGAGAGCCAGGACTTGAACCCAAACACACAGGCATCCCAAGTGGCATCCTAAGCGCCAAGTCAAATGCCTGTCCCACAAAACATTTTGCACTTAGGGACTGCACTGTGGCACAGAGGGTTAAACCATGGCTTTTGATGCCAACGTTCCATACCAGAGTGCCAGTTTGAGTCCTGGCTGCTGTTCCACTTCCAATCCAACTTTCTGCTGAGGTGCCTGGGCAGCAGAAAGTGGCCCAAACACCTGAAGCCCTGTCACCCTTGTGAGACACATGGGCGCAATTAAAGCTTCCTGCTTTTGACCTGGCCTGGTTGTTGCAGCCCTCTGGAGAGGGAATCTCAGGATATATCTCTTTCCCTGTTTGTGTCTCTGTTCCAATCACTATGCCTTTCAAATAAATAAAATACATCTTTAAAAATATTTTGTATTGAGCTTGGTGTGATGACTCAGTTGGCCAATCTTACCCTTGAAAGCACTGGCTTTCCATATAGGTGCTGCTTTGTGTCCTTGCTGCTCCACTTCCCATCCAGCTCCTTGCTTGTGGCTTGGGCAGAGTTAGAGAGAGAGAGAGAGAGAGAATGAATGTGGATCTTCCATTTGCTGATTTATTTCCTAAATGGTTTCAATGTCTATGGCTGGTTCGGGGAGAAGCCTGGAGCCTGAAATTCCTTCTGGATCTACCACATGGATGCAGGGGCCCAAGCACGTGGCCACCCTCTACTACTTTCCTCAGATGCATTAGCAGGAAGCTGAGTCGAAAGTGGAATAGTTGGGGGCCCGGTGCGATAGTGTAGTGGTACGCCTTGCACGCACCGGGATCCCAGGTGGGCGCCATTTCTAATCCCAGCGGCCCTGCTTCCCATCCAGCTCCCTGCTTGTGGCCTGGGGTAGGCAGTTGAGGACGACCCAAATCCTTGGGATCCTGCACCTGCGTGGGAGACCCAGAGGAGCTCCTAGCTCCTGGCTTTGGATCGGCTCAGCTCCAGCCGTTGCGGCCACTTGGGGAGTGAACCATTGGATGGAAAATCTTCCTCTCTGTCTCTCGTCTTCTTTGTATATCCGCCTTTCCAGTAAGCATAAATAAATCTTAAAAAAAAAGTGGAGTAGTCAAAACTCAAATCAGCCCTTTTACATGAATGTTGCATTACAGGTGGTGGTTTAACCTGCTGTCACCCCATAATCCCTCTTCAAGGTGTTTTAGAGAAATTTGCAGTTCATTATCATTGTCTATGCTTGAACTTTTTTGAAGTATGCTTGTATTTCTTCCTTTGCTAGAGAAGGCAGGTGGACTGTAATGCTGAAGGTAAGGGACTAGCTGGCCCAGGTCCTGGGGTCCTGGAATATCCAGCTCCAGGGCTTGACTAGGGCTTGTATCCTCAGCCTTTCCAGAGAGTCTGCTTCTCATTCTGCCAGGATGGCCATCCTCGGGACGGGATGTCCTGTTCTTGACACCAGCAGAGGACTCAGAGGAGGACAATGAAGGTTCTTCTTGGTTTCCGCTGTCCAGTAGGGCAGGGGTTAATGGTGAATTGCAACACATCAGAGGGCTGAGTCACCTCCCCCTGCCACTCCCCCCA
The DNA here is from genome assembly GCF_030435755.1 of Ochotona princeps. Lineage (NCBI taxonomy): Eukaryota > Metazoa > Chordata > Mammalia > Lagomorpha > Ochotonidae > Ochotona > Ochotona princeps. The sequence continues at coordinate 16,068,324 of NC_080846.1, read as the reverse complement.
CCCCCATTCCCCTCAGCTGCAGTTTCCTAAAGAGGACCGGAGGCTGGCAGGGAAAAGACCTGGAAGTGAGGGTCCCACCGTCCAGCCCTGCTCCAGGCTCCACAGGCTCCTGGAAATCTTAGGTCCAAGGTCACAGCTAGCCTCTGGAGCTCCTGTCTGCTCGGATCATGAACTGGCAGAAGCTGTGGCTGGGCTTCCTGTTCCCCATGACAATATCAGGCCAGGCCCTGGTGCCTGCAGAAGAGGCAGCTCTGGTGAGTCCCTGGGGAAAGAGGGCTCCGGGCTAGGGCAGACAGGGATTACTGCCTCCTAGTCCTGTCCTAGCCTTCCTGCTGACCTTCAACCCCTGGTGCCCTGCACTGCAGTAGGCTCTGCCCCCAGCCCTCTCCTCCTTTTTCTCCGCATTCCACCTGAGCTCTAAGATGCCCCTCCCTCTCCACCTCTCTCCTTTCCTTCTGATGGGCTTGTCAGGTCCCTTAGAAGCTGACACTAAGGTTACCTCCCTTCTCACTCTGCTCACTTCCACTCACGTCATAGGAATACCTGATTCAGTATGGGTATCTACAGAAGCCTCTAGAAGGACCTCATGTCTTCAGTCCAGAAGATATCATGGAGGCTCTGAGGTGAGCGGTCATCAGCGCATGCGTTCAGAGCTGCGGTGGCAAGGCTACCTTCCTTCATCTCATCCCCCTCTCCCCATGCCTACCTCTACCTGACCTCAATCCACGTCAAAGTATCCTTGCTAGGGTGGTGGGCTGTGATGATGATGTGACACAACTGGTGGATCTTCCCAGGCTCTAAGTACTCTTTTGGAGCCTGAACCACCTTATATGCAAAATGCTAACATTTCATTATGGTCCACATGAAGTATAATTTACTGGTAAAATTGGGAGTTGAGTCGTTGATCTGATACACATTGAATTCAGCATTTGCTTATTCCCATTTTGTAGTGTTCCACAATATTTGGGTTGCAGCAAATTGTTATTCTTCTTGCTCTTAGACACATTCAGATCCCTTGAAAATCCCCAGGACCGGGCCCGGTGGCGTGGTCTAGCGGCTAAAGTCCTCGCCTTGAAAGCCCCGGGATCCCATATGGGCGCCGGTTCTAATCCCGGCAGCTCCACTTCCCATCCAGCTCCCTGCTTGTGGCCTGGGAAAGCAGTTGAGGACGGCCCAATGCTTTGGGACACTGCACCCGCGTGGGAGACACGGAAGAGGTTCCAGGTTCCCGGCATCGGATCGGCGTGCATCGGCCCGTTGCGGTTCACTTGGGGAGTGAATCATCTGACGGAAGATCTTCCTCTCTGTCTCTCCTCCTCTGTGTATATCTGGCTGTAATAAAATGAATAAATCTTTAAAAAAAAAAAAAAAAAAAAAAAAAAAGAAAATCCCCAGGACCTCGGATGGTCCACGGGTGGATTACATTTGCCCAGGGAGCTGGCTAGGTTGGGAGGTGAGTTCTTCCAAAAATGAAGGCTGAGGGAGGGTGAGTCACCATAGGGACAATCCCCAGAGCACGGGGACAGGTGCCTCCCCAAAGGCGACAGCCAGAAGGTATGGCAGGGCAGAGAATACTGCACCTGGGACATTGTCAAACAAGAGACACTGTGTAGGGGGAGGTAATGCTGCAGGCTGGCTGTCATTTCTGAGGAACACAAGAGCAAGTCCCAGTTCTCAGGGCTGAGGCCTGGGGTGACCCCATCCACTTTAGAGACCTTGTGAGACCTGACCATCGTCTTGGGCAGCAGGAGGCCTCAGGGCTTTTCCCAGGTCCCATTCTGGCAGGATCCCCTCCTTCAGTAGGCTCGTCTCTCTCTCTTTCCAGAGCTTTTCAGCAAGCATCTGAGCTGCCAGTCTCAGGGTGGCTGGATGATGCCACAAGGGCCCGTATGAGGCAACCTCGTTGTGGCCTGGCAGACCCCTTCAACCAGAAGTCACTTAAGTACCTGCTGCTAGGTGAGGATTGAGGTGGAGAAAGGGAGAGCAATGGGAGTGTGGTGTCACCCTGGAGTACAGGTAGCTTTGGGATGTCCTGGGACAGTTTAATACTGACTGGGTTGGCATCTGTCTGTAGGGATTGTGAATGCCCAGGCCCGGGGAGCTCCAGTGATGTCAGATGCATCTGCGCCTCTAATCTGTTTTCTGGTTCCTTACCCAGGCCGCTGGGGGAAGAAGCATTTGACCTTCCGCATCCTGAACCTGCCCTCCACCCTCCCATCCCATGTCGCCCGGGCAGCCCTGTTGCAAGCCTTCCAGTACTGGAGTAACGTAACCCCTCTGACCTTCCAGGAAGTGAAGACTGGCTGGGCTGACATCCGTCTTTCCTTCCATGGCCGCCAGAGCCTGTATTGCTCCAACACTTTTGATGGGCCTGGTAGGCACCAGTTCTCAGTGTCTGCTTCCTAGACTGCTAAGACTTCCTGGATCTTCTTGGGTCCAGACGTCTGGAACCTTAGTTCTCAGGCTTCTCTAGGTCCACTTGCACCCTACAGGCTCTAACCATTCTCTGACATTCCCTAAGGGAGTAATTGTTTACGTAGCTGGGGCCTCATCAGGCCTTTTCTTTGACATGTGTGCCCTGACCTCAGAGAGGAGAGAGAGTATGGGGCATCCCTGAGAGAACTAGGGGAAGACAGGGGAATCTGAAAGGAAGAAAGGCCACTCAAGAGACAGGAAATACAGCTGGGGGAATTCTACAGGACTACAGCAGCGTCATTAACATGTGGGCTCTGACCCAATCTGGGGCGCCTGACCTCCTTCCTGTCCATTTTGTCTTTGTCCAGGGCGAGTCCTTGCCCATGCTGACATCCCAGAGTTGGGCAGTGTGCACTTTGATGAAGATGAGCTCTGGACTGAAGGCACCTACCGAGGGGTGAACCTGCGCATTATTGCAGCTCATGAGCTGGGCCATGCCTTGGGGCTTGGACACTCCCGATACACCAAGGCTCTCATGGCTCCTGTCTATGCTGGCTACCACCCCTACTTCAAGCTGCACCCGGATGATGTGGCTGGGATCCAGGCTCTATATGGTCAGTCCTCTTCCACAGCGAGTTTGAGAGTCAGTCTGACCAGCATCTCTCCAGGCTTGACGAGACAGATCTAGCTTCAGGGCTTGGGGGATGGAGTGGTGTGATTTATGTCTGTTTCCCCAGCCCAGCCTTTTTCACTTTTAGGAAGTGCTTGTCTTCAACTCTTCCGTGTCTTATCTTCCCTCCAGGTTACTTGCCCTCTCACTGTTCTTGGGGCTAGGGAATGCACATTACAGTAATCCTCCTTCCCCTTTTCTGGGGGCTTCTCAAAGTACATTGTGTCTCCTGCTGATCTCACTGTGATGTCACCTACCACCAAGGCAAACCCAAGGAGTCCATTTGTCCCAATATCTGGGTCCTCTGGGCAAGTGGAGAGGTCAGGTGCTATGAGTTCCCTCCCTGTACCGCATTATCTCTTGTAGGCAAGAAGATCCCAGAGACCAGAGATGAGGAAGAGATGGAGCTGTCCACTGTATCCCCAGTGCCCACAGAGCCCAGTCCCATGCCAGACCCCTGCAGTGGTGAACTGGATGCCGTGATGCTGGGTGAGGTCTTCCTCCCTACCCACAGATCCCCAGGGCAGGCAGTAGGGGACAGCCTGCTGACCCTCTATCCTGGACAAATGGGAATGACATGGGACTTCAGCATGAGCAATGGTGGTTAGACCCTAGGCAGAAGTTGTGGCCTAGAGAAGGATGGCACAGAGCCAGATTGAAGGCAGGCCAGATGGGCACTGAGGGAGGCTGCCACCATGCAGGAGCCACCAAAACATCTGGAAATGCAGCCAGATGGAGAACGCTACATTAATGGGAATTTGTATTCAAGAGGCTGTGGGCTTGGTTGGAGGGCAAACTGGAAGCCACTTGGAGTAGAGCAAGAGGGCCTGGAGGAGGAGGAGCCATCTGCAGGGAATCTGGATGAATGCACTTGAGCTAAAGTGCTCTGCATAACCAGACAGAGGCTGGGTACTGGATATGCCTCCTGGACCTTCAATTTTTTCCCTGAATTATTACCATTTAGTGATTCATTTTAAAAGAAAAAGTCCATGGAAGGAGGGTGACTGATCTGTTGGTCAGCGACATCCATGTCTCTATTTTTTGTTAAAGATTTTTAAAATTTTTATTGGAAAGGTAGATTTACAGAGAGGAGAGACAAAGATCTTCCATCTGTTGGTTCACTCCCCAAGTGGTTGCAATGGCCAGAGCAGAGCCTTTTCGAAGCCAGGAACCAGGAACTTGTTCCAGGTCTCTTCAGGGGGACAGGGCCCAAGGCTTTGGGCCATCATCTATTGCTTTCCCAGGCCATAAAGAGGGAATTGGAGCATCTGGGACATGAACTGGCACTCATTTGGGATCCGGGTGCTTGCAACGGCAGGATTAGCCAATTGAGCCATTGTGCCAGGCCTCACAAGTCTCTATCTGACCCCTGGCTCCTTGATATATTGCTACAACTTTGCTCTCAGGACCTGGTGGAAAGACTTACGCCTTCAAAGGGGACTATGTGTGGACTGTGACCAACTCAGGGCGGGGACCCCTATTCCGCATTTCTGCCCTGTGGGAGGGGCTTCCTGGCAACCTGGATGCTGCCGTCTACTCCCCACGAACACAGAGGATCTACTTCTTCAAGGGTAAGGGGGCTGACGAGAGCGTCTCCCTAGGAGACAGCGGAATGCAAGGGGCCTAGTTGCCACCCCAAGACACAGGGGATTTGTTCTGTTCTCACTGTCCATAGGAGACAAAGTGTGGCGCTACATCAATTTCAAGATGGTTCCTGGATTCCCCAGGAAGTTGAATCGCATAGCACCGAACCTGGATGCAGCTTTCTATTGGCCTTTCAACAAAAAGGTGTTCCTCTTGAAGGTATAAAGTTCAAAGCCAGTGTGAATTCCTTCTGAGGAGGGTACAGGGCTTCCTACTGAGAGGCATGGCCTTGCTCAGTGGAACGGAGATCTTCAGCAGCCGGGGGTGGGTGGGGTGGGAGTCTCGAGGGCCTTCCTCATCTTCCTCTTCTCCCTACCTACCCTCTACCCAGGGCTTAGGGTACTGGCAGTGGGATGAGCTGGCTCCAGTGGACTTCAGCCGTTATCCCCAACCCATCTCAAGCTTGTTTACGGGAGTGCCACCCCAGCCCTCAGCTGCTGTGAGTAGGCATGATGGCCGAGTCTACTTCTTCAAGGGCAAAAAATACTGGCGTCTCAATCGACAGCTTCGGGTGGAGAAAGGCTACCCCAGAAGCATTGCCCACGACTGGATGCACTGTCACCCCCAGACCCCGGATGCTACCCTCTCAAGTGGAGTTAACACTGGCTCAGTCATGAAGAGAACCTTGACTACTACTCTTTCAGTCACAGACCCCACCTTGAATGCTGACACTGTCTTGGGTTTGACTCCTTCAGCCACAGACTCGCCCATTCTTGCCTTATCTCCCAATGTTATTGACCCAGACAGCTAAGGTCTGCTCACTGAGCAATGCAGGCACTGCACCAGGTGTGGAAACCATGGACCCCTGGCCCGGTTCCAGCGCTAGCCACAACTCTTCCATGCTCTCTCCATCCATCACTTTGACTTGGCTCCCCAAGCTCTGTCCATTCCCTCCCCATAACAGAGAGTGCTTCTGGCTGTGTCTTCTACTCTCTGGAGGCCGATGGTGGAGGGACGTGTCAGCCAGGCCTGTAGCTGACAAGTGGGAACAGCTGGGATGACTGGGTGCTTGTTTCCCCTTCTGTACAGTGTGAGAAAGAACATGGCATATAAAATGAGCAAGGGCTTTGGAATCCTTGAGAATTCCGTTTGCAAGCTAATTAACCTTGGTGAACCTTGGAGTTCACAATCCTGCAGAGTGGTTGCATGAAATGAAATACTGTGTATGAAGTCCCCGGCAGAGGGCTGGGTGTATTGATGTTTAATAAAGGCAGACTCCGAGGTGGATGAGTGAGGACTGCCCAGCTCTTCCTTTTGCTGTCTGGTGTGTGGCCCTGACAGTAGGCTGGGGGACCTCCACCAAATCCGTAAGGGACAGATCTGTCCATGTGGCTCTTTGCTTTGGGGTGCACAGAGAGAAGAGAGCAGTAACAGCAGGGGTCAGACTCCCCAGTTCAGTATTTAATGCCATTTTATTCAATGCTGTCAAGGTCTTCCTCCCTCCCGTTACAGCCTTGCTGCCCTTACAGTCTTCCTTCATGCTGTCTAGGGATTTGGAAAATGGACCTTAGGCAAGAGAGGCAGTTAGGATGGGTCAGTGACTGCAACCAACTTCTGGTTAAGTATTAATATCCACTGTGAGGTGGAGAAGGCACTTGTCTGCCATGCAGAGCCTCAAGACCAGGCTTCCCTGGGGAACAAGGGCCAGCCTGGCATGTGAGCCCTTGTTCTCTCCTCGGGACAGGAAGGAGCAGGTGGATGCTGAGGCAGGCCTGGCTCTGTGCTCTTCCCTAGTTGGGAAGGAGAGAAAGGGAGGCACCACAGAGGGTAGTGCTCCCAACTGAGGTAGGAGGAGGGGCTCAAACCTATGGGGGTGCAGGGAGAAAGGCCAACAAGAAAACCAACAGCCTTCTCATGGGAGGCCCAGAGGTTAGGGGGTCCTGGAACTCCACCGTGTCCTTCTTCCCACCAAAAAGCTTTCAAATGCCTGAGGAGGTCCCCAGATTTTCTGTAATTCCTATAGGAAACCAAACCTCTTGTTTTACCACTGTGAGGCACAGTGAAACAGGTATTTAAAGAGTCAAGGGTCCTCCTTGGTTTGGAGAGAATTTAGGGGGTCAGTTCCTTTGGGCACGAGGGCATCTCTGTTACTGGTCATATTTCCATTGCTTAGCACGCCTTTTCTCCTTGCAAGATTCCTATGCATCCCAGAAATATATCCTTTCAGGGCTGGTGGGTTAAGAGCATCGATGCCATTCCCTCTTCCAAGAGCTAGGGAAGTTTGTGTGTGGGATCTGTGCGCTCAGGTGCTGACCACCTAGGGTTCCCAGGCCCTTTCTAGGGGTAGGGACAGGACTAGAGGCCGAAGGTCAGGGCTGGGTGGAGTCACAGGGTGTTGTGAGAGGCACAGTGGACCCACAGTCAGAATCCAGGTCCAGGGTGGGGTGGGGGGCCGTGGCCTGGGTGCCTGGTCCCACTTGGCGGTCTCGAAGACTCTGGAGATAACTCTGGAGGGACACAGGGCAGAGAAAGAGGAAGGAAGAGGTTGGGTCAGAATCTCCCTTCCACCCTAATCAGCCCCATGTGTCTGGTGCCCAACCCTCCCCCGGCTGCCTTTCCTCCCACTCACCGGAGCCAGACTGTCCGCAGGGCTCCGGGCATTAGGGGAGAGCTGGCGCCGATAGCTGCCCTCACAGGGCCCCACACCAGAGGGAGTGCGATGCCACTTGGCCTCTTGCTGGTGGATCCGAAGGAGCTGGAGCCGTCTTTGCTGTTGGCTCCCCACCACTGCTTGGGAGGGGCGACGCAGACTCAAGGATGCCTCCTTGGGCCATCAATCCCACCCACCAACGGGGAATGTGCACACTTAGATAAACCCACTTGGCCTTCCTTTTATGGTTTTCTCAGACCTCATCTTTCCCCCAACACTGGTCTATAAGAAATTCTTGGGAATTCTATTCTTTCCTCCTGCTTTTCCCCAACACTTCTCTTTCCATGAGGGTCCAAAGTAATTCCTCCCTGCTTGCCCCTGACAATTTCTCTCCTCAGTTCCTGGATCCTCCAATGTCAACCCAACTTTCAATGTCCTGCTTGACTGCCCTGGCTCCCCTGCCCACCCCTTAGGGTATTCCTCTCCTTCCCCTCCTCAGGTTTAGGAACTAGGGGATATATATAGGCATAGGTTGGCTGCTTCTGTACCTACCACAGCACTAACTCACCGTTGGCGTGGCCTCCATGTTCCTCAGCCATGAGCTTCCACTGGGCCAGGGCCCCAAGGGTCCCCAAGGCTGGCCAGGTCCCCAGTAAGACCCAGCTATACCAGCAGAGAGGAGGCAAGGTCGGAAGTGCCTGCAGGCGTTGGCCCAGCCGTGTGCCCAGTGCTAATCCCTCCAGTAGATAGTCAGCACAGGCTACCAACAACGCAGCACCCAGCAGGGCTGTGCCCAGAACTGTGAATGGACGTGGCCACCGAAGTGTGAGCAGGGCTCCCAAGAGTGCCAGCCCTATCAGCCCCCCAGCCGGCACCCAGGCTGAAGGTGGCTGGTAGATGGGTTCAGTGCCCAGTACAGTCCCCGCACCCAAGGTCAGACCCAGCAGGATACCAGTCAGGAAGAGCCCGACGCTGCGAACCAGCATGGTGACCAGGCCACAGAGGAGTCCGATGCCCAGTGAGATGCCCGCGCTCACCTCCAGGCTCAATTGTGTCTGCAACACCTGCTCCTTGTAGCACAGCAGGAAGATTACCAGAGATCCGGATAGCAGGCCCGAGAGAAACATCACTGCCTTGAAGCAGCGGTAGCCTGGGAAGGGAGGTGGGAGGCATTGAGAGGCAGCAAGGAAGAGGCGCTTCCGGGGTGATCTGATGGATAGGAAGGGAAAGCAATGGCTAGCCTGAGAAGCAGAAGGGAGCATGGCGTGCCAAGGACCTCAAGGCAAGGGGCAGAAAAGGCCAGCCTTAGAGAGGGTGAGGGGAGCTGCTGATTTCAACTGCAAGGGGAAGAGAGGGAAAACCAGGAGATAAGATGGATCCGCCAAGAGTAAGCATGGAAACAAGGTCTGGTCTCCCAGGGATGACAGTCAGGAAGAAGCCAGCATGAGCTGATTCAGGTTTTTTTTGTGTGTGTGTGTGTCTATTTTGAGACGGGTGAAGAAAGTCTTAGCATGGAAGATAACTGAAATGGAATTAGGAGGAGGAGAAGGGCAAGTGAGACACTCCAGGTCTGAGTTAGACGGCATGAACATGAGTGATGGTCAAGGGCAGCATGGGCCACCCTGAAGGCTGGCATCCACAGATAGAGGAGGCCAAGTAACAGTTGAGAAAGTGGGGAGAAGAAAGTTGGCATCATCATTGGGAGTGATAATTGTGGACAGCTGCCCCCACCCCAGGACCTTGGCCTTGCCCTCACCAAAGCAGCAGTAGATGATTCCAAAACAGCAGCAAAGGGCACACATGAGTGCAGGTGCCAGTTCAGGATTGTTGTAGGGCTCCAGAACACATCTGGGATCCGGAGGCTCTGGGAGTTGTTGATTGAAGGTCCTGGAGTCAGAGGTCAGAGCCAGGGGCAACGAGACTTCCTCCATGGCCAGAGTAGGAGGTCAAGGGTGGCTCCTCTTATCCATCCATGAATGTCTTGCGGGTGCTGGGAAACCTGCAAGCAGGCAGCAAGCAGGAGCTCAGGCCGTCAAGGCACCTTTACTTCTGAAGAATGGCCAGTTTCTTGCAGGGAGTGGGATGTCTCCCTACCAACCCTCTAAAAAAAGGTGGGTGGGGAGACTGAGCAAAAATGTGAGATGAAAAGCTCTTTAGGGCTTGTGGGTTATAGGATGAGGGTGGAAGAGGAAGTCCCAGGCCTGTGAAGTGAGGGGTGCAGGGGCACTAAATGGGTTGGATGCTAAACTCCCAGCAACCTGTTGCAGCTTAAAGGGAAGCTTATCCCATCTGTAGCTGGGACTCAGTTACTACCTCACTGGATTGGCAAGGGTGGGGTTAATAGAGAGGGGAAAGAGGAACAAGAGGAGAGAATGAGTCATGGTAGGGTCTTCCAATGACTGCCAACTCAGGGAAAAAAAGGGGACAGGAAGTGGGGGGGACATCAAAGGAGTTTGGGACATGGCGTTAAGTAGCCACAGTCATCCACTCTTAGTTTCACATTGCCATGGGGTTGTGTCCCAGCAAGAATGTCTAGCCATGGTCCAGAGTCCCAGGGCCCCCCTACAGACTCCTCCACAGACATCACACCTCCTGGCAGCCGCCACTCCTTCCTGCAGGACACTGGGGGGTTTTCCAAACCCTTCCTTCTCCCAAGGATGTCAAAGGCTGCTAGCAGGATTTGAATTCAGGTCCTGAAGTGGGCAATAGCAGGGAGGGGCTGGCATCAAGGGCCCGTGGGGCGTGGGCAGCACTGATGCAGGTACTTGCCTTTAACTGTCTTTTTTTGGACCTACAGGAGCGTTAACAAGTTGAGGGGTTGGCCTGGGAGAGCTTGGGGACCCTAAGCAAGGGGGAGGCTGGGGAGTGGGGTTGGGGTATTAACTACTCACCACTCTGCCACGGGCTGAGGAGTGTGGTGGAAGCACTTCCCTAGGCTCCCAGCTGCATGCCCACCCTGAAGTCCCACGCACTGGAACGGCTATTGGGTGTGGGTATCCCCAGCGCCACTCTGTGAGTGGCCCCTAAACTCTTGCAAGCCCAGTGAGCTAAATCCAACTAGATTAGGAGGTGAAGGAGAGGGGGGTGTGCATGTGTGTGTGTGTGTGGGGGGGTGACATCACGGGGCAGGCCCCTCCAACTCTTTCCTTTGTGTCTGGGGGAACGCGGACTGCCGTCTGCTCCAGTTTAGAAATAGAGACCCCCTCTCCCAACTGTACCGTGGAAGGGTTTTGGGGGACAACGCAAGAGGTTGGGAGGAAAAGTCTCTGAATATTACGGCTTGCCTCACTGGGCTCTCCCCAAATCCCAACTGAGGTTCCAGCGCCCCTCTCGCCTCGGCTTGGTTTCTTCCACTTCCCAGAGAATCAGAGTATTGTCTTCGGGAGAACCGGGTGGTCGGGACCGGGGCGGGGTGGGGTGGGTGGGGGGAGGACTCGGGGAAGGGGCTTTTACTGGGGGTGTCGGCGAGGGGCGGGGTGCCAAACTTGGAGATCTTCCCGACCGGGGCTGGCAAGATCGCTGTAAGGCTAGAAGCGGACGGACCGTGAAGGGACCCATTAGGGTCGGCGGGGGGGAGGGGGACCCGAGTGGCTCGGCATGCAAATGAGATGCAAAGCAGCTGGCAGACTCGCCCCGGGGAGCTGGGCTCTCAGCATCCCCCCCACCCGACCCAGTTCTGGGATCCGGCCTGGAAGCCGAGTAGAGGGGCGGATCTAGGCCGTGGGAGCTGCAGTCCTAACGGGGCAGCTGGCCAGCTGGGTCAGGCGCAGAGGGGGCTGCGCTGCTGCGCGGCCGGGCCGAGGGGTCGCCAGGGGCGCCTTTTCCTCCGCTCCACTTCTGCCGGACACAAAGAGGCCTGTGTCCCATCGCAGCCGGCATAGAAGAGACTGGGGTGGCAACTCCTCTGGGCGCCCTGGTTTTATATGCCACGGACGCTCGATCGTTGTCCACCACCCTCCAGTTTAGGCCAAGCCCAGGGGGACCGCCCAAGCATCCCCTCCGAGTCTGCCCCCGGCCCTCAGGCATTCCTGCAGAGATCACCAAGAGCTCCGCGGGGAGCGGCGTCACCCTCGGACACCCCGCTCCAACACGCGGAGCGCGGCAGCGCAGGGCCCTTTAAGGGGTGGAGTCAGGGCGTTCCTTTGGCCAGCCTTCCTCTGACGTAATCGGCGCGGACCGCCTCGGCGTGCGTCTCGCCCAACCGCCTTTTTTCTTTTCCTTCCCGTCGCGTTCCTGGGTTGACCCCGGAAGTGGAAGCCGGAGCGGGTCGGCTGTGGCGGCGGGGACGGAAGGCGGAAGCGGAGCGGGAACGGGAGGCGGAGCTGGGGGACTGGTCCCGGGCCCAGCTGCTCGACGCGGGAGGAGTTACCGCGGCTGTGAGGTACGCGACCTTCGCCCTTCGCCCCGTCTTCGCGGACTGAGAGTTAACGGGGAGACCTTTCCTGGGGTGGGGGGGCTTCCCGAGGCTCCGCCCCCGGGGTTAGTCTTCGGAGACCGCACGGTCCCCACCCTTTCCTGGCGGTGCAGCCCCTCCGGACGGTCCTCTGTCTGCGGACCACACCCTCGGAGCTGCCTCCTGTTGTCCGACCTTCCAGCCGCTAGGTTTCTTGAGGGGCTTAGAGGGAGCATGCCGGAGGTTGGGGGCGAGCGGGGCGGTGGTCGGTCTGGTTCTGACTTAAGTGCGGGGGTAGCCAGTGGCTGCAGAGAACTTGGGGAAAGGGTGCCTTCAGCCTGTCCCCCCCTCTCTCCGTCGTTTCCTTTGTTACAGGCTTCAGAATTTAACCATGATGGCTGTGACTTAGCCCACCCGGGAAGCACCCCGTTTCCCCTCCCCCGCCCCGGGGTCATGGTCCAGAAGCATCCCGAAGAAAGAGGGTTGTGTGGAGCCCCCCATCGCGGTAGGACCGCCCTCAGGACTCCAGAACCTTCCGTACACCCTGAAACAGTTTTTTGCTCAGGACTCAGGGACTCGGTGCGGACAGCTCCGAATGGGACCCGCTGCCTCACCCATCATGCTGGGCCCAAATACACACAGCCCCCAAACCCGGCCCACTGGGCGGATCCAAGCCACGGCCCCCCACGGGGACCGGGGCCACCTAGGGTTCCAGAAGACCCTGAGCAGAGTGAGGCCTCTTCGGGAGAAGAGTCGGGACTCGACCAGGATGTCGCGAGGGAGACTGAGGCCCGGGGCCAGGAGGAGGATGGGGACCCTTCTTGTCCTTCCGTTCCCACCGCTTGCACCTGCCAGAGCACCTCTGGGGTCCCTGAAGGACTTTCCTCTGATGGGGGAGATGGCTCTTCCAGCAGCCTTTGCCACCATTGTACCTCTCGGGCCTCAGGGGAAGAAGAAGATTTGGAAGAAGATTATGACGAGGAAGAATCCCTGAAGTTCCCCAGTGATTTTGCACGTCTGTCTGGTGGAAAGAAACCTTCGTCTCGGAGACAGCGGCCCCGCCTCCCGGCCAAGGAGGAGAGCCGGGAAGGTGGACGCCGAGAAGCCAGGCCCCCTGGTCGACACCGTATGAGCCGCAAGCGCAGTCAGGGGGAGAAGCGCCGGAGCATGGGCTTCTGGGGTGCCAAGGAGCTCTGTCAGCTGGGACAGGCGGGCTTTTGGTGGCTCATTGAGCTGCTGGTGCTGGTGGGAGAGTACGTGGAGACGTGTGGTCATCTCATCTATGCCTGCAGGCAGCTGAAAGGCAGTGACCTGGACCACTGCCGCGTGTGGGTGGCCGCCTGGACTGGGCGACTGGGGGGCTGGGCCCAGGTGTCGATCCACACTCTAAGCCAGGCGTTCTCCATCGGAACAGGACTCCTCACCCGTTTTCTTAGGCTTCTGGGTGCTTTGCTGCTTCTGGCTCTGGCTCTCTTTTTGGGCTGTTTACAGTTGGGGTGGCGGTTTCTGGTGGGATTGGGCAACCAGTTGGGCTGGAGGGATAAGGCCACCAGGCTCTTCTCCTGGCTGGACTCTCCAGCCTTGCAGCGCTGCCTGACTAGGCTCAGAGAGAGCAGGCCGTGGCAGCAGCTGGTGAGAATAGTTGAGCAGGGTTGGCTGGAGTTGCCTTGGGTCAAGCGGAGGACTGACAGCCAGGGGAGTGCACCTGCGGCCAGTGGGCGGTCCTGCCAACCTGAAGAGGAAGTGGCTCGACTCTTGACCATGGCTGCAGTTCCTGAGGATGAGCTGAATCCTTTTCTTGTACTGGGGGTTGAAGCCACAGCATCAGATGCTGAACTGAAGAAAGCCTACCGGCAGCTGGCGGTGCTGGTAAATACTCTTCATTCCCTATTTTGTTTTGTAGCTGAAGGATAACCTTTTTAGGAAACAGAAACTTTTTCCTCTGTATTATGGGATCTGACCTTCTTTCCATTTCAGTTTTCTCATGAGGTTCCCCCCAACTCAACTTAGGTGTTTTGGGGGGTGGTTTGAATCTGGTCTATTAGGTGGTATTGAAATTATTCGACCTAGAATATTTAATGTTCCTGTAACTAGAATAAGGTAGAAGCCTAGTAAAAAATACTTGCTAGGGGCTGGGGCTGAAAAGGCTAATCCTCCACCTGCAAGTGGCATCCTTTATGGTTGCTGTTCCACTTCCCATACAGCTCCCTGCTAATAGACTGGAAAAGCAGCAGAAGATGGCCCAAACTTTTCATACCCTATACCCATGTAGGAGACCTGGAAAAAGCTCTTGGCTGCTGGCTTTGGATTGGCCCAGCTCTGGCTGTTGTGGCCATTTGGGGAGCGAACCAGTGGATGGAAGATCTTTCTGTCTGTATCTCCTTCCCTCTGTAAATCTGCCTTTGCAGATGATTCTAATAGGACCAGGTAAAAGAGAACCTGGAGGGCCCGGCGGCGTGGTCTAGCGGCTAAGGTCCTCTCCTTGAAAGCCCCGGGATCCCATATGGGCGCCGGTTCTGATCCCGGCAGCTCCACTTCCCATCCAGCTCCCTGCTTGTGGCCTGGGAAAGCAGTTGAGGACGGCCCAGTGCTTTGGGACCCTGCACCCGCGTGGGAGACCCGGAGGAGGTTCCGGGTTCCCGGCATCGGATCGGCGCGCACCGGCCCGTTGCGGCTCACTTGGGGAGTGAATCATCGGACGGGGGGTCTTCCTCTCTGTCTCTCCTCCTCTGTGTATATCTGGCTGTAATAAAATGAATAAATCTTTAAAAAAAAAAAAAAAAGAGAACCTGGAGCCAGCATTTTGTCACCCTGGGTTAAACCGCTACCTCCTATGCCGCATCCCATTTAGAATGTAGTTTCAGTCCTGGCTGCTTTGCCTGTGATCCAGCTCCCTATTACTGCACCTGGGAAGGCAATAGAATGGCCCATGGGCCTCTACCACCCATGTGAAAGAGCCAGATGAAGTTTCAGGCTCCTGGGTTTGGCCTGGACCAGCCCTGGCTGTTGAAACTGTTTGCAGAGTGAATCATTGGATGGAAGATCTCTTTTTCCTGCTACTCCCCTCTCTTTCTCTGTTACTTTGCCTTTCAGATACATAAAAAAATGATAATAGTAACCAATCTATTTAAAGACTAGCAAACCAGAATATTGAAAGGGAAGGAAAATGGAACGTAAATCATAGAGGTGTACATGCTTGTATGTCTTACTGGTTGTTTGGACTGATAAGGGCATGTGCAGAGGAAAGACCTATTAGATGCTTGAGGAATATTCTTAATGCATGCATGCAGACTGCTATTAGAAGTAGATATTAGGTTGCTGTTTTGGGCTACATGATTGCTACTGCTATTTCTATACATTATGAATATAAGTAAGGTGTCAGCTGCACTGAAGGCCAATTTTTACTGGATGGAGCTAGATTCTTGAAACGTAGTATGCATGTTATCCTAGTGATTAAAAGATGTCAAAGAGAAATGGGCACCCAGGGTTTCCATTAATGATCATAGGTACAACAAACCACTAGGCCTGTAACTGTTAGGAAAGTATTATTCACTTGGGTGGGAAATGCATGCCCTCAAGGGAGAGCCTAGGATTTTTTTTTTTTTTTTTTTAATTGGAAAGTCCAATTTGCAGAGAAAAGGAGAGACAGAGAAGATCTTCCGTCCGCTGATTCACTACCCAAGTGGCTGCAATTGCTGGAGCTGAACTGACCCAATGGCAGGAGCCAGGAGCTTCTTCTGGGTCTCCCACGCCGGTGCAGGGTCCCAAGGCTTTGGACCGTCCTCAACTGCTTTCCCAGGCCATAAGCAGGGAGCTGGATGGGAAGTGGAGCAGCCAGGACATGAACTGGCCCCCATATGGGATCCTGGCACTTGCAAGAAGAGAACTTTGGCCAGTAGGCTATCATGCTGGGCCCAGCCTGTGATATTCTGAGAATGCATAACAGTTGCTGACTGTCAAATTATGACTAACGAT
This sequence comes from Ochotona princeps, assembly GCF_030435755.1. Taxonomy (NCBI): domain Eukaryota; kingdom Metazoa; phylum Chordata; class Mammalia; order Lagomorpha; family Ochotonidae; genus Ochotona; species Ochotona princeps. Next base: position 16,052,637 of record NC_080846.1, on the reverse strand, counting down.
AGGGCTCTTTTTAAACTTTTCATTTTTTTTTTTAAGCAGACCTGCTTTCTTGAGGAATATTGTTAGCAAAATCACAATTTTTAAACTTACTTAACAGTACAAATGTAGTTCAGTTGCCCATCATGCATACATATAGCTGAAGGAGAACGTCCCAGAGTTCTCTCATGTTCTGAGCTACAATGTTTGTGGGCTTCTTTTGCGTATGACTCCTCCTACCTTTACTAGGCCTCAGTGTGGACATACCAAAAAGGTTGTATTGTTAGTTTGTAATATGGTAGGCATCCACATCTTTGCCATTGGTTAGGAAACCAACTTTTGTCTCTGTATTTTGGGGATTAGAGATGGGAACAAAGAGGAAGCTGTAGGAATAGGATACTATTGTGTTAAAGGCTGGTAAGTGTAATAAACTGTTGGGACAGAAGGTAGATTGTTGTGTAAAGTTTTGGAAATGGGAACTTAGAAAAGAATGAGGAAAGAAAAAGAATGGGTTTGAGGATGTAACATCTTTGGCATTCTAAACTAATAGTAAAATTAAAATGCAAGGATTTAGTATGTATGGGCCAGTTTGGACTGTCAGTCATCCCTGTTCCCCTGGTTTCTTGGGGTTTTCCTCAGACAGGGACTCGCCAATGCCAGAGCGAAACAGTTCCAGGCAAACGGGATGGTGGGTCAGCCTATTGCCAGATTATGTGCTGTATATTTCACTTGTATTATTTAGTCCTTCCAAAAGTCCATGATAGAAAAATACTCAAGATCACATTATATAACAAGTGACAGAACTGAAGCTTGAACTGTCTGCAGAGCTAAAGTAGTTCATCGTAAATTATATTGATTCTCCTCCAAAGAGTGATGAAGAAGAAACCTTTGGTATGAGAATAAACTCAAGAATGAGAGGTGTTTGGAATAGATATGTGATGAAATATTTTTTTGGTAGGTTCATCCTGACAAAAACCATCATCCCCGGGCTGAGGAAGCTTTCAAGGTTTTACGGGCAGCTTGGGACATTGTCAGCAACCCTGAAAGGCGGAAGGAATATGAGATGTAAGTTGGAGATGGTATTATTATTGTCAGGTGAGATGAATCAAAAATTCTCAACTTCAAAGGCCTCTGGACTTGTGGATGGAAGCTGAGGAGAAGAGAACTGAAATTTACTGAAATTGTTTTCTTTTTAGCTAGCAGTGTCTCTAGAGCCCACTTGTTTTGTCTCCGCGTCTCCCTCAGTGTTCAGCAGTTTAGGAAGCTTTTGTTCTTTCAGGAAACAAATGGCAGAGAATGAGCTGAGCCGATCAGTAAATGAGTTTCTGTCCAAGTTACAAGATGACCTCAAGGAAGCAATGAATACTATGATGTGTAGTCGATGCCAAGGAAAGCACAGGTATAAACTAGGATAGGAGTGGGACCATCAGCACAGTAAATAGACTTAACACGTTATTAAGGACTTTCCTTGTGTTGGGTTATAGGAGGTTTGAAATGGATCGGGAAGCTAAGAGTGCCAGATACTGTGCTGAGTGTAACAGGCTGCATCCAGCTGAGGAAGGAGACTTTTGGGCAGAATCAAGCATGTTGGGCCTCAAGATCACCTACTTTGCACTGATGGATGGAAGGGTGTATGACATCACAGGTATACTTCTGTCCTCTCATTATCTTCTGAGTGCTGTCAACTTTGATACTGTAGCTAATTGTCTCATGTTTGCAGAGTGGGCTGGATGTCAGCGTGTGGGAATCTCGCCAGATACCCACAGAGTTCCCTATCACATCTCGTTTGGTTCTCGGATGCCAGGAGCCAGTGGTCGGCAGCGGTACGTGTGATTTCTCTCACTAATCCGTGCACTACTTTAGTTCTGAGTATAGTTTCAGATCACCTGGTGATTAGGGCACCTAATAAATGCTTTACTTTCTACGAAGCTTGGGTACTGATTCAGGATATTTTTTTACCCTAACTAATCTCTTGCCTTATTTTTTCTTGTGTTCCCCCTCAGAGCCGCCTCCAATAGCCCTCCTGCTGACCTTCAGGATTTCCTAAACCGGATCTTTCAAGTACCCGCAGACCATATGTCCAATGGGAGTTTCTTTGCAGCTCCTCAGCCTGGTCCTGGGCCCACTGCAGCCTCAAAGCCCAGCAGCACAGTACCCAAGGGAGAAGCCAAAGCAAAACGGCGGAAGAAAGTGAGGAGGCCTTTCCAACGTTGACCACCGCCCATACCTGTGTCCCCCTACCCCTTTTCCTCAAATCAATGTCAGGGAGTCAAAAGGGCTGTGTACAGCACAGGATGGAGTTTGATTTGTTTATTTTTAAATATTTTTAAAGGGAAAATTTTGAGCTTAAATTGTTCACCTAGTACTTGTAGAAAGAACCTAAAGCACTCTCTCTTCCCCTAGCATCCAGGAACTGAATCTTGTCTTCTGACAATACCAAAGAAATACGGGGGTGGTTAGAGCTAAGATCCTAGGGTTTGGACTAGGGGCGGACAGTATTCCCTTTAAAGTGTGGGAACTGGGCCTTTCCCTGTGGTCCATACGCCTTTTTCTTGTCATGTGCTTTTAGAGCAGATGATGCTCTCCCACCTCCCTTTAAAATTATGAGTTTACCTAATTTCTTGACTTGTTTCAGGAGGGACCCCTTTCTTTGCCTTGAGATACTAGTTAAAAGACAGAATAAGGAAGTATGTAGCCCTGTCATAAGAAACTCAAAGAAGTTCAGAGAGAGGAAATGCCCATTTTTCCTCTTTCACCTTGTGGGCAAATCACCCATCTCCAGGCTTGCTGTTGCAAGGATGGTCAAAATTAATTTTTAAAAAGTAGACTCATACCCTCTGCCCTTGGGTGAGGGGGGAGAAAGAATATGGCTCCCAGATGCCCTCTTGTGATTCAAGGGTTCGTATTTTTTTAAGTTTGTTCATTTTGTATGTACATATCTATTTAAAGCCAGGAGATTATCTTTCTATAAATATGTAACTGGCAACCTGTATCTTCCCTCTCTTCTTTGCCCATACAGCTGGAGCCCTTTTTCTCATTTGAGAATTCTTTCCCTACTGAATAAGCTGAGAGTCAAGGGCACCTCCTACTGGACCAGAGAGGGGACACATTGTAAAGTTTTGTGCATTAAATCAGTATTCCATCTTTCCTACCCAGCCTGAAGACAGGGTATTTCCATATTTTTTTCTGCTGACCAGATCATAACCATAGCTGAAAAAGTACCTTTATTGTAAAGAAAATATACAGCAAAACAGGGCTGGAAGGTAGCAAGGGTGGAAGATAGGAAAAAATGTTATCACCTGAAAAGCTGTCCAAACACTGCATCCTCCTGTAGAGAAGACATATTTGGCCCTTAGCGTCATCCTCGCCCACCTTTCCTAATCCAGAGAAATGTACCTTTATCAGGGCCAAGCCCTGGAGCCCCATTTTCCCTCTTCCCAGGAAATGTCAGTTTGGGAAAGACTGTGTAGTTCAAAGGCTTTCCAATGACAGAAAACAGTACATAGAAAATTGGAAGGATGTTGACAGTCCTTCGTCCAAGGCCTTCCCTGTGCCTGGGGAGCTGTACCCAGTCCCATTCTTCAGTATTTGTTGATGCCAAAGAGACGAACTCCATGGAATTGTGGCAACTTAGGCAGCAGAACACTAAGCAGTGACGTTGTGTTGATGAGGAAGTGAGCAGCATCATACTTGGTATAGAAGCTGGCCAGGAGGTAACTGGGGAGAGAGAATATAGGAGATTGGTTTTCCCTATTCATATTCATGTCTTAGTAGTGACTGTCTTTCATGGTTTTGAAAATTGCTTTAGGGCTCGACATGATAGCTCAGTGGCTAAATCCTTGCCTTGCAAGTGCCAGGATCCCATATGGGTTTGTGCTTGTTTATGCCCTGGCTCCTCTATCAAGCTTCCTGCTTGTGGCCTGGGAAAGAAGCAAAGGATGGCCCAAGGCTTTGGGACCCCACACCCGTATGGGAGACCCGGAAGAAGCTCCTGGCTCCTGAATGGCTCAGTTCTGGCAATTGAGGCCATTTAGGGAGTGAACCTGCGAATGGATAAATCTTTAAAAAGTAAGAATTATTTTTATTGGAAAGCTTACAGAGAGGAGAGGCACAGAGAAAGATCTACCCTCTGGTTCACTCCCCAAATGGCTACAATGGCTGGAACTGAAGCCAGGAGCCAGCTCCTCTAGGTCTTCCATGTGGGTGCAGTGTCCCAAGGGTTTGGGCCATCCTCCACTACTTCCCCAGGCCACAAGCAAAGAGCTGGTTCACACTCCACATGCAATAGTCTGGCTGGGCAAGGCTGAAACCAGGGGCCTGGAACTCCATCTGGGTCTGCAATGAGTGGCAGGGATCCAGGCACTTGAGGTATGACTTGCTGCTTCCAAAACTGCACATTAAGAGGAAGCTGGATCAGAAGCAGAGTGGGGGGCATGAACTCAGTCACTGGACAATCCCAGTGATGTCTCCACAACTGTCAAACGCCTGCCCCAGGAGTCTGCTTTTTATTTTAAAGCTTCCTGATGGGCCTGCTCACCTGGCTCTTCCACCTCTTTCTAACATAGCATCGCCTCTACTTCCCAAAGACTCACAGTATGATAGGAAAGATGCTGAGGAACTTGCGAGAAGAAGTAAATTGGAGTCCGTAGTCCATCTGTTCCCAGTGTGTCAGTAGCCGAGCCTTGCCTTGGTCAGGGGTCTCAAAGGGTGTTCCCTTCACTGTATGTAGGAAAATGTACATTGCCTGGGAAGAGGGAAGGGGACATTGTGAGGGAAGACAAGTAGCTCTTAAGCCCGATTTATGTTGAAAGCGCAAAAGGAAGACATCCCCAAGCAACTGGTGGTTTTGTTTTTGTCTGGGAGAGGTCTAGGGTGGGTACAAGGGGTGTCTTGTGCTCACCAAGTTATGGATGACGTTGGTCAGGGTCCAGACGACAGGAATGCTGAAGAAGGGGATACTGAGGAGAGTCACATGCAGCAGTCCTACCAAGATGACATAGGCCAACCAGATGCCCCGGCTGTTCATCACTCGCGTGTTGGGATTCACTTCGCTGTGCGCCACCCCCACGTTCATCCTACCAGAGTTGGGGGATAGGCCAGACAGGAGTCCAACTCAGTTTCCTCTCAACCTCTGTTGTGAATGTTTTCCCCCAGTTGTCTCTGAAAGAGGTCAGATCCCCTGAACTTGACTGAGAATGAAAGAACTTTCTCACGTAGCGTGGAAACTCAAAGGCCCAGGAAACACTTTTTAAAAGGCAAGAGCAGCATCCCATCTGGTTGCCAATTCAAGTTGAAAAAAAAAAAAAAGGCAGGAAGAGGCCAGTGGAGCAGCTTGAGCTGTCCCCTCCCGCCCCTGTAGTGTTGGCAACCCAAGTGGCCACTGGCTTCCAGCTGCTCCGATTCTGATTCAGCTCCCTGCTATTGGGCCTCTGACACCCATGCGGGGGACCCAGATAGAGCAGCCATCTGGGAAGTGAACCAGTGGACAGATGATCTCTCCCACTGGCTTTTTCAGGTGACTAAACCTTTAAGGGGAATGGGATGACAAAAAGGGCCCCCCTCCCTATATTTTAGGCAAGTTACTGCTACTTTCCCTCTTCCTCACATTGGCGAGAGTAGGCCTAGGCTCAGGCCACCACCTGCAGGAGCAGGGAAGCTGGAGCACCTTCCCTCCTTCGGCTGAAGAAGTCAACCAGGAATCAAGAATGCGCATGCACCCGGAGTTCTAAGAGTCATGGAATCAACGAACCACTGGGGAGGGAAGCGACACTAAGGCAGCCTCCAGTCCACACCTTTTTCCGTCGAGCCAGTCCGCCCTGTCGCTTCCATTTTTGGCATGTAACCAGTCAGTATTCCCTTCCCCTTCTCTCAAGCGTGGACGCTGCAAGAATTTGCTCACGGCTTTCGGCTTGACCTAGGAAGGGGCCCGATTCTAAAACCGTGCGAGTCAAGCTGCTGCTGCTGGTGAGGGAGCAGCTCCGCCCACCCTGGAATTCCCTCCAGTCCGGAGCCCAGCCCACGCTTCTCTCAGCCTCCCCCTCTAGTTCGTTGGCCCTTTTCATGGTCCTTAAGCATTCTCTTCTCGGTGTCTGATTCGCCGCCCGTTTCTCACCTCCCGCCAATTTTCTTGGGTACCGGCTTCCAGCCTCTCGGAAGACCCTACCTGCCAGCTTCACCAGCCGTCCGGCAAGGGGCGCGGTGCTCGCTCCTACACCTGTAGTCTTCAGGAAGTAGCCGCCCCCGCAGCTGCGCGCTCTCTATTGGTGGAACAGAATCGGCGCTGCCACCGCTAATTGGTTGGCTGTCTGCACTGCGGACACGCGATTGGTCAGTATTTCTGTCACTCAGAAGAAGCAGAACCCGCCCTCTTGGTTTCTCCGCCTTTTCAGAGCAGAGGAGAGCTGCCAGGGAGAATGAAGAGCGGCAGTAGCTCTCGGCCAATAGAAAGGACTGATGGTATGTAGTGGGAGTAAGATTGCTAGTGATTGGTTCTCTTCACCTAGGCGGGAGCTCCGAGGCGGAGGCAGCGGGTAGGGGCCTAGTTGAGTGGAGGGGCACCAAGATGGCGGCAGAGACAGTGGAGCTCCATAAGCTGAAGGTACTGTGAGGCGGTGGCAAGGCTGACTGGGACCTTTCTGGGGATTGAATTCTGCAGGGTGGCTTGCGCTTTCTTCTAGACGTTCTTCTGAAAGCCTTTCCTACTCTTTTCCGGCACCCGTAGTAGTCCTTTTGTGTTTCCCTTTCCCATTGCGCCTTCCACAGTTTCCAATTTCGCATGGTTTCACTGTTCTCTTATTTCGACTCCCTTCCTCTTCCTTCTCTCATCAGCCACCCTTCCTTAGCAGGCCACCCTTTCCCAAGTACAAAGTACCTGATAGACTTGTTTCCCGTCAGAGCTGCGTTACGTCAATGGTTTCTCCTCCCTGCCCCACGTCGGACCCGGGAGCCCCTCTTCTCCCCTTATGTCGTCGGTCGTCCCGAACCAAGAGTCTGACTGGCGTTTGTGTGTCCTTCTGTGGGAATATGTTCCAAACACGACGGAAAATGCCCCCGTCCCCCTTTTCCATGGTGGTGGTCCGCCCCCGTGGCGAATGCCTCCAGCGGGCCGTTAGAATTAGTGAGAAATGCTTCAGATCTCGAAGTTTGCCCAGTGTTTTCACTCGGGTCTCCGCCCGCCAGCCCTGGTTGGAGGGAGAACTCAGAGCCGCAGTATTTCGGGGAAACGACTCCTGCGTGGCTGCCTGTCACAGAGGGACCCACGTCTTTTGAGGTCACCGCTGGGTGACACACTGAATCTGAGATTTTAAATCGAATTTTTGGGAATCTTGTTAACTTTCTCGCTTAGGTAGTTCTCCTGGTCTTCGAGGGCGAATGAAGGGATTATTGTCTGTTTTCACTGGTAGCTTTCCAAATCCGACAGAGCTGGAATTGAAAACTGATCCGTTAAAGCCTTATGAGGTTTTGTGTGTGTGTGTGTGTGTGTGCGCGCGCGCGCTTTTTTTTCCCTAAAGGTTAAAGGTGTCAGAGTAAAGAGATCCTTTCCTTAGTCGCTTGATAGTTGGCCCAATTAGCTTTTGTGTGAAAGCTGCTGTTTTCCCCTACTGTCAGATTCTAAACCGAAGTAGTAGGTTTTTGTGATATTCTGGAGTCACTGTTAAGTTGGTGGAACTGAAATGTATGAATTGTGTTAGTGGTCTCCTAATTTTTTATGGCAGGAAAAACTGAGCAACCAGATTTTACTCTCAATATAAATTATGTACTTTTCTGCTATTTTGTATGTATTGTAAAAGACAGAAAGTTTTAGATGAATATGGTCCAAAGAAAGTATGAATATAGGGTCTAACATTTTTTTCCTATTTGTCTTTGGAGTAGATCACCAGCTGCCCCCATGTTCGCCTTTATGAATTAATTCTCTATTGGTGTATGGAGGACTCCCACCAAATCTGTTTTCCAGGTCCCTATTACATTTGTATTTGATTAGACGCTTTTACGCAGTGTCCTTGGACTGATTTCAGGTGTCAAAGAACGTGAGGCACTCCTTACAGCCTAACCACAACTCACTCTTTAATCACATTTGCTTGTCTTTGCTTTTTCTCTAGAACACTTCTTAACCTTTTGGAGGTCACAGATATCTTTGAAACTCTGATGAAAGGTATGGACCCTCTCCCCAGAGAAAGACATGTGTATACTTTGCATGCAATTTGAGGGGCCTCATACAACTACCTTGCAGCCCTGAGGAGTCCATGGACCTCTGGTTAAGAACCTGTGCCTTTAATTCTGACTTTTAGTTTCCACTGGTGATCGTGCTGGAGTGATCCTGACTTTTGGGTTGACTTGGGGTTTTATTATTTTTTAGATTTTTTTCCCCTCATTTTTATAGAGAATTGTAAAGCTTTAGTATGGGACCTTAGAGGAAAGGAACAAGCTGTATAATAGAAGGGAAAACTATATCTGAATTAATGGGTAAGGCCATGTAACTACAAATATTTTGATATTTTGTAGAAATGCAGTCTTCCTCCCCCAGACCTCTGCCAAGATTTGTTTATTTGAAAGAGTTACAGAGTTACAGAGAGAGGAAGACAGAGATTCACTTGCTCCTTCACTTCCTAAACAGTGGTGATAGCCTGGGCTGGGCCAGGCCAGGGCCAGGAGTCTGTAGCCCTCACAAGTGCAGGGGCCCAAGCAGCTGAGCCATCTTCTGGTGCTTTCCATGGCAGTTTATCAGGGGGCTGAATTGGAAGTGGAGCAACTGGATCATGAACAAGTGCTCCTATGGGATGGCTGTGTTGAAGGTGGAGGTTTAGCCTGTAAGCCATGACACTGGCCTCAAAATATGGTCATTCTAGTATGGTTGAAAGGAGACTGAGCTGTGCATGAAAATGCACTGACCTCTACTAGTAATAGATTTCCAGTCAATTATGAGAAAAGAGAGACTATTCCAGAGGGGAGTGCAGGAGGGGTGAAGTGGTGTCAGGCTGCTGAGAATAGTGAGTTGTTGTGTCATTGAAACACCGAATGCGTGGTACTCCTGCACGGTAGCCTAGTGGCTAAAGTCCTCACCTTGCATGTGCTGGGATCCCATATGGACTCCAGTTGGTGTCCCGGCTGCCTCACTTTCCATCCAGCTTTCTGCTTGTGGTGTGGGAGAGCAGCTGCACCTGTGTTGGAGACCAGGCGGAAGCTCCTGACTGCTGGCTTCGAACAATTCAACTCTAGCCGTGGCCACTTGGGGAGTGAACCTGGGGATGGAAGATCTTTTTCTGTCTCTCCTCCTCTCTGTAAATCTGACCTAAAAAAAAAAAAAAAAAGAAGAAGAAGAAGAAAGTCAGTAGTCAGTAGGCTGTGATTGTAAGGTAGATCAGAGGTATTGCAAAGGGTTTCTAAGTTGTGTAAGGAGGTCTGGCTCTTAGTGTAGGTCTTTGGAATTTTAAGATGTTTCTGCTGTAATCATTTTGGATAGTACAGAAAATGGGATTTTGGTAGGATAAGGATTTTGTCAGTCAGAGATTTAGTTATGGAACGGGTGTTCCATGTCCTGGCTGCTCCACTTCTGATCTAGTTCTCTGCTTATGGCCTGGAAGAGCAGCAGAGGATAGCTCTGTACCCACGTGGGAGACCTGGGTGAAGCTCCTGGCTCCTGGCTTTAGCCTGGCCTAGTCCTGGCTGTTGCAGCCATTGGGGAGTGGACCAGCACGTGGGATATCTCTGTTTTTCCTTTTCTTTGTAGCTTGGCCTTTTAAATAAAAAGTAAGAAAAAGAAAGTTGTACTCTAATTTAGTTTCACATACTCCTACTGTAGTGATCTTATTTTGTCTCCTTGGAATGGCTGTGTTCATTAACTGCTAACACAAAGGATTTATTATGTGATAAGCACTGGTTGAAGCAGTTTACATACATGAACTGATTTAATTTTCACAAAACTATAAAAATACCATTGTTATCCCCATTTGAAAGGGAACTATGAAACTTGGAGACAGTAAGCAATTTGCTTAGATTGCACAGCTACTGTGCATGCGATCTATCTCCAAAATTTGTATATTTTAAAAAGATTTATTTATTTGGGGCTCAGAGGAAGAAACAAATAGATATCTTCCATTCTCTGGTTACTCACAGTAGAGGTTTGGCTAGGCTGAAGCCTGGAGCTTCATCTGGGAGCGCAAGGACTTGGGCCATCCTCTGCTGCTTTCCCAGGCCATGAGCAGGAAGCTGGATCAGAAGCGGAACAGCTGCAACCCCAAAATCGCAGGTAGCATGCTGTGCCATGATGCCAACCCCAAAAATGTGTGTTTTTCATCTTAGCTGCCTCTCCCTCTTCTTGAAACCCAGAACCTTTACACACATTGTATTTGAAATTTTCTTTTGGCTGCAGAACTCTGCCAGCCTGCCTCTTTCACATCTTTGTCCAGCTAATTTCTAATCATCCTTCAGATAGCAGTCACGCATTTATTCATGGCTGCTTTTCTTATTCTGCCTATCCACATGCATGGTCAGGACATGTTTTGTATATCTTATAGGACTGTATATTTTTTATTTCATTATTTTATTATTATTATTTGCTTAATCAGTTAAATACTTTTTGGGGGCCTGGTGTAGTAGCCTAGTGGCTGAAGTCCTTGCCTGCACACATAGGATCCCATATGGGCTCCAGTTCTCATCCCAGCTACTCCACTTCCCTTCTAGCTCCCTGTTTGTGGCCTGGGAAAGCAGTCCAGGATGGCCCAAAACCTTGGGACCCTGCACCCACGTGGGAGACCCAGAAGAAGCTCCTGACTACTGGCTTCAGAGCTGCTCAGCTTCAGCCATTGTGGCCACTTGTGGCCACTTGGGGAGTGAACCAGTGGATGGAAGATCTTTCTGTCAGTATCTCTTCTGTATATCTACTTTTTAATAAAAATAAAGAAATCTTTTTTGAAAAACCACTTTTTGGTCCTTGTCTTAAAAAAGAAAAAAATATTTGTTTCTGTTGGAAAGATCAGATTTACAGAGAGAAGGAGAGACAAGAGAGATCTTCCATCCATTGGTTCACTCCCCAAATGCCATTCTGAAAGCCAGCCTGGAGCCAGGAGCCTCTTCTAGGTCTCCTACACAGGTGCAGGATCCCAAGGCTTTGGGCCATCCTCTACTGCTTTCCCAGGTCATAAGTGAGAGCTGGATGGAATTGGAATGTATGCCTATATGGGATCCTGGCACTTGCAAGGTGAGGATTTAACCATTGGGCAATTGGGCCAGGGTTGATTTCTGTTTTGCTTATGATTTCCCTGAGTCTAAGATAATGCTTGATATACAGTAGGTGTCCAGTAACTATTTGTCATGGGAATGAACTAATAAGATCAGATATAGAACAGCAGCAATCAGAAATTGGTACAAATTTGAAAACAGTTTGGGTTATAAAAATCTTCGTCTTCGGGATCTGGTGCAGTGGCTCAATAATTAAATCCTCTCTTTGTAAGCACTAGGAACCCATATGGGTGCCTGTTCTAGTTCTGGCTGCTTCACTTCCCATCCAGCTCCCTGCTTGTGGCCCTGGAAAGCAGTGGAGCACAGTTCAAAGCCTTGAGACCTGGCATCCACTTGGGTGACCTGGAAGAAGGTCCTGGCTCCTGGCTCTGGATTGGCTCAGCTCTGGCTGTTGTGGCTATTTGGGGAGTGAACCAGTGGATGGAAGATCTTTTTCCTCTTTCCTTCTCTGTAAATATGCCTGTCTAATAAAAATGAATAAATCTTTAAAAATTATATTTACAGAGTCAGTTGGATGTGATACATTTAAGTTAGGAACATGCAAAGTATCCAGTTTGTTCAGGAGAGAAGATATTTCAGTAATTTTTTACGATTTCTTTTCCTTTAAAAGGCAGTGTTCCTTAGGGAGGGGAGACAGATATTCTCTCTGTTGGTTCACTCCCCAAATGATCACAGTGGCAGGACCTGGGCCTGTTTGAAACCACGGGCTAGGAGCTTCTTCTGGGTTTCCTATGGGTACAGGGGCCCAAGGCTTTGGGCCACCCCCCACTGCTTTCTCAAACCATAAACGGGGAGCTGGTTGGGAAGTGGAGCAGCTGAGCGTCGAATTGAAGCTCATATGAGATGCTGGCATTGCAGACCGAAGCCCAACCTACCATGCCACTGTGCTGGACACAGTGCTAGGCACAGCATCTGGGCTTCACATCTTTGGAAGATGTTAATATTGTTAGTTACAAATGTGGGTCTTTTCATTTGAGTTGAAGATAGGTGGGTGAATGAGGATTTAATATTTACAGCAAGCGACATCTACCATTGTGCCAGTTACTTCAATGCTGCAGATACAGCAATGAACAAAACATGAAATTTTTATAGCACCTATATGTTACAGAATAAGTAAAATTTGTAGTGTGTCAGATGGTTGTAGAGTCTATAAAGAATAGAAGGGATAGGGAGTACAATGACAAGAGTATTGTAATTTAAAATAGAATGACTAGGTGTGGTCTCCTTGAGAAAGGAATGTTTAACTGCAGCCTGGGAGGTAAAGGAATTGAACTGTGTTCTAGAGAAACCCTGTGTTAGAGGAATAGTGTGAGGCCAGTTGGGCTTACCAGTGAGCTTACCAGGAGCTGGGGAAAGGGAGCAGGTGGTGTAGGACTTTGCAAGTAATGCTTAAGACTCTGGCTGCTGCTGCTTTTTTTCTTATTAATATAGTATTTTTTCTTTTCCCCAACTATCACTTTTTCCCCACTAATGTAGAAGAACGTAGAGGACAGGTGAGACACTGGAAAAAGAAATATGGTTGGTAGAGAGTTTTGGCAGTGTGGTTATCTATGAGAGGAAATACCAGGGTAGTGATTGCAGTGGGAAGAAGGGATTCAATTCTGTTTTATGTTTTGAGGGTAGAGCTGATAGGATTTGCTGATGGCTAAATTCAGTGAAGTAAACAGGTTGGCTATAAATATGTAATAAGAAATGGCAAAGTAAGGGAATGTTTATTGGGTTAGGTGGAAGGAGCTACAAATACACTGGAAAAAGAAAGTGTCGGTGGCACAAGGCTCAATGGAGTAATCCTCCACCTTCAAGCACTGGCACGCTATTTGGGCACCAGTTTATTTCCCTACTGCTCTACTTCCCCACCCAGCTCCCTGTTTATGGCCTGAGAAAACAACAGAGGACAGCCCAAAGTTTTGGGACCCTATACTCCCATGGGAGACCTGGAAGAAACTCCTGGCTCCTGGCTTCGGATTGCCTCAGCTCTAGCCCTTGTGGGCCCATATGGGATTTCAGCTCTTGGAGGAGGAAGATTAACCAGTTGAGCTGATATGTAGGCCCCCAAAATAAATAGATCTTAAAAAAAAAAGGTCTCGGACTGGTGCCATGTTGTAAGCCATGCCTCCTCCTTTGTCGCTGGCATTCCACATGGGTACTGGTTTGAGTCTGGGCTGCTCCGCTTCTGATCCAGGTCCCTGTTTATGCCCTGGGAGAACAGTGGAAGCTAACTCAAGTCCATGACCCCTGCATCCACGTTAGAGATTCGAAAGAAGGTCCTAACTTGGATTGGTTCAGCTCTGACCATTGCAGCTATTTGGGGAGTGAACCAGCAGATAGAGGGCTTCTGTTTTTGTGTCCTTCTGGGCTGAGTCAATCTGAAGTCAGGAATTTCTTCTGGGCTTCCCAAGTGGATGCTGGGTCCCAAGGCTTTAGGTCATCCTCCACTGCTTTCCCAGGCCGCAAATAGGGAGGTGGATAGGAAGTGCAGCAACTGGGGCAAGAACCGGTGCTCAGATGGGATTCTGGTGCTTGCAAGGTGAGATTGAGCCATTGCGCCAGACCTTACAGCAAATCCTTAATTTTAGTCTTTTTTGCTTAAGATCCTGAGGTCTTTATTCTTTAGGTTACCATTAAACTAGATCTCCCTTGTCTAAATTTTATTTAAATAAAGTTTTTATCTTAAGTGTAGAATTTTAACATTTATTCCTTTGTCTGTCTTGATTGAATCTTCATTTCTGGCTCTGTGTTTCCCTGTAGAGGTTTTTTGTTGTTGTTGTTTTGTTTTGTTTTTTTTTTTTGCTTCATTCTTTCAGTAATCCATTAATGCTACTTTCTCCTATTGTCCATGAAATTAAGCATACTTGGTGGTCAAGTTACTGATTTTAAAAATCTCTAAAACAACTTTTGTATGTCATTTGGTATTTTCATTTTAATATGTATCCTTTAATCTGTTGTTGAATTGAGATAGCTAGCATTAGCTAATTCTGTGTGGTCTGACATATATGCATTTATATGACTGATTGTCAGAATAGGTCTTGGATCATAGATAGTAAGAAAGAATCTGGTTTTACAATATTGCATATGATGCTTAAAAGTTCATGCTTTCATGTGCTGGCACAGTAATCTTCAGGAGAAAAAAATTTCCCTTTCAGAATTATTCAGAAATAAATAAAGATTTGTGGCACTAAATGTTGCACAGATATATCAGAATTGTGTTAAAGTGCAATGTTTATCCTTAATACCTGTTACTACTTTTACATATTAAGTCTTTTTTTTTTTAAATTATAGATTTTTTTTTTTAAAGATTTATTTTATTTTCATTACAAAGTCAGATATACTGAGAGGAGGAGAGACAGAGAGGAAGTGGAGCTGCCGGGATTAGAACCAGCGGCCATATGGGATCAAGGCGAGGGCCTTAGCCACTAGGCCACGCTGCCGAACCCTACATATTAAGTCTTGTTGAAAGAAATTGGATCATTTTTGTGGACCTCAGGCTTGGTAGAATCAAGGGCAGTAGTTTGGGTGGGACAGACTTTATTTTCATTTTATTTTGTGAGAGCTATTTCTTTCCATTTATTGGGGTTGGTTTGTTGACTAAAGAAAAGTTTTATTTTTCAGCTTGCTGAGCTAAAACAAGAATGCCTTGCTCGTGGTTTGGAGACCAAAGGAATAAAGCAAGATCTTATTAATAGGCTCCAGGCATATCTTGAAGAACATGGTGAGTATTCTGTGGAAGCAGAATGGTCTGAGTGAGGGGGGATTGGTTTTCAGATTCTTTGAGTTGAATTTCTTCTTTTTATAGGTTATGGTTACATATACTCTTTTTTTCCACCCCCGGGATATGGATAGTTTCTCCTAGCGCTTCAGATAGTTCTTTCTTTTTTTTTTTTTTTTTTTTTTTTTAAGATTTATTTATTTTATTACAAAGTCAGATATACAGAGAGGAAGATCTTCCATCCGATGATTCACTCCCCAAGTGAGCCGCAACGGCTGGAAATGAGCCGATCCGAAGCCGGGAACCAGGAACCTCTTCCAGGTCTCCCACGCGGGTGCAGGGTCCCAATGCATTGGGCCGTCCTCGACTGCTTTCCCAGGCCACAAGCAAGGAGCTGGATGGGAAGTGGAGTGGTCGGGATTAGAACCGGCACCCATATGGGATCCCGGGGCTTTCAAGGCGAGGACTTTAGCCGCTAGGCCACGCCGCCGGCCCCAGATAGTTATTTCTTTGAAATAAATAGAGTGGAAGAGGCAGAGATATTACAGCCACTGATTCACTCTGCAAAGGGTCACAACAGCCAGAGCTGGGCCACGCTGAAAGCAAAAGTGGAAACTGCACTCTGTACTCCCACATGAGTAGCAGGGGCCTATACAGTAAAGCCATCTCTGCATCCTTTTTAGGTGCATCAGCAGGAAGCTGGGTCAGAAGCAGAGTAGCAGGACTCAGGCTGGTACCCTAACATGAGATACCAGCATTGTCCTAGTTAAGAACATCAGGAAAGCTCTTTAGTTGGGCAGGCATCTTGTAACCTTGGATTAGGCTATGTTCTGCAACACTTGTATCACTAATAGGAGTGCTTGTTGGTACCTCTGCTTCTAAGCAGCTTCCTATTAATGTATATGGGGAGATAACAGATGATGGCAGAAGTGTTTGGGCCTGACACCCACTTGGGAGATCCAGATAGCGTTCTGGGCTCTTGGTTTCAGCTTAATCAATCAATCAATTCATCTCTCCCTCTCTTTCTGTTTCTTACCTTGCCTTCTAAGAAGAGGAAAACAAATATTTAAAAAAATCTATGAGGAGAAAAAACTTTGTCATCCAAAGCAATGATTATAGAATTATTCCTCTAAAAATATAACTTTGTTTTAATACCTTATTTAGAAAGAGTGATGTAGCCATAATAATCAAGGTATCATTAGACTGTGTTGGATGATTTGAGTTTTTGTGTTTTTGTTTTTGTTTTTGTTTTAAGATTTATTTATTTTTATTGGCAAGGCAGATATACAGAGAGGAGGAGAGAGGGGAAGATATTCCAACTGTTGATTTACTCCGTAAGCGGCTGCAATGGCTGGAGCTGTGCCGATCCGAAGCCTCTTCTACCTGCACCCTGTGGGTGCAGGATCCCAAGGCTTTGGGCTGTTCTCCACTGCTTTCCAGGGCCACAAGCAGGGAGCTGAATGGGAAGTGGAGCTGCCAGGATTAGAATAGGCATCCTGGGATCCTGGCTTGTTGAAGGCGAAGGCTTCAGCTGCTAGGCCATCATGCCATATTTGAGTTTTTTTGTTTGTTTGTTTGTTTTTTAAGAATTTATTTATTTGAAAGGCAGGGAGAGGGAAAACAGAGATGATCTATCCAGTGGTTCACTCTCCAAATGACTACAGTTCAGGCCAAAGCCAGGACCCTAGAACTCTGTGAAGGCAGGGACCCGAGCACTTGGGCCATCTTTTGCTACATTCCCAAACACATTAATAGGAAGTGGAGCAGCTAGAACTTGAACTGGCATTCACACAGGATGCTGACATTGTATGTAGGTGGCAGCATAACCCTCTGCCCAGTGCCAGCCCCTCTGATTCCTCAACTTTGGTCAGTCATTATTTACGTGACTTAAATGCCTGTTCTTTGTGAAATGAGATAAATGCACCCTTGAAAAAGGTGTAAACTCGGTATCTCTGATCCCTTTGGGCTCTGATCTTTTCTAATTTTACCTTAAAGGGAAAACTCTATGTTAGGTGTATTTGTCATCCTAGATTTTACAGATCCTCTTTTTAAAAAATTATGTAGTATTGAAAGACAGAGAGAGAAAGAGGGAGAAAGATCTTCCATGCTTTGGTTCATTCTTCAGTCTAACGCTCTCCCAACTGAGCTATTTCGGCGAAGATTTGGTTCATTCTTTAAATGGCTACAATGGCTATAACTTGGTCAGTATGAAGCTAGGAGCCAGGAACTTCTGGGTCTCCCACATGTGTTACAGGGACCCAAGAACTTGGGCTGTCCTCTGCTGCATTTCTAGGCATGTTAGCAGAGAGTTGGATTGGAAATGGAACAGCTGGGACATGAACTCATATGGGATGCTGATGCCACAGGTGGGAGCTTTACCCACTGCACCACATTGCCAGCCCCAGTTTTCATTCTTTACGTCACTTTGCTCCAGCCCCCTTAGACAACCATTCTGACATGTTTGGTATGTATGTTTTGTCCTTCTAAACCATGTGGTGGTGTTTGGTATACAGTATTTTCATTTATATAACTGATAATGAAGCTATAGCCATAACTTTACCTCCCATTTGTTTCATTCCGTTTTCATTTGATTTTTTTTTTTTAAAGATTTATTCATTTTATTACAGCCAGATATACACAGAGGAGGAGAGACAGAGAGGAAGATCTTCCGTCCGATGATTCACTCCCCAAGTGAGCCGCAACGGGCCGATGCGCGCTGATCCGAAGCTGGGAACCTGGAACCTCTTCCAGGTCTCCCACGCGGGTGCAGTGTCCCAATGCATTGGGCCGTCCTCAACTGCTTTCCCAGGCCACAAGCAGGGAGCTGTATGGGAAGTGGAGCTGCCGGGATTAGAACCGGCGCCCATATGGGATCCCGGGGCTTTCAAGGCGAGGACTTTAGCCGCTAGGCCACGCCGCCGGGCCCCCATTTAATTTCTTATAAAGGAGCTCTTCCATCCATTGATTTACACAGTAAATGCTCACAACTGCCAGAGCTGAGTCAGGCTGAAGCAGAACTAGAGCAGAGCTGAGGCTTGAACCCAGCCATTCCAGCATAGACTGTAGGTGCCACAAGTGACATCTCAATTGCTGCACCGAATGTTTGTGTCTGTCTGTCATGTAAATGTGTTGTCGTCTAGTCTGTTAAGTCTATTGATTGTAATTTCTATATAGTGTTATATGATGTTTAGCCACTCCACATTTTATTTAACTTGCTCAGTGATAGATACCTGAATTAACTCCATACGCCTGCTATTAGCCATGTGTTGCTTAGTGATAGGGCCTGATTCTGAGAACTGTGCCACTAGGCAGTTTGCTTTGTAGGAACATCATAGTGTACTGATACAAAGTCAGGTGTGGTGTCACTAGGCTATATGTGCATTCTTCTGGGGCAGCTGTTGTATTATATAGGTCATTACTCACTAAAACATTAGGTGGCACATAACTGGATAAATACTCTGGAGTAGTATAGCATGGAGACCAAGCCAATGGGTGATGTCTTTTTTAATCAGTTTTAAATCATCTTTTTAAATCAGTTATGCCTTTTAAATACTAAATTTTATTTTTGGGAAAGCAAAATGACTATTATTTTAACTTCAGTATAGTGATCAAGATGGTTTTGTAGCAGGGCTTGACTTGAATATTTTAATATTCTTTAGCTGAAGAGGAGGCAAATGAAGAAGATGTACTGGGAGATGAAACAGAGGTGAGTTGCAGAGAATGAAGTTAGTCACTGACTTGCTAATGTTCTCCCTTGGCCACATGGTTTAAAGTCAATCAATGCAGGTCTTAGATGCTAATTTAAAGGAGCATAACCAGGGGAATTAAGATTGTCAGAAACAGTAATTTGGGGGTTCTGATACTATGTTGGGCATATACTGTTAATTTATGTTAACCATTTTGTTTCATTGAATTTTAGGAAGAAGAACCAAAGCCAATAGAACTGCCTGTCAAGGAAGAAGAACCCCCTGAGAAAAGTGTTGATGTGTAATTATTCCTGGTTTTTTTTTTTTAATCATCTGAGTATAGAGCAGATCTGTTTTAATTAGGTTCAATGTTTCACTCTTTACCTCTTTTACATTCCCACTGGCCTTTTCATTTCTGTTGGATCATATATATGTATATTTTAAAGGTTTGTTTTTTATTGGAAAGGCAGATATACAGAGAGAAGGAGAGACGGAGAAAAAGATCTTTTGTCTGCTGGTTCACTCCCCAAGTGGCCACAGTGGCTAGAGCTGAGCCAGTCCAAAGGTAGGAGCCAGGAGTTTCTTCCGAGTCTCCCATGTGGGTGCAGGGTTGCAAGGTCTTGGACCATCCTCTACTGCTTTCTCTGGCCACAGGTAGGGAGCTGGAAAGGAAGTGAAACATCTGGGATATGAACCGGCGCTCATATAGGATCCCGGTGGATGCAAGGTGAGGATTTAGCTACTAGGCTATCTGTATGGACTTCCTATGTGGGTGTAGGGGCCCAGACGTTGTGTCATCTTCCATTGCCTTCCCAGATGCAGAAGTAGCAAGCTGGGTTGGAAGCTGAGCAGTGGGGCCTTTGAGCAGTGCTGTAATGTGGAATGCTGATGTTGCAAATGGATGCTTAATTTGCTGCTGTGCCATAGTAGCAGCCCCATCTGGAGAACTTTCTATATCACCATCATATCCGTATTTAAATATTGTATGCTAGATAGAATTATAAGTGTTTTGCACATATTTTCATTTAATTCTTCCATCAACCTTATAACTAGGTATACTTAGTAAGTATTTAGTCTTTCGTTTAGCTTGTTATTACAGAAAAATTCAAGCATGTTACAAAAAGCTTTGAGAATAGACTCTCATATAATAGACTCTCATGCATCATCATCCAAATTTGGTAATTACCAGCTTAGAATATTATTCTTTCTTACTATTAATATACTCTGTTCTGCAAATAAGCCATAATTTATTTTATTGATCTGTGATGGGCATTTAGATTTTTCATGAAAGCAAAAAAATGCAGTACTCTATTTCCTTGCTCATGGAACAGATTTTTTTTTTATTACCAGGATCCATCCATCCATTTATTTATTTATTTATTTGTAAGTCAATTAGAGAGGAAGGGAGAGATAGCTCCTCCACCCATCCCAGATGACTACAATGGCTTCACTGCAATTGGTTCATTCCACAGTGACCTGGAGGGCAAGGTCGAAGCCAGAAGCTTCATCTGGATCTCCCATGTGGTGCCAGAACACTGAACAGTTGAGCCATCTTCTGTTTTCCTAGATTGTTAGCCAGGAGCTAGATTGGAAGTGGAGCAGCTGGGTTAGGAACTAGTGTCTATATGGAATGTTGGTGTTGCAGGTGGCGGTCTTACCCGCTGTGCCACAATGCTGGCCCTATGGAACAGATTCTTAACAGTGGATTTGCTGCATCACAGAGGATGTGCAATTTTTTCTTTTAAGATTTATTTATTTGAAAGGCAGAATTGTGGAAAGTGCGTGAACACATGTGAGATCCGTCCTTGGTTTACTCTCCAAATGGCCACAGTACCTGGGGCAGAGCTAGGCAGAAGCCAGGGACCTAGAACTCTCTGGGTCTCTGGCAGGGGTCCATAACACTAGGGCCATCCTCTACATCCTTTGTAGGTGCATCACCAGGAAACTAAATCCAGATTGAGAGAAGCTAGGATATAACCAGTGCCCATATGGGATCCTGCATTGTGAGCAGAGGCTTAACCCACTGCACCCAAGTGCCAGTCCAGAGATTGTACATTTAACATTCTGTGAGATTTTGTCAAATACAACTCTTTTTTAAAACTTGTTAAATACATGATAATAATTTTTTAAGATTTATTTTTATGGGCCCGGTGTGATAGTGTAGTGGTTAAGGTCCTCTCCTTGAATGTGCCAGGATCCCATATGGGCGCTGGTTCTAATCCCGACCACTCCACTTCTCATCCAGCTCCCTGCTTGTGGCCTGGGAATGCAGTCGAGGACGGCCCAAAGCTTTGGGACCTTGTACCCGTGTGGAAGACCTGGAAGAAGATCCTGGCTCCTGGCTTCGGATCGGCTCATTTCCAGCTGTTGCGGCTCACTTGGGGAGTGAATCATCGGATGGAAGATCTTCCTCTCTGTCTCTTCTCCTCTCTGTATATTCGGCCTTCCAATAAAAACAAATAAATTTTTAAAAAAGACAATAAAAAGATTTATTTTTATGGGCCAAGTACTATAGCCTAGTGACTAAATCCTCATCTTGAATGTGGTGGGAGTCCATATGGGTGTTAGTTCCTGTCCCAGATGCTCCACTTCCCATCTAGCTCTCTGCTTGTGGCCTGGGAAAGCAGCAGAGGACAGACCAAAACCTTGGGACCCTGCACCCTCATGGGAGACCCGGATAGAACTCCTGGCTTCAAAGCAGATCAACTTCAGTCATTGCAGCCACTTGGTATGTGAAACCAGTGGATGGAAGATCTTTGTGTCTCCTTCTCTCTGTATATTTGCCCTTCTAATAAAAATAAATAAATCTTTAAAAAAAAGTATTTTTATTGGAAAGGTACATTCATAGACAGGAGAGACAGAGAAAGAGATCTTCCATCTGATGATTCACTCCCCAAATGGCGACAATGGCCATAATTGAGCCGATGCTCTGAAGCCAGGAGCTAGGAGCTGTTTCTGAGTCTGTCATATGGGCACGGGATCCCATGGACTTGAACCGTCCTTTGCTGTTTTCCCAGGCCATAAGAAGGGAACTGGATTGGAAGTGGAGCAGCTGGAACACAAATTGGCACTGATAACGGGTTACTCACACCATGGATGGATGATTAGCTTGCTGTGCCGTTGTGCCAGCCTCCAAGTATTACTTTTCTAAAGCCATTTAGTTAGCTTTCCATTGTAGGAAGTTTATGGTTAGATGCAGTGCTTTGAGAAAATAACGTAAGCGGGTTAGCTTTAAAATAGAGATATCGTGGGCCCGGCCATGTGGCCTAGCGGCTAAAGTCCTCGCCTTGAACGCCCCGGGATCCCATATGGGTGCCGGTTCTAATCCCGGCAGCTCCACTTCCCATCCAGCTCTCTGCTTGTGGCCTGGGAAAGCAGTCGAGGACGGCCCAATGCATTGGGACACTGCACCCGTGTGGGAGACCTGGAAGAGGTTCCAGGTTCCCGGCTTCGGATCGGCGCGCACCGGCCGTTGCAGCTCACTTGGGGAGTGAATCATCGGACGGAAGATCTTCCTTTCTGTGTCTCCTCTCTGTATATCTGACTTTGTAATAAAATAAATAAATCTTTTAGAAAAAAAGTAGAGATATCTTGGGGGGATTCTGGCGGAGGAAGAAAGATCAGTTGGGTAAAGTAGTTAGTTTCAGCTACAGGAAAACCTGAAAGTTTTTATGCAAGTTCATTATCCGTACAATAGTTGGGGTAAGGTGTATACAGAACGAGTCTGAGTGCCTGTTTGAGTGTTTTATGTGTGACTTTGGGTTGGAGAGAAATTTTTCAGGGACAAGTAGAAATGGTCCTGTGAATCCCAGAATGTGATGTTTATTTATTACTTGAATTTTGTTTTACGTAAGGGGATTGGGATGGCATAAAGGAAGATTTCCTTTGAGGGATTCCCTTTCTGCCATGAGATTTGCTACAGTGATTGTACTTCAGGGAGAGACTGTCAAAAAAGCCAGTAGCGTGGGGTTGGTGGAAAGAACTTATGTCTTAATGGCATTGGACTTCAAGTGAAACATTAGATGTGTGTGTGTGTGCGCGCGTGCGCCCCTAAACAAGGCAGAGAAGATTGAGGAAGGATGGTTGGAAAGTGGAAGAAAAACTTTCATAAAAATAGTATTCAAGACTGATATGTCCTTGAGTATTCAGAAGGAAACCCTTTGGTTTCATCCTTAGATTGAGATTCTCAAAAATACACTTCTGTTTTGTTTTTGCGTTTTTTCCCCCTCCTTTGCCCAAGGCAGTTGAATACTGTACGATCTAGTTGTGGTCAGCAGGGGGCACCCATTGCTTGTCTGTTGGTCCTGGAACCCCCAACAAAAGGATGGAAGGGAGAGTTAAGTTCCTGTTCCAGAATTGCTTCCTCTGAAAATGTCATTAAACCATTACTACCTTTGAGGGCATCAAATGGGAAAAGTGTCTGGGTTATTGGAACAAAAGCCGCCCATGTCTCTAAATGAGGGACCTTAATGAGACTGGTTATGACCCACAGTTTTATGGGAGTTGTTTGGTGGAGGGTTAATGCCCTTCCATTTATCCTGGACACTTCCGAACTTTGTCTCCCGCCCCTATGGTCCCCCTCTTTTGTTTTCTTTTAAACCTTTGACCAGTAACTGGCCATGTTTTCCTAATTCAAATTTCCTTTAGCCTTTTTTCTTCCCACCTTCTTTTGCAGTTTTATTTGTTCCATGCTGACTTTTTAGCTGGAGCAACAGATCCCAAGGGAAGAATAAGGATTTGTGAAA
This sequence comes from Ochotona princeps, assembly GCF_030435755.1. NCBI lineage: Eukaryota > Metazoa > Chordata > Mammalia > Lagomorpha > Ochotonidae > Ochotona > Ochotona princeps. The sequence continues at coordinate 16,029,286 of NC_080846.1, read as the reverse complement.
GGTAGAAAACAGGGCTTATAAAGTACTCATTAATTAGTGTTGAGATGAAAATTGAGAGGTTGTATTTAAATGAGAGTTGGAAGGATAATCAGTTCAAAAGTAAGTTTAAAGTTCCTAAAAGTAAATGAGATGATTTCGCTTCAGCTCATTGTATTTAACTAGAGTGTTTCTAATTACTTTTTTAGATTTTAGCTTAGGGTAGCTTGCTCTGTTACTTGAACTCTTTGTTCTAATAGATACTAGCTCAAGGAATTGAAGCTCTAATGAAATTCAGATTTTTTGGGACTGAGGTGTGGTGGAGAGAAATAGGGCAGAGGGTGTGACTCAGGCCGCTTATGCTTGTCCAAGGTTTTTGTTTGGAGTGTCAGTTTTCTAATTTTTTTTTTCCAGGGCAGCAGAAAAGAAAGTGGTAAAAATTACATCTGAACTACCACAAACTGAGGTAGGTATTCTGTGCCTTAGTAGAAAAACAATCTTGATGTTTTTCTGGTTTTTGTTCTTTATTTACTCAAGGAATCATCATTTTAAAATTTAATAATAGTCAGAAAATTAGTGTATACACGGATTTTAGTGTTAGTACCTTTTCCCCTGACTACTCTTGGAAAAATATTGGGCTGCTATAGTGTGAAACCACAGTCCTGTTTGTATATAATACTGTAGTCTTAGGGCTTGGCAGCGTGGCCTAGTGGCTAAGGTCCTTGCCTTGATCCCATATGGCCGCTGGTTCTAATCCCGGCAGGCCCACTTCCTCTCTATCTCTCCTCCTCTCAGTATATCTGACTTTGTAATAAAAATAAAATAAATCTTATAAAAAAAATACTGTAGTCTTACTGATAATTCTAAAATATTTACAAGCCTAGCATTAGAATTCAGGAGGAGTATACCTTGAAAAAGTAACAAGGGAAGATGTTATTACATTGATACTTGATAAGAAGTGATATTGAAATTTCTCTGTATTTTGTCTCTAAGCATCTCTGGCAAAAAGTGCCAGCTGATATCTTGTATTTTGTTTTGTACCTTCAAAGTAAAGGATTACTAACATCTTAGAATGCCTAGTTTCTAGCTATTAGAGAGTACTACTACTGTTGGAACGAAGCTGTTCCTTTGATCCGTTTTCAAAGATCAACCTGATACAGCTTTTGTCTTCTTGACTTCATGTAGAATGTGGGTTTTAGTTATTTTATTCCACCCGTTTGTCTTGGAGGGCATGAATGTAATAATGGTTGCTTTGTGTTTGCTTTCTGGAGAAGGCTGTCAAATGAAGCTCTGGGATCCATACAACCAGCTCTCCTTGAGGACTGTCATTTCAAACCTGGAGACGTTTTTTGAAGACATTTTTCTTAAGATACATATCTCTAACCAAGTTAAAAAAAAAAACAGAAATTGAATTTTCTCTCCTTTCTTTTTCATCTGTTGTCATGTAGAGAATGCAGAAGAGAGCTGAACGATTCAATGTACCTGTAAGCTTGGAGAGTAAGAAAGCTGCTCGGGCAGCTAGGTGAGTGTGTCTAGACTTGAACCTCAAATAATGATAGTAATGAAGGTGAAGAAATGTGATCCTAGGTTTTATATGTATTATATGTATATATGTAAAAGTTTTCAGTATATTGTACGCCTTGCTCTTAGGAGGTGAACTCTATTGGCCAAACTTAGGATACCTCTGCTGATTTGGATGCAGTAGCTCTAGACTGGGCGTAATTATTGAGAAGATCTTTTCTGTGCTGTGTAAAAGGCAGAGACTAACTACTACTCCTGATTCCGTTTAGCTTGCTGTGTGGACTTGTGAGGAGAGTGCACTGAACTTCTTTCATGAGGTTGTTAGAATTAGCTAATGATCGCAAGGATGGAGATCACAGGCAAGAAGTGTCATGTGTACTTGACACGGAGATAGACAACCAGGAGTGTTAACAGCTTCCTAAGATGAAGCTTGTTTTTCTTTCTGCAGGTTTGGGATTTCTTCGGTTCCAACAAAAGGTAAGAGAAAAGACTCTTAAGATAGTTGTCTTTGTATTCTTTCTTTTATGACAGAATGGATTTCATTTCTCCAAATTAGGACAAGCTTTTTAGTTTTAGAAGCCCTTAGGAGCACAGTATTCATATGTTTGCTTTAGGTAAAAGTAATTCTTAAGGCTTTTGAACAATTTAGAAAATATTCTGAAGTATGAGAGTATAGGAAGAAGTGTCACTATTTTTCATTCTTTTCTTGAGCATCTTTTTATATATTTTTTAAAAGATTTATTTATTTTTATTGGAAAGTAAGATATACAGAGAGGAGAGAGAGAGAGAGAGAGAGAGAGAGAGAGAGAGAGGAAGATCTTCCATCTGATAATTCACTCCCCAAGTGAGCGGCTGCAATGGCTGGAGATGACCCAGTCTGAAGCCAGGAGCTAGGATCTTCTTCTGGGTCTCCCACGTGGGTGCCGGGTCCCAAAGCTTTGAGCCATCCTTGACTGCATTCCCAGGCTACGCAGGGAGCTGGACGGGAAGCAGGGCTGCCAAGATTAGAACCGGCACCCATGTGGGATCCCGGGAGTGCAAGGCAAGGACTTTAACCACTATGTTATCACGCCGGGCCCAGTTTTGATAGTTTTGAGATGCCGTTGACTTTGTTGCTTCAAGGTTGATGAAATCCTTCCAATGTCCGTTGGCTGATATAGTCCACCTTAGAGTCTCCATTCGCCCAGATACTCACTGTCAAAACTCGGCTGGCAGAGTTACCCAGTTTGTTCTGCCCTCCATGGTACTAGACATGCTTTATAGGCCTCAGTGGTCTGTCATGACGCCCGTGTATATCAGGCATGCCGTCCACTGCACAGACTTCAGTAACCGAGGAAGCCCACTTCTGACACATGCACTCCCAGTCAAATAGCATATCCTGTTATTTTTCCCAGAGGTTGGGATTTTTGAGTCCAGTGATCCAGTTGGGGGCCTTCCAAGAAAACCTAGCCAGAAGTAACCCCAGACTTGATTCCTGTGTGCGCCAGCTAGTGCGAGGTCGAGCTCAGTCCATCACCCACATCAGCCTACACACGCACTAGTTGTAGTTACCTGATCAGTTCTGTTCCCAGCCCCATCTCATGCATAAACCAGCAGATGTTGTAGCCTAACCCAACCCTGCCCACCACACACTCGGCCCTCACATATACCACATGCAGCTTAGTTGGAATGGAGTCATCCCCACCTGGCCCACCCCAGCCCCAGTTTCTGCGCATGCCAGTGTGTGCAGCAAACTTGTCCTTGTCTGTCCTACATCCCTTTCAGCTCTCGTACACACCAGTGGGTGCAACAACTTTGCTCAGCCCAAGCCACTCTACTATCCAACCCACACTTATGTTGGCAGGTGCTAAATCTTGTTCATCTGCTGCCAATCCTGGTTTTCATGCTCATCAGTGGGAGCTGTAGCCCATCAGAGAGGTGTTCACAGTTTCCCTACTAGGCCCACTGCCAGCCCCGGGTCTTGCACTTTCCAGGTGGTACTGCCGTCCAGCTGGACAGGACCTGCCCTTGTCTTGGCACGTACCAGGTAACACTGCAGCAAAGCCCGACCAACCTGCATTCTGGCTCTCCAATTAACCCAGCTCACATGCAGGCCAATGGGTTTTGTAGCCCTACCCAGACTGGTCTGCCCTGAGTCCCAGCTTTCGTGCTTACCAGTAGGAGCAGTGGCCTAGGAGTGGAGCCCTGCTACAATTCCCCTACCAGGTTTACCTCTTCAACCCCCCAGGTTCTTATAGGTGATGGTGGGTGCTGGGACTCATTCCAGCATGGCCCACCTCATCTTGGCACCTTAGCATTCGCCGACCAGTGGTACAGACTGGTTCAGCGCGATGTGCCCCCAGTTCCAGCTTGTGCTATCAGGTGCTACATCCTAGCCCAACCCAGCCAGCTCCCAGGCCTGTCCCTAATATAGGCTACCAGTTGTTGTTGAAGCCTGGCTCAGCCTGTCCCCCACTCAGTCCTGGTTCTCACATCTGCCAGTGGGTGTTATGAATTGCCCCAGCATGACTCACCCACAGATCTGACCCACACATAGGCTGGCAGGTACAGTAACCTGGCTTGGTCTGGACTGCACCTAGCCTCAGTTCTTGTGCTCATCTGCAGGGACCACATCCTGACAGAAGCGTTCCCCAAGCTCCTCTATCAAGTCACCTCCCAGTGGCAGATCTCACACACAGCAGTGGAATCTTGGCCCAGCCTGACTTGGCCCACCTCTCATCCTGGCTGTACAACTACCTTGCCTGGCTGACCTATACCTATTCTTTGCTCTTGCTGTTGGGTGCTACAGCCCAGTTCCACCTTGTCCACGTGCAGATCCAGCTCTCGTGTGGTTCAGTGTGTGCCAGATCCTACCCTACACCTACTCTGGCTCCTGTGAAAACCAGTGGGTGCTGGAGCCTACTCCAGTCTGGCATACCCCAGATGCAGTCCGAGCCCATGCCAAGGGATGTTGCAGCCATGTCCAATCCAGTTCACCACCCCTTTCTGACTCTCACATGTCCCAGTGGGAAACACAATGCAGCCAAGGCATTCCCCTAGCTCCTGGGCCAGTTAGCTCCCAGCCTCAGATCTTGCACATGCTGGTGGATGCTCTAACCCAGCCTGATGTAGCACATCCCCCAGCTTGGCCTTTGTCTTTGGATGCTGTAGCTTGGCCTGACCCGGCCTATCCTCAGTTCCAGCTGTAGCTGGTGGGTGCTGCAATCCAACCCTATCCAGTCTGCTTCCTTCCCTGGCTTTTGTGCAGGCAAGTAGATGTGATAGCCTAGCCTAACTCGGCATGGCCTGCACCCCATCTTGGCTCCTGTGTATGCTACCATACTGTAGTTTGGTCAGCTTCTCTCCTCCCTCATCCAGAGCCAGTCCACACTCCTTTCAACAAGTAAAGTAGCCTTGCCAGGATTTTGCAACACCTAGTCCTGACTCACACGCTCATCAGTAGGAGTTATGTCTTTTTTTTTTATATATATATATATTCATTTATTCATTAATTACATTGCATTACATGACACAATTTCATAGGTACTGGGATTCCCCCCCCTTCACCCCAAACCCTTCCCCCATCATGAATTCCTTCACCTTGATGCATAACCACAGCTCAAGTTCCGTTGAGATTCCCTAATTAAAAGTTTACACCATACAGAGTCCAGCATCCCACTTGTCCAGTTCAAGTTCAACGGCCTCTTAGGGAGGCCCTCTCAGGTTTGTAGGCAGAGCCAGCAGAGCGTCACCTCAATCAGTTAGAAGCTCCAACATATCATCAGCAACAGTCCAGGTATGATGAGGCTGGTGCAGAGTCCACCGATTGACATAGACCATCTTAGGGTTTCCCCTTGTCCAGTTTTCTGCTGGAAGCATAAAGCTGAGGTGGTTGATTCATCTACTCCATTTTCCATCTTTTCTTGGTTAATGCTTTGATTCCTCCATTTTGTTCAGGGGAATCCCCCTAAAAAAAAACTTTGAGGCATTCCCAGTCCAGGCTCCTACATGTACTACTAGTAAGCACAGTGCTCGCCACCTTCCATCACTCTGATCAGCTGATGGTTTTAACCCCTGGGTTGGTTCTCTTCTGAGCCCCGACCTCTATTGGAACCAATGAGTATCGCATCTCTCCCCGGCTCTGCCCATCACACTCTCGTCCCTCACCTAAACCAGTGGGAGGAGTGCTGGTCGGGTGTTGCATTCCCTACTAGCACAGGCCATTTCACCTTGGCATTTTGTGTTTTGTACTTTTTTTTTTTTTTTTTTTTTTTTAATCGCAACCAAACCCTGCCAGGCCCCCACACAGTTTCAGCACTTGGGCTTGCCAGTGGATGACGTGAACCGACTCAGCCTGGTCTGCCCCAACCCTAGCCAAGTGTATGCCAGTGGGTCACATTCCAAAGCCTCTTCTGGGTTATTTACCGCCATGCTTCCTGCGTTTATTTGTAGAGTCAGCTTCCTGTCAGAGGAACTGTTCAGGTTCCTCCCTCCGACTAGTAGGAGTTATGTCTTAACAGGGGAGTTCCCCAAGTTCCCCTACCAGACCACTATCAAACTCAGATCTCACGCTTACCTCACCCTCCCTGCCCAGTCTCGGCCTTTGTGTTTGCTGGTAGATGTTACTGCCGAGCCCACCTCACACCCAGTTCTTGGGTAAGCCTTTGGGTGTGCAATCTGGATCAACCTGGCCTATTCCCAACCCCAGTACCCATGAGCATTGGTGAATTTCGTGGTAATGCCCAATTTGGCCCATCCCCACCCCCAGCTCCTGAGCAAAGCAGCGGATATTGCGGCCTCGGGGATGAGCCCACATATCCCCCATGGAATCTGCCCTGAGATCTGGTTCTCTTGCATTCTGGTTAGTGTCGTGGCCTAGCCTAACATTACCTGTCGCCTGTTCCAACACTCACTGGTGGTACTGTGGTCTAGTCTTGCCAGGCAGGCCCCCAGTCCTACCTTTTGTGTGCATTGGTAGGCAGTGGTCAGCAGTGATCGATTCAGGTCTTCTGTGTGGGCAAGTGCATTGGTCTGACCCAGAAAGGTCCTCCAGTTTCCCTCCTCAAAAATCTCTCAGTCTTAACCTCTGTGTTTTCCTGTAAATATAGTGTCTCTGTCAGTGAAGGTCTCCCAGAAGTCACTCCCTCATACTCCCTTAGCATATTCCCTCAGCGGTGTCCCCTTCCACACATCCTGCACTCCCTTCCTTGAACAATCCCAATCCTTGAACAGCCTCGGCCTACAACCACATGAGTTCCCCAGCCATACACTTGCGGGGTGGCATGCTGGCCTGGAGCCCTGTTTGCCCACCCTGGACCCTACCTTTTACCTGTCTGGCACCTGAGCACATGCAGCTGGGACTCAGACTAGTGCTCTGTTGTAGAATACTGGCATTACAGGTGGAAGCTTTATTTATTTGAAAGTAGAATGATAGAAAAAGATCTTATGTCTCCTGATTCACTTTCCTAATCATATCTGGGCCAGGAGAAAACCAGAAACTCTATCCTACTCTCCCCCATGAGTGGGAGGGGCCCAGATACTAGAGCAGTCATTTGCTGCTTTCATGTCATGTAGTAGCAGAAAGCTGGGTTGGAAACTTAACAGGGCTTTCAAGTAGCACTCTAACTTAGAATGACTGCACGAGGAGCACCTTAACTTTCTATGCCACAATGCCAGCCCCAGATTTTTTTTTAAAGTATCTATCTATATCTATATCTATATGTGTGTGTGTATATATATATATATAAAGTCAGATATACAGAGAGGAAGAGAGACAGAGAGGAAGATTTTCCGTCCAATAATTTACTCCCCAAGCAGCCACTATGGCCGGTGCTGCGTCGATCTGAAGCCAGGAGCCCAGATCCTCTTCCAGGTCTCCCATGTGGGTACAGGGTCCCAAAGCATTGGGCCGTCCTCACCTGCGTTCCCAGGCCACAGGCAGGGAGCTGGATGGAAAGTGGGCCGCCAGGATTAGAAGTGGTGCCCTTGCTGGTGCATGCAAGGACTTCAGCCACTAAGCTGCCGGGCTGGGCCCCTTGCTCCACATCTGGTCCATCTTTCTGCTAGTGTGAATCCTGAAAGGCAGCAAGAGATGGCTTAAGTACTTGAGTCCCTGCCACCCATGTGGGAGATCCAGATTGGCTTGCAGAATTTTGACTTTGGCGTAGGCCAGCCCTGATTGTTGGGCATTTGAAAAGTTTGGAATATTTATTGAATACATTAGGGTTGAGCCTATAGTTGTAATTTTTGTCTTTTCCTTCTCCCTGTCAGGTAAGACATTTATCCTTTGTACCGTCTTTAGGCTGCCTGATTTGATTTGAAGACTGTTGACTTTTTTTTATGAGTTCTAGAAATATTTAAAAGAAGTTTTTATTTGCTTCCTTAGGTCTGACATCTGACATCAAGCCTTCAGTAAGTAGTCTTTTTTTTTTTTTAAAGATTTATTTATTTTTATTACAAAGTCAGATATACAGAGAGAAAGATCTTCCGTTTAATGATTCACTCCCCAAGTGACCGCAACGGCCGGTGCTACGCCGATCCGAAGCCAGGAACCTGGAACTTCTTCCAGGTCTCCCACGCTGGTGCAGGGTCCCAAAGCTTTGGGCCATCCTCGACTGTTTTCCCAGGCCACAAGCAGGGAGCTGGATGGGAAGTGGAGCTGCCGGGATTAGAACCGGCACCCATATGGGATCTCGGGGCGTTCAAGGCGAGGACTTTAGCCGCTAGGCCATGGTGCCGGGCCCAGTAAGTAGTCTTTTGTCCTTTGCAGAGTCAGGTCATAAATGTATTTTTTAATATTTTTTATTTATTTATTTATTTTCATAAGTGTATTTTAAAGTCAGAGACTCTTCCTTACATCAGAATTAATGCTGAGATCATGAGCTTGCTAACTGTTTGTGGCATAGTGTTGCATGTCTTGAATTTTTAAATTGTTTCAGGTACTAAAATGTCAGGAAAATTACGTATTTGAAAATTAATTGTAAATATTTGTCCTTGTACCACACCTATTTTGAAAAACTGTATAGCATTATTAGGGAGCAATTCGTATATCTTTTTTTTTTTTTTTTTGAGATTTGTTTATTTTGATTGGAAAGTCCAATTTACAGAAAGATCCTCCATCTGCTGATTCACTCCCCAAGTAACCCCAAAGGTCAGAGCTGAGCTCATCTGAAGCCAGTTTCTTCCAAGTCTCCCACGTGGGTGCTGGATTCCAAGGCTTTGGGCCGTCCTCACCTGCTTTCTCAGGCCACAAGCCGGGAGCTGGATGGAAAGTGGAGTGGCTGGGATGTGAATCAGCACCCATCTGGAATCCCAGCACGTGCAAGGCCAGGACTTTAGCTACTAGGCTATTGTGCCAGGCCCCATATAACCATTCTTATGGTACAGTTTTAGATCTGGCTTGTTTGCTTTAGTTAATGTCTAATTATTAATTACTAAGAGAATCTGGAGGAAGCTTATAAATTCTGCTTGTGGATATTTTGGGGTTTTTTTGTTTTGAATAAAGATTTATCTATTTGGAAAAAAATTACAGAGAGGTAGAGACAGAGATCTTCCATTCACTAATTCATTTCCCAGATGACTTGCATTTGCCACGCCAAGACTAGGCAAAAGCCAGGAGCTTCCTTGGGGTCTCCTGTGTGGGTAGCAGAGATCAAAGTACTTGCCATCTGCTGCTGCCTTCCCAGACCACCAGCAGAGAGCTGATCAGAAGTGAAACAGCTGGGACACGAATCAGCGTCCACATGGGATGTGTGTGTCACAGGCAGTAGAGTTACCTGCTATATCACAATGCCAGCCTTAATGTTGCTGTTTTTTAATTGTTCCTATTAAATTTAAAATGAGGGTAACTGGCCTTCTGGACCAGTGTGATTAAAAAGTGTAAAGAAATGTGGAATTATGGGAAACATTTATGGGGGAAAAAAAACCTTTATTTCAAAATATTTTACACCACAATAAACATAGCTCTTAATTCTGTTTTCCATGAACTTTAATGAAGTACCCTCATGCAATTCAGCTTTATGAAATGCTAAGTGTTGGGGCCTAGCACAATGGCTCAATGGCTAAATCCTCACCTTGTAAGTGCTGGGATCCCATACAGGTGCTGGCTCATATTCTGGCTGCTCTACTTCCTGTCTAGCTCCTTGCTATGGCCTGGGAAAGCCCTGCGACTCTGCACCCATATGGGAGACCTGGGTTGGCTCAGTTACTGCCATTGTGGCCATTTGGAGAGTGAACCATCAGGTGGAAGATCTCTGTCTCTTTCTCTATAAATCTGCCTCTCCAATAAAAGTAAATAAATCTTTTAAAAATATTTTGTTGGAAAGGCACATTTATTTTATTTTTTTTTTTAAGTATTGATGGCTAAGAAACTGACTTTTTTTTTTAAAGATTTATTTATTGTTATTGCAAAGTCAGATATACAGAAAGGGGGAGAGACAGAGAGGAAAATCTTCCATCCAATGATTCACTCCCTAAGTGACCACAATATCTGGTCTGCGCTGATCCAAAGCCAGGAGCCAGGAACTTTTTCCAGGTCTCCCACTTGGGTGCAGGGTCCCAAGGGTTTGGGCCATCCTCCACTGCTTTGGAAGTTAGATGAGAAGTGGTGCTGCCGGGATTAGAACCGGCGCCCACATGGAATCCTTGCGCATTCATGGCGAGGACTTTAGCTGCTAGGCCACTGCACCGGCCCTGGAAAGGCACATTTATTGACAGAAAGATCTTCCATTTTCTGGTTGATTCCCTGTGTGACTGCAACGGTTGGAGCTGAGGTGATCCAAAGCCAGGAGCCAGGAGCTTTTGAGTTTCCCTGCACGTAGAGAGTCCCAAGGACTTGGGCCATTCTCCACTGCTTTCCCAGGCCACAAGCAGGAAGCTGGATGGGAAGTGGAGTAATCAAGACACGATATGGCCCATAAGAGATCCCAGCGTTTGCATGGAGGTTATTTAACCATTAAGCTGTTTTGCCAGGCCTGCCCTAAACACATTTATGACAACAAGTTTTATATAAACTAAAGCTTCCAAATAAAAAGGAGTAAAGAGAATTTACTGCATTGTTGGGAATTTTCTTTGACATATGTCATCATTTAGGCTCTTATTAAATTTAGAGAAAGAACATTTTCTTTATATTGCATACAGGAGTGTTACTGTAAACACCTACATCAAAGTTACATGCCTAGGTGTAACTTTGCCAGGGTGAATCTTAGAAATTGTGTTTTTGTATAGCGAAACTACTCATTCTGTTATATGGCTTGTAACAGCGGTGCTTTCAGATGTGAGTATAGCATATAATGATTGCTGACTTTTCACCACTTCTCTGTAATACGCACTCTTGATTACATTATTTATAATGTGTTACTTGCTCTGGTGGTGACAGGAAAAGCCCTTCATAAGAATTTGTGCTGTGAGTTAAAGCATTTTTTTTAAAAGATTTATTATTATTGCAAAGCCGGATATACAGAGAGGAGGAGAGACAGAGGAAGATCTTCCGTCCGATGATTCACTCCCCAAGTGACCACAACGGCCGGTGCTGCCCCGATCTGAAGCCGGGAACCTGGAACTTCTTCCAGGTCTCCCGCATGGGTGCAGGGTCCCAAGGTTTTGTGCAGTCCTCGACTGCTTTCCAAGGCCACAAGCAGGGAGCTGGATGGGAAGTGGAGCTGCCGGGATTAGAACCAGCGCCCATATGGGATCCCAATGCGTTCAAGGCTAGTACTTTAGTCCACTTCCCATCCAGCTCCCTGCTTGTGGCCTGGGAAAGCAGTCGAGGACGGTCCCAATGCTTTGGAAACCTGCACCCCTGTGGGAGACCCAGAGGAAGTTAAGTTCCTGGTTCCTGGCTTTGGGTCGGCACAGCACCGGCCGTTGTGGTCACTTGGGGAGTGAATCATCGCACGAAGGATCTTCCTCTGTGTATATCTGACTTTGTAATAAAAAATAAACAAGGGCTGATGCTGCCAAATACACTTTCAGTACCAGATTGTCATGTAGAGCAGACCATCAGCAACCAGTACCTCACTCTCGGCCCTGAAGCTGCTGAGCACCTGGTGTTTCTCCTTTGCTTGAAGATGGGATTGAGAACTGCTTAGAAAATCACATGTAGGAATTAATGATTTTGGACTGTAGATGATATACTTAATTGGAAGAAATTATGTGTACATGTTGGTTTTTTCAAACGTGTATTCCTGCTTCAATGAATGAAGAAGCAGGGCTGAAACTATTACTGCATTGTGCAAGTAGATTGGGTAGATGGTACTTAGGTTCCTAATTTGTCACACAGGATATTTTTAGCATTGAATCATTGCTGCTACCTCTCTTTTTCTGTTTTGTTTGTTTGTTTGTTTTTTACAGTACTTTTTTTCCTTCTGTTTTGTAGGTTAATTTGGATAAGTTAAAGGAAAGAGCTCAAAGATTTGGTTTGAATGTCTCCTCAATCTCCAGAAAGGTAAGGTAGGTGGGATGGAAGTATTGTTTTTTGTGACAGCATAGCAGCTGGAGGGGGTGGCATGGTTTGGACATGCCCCTCCTAAGAATGTAGCTTGCTTCTCAGCATTTTATTTCAGAGTCCTGAGTATCACCTCCTCCTTACTATTGATTATATTATTGGAATTGTTTGCATGCTGTTTTTTTTTTTTTCTTATTCTGCAGAGCATTTGTACAGTTTTCACTCGGGCATGTTACAATTACTGCATCTGCTTTAACTTCTGATATAGACATAATGGAAATTATATGTTCAGAAAATAATCCTATATTTAGTTCAGAAGTACATAGCTCCTCTGCTGACTTGAGTTTGTTAAGCAAGGTGATTTTGCTGTCTGTCCTTGAAGGCCTAGTTACCTGTGGAGTTGTGTTTATTGGGAAAAAAAAATAAGAGTTATTTTTTATTTGCCTAGAGAATGGAAGCATGCTTCTTGGTTGCACCTTGGGTAATAGGGTATTTCAAACCAGGGGAGGAAAAAGTTTGTTTAAAATTATGTCCTGCTTCAGGGTAAAACATTTAGCTCCCTAGAAAGTTATTAGAAGCAACTGTCCTGGCACTTACTATATTTTTGGATTTTTAAAAAAGATTAATGTATATATTTGAAAGGCAGAGTGACAGAGAAGGAAAGAGAAAGATACCTCATCTGCTGAGAAGCCCACCAGCGCTGGGATTGGGCTGGACCGAAGGCAAGAGTGAAGAGCTCTGTCTGGGAGGCAGGAATCTGCCCATTTGGGCCATCGTCTGTTGCCTCCCAGGCACATTAGCAGGAGTGGAAGCAGAGTAGCCTGGATGTGAACTTGCTTGTACTCCAGTATGAGATGTGAGAGTTCCAGGTGTTGGCTTACCTGGTTGCATCGTGCCTACCCCTGTGATTGTTTTTTTTTTAGCTTAGGGAAAAACTAAGCACTAGGGCCCGGCATGATAGCCTAGTGGCTAAAGTCCTTGCCCTGCATGTGCCAGGATCCTGTATGGGTGCTGGTTCGTGTACTGGCTGCTCCACTTCTCTTCCAGCTCCCTGCTTGTAGCCTCGGAAAGCAGTCGAGGATGACCCAAAGCCTTGGGATCCTGCACTCATCTGGGAGACCAGTAGGAAGCTCTGGGCTCCTGGCTTCAGATTGGCTCATCTCCAGCCATTGTGGCCACTTGGGGAGTGAACCAGCGGGTAGAAGATCTTTCTTTCTGTCACTGCTTCTCTGTATATCTGACTTTCCAATAAAAAAAAAATCCTTTAGAAAAAAAAGGAAGTGTTAAGACAAATCGCTTGCTGCTCACTGTGGAATGCATAATCTTGCACACAGTTGTGCCCCATCCTTGTCTTCGGTTTACCTTTTTGTTGTTTACCAGAAATAGAACATCAGGTCTGTATGCCTGGCTTGGAACCAAGGCTGTAAGGTGCTCGCTGTGAATATTGCTGTTTATGTAAAAGAAAAAATTAAAAATTGAGTTATAGGCAGAGCATGTGACTCATAAATCTCATACAGCTTATTTGACAAGAGCTATTATAAAACAAAAGTCATTTGTGTTGTACTTAATGGCCAGGGAAAGAATGCCATCTGTCCCTGGCCCTGTTCCCATATGTCTCATTTTGTATATGAGGGGAAAGTGAAAATCCCAGAGGTGATTTCGTTCCATCTTTCAGGGAATAGTGTGTGTGTGTGTACACCTGCATGCACACATACCTCTGGAATTAAAAATAGATAAATAAAAATTGTATTACCTGCCATTTAGCTTGTCTGGACACATACAAGGAATTTATCTGTAATACTGTACTATCGGGCTTGGCTGTGTGGCCTAGTGGCTAAGGTCCTCGCCTTGATCCCATATGGCTGCTGGTTCTACTCCCGGCAGCTCCACTTCCTCTCTATCTCTCCTCCTCTCAGTATATCTGACTTTGTAATAAAAATAAAATAAATCTTTGAAAAAAAAAATACTGTACTATCTACCTGAGTCATTCTTTTTTTTTTTTTTAAAGATTTTTATTGTTATTGGAAAGCCGGATATACAGAGAGGAGGAGAGACAGAGAGGAAGATCTTCCATCCAATGGTTCACTCCCCAAGTGAGCTGCAACGGCCCGTGCTGCGCCGAACCGATGCCGGGAACCAGGAACCTCTTCTGGGTCTCCCACGCGGGTGCAGGATCCCAAAGCTTTGGGCTGTCCTCGACTGCTTTCCCAGGCCACAAGCAGAGAGCTGCATGGGAAGTGGAGCTGCTGGGATTAGAACCGGCGTCCATATGGGATCTCGGGGCGTTCAAGGTGAGGACTTTAGCCGCTAGGCCACGCCGCCGGGCCCTACCTGAGTCATTCTTAAGGTATTTCATTACTGTTTACCAGCCTTTTTCCCTTCCCGAAAATCTTTTTGTGTGACTTTTTAGCTCACAGGAGGTTGAGCTAAGATATATATTTATTAACTATAACATTAGGCAAGTGACTAAATTTTTGATATGCTCCTCTGTAAAGTTTAATACCTAATATCATGTTTGTGAAGAATAAATACTTATGTATTTAAATTACCTATTGTAGTGACAGTTTGACCCTCAGTAAATGTTAACTTTCCCTTTTTTTTTTTTTTAACATTTCTTTCAATGAATTCGCTTTATGGTCTTAATTAAATGAAATGACTTCTGAATTTGTTGGTCAGTGATAAAATTTCAGTTCCCAGAGCCAGTGCTGTGGTGCGACAATTAAAGCTGACACCTGCTGGCACTGTTTATGGGCACTGGGTGGAATTGTGGTCACTCCCCTTCTGATTCAGTTCCCTGCTATTGGCCTGAGAAAAGCAGTGGAAGATGTGTAAGTACTTAGGGATCTCTCACCCAAGTGGGAGACATAGAAGAAGCTCCTGGCTCCTGGCTTCTGCCTGATCCAGCCCAGACATTACACCCTTCAGGGGGGTAAACCATTAGCAGATTTCTGTATGTAACTGACTTTGAAATAAATGTGTTTTTTTTTTTTTTTTTTTTTTTTTTTAATTTTTTTTGGGGGGGAAGGCAGATTTATAGAGAGAACGACAGAGACACTTTCGTCCATTGGTTTACTCTCTGAGTGGCTGCAGTGGTTGGAGCTGAGCCAATCTGAAGCCAGGAGTCAGGAACCTCCTCCAGGTCTCCCACATGGGTGCAGGGTCCCAAGGCTTTGGGCAGCCCTTAACTGCTTTCCCAGGCCACAAGCCAGAAAGCTGGATGGGAAGTGGAGTAGCCAGTACACGAATCAGCACCCATATGGGATCCCAGTATGTGCAGCACAAGGATTTAGCCACTAGGCCATTGTTCTGGGACCTAATGTAATAAATCTTAATTTAAAAAGAAATTCAGTTCCCATTTTATTTAATGTTTTTAAGGGCAGAGAGAAAGAGGTATACACAGATCTCTCCGCCATTTCAGTCCCCAAATTCTGAGCCAGGAACTCAGTCTGGAGCTCCCATATGGGGGGCAGGGACAATTCACTTGGGCCGTTATTGCTGCTTTCTAGAGTATTAATAGAAAGTGGAGCTACAATTCAAACCCAGGAGCTTGCTATAGCACGCAGATATCCTGAGCATCTTTTTACTTACTAGACCAAAACTTACCCTCAGTTCCTATTTTTATTTATTTATTTATTTTTTATTGATTACATTGCATTATGTGACACAGTTTTATAGGCACTGGGATTCCCCCCACCCCTCCCCAAACCTCCCCCCCGTTCCTATTTTTAAAGATTTATAAATTTGAGGGCTCAGCATAATAGCCTAGTAGCTAAATTCTAACCTTGCACTTGCTGGGATCACATGTGGCTGGTGTCATGGGCTAAGAAACCTTCCTTCCCTCCCCAAACAAAACAAAACAAAACAAAACAAAACAAAACAAAATGCAGATAAATAAGTTCTGCCTGGTTGGTTCTGATTGGTCACTAGCTTGGTTTTCAGTCTTGTGACTGACTGACTGTTGTGGTTTTTTTTGTTTGTTTGTTTTTTGTTTTTCTGTCAGTTTTCCTTTCCTCCCAAGAGAAATAGTGTTTGGGTTATTTCAGTGAGTAAAGGATAGGATTTGGCCTGGCGCGGAAGAAAATTGCGAAGAATGACAGATGGAAGGAGGGGATAAAGGTGGGAAGGCAGCTTAGTTGATATATGTCAAAGGCTGTTAGTTTTGATGAAGAACTGAGTCTGGGCTTGAACTTTAAAGTTACCTGATGTAGCTAAGCTGAATGGATTGAATTTTCAAGCATTTGCAACGCTTGGGAAGGTGACATTTGATACTTTAGGAAGTTGTAGGAAATCCATCTAGGTAGTTTTTTGTTTTTTTTAAAGAAGCCAAAGCCAGAAAATCTCTTTTCTCCCTTCCCAAGAGTGGGCGAGGCATGTGTTACTGACTCTTGAGGAAATACTCGTGTCTTGTATCTCTGCTGACCTTAGTACATCTTCCTGATTTTCTGTTCTAGAATATTCCCAGGTTTTTCCTAGATTTGTGATTTTCATCAGTTTTCTTTTGTAACGATTATGATCTGTGTTGTATAGTGTTATAATGTTAGAAGATCGAAAGCAAACTATTTATTCCACTGCTGATCGTCTTCTTGGGATGGTAGGTAGAATATTCTTTGGTAGTTGCACTGAGTCTTTTTTTTTTTTTTTTAATTTTTGTTTTGTCATTGATTGGGAATGAACCACTTTAGATTGAAAGAGATGAAGGACGTGCCTTGGTTTTGAGGAGCTTCTTACTACCAAAGAGGAAGTTGAGACTGAAGCGGTTCCAAGCAGAGCGGAGGGCACCAGGGTTTCCCAGGATACAAGTTTCATTGTGGCTGCTGATGGCAGGCGAGTTACAATGCATTTTGTCAGATCTGCTTCATCTCTGTGAGGGCCCAAGTACTTAGAACATCTAGAACATCTTCCTCTGCCTCCCCAGAAACATTAGCAAGAAGCTGAATCAGAGATGGAACAGCTAAGACCCAAACCCTGTAATGGCGATGCTTGTGTTGCAGCTGGTGACAGCCTACTGCGACACCAGCCAGCCCCCCTACATTTGGGATTCCATCTACAAGTACTCAAGTAACAGTTTCTAGGCTATGTATAAATTTTAATTCTTTTTTCCTTTTTCTCAAGGAATGTATTGGGACCCAAAAGAAGTACAGATAGTAGGATTATGTTTTCTGAAGGTGTGATGTATATTTAGTAGAAACTGTACTTTGAATTCTGAATTTTGATCTTTTTCTAGGTTAGTGCTGTACAGTAGGCTCTATAATGTTAGCCAGAGGTGGGGAAGCAGTCAACCCTGCAGTTGTGACAGTAAACAGCCCATATTCTATGGGGTTCTGCACTGCTAAGCTGTCATGTTCAGTAGGTTAGGTGTATTACAGTGCATGTTTTACTTATATTTTCAGTTTAGCATGCTTTTATTGGCATGTTACTCCGTTAAAGAGCATATATGTGTATGTATGTGTGTGTGTTTATATGGTAGATACAGGTAGCAGTGAGTAGCTATTACAAAGGGTGAATTTCACGAAAAGCTGAGACTTCAGTATCTCTTGTACATTTCTTAGAGCATTTTAAAGGTGAACAAAAATTGAATCACTCATTTCCTTTCTAATTTATAATACTTTGCAAATACATAGTGGACCATTTCAGTGAAAGATACAATGAGTATTCCTATATGCCTTTTCCTTCTTTTGCTCCTTCCATTTAAATAAAAACATACACTGTTTTCCGTCTGCCAGTGGAGCAAAACTTGTGGGAATGGTGAGGAAGCTGTTTAAAAGAGAAAATAGGAAAAATTCTCTGAACTCAGTTTATCCCTCGTCTGGTTTTTAATTTGTCCCGCTGAGGAACAGAACTTGTCTTTTGTCTATGACACAAATACATCTTCACTTCCCTCCCCTATCCTTCCCCCCCCACCTGCTCTTCTCTCTTCTATTATGGCTCCAATCAATGATGTCATTATGTGTGCCATTCAACTGCTGTTGAACCAGTTGACTACAGGAATTTGAAGAGCAAAAAGGCAGAATAGAATTTTTTTCTACTAATCAAGGTTCTTGAAAATGTATTCCAATTTTAACTAGACAAACCTGGAGTCGGGTTTTTCTTTGCTCAGCTTCTGCTTTTACTCTTCTACTATACCTTAATCACAAATGTACTTTGCCTAGCCATATATCAATTAAATTTTCAACACAAAATGCTAAGAGTACGTAAGAGTACATTTTTTAGATGGTGGGAAGCAAGATGACATTTTTGATGTTTTATCTGCAGCATGTCTGCATGCATGTCTGTTTATTATTTGAAACCAGAAATTTGAGAAGTTTCTGATTTGCATAAAAGGTACATGATTTTGAGACCACTGAGTTTTAATTTTGTGTATGATTTAATTTATGAGTTTGAACCTGAAAAATAACAGGTTAAAAAACTTGTCTTCTCAACTTCCCACTCATGTCAGCATTTTCTTCTAACATGTCATAACTGATTACTTCCATTTTATTTATTTATTTTTTTTAAAGATTTATTATTATTGGAAAGCCGGATATACAGAGAGGAGGAGAGACAGAGAGGAAGATCTTCCATCCAATGTTTCACTCCCCAAGTGAGCCGCAACGGGCTGGTGCTGTGCCGATCCTAAGCCGGGAACCAGGAACCTCTTCCAGGTCTCCCACGCGGGTGCAGGGTCCCAAAGTTTTGGGTCGTCCTCGACTGTTTTCCCAGGCCACAAGCAGAGAGCTGGATGGGAAGTGGAGCTGCCGGGATTAGAACCGGCACCCATATGGGATCTCGGGGCGTTCAAGGCGAGGACTTTAGCCGCTAGGCCACGCGGCCGGGCCTGATTCCATTTTATAAAGCAAGTTTTATGCTTCCCTGTTGTCGCCCTGTAGTCTTTGCCCAGACTGAGCACAGTGTGGGAAGGGAAAGAAATGCTGGATTCTGTTCAGTGTGTTTTACTTTATATGTTAAGGTACTTTAGAAAGCTTGAGAAACAACTTGCAAACACGAGGATCCCATGTGATGCCAGTCTGTGTCCCAGCTGAGATTCTCTCACCAAGTGGCCCCAATGGCTGATGCTGCACCAATCCAAAGTCCTGAGGCTTCTGAGCCCAGATCTTCTTCTGGATCTCCCACTGAGCGCAGGGTCCCAAAGCCTTGGGCTATCCTCAACTGCCTTTTCAGGCCACAAGCAGGGAGCTGGATGGGAAGTGGGGCTGCTGGGATTAGAACCAAGCCTATATGGATCCTGGCACATTAAAGGCGAGGACTTTAGCCGCTAGGCCACCATACCGGGCCCTATTTTTTTTTTATAAGATTTATTTATTTTCATTGGAAAGGCAGATGTACAGAGAAAAGGAGAGAGTGAGACAGAGATCTTCCATCCATTGATTCACTCCCCAAGTGGCTTCAGTGGGTAGAGCTGAACTGATCTGAAGATAGGAGCCCGTAGCCTCTTCTGCTTCTCCCACGCTGGTGCATGGTTCCTAAGCTTTGGGCCATCCTTTGCTGTTTTCCCAGGCTGCAGGCAGGGAGCTACATGTGAAGTGGAGCATCCAGGACATGAACTGGTACCCATATAGTATCCTAGTACCTGCAAAGAGAAGACTTAGCCGCTAGGCTTTCTTGCAGAGGCAGGACTTGAGACTTGGGCCATCTTTTGCTACTTTCCCAGACACTGTAAGCAGGAAGCTGAATTGGAAATCAAACGGTCAGGAGTTGAACCAGTGCCCATATGCCGTACTGGCACCATTGGCGGATGCTTAACTTAGAATACCATGCAGTAGCCCATTTTTCCTTTTCTTTTTTTATTTTGTAAAAACATTTATTATTGGCAAGGCAGATTTGCAGAGAAAAGGAGAGACAAGATCTTCTGTCCGCTAGTTCACTCCCTAGGTGGCTGCAACAGCTGGAGCTTAGCCGATCTGAAGCCAGGGGCTTCTTCCTGGTCTCCCTCACCGGTGCAGTCTCCCAAGGCTTTGGGCTGTCCTTTGCTGCTTTCCCAGGCCACAAGCAGGGAGTTGCAAGGGAAGTGGAGCAGCCAGGATACAAACCGATGCCCATATGGGTTGCTTTCACATGCAACGAGAGGACTTTAGCCATCTGGCTACTGCGCCAGGCCCTACAGAAGTATTTTATCCTTACATTCCTGCTGCTGATATAACTTGTTTGTGGAAAGTATAAAATTTTCTTGGAAGGCTGTTCGTGTTTCAGGGGCGTAGGGGTTGGAAATTGGAACAGGTGTGGGACCTATATTTGGCAACCTCTTTTTTTTAACCTTATTTATTTATTTAAGATTTATTTATTTTATTGAAAAGGCAGATGTACAGAGATGAGGAGAGACAGAAAGATCTTATGTCCACTGATTTAGTCCCCAAGTGGCTGCAGTGGCTGGAACTGTGCTGATCCAAAGCCAGGAGCCTGGAACCTCTTCCAGGTTTCCCTCACGGGTGCAGGTTCCCAAGGCATTGGGCCATCTTTAACTGCTTTCCCAGGCCACAGGCGGGGAGCTGGATGGAAAGTGGAGCAGCTGGGATACAAAACAGCGCCTATATGGGATCCCAATGTTTGCAAGGCGAGGACTTTAGCCATTGTACTACTGTGCCGTGCCCTTTCAGCCTTATTTTTTATTAAATATTTTTGGTTTTTCTAATCTGTTGACTGTTGTTCCCAAATATAGTTGTATGTAAGAATCACGAGGAGGACCTTAGAACAGTTTAGCTTTTGGGTGAGTATGTACGTAAGATGCCTGGTTAGAGTGCAGCTACTCCACTTCTGATCCAGCTTCCTGCTGATACATATTCTGAGAGTCAGCAGATGATGGATCAAGGATTTGCTTCCCTGCCACATATGTTGGAGTCCTGGATGGAATTCCTGACTCTGTTCTACCCTGCCCAGCCCTGCCCAAGCTGTTGTGGCATTTGGGGAGCAAACTAGCAGGTGGAAGATTCTCTTCTGCCATCTTTTTATAAATAAATAAACAAGTAAATAAATGGTTCAGCTTTGTAGACCCATCGTTTCGTTTTGGTAGGTTGAAGTGAGGTCAGTAATACGTATTTTTAAGTAACCCTCTGAAGTGCTCAGTTTTCTAGTTTTTGATCTAAAGCTCTGAGTGTTCAGGTGACTGTCCTTCAATTACTGTATATTTTCGCTAAGCCAGCATTCACCTCCCCTCAAAAGTTTTAGCTTTCCTCTGCTGACTCCTTGACATTTCTGCCAAGCTCTGTATCGCTTATCCTTAAAAGCAGCAGCTTCCTGGCTTTTAAGAGAGGGAGGTGGGGACTTTTAATAGAAACTTGGTTTCCAGGGGTCTCAAGTGTGAAGCCTTCATTTCCTCCACCTGCCTTGCTTTGTCCTACAATGAGCTAGAGCAAGACCGAGACGACCTCCTCTGGGGCTGAAGAGGAGTGGGGGTTGGGGAAAGAGTTTGATTTGGACAAGAGAAAGAAAAAGTGAGCTAGTGAGTTGGAAGAATATTTGCTTCTTGGAGTTCAAACCCTGTGACGATAAGAGAAGATACAGTTGCTGATAGTTTTTAATTCTGGTGTAACATTAAAATTGCTGCTGCCCTACCGGCCCTAGGAAGTTGATTCTGACCTCACAGGGATTGCTCAGAACAGGTACAATAGTTCTGTTGTGGAGATATATTATGTGTTGAAGTGTTTGGGAGTCGTTTTGCTCATATTTGATAAATTACTGACTGCTAGTCTGGTCCTTTACTTTTAATTTGCTTAGGCTCTGTGTGTTGGTTTTTGGAATCACCCCGTATTTTGAGATGTAGCTGGCATAAAAGCCTAAGAATAAACAAGTTCAGATGAATTTCTGAAGCTAGGGCCAGTGAGATGACAGCTGTGTATTTAAGCATTGAAATGTTTTTGAGAGAAAAACCATCAGTTGCTATCATTCAACCTGAGAGTATGAAATTGGAAGCTCGCTTACCCTGGAGTGTTTCATAACCTTTACCTCTGGGAAGTCAAGGCCATGTCATCATTAATCTAGCCTCGCCTGAAAGCCTCCAGGCCCTGCATTTCATCCCTTGGGATCAGTCACAGGAGAGATTCAGGAACAGGACCATAAAACTCCCTCTTCTCTTTTTTGCCTCATTACCTTATATTTCTGCCTGCCTGACTTGAAAATTATTATCCTTGAATGCCAGTTCATTTGAAAGAAGAGGAAGTATCTATTTTTTGTAAAATATGACCATCTTAGGCTCACTGTCAGTCTTTCTTCCTTCTCCAAGGGGAAAACTTCTGAGGGCAAAAAATTGTTATAGTACCTTTTTCCTTGTAAGGGTGTCTTTCACTAAATTCTGTAGATTGGAATTTCCGCCTCTCACGTGATACCAGAGGGATGATGGTTGAGTGAACTTGTTGCGCTGAGCAGGAACAAAGCCCAACGTGGTTATTCTTTTGATCACCTCAGAGAATAGTGAAGATAACCTCTCTTTTGAATTCCAATACTCTTGCTTTGTGTTCTTAGGAACCAATGAATTCAAATTACATAATTTTGTCTGGGTTACACTTCGGATATCTTTTATTGCTGTTTTTTGTTTGTTTGTTTTGTTTTTTAATCGCAGGGTATACTAGTAATAAAATTGAAGAAGGTAAATATTTTTTAACAACAATTCATGTCAAATTGGATTGCTTTTGGCAAAATGTATAACCCCAACACAGACTAGGAGCAGCAGTCTTTATTGTATTTATGTAAAAATCAGTAAATTTTGAAAAATGTTATCTTGAATTTCATTCTTTCTTGTTAAATATTTCTTTTTATGAAAATTAGAGTTTCAGAGAGAAGGGAGGAAACAGATATCTTCCATCTGCTGACTTACTCCCCTGATGGCTGTAACAGCCCAGGTGTGGGCCAGAAACTTGTTCAAGACTCCAGTGTGCGTAGCAGGATCCCAAGACTTGGATCATCTGCTTTTCCCAGGCCGTTAGCAAGGAGCTGAATCAGAACTAGAAAAACTGGGACACAAAGTGAACCAGTGGATAGAAGATGCTTCTGTTTCTCCTTTTCTCTGTAAATCTACCTTCCCAATAAAAAAATACATTAAAAAAAAAAAAACTGGGACACAAGAAAGCTCCCATATTGAATGCTGACATTGCAACTGATAACTTTACTTGTTATACCACAGTACTGAACCTTTGAATTTGAATCTTGAAGACATATGTTATTTTGGAAAATAGAGCTCCATTTTAGGTGCACATATTAACATGGATATTTGACCTTAACTGCAAACTATAGTGTACTGCTATGTGCTGTGGACACTGTTATCAAGAGATCTTAATTTTAAATTTCTGCTTTTAACCTGGCATCTCCTTCTGAAGACATTGAATCTATTTTTATTTTTTTGAATTTGCTTATTTGGGCCTGACGTGGTAGCCTAGTGACCAAGTTCTAATCTTGCACACACCAGGATTCCCTATGGACACTGGTTCTAATCCCAGCGGTCTTGCTTCCCATCCAGCTCCCTGCTTGTGGCCTGGGAAAGCAGCCAAAACCTTGGGACCCTGCACCCGTGTGGGAGACCTAGAAGAGGGTTCAGGTTCCTGGCTTTGGATCAGCACAGTTCTGGCTGTTGCAGAGACCTGGGAGACCTGGAAGAAGCACCTGAGTCCTGGCTCTTGGCTTCGATAAGTTTAGTTACGGCCACTTGGGGAGTCAGCCAATGGATGGAAGATTCTCTCTGTCTCTCCTTCTCTCTATATATCTGCCTTTCCAATTAAAAAAAAAAAAAAAGATTCATTTAGTTGGCAGGAAGAATGACAGAATAACAGCAAAGTCTACCCGCTAATTCACTGTCCAAGTAACTGTAATGGCCAGAGCTGGATCAGGCCTAAGCCAGGAGCTTTGTCTCGTTCTTCATGTGGGTAGCAGGATCCCAAGTACTTGGACCATCTGCCTTGTCAGTGCATTAAGGGAACTAGATCCGAAGTGGGGCAGCTGGGACTCACACTGGCACCTCAGTGTAGGCTGCTGGCATCGCAGGTAGCAGCTTCGCCCACTGTATCACAAAGCTGATTCCTCAAAAAAATCTCTTTGTATTTCGAGAGGAGTAAGTTGCTAAAGGATCAAGTCCCAGCTACACTGTAGGCAGCAGAAAGTGGCCCAGGTGCTTACCTGTTAGTTGAGATAGCATGGTCACCAAGTGTCTGGCTCCTGGTTGTTGCCATGTAGGGAATGAACCAGCAGATGGAAGATAATCTCTGTCTCTTTTTGTTGCTCTGCATTTCAAATACATAAATAAGCCAAAGAATAAATAATATTTGTAAAAAGGAGTTTGATCAGGCCGAGTGCAGTAGCCTAGCGGATGAAGTCCTCGCCTTGCACCCGCCAGGATCCATATGGGTATTGGTTCTAATGCCAGCAGCCCTGCTTCCCATCCAGCTCCCTGCTTGTAGCCTGGAAAGCAGTCGAGGACGGCCCAAGGCCTTGGGACCGTGCACCTGTGTGGGAGACACAGAAGAGACTCAGGACTCCTGGCTTCAGATTGGCTCAGCTCCAGCCATTGTAGCCACTTGGGGAGTGAATCATTGAACAGAGGATCTTCCTCTGTCTGTCCTCCTTTCTGTATAATTGAATTTGCAATACTAATAAAACAAATCTTTTTTAAAATTTTTTTATTTATATATATATGTGTGTGTGTGTATATATATCATGTTATGACACAGTTTGATAGGCTCTGGCATTCCCCCAGCCCCTCACCAAACCCTCCCCCATATTGGATTCCTCCATATTATAGTAGTACAGTTCATAGCCAGTCATGATTCCTTTGTTGTGGGCATGGACCATGCGGAGAGTCCAGCATCCTATTGTCCAGATAAATTCAACAGTTTCATTGGGAGACCATCCCTGGTCTGAAAATAGAGCTGCAGAATCTCATCCCCTCCAAAGAGATGTCACTACACAACTTCAACAACAGGAAGAAACATCGAAATTAACATCATGAAGTTAATTAACATGGTATTAAGTGACCAGTATGTTAGAAAATGCAAGTTCTTAAGCGCCTCCTGTAACTACTTCCTTGACATCTCAATTTTAGTATATATACAACCGGCTGCTGTAAACCTTTTTTTTTTTTCTTTTTTTTTTTTTTTTTTTGTCTCCCAAGCTAAGATGTTTTTGAGTTTAACCTAAATCAGAGTGGTACAGGAACAGTGAGAGGATCAACATTAACATCCGTCATATATAACAGCTGAGTACAAACTTAATATCAAAGTTTCTATGCAGTTACATCTTGTTTAGCATCAACAGTCATGAATTGATAAAGATTTTTGGGGAGAATCTTAAGGCACAATTTAAACTTTACAGTATATAGTGATAAAGCACGGTTTTACAGAACTTTGCATTTTAACAATTGAAGAATAGAAAAGTTTTAGGCAGGGGAGCAGGGAAATTCCCAACAACCTAGTGAGTGAGGAAGAATTTAACTCTACATCTTACTTAGTAAGGTACAGGAGAAGCAAATAGGGAGCCTGACCAGTAAGTACAGGCTGAGCGATTATAGGTTAGTTGGCCTTTTCCTGGCTGTTCCAGACTTTCTATATCAGTGTCTCTGTCTATCTGAAAAGCCAGATGGGAAGCCTGATCAGTAAGGTACAAGCTGAGTGATTATCAGCTAGCTGACCTTTATTAGTCTCTGTCTATCTTTAAAGGGGGGGGGGGGGTGTTTGATCATAGATCTGGTTCTTACCAACCTTTAATACCACTTCTTTTACTTTTTTATTTATTTTGTTTTAGATGGTGTTTACATAGTTGATCAGGGTGGGAAGGGTCTAGGCTTAGAGAGAAGTGGGTATGATCATTGTTTCCAGGCTTTCTATTTCTTTTTCCCATTTCTGGGGATAATACCACTTCTTATCTAGAAAAATGAGTGGCAGTTGTTGGTGGTGAGCATAGCAATAAAAATAATGCTATTTGTTGGATAGCTCCTGTACGGTAACTCCTGTGTACAGGAGTTTTACATATACAACTTGTGTCTGAGCTGCAGTCTTTTTCTTTGATAATTGTAATTTATTATTGTTATTGCCTGAAGATTTTCCAAATGTAAACGAGAAATGAGAATTTTGAAAAAATGAGTATATCCTCTAAAAGGCCTGTTTGGAACTTTTTTTATTCCGTAATAGATACGTGATTCATTGGGGTGGGGTAATTGTTTTTATTAAATATAGATCATGCTTTCTGTTTTCAATGTGTTCTCCCATTACATAATTCTTTCTCATTTTATAAATGACCTTTTAAGAAGAAAAAAATGAGTATTATATATGCTGGAATTATTATCGTTCACTGACTTTGTTTTGATTCTTAAAGAGTGAAAGGATGAGGGATGTAAAATCATATGGATTAGGGCCCGGCGGCCGTGGCCTGGCGGCTAAAGTCCTAGCCTTGAACGCCCCGGGATCCCATGTGGGCGCCGGTTCTAATCCCGGCGCTCCACTTCCCATCCAGCTCCCTGCTTGTGCCCTGGGAAAGTAGTCGAGGACGGCCCAATGCTTTGGGACTGCACCCGCGTGGGACACCCGGAAGAGGTTCCTGGTTCCTGGCTTCGGATTGGCGCACACCGCCCGTTGCGGCTCACTTGGGGAGTGAATCATCGGACGGAAGATCTTCCTCTCTGTCTCTCCTCCTCTCTGTATATCTGACTTTGTAATAAAAATAAATCTTTAAAAAAAAAAAAATCATATGGATTAGTCTAAGCATTCAGTGCCTGGGTTTGATCAGTGAGGACAGGCCTGCTTCTGGTTTCTAGGTTAAAGTTGTGTGTTTTGAGTTTATGTGTGGGCTTCTCAGAGTTAGATTTTTTTCCCTGTATAGAAATACATGGGAATGAAAAATACTTGGCAGTTGAGGATTTGAGGAATTGCTTGGGGGAGGGATGAAGAAAGGAAGGGTTTGCAGATGCGTGTGACACAGAGGGGTCAGTGCTGCCTGCAGATGTGCAGGCCCGTTTGTGCACTTGAGCATGGCCTGGGGGAGCCTTGGCCTGATGCGTGCAAAGAGAGATGCTTTTTGTTTTTTTTTTTGTTTTTTTTTTTTTTTATTTATTTTTAAATATTCATTTATTCATTAATTACATTGCATTACATGACACAATTTCATAGGTACTGGGATCCCCCCCTTCACCCCAAACCCTTCCCCCATCATGAATTCCTTCACCTTGATGCATAACCACAGCTCAAGTTCCATTGAGATTCCCTAATTAAAAGTTTACACCATACAGAGTCCAGCATCCCACTTGTCCAGTTCAAGTTCAACCGCCTCTTAGGGAGGCCCTCTCAGGTTTGTAGGCAGAGCCAGCAGAGCGTCACCTCGATCAATTAGAAGCACCAACATATCATCAGCAACAGTCCAGGTAGAGAGATGCTTTTTGATCGAGGTAATTTCCCTCAGATGGGTCTTGCCATCCCATGAATCAAAACCTGTCAACAAGGAGCTAAAGATGGAGCCAAGTTTATTGTGCATTTTTTCATGTGATATCGTCATGGTAGAAGGGTTAAGTGAGAGAGATTATGACTGTGTTGATTTACTGGGCCTGTTTTGCACTTTCCCTGCAGGGCCAGAAGGAAGCAGGGTCTAAGAGGGGAGCTGAGGGTGCTGGGTGAGGAGAGAAGGGCAGACTGTCACGAGTAGGGGAACTCCTGACAGTGGGTTCTCCCCCTCAGCCCCATCCCCGGGAGCCTCTGGTGAGTTTGGAGCAGATGCTCTCAGCTTTTATCTCCAGGAGGTCCCAAAGATATGATTCAGAATTGAGGTCGTAGAGATACCTCATACTACCCTCAGTGGCAAGAGAAGTACAGCCCTCTTCTCTTTTCCTGTTCCTTGTTCTTTCCTCACTTTTGAGTCGAAAGGAAATGCAGGATCCTTTTTTTTTCTCCTTAATTTGAAATAGTTACAGAGAAAAAGAAACAGATCTGCATCTGCTGTTTCACCCCCAAATGGCCACAGTGGTCAGCACTGGGAGAGGCTGAAACCAGGAGCTTTTTCTGGGTCTTCGATCTAGGTGCAGGGTCCCAAAGACTTGGGCTGTTCTCTCCTGCTTTCCCACGCATATTAACAAGGAGCTGGATGGAAAGTAGAACTGAGTCTTGAGCAGCACTCATAGGTGATGCCAGCATCAGATGTCAGGGGTGCTGGCTTAATCTGCACTATAACACCAGCCACACAAAATTTAATTTAGAATCTAAACTCCCAATTTCTGGATGTTGCGACATAAGGAACCGGGAGAAAGGCTGTCCTACACATTTCGAATGGACCTAGACTTTGTGATGAGTTTTGTGTAGTAGTGACCTCAGAGTTTGTGCTGAACTAATGGCTGTGATTCAGAAGTAGCGTCTCTGATTAGAACTTGCTGAAGCACTGCTATCACTGAGTTGAATAAAACTAAGTTTGTAGTGGTAGGTAAACATGGTGTGTGGTCCAGTTACACCTCTGCCAGAAGGGGTGCCGCTTTTAGTCTACCTGGAACTGTTTCCTACTTAGCCAGGAGACTTAATGAAATGCAAGTAGATCATCTAGAATATTCTAGAGGTTCTTATTTTCTTAGAATCTGCGGTTCTATTACTTACTTTCCTCTTTTTTACTTTCCTCATGGTGGTAGTAGATCAGGATAGTTTCCTCTCCTGCCCCTACTCCCTTGACTTGGATAGTGAAGTGTGGTGGGCTTTTAGGCATATGGTGTTGGAGGGACAAATCCTTTTACTGATCCAGTCATTTCAGTGATGCGGAGTTGCTACAGAATTTATAGGCATGTCTAGAGCTAAGGATCCTAAGGAATTAAATACTTCCTCCATTTTATTCTTCCAAAGAAATGCTTAAGCGAAATACCCAAGAAGATGGTAGAATTGGGAAAATGATTCTTTTTTTTTTTTTTAAAGATTTATTCATCTTATTACAGCCAGATATACACAGAGGAGGAGAGACAGAGAGGAAGATCTTCCATCCGATGTTTCACTCCCCAAGTGAGCTGCAACGGCCGGTGCGCGCCGATCCGAAGCTGGAACCAGGAACCTCTTCCAGGTCTCCCACGCAGGTGCAGGGTCCCAAATCCTTGGGCCGTCCTCGACTGCTTTCCCAGGGCACAAGCAGGGAGCTTGATGGGAAGTGGAGCTGCAGGGATTAGAACCGGCGCCCATATGGGTTCCCGGGGCTTTCAAGGTGAGGACTTTAGCCGCTAGGCCAAGCCGCCGGGCCCTGTATGGGCTTCTTTATATGCAATAGCAATACTATCTGCTTTACTTCTTACATAAGTACAATGATTAAGTTCTTTTCACAAGCATGAAAACTGAAGCTTAGGTGTATTAAGTAACTTGCTCAAAGTCTCACAAATAGTAAATGGCAGATCCAGGATTGAAATCCAGGACACTTTACTCAAGAATCATTTTCCCTTGGGCCCGGCGGCGTGGCCTAGCGGCTAAAGTCCTCGCCTTGAATGCGCCGGGATCCCATGTGGGCGCCGGTTCTAATCCCTGCAGCTCCACTTCCCATCCAGCTCCCTGCTTGTGCCCTGGGAGGGCAGTTGAGGACGGCCCAATGCATTGGGACACTGCACCCGCGTGGGAGACCCGGAGGAGGTTCCAGGTTCCCGGCTTCGGATCGGCTCGCACCGGCCGTTGCGGCTCACTTGGGGAGTGAATCATCGGACGGAAGATCTTCCTCTCTGTCTCTCCTCCTCTGTGTATATCTGGCTGTAATAAAATGAATAAATCTTTTAAAAAAAAAAAAAAGAAGCCCATACAGTACCAGGGACTTGGTAGATGCTCAGATGTTATTGACTAGTACTATTTTTCTTTATGATTAATAATCAGAACCAGAATGCTGTTTTCTTCAAATTAAGTTTATTTATTTATTTAAAGACATTTATTTATTTGAAAGGCAGAAGTAGAGAGGGAGAAAGTGAGAGAAAGAGCATCTTCAGTCACCTATATATTCCCCAGATGGCCGTAACATCTAGGTCTGGGCTAGGCCAAAACTAGGAACCCCAAGATTCTTCCAGATCATCTTCATGGGTGGCAAGAGCCTGAATACTTGGACCATCTTCTGCCTTTCCAAGTGTGTTAGCAGGGAGCTAGATTGGAAGTGGAGTAGCTGGTACTAAAACAGGCCTGGGATGCCTGCATCTCAGGCTTAACCCACTGTGCCACAATTCTGGCTGTAACTTACTGTTTTATAGTAGTTTGGATTACATTGGTTACACACCCTCTGTGAATTTGTTGTTGATTTAATGGGAAAAGAAAAACTTTGTGGCAATAATTTATGATAGTAATAAACATTTAATAGTTCATGTATAGAGTTTTTTTTAAGATTTATTTATTTTTATTGGAAAGTCAGATATATATAGAGGAGGAGAGACAGAGAGGAAGATCCTCTGTCCGATTATTCACTCCCCAAGTGGCCGCAATGGCTGGAGCTGGGACGATCTGAAACCAGGAGCCTCTTTCGGGTCTCCCACGTGGGTGCAGGGTGGTGGGTCCCAAGGCTTTGGGCTGTCCTCGACTGCTTTCCCAGGCCACAAGCAGGGAGCTGGATGGGTAGCAAGACCGCTGGGATTAGAACCAGCACCCATATGGGATCCTGGTGTGTGCAAGACTAGGACTTTGCCACTAGGCTACCACGCCAGGCCCCATGTATGGAGTTCTTCACTTCTTCATCGCCATCAGCCTTTATTAGCACCTCTTCTGTTCTGGGGAAAGCAAATGCAGCAAAGACAACAAACATCTGGCCGAAAAAAATCAAAGTAATACTAAGTTCTTGTGCCCAGCGCGATAGCTAGCAGTTAAAGTCTTCTTGAATGTGCCGGGATCCCATATGGGCGCCGGTTCTAATCCAGGCAGCCCTGCTTCCCATCCAGCTTCCTGTTTGTAGCCTTGGAATGCAGTCAAGGACAGCCCAAAGTCTTGGGACCCTGTACCCATGTGGGAGACCCAGAAGAAGCTCTTGGCTCCTGGCTTCAGATTGACTCAGCTCCAGGTGTTGAGGCCGCTTGGGGAGTGAGTCATCAGACGGAAGAGCTCTGTCTCTCCTCTTCGCTGTATATTGACTTTCCAATAAGAGTAAATAAATCTTTAAAAAAAAAAAAAAGTAATGATAAGTTCTCTTGTTGCTGTTTTTGGAGAGCTGACCTGCTTAAAAAAACTGAGCGCTGGAGAAGGTGGGCTAGCTCCCTATTTGTGATTGTGGAGTTGGCTGTTGTGATTCTAGGGACAAGGACGGTTACTTGGTTAGGGTGGAAACTATAGGAATTGATAAGTTCCTGGGCCTGGTGCGATGACACAGTAGCCAAACCCTTGCCTTACATGTGCCAGAATCCGTTAAGGGCACCTGTTCATATCCCAGCTGCTCCACTTTCCTTCCAGCTCCCTGCTTGTGGCCTGAGAAAGCAGCCGAGGATGGTGCAAAGCCTTGGGACCCTGTAGTCACAAGGAAGACCCGGAAGAAGTTCTTGGCTCCTGACTTTGGATCAGCTCAGCTCTGACCATTGCAGCCACTTGAATAGTAAGCCAGTGGATGGAGAATCTTTCTCTCTGTCTCTCTGTAAATCTGCCTTTCTAATACTACTACTACTACTAATAATAATATAGTAATGATAAATCTTTTTTAAAAGGAAAGGAAAGAAAAGTTCTTGTGCTTATGTAGGTCTTTTGATTGTCCTTGTGGCTTGCTTTTTGTGAATAAACTGTCCTCCCTTGGTGAGGGAGGAGGTCTGTGTACAACATAGGATCACCTGGAATGTTTGGAGGCTGAAATCATAGATGTGTCAAGCTTGGATTTTGATTGATTGATTGATTTGTTTGTTTTGTTTTGTTTTATTTGGAAGATGTGTTACGGAGAGATATGTTTTCATCCTCTGTCCACTCCGCAAATGGCTAGGTATGGGAGGAAGATGGAGGAGGAGAATGTAACTTAAAATGGGATGAAGTGATAGGGTTTAGGATACTCATTCCTGCATTAAACCAAGTTGAAAGTGAAATACTAGTTCAGTCTTTTTTTTTTTTTTTAAGATTTATTTATCTTTATTGCAAAGTCAGATATACAGAAAGGGGGAGAGACAGAGAAAGATCTTCCGTTTGATGATTCACTCCCCAAGTGACCACAACGGCCGGTGCTGCCAGGTCTCCCATGCGGGTGCAGGATCCCAAGGCTTTGGGCCATCCTTGACTGCTTTCCCAGGCCACAGTCAGGAAGCTAGATGGGAAGTGGAGATGCCAGGATTAGACCCAGCGCCGATATGGGATCCCAGCGCGTTTAAGGAGAGGACTTTAGCCACTAGGCCACCACGCCGGGCCCATTAGTTCAGTCTTAAAAACAGCTATACGAGAATGGCTTGTTCCTGCTCACAGTTAGCAGGCGGCATTGAGTCTCACAGATGCCTGGGAAGGAGCTGGAATCTTGTCTCTCTTAACAGACATGGCTGCAGCTGTCACACTGACTAACGTGTTAAGAAAACTATTTGAATACTTTTATGATTTTTCTGAGTGCTTCCAAGCAAACACGTAACTTTGTTTAGTAATTCTACTCTGGGCCCGGTGCAGCAGCCTAGAAGCTAAAGTCCTTTGCTAGCATGCAGTGGGACCTCATATGGGGTAACTCCACTGGCTTATTCCCCAAGTGGCTACAATGGCCGGAGCTAAGAAGAATCCGAAGCCAGGGGCATGGAACTGATTCCTGGTCTCCCATGCGGGTGCAGAGGCCCAAGACCTTGGATCATCCTCTACTGCTTTCTCAGGCCACAGGTAGAGAGCTGAATGAGAAGTGAAGCAGCTGGGACATGAACTGACACCCACATGGGATCCCAGCGTGTGCCATGCGAGGAGTTAGCACTGAGCCATCATGCCAGGCAGTATACAAGGTGAATTTACATACTGTTGCCATTAAGTCATAAATTCATTCTCATTTACTTTGTGAATAGAGGCTAGCTTTTTGTTTGTTTTGTTAAAATTATTTATTTGAAAAGCAAAGAGAGGCAAAGATCTTCATCTGCTGGCTGCTAGGTTGCCCCTCAAATTTCTGGAATAACTAGGCAGAAGCCAGGATCCAGGAACTCCATCCAGACATTCCAAGTACTTGAGCCATAATCACTACCTCCCATATTTTGAGGAAGCTGGATCTGCTACAGCAGCTGGAACTCAAACTGATGCTCTGATACGGGATGTGAGCATCAAAAAATGGCTTAACCACTAACTTGCAGCACCTAGTGTGTTAGTTTGTGCTAATAGCTTTCTTTTCCCTCAACAGTCTGAAGATGATGAGAAGCTAAAAAAGAGGAAGGAACGATTTGGGATTGTCACAAGTTCAGCTGGAGCTGGAACAACAGAAGATACAGAGGTAAAAATTATACTTGGAATGTTGCATAGAGCTCTTGAAGGAAAATGAGAGTGAAAAAATTGCTCTCTCCTGGTCCACCCTTCCTTCCTTCTTTCCATTCTTCCTTCCTCCCTCCCTCCTTCTCTCCCTTCTTTTTTTCTTGCTTTTTTTTGTTACAAAGGCAGCTTTACACAGAGAAAGATCCTCTGTCAGCTGATACACTCCCCAGGTGGCTGCAACAACCGGATCTGAGCTGATCCGAGGTTAGCAGCCAGGAGTTTCTTCTGGGTTTTCCATGCAGTTGCAGGGTTCCAGGCTTTGGGCTGTCCTTGAATGCTTTCCTAGGCCACAAGCAGGGAGCTGGATGGGAAACAGGGTAACGAGGATTAGAACCGGCGCCCCTATGGGATCCCGGCATATGCAAGGCAAGGACTTTAGCTGCTAGGCTACCACGCCAGGTCCCCAAGTACTTCTGAAGTGCTCAAATATTAGATGTTTTACCTTTTCCTTGATAACCTTAATCTGGATAAAGAATTTATACTTGATTTACTATTAGAATCTACTAATGTAGTAGCAAAGAACATAACATTTAGAATCAAGTGGACTTAGCTATAAAAAGTAGCTTTGTAGATCTGGCATGGTAACCTAGTGGGTAAGTCCTTGCCTAGAACACACTGGGATCCCATAAGGGTGCTGGTTCTAATCCTGACAGCCCCACTTTCCATCCAGCTTCCTGTTGTGGTCTGGGAAAGCAGTCAAGGACGGCCCAAAGCCTTGGGACTCTACAACCCGTGTGGGAGACCTGGAAGAGGTTCCTGGCTCCTGGCTTTGGATAGGAACAACTCTGGCCGTTGCGGCTGCTTGGAGAGTGAATCAATGGGCAGACAATCTTCCTCTCTGTGTATCTGACTTTCCAACTTAAAAAAAAATCTTTAGGGCCTCACGCGGTGGCCTAGTGGGTAAAGTCCTCACTTTGAACTCGCCGGGATTCTATAGGGGTGCCAGTTCTAATCCAGGCAGCCCCGTTTCCCATCCAGCTTCCTGTTTGTGGCCTGGGAAAGCAGTCGAGGATGGCCCAAAGCCTTGGGACATGCACCCATGTGGGAGACCTGGAGGATGTTCCTGGCTCCTGGCTTCGGATCGGTGCAGCACCAGCCGTTGCAGTCACTTGGGGGTGTGAATCATCAGACGGAAGATCTTTCTGTCTCTCCTCCTCTCTGTATATCTGACTTTGCAATAAAAATAAATCTTTAATAGAAAAATATTTAAAAAGTATGTTTGCTACTTTGTATTACTTGCATTAGTATATTTTTTTGAATCTCAGTTTTGTCATCTAGAAAGTAATATGTCTTCCTTGAAGTGGCATTTTAAGAATGATGTGAATGTATGTTAATGATTTTATGTAAAATTGAGGGTTCCTATGTAAATACTTAAAGTAAGGCCTGCATTTTGTATATGCTGTAGTAGTATCTGCTGGAATATATTTCTTTTGTTCCTTTAATGAAGGCCATCTCCAGGCCAGACACAAGCGTAGTTGTGCCTAAGTTCTCTTTGGAATAGGACAGTAGACTCAGATTGGACTTCTTATTCCTGTCATTTTGTTATTAGGTGTTTTTTGAGATGAAAGTGTTGTTTGTTTGTTTTTTAATTTATTTTTATTGGAAAGCCAGATTTGCAGAGGAAAGACAAAAAGATCTTCTATCCATTGATTCATTCCTCAAATGGTCACAAAAGCCAGAGCTGAGCTGATGTGAAACCAGGAGCTTGTTGTAATTGCAGAGCCTTGCTCAGTTTATGAAGAGCCCATTGTTGGCACTGTGATGTATTGGGTAAAACTGCTGCTGGCATCACATGGATGCCAGTTTGAGACCTAGCTGCTCCACTTCAGTCCAACTCCTGTCTAATGGGAAAGCAATAGGAGATTGCCCAAGTACTTAGGCTTTTACACCCGCATGGTATACCAGCGGAAGCTCATGGCTTCAGACTGGCCAAGCTGGGGAGTGAACCAGTGGATGGAAGATCTCTCTTCCTTACAAATAAATCTGTTAGTCTAAACAAAAAATCCACTGTTTCCAAAGTAGCTTGTTCATGGGATCTATTTTCTGCCAGTATTCTCCCTGCCCACTTTTCTTTCCCACTAATCCACTCATCCTCTTTTTCCCACTTAGCCTTCTCAGTTCCAGCTGGATAACTGGAGAGATTGAGGAATGCAGTCTGTGGGTGCCAAGCCCAGTCTGGGCCTTGTGACGGTCCATTTCAGTTTGGATTACAGCATCCCGGAACTCAGGCTGTTGTGGTTTTGCAATCTGATTGTTTTCTTCTTCTTTACAGGCGAAGAAGAGGAAAAGAGCAGAGCGTTTCGGCATTGCTTGAAAAGAGTTCTTGATGCTTTTGTTACCCAATGGTTCCATTCTTCCTGATCACATATATATATAACTAAATGCACAGTTATGTGCTTATGTCCTGCCTCGCTATGAGGAAGCATGTACCCAGGTACATCGTGAACTCCAACAGCAGGTTGACTTAACTGCTGTTCCAACTTTAAGATTGTTGTGTTTTTCTTTTTAATTATTTTGCTTGTTAATAAAAAAACAGAAAAGAGGAGATTGTATTTTATTAGGTACTCCTTTAAGCTCTTGGAGCCAGATTAAGAGCGCTTCAGTGGTAATATAGGGATTTAGGCATAACTCCTTTATCCCTCAGAAAAGAAGACAAGGAGAGGGTGGAGTCTTCCCTTAAGCCTGTTTACTCTCTTGAACTCACACACATCCTTTTACCTTTTTATCCTCTGTAAAAAGGCCATATTACCTCTGTGTTTTTGCTGAACAGATTGGAATGACCCATTGAGATAAAACCAAGGGGCAAAGGAAGCAAAGATCCAAACGTTTCCCATTTGTTGTGAGTTGTGCCCCATTCTGAGACTTTGGAGAAATGAACAAAGGGGAAGGATAGCTAAACTTTGACACCTCTTTCAACCATGTTACATTTGGAGCAACCCTCCCTCCTCCTGATCTGCCTTCCTGTCTTTTACTTCAGGTTCTGATCTTAGGGTTACCTTTTTCTTCCCTCTGCCCTGTCTTCATGTGAAAACTAACCAGAGTATATAGATTTCTCTTATAAATTGATAGGTGGGAGTTCTACCCCAGCAGGGGTAAGGGAATAGCAGATGCTGATTATGGGGTTATCTTCACTGCAAGAAGTTTTGAGACGCTTGACCTGTCTTCAGTTTGAGAAGTTTTCTTCACCATGCTTCTCAGTTCCCCTCCAAATCTCCTAGAAAGAAACTTAACTCCTCAGGATTCTCTTCTCGAAGCCTAATTAATCATTCTTACTCAGGTTATTTCTCTTACTGTTTGATACAGTATTTGTCGGTGAGAATTTGTTTACTGACTTTTTTTACATTCTAGCAACTGTTCGTGTTTGTCAGTCAGGAGTCCTCCAGGTGTGATTATTGAAATCTTCCTCTTGTTTCATTGTGGTAATTCCACGTACAATCTGAGTATAAATAGCTCAGAGTACATATGTTTTTGTTTTTTTTTTTAAACTAATTCAGCCAAAATAGTCTGCGTTTGGAGATGAATTAGACATCCATGCTTGTAATTCTGGGATCTAAGCACCCTTCCTCCCTATCCTCCAATCAGCCTAATGTGGCTGATCCAGTGACCGCCTGTGGCCGGCTGGCTGTCTTTGCCTTCTCCTGAAGCTGTGACATTCTCTGCATACCTTGAAACTCTTAATGAGGTAGTAGGTAAAAGCTGTGGAGGGAACTAGTCTCCCCAGCTGTAAATTTGCACATTTATGGTTCTCCAGGCTCATTCTCTTTCTCTGCTATCACTTTAAACTGCCCTTCCCCTCACCCCAGCTCCCCAGAACTGCTGTAGAGAAGTGCTGCTGTGGAGTTGAGGGCCATGGGAAAGAAGGTGTGAATAAGGGCAAGGCTTGTAGGTGTTGAGCTGAATCCTGTTGCTGTATCTAAAACAAGGGGCGGGCAGGCCCCTGAAAGAGGGTAACTTTTTCCCTGATCTTTTGGATTAGTGCCTCTGATAGGCAGTACCATTTGCTTCTAATTAGTGAAATTGCCCTGAAACTTTAATGCATCATCTTGTTACTTTCAGAAATTTCCTGAAAAGAGAATGAAGATTTGAGCCCAAGGTATTTTGTTCCTTAGTTTCTTATTGCCTTTTTCCTCTTTGTTACCACTGTGATCCACCTCTCAGATCACTTAATAGAATAGATTAAAATGTAATATTGTGTAGAGCAGCTACTTAGACTTTATTCTTTGTTCCAGCAAAACTTTCTGTGAAACCTGGGACAAACTAAACTGACTTTTTCCAGGCTTTGTACTAATAGGAATCCTATTATGAAGAATTAACTGACGTTACCACATTCTGTACTCAGCACAGTTTGCTTACCATTGTTTGCATAGTAAACCTCAGCTAATGCTACCTCTTTAATTTTACTAGGTGATTAGGGTAGGTTCCATGAGTACTCCAGCTAGAGGGAGGAGGGTGAGCTAATTGTGCATGTTTATGTATGTGCTTATACAGGTGCATTTGTAGGTTTGGAGACTAGGAGGAATTCAGTTTGCTGCCTTATGCATTGCTCCCTGTCAGGACAGATGAAATTGTTGCTTGGGTCATTGACATGCCTGCTTCTGTCCCATAAGAGAGTGAAAGCTGTAAGTGCTACTGCCCTGGAACATGGTTCACATCTCCCAAGCAGGCAAAGGTGGAGCACAGAACTGCTATACTTTCTCTGAGTTGGAGGATGTTTTAGAATAAAGAAAAAGGATTAAAAAAAAATGATCCAATAGGGCCAGATGTTGTAGTACAAGTTAAGCTCATTTGTGTCACCTGCATCCCTATTGGAGTGACAGTTTGAGTCCTGCCTATTCTGCTTTCATTCTGGCTTCCTGCTAATGCATCTGGGAGGTAGCAGATTAAGGCTGAAAACTTGGGTCCCTGCCACATATGTGAAGTATTAGGACAGAAGCTAAGGGTAGGCATAGATAAAGCAGTTCCCTTGGAGGGATACAGCCAGTAACACCTGTTATTTAACCAGGCTCAATCTCAGTTTGGTGATCGGCCTGGGATAGGAACAATCTGCAGCTATTACAACCAGGGCAGGAAATGCATAAGGGCATGTTGGATCCTTGCAGTAACTGTCCATTCCAGATCAGGTTGATATCCTGACAGCTTAATTTTTTAAAATGTGAGTCAAAGTTCTTTCACCGTTACCTCTTATACTCTGAGAATTGTGCTCTAGGTACATGGGAGAAAATTTTACAGTGGATTCAACTTTTGAGTTAACTCTTGTTAACACTGACAATTTGAATAGCTGTAGTTTGGTTTAGGGGTTTTGGTGAAACTTGGTTGAGGCAACCTAGGATCAAAGACTACAGAATAGAAGAGAAATGAAGAAAACTTCTGGATTTTTCCATTCTGCAGTGGCTAGAAGAGTTTTTGTAATATTTGGGACGATTTCGGATCAGCTCCAGAAAAGAGTTATTCTAGGCCCCCTCCCCTGCCCTCTTCTGCCCATCTCCCTCGGGGGTTTCATGTTCCACTCTGCACACAGCCTAGTGTTTCTTTGCTTTCTGTTTGCAGCTCACGTTTTTAGTCCTTGGGTGCAAACTTCTTCAGATCCTCTTTGGTGCCTGGTCTCCAAGATATAAATGTGGCGCTCAAACAGGGAGAAGAGCTCAGTACTGAATTCTAAACTCTTTGACTGCTTTATTTTTCTTTCTTCAGATTCAAGTGCTGGATTGTGTCATGTGACTATCCCCAAACCCAGAGCACCCTAAGGCCATGTTTGCTCTCTGTCACATAACTTGAAAACTCTGCGATGGCCTGTTTTTGTTTTTGTTTTGTTTTTGCAGTGGTTCCCTCCCAGAAGCCTTGGTCTCAGTGAAGAAGTCCTTTCCCCAGCATTCCAGTGCCCACCCCCATCAGTCCCCTACTCCTCAGTCACCCTTAACAAACAAAGGCAA
The DNA here is from genome assembly GCF_030435755.1 of Ochotona princeps. Taxonomy (NCBI): domain Eukaryota; kingdom Metazoa; phylum Chordata; class Mammalia; order Lagomorpha; family Ochotonidae; genus Ochotona; species Ochotona princeps. Next base: position 15,990,101 of record NC_080846.1, on the reverse strand, counting down.
TCACACACACAATGTAACAAATACACAAAGTAAATAATTACACCACTAATGATATGTTGGAGAAGCACTGGCCAGATCCACACACAGAAGATTTAAAGAGGTGCTAGCTCATTTCCAGCGGGCTGTCAGGCTGTGCCAGGCCTCATCACCCTAGGCCTCCTAGGGTATAGGGAGGGACATGGGGAATGAAGTTTCAGCTTGGAGATTCATGTTCGTAAGATAAACTCCCCCAGAGGTCTTTATTTGGTGGTATTAAAGGGGCAGTGTTCTGAGTGTCCCCCAAGTTCAATGCCCTTGCTCTCTAGAATCTGTAGAGGGAAGCTATCTTGTGCCTACTCCCCAACTCCCACCAGCACCAAGCACAAGAGGCATTTGAACTTTGGAGGGAATTGTCTTCTGTTCACTTCTCTGTGCCTCTCCTTCCAAGAAAATGCCATATTAATGGGCTGTGTGTCTTGTTCTCCAAGATTGTGGCAGAAGGAAGGATGAGCAGGGCCAGAGAGGAGAAACTTGGGGTTAACGTAGCTGCTGAATGGGAGGAGTAGAAATGCTTACCACCTCCTGTCCATTCCTCTGTTGAAACACCATATCTCACTTTCTCACTATGAGAACAGGAATAAGATGCTGATGCTTGCTTGCATCACTGTCTCAAGGGTGGGCCCATACCTTTTCCCCCTCCACCATCTGGCCAAGGGAGAGTCATGCTGTTGGGGAGAACAGCCTTGCAGGAATGCCTGCCAGCTAAAGGTTGCACTTAGGTTAGTTCAGTACTGTTTATATCAGACCCATAGCTGCTGGTTCCATTGAGAGTGACCATCTTGCTGAAGCTTCTTCCCCTCTCCTCTCCCGACATCCTCTTGGTTCTCTTGGAGCTGAGAGGCTGGTGCTGAGGTCCAGATTAGGTGTGTGGAGTCCGGGCTCCTCGGCCTCAGGCACTGTCCAGCTGGGAGGCAGATGGGGGCTTGCACTGTGAAGCTGCCACTCCTCGAAGCCTCATCTCTTCACCACTACTCTGGTGCCCTGGTTATCTGTCCCACAGCGAGAGGTATTTCATGTCCATAAAGTGCCCGTGGTAAGTGCTCAGAATTCATCTCTTGGCTGTGGCGGGTGCTGCCATTTCTCATTCCATCGAGGGGAAGAAACTGAGGCACAGTGAGTCCAGTGGAGGGTGGTCAGGATTGTGGGAGGAATGGATGGACCCAGCTAAACGACTTGACATGGTAACCGATGTCTGCCTGCTTCTTAGCTTTCCCATCCTCTGCTCTAACTGGCCTTGTCGGACACATCTCCCCACTGTGTTGTCCCTCCCCTGCTGCCAGGGACTGCTAGATTCCAAAAATAAAAGACAAAAATAATTATAGACACTCTGTTCTCTTGTTCTCCCTCTTCCACCCTGAGCTTTGGGGTTGGGGGACTAAAATGCCCCCCTCCAGAATTCCTTCCACCTTGGTCTGCTGGCTTTGTTCCCTAGCCCAGAGTGGCAATTTGGATTCAAATGCCCTGTGGCCTTCAGCCTCCATGCTTCTCCTTTCTTGTCCCCTCCTAACTTTCTCTACACCTGGGGAACTCTGGGATCTCTATATACCCCTTTTATTGACCTGAAAGTAGAGGCTGGAGCAGGGACATTCCACAGGCTCTTTGGTCTCTCTTGGCTGAGGGGAATTGGGGCAAAAGCAGGCCGCACCTTTTGGCTAAGTAACACCATGAGGGTGGGCCTGAGGGTTAGCTTAGTGGCGATCATCAGACAGATTCTGGGTGTTAAGGGCTCCCCCAACCCCAGCTCTTAGATCCTAACCTTTTACTGTTTCTTTGACCAGTGGCTTTAGTTCAACCCGTTCTGCTCAGGAAGGTTGAATTAGGGTGATTATAGGCTAGAAATTCCATGTGTTGGTCCTCCTGCCCTTTACTCCCATTCCCAACCCTGGAGGCTTTATACAAGTGCTTAAGTAGGTGGGCATTAGGGGAGTGCAGGGTTTAGGAAATATGGGGAAAATGGGGCACTGGGCAGGGGTCCTGCTATTCCAGTAAAGCCAAATACCAAAAAAAAAATATGTAAAGTCATAATAAATAAATAAATAAAATTCCCAAATCCTTACTTTTGCCCCTGCCCTCATTTCCCTTGCCCTGACCACTGATGAAGGGAAAGAAGGAAGAAGCTAAGAATGGATTTTTGATTTCCTCTCCTACAGAGTAGTTGGGGGATCTCCCCGAACTATACCAAGCCCTCACTTTGCCAGTGGAAGAAAGGAGGCTTAGCCTGGGGCTTTCATTTATTACTCCATTTCCGTTTCTCTCCGTGTTTGTCTCTGCCTAGTCTGTCTTCTGCGTCTCTTTGCCTTCTCCCTGCTGCTCTTTTGTTCCACCATCTATACTTGTCTCTACCTCTGTCTCTATACCTCTCCGCCTTCTTGCTAAACCTTCTCACCTGCAAACCTCAGACATGCCCTTCCTTCCCCTTTCCCCCAAACCCTTCACCCCTCAATCCCCACCTGCCTCCCTCTGTTGTATTGCACACTGCTTGGTCAGGGAACAAGGTGTGATGTTCATGGGGAGAGGTGGAGGGCGCTGTGGAGCTGGGGGGGAATGAGGACCAGGACTGGGGGTCTTAGGGTAGGGTCAGTGGGGGAGGCATCCACTGCCCCCCCCATGTTAGGAGCAGCCACAGCGATCCACCACCATGCCAGGGATCTTGCCGTAGATAATCTGCTGCTTGTCATTGAAGTAGAGCATGTTGATTGGGGACATCTTGGTGGGGGTACAGCAGGGCCCAGCAGAGCCTCTCGGGTTGGCCTGTTGCACCAAATGGGTATGCGGATACTTTTGCATGAACATGTACTCGCACTGGCCAGAGCAGTAGTTGGCCTTGTAGCGCTTAGGTGCGATGATCCAGTCCCAGCCAAAAGCCTCAAAGTCCACCGTGAGGGGATAGCGGCAGCAGCGGGACTCGCTCGAGTGCTCATCACAGTCCAGGCCCAGGTTCCGCCGGGACCGTTTTGTGTTCTCTAGGACTCGAAGCTCCATGAAAGGATGCTGGGGGTCAGGGAGAGGGGAAAGAGATGTGACATAACCCTGAACAGTTCCTCTTCCCTGTTCGTTCCCACCTGCCTCCACAGGGGCATCATATCACATACCATTGACTTACTGCCTTTTCTGCCGCTCCCACCCCCACATCACGGCTTCTGCCCACTCTGCCAGCTAGCCATCTTACCTCCAGCTCACCTTACCTAATTCCTCCTCTTTTGGCAACATAACCCTCCTCAGCCTCTTGGCCCAGGGCTCATTAACAGCCAGTTTTTGTGTTCCCATGGATCTCCTGTTAAATGATGCCTTTCACCCCAAATTCAGTTTCAGCTTTTTTCTGGCTTAGAGCCCTGAAAAGCAATAGTTGCCACCCCACCCCCTCAACTTCTCTGGCCCCAGAAAAATAATCCTGATCTCCCATCCCCTGCTCATTCCTGGTCTACTTTTTCCAATATCCCCACCTCCTCAAGGCCAGGTTATGCATATCCACCACCACTTGAGGCCCCCCTGCTCACCAGCCCCTCAGCTCCTGGCCCCAGGGAAGTGACAGCCAGATCTGTGCCACTGGGATCAAAGGCGTTGATCTCGATGCCCCAGTTGCTCTGTGGCTGGCGGAACCAGCTGTGTAGTACTTGCTTGAAGTCGATGCTCTGCCAGTGCCCGGAGCGTGAGTGCAACTCAATCTTGAGTGAGCGGATGCGGATGTGACGTCGTCCTCCACCCCCTACTCCTGCGGTCCCTTCCCCAGTGAGGGGTTTTAGTCGCAAGATCTGTAAGTAGACTGTGGCTGGACGGGGCACTGGCCGCAGGTACACCCACAGCTGGGCCTTCAGTACCTTTGTGAACATCACCTTGGGACTGAAGTGGAAATGGCAACAGAGTGGGCTGCCGTCTGTCTGCACTGCAGGGTCCGCTGGTGGGAGAGAAGGGGACAGAAGTATCAGCAAAGGGTGTATGTGGAGATCAGCTGTCCCACATAGCATTGGCAGTTTGAAGTTCTCGGCCTGAATTGTCCAGTTCTTCTCCCTTTTGTGGCTGTCTTGGTGACTACTATTTGCTCAGTACAGTGTCTGCTCTCTATAGGGTCATGGATCTGTCAGGCCTTACTTACCTGTCCTTGTCCCAAATCCCATTGCTACCCTGCAAAGCTAGCAGGGAACAGTCCCTTGACCTGCAACTTCCTTTCCTTCAACTTTCCCAGGACACAGAACTCCAACTTTTTCTGAATCTTTGATGCTTTTCATGGCAGTTGTACCTCTTACCATACTTCCTATCCTCATGTTACCTGGCACCATTTCCTCTTTGATGGGCAGGTAGCACCTGGCATGACACCTCTAACCCCCAAACAAACAAACAAAAAAGGCAATTCAGAGGGGAGAACACGAGGTCCACCCAGCCAGGGAACATGAGCTAAATTTATCCCATGAAGTAAACCAGAATTCAGAGCTGGGCTTGTTGTCTCATTGCCATTAGGAACAACATACTCAGTGAAATGGAATTACCCAAGCACTCACGCATTGAACTACCCATTTGTCTCTCCTAAGAACAAGTTTCCTGACCTGCTACCTCCTCATCAATACCACTACTTTTTCAGCTTTTTAGGAGTGGGGAAAACTACCTCTACATTGTCTCCTATTTGCCTAAACCATCAGAAGTGATACAGAATACATCAGATCAATTATAACAGGTCATCCTTTCTCCCCTGAGCTTCCTTTGGTTTCTCAATCAAGTGGCATTAAATCTTTCCAAAGAATCAGCATCTCTCAAGCTTACATTTGACCTGTTTCTGCTCATTCTGGAACAAGAAATGGATCCCTTCTTGAGTCTTCAGGAATAAACCTGCTTCCACTGCAGCTTCTTCCCCAGCTGTCTTTCCTAATCTTTTCAGTCAGTGGAAATGCTCTAAATCCTATCTCCATTGGACAGGATAGATTGCAAGATTCAGAAATGAGCTAGCATGGCCCCCTTGGTGTCATGGCTAAGTCCTGACTTGTGCATAATTGTAGAGGACTTAACCTCTGTGGAATCCCATCAGCTCCCCTCTCCCCACCCCAGGAGGAGGACACCAAATGAGATGAACTGGAAAGGGCTTCATGAATTTCCTGTATTGGGGACATGCTTCCTTTCCTGTGGTTCTCTGAGGTCCCAAGGTTCTGGGAGTCCTTCCAGGTAACCCCCTGGTCAGAGTCTCAGGCATGTGTGAGGGAGCAGAGTTTGGAGAACCGCCACTAAAGAACAGGCAGAGAAGCTAGAGCAAGGGAACACTGGGTGAGATGGGGAGCGACAAGTGCCACATGGCAAAGGATGCCTTCCATTAGCATCAGAACTAGAAGTAACCTCCGGGAGGGTAGTTGTTAACAGCATGTCCATTTTGCAAATCATTATCACTTTAGTGTCTCCTGTGGTACCAGGCAGTTCTCAGCAAAAGTGTGCAGAATGAACTCCCTCCACTCTCGGTGGAACTTAAATGATAGAGGCCCCTGTCAGAAAGTTCTTCGTGGTGTCTAAACTTGTTGGCTAAATCAAAGAGGGTTCATTCCTTGCCTGGCTCCTCATTGACCAGTATCTGACCTTACCCACCAAGCTTCTTGGTGGAATAGAGATACTCTTTGATAGGGGTGCTGAGCATTATGTAAAAAATGTGAGCACAACAGCAGCTTCTACTATTTTTAGTTTTTTAGTTTTCTAAGCTCCAAATGTGCTTCCCCTACCTAAGCTGACATGCGGTTTGGGGCACCAGGGAATCACCATATACCCCCGCACCCCTGGATGTGGGGACAGTAGGGAGAAAGAAAAAGGGAAGAGATGGGAGCGACTGCAGATAGTAAGGGAGGTAAGAATGTGAAGTTCTGGGGTGAAGACAGGGTAGAGGAGCAGGTAAGAGCAGGAAGAGGGAAGGGAAGAGAAGTAGCAAGTTCAGGAGTTGGAGTAGAAGTGGATGGGGAGTAGAAGTGGATGGGGTTGGGAAGCTAAAGATGCAGGGAGCTGAGCCTTGTGAGGTCAAGAAGAGAAAGGATTGAAGGGGGACAACGGGAGGAACAAAGGCAGAGCTACAGAGGGAACCGGGGGGCTAGAGAGCCCCCAACACATGGAGGGCGGGGAAGGGGCCACATCTGGGTTGGATTGATCGGGCTGGTGGCAGGCAGCAGGTCAGGTTTAGGAGGCGGCGGCGCTGGTGGGGGAGAGAGGTCATTGCACTATTTTCAGCAAAAGCCCAACCCCCTCCCTGCCCACCGCCTCCCCTTCCCCCCCCACTCTCTCCCAACCTAGGCAGCACAGCCTAGGGGCTGGAGGTTGGGCTGAAAGGGCAGGGGCCTCTTGGTGTGGGGAGCAGAGAAATTGAGGGGCTGGACTTGGCTCCCAGAAGAGCAGGGGACTGGATTCCCAGAATGAAGGCTGGGGTGGGAGAGCCTGAGAGGGTACAAGGAACTAGGGCAGGCCCAGCAGCCTAGGAGGGGTGGGGGCTGGGGTCCAGGGTTGAGGGTTGAGGGCTGGGGGAGGGGGGAGGGGAGGAAGGGGGAGGGGAGCGGAGGCCATCTCTGCTGACAAACACCTCCCCCGATTAGCAGAGCACAAGTCTCTTATTAAAGCGGGTCCCTGGGGATTAGACTATAAAAGTCTCTTTTTCCTTTTTCCCCTCTCTCCCTCCCCTCCCCTCCGCTCCCCCTCCCTCTCTTAAGAGCTCAGCTAGGCTCTTAAAGGGGACGTACAATACCTGGCTGGAGACCCAATTCCCTAGTTATCCAAGTCCCGGAGTGACAGGGGGACAAAGTTGGGGTGCGGCCCCACCTGCTGGTGTTACCCCTTCCTAGGTCTGAGTTGCACTGCCCTGTCCAGGTACAAGGAGTCAGTTCCCTTCCAGCATCCCCATCAGAAGAGTTAAGTCTGGGTTCAGGCCTGTGGGTCAAGTGATGCCAGGGATAGCAAAGGGCAAGGGGAAGTCCACAGCCCGGTGCCCAGCCTGGGAACACACACACACACACACACACACACACACACACACACACGCCATCTGCCTTTCGTAGTCCACCTGCTTCTGGCAAACTCCATAAGAATTCCTCTCCAACTGTTTCTACAATCCTCAGTGGGTCTTTGCCTGACCCTGGCCTCCCTGGCAAAAGCCTTCAGAACCCAAAATTGGATTCTCACTCCTTCACCACCTGCCAAGCTTTGCTGGCTTCCTGGTCCGAGGAGTTTCCTTTACAGTCCTGAACACGTCTGGGTCTACAGAGGCATGGCTGGTAGGCTGCACCTCTCAGCTCTCCACATGCACACCTGGGCCCCGGGCCTCTCCCATGGGGATGGGCCACCAAGACTCCCTTCAGCTCCCAGCTTTTTATGACCCATCTGCCAATAAACCAGTTCCCCCTCTCTTCTGTTCAAAGCCATAAAACCAAACTCTGTGTGTGTGTGTGGGGGGGGTAACCTTGCCAAACCATTAGGGAGTAAGAAAAAGCCTGGTTCCTTGCTGTTGAAATGGGGCGGGGGCGGGGGGAGAGAAAACAGAAGAAGAGGTACAAGGGGGGTCACCTGACCCTAGGGAGAGCTGGGGTTGGAATGAGAAGGGGATGTAATATTGGCCTGGGTTTTCCAGGCCATAAAATATCAAAGCAGTGCCTGGTCTATTAACATGTTCATCTTCCGTTTGGCCCGCAGCAGCTCGGATGCCTCGGTACCCACTCCCCACCCCTTATTTTTTTTTTTCCTTTCTTCCTAGGGTTTCCTCTCTCCAGTTGTGCACAGGAACAGGCAAAAATAAGGGAGACAGCGGGAAGGACCGAGGGAAGGACTGAGCAGTCACTGAGTGTCCAGAGTTCTCTGCGCTCCTTCAGAGTACATGAAGACGAGGCTTTCTGGGGTCCCTGGGATTCCGGTGGGCCCCAGGCGAGGGATGGAAAGGTGCCAGCTGGGCTGCCAGCCGAGGGATCCAAGGCTCTGGGACCCCGAACGGGGTCAGGGAGAGGTGGGCACGTGCGGAGAGGGCCAAGAGCACTGGAACCTAGCAGGAACTGCGGGCGTCCCAGCACCTCCCCACTACTCACCCCTATGGGAGGGAGTCGCTGCCAGGTCCGCGGGCGGCAGGACCCAACTACCCTGGACTCCTCAACAGGGCCTTTTGCACTCCGGGGTAGTACACAACATCTCAGGGGCAGGACGTGCACACACAACTCCGCAGCCCATCTCAACCGCTCGGAAAACTTGCGCGGGGCAGTCCCCCTTTCCCAAGCCAGTCAAGTTCCGGCAGAGGAAGCCTTCGGGAGCACTCCACCTAGGAGCCGACCCCGGCGTCCCGCCACCCGCGCGTCCCGAAGCGCACTTACTCTCCTGGGCCATGCTAATGACGGTCTCGGTAGTGGCGTGGTACTCGTCCTCCTCCAGGAAGTCCTCGGGCTGCAGAGCGTCTCCCTGGAAGTCGTGCAGGTCCAGGATCTGCTGCAGCGGCGGCGCCTTGGGAAGCAGCTGCTTCACCACCTCGCGGCTGATGTTGGGCGCCTCCTTGAGCCGCAGTTTGCTCAGGATCTGCGACTTGATGCTCTCCAGGCGCAGCTCGCGGCTGTGCTGCCGCCACACGCACACGGGGCAGCCGTCCGGCTCCGGCGCCGCGGACGGGGCCGGCCGGCTCGAGCGCTCCCCCCCGGCCCCGGCCGCCGCTGCCGCCGCCGCCGCCGCCGCCGCGGGGCCCTCGGCCGCCTCCCCCCGGGGCCGCAGCTCCAGGGCGAGGAGCAGGAAGCCCAGCAGCAGCGGGGCCGCGAGCACCATGCTGGAGGGGAGGGGAGGGAGGACTGGGGGGCGGGGACGCCGGAGTCCCGCGGGGAGGGGGCGGAGGGAGGAGGAGGGGGTCCCGGCGGCGCGGGATTGGGGGCTGCCCGGCCGAGGGGGGGCCGGGGGGGGCCGGGGGCGGCGGGCGCGCGGGCGGGGCGCGCGGGCGGCCGGGGCGGGCGGCTGGGGGGGCCCCGAGCCCGGGCCAGGCCCTTTATAGCCCCGGCCCCCGTGTCGTCAGCGGCCGCGATTGGCTACGGAGCCAACAAAAGAGGTAGCGCTGTCATCCGAGGCGAAAGAGGGAGCCGGAGAGAGAGCCCAGCCATCGGGAGGGAGGGAGCGCGGGCCCCGAGCAAGACGAGGAGACCGCGAGCTGAGGGGCAGGGACCCAGAGCGAGGCCAAGTCCGAGCGAGCGCGGGAGCCGGGAGGGAGGCCGAGCCGGGGGGCGACGACACGGGGCGAGGGCCCGGAGGAGAGGGCGGAGAAAGCAGGGACGGAGCGGTCACTGGGAGCTAGAGCCCGAGGTGGGGAAAGAGCGAGAGTCGGTCCGGGTAGAGTCCCTAAGGGAGGAGAGAGAGAGAAAGAGACAGAAAGAGATGCGGACTGGACTCGAAGGCTGAAGGTCTGCAGAGTGGACAGATAGACAGGGGCATGGGACTGCAGTGGGGAGAGGACAGAGCGGAGAGATGGGAACAGGTGCAGGAGAGCTGATGGGAACCCCGGGAAAGCCAGTGGGAAACCAGCCCCCGCCCTCGGGAGTCCCCGGAGGAGGCCAGGGTTAGGGGGCAGTAGCAGTGACAACCAGAGCCAGCGGCAGTGGCAGCGTGAGAACTTAGCCATAGAAGCTGGAGGAGCTCAGAGGCCAGCGGCTAGAGAGCCTAAGGGGAGGAAGAGGCCGGGAGGGATGGGCATTCCTGAAAATGTTAGGGATGAGCTTGAACCTGGGTCCCTATAGGGCCGGGGGTGGTAAGCAGGCTGAGAAAGGCAGGCGTGCAGCAGATCCGGCAGTAAGAGGAGGCCCGAGGCTGATTGCAGAGGAACCTGAAAAGCTGGAGGTCCAGATACTGGAGTTTCAGAAGGGGCTAGGAGTTGCAGGAACAAGGAGGGCCGAGAGGTGAACCCTCAGAGGCTTCAGGGGAGGACACCATTCGGGGAGGACACCATTCGGGGAGGGACCCAGATGTGGGACCCTATCTTCCCATCTGACTCTGGGCATAGCCAGAGGGCAGAGGGCAGGGGTGCTTTGAGATCTCTGACCTCAGTCCCTCCAGAGTAATTTCTTCTTAATCTCAAACCCATGTCCATAGACAAACAGGAAATGTGCAGAAGACCCAGGTCCTGCTTTTTTTTTTTCCTGGCACACATCAAGGTTGTTGAGTCAATGGGTGCACCTTCTGGCTGGACGTGTCCAGCGGACAGAGGGATGTTGGTTTCTCCCTGGAGAACAAGACATCTTAAAGTTGGCTTGCCTTCGTGCAGGCAGCATGAGAGATAAGAATAGAGTTGGGGTTAGGAAGCTGGAGTACAATGAGGGCCAAAGCCGAGGGTGTAGGGGTGAGGAGAGGAGAAGGTGAAGGGCGGTGAGGAGGCCTAGGCTGCAGACCTTAGAAGGGAAGGTGCATTTTCAAGAGGGATGGGAATTGAGACTGCAACAAAATGGAACAAAACCAGACCACTGTTTCCCTCCCCAAAACCAAAACTGTCAGCTTAACCTTTCATTAACTTCTTTCATCCACAATGTCAGTTATCGTCTAGATCATTCTTTGATGGAGGCCTTCAGGGGCTCCTCTTTTTCTAACAATAATTCTCTCCGGAGCAGCACTTGCCTTTCAGCATACTCCCACCTGTCCAGCTCCAATGTCATTCACCTGCTCATCAGACACAGATCTGGTGGCAGATGCAAAAACGATGGAGTCCAGCTTGTTCCCTCTGGAAGGACATGGCAGGAGACAAGACACCAGAGGAGCAGGACCAGCCCACTTTCAGGACATGTGCCTCCTAGTGTTTCCCTTGAAATGTCTCAGGGCACCTCAGACATGACAGGTTAGGGCAGGTGTTTGGCACAGTCCTTGAGGTTAGGGATGGAGGGGCCTGTGGTGTGTTGTAGTAGGCTAAACTTCAGCCTGCCTCACAGACATCTCCTATGTTGCTGGTTTGAGTCCAGGCTGCTCCACTTCCCATCCAGCATCTTGCTTGATCTGGGAAAGCAGTAGTGGATGGTCCCAAAAGTTCTGTACCTGCATGGGAGACACAGAAGAATCTCCTAGCTCCTGGCTTAGGATCAGCTCAGCTCTGGCATTTGCAGCTATTTGGGGAGTGACCAAATGGATGTCTCTTTGTCTGTCTCACGCTCTCCTTCTCTAACTCTGCCTTTCAAATAAAAATTAAAAAAAAAATTAAGACTCCACTTGAGACACTGGATTGAGTTTCCCTACCCAATTCTGATCCAGCTTCCTGCTAATGCAACTAATGATGGCTCAGGAACTTGGGTGCAGGGCCCAATGCAATAGCATAATGGTTAGGGTCCTCGCCTTGAACGCCCGGGATCCCATGTGGGCGCCAGTTCTAATCCAGCAGCTCTACTTCCCATCCCTGCTTGTGGCCTGGGAAGGCAGTTGAGGACGGCCCAAAGCTTTGGGACCCTGCACTCATGTGGGAGACCTGGGGGAGGCTCCTGGCTCCTGGCTTCGGATTGGCTCAGCTCCAGCTGTTGCGGCCGCTTGGGGAGTGAATCATCGGACGGAAGATCTTCCTCTCTGTCTCTCCTCTCTATATCTGCCTTTCCAATAAAAATTTTTAGAAAATCTTTTTTAAAAATTATTTATTTTTATTGGAAAATCAGATATACGTAGAGGAGCAGAGAAGAGAGGAAGATCTTCCATCCAATGATTCACTCCCCAAGCGGCCACAACGGCTGGAGCTGAGCCAATCCGAAGCCAGGAGCCTCTTACGGGTCTCCCACATGGTTCAGGGTCCTAATGTCTTGGCTGTCCTCCACTGCGTTCTCAGGCTACAAGCAAGGAGCTGGATGGGAAGAGGAACAGCTGGGATAAGAACCAGCACTCATATGGGATCACAGTGCATGCAAGGCAAGGACTCCAGGAACTAGGCTACCGCACTGGGCCCAATAAAAACTACTAAAAAAAATTCCTCAGGTGTTAAGAGGAGAGTAACAATACTACACCGATTTCAGAGGATCATGAATCATGGGGAGGTCAAGTGTCTCGCATCATGGACTGTAGGTTTGTATGCTTGTGTCAGAACTTTTTTGAGTATTCTTCAGCTGCTTTAAATGAAGAAGGACTGAGGGCTGCTGAGTTCACCTGGTGGAAGATGCGTGAGGCAGGGAAAAGTGTTGATGCTCAGAGTTATGGTGTCCGGTATGTATCAGGGAGCTAGGAACAATTTGAGAGAGAGGAGTTGGTGCGCTTGGCCTTAATTCTATGAGTGGACAAGGCTGCCACCTCCTGGTGGGATTCAGAATGCTGGCTCCTTGGAGGTGGAATGAAAACCAAAATTTTTTTGGGAGTGCACATATTTTGCATCTTCGCTTTAGACTCCTGGGTCCCAAAAGTGCTAGGAGTATATATATATCTTAATGCACTAAGCTTCTTCTTGTCTCCAGCCCATCCTGCATCTTGTCTTCCCCTCACCACCTTGAGGTTTCAGGTTTTGGTCCCCCAATTTGCAGGAACTAACCCCCTCGGAGCTTCCCAGCTGCTTGCTCTCCTCAGATTCAGTTCTGAGGGTGGCACCCTGACAGCTTCACGGAAAAGGAGCTGGGTGAGATCTGGACATGCGGATCTATCCTGATCCCCAGGGCAGGGGAACTGTGACTGAGAGCCCCGCCCACTGTCCTGGTCTCCCTGGCAACTGTTCTTCAGCTAAGGGGTGCCCTGCTCCCGACATTACCCAGGCAATCTTTAGGCCCGCCTCCTTCAAGGTCCTGACTGGTTCATAGCAGATGTGGGCCAGGTCCTGCACAAGGATGTCGGCGGGAAGGGTGTGCAGGAAAGAAGGAATGGCCCTGTGAGGGGGAACCTTTCAGGACCTGCAGGGATACTTGCAGCTCCTGGGAGGGTCCGGTTACTCCTCCTGAAGGGGACCAGTCACCAGGGTCCGCAGGGTCTGCAGCCAGGGAGGCCAGGGTCTGCCAGAGAGGTGCTGCAGCCAGGCGGGGAGACGAAGCGGCCATCCTGCACCCCTGCCACCAGAGTGGGCTCAACAGGGAGTAGTTTTCTTCCGCAGACCTACGCTCCTCAGTCCCGAGCCAGGGTCTCTGCTCTTACAACCGGCCACCCTTGTTTCGGAGTCAGGGTGATGGACATTAAGGGGGTTGGGGGTTGTGATCTCCTAAGAAGGTGTGTGTGTGTGTGTGTATGGGGGTCATCCCTCAGGCTCCCTATCCCAGCCCTCCCTACCATGCTGTGCTCCCTGGGACTATGGGAGAGGCTAGTTTGATCAGGGTGCCTACAGACCCTGAGTGGAGGGAGGAGCCCTTTCTTAGGTAATGACCTCCTTGCCCACACTGTGCACAACACCCTGCAATTGTCTTGCCCCGTCCCTTGGCAGCCCTGGGAAGCCTTTGATCCCCAGGGCCCTCTAAGCGAACTGCAGGTTGGGAGCAAGCGATAAAGGATGTGTGTTTTGGGTGGTGGTGGTGATGGTAGTGCAGACAGGGCTCGACTGGCCCAGTCCCTTGTGCTCTCAGGCCAGCCCTGCACCTGCTGGGGGCCACCCTTTCCTCTCTTGACACCCCCCTCCAGGCCTCCTTGCTCTTTCCTGTTTCCTCTGCATGATTCCTTCCCTGGGCCTCCAAGGACCAGCCACTCCGTTCCTAGGACTGCCACCATTCTCACTGCTGGCCAGGCAAGGAGGGGGTTGAGGGAGCCTGGAACTCTATCCAGGTCTCCCGTGGGGGAGACAGGAACCCAAGCTCTTGGGCCATCTTCTGCTGCTTTCCCAGGCACAGAAGAGGGAGCTGGGGAGGGAGCATGCATCTCAGGTCTTCAGGCGGGACTGCTGGGACTAGCAAGCAGTCAGGCAAGGCAGTCCCAGCACCCCTACCCAGCACTCCTACACCCACCTGCCACCATGTGCTGGAGTGTTTGTCTCTGCCTATGCACTTAGAGGCAGGGACTCTTGGCATACCACTTGGGACACTGGCATCCTGGTTCTGTTTCTCATTATTTTTTAAGATCCATTTATTTTGGGCCCGGCGGCGTGGTCTAGCGGCTAAAGTCCTCGCCTTGAAAGCCCCGGGATCCCATATGGGCGCCGGTTCTAATCCTGGCAGCTCCACTTCCCATCCAGCTCCCTGCTTGTGGCCTGGGAAAGCAGTTGAGGACGGCCCAATGCGTTGGGACACTGCACCCACGTTGGAGACCCGGAAGAGGTTCCAGATTCCCGGCATCGGATCGGCGCGCACCGCACCGGCCCGTTGCGGCTCACTTGGGGAGTCAGTCATCGGACGGAAGATCTTCCTCTCTGTCTCTCCTCCTCTGTGTATATCTGGCTGTAATAAAATGAATAAATCTTTAAAAAAAAAAATAAAAAATAAAAAAAAAGATCCATTTATTTTTATTGGAAAGTCAAACATACAGAGAGGAGGACAGAGAGGAAGATCCTCCGTCCAATGATTCACTCCCCAAGTGGTCACAATGGCTGGTGCTGCGCCGATCTGAAGCCAGAAGCTTCTTCCAGGTCTCCCACGTGGGTGCAGGGTCTCAAGGCTTTCTGCTGTCCTCGACTGCTTTCCCAGACCACAAGCAAGGAACTGGATTAGAACTGGCACCCATATGGGATCCCAGCACATGCAAGGTGAGGACTTTAGCCATTAGGTTACCACGCTGGACCTTCTGCTTCTAATTTTAACTTCCTGCTCGTGTGCCCTGTGGGAGGCTTGGGCTCTTGCTTTAGTGCTTGCCCTCCATTGCCACGGGAGTCCTGGATTGAGTTCCCACCTGCCAGCTTCAGCTGGGCCCAGCCCTAACCATTGCAAGCGTTTGTGAGAGTGACCCTCATCTCCATACAATCCCAATGCCTTGTCTGTTTAGGATTTCCACTCATGGATAAGCAAATGTTTGGCCTTTCAATCCCCAATATTGCATTTGTCTTGTTTCTCCCATGTTCCTTTCTGCTCTGTTCTGGCAAAGACTTTAGCCGGGAATGTGTGTGTCTCAGGTGGATGTCACCATATTCCTGTGCTGGATGTGTAGAAGCTAGAGACCTCCCCAGAGCAGTCAGTGTGTGAAGATGATGAGGGTCCTGAGCCGCCCACCTGCCTCCACTCACCAGACGGGCTTGTGCATTCACCTTACTGTTAATGGTGGCAGTTGCTGGGAAGAGGCTGGGACAGGAGCCAAGCAAGGTCAGGCACTGAAGACTGAGCCAAGCATCACAAACAGTAGCTGGGTCTTGGGACTGGAATGGGTGTCTAGGCTAAGATCAAGGTTGTTGGGATAGAAGGAGGTTGGGCTGATACCCTCACCCCTATCTTGGCTATCTTTGTTGGGGTGGAGTGTCCAGATAATTGTCAGGTGAGTCTAAGAGCAGAATACAATATTTACAATTCTTTTTATTTACTTGAAAAGGGAAGGGCCCAGCATGGGGCCTAGTGGCTAAAGCCCTTAGCTTGCATGTGCCAGGATCCCATAGAGGCGCCAGTTCTAATCCTGGCAGTCCCGCTTCCCATCTAGTTCCCTGCTTGTGGCCTGGGAAAACAGTCGAGGATGACCCAAAGGATCCTGCACCCGCATGGGAGACCTGGAGGAGATTCCTGGCTCCTGGCTTCGGATTGACACAGCTCTGGCTGTTGTGCTCAGATGGAATATCTTCCTCTCTACCTCTCCTCTTCTCTGCATATCTGACTTTATAATACAAAAAAAATTTTTTTTAAGATGTATTCATTTTTATTGCAAAGTCAGATTTAGAAAGAGGAGGACAGAAAGGAAGATCTTCAGTTCGATGATTCATTCCCCAAGTGACCACAACGGCTGATGATACGCCAATCTGAAGCCAGGAGCCAGGAACTTCCTCCAGGTCTCCCACACAGGTGCAGGGTCCCAAGGCTTTGAACTCTCCTCCACTGCTTTTCTAGGCCACAAGCAGGGAAGTGGGGCCACCAGGATTAGAATAGGCGCCCATATGGTATCCCAGTGCATTCAAGGCAAGGAATTAGCCACGAGGCTACTGTGCTGGCCAGAAAGAAAGAAAGAAAGAAAGAAAGAAAACAAAAGAAAGAAAAGAAAAGGAAGGAAAAGAAAAGAAAAGGGAAGAAAAGATCTTCTGTAAACTGGTTCATTCCCCAATTGGCTCAGCTGGAGCTGAGCTAATCCAAAGCTAGGAACCAGGAGCCTCTTCTGGGTCTCCCTGTGGGTGCAGTGTCCCAAGGTTTTGGGCCATCCTCTACTGCTTTCCCAGGGTACAAGCAGGGAGCTGGATGGGAAGTGGAGCAGCTGGGAGTACAAGGACCCCCAAATGTAGCGCGGGCACCAGAATGGGCGATTCATCCCTCCTCCCTTCTCCCCCTCCCTGTGCATCCAGCTCCACCTAGGCCGATCTGTAGGTTGCCTGGCCCTCCCTCTTGCCACTGCAGCTGCCACTCTACATCTGTTGTGGCTTGCTCGCAGCCCCTCCCCTGGTGTGTCCTCTCCTGGCCTTCACCCCTGTTCTCTCCCTGCCCACCCACATGTCTGCACTTCCTCCCCCAACTCTTCTGCCTCAGTAGGAGCCCTTGCCACTGCTGAGAGAAGGCCCCCTCAGCCAATGGCTCTCCCTTGCTTCCCATCATCCGATTTGACACTCCTGGCCAAGGCTCCCTCTTTGCCTCTCAAGGTTCCCTTTTATACTGCCCTTTTAGAAATAGGGAAGTAAGCATAGGCTTCAGGACCCTCTGAACTCACAGGTCACATCTTCAGCTTGGGGCTGGGTCTGTGGCACTGTAGGTTAAATCCCTGCCCATGGTCAGATCCCAGATAGACTCATATATGTCTGGCTGTTCCACTTCTTTTTTTTTTTTTTTTTAAGATTTATTTATTTTAATTGAAAGGCAGATAGGCAGAGAGCAGAGACAGAGAGGAAGATCTTCCATCCGATGGTTCACTCCCCAAGTGACCGCAATGGCTGGAGCTGAGCCAATCTGAAGCCAGGAACCAGGAGCTCTTTCAGGTCTCCCATGTGGGTGTAGGGTCCTAAGACTTTGGGCTGTCCTCAACTGCCTTCCCAGGCCACAAGCTGTGATCCAGCTCCCTGCTGTTAGTCTGAAAAAGTAGTGGAAGAAGGCTCAAGTGCTTGGGCTCTTGCACCCATGTGGGAGATCAGGAGGAAACTCCTGGCTGTGAACTGGCCCAGCTCAAGCCATTGCAGTTATTTGGGGAGTGAACCAGAACATGGAAGAGCTTTCTTCTCTGTAACTCCACCTTTAAAATAAAAAAAAGAAAATCATAAAAAAAAAAATGCTCAGTTGCTGTGACTCCATGCCTCCGAGCCGGTCTCTTTATCTCTAAAGCAGAACAGCAGTGACCTCCCAAGCCTGCGGTGAAGACAGCCCTGACCTCACGGACAGACCTTATGGTCCAGCCCAGGACCCTGCCCTGCAAGGACCCTCCGCTTTCTGCTCCTTTCTGGCTGCTGGTTCCCACTCCCATGTTCCTTCAATGGAACAGTTCTCTGAGGCTGCCTCTGTTTTTTTTTCCCTAGCTCTGACCCTCACAAATCTGAATTTAACGCCAGGGTTGTCGAGCGGTGGCTTAACAAACCACACCACTGTGTCTGCCCCCAACCACAGATTTACAGATCACGTTTTTGTTTGTTTGCTTGTTTTTAAACACTTACTTATCTGAAAGACGGGGTGATGCAGACAGAGGGAGAGACAGACATCTGTTGGATGAAGCCAGGAGCTTGGGAACCCTGTCCTGATCTCCCAGGTGGGTGTTAGGAGCCCAGGCATGCAGGCTATCCTGTGCTGTCTTCCCAGGCACATCAGCAGGGAGCCGGGTTGGAAGTAGAGCAAAACAGACTCGAACTGGTGCTGCAGTGTGGGATAATGGCAATTTAACTCACTGCACTACAATGCCATGCCTGCGGTCACTTCCATCTCTAGTCTGACTCCTCTTGCCTTAGTTTCCTGGTGTGTGTGTGCATATGCACATGTGAGGTATCCAGCTGGAGGCCCTGGTGTGCTTCTCGTAGCAGGTGGTCCCTGGGTATCAAGATATGGCCTCCATACTCCATCCCATGAGTCACACAGCCACGGTTCAGCCATCCTCCAGGCCGCCCAAATACCCCAACAGCATTCTGAAGCACACACAAGGCACCCTTCCTATCTTAGTCCCCATCTTGTGAGGCATTCAGGGACTGCCTTATGTGATGGAGCACACTGCCATCCTAGCTAACCAAGTCCATTTCTCAGGGCCCACTCTGGGTCCTGGCTCCCACCTCCTCAGCTGTTTCCGACCCGGCTTCTGCAGCTGGCTCGCCCATGTGTGCTAGTCCAGCCCAGGAGCAAGTGTTGAACTTGGTGCTGGGAGATCCAAGGTCTTTCAGTCTGGTCTGCAGACCACATTCCCCCCATCTTCACCACATCCTTCCCTGGCCCTTTGAGGCAGCCAACCCCAGCTTCCACGTGCTTTCACACAAGGCTGCTTTAATCCTGTGCGGAGCCCAGAACTCGCCCCTGAATCCTGTAAGTTCACCTCTTCCCTTCTCCTGCACCCTTGTCCCTCAGCTGAGTCCTTCCGGCTGTCACCTGAGGCGTCTGTCTTCACTGCGAGGACAGGAGGACCATATGAGTTGGGCAGGCAGCCACCACCCTCTCCCCTCACTGCCTCCTTCTACAAGCCTGGCATCCCATGGCAGCGATGAATGCTCCTTTCTTCACACTCCTTGCCACTCCTCCTCCACGGACTGCCCGCCTGATAACGGGGAGCAAGGTCCAGCAGGGGCTTGGTGTGCCTGGTTGGAAGGTGGCGATCCTGGAGACTGGCTCTTGGCCCAAACACCTCCCCCACCCCACTGGCTCTGGTCAGCTACTTGCCTTCCGGGTGCAGCTACAGCCCAAGATTCAGGCAGTGAGTGGCTCCAGGGGCAGGATCAGAACCTAAGGGGTGGCACTGAGGCTGGACCACATGTGGAAGTGCACTCAGCTCCCCTGAGGCCACCACCCTGTCACTGGCCTCTGGAGCGGTCTGCAGTGTGCTGGGCTGAGCTGGGGGAATCCCAGCCCGTCCTACCCACCCCCCAGGCAGGGCACAGGCACCCTCAGAGGAGTCCAGATCTTGCCAAAGTTCCACACCCCTGAGGGAAGGACCCACTCTGTCGCGAAGTGGCCGGGTGGGGTGGCCCTTGAAGATGGTTGCCTCCCTTCTTTCAAGCCAGCAGCCCTCACAGAGGATTCGGGAGATTTCTCGGGGACGTTTCTGGAAGTCCCCAGGCAGTCCAGTGGACTCGGGGACAGGGGGTGGGATGCGGGAGCCCAAACCCAGACAGGGCAGAGGCATTGGGTGGGCTTGGGGAGGCGGTGGAGGAAGTCCCGAGCAGGGACACCCGCCTCCCGTCCCCAGCCTATCGGCCGTCCTCCCCGAGGGCAGCTCCCGGCCATCTGCCGGCTCCTTCGCTTTCCTCTGGTCCGCCTCCTTCGCCGCGCCCAGGGCCAGCGGGAGCCAGGCGACGCTCGGCCCCGCCGTCCTACCCTGAGCTGGCGCGGGGCTGGGGACTATGCCAGGACCCCGAGGCGCCGGGAGCTCCTGGCAGTCGCTGCGGGCCCTGACCCGCATGGGGTGGGCGCTGGTTATCAGGCCCGGGGCCACGCGGCCGCGGTGGGGCCGGGGGCTCGGCCCGCCCCGGTGACTCAGGCCGCAGCTGTTCCGGCGTCACATGAGGGAGGCTGGCGGCCACCTGGCGGGGGCGGGCGCCGGAGCCCGGGGCGGGGCCGTGGCGGGCGGGCGGGGCAGCCGGCGCCGGGGCTGGGGGGCGCCGCTAGAGAGCCCCGGGACCGCGGCGGGAGCGGAGCGCGTAGCCTCGGGAAGCGCAGGTGAGGCCTGGGGCCGCGGGGTCCCGGCCGGCAGCCGCAGTCCCCGCGTCCAGACCAGCTCGCCCCGGGATACCGAAGGCCAGCCCCGCGCTCTCGGCCCCGGAGCAACTTTGCTTGGAAGTTCCAGAAGCCTGGGAGGGGAGGGCGGGGGTGCCTGCCACACTTCTCCCCTCCCCCGGGGGACTGCCGGGACCGAGTCCAGGGGGAGAGGAGCGTGCGTGCGGGGTGGGTTCGGGACCGGGCGAAGGGCTATTTTATCGGACTGCCTGGGCTCCCCGGGTTGCTGGGGCCGAGAGTCGGCGTCGACCTCGAGCCCCTGGCCGCTGCCCTTGGATCTGCCCGAGGGCCCCCGGTCCCCTGTCCTGGGCGGCGGGAGAGTTCCGCGGGGCTCCCACCCCGCCGCGGGAGCCGAGAGGGGGCTGGGCGACGTGGATCTGACCGCGGGGTTTCCGGGTGGGAGGGTCCGGGAGTGGGGGCCGGGCAGGGAAGGCCTCGAGGGCCGGCAGGGAGCCGGGAAACCGAAGTCCCCCCTCGGCCGGTTCCAAGTCTCCCTTCCTCGCCTCCCCTTGAACCCCAGGTCCTGCAGCCATGGCGGTGGAAGGAGGCATGAGATGTGTCAAGTTCTTGCTCTACGTCCTGCTGCTGGCCTTTTGCGTGAGTGCGAGGACGGGAGCGGGAGCGCTGGCGGGGCGGGGTGAGCCCTGGCGCCCGAGAACGGAGGACCGGAGAAAGAAAGCAGCTGAAGACCAGATGTGCTGTCCAAGCCCAGGGACTGGGCCGAAGGCGGCGCCGCCACCCCGCGCTGTGGCTTTCAGGGATCCCTGAGGCCTGCTGAGGGCTGAAAAAGGCCATCATGGCACGCGGCACCCCCACTCCCACCCCATCCCTCCTGGCCCTTCCTGTCTGGTGACCCAACCACTTGTGATTCTCAGGGCGGTGGGGCAACCAGCCAACGGCCCGATGCTATCACCATGAGGTCTCTGTCCCCATCAGCCTGTGGCCCTGTCTTCCTGCGCCCCACATCCTTCCCCCATCTCCTCCCAGAGGTTTTTTTTTTCTTTCTTTTTTTTTTTTTCTGGTGTGGGGAGGCCAGGAAGGGCGCTGCCCCCTGCAGTTGGAAAAGCCACTATTTGTGCAGGGAGGGGCTCACTGGTTTTGCCCCCTTCTCCTTCCTGGCGTGAGGAACTTAGTCACAGGTGAGGCGTGGGCTGACCACTCCAACCCCACCCCACTCTGCCCCCGGGACACGGCCAGGGCAGAGCTGGGCGCCTGGAGGCTTGTCCCAACTCTTCCTGTGGCCTGGAATGTGTGCCCTGAGGTCCAGGCTGGCTGGTGGCTTCTTTTGCATTTGGTCCCAGGCTTCTGGGACTCCCTTCTCCCAGGGCGCCTGGAGCAGCTTCCCCAGTGTGGGACAGGGATGGGCCATCTCTCCTGCCCAGCCCTGTCCTACTCTATGTTCTGGTGGGCTGCCGGCTGGTGGGTCTGGCCTGACTGTCGCGCCTGCCCACCCCTCTATCTCAGGCCTGTGCGATAGGACTGATTGCCGTGGGTGTTGGGGCCCAGCTTGTCCTGAGTCAGACCATAACCCATGGGGCCACTCCCGGGTCCCTGCTGCCAGTGGTCATCATCGCAGTGGGCGCCTTCCTCTTCCTGGTGGCCTTTGTGGGCTGCTGCGGGACGTGCAAGGAGAACTACTGTCTCATGGTCACGGTGAGTGGGAGCCACCCACCAGGACTGCCCCGGAGGCCTTTCTGTGGTTGGGGGCAGCAGCGGGTGGGTGAGGCTGGGCTGGGGTATATGGCTGTGGACTGGTGACCTTGACTCATGTCCTCCGCTCCCGCAGTTTGCTGTCTTCCTGTCTCTCATTATGCTGGTGGAAGTGGCTGCAGCCATCGCTGGTTATGTGTTTAGAGACAAGGTGAGCAGGGAGGGAGAGAGGGCAGAGCCCTACCTGGGCCGCTCTGAACTCTGGGGTAGCCCGAGTTCCAATCTCACCGAGGCTGTTCCTAATCCCTAGGTGATGTCTGAGGTGAACAAGGACTTCCAGCAGCAGATGCAGAGCTACCTGACGGACAACCACACTGCTTTCGCCTTGGACAAGTTGCAGGAAGATGTGAGTAGGGCTGTGGCGGGAGGCAGGGGAAGGGTTGTGATGCAATGAAGGGAAGTTCCTTTCCATCCTGTGGGTGGAGGGTTACTTCTTGCCCCTTTCCCTTGTCCAGTACAAGTGTTGTGGGGCTGCTAACTACACGGATTGGGCGGCCATCCCTGGCCTGGGCAAGGACCGGGTTCCTGACTCCTGCTGTGTCAATGTGACCGCGCACTGTGGGGTGGCATTCAATGTGACGGACATTTATGTTGAGGTAGGCAGAAGACCGAGAGAGGGTGGGGCTTGGGTAACCTGGAGGGGGAGCAGGGTCAGGGATGGGAGAGTGGTGTTGGAGTGCTGGGAGGTACGTGGGAAGTTCTGGTGGTGTCTGCCTCCCCTCAGGGCTGTGTGGAGAAGATTGGGCTGTGGCTGAGGAAGAATGTGTTGGTGGTGGCTGCGGCAGCATTGGGCATTGCCTTTGTGGAGGTGAGAGATGGTCTGGGCAGGGGCCGGGTGCCTGGGTGTATTGGGGTCCCATGGGCACATCTAAGGTGGGCAGCCTTCCTGACCCTCCACCTCCCCATTCTCCTAGATCCTGGGCATTGTCCTGGCCTGCTGCCTCGTGAAGAGCATCCGAAGCGGCTATGAGGTGATGTAGGGCTCTCTGCAGCCCCCTCCATCTAGGGAAGCCGAGTCATATTCACCAGGTTTTTCCATTAAACGGATTATTTTTTCAGACCCAAAAGAGAGATGCTGTCAATTTGTCTTAAAGAGCGATCCTTGGGCTTACGCCATGGTGTAGCAGGCTAAGCCTCTGCTGTGCAGTGCCGGCATCCCATTTGGGTGTTGGTTCGAATCCCAGCTGCTCCATTTCTGATTCAGTTCCCTGCTAATGTTCTTGGGAAGGCAGTGGAGGATGGCTTAAGTCCTTGGGCCCCTGTACCAAAATGGGAGACCCAGAGGAAGCTCCTGGCTCTACTGGCCCACCTCAGGCCATTGGAGCTATTTGGGAAATGAACTAGTGGATGGAAGATCTGTCTCTCTTCTCTCTGTAATTCTGCCTTTTGTGAAAACAACAACAAAAGTGCAAATCTCAACCCTTTTCTTCCTATTTATGTTCTGTGCTCTGTGCACCTCTGGGGAAGGCAGACGTGTGTGTGTGTGTGTGTGTGTGTGTGTGTGTGTGTGTGTGGTGTTGGGGGGCACCTGGGAAAAGACGATGTACTTGAATGTGTTGCTTGGGCTGGAAGGGGGAGGTAGGATCTGGAGGTTATGGTGCAGTGCCCTCCCTGCCCTTCTCTGCTCTGTGCTAGAACATTCATGAAACTACTTCCCTTGTAACTCACAGGGATTCCCACCAAGGCCTTATTTCTGGGAACCCCTCCCAGGTCACTTGCAGTCATCTTCCCGGGCTTCTGTGCACTCAGGGCCACGCCCCTCGCTCCTGGTCCTCAGGAGGAACCTGCCCCTTCCAGGATGCGGATGAGATTCTGTGGCCACTGTCCCTCGTTCTGGACTTAGAAGACTGAGTATTGCTTTTTCTTCCACGGAAACCACCCATGTGGACGCTTCTGCTGCTTCATCACCATTTTTCCTGCCCCATGGGAAACAGATCAAGTACAAATGCAGAAATGCAGGCACGAGGAAAGTGCCCTCTGGTGGCCACTCCTTTAGGTGCAGCTTCAAAGTTCACCCAAAGATAAAGGGGTTCCCCCAGTGTCCCATAGTGGGTGCCTGTGCCCTGATCGCTTACACTTTGCTTTTCTAGACAGTACACATTTATTGCATGCCTGTTTGGTGCTAGATGCCAGGTAGTACCAGAGGGAGGACAGTAGTGGATCCCAGTGCTTGCCCTTGGAAAGCAGCCCCTGCTGGGCGGATTGACTCAGTAGACTGCCTGGGCAGGCTTGGGAAGGACCCAGCACAGCACGGCATCCACCAGGCTGGCTGGCAGGTAGGAGGCAGGCAGCCAGAGCAGCTTGGCGTCCCAGCCAGGGCTGTAACGGGTTCGGGGGTGACGAGCAGTCAGGGCATGTTCCAGGCACTTGCTCACCTTGGTGAGGTCTGGGTCACAGATCAAGTTCATGATGTGCCGCTGCACTGTCAGGTCTGCAGGCCCAAGATGGGTTTTGTCAACCTGTGTCCTAAGGCCCGTTGCCCACCCCTCAGGCTCTATCTTCTAGGTCCTGGGGCGTGTTCCCAGCAAGATGAGAGGGCTCCTGGGTCCCTGCCCCACTTTGGGGGCAAGGGAGAGTCCCTGTGGCATCACATCGGTCCTCACCAATCCCAGCAGGCCAATGGGGGCTGGGCTCTAGAACCCACTTTCCATACCCCCAGCTGGCCCTGTTACTCACACTTAGTGAGGAAGGTCTCTCCGTAGTGGGCCTGTGTGGCTGGTGGCAGCCGTGCCCAGCAGGCCTGCAGGCCACTCTCCAGCGCCTCCAGGTTGGTCACAGGTGTTTGGAAGAAGCCAGGCTCCACGATGGAGACACGGACCCCAAAGGGAGCCACATCCCGCCTAGAATGGGAGCAGAGAGAGGGCCCTGGGGGCTTGTCCTGTAGGACACAGGTGGGGGTGCGGAGGATGTTCCCACCGGTAAGGGACACGAGGCCTGACGGGGGGCCGCTGCCAGCCAGGGGATGAAGGGATGTTTAAAGTTTGTTTCTCTCTCCATTTTTCTCTGGTCTATAGCAGATGTCGATAGACTTTTCCTTAAGGGGCTACATGATGGTTCAGGGACTGCAGGCTAAGAAACTGCTGTTACCATTACAAGCTTGTGGCAGCTGGGAAGCACAGTTGGCCTACTTTGGACCTAAAGGAACCCCATTTCCTAACTTCCAGAACACAGGCTTGGGTTCTGAGTGTTGATCTGAAGGCAGCAGGATCTGGTTGGGAGGGGAGGGGGGCACCTCCCATGGCCCTGGTGCCGATGTCACGAGAAGTTCAGGTATGGGGTGTGTTCCAGGCTGAGGAAGTGGGACAAGGGGGAGAATGTTGAGTATGATGGATGAAGGTGAGGGGTGCTGGGCTGGAGCAGCCTGTACTTGGACTCAAGCCCTGCTCCCATCGTCCTCACCCAGCCTCCTTGGTCTACCTACAGGCCTCTGAACGTGACTGTTTAACCAGGAGTGGGGCAGGGGAGCACAGGGAGCGGCCTGGGAGGCTTGTGGGCTGGGGGCAAGGCCCAGCAAGCCCATCAATTGTTTGCACTATTGCCTGCTTTTTGGGCTTATGTTGGTTTCCTCATGAGGCTAGCAGGCTGAACACTTCAGTCTGAGTGCTCAGGACCTACCAGGCCCCATGGATTCCCTCTATTCACCTCCCACAACTTCTGGGAGGTAGGTTTTCTCATCCCCGCTTAAGAGATGAGGTGAAGAGAAGGAATCTTTGTAAGATTATCAGACTCACAGGAATCAGTTTGGATCTGAATCTATGAAGTCTAGCCCTGAACTCTGTCCTGCTAAATCCTCCACTCTCCTGGGTCTTAGATTTGACTGGTCTGTGGTGGCAGGCACTAATTGGTTACTTGGTCTGTCCTTTGGGCTTAGAGCCCCAGTCTGGTACCCTCTTACCTCAGGCTGTCAGAGAAAGCCTCCAGGCCAAACTTGGAGACGCAGTATCCCCCACCGTTGGCTGCCAGGCGACCTAGGACGCTGGTGATGTTCACCACCCGGCCCCGGGCCTGCTGCAGCAGGGGCAGCAGGGCCAGAGTGACCCCAATGGGCCCTAATGTGTTCACACTCAACACGTGGTAGAAATTGTCTCGGGTCAGCCACGGTGTGGGCCCGATGATGCCCGCCACGCCAGCATTATTCACCAGACCGAAAAGCCCTGTGGGGACAGAAGACGATGCCGAGGGCAGGCAGGGGAGGCACCTCCACAACAAGTGACCCCTGTGGCCAGGGTGCTCACCTGTTTCCTTAACGTGCATCTCCACCCACGTGGCTGCCCGCTGAACACTCTGGGGGTCAGTGACATCCAGCAGGGTGGTGTGGAGGCGGGAGGAGGCCACCTGCTGCAGCTTCTCTGCGCCCGAGGGCGTCAGGCAGCCAGCCAGGACCTGGAAACCCCTCTGGTCCAGTCGCAGTGCCAGGAGGCGCCCAAAGCCTGAGTCACAACCGGTGATGAAGACGAAGGCATCGCTGGCGGGCAGCCTCTGACGGTCCCTGAACCACCATACCACGGCCCAGAGCAAGGCACCCAGTAGCAGAGGCAGCCACATGGTGGGGGGCCCCAGTGGCCTGTAGGTGGCAGCCTAGGCCGGGTGGGAAAACCTGGCCAGTTGACCATGGTCCCCCACCCTTGCCTGCAATATCCTCCCTGTCTGAGAACATCTGGGCTGAGCTGTTTGGTGAATGACTGACAACTACAGCTCATGTATGCAGTGCAAAGATGTGGGCAGGCCCTGCACTGTGGCTAACCTGACTCAAAGCAGACACACCAGTCTTGGGTGCAGGCCTGCTGTTCTGCAGCAGAGACTTTGTTAGCTAACACTTCTCCTCTGCCATGAAACCAGGGACCCTTCAACGCCTAAGCGTAACCTGGGCCTTGTGTCTGGAACCGCAGATGGAGTTGGAAGCCCTTTATTTGAGTTCAGGTGACCCCCAACTTGTCTGCTAGTATCTTTGGACTTCATTGGCCAGGTGGGGCTGACACCCTCAAAGTCCTGAGGGTCACTGGACATTGTAAAAGGAATGAACATGTGACAAGCCTGGAGTTCCCACTTAGGGCCACACGGGAAACCCAGGTCCTCCTCTCCCAGCCCTCAGCGCCCAGCATCCACCTTACCTCCTGGGAGGACAAGCTCGCAGGTCCTACAATGCCTGAAGCTGCTGCTTTTGCTTTTAAGGAGATTTTCCTCCCAGCTTCCCAGGCTCACACACCAGCTACAGCAGAGGCCCAAGTCCAGAGTGGGTGGCCTCAGATGCCAGGAGTATTAAACATCTGTGCTTGCGAGGGGGTGGGGCAGTGGGCTGGGGAGGAGGAGCCCTGGGAGGTTGGAGGCCTGAGGCCGGCTGCCTGAGGCCGGTTGCCTGAGGCCAGGGTGTAGCAGAGGCCATTCTGCCCAGGCTGGGGCTGTCTTCAGCCTGGGGAAGTGACCACTTTGATCATGTTCTCCCAGGGGCTGGAGCTTTCAGGATGGTAGCTGCCCCTCTTTGTTGGTGGCCTTGGTGACCTGTCATCCCTCCCCCTTCTCAGTGCTGACCTGCCTCCTAGAGTTAATCTTGCACCTGGCTCAGACTCATGACAGTGCTTAGTGCCAGCCTGGGAGTGATCATGAGCACGTGGCAAGGCAGGGAGCCAGAGCTGGGGCCCAGGCCTGCTCCGAGTCATGTCCCGGATGACGATGCTTGGGGCAGGGGCCACTAGGACCTTCTCTAGGGAGGTGTGGGAAGCTGCCACACTCTGATCACCCAACAGAGGCCCTGAGAGAAGGAGAAAGAGGAGAGAGTCCGAACAGTGAGAGAAGCGAGTGCCACCTTTTATCTAAAAAACATTGTCCAACAGGAAACCCCTTTGAATTCTCTCTCCCCTGCCACACCAGAGTGCCTTGAAACACCACGTAGGAGCAGAAGCTTGGGTTTTATTCCTGCTGCGACACGTGAGGTAGGGGTGGGGGGTGGAGAGCAGGGCAGAGAGGCTAGGAGGGGGCGGACTGCAGCTGGCCTTTATACACATATTCCAGCGCTGTGGCGATGGTGCGCATGTCCAGCTCGATGCTCCGGGCCCAGTTCTCTACATCCCCAATTTCCTGGGAAAGGGAGGAGGGATCAGGTGGAGGGGCCCCCAGGCTGGGAGCACTTTCAGACATCCCCTGGAGAGAGTTGGCCTTGCACTCTCCAGTGGCTTTTCTTGCCTTGGCTTCTCTGACACGGGGCCGCAGGTGCGGTTTCTGGGACCACCTTCACTTCCTCCCTCAACTCCAAGCCCAAGGGAGCCAGACCCTGGGCAGTCAGGATGGGGAGGGGATAGAGTGAGCAAGGCCCACCTTAAGTGCCTGGTTGAAGTTCTCCACCATCCCAATCCACTGGCCTGTCTGCTTGGCAAATTGGGCGGCCTGCACCTGCAGGGTCTTCACCTCGTGGTCCAGCTTCCTCTGGTTCATGTAGGCCTGGGCCACACTAAGGTACACAGGAGGAAGGAGGTTAGCTCACTCAGCTTGTGTGTGTTGTGTGTGTGTGAGGGGTTGGTCCCTAGAACTAATGTTCCACTGTGGCAGGGGGAAGCCAGCCAGCAGTCCTGGATCAGGGGTCGGGGGGAGTGAGTGGGGGAACTGGAGGATTTTGGCCAACCTTAGATGTGATACAAATGAGCCGGCTCCTCCCTCCCACCTCTGGGACTCCCAGAAGCAAGATGGGAACTGACAAGGGACAGCAACTCTCATCCTGAAGGAGCTCTTGCAGCTGGGTGGGAAGCAGGGCTAACTCAGGAGGACAGCCTTGAGGAAGGAGCCAGGAGAGGGAGAGGGGCATGGTGATGCGGGGCAAATCTGGCAGCAAAGACACAGCCGGCAGCTCCTGAAACTCGGGGGTCTGTGCCAGTCAGGAAGGGAAGCTGGGCCCCTTCCTGGATCTGGAATAGGATGGGAAGTCCACTCCTGCCCAGGGACCCTGGGTAAGGACAGATAGCCCAGGCCCAGGGGTTTCTTCTTGGCTCGCATTCTCTCCCCCCAGTCCCTCTTCTCTCTCACACACTTCCTCCTCTCTGCTCTAGGCAATAGCTTTCTCTTTAGATAAGTTGCTGGTGGCAGTCAGGGTTACTACCATGGGTCAGCAGGGTTGTTCTCTCCCCACTTCCTCCCTCCATCATTATTCTCCTTTATTGGCTGACCAACCTTTCACTCTGCACCCCCAAAGCTCCCTAGATCAGCCTGGAGACTCCATATCCGGTGCCCCTCCACCCACTGGAATGTGTGGGGGCTGGCGGAGGCATGGGGTGGGGTGGGAGCCCAAGAGGGGGGCCAGGACACCTGACAGGGGCTGAGATAGATGGGGCCTTTGTTTTCCTTTCCAGGGAATGAGAGGAGCTGTGGGCAGCCACACAAAACCCTTTCTAATCTGGCTTTGGCTGAGCTGAAAGTAGCTTTGGCTACTTTTTCTCTTTGGCCGATGGTGAGGGAAGACAAGGGGAGGCCTGGGCTGACCTTGTAAATGGTGGACTAGGCAGAGCCCAGGAGGCACCAATGTGGGAGGGTGGGGAGGAGGCGAGTGGGTTCTTTCTCCTCAGAGATAGCCTGGAGTGAACAGAGTTGTGAACGGGACTGCCTGAAGGGAAGAAAGATCAGGGGCCCCAACCACAGCCTCTTCCCTTCATTTCCCTGCAGACGAGTCATGGGATGACCCCAGGCCTGGCCTAGCTCACTCCCATGAGTCATCCTCTGGCTTGCTGGCCGGCGCATCGCTCTACTTACTCTGGGTACAAGGCATCCTGCTGTGCCATGGGGCTAGGTGACCATTGGCTGTGTACCTTCCTGGGTCCCTTGGGACCATGTTCTTTGCTCCTTTCCAAGTCTCTGGCCGTTCCTGGCATTCATTTAGGGCTGGGGCAGTGGATGGTCCCTGGAGACCAGGAAGGACTGGAAGAGACAGCCTGGCTCTGCCCTAACTCCTGGCATAGAGTCTGCATCTTCACCCCTGCCAGCTGTGCCACCCCTTTCCTGCCAGCTGCCACTCGGGCTTGCCAGGACTGGGAGGTACAGAGGGGAGGTGGCAAACTGTGGTGAAGCAGAGGGCTCGCCCTGCTGCCGGAGTGACAGCTGGAGCTGTAAGGGTGAGGGGAGGTGGACAGATGGCATCAAGTGGGGACTGGCAGCAAGGGGAATGCGGGCAGCGGGGAATCTGGCAGTTCCTCCATCCGCTGCAGCTGCTCCTTCCTTGTCAAGGCTGGGAGGGAGGGGCTTTTTACCCCTTCCACAGCTGTCTGAGGAGCAGGCCTCACCAGGGTCTCAGCTCGAGCTGGGGTGCGTTTGTGTGTGGGAGGGGCAGGGTGGAAACTGGTGTGGCTGGGGAGTTGTCCCTACCCCACGTTGAGGTGATCCACCAGGGCTTCCGTCAGGCAGGTCGCGGCCGCGATGGCCTCTCGCCTCCTCTTCTCTGTGAGGAGGGAAAACGGGATTGGAGCCGAGGCTGATGTTTAAAGGGGTGCAGCGAAAGGGTCTTCACCCCTTGGGTTAGCCTCTCAACCCATTTCGCAAAGGCAGAGTGGAGAAGGAAATATTGCAACATAAAGCCTCTGTTGGAGAGGAGAGCAGGACTTTACTCTTGAACTCTCCACCTCGGAGGTGTCTGGGGGGGGGTCCCAACACTCCTTCATTAGGGGTGTTCCTCCCTACCGTCAGAATGACAGGGGCCCTGGACCAATAGGCTCAGCGGCCTACAAACACAGGGCGGGGCTAGGAGGCCGCGTCGGGGATTCGCCGAGGGGGACCCGGAGAGTAGCCTTACGGACCGGGTCCGTTGGCAAGGGGACGGGATTTCCAAAAAGGCCGCCCCTCGGTTTCCTCTCCCTCGCCCTTGCCGAATCTGGACGAGGTCCAGGCTCCAGACTGAAGCTAGGCCGCGGCCGGAGAGACACAGGCCGACGCGGTATACAGCTTACCCTGCAGCTCCTTGCGTTCATTCTGCTTGGCCTGGTGTTCCTTGAGCAGGCGGGACAGCATGGTGGCGTCCGGCTGGGGGGGCAGGGCATACTGGGTCCCCTCCACCACCGCAAGCTGGAATGCACCGCGGCGGCCGAGGCTCACGTGACCGCCCCCTCACGTGATGCGGAGCCCGCCCTCTTTTGGAGACATGGAGTGATGCTAGTGAAAGGCTTAGCCCGGAAGGGCAGGCACCGCAGGGCTGGCGCTGCATCTGTACTCTTAGTTTTGAGAGCTCACTTTTTGGTGAGTGTGGGAAGCACTATAGTGTTTAACGTCTCCATGTGACTGCTGGTCCCCGGGAGGGTCGGTGTCGCCTGGCTACCCGTGGCGGTTCTGTGCCGAGGCTCCCCGGAATCACTGAAATTCTTTTCCTTCTCTTCCCCTGGCCCCTGGCTGTGCTGGCCAGACCCCCTCCCGCCGGAAGACAGCCTTATTCTCTGTCCGGAGTCTCCAGCGAGGTCCCTGAGTTCTAAGTGATCACTGTGGAGCAGCGTTTGAACCTTCTAGGGAGCTTTGGCATCGTTGGCGGACTGCGTGCGGTGAATGTACAATTCCATCCTTCTCCTTTTGTGGTCAGAGAATGCTGCACCCCTTTTAGTCTTAGCCGAATCCCGAGTGTTGCTGCCAAAGTAAAATGTACATTATATAACACCTCTCCCAGCTACAGAGGAATGCTTCCCGGCTGAACTCCAACAGGGAAAAGGGTAAACATTGCCACTGAAATGCCAGTGCTACACTCGCCCTTGTATCTTGCCCTGACAAGGCCCACAACTCTGCATCTAAGTTGAATGAAGTCGCCTGGCTATTGGAATATCATAGACAAATTTTTAAAATGCTTATTTTCATCTGCTTCAAAACAGCGGCCTTTCATCTACTGGTTCACTCCCTATATGCCCACGGCAGCAAAGGCTGGGCCAGGTGGAAGTCAGCCTTTAGCTCTGCCATGTGAGAGGCAGAGATCTGAATACTTGAACCATCCTCTGCTCTCATTAGTTGCAAGCTGGACTGGAAGTAAAGGTGTTGGGACTTAAACCAGAACTCCAAAATGAGATGTAGGAGTCTCCAGTGAGGCTTGACTTGCTGTTTCCCAATTCCCATCCCTCATGGGGGAGTTTTGGTTTGTTTGTTTTGTTTTTAAGATTTACTTATTTATTCTTAAAGATTTATTTTAATTTTATTGGAAAGTCAAATATACATATACAGAGAGAAGAGACAAAAATCTTCCTTCCGATGATTTACTCCCTAAGTGAGCACAACGGCTCATGCTACGCTGATCTGAAGCCAGGCTCAAGGAACTTCTTCCAGTTCTCCCACATGGGTGCAGAGTCCCAATGCTTTGGGCTGTCCACGACTGCTTTCCCAGGCCACAAGCAGGGAGCTGGATGGGAAGTGGAGCTGCCAGGATTAGAACCAGCACCCATATGAGATCCCAGCGCATTCAAGGCGAGGACTTTAGCTGCTAGGCCCCGCCGCTGGGCTCAGATTTATTCATTTTTATTGGAAAGTCAGATCAACAGAGAGGAGAGACAGAAAGATTTTCTGTCTGCTGATTCACTCTCCAAGTGGCAGCAACAGCTGGAGTTGAACCAATCAAAAGTCAGGAACCAGGAGTTTCTTCTGGGTCTTCCACGTGGGTGCAGGGTCCCAAGGCTTTGGGCCATCCTCTACTACTTTCCCAGGCCACAGTCAGGGAGTTAGATGGGAAGTGGAGCAGCCGGGATTAGAACAGGCACCCATATGGAATTCTGGCCTATTCAAGGTGAGGATTTTAGCTGCTAGGCCACTACACCGGGCCCAAGGCTATTAAAATTTTAAAAAAGGCTATTTCCAAATTTGACATTCTGTCTTTCACAGTTACATTCAGTGGCATAGTTGAAATGGACATTAGTGTATTTACTTTCAGGAAGAAGAGAAATAGGTAGTGATTAAGATATAATGAATCATTCTGAATGAGAGAATTATTGACTCATTGGTTCACTCTGCTACTTATGGAATAGTATTGTAAATCCTGGCAGAGGTACAACCACCAAAGGATGAGACTGAAGAAAGACACGAAATGTTTAAGGGCAAGGGGACTGGTGTGGTAGCCTAGTGGCTAAAGTCCTTGCCTTGCACACAGCAAGATCCTATGCTGG
This sequence comes from Ochotona princeps, assembly GCF_030435755.1. Taxonomy (NCBI): domain Eukaryota; kingdom Metazoa; phylum Chordata; class Mammalia; order Lagomorpha; family Ochotonidae; genus Ochotona; species Ochotona princeps. The sequence continues at coordinate 15,957,421 of NC_080846.1, read as the reverse complement.
CACTGGTTCTAATCCCAGCAGCCCCACTTCTTCCTATGCAGCTCCCTTCTTGTGGCCTGGGAAAGCAGTTGAAGATGGCCCAAAGTCTTAACCCTGCACCCACATGGGAGACCCATAAGAGGCTCTGGGCTCCTGGCCTCAGGTTGGCACAGCTCTGACCATTGTGGCCACTTGGGGAGTGAATCAACAGACAGAAAATTGACCTGTCTGTATATCTGACTTTATAATAAAAATAAAATAAAAATTAAAAAATGGAATTAAGGACAGCATCAATCAGATCATTAAGTGGCATAATGAACATTCCAACTAGAACTTTTGGATACTATGTATATATATGTCTAAGCACATGTTTGCGTAGCACAAGCACTTTGTCTCGCATTTCATAAGTGCTTCCAATGAGTCAAGCCCCTTTACTTGTATGACTTCATTTAACCCCTAGAGCAAGCCGGCGAGGTTTTGCTGTCATCTCCACTTTGCAGAAGGAGAATCTGAGGTACCAAGCAATGAAGTAGGAGAACTCCCAAGTGGTATAGATTGGATACCACTCCAGGCTTTACAACGCCAGAGCCACAGGATGATCACTGTATCCTGCAGAAACTGTGGGAGAGAGCTCGGGAAAGTGGTGGTACCAGCACTTTTCTTGGGGTCCCCTTATGCTGTCACCATGCTCCTGTCACCCATGGGGCGTCAGCTGAAGGGAATCCTGGCAAGGAGGAGTGTTTGGGAAGAGGCTTGGCTCTCAGGAGGGTTGATCAATAGGAGCAGTAAGAGTGAGAGCAGCACAGGGCAGCCCGGCGCAGTCCTCCCCCCTCTCTGGCTCCAGCTCCCAACGCAGTGAGCCAGCAAAACAGAGGCTGACTGGGAGATGGCTGACAGCAGGATCACAGGGCCTGAGAGAGAAGGGCACGAGTTGGAAGGGGCACCAGGGAAAGAAGGCATGGGGAAGTGAAATGGGTAGGGAATTGGTGTTGGGGGCCTCAGGGGGCAAGATTGAGTGCTAAGACTGGGCTGCCTCGGGAGAGAGAGGCCCATCTGGTAGCAGCACCCTCAGCCCCCTTGCAGAACCGCCGGCATGTTCACAGTCAGCGCAGCAGGCCTGCCAGCATTCTGCAGACACCTCTCCCACCTGCCCTCCCCTGCCCACTGGCTGCTCGTGTGCCCCACACAGGACCTGGGGAACCTGCATCTGGGCATCCGGGCATCTGGGCTGTCTTCTATTTGTTCTTCCTCCCTCCCTCCCTTCCTTCACCTCATTGTTCACTTTCCCCCTCAGCTGCATTGGATGTAATTGCCAAGAGTTGGATGATTCTTAACTTCTTTTTTTTTTTTTTTTAAAGAATTATTTATTTGAAAGGCAGAGTTAGAAAGAGAGAGAGAGAAAGATTTTTCATTCATTGATTCACTTCCCAAATGGCCACAATGGCCAAAGCTGGGCCACTCCAAACCAGGAGCCAGGAGCTTTTTCCAGGTCACCCATGTGGGTGTTGGGGGCCCAAAGCACTTAGGTTGTCTTTTGCTGCTTTCCCAGGTACATTAGCAGGGAGCTGGATGGGAAGTGGGGCAGCCAGAGCTCAAGCTGGCAGCCTTAAGGGGTGTTGGTGTCTCAAGCAGTGCTTTACCCACTAAGCCACAGTGCCAGCCCCTGATTCTTCTTTTTTTTTTTTAAAGATTTTATTTATTTTATTACAAAGTCAGATGTACAGAGAGGAGGAGAGACAGAGAGGAAGATCTTCCGTCCGATGATTCACTCCCCAAGTGAGCCGCAACGGCCGGTGCGCGCCGATCTGAAGCCGGGAACCAGGAACCTCTTCCAGGTCTCCCACGTGGGTGCAGTGTCCCAAGGCTTTGGGCCATCCTTGACTGCTTTCCCAGGTCACAAACAGGGAGCTGGATGGGAAGTGGAGCTGCCGGGATTAGAACCGGTGCCCATATGGGATCCCGGGGCGTTCAAGGCGAGGACTTTAGCTGCTAGGCCATGCCGCCGGGCCCCCCTGATTCTTGAAATTGGATTTTTTTTCTGCCTATCTCTCCTTGCAAGTTTGCACCCAGATCATTTTCCCTTAGAATGAAGGAATGCAACCTCATGCTCCTTTTCTCCATTTATTTCCATATTGTTTTCAGGGCTCTTTCAAAATTAGCAAATTCCAAATGGACCTTGCAGCAGAAAGCTACTGAATTGCTAGAGGCTGGGTGGGGAGCGAGGGAGGGCTGCAGAATGAGTGAGTAGAGAAGGTTTCACTCCTGGGAAATCTGGCCGTGCTTCAAGGAGTGGGGGCTGTTGGTGGTGTGGCCAAGTTCCAAATGTCGGCCTGAGGCCAGGGCTCGAAGAAAAGGGGCCCTCAAGGCGGCCTCAATGGCTCCCTGTAGTGAGTGACCTCCCAGTCTTCTCCCAAAGATGTAAGACTTTCTTGCACCCCAGAGAGCAGGGTAGTGCAGCCATTTCCCAGTGGCTCCCCATCAGTTATGTTGCTGTTCTTTCTCTCCTAGCCACTTCCCCTGATTTGAGCCTTGGCCAGGGCTGGAATCCGGAGGCTTGCTGGAGAATTTCAGCACTAAGAGGCGGGTAGGGTGGGAAAGTTTTCCTGGTGAGTGTTGGGAAGGGAAAGCCTGACCCTGCTCCAAGCTTGTGTGGCCAGAGGTGGGGAAGTTCACGCTGCGTGTGGGTTCTGGAAGGGTTTACGGGTCAGTGAGAGATGGCAGTTGGAAAACACGGGGAGCTAAGGAGTGGGACTAAGGAGCTAAGGAACTGGAGGGGGAAGGAAGTGTCAGAGGCAGAAGGGGCGACAGGAGCCATAGCTTCCATGCAGCCAGGAGCCAACATTTGTGTCGGGCCTGGACATTTCTCATGTTTAACATTTCTTGGAATTCATTTGCAATTGTGACAGATGCAGAGAAAGTTGCAAAAAAAGCACCAGAAATCCTGGGTACCCTGTGTTCACCTTCCCCCAGTGTTGACAACTCTTGTGACTGTCACAGAGTGCCAAAACAGGGAAGCTAACATTGGCACAGTAACGTTGGCTAGCCTGGAGGCCTGCAGTTCTCGGGCATCCATCTGCGCATGTGTGTGTGAGGTGTGTGGTGTGGGTGTGTCTGTGTGTACAGCTCTACAGAGTTCCCTCCCACGTAAGCTTCGGATAAGCGCTACCATAATGAAGAGACCCGCTGGCAGGAGGCTCTCCGCACTGTTTCTTTATGTTGACTCTTCCCCAGCTCTGTCTCCTGATCTCCATTAAGGCATTCTGCACATTTCTAGCTTTATCATTGTGAAAATGTTATAGGAATGGAATAATGCAGTATCAGCATTGTGGTGTTTTTGCTTAACATTTATTTTTTATTTATTTGAAAGTTACAGAGAAGAGAGAGCCTCCATCCATATCTGCTGGTTTACTCCCCAGTTGGGTGCAGCAGTTGGGGCTGGGGTGAACCAAAGCCAGGAGCTGAAAGCTTTTTTTTTTTTCAAGGTTTCTCACCTGGATAAACACTGGGGCCTAAACACTTGGGCTGTCTTCTGCTGCTTTCCTAGCTGTGTTAACAGGGAGCTGGATCAGAAGTGGAGCAGCCAGAACACAAAGTGGTGCTTGTATGGGATGCCAGTGCTGCAGGCAGTGGTTTTACCCTCTGTGCCACCACACCGGGCCCCCAGGATAGAGTTTTTTTTTTTTAAGATTTGTTTATTTTTATTACAAAGTCAGATATACAGAGAGGAGGAGAGACAGAGAGGAAGATCTTCCGTCCGATGATTCACTCCCCAAGTGACCGCAATGGTCGGAGCTGAGCAAATCCCAAGCCAGGTGCCAGGAATTTCCTCCAAGTCCCCATGTAGGTGCAGGATCCCAAGGCTTTGGGCCGTCCTCGACTGCTTTCCCAGGCCACAAGCAGGGAGCTGGATGGGAAGTAGAGCTTCCAGGATTAGAACTGGCGCCCATATGGGATCCTGGCACATTTAAGGCGAGGACTTTAGCCGTTAGGCCACCATGCCGGGACCCTAATAGAGTTTTGACTTCATGAATTCTCCAAGTCTTGACCTGAACACAAGAAGTTCTCTGATAGGTCATTATTATTACTGAGTGTCATGCCCCTCTCCTGTCCCTGGATCCCTCTAGTGTCTTCTGTTCCCCTCTTACCCCACTCTGGCACTCTGGCTTCAGTTCTGCTTTAGAGAGAATGTGGTTGTCTAAATTTGCTCACCGGTCCAGTGCTCCTGTGTGTTCCCTGCCCCCCTGTGCCCCACTATTTATAGCCAGGCTAATTTGGGTGGCCCTGGCCTCTGCTCCTTCCTCCTGCGGCTGCTGAGGTGACTCCTCAAACATTTGGTCTGAGGAGGTCAGACACAGGCTCCTGACATCTGATGTCAGCTTTGGATTTGTCTGAAGCTGATGGAGCATGCACACAGCAGCTGCAGGTGTAGGGGGCCAGTGGCTGGAGGTCAGGGTGGGGAGTCAGGAACCCCAGTTCTCCCCTGATCCTAGGACTCTGCATGCTCCTCTGGGCGCCTCTGGGGGCTCTGAGACAGACATCTCTGGGAGATAGTGGGAGTAGAATGCTGGTGTGGATTTCCTCCTTTTAGCATCTGTCTAGAGGTGTGCTAGTTCCTTGCCTCCCTGCAGCCCTCCGCACCCCGGGCTGGGGTTAGTGTGCACAGGTATAGCTTTACAGATATGGAGGACCCAACCTTCAAATGAACATCCACCCACCAGCGCAACGGACCCAGGGTGGACAGAGTGAGTACCCCACTCCCCACCTCCCCCTAAAGACACGTAACTGAACAAAGCAGCATGGGACAAGGGACTAGGCAGAAGGGAAGGGGAAGACAGTCATCAGAGTGTGTCAGCATCAGAAAGGCAGAGATGACATCAGAGACGGGTGAGAAGTCTGAGAAAGGTTCCCAGTGTGACAGGGACCAGAGGGGGCAAGAACAGGATTTGGGAGGAGACAAAATCAGAGAGCAGAGAGAGGGGAGGGGGAGGCAGGATGGGGGAAGGTGATGGACAAACAGGTCCACACAGGACCAATAACCACTAAGGGAAAGACAGAGGGTGGGGGCGCGGAGCCAGAGAAGTTCCAGTTGTGCCAAATTGTTTCCTAGCTCTCCTCCTGGCCCATTTCTGGATTGCAGTTATAAATAGCAGAAAGTTGGAAAATGTCTCCCCTCCCCCTTTGCCTCTGTCCCAGCCTGGGGGAAGGGAGAGGAAGAGGGACAGGCCAGTGGGTCCCTGTGGAGATCCCTTCTGTGCCCCACCCGGATCCTGCCCCTCCTGTTGGGGCCCCTGGGGAACCGCGGGCCTGGGAAGGGTCTGATGGCTGCAGGCTCCCAGCCTGGCCCTCTGCCCCTTGGGCCCAGCTTCATTCTCTCCACCCCCGCAGCTGGAGCTCTCTTCTTTCCTTGGGCGTTTTTCTCCCTTCATTTGTTCCTTGCTGTCCAGACTCTGGCCCCACTTTCTGTCTCTCATGTCCTACTCTCTTTTCTCCCTCTCTCTCCCCAGACTCCCTTGGTCTCCCCCCAATCTTCATCCTTTGTTACTGCAAATTGAGACCCCAGGGGTGGCATGACCCTGTGATAGCCAGGCTGTGGGAGGAGGTGGGGGATGGGATGGGGGTGTAGTTTGATTTAAAGAGCATGTGAGGTGTTGATGGAGGGACCTGTGACGCCGGCTCAACATGCTAATCCTTCATCCCATAGGTGGCACCGGCATCCTTGCTGTTACACTTCCCATCCAGATTCCTTCTTGCGGCCTGGGAAAGCAGAGGAGGATGGCCCAAGTCCTTGTGCCCCTGTACCCATCGTGGGAGACCCAGAAGAGGTTTCTGGCTCCCAGCTTCAGATCAACTCAGCTGTGGCTGTTACAATCATTTGGGGAGTGACCCAGCAGATGGAAGACCTTCGCTGTCTTTCCTTCTCTCTGTAAATCTGCCTTCCAAATGAAATAAGTGAATCTTAAAAAAGAAGTAAATCTTAGAAGAAGTTGGTGGAAAAGAGAATGAAAAGATAAGTTCATTTGGTGAAATCTGTGACTATAAGGGGTGTTCAAAAATTAATGGAAAATGTGTATCATAAAAAATAACTATGCATGGATTTCAAAAATAACCTTATCTTTTAACTCTTTCCCAAGAACTTTTCGAAGTGTCCTCGTGGATGGCCGGGAACGGCTCTCGTTCATCTGTCTCCCTCTGCCTGGGCTGTTCCTCAGTCTCTCCCACTTCTCTCCTACCCTTCTTTCTCTTTTCTGGCTCCTCTCCCTCTGTCCTCCTTTCTCCCTCCCCATTCCTAGGCGCCGCCTCCACCGCTAGGGCTAAGGGTGAGGGCTAGAGCGGAGCGTGCATTGCACGCTAGAGGCGGGAGCTGGTGTTGGACTCCGGGGTAGGGGGAAGAAAGGCCAATCCTCACTCCACATCCTCCCGCCCTCCTCGGGGAGCCGGCCTGGGCATCTCTCCACCTGCTGCGGGAGCGAGGGGCGGGGTCTGGGCGGGGCCTGGGTGCCCTCCCCCGCACCCCCAGGAGGGGAGGCTGAAGCAAGAGTGGACGCTGGAGCTGCGGCTGCCGCATTTGCTCTATATTGTGCTGGGGTGCCCGAGGGCGGGGGTAGGAAGCCGTGGCGTGGTGAAAGGTTGGGAGACGCCCGAGGGACCAGCCAGACTTTGGAGACCAGAAAGCTTGGGACACGCGGGGGCACGCAGGAATTTCTTTGCACTTGCGGGCAGGGCAGCGCGCCCTTGGCTGGGCTCATGGCCGGGATTCTGAGCCGCTATCCTTGGGGGGTCTCGGGGACTTGCTACTTTTTTGGCTCTTTGCTTCTGGGACTGCTTTTCCAACGGGCTGTTGCCTTCAATCTGGATGTGATGGGCGCCCTGCGCAAGGAAGGCGAGCCCGACAGCCTCTTCGGCTTCTCCGTGGCTCTGCACCAGCAATTGCAACCCCGACCCCAGAGTTGGTGAGTGAGTCGCCCGCCTGCGCGGACCATCCTCTACCCCCAACCCCTTTCTGTCTCGGATACCCCACGACCCAGCCGGCCTCTATCCAGAGTGGGGAGCGGCCGCTACTCCCAGACCCTGAGACCCAAGACCTCGCTTTGGGGATGAGTTGGAGGGTGACTTCACCCCTCCTCCCGGATCGACCATCCTTGCGCCAGCCCCAGGGTCTCTGCTTGCCCTCCTCCTTCAGAGGACAAGGGAGGGGGAGAGCAGAGGGGCAGAGAGGTGGGGGTGGGAGTGGATTGCCCACCTAATTTGTCCAGCCACATGCTGGAGGGAAGGCACAGAGCCTGCGGAAGCCGGCGCCACTTCCATGGCCCAATGTCATGGTAGATGGGGAGTGGACCCAGAAGTGGCCACCTGCAGAAGGGGGTTTGATGCCAGAAGGTGGTGAAAAGCACAGTCCCCAAAGTAGTCTGAGAAGCAACCAAAGAGATCCTGGAAGGATGCTGGGGATGCTGACTGGGTTGGCTGGTTCCCTTCCTCCTCTATAGGAAATTAACAATGTGGGCATCTGAGTAGGAGGGAGAAATAGGGAGGAGTGAGAGCCAATAGGCAAATAGCAGTTGTTTTTGTAAAGGGTGTAGGACACCCCCCAACTCCCTGGGGTGATGCATGCTCCTGTGTGTGCGCAGCCAGGGCCAGTCATGCTTCCTGTATCCTTGGCTCTGGCTGCAGGTGTACAAAGAAGAGCAGGAAGGGAAGAGAGCTTCCCATCTCCTCCTGAGGGGCTTTATGATCTGGGCCAGTGTCTAAGCCTCACTAAGTGTCCATTACTGGGATCAGTGTTGTCCATGGGGACTGCCTTCTCTTCCTCCTGTTGGCCTGGGGGCAGGAAGTGGGGGAACAGCTCCCTCCTCCTTACCCACCCACCTGAGGTCAGGGGGATGACCCCGCTGGGAGCATCATCAGTACCCCCCTCCCAAGACTCTCAGGGAGGGAGGAGATAGAAAGCAACTGACTTTGTTGTCTGCTGGGTCCCACCTTCCATCTGCTTCCTGCCTCTCTGTCTCTTGCCCTCCCCTTCTCCTTTCCTCCCTCCCTTATTCCCTCATCTGCCAGAGTTCCAAGACTGGAGGCCTTTTTAGGACATGCTGAACTCCCTGAGCTATTTCCAGGCAAATTCTAGGTTATTTTTAATAGCTTGGTCTCTTGTCATTCCCCCTCCTCTCTGACGGTGGTCCCTGGTTCTGTCTCCCAGGGCTCAGCTGGGGGCATTTTCCAGGGTTCTGACTGCCCAGCCCCACTTTGGCTCCAGCAGGGGGAGTTCTGGCACTCGGTGGTAGGTCAGAGGCCAGGCCCTACAATTTGAGTTTCAGGGTGATGATTTTTAGGACTGCTTCCTTCCTTCTTTCTTTCTTGATTTATCTTTAAAATTTATCTGAAAGGTGGGATGACGGAGAGAGTGGTCGTTTCCCAAATGGCTCCAACAAGACGAGGCAGCAGGGAGTAGGGCCCTGGTACTCCATCCGGGACTCTCACAGGGGTAGCAAGGCCTAAGCCCTTGGGGCATCTTCTGCTGCTTTCCTGAGCACATTAGTAGGGAGACGGATTTGAAGTGAGGAAGCCAGGACTTGAACCTGGCACTTGTATGATGGTATGGCAGGCAGACCCAGTGCACCACAATGTCGACCCCTTTTTATGCCTTTGAGTATAGCTCCAAGATGAGGCTTTGAGACCCAGCTTGCTCAGTGGTTTCAGCCTCATGGTCTTATTCTTCCTTTGATGGTAAAATGGAGATAAATAATAGTGTGATCTAGCAGAGTTGTTTGTGGAAGGGTTAAGAGTTTTATTGTCCTGTGCATAGTGGGTCTGGTAGAAGCATTGTTGACCTTGAATTGTGATTCCCAAGGCTAGGGAATAGTGCAGCCACCCTGGCGGCAGAGGTGGGGCTGCCAGGGCCAGCCTTCCAGGTCAAGCATCCTTCCCAGAGGACCACTCAGATGGAGAAGGGTCAGAGAGGCTGGCCTTGGGCTGGAGCACGGGAGTACGTGGACGCTGTGGAGAGGTACAGGGCTGACGGGCTCCTCCTTAGTCTGCACTTAGCTGGGCACCCCGGGGGGCCCTCTTTTCCCCCCCACCTCTCTCTTCCCGTCCCCCTACCCCCTACTCCACCAGCTGCCGATACTTGCTTTGCTTTTCTCTCTGCAGTGGCTGTGGTTGTGGCTACTGTTCCGTGTGCAGGCCTGGGATGGTTGAACTCACGGGGCGGAAGCCAGGAGGGAGCATGTGGCCGGGGCAGAGGCTGTGTGTGGGGGTGCTTGTTCCGCAGAGGGATCCTCTATTGGCAGGGCAGGGGAGGGGCTGGGGACATCTACACACTGTGGGTCTTTGCTCTCAACCTCCTTCCTGCTCTTAACCTCCAGGGGAGATGTGAGTAGAGGATCTCTAGCTTCCTTGAGGGCTTCGCTGGGTCCTGACCTGCTGGGGCACTGTGTGGACCCTGACACTTCTATGGGATGAGCACAGAGATGAGTAAGGTGGTGGCAGCGGTCCTGGGCACAGAGTTGGTGGGGAAGAGTGGAGGTTGAGGGGAAGCTGGGGACTTGTCTGAAGGTCGGCATTCATTCACCTGGGGTCTTGTCTCCCAGTTTCTCTTTCTGCTCAGGTCCCCCCTACAACCTGGTGCCCCCTTTACTTTTCCTCTGGAGCTGGCCCTGTCATTGGGGGGTGGGCTGACAAGCAACCAGAGTTAGCCGAAGTGGATGGGCATTCCAGCTTGGAGGCTTAGCATCATTAGAAAGACAAGAACAGAATCCTTCCTTCTGTCCTTGTGGAGGGCTTGTCTCATCTGGTGCCTGCATGTGGCATGGAGAGTGACAAAGGGGGGTCTAGCCTGGGACCTGCCCCATTGTGGGTGCTGGATAGATATTGCTTGCTTCTTTCTCAGCAAGTAGCTGTTAAATGATGCTGCATGGCTGTTCTTGTCCCTACCACTCTCTCCCTACCCTGTTCTTGCTCTTACTCACTGGCTGTGACATGGGGTGACAGCTGCTTAGAGGCGTTTGCGGGAAGGGAGAGTGGCTCTGAGCCCTCCCTCCCCGCCAACATGCTGCGCCAAGTCAGCCCTGGCCCAGTGCCCCACAGACGCCTGCCTGTAATATGGCCTGGCATGGTCTTGGGCCTTGCCCCCCTCCTCCCCACAGGAAGATATCTGGAACTTGAGAGGGGAAGGGAGGCCTGCCGCCATTGTTGCAGGGAACCCACATGGCCAGCTGGGCTTCAGGTCACTCACCACCTCTTTGCCCCTGCTCCCTCTCCCCTCAGCCTGGGAGTTCAGTCTCAGGAGACCCAAGGAGGACCTTGGCTATGCTCACAGACCCTCATCCTGCTGAGAAAGTGTCTGAGGGGAGGCAGGAGGAGAAGGCAGCTGGAGAAGGGGATTCGGGAATTGGGGAGAAGGGTGGTGATGGCTGGAGGCAGAATGGGACACTGTTCCTGCCTCCATACCAGCCAGGGTGACTGACAGAATCTGGGCCTGCTGGGACTGCCTGCTGGAGGGTGAGGGCCTGCCCTGATGGAGTCAAAGGAGGTGGAAGCAAGCATGTCTGCAGTCTCTTGTCTGTAGTTGGTCCCAGAGGTCCCTGGACGCGCCAGTTTGGGCCCCCCTTACTTTTACTCCCAGAATTCTTGGCATTTCTGGCAGGGTTTCAGCCTGCCTGGTGCTGGGAAGGAGGGTAGAGCTTGGGGCCAGGGCCAAGCAGTTGGGTGGGTGGGGCCTGGTAAGGAACAGGTGCAGGGAACAGGCTAACTGGGCTGCTGGGGTTTCTGTGGCTGTGCCCTCATGCGCATAGCTGCTGTGCGCGTTGGAACCTCATCCGGTGAGGTACGTGGGTCTGTCACGCATGGATCGCAGGGCTGGCTGCCTTAATGTTTCCTGCCAGGGTTAGAAGTTACTGCCTTTTGCATTCCTCTTGAGCCCTTCAACATTGGGTTTGGTGGCAAAGGACTGGGTCTAGGCAGCTCTGGGGAGGTTGGAACACTGGGACCTCTAACGCCTGACCCCACCATTTTGTGTAGGCTGCTGGTGGGTGCCCCCCAGGCCCTGGCTCTCCCTGGGCAGCAGGCAAACCGCACCGGAGGCCTCTTTGCCTGCCCTCTGAGCCTGGAGGAAACAGACTGCCACCGAGTGGACATCGACCGTGGAGGTGCAGAGAGGGAGCAGGGGAGCAGGGAGGAGAGGCCCTGGCCTCCTCTTCCTGTCCCTGACCCACTATGTCCTGCCTCCAGCTGATGTGCGCAAGGAGAGCAAGGAGAACCAGTGGCTGGGAGTCAGCGTTCGGAGCCAGGGGCCTGGGGGCAAGATTGTCGTGAGTACGGTGAAGGGTGCTGAGTACAGGGGTGGTGTGTGTGCATGTGTAGCATACTATGTGTGTATACCATGTGTATCTACCATGTGTGTATCATGTGCATATGGGTGTACCATGTGTACACAGAACATGTATGCTGTTTGCATATACCGCACAATACATGCACTGTGGTGTGTGATTTACATGTGTGTACCAGGTGTGTATACCACGTGTGTGCACAGTATGTATATTGTGTGTTCTTGTATGTGTGCATAAGTACAGGGTGTAATTCACAGACCTTGGGAGAAATGAACAAAAGTGTAAGACATGGTTCCTTTCCTTCTAAGTTCAAAAACATCTAACCATCCATCCATACACAATTTATCTTAGTTATTTTTTAAAAATTTCTTTATTTGAAAGGCAGAGTGACAGGGAGAGGGGATAGATTTCCTATCCACTAGTCCACTCCCCAAATGCCTTACAACAGCCAGGGATGGGCCAGGCAGAAGCTGGGAGTCTGGAGCAGGAACTCCTTCTGGGCCACCCACTTGGTGAGAGGAGCCAACCTAAGTCCTTCAGGCTATCACTTGCTGCCTCTCAGGTGTGTTAGCAGGAGGCTGGATAGATAGCGGAGTAGCTGAATCTTGATCCCAGCCACTCTCATATGGGCTGTGGGTGTCCCAAGTGGTGGCTTAATGCAATTTTTATTTATTTGAGAAGCAGATAGATGGATTGATCGCTAGAGAGCATGCTCCTCTATTTGCAGGTCCACTCTCCAAATGCCCACAGCAGCTAGGGTTGGGCTGGGGCTGAAGCTGGAGGCTGGGAGTGCCATGCAGGTCTCCCATGCGGGTAGTAGGATCTGGATGCTGGAGTCCCCATTGCTGCTGTGCAGGGTCTGTGTTAGCAGGAAGCTGGAGAGCTGGAGGCCAGTGTCAACCCAAGGTCTTCCAATATGTCCAGGTATCTAAGTGCTAGACCACCTACTGCACCCCTGAGACCCTTTCAGGCCCTTGGGCATTGTCCTGTTTGCTGCAAAGACACAGGCAGGACTGGTGCCTGCAAGGTATTCATGGAGACCTTCCTTCTCTTGTTTTTTTGTGTCTGTCTCTCTCCCTCCGGGTCATTCAGCAATGTGCACAGCAGACGGTAACCAGCATAAGGGCGGCTTGTGGTTACCGTGAAGTAAGGGGTGCAGCCATGGGTCTCTAAGTTCTGAGCAGTGGAGAGAGATGGTTCCTGTCATTGGGGTGATTTGAGCCGGATGTTAGGGAATCAGAAATACCGGGAGAGTGAAGAAGGAAGTTCTGTGCAGATAAGATGGTTGTGCTTATGAAGATCTTGTCACAGGGTTGTCATATGATCAAGGAGCCATGTGTCCTGTGTGCTGGCTGGATCATGTGTCTCGGTGCCCAGGCAGAATGTGGAACAAGGATGTCTCTTCCTGGGAGAGCAAGGAAGTAGGTAGCGAGGATCTTAGGTGGCTGGTGTTGCCAATTTAGGGGTTTGTGTGCACACATGCACACACTTGTGCCAGTGTCTTTTGGATGTCTGCTTGTGGCCGCTGTGCCTCAGCCTGGTCTTTGGTCCACACTGGAAACCCTCTGCCGACCCCTGCTCTGCTGTCTCCTGTAGACCTGTGCACATCGATATGAATCAAGGCAGCGCGTGGACCAGATCCTGGAGACACGGGACGTGATTGGTCGCTGCTTTGTGCTAAGCCAGGACCTGGCCATTCGTGATGAGTTGGATGGTGGGGAATGGAAATTCTGCGAGGGACGCCCCCAAGGCCACGAACAGTTTGGGTTCTGCCAGCAGGGCACAGCTGCTGCCTTCTCTCCTGACAGCCACTACCTCCTCTTTGGGGCACCGGGAACCTTTAACTGGAAGGGTGAGTGCCTCTCAAGGAGGGAAGGAAGGGACCAAGACCTTCTCTTACCCCAGGGATGGCACAGGGGCAGCACTCGGCCAAGCATGACCACCAGTTCCTGGAGCCTTGGGGCCCTGCCTCCTCCTGTGCCTGCACCTGGACCTTCATCTCCACCTCTGCCTCCATGTTGCTTGTATACACACGCACACACATGAACAGGGGCACCTCCTCTCCCTCGCATGGCCAGGCACAGCTCCACATGCTGGCACGGGCCCCCCAATGCACAGTGGGGGCTTGCATGCTCCAACACAGCACCCTCACCTCATCACTGCTATTCCCGTCTCTGCACGCTGCCGCTGGCTGGGCTGACACTCGGTGAGTGTGATGCTGGGTCTGCAGCGGGGATACAGGGGGCCCCAGAAAGCATGGGCTTGGAGAGAGGGTGGAGGCAGGGCTGGCAGAGGCAAGGGGCTTCTCCCAGGTGCTTTGTGTTGGGCAGGAAGGGGTTGCTGCTCTCTCCTGGCCGTGGGCACTGACACAACTGTCCTTGCAGGCACGGCCAGGGTGCAGCTCTGTGTGCAGGGCTCGGCGGACCTGGCATACCTGGACGACGGGCCCTACGAGGCAGGGGGGGAGAAGGAGCAAGACCCCAGCCTCATCCCGGTCCCTGCCAACAGCTACTTTGGTAGGGCTCCCCTCTCTGGCCCAGAAGCTCTCTAATCTTCTACTCCTCTCTTCCTCCCTCTCCATGCTCCCCTCCTGCTGTCTCTGTCTGGCTCGTTATCTCCCTGGTCTTGTCTCTCTCTTTTTACCTTGTCTTCTATGCCTCCCCTGCTGCCTGGTTCTGTCTCCTCCTCTGGGTGTTCCTTCCCTGCTGTCTCCTCCCCCTCACTCACCCCCATAGGGTTGCTTTTTGTGACCAACATTGATAGCTCAGACCCTGACCAGCTGGTGTATAAAACGCTGGACGCTGCTGACCGGCTCCCAGGACCAGCCGGAGACTTGGCCCGGAATAGCTACTTAGGTTTGTAAGCTTGTCTTCCCAGGGAATATTCCTGCCTGTTCTGTCCCTCTCACAGTTCCCACACAAGTTGGGCCTAAATTACCTGAAAGAACTGGGCTTAGCTGCCAGGCCTTGAGTGAGGAGGCTTCCAGGGTGATGGTGTCTGGGGTTTCTTAGTGGGGGTGTCTCTGTGGAGAAGGAGCCAGGTTGCAGGCTGTGGGAGGGGAATGGTTGCTGCTGGGAGGCAGGTCCCCATCTCTTGGGGGGAGTGGCTTTCTTGGAGGTGGGTGGAGGGATGCACCTGCTGGAGACAGGTCTTGTCTTGGGGCGGCAGCAGGTGGGGGGATGCCTCTCACTGTTATCACAGCCCTCTGCAGAGGTGGGAGAGCAAGCTCCAGCTGCCCCCTGCTGCCGTTGCCTCTGCCATCTATCCATCCATTTGTCAGGTGAAACCTGCCCCCACTCCCTGCTCCCACCAAGGTGGTAGGTGGGACCAGCACCTCTCCTCCAGTTCCCTGGCTGGGTGTGGGCGGGTGCTCAGCTCTGCCCTGCCACCTGGTGTCTCCATTGGTGCCTTTCTGTCTCATCACATTTTCTGGAGCCAAACTGTAGTTCCTGAGGCAGGCAGGTGTGGGAGGGCTGCCAGGCCCCTGGAGGGGGAGAAAGCCTTCTGGCCAGCCGTGATGATGACTTGGGAGACATTCAGACCTGTTGGGAGGGGACAGGAGTTGGTGGGAGGGGGCTGTGGCCCACCTTGCCTTCTGAGCCTTGTGGGAAGCAAATGTCCAAGGCGAAGTGGCTCCAACTGCTACCCGCCCCTCCCTGCCCTGCGTCGCCCCAGGTTTCTCCATTGACTCAGGGAAGGGGCTGATGCGTGCCGACGAGCTGAGCTTTGTGGCAGGAGCCCCCCGCGCCAACCACAAGGGTGCCGTGGTCATCCTGCGCAAGGACAGTGCTAGTCGCTTGGTGCCTGAAGTCCTGCTGACAGGGGAACGCCTGACTTCTGGCTTTGGCTACTCACTGGCTGTGGCCGATCTAAACAGTGATGGGTAACTGTGGGTGAGGGCAGTGGAGCCCGGGTGGGGGCAAGGGAGGCTGGGCCCAGGAGTCGATGCATGGCCGCTGCTGGCCCTTCCTCTGCTGGAGTCCCCTTGCCAGGGTGGCTGGGCACTGACTGCTGCTGCTCTCTCTGTAGCTGGCCAGACTTGATAGTGGGTGCCCCCTACTTCTATGAGCGCCAAGAAGAGCTGGGAGGAGCTGTGTACGTGTACCTGAACCAGGGCGGTCACTGGGCTGATGTCCCCTCCCTCCGACTCTGTGGCTCCCCTGACTCCATGTTTGGGATCAGCTTGGCTGTCCTTGGAGACCTGAACCAGGATGGCTTCCCAGGTGGGAAGGCTCCCTCTAATGGGGGGCAGTGGGGCATAGGAGGGTAGGTACAGAGAAACCCCTCAGGGGCTTGGTGGGTCTTCTGCGGATTCAGGGAGCTTCCTGCTCTGTGACCTTGACTCTTCTGAGCTGAAGGCATCTGCATGCGGGGAGTGGCTGAGAGGAGTAAACATGGCTTGTGGCAGGTGGCCGCTGGTTGAGAACTGGGAGGCTGAGGGAAAGGTGAGGTCTGGACGTGTGTCCCCATCCCCCAGCCAGTGTGACACTTACCTCTCCACCCCTGCAGATATCGCCGTGGGTGCCCCCTTTGATGGCGCTGGCAAGGTCTTTATTTACCATGGGAGCAGCCTGGGGCTTGTGGTTAATGCTTCGCAGGTGAGAGCAGTGGTGGCATGGGGGAGTGATGAAGGCGAGATAAGGGCCTGGGGTGGTCAGGGAGGCTGAGTCCCGGGGAGGGGAGGGGAGGCTTACATCTGGTCTCCAGGTGCTGGAGGGCGAGGCTGTGGGCCTCCGGAGGAGCTTCGGCTACTCCCTGTCCGGCGGCCTGGATGTAGATGGGAACCACTACCCCGACCTGCTGGTGGGCTCCCTGGTCGACACTGCGGTGCTCTTCCGGTGAGCAGCGCCTGCTCCCCCACCCCCCGCCCCGTGCCCCCTGTGCCCGCCTCCAGTACCAAGTATGGTGCTCAGGGGTTACGGGCTCACCCACAGCCTCACGTTTCTGGCACCTTCAGGGCCAGACCTGTCCTGCATGTCTCCCATGAGGTCCTCATTGCCCCCGAAGCCATCGACCTGGAACAGCCCAACTGTGCTGGGGGCCAGTCTGTCTGGTGAGGATGGGCCCGTGGGGGCAGGAGCAGCAGAAGCCTGCAGGGTGCAGTTTCCCTTGGTGGCTTTGCCTTTCTTTCCCTGCATGGGGTTGGGCAGTGGAAGGGCTGGGCCCTTGGCCCCGTGAGCCGGGTGTGGCTCAGAAGTTCCCCTTGGTCCCCACAGTGTGGAGCTGAGAATCTGTTTCAGCTATGTGGCCGCCCCCGACAGCTACAGCCCTGCCGTGGGTGAGTGACACCTCCTCCCATCTACCCACCCACCTGCCACCTGGTCAGCCTTCCAGGGCGGTGCCTCCAGGGATCATTTCTCAACATAGCCAGAACAGCATCCTGGGGATGGGATCAGCTAGAGCAGTTCCCTGCTCAGTGGCCCCTTTCCTGTCCCCCATACACTGCACAGCCCTGGAGTACATGTTAGATGGTGACACGGACCGGAGGCTCCGTGGCCAGATTCCTCGGGTGACCTTCCTGAACCGCAGCCCGGATGACCCCAAGCACCAGGCGTCAGGCACCGTGTGGCTGCGGCATCAACGGGACCGTGTCTGCAAAGACAACATGCTGCAGCTGCAGGTGGCCCTGGGGCGGGGAAGGGGAGAGTGGTCAGCACCGCCACAGGCACTCTCCTCATGCCTTCTTCCGCAGCATGTTCTCATGCCCTTCCACAATCTAGACCTTGGAGAGGCTGCCTACCCAGCTCCTTTCCTCCTCACTAATCACCCCCTCACATCTCCCTGGAGGTCCAGGTGGCTGGCTCAGTCATCTCCTCTGGTCCTGGAAGCCCTTGTCTGGGTTCCTGTCTGCCCCCTGCCCCTCGCCCCAGCTCTCTCCCTCTTGTTGCTCAGTTCTGCATCATTGCTCTCCTGAGTCTGTCCTGCGTCTGGCTGAGGCTTTAGGGGCAAGGCTGGGGCCTAGAGATTGTTCCAGTGAAGAGCGGCTCCCTCCCTGCACCCCCCAGGACAATGTCAAAGACAAGCTTCGGGCCATTGTGGTGACCTTACGCTACAGTCTTCAAACTCCGAGGCTGCGGCGGCAGGTTCCTGGTCGGGGGCTACCCCCAGTGGCGCCCATCCTTAATGCCCACCAGCCCAGCTCTCAGAGGTCAGAGGTGAGTGCCAGTTCTGTTTTCTTGCAGGAAGAGGAGCCGGGAGGGACCATGGTTATGGTCACTCCTTGCCCAGGGATGTCTATTAGTAGCTTGTATAGTTCTTTCATTCATTCCTTAACCCAGGTGCCATCTCCCCCCAAGCAGGCACCCAGGGACCCAGGATGTCAGGATTGTTTTTGCCATTTTCAGATTAGCCTCTAGGGTCCTTAAGTCACCCTGATCCAGTTCATCTGGAAGGGGGAGGCGTGATTCTCAGGACCAGCCCAGCCATGGCGTCTTCCCTGTCTCTTTGGCATGAGATTTCATGTGGACGAGGCTAGGGGCACATGGCCTCCCGGGGGACCAGCCTGCTGGTCTGCACCATGGCCTGGTGATATGTCTGTCATGTTACTGATGAGGGCCCAGCTCAGAGCAGTTAGGTAACCAGCCCCGAGTCACACAACTGATCAAACATCAAATCTGAGCATGGGCTCTGACGTGCGGTGTATCCTGTAATGCTCTTACACAGTTTGCTGTGTACTGTGGGGACATGTGGGCCCCTCGGAGGGACCTTCTTGTCGTGTCTGTCCCCAGATCAACTTCCTGAAGCAAGGCTGTGGTGAAGACAAGATCTGCCAGAGCAACCTGCAGCTGGTGCAGGCCCGCTTCTGCGTCCGGGTCAGCGACACTGAGTGCCAGCCTCTGCCCATGTGAGTGGGTGGGGAGCAGAGGGGACCCTGCAGGAGGCCAGAGGGCTGGGGACCAGCTCGTGATTCAGAGGAGTGGGAGAAGGGAGTCGTGGAGAGGGTGTTCGTGGAGAGGGATAGCAACATGTCACAGGAAACATCGTGTCGGGGGACCTCAGGAAGTCCAACAAGTGTGTGCTATGAAAATCATGCACGGCTCTCAAAGTTTTTTATGCCCAAGTAAACTTTTCTCTTTCTCTTTTTATGATTTATTTTTATTTGAAAGGCAGAGTTAGAAAGAGAGAGAGAGAAAGATCTTTCATCTGCTGAATTCACTTCTTAAATGGCTAAAATGGCCAGAGCTGGATTAGTCTGAAGCCAGGAGCCTGGAGCTTCTTCCAGTTTTCTCACATGACTGAAATCCTTGAGCCATCTTCCGCTGCTTTCCCAGGCTGTAAGCAGGGAGCTAGATTGGCAGTGGAGCAGCTAGGACACCAACTGGTGTCCATATGGGATGCCAGCAATGCAACAAAAGTTTAATCTATTATACTAAGGTGTCAGCACCAGACTTGTCTCTTTAAAAAAAATCTTAAAATTTATCCAAGATGTTTTGGGGCAGGGGGTGGGGCGAGGAGGAAAAGACAAGAGATAGAAAAGGAGAGACAGAGGGTACACCCATCCATTGGTTCACTCCCTAAATGCTTGAAACAGCTGTGGCTGGGCTGGGTGAGCGGGGTGCTAAGAACTCAGTCCTGGTCTCTCATGTGGGTGGCAGGGGCCTGTTTACTTGAGCCATCACCACCGCCTCTCAGCGCGCATGTACATTAGCAGGAAGCTGGAGTTGGAGCTGGGTAGGTGATCCATGCAGTTTGATGAGGGATGCAGGGATCTGAACTGCTAAGACAACCAGTGCATCAACATATCTCTCAATTCCATTAGAAGATTAGAAAGATTGATTGAATTTAAAGGCAGTGCATGTTTTTCATGAACTGGTTGAAGTTCCTGGCATGCTCTATTGGCCAGCTCTGTGTGGTAGGGTTCATGAGTTCTGGTTTGTTAAGTTACTAGCTGAGGCTAAGTCAGAGGCAGAGCTGAGCTGAGAACTGAGGTCCCTCATCTTCTAGTCACCATGGAAAGACCCAGGGCATGGGTTGGAGTGCAATTTGGGAGACTTGGGGTAGAGAGAGCCTGGGGAGGAAGCCTCATGCCCTGGGTGGGTGACTGTGAGGGGGCGAGATGGGAAGGATTTGCCAGCCTAGAGTGAGTGGGGCCCTGACCCTTCAGGGATGCCGATGGGACGACAGCCCTGTTTGCCATGAGCGGGCAGCCGGTCATTGGCCTGGAGCTCACCGTCACCAACCTGCCCTCGGACCCAGCCCAGCCCCAGGCTGATGGTGACGACGCCCATGAAGCCCAACTCCTGGTCACCCTCCCTGCGTCTCTGCGCTACTCGGGAGTCCGGGCCCATGATCCTGTGGTAAGTCTCCAGGGTGGGATAGGGTGGGGTCCCCAGGGACCCTAAACTGACTCCTCTTCCTTTGCAGGAGAAACCACTCTGCCTGTCCAATGAGAACGCATCCCATGTTGAGTGCGAGCTGGGGAATCCCATGAAGAGAGGGGCTCAGGTTGGCATGCTCCCCTTCTCGGAGTGGCTGCCCCTTGAACCCATAGCTCTCCCCTGACCCTTACTTCGTTCCACGCCCTGGACAGGTCACTTTCTACGTTATCCTCAGCACCTCAGCCATCACGATCGAGACCACGGAGCTGGAGGTGGAGCTGCTGTTGGCCACGTAAGCCTGGTGGCGCCTTGTCGGGGGAGGCTGGGGCTGCTGGAGCGGCCTCACCGACCTCTGGTGGTGTCGATGTGTGTCTGTCTCACACCAGGATCAGCAAGCAGGAGCTGCACCCCACGTTTGCTCGAGCTCGTGTCTTCATTGAGCTGCCGCTGTCCATTGCAGGGTAAGTTGTGCCCTGAAGTGGCCGCCTCTGCTGGAGAGTGGGCGGGCAGGGGGCGGGTATTGCCACTCCTAAACCTTGGCATCACGCTTGCCCTCCCAGCACTTCTTCAGGCCAAATCCCCAGCCTCCTCAGCCCCTGTTTTGATCCCCTCTATACCAGGGCGGCCATTCCCCAGCAACTCTTTTTCTCTGGTGTGGTGAGGGGTGAAAGTGCCATGCGGTTTGAACAGGATGTGGGGAGTGAGGTCAAGTATGAGGTCACGGTGAGCATCCTGGTGTGTGGTTTCTCCACGGTCCCCCATCCCATGGCAAAGAGGAGAGGCTGAGACATGTCCCATGGGCTCAGTTTCTGGGGAGGGGGGAAAGGGAAGGACTCTCCTATGTAGTTCAGCAAGTTCAAGGCCTCTGTTGTGCATGTGGACTTGGGCTATAGGCAGATACTGGGGCCATAGTCAACACTTTCCTGGTTATTTCTTAGTGGGCTGGGAGGCTGGGAGAGCCTAGGGAAGTGTCTGCTAGGGACCTCAGCCAGAGCGTGGGCATGTGGGGGAGGGCTGAGGCTTCTTTCTGACACTCTGCCTTTGCTTGACTAGTGCCTCCTCATATACCTGGCACCACGATGGCTTTCCTGAATTTGGAGGTGGGAGGGTAGAGGCAGAGAGAATGCAGCAGATGGGACCTAGACCTCTGAGTCTTGGTTGAAACTGCTTCCTGAGGCTCTTGCTCAGCGCTTGTTCCCTTCCAGCTCTGGGCATTCACTGTCTGCTCAGAAAGCAAGCTCCATCCATCCTGTCTGATACCCACAGGTCTCCAACCAAGGCCAGTCGCTCAACACGCTGGGCTCTGCCTTCCTCAACATTATGTGGCCCCATGAGATCGCCAATGGGAAGTGGTTGCTGTACCCCATGAGAGTGGAGCTCGAGGGCGGGCAGGGGCCTGGGAAAAAAGGGCTTTGTTCCCCCAGGCCCAACATCCTTGGCCTGGTGAGGCTCAGGCAAGGTCAAGGGGAGGCGGGGGAGTGTGCACAGATGGCAGGCTGGGAGGAAGGTGATGGGAGGAGATGTGGTCTTGATTGCTGTGTTTGCAGGACAGTCATTGGGCACCCCCTCCCTATCTCCAGAAAGCAGGTGGCAGGGCTAGGAGGCGGCGAGAGCTGGAGCCGCCAGTGCCGCAGGCGCCCCATGAACAGCCAGAGCCCAGCACATCCTGGTGGCCAGTGGCTTCCCTAGAGAAGAAGAAAAACATCACTCTGGTGAGGACGGGGTGAAGAGTACCTCAGGAATGGTGGTGCATGGTGTGCTGGAGGATGCCATGGGGCTCGGAGCTCCAGGGTGCTCAGTGTCCAAGGAGGGGACCCTCAACACCTGTGGTGGGTATGGGGCACTAGGAATAATGCCCGTGCCCCAGGTCAGAATACATGGGTGCCAGGCCCAGCTGGCAGGCAGCAGGTAATGGCTTCAGTGATTGGGACCCTGCTCGCCCTACGGAACATCTGCTGGGTTCCTTGCTCTTTACTGGACTTGACCCAGTCCTGGCTGTTGTGTCATTTGGGGGAGAGGGCTGACAGAGGAGTGCTGTCTCTCAGGGGAAAACTAGATGAATAAGGACATTTGATTAGAGACCTAAAAAAAAAAAAAGCCATGGGATGGTCAGATACCTGGGCAAGTGGACAGTGCGTGAACTCACAACCTGTGGAGGGGCGGATGGAACCTCCAGTGTGGCGAGAGATGCCCTCCCCAATGTGCTTCATCCAGATGCAAAAGTCAGCTGGCCAGCCACCTTCTCGCCACATTGGTTTATTTATTTTAAACTTTATTTTATTTTTATTGTTAAGTCAGATATACAGAGAGGAGGAGACACAGAGAGAAAGATCTTCTGTCTGTTGATTCATTCTCCAAGTGGCTGCAATGGCTGGAGTTGAGCCAATCAGAAACCAGGAGCCAGGAGTTTCTTCTGAGTCTCCCACACAGATACAGGGTCCTAAGGCTTTGGGTCATCCTTGACTGCTTTCCCAGGCCACAGGCAGGGAGCTGGATGGGAAGTGGAGCTGCTGGGATTAGAACCAGTGCCCATACGGGATCCCGGCACGTGCAATGCGAGGACTTTAGCCGCTGGGCTACTGTACTGGGCCCTATTTATTTATTTTTTAAGGGTAGATTTATTTTATTTTTGATGATGTTTACATAGTTGAGAAGGATGCACACCCATGTGGACCATTGATCAGGGTGTCTCCCCATGTTTCTATAAAACATTATGAATTATGGGGATGTATTAGCCAACTGTGGATCTGTTTGTTGTTCTTCTGAACCTTTTTAGAACAAATAAGTCAGTTTGTGCAGGGCTAGGTGTTTGATTTCCAAAATGTCAAAAGCATGAAGCTTTAAATTGTGGTGTATTACATGTGGTTCATGAGGTCTGTACTCTTTGAGCAGTTCGGCAACTTTATTTTCTATTTGTTTCATGTGACTTTGTTGTTGTTTTTAAGAGATTTGTTTGTTTATTTGAAAGATTTACATTGGGGGGCACAGAGAGAGGGAGAGGGAGAAATGTCTTCCATCGCCTGGTTTATTCCCTAAATGGCTGCAATGGCTGGAGCTGAGCTGGTCCGAAGCCAGGAACCAGGAGTTTCTTCTGAGTCTCGCACGTGGGTGCAGGGCCTGAAGTATTTGGGTCCTCTTCTGCTTTCACAGCAGGGAGCTGGATCAGAAGTGGAGCAGCCACGACTTGGTGCCCGTATGGGATGCTGGCGCAGCAGGTGGCAGTTTTACCTGATATGCCACAGTGCTGACCCCTTTGTTCTTTTCTTTCCCTTCCCTGCCCTGCCCTTTTAACTTTTCTTTCTTTAAAGGTTATTATTTAAAAGCAAGAGGGAAAGGAAGAAAGAAAGAAAAAGGAAAGAAAGGAAATAATCCATCTGTTGGTTCACTACCCAAATGATTGCAAACGTCAAGACGGGCCAGGTTGAAGCCAGGAACCAGGAACTCTATGTGGGTTTCCCACATGGCTGAAAGGGCACCAAGTACTTCTGCCATTATCTGATGCTTTCCCAGACCATTAGCAGGGAGCTAGATCAGAAGTAAAGTGTCGCATTCTGTAACAATCCACTACACCACCAGGCCAGCTCTAGAGTGGCTTCTATTTTTTTCAAATAAGATGTGTTTATTTATTTGAAAGGCCCACATTTTCCGTACTAGACCCACTCCCAGCTCTAGATCTTACACCTGCCAGAGGATACTGCAGTCTAGCCTGCCATGATTTGCACATAGTCCCAGCACTGCCAGCAGCTAACATCAGCCTAGCCCAGCCTGAATTGCCCCCAGACTGGCCCACCTCTAGTGCCAGCTCTCACATTCACCAGTAGAAGCAGGGGCCCAGCAAGGAAGTCCCCAAAGTTCCCCTACCAGGCCCACTCCAAATTCCAGGTCTTGTGCATGCCAGTGGGTGCTGCAGCCCAGTCTGATATGGCCTGCCCCCAGTCTTGGCATTCTCTAGCAGGTGCAACAGCCTGCTTCAGCTCAGCCCATCCCAAGGCCCAGCACTCTCTGGTGGGTGCAGCAGTCTAGTCTAGCCTGGGCTGCCACCAACCCTCATGTGAACTGGCAAGTGCTGCAGTTCAACTTGGCCTGTGCCCTATTCTGGCTGTCAGTCATGCCAGTGTGTGCTATGGACTGGCCTGGCCTGGCCTGGCCCAACCCCAGACCTGGCTCACACATATGCTGATGGGTGCTGCAGCCCAGCCCGGCCTGTTCTGTCCCCAGCTGCAGTTCTTGTGTCACCAGCTGGAGCTGTAGCCTAGCAGGGGAGTTCCAAAAATTGTCCAAACAGGCCTGTTCTCAGCCCCAGATATTGTGTGTGCTGGTGGGTACTATTGCTGGTGGCTGGCCCTCAGTGCTGGCACTCATCTGTGGGTACTGTGGCCTAGCCCAACTGGCCTGTACTCTTGCCAAGAGTATTCTGACTCTTGCCAATGGGTGTTACAGCCTGGCCTGACCCCAGACCGGCTTTCATGTGGACCAGCAGGTGCCATGATCTAGCCTGGTCTGTGCCCACACCCGTCCTGGCTCTCATGAGTGCCAGTGGGTGCTGGGCTACTTCCTAGTTGTACAAGTTCAACTTTTGGGTTTCATGTATGAGTGAGAGCATGTGGTATGTGTCTGTGCCTGGCTTGTTTCATTTAAAGACATGTCTGAAATAGATTCTTTTTATATAAAATTACGGCAGATGACTGAGGATTCTTGAGTTGCTCAAAAGGGGCAAAATAAAAGATGACTCAGAATTTAAGCACTTTCTATATATGGATTATGACGTGATGAATGTAACAGGAAGTGCTGGCAGCTGGGTCATTGGGTGGGGACAGAGCCAAATGCCTTTAGGTCAGGCAGGAAGGAGCAGGGGTGAGGCCCTAGGCTGCCCCCTGGAAGCTTGTGGGGCAGCCTCCTGAGCTCTGTGCAGGGTTGTGGCTTTGATGACCATGGGCCTGAGTTCAAATACCTGTTGTAGTGCTGACTGGCTTTGCTTGCTCTGTGACCTGAGGTAGGTCACCTGACCTCCCACAGTCCGAGTTTCCTCCCTTGAGCAGTGCGGATGGTAACAACAAGCACCTTCCAGGACCATTGTGAAGCTTACATGAGAGAAGTCTTTGGCATGCAGCAGGTGCCCAGTCCATTGGGTGGTCATTGGAGGACACAGGCATTGATCGGGGATGTTACTGTGCTGCTACCGTCAAAGGAGAGGTCCCCTCCAGGACTTCCATGCATTTTAAACTCAGATAGATCAGGTTTGGGGTAAGTAGTTACTTTGGATCAAAGGTGTAGTTTGGAAAGGCTTCAAGGAGGATGGAGTTTGAAGTTGGGTTAAAAAAAAAAAGGCGGTGGGGAGGGATCAGCATTGTGGTGCATCAGGTAAAACCATTGCCAGCATGGGCCTGCTGCAATGGCTCAATTGGCTAATTCTCCCATTTCAAGCACCTGGATCCCATATGGCCACCAGTTTGTGTCCCAGCTGCTCCACTTTCATTCCGGTTTCTGCTTGAGTCCTGGGAAAGCAGAAGAGGATGTCACAAAGCCTTGGGACCTTGCACCTGTGTGAGAGATCCAGGAGGGGGGTCTTAGTTTCAGATCGGGTCAGCTCCAGCCATTGTGACCATTTAGGGAGTGAACCAGTGGATGGAAGATCTTTCTCTCTGTCTCTCCTTCTCTCTGTAAATCTGCTTTTTTAAAAAAAAAAAAAAAAGTAAATCTACCCCCTCCCAAATAAAACAAAACACTGCCTGCAGCACTAGCGTCTCCTATGGGCCCCACTTCTAGTCCCAGCTGCTCTGCTGCTCATCCAGCTCCCTGCTGATGCGCTGGGAAGTTGGCAGACAATGGCCTAAGTGTTTGGGACCCTGCACTTACATGGAGATCTGTAAGAAGCTCCTGGCTTTAGCCTGGCTCAGCCTTCTGAGGGAGTAAATCAGCAGATGAAAAACTCTCTCTGCTTCTCTAAATGTAACTTTCAAATTAATAAATAAATCTTAAAGAAGTTGGGAGCCTCATGGTAGGCTCAGTGTGGGGGGGTGTCACAGTAACCTGCTCAGAGCCCTGTCGCTGTCCCCAGGACTGTGCCCGGGGCACGGCCAACTGCCTGGTGTTCAGGTGCCCACTCCACAGCTTTGACCGAGCTGCTGTGCTGCACGTCTGGGGACGCCTGTGGAACAGCACCTTTCTGGAGGTGAGAGCCTGTAGGGGGAGCCCTGGGCTGGCTAGCTCCCTCCCCTGAAACCGACCCTCTGTAGGATTCATTCCTCCCAGAGGCAGCATTTTCCTAACCCAAGCCGTGGCAGAAGCATTCTCTGTATTGGACACAATTATCTTTACGATTTCTGGAACTGGGAGAGGCACGAGGGGGGTGTGGTGCTTAGGAGCAGGGATCTCCTTTTCGCCCGTATTAGGAGTACTCAGCTGTGAAGTCCTTGGAAGTGATTGTCCGTGCCAACATCACGGTCAAGTCCTCTATCAAGAACCTGTTGCTCAGAGATGCATCCACAGTGGTGAGTTGATGCTGCAGGGCTGGGCTGGGCTGGGGTGGGCATGTGTGTGTGTGTGAGAGAGAGAGAGAGAGAGAGAGAAAGAGAGGGAGAGAGGGAGAGAAGGGAGCAGTGCTCACTTTCCCTCCACCCTCTCCTGCTCTTGCCCCATTAACCCCTAGATCCCAGTGATGGTCTATTTGGATCCCGTGGCCGTGGTGGCAGAAGGAGTTCCCTGGTGGGTCATTCTGCTGGCTGTGCTGGCCGGGCTTCTGGTGCTGGCGCTGCTGGTTCTGCTCCTGTGGAAGGTGAG
This sequence comes from Ochotona princeps, assembly GCF_030435755.1. Classification (NCBI taxonomy): domain Eukaryota; kingdom Metazoa; phylum Chordata; class Mammalia; order Lagomorpha; family Ochotonidae; genus Ochotona; species Ochotona princeps. Next base: position 15,931,026 of record NC_080846.1, on the reverse strand, counting down.
GCTTGGGGAGAGGTGGGGCTGCAGATTTCTCTCCCCAGGCACCTGCGAGTAGTAGGAGCTTTATCCAGATGCCAAATGCAGATCCTGAATTTTATGATCCAGTCAGGGGTCAGGGAGCCTTGCAATGCAGGACCAGGCAGAGGTGTGGAGCTGAGACAGTGCAGTGGGGTTCAGCAGAAGGCAGGCTTGTGAGGATGTGGCCCTGGGTGGAGCACCAGGGGAGTTGGGGCAGAACCTCTGGAGGTCGGGAGCTGGGTGCTGTGGGGCCTCCACACATTTCGGAAGGACCATGGAGATGCAGTCAGGGAGGCAGGGAAGTAAGGCCTGATGTGACCAAAGGAGGGTGGATTAGACTGGAAGGGAAACTGTGGCCGTCAAGGTCAGCCAGCGTGAACAGCTATCTCCGGGGCTGGCCACGTGGAGCTCCTCTTGGGCACACAGCTGCAGACAGAACCACATGGGCATCTGGGGCTCAACGTAGCATGCATACATGTGCACACACATGTAAGTGCAGGAGACCTTGTCCCTCAGCTGGGCCCATCCTTGAGCCACCTGCTGCCTCTGGGACTGCGAGTGGCACCATGCATGTCCTTGGGGCTCTGTGGAGAGCTCTCTTCCAACCTGTTCCTGGAGTCCCATCAGATTGAGCACAGCCTCGCACGCATTCAGTCACAGTCCAGTCCAACCAGTAAAAGCAGTGGTGATGGGTTGGCTGACCCCTTCATGCCACCAGGATGCCTGCTCCCTGCCCCCTCCCCACACCCTGGCCTGGAGACAGAGCAGAGGCAGGGCTGCCATCCTCCCTCCATCTTCCCATCCTCTGCCTCTTCTGCACCCTCCCCCCCTCCACCTCCCAGTGTGGCTTCTTCCGGCGCAGCAGCCAGAGCGCATCTTTCCCCACCAACTATTACCGGGCCCATCTAGCCATGCAACCCTCGGCCATGGAAGCTGGGGGGCCTGGGACTGTGGGGTAACTGTGGAACATGTGCATTGTGTGTGTTTGCAAGCATGTGTCCATATGTGTATAATGTGTACACGTGTGAATGTAAGGAGATTCTAGCACTTAGGGCATCTGGCATGTGTGGGGCAGAGATGGTTGCATGGAGGGGGATGTGAGTGCTAGGGAACATGCTGAGGGCAGTCAGAGTGGAGAGTACGCATATCCTGGTGCATGCATGGCATGTGGGCTCGGGGTGTGAGGGTATGCAGGGGCCCCATGCATGTCTTCTAAGCAGTTCAAGCATGTAGGAGTATGGGGCGCTTCTCAGTGTGAGTATGAAAAGGTGCATCATCATGGCCAATGTGTGAGGGCTGGTGCTGGGGATGGAGGAAGGAGGGCCTGGGTTACTATAGTCCATGGATGCCAGGGCCTGCCCAGTGTGTGGCAGCATGTGGTGAATGTGAGCGAGGCAGTTCCTCTCCAGTTCTTGCTTAGGTGCTGGGAGGCCGTGTTGAGTTTCCTGGCGCACATGGGTGGAAACCTTGCAAGTCCAAGGTTCTGGGACTCTTCAGGGTCCTTGTTCCTGCCTCTTGGGCCCTTCTGGGTTTGTGGGTGGTGAGAACCTGGGGCCTTAGCCCTGAGGGTGGTCCTTGGGGCTGCCACTGCCTTGGATGCTGGCCCACTTGTTACCTGTTTGTCTCAGGGATGAGGGATGGGGAGGGCAAGGATCCGGCCCTTGCTGGCTCCTGACAACTGGCCCTGGCTGCTTTTCATCCTTACAGATGGGATTCTTCAAGCGCGCAAAGCACCCCGAGGCTGCCGTGCCCCAGTACCACGCGGTGAAGATCCCTCGGGAAGACCGGCAGCAGTTCAAGGAGGAGAAGACGGGCACCATCCTGCGGAACAACTGGGGCAGCCCCCGGAGGGAGGGCCCTGACGCCCACTCTATCCTGGCCACTGACGGGCACGCTGAGCTGGGCCCCAATGCGCCTTCTGCACCAGCCACTGCCTAGTGTCCCCTGGCCTGGCTTGGCCCCTGGGTATCCCTCTACTCCTCCCCCATCTCTACTGCCACTCCCGCTGCCCAGAGGTGGCTCCTTGGGGGCAAAGAGCTCATGGGGTTGCTGGTACCACACCAAGAACTGGCAGGGGAATGAAACCCCACCCACCAACATTTTCCCTTTAGTGTGCTCTGAGATGAAAGCAGAGGGGGTCCATCAGGGATTGGATTCTGGCCAGGGTAACCAGGGCTGGCATGTCCCAATGCAAAGGTGGGAGAAGGGAGCCCACTGTGAATACCCCAGGACCTGGCTCCCCAGAAGTGCCTTAGCCTGGAGAGTGGGGAGGGCATTGTGTGAGTAACTCAGGAGCTCTTCCCTCCCTCTCTCCCTCCCTCATTCCTTTCTCCCTCTCTTATTCCCTCCCTTGATTGTAGTTTGTGCATTAGTCTAGTGGGTTTTGTCTATTTATTAAAAAAATATTTGAAGACAAAATTTCTGGCTTCTTTACTGGAGTTTGGGTACTCTCATCCCAGGGTCTTGGATTCTGGCCCCTCTGCAGTGGGGGGGGGGGGCAAAGGTGAAGGTGGTAGGGAGAGAGGGAGGAGGGTCAGATGACCTAGCAGGAGTATAGGGACCATGGCTGAGGGGTCTGGGAGGCTAATGGTCACAGCCTCTGAGGCAGGGCACTGGGACAAGGGACAGGGGCAGGGAGCTGTTGGATGGGGATGTGGATGGCTCTGGGCGAGTGGGAGACCAGTGATGGACACGACAGGTGGAAGCCAGAGCTACTCATCATGGGGTGGGGTGAGGGGAAGAGGAACGAGGGTGTTTGTGGGGTCTCATTCTTGCAGCAGATCCCTATCATAGAAGGTGGCTTGGGCTGGGGATGGGCGAGGTGCTTTGGAGGAAGCTTATTTCACAGCCTTGCCCATGATGTGGGGCCCCACGGGCAGCCACTTTATGGGAGGCGGTTGTCGCTCCATTTGGACGTTGGAGAACTGGGCCTTCTCCAGGTCCTTCCAGGTCTCTCTGGTGAGAAAGCAGCCGTCCCCGATGTGCTTCCAGGTGGGCTCCAGGACCTGCTGCCACATCAGGGCCCAGCTGCCCCGCGGCTCAGCCACATGCTCCAAGAAAAACAGCACGCCACCCTGGAGGGGCCACAGGGTGGATGTCACCTGCTGTGTTCACAGCCCCTCCCCGCGACCCCCTCAGGTCCAGCCAGGTGAACCTGAACCCCAGGCTGAAGCCAGGAGCTCCTAAACTCGGGGTTCTCTGTTCAGAACCACCCAGAACCTGATGCAGATGATGGGGATAGAGCGAAAGCTTTGTACGGTGACTGGAAGGGCTGCACGGGGGGAGGAAAAACAGGAGGGGTTGGCTCATCCCCTACCTGCCACCCAGGTCTCTACTGGGACACGCGCCCTGAACTCTCCTGAGATGCAGATAAGTGCACAAGTATTTCAAAATGTTTGTGGAGCAATGAAATGCAAAAATAAGCTTAGGAGTTTAGCTTATCAGCTAGGATGCCTATGCCCCACGTGGAAGGGCCTGAATTCAGTTCCCACTCCCTCCAGTCTCCTGGCTCCAGCTTCCTGCCAAGGCACATCTGGGAGACCTTGATGGTGGCTCCAGGAATGGGGTTCCTGACATCCATATGGAGCACCCACATCGAATTCATGGCTGTTTTGAGCATTTGAAAAAATGTGTCAGCAGATAGGAGCTCTGTCTTCCTCTTAAATTTTGAAAAAATCTATTTCGGTGCAAAGAAATCTGAAATATTTATGTAGTTTTTTATAACTTGCATTTTTCATGAAGGTTTTGAAGACTGTATGCAAAGATCTCAAAAATCTTTTAAGATTTATTAATTTTTATTGGGAAGCTGAAGTTAGCAAGAGAGAGAAAGAGCTCTTCTATCTGCTGGTTCACTCCCCAAATGGCTGCAATGGCCAGAGCTGGGCTGGGCTGAAACCAGGAGCTTCTCTTTGGTGCCTCATATGGAGGCCAGGGACCTGGGCCATCCCCTGCTACTTTCCCAGGGAACTAATACACCAGTGGCTTCCTGGACATCTTCCTGAGCAACTCAGGGAGACCCCAGGGCTGACCCTGACCAGCTCTGGGCTTCTCCCAGAAGGGGTGGGCTCAGTGACCCCATACTCTGAGTTAGCGGTGCAGGCTGGTGAGGGCTGTCTGTATCTCTGCTGTCGGTCTGACCTTCGGGCCCAACTCCTCCCTGCCCAGCTGGCGTCTCTGCTCAGGCTCTCAGCAGCCCTTCTCATCTCAGAAGACCACAAGAAGGAGGTTTCTCTTTCTTCAGCAGTGGCGCCTTCTTCCATTCTCCCCTCAGTCGTTCATGCTGCAGCCTCAAAAACTGTCCTGAACTTTCTACACGCAGGCCAAGCATCTCAACCTTGACTCCCCATGATAGCTCTACATGGGACATTTTCTTTTCCCACCATCTCTGCCCACTGCTTACTCCTCCATATCTCAATTTTAAAATTTTATTTAAGACAGGGAGAGAGAGTGCACGAGAACTTGTATGTGACAGTTCACTTCCCAAATGCCCATGATAGCCAGGGCTGGGCTGGCGCTAATGCCAGAGGCTAGGAACTCAATCCAGGCTTCCCATGTGGAGGGTAGAAACCCAGTTATTTGAGCTGTCATTGCTGCCTCCCCAGTCTGCCTCAGCTAGAGAGGAGTCAGGGGTAGACGCTGAACCTGGGCTCTCTGGATGTAGGACGTATGTCTTAAGTGCTTGGTCAAATGCCTGCCCCTCGATCCCCATTTCAACATTACTTCCTTAAGTGTTGTTGATGACCCACCCCCATCCCCATCTACCTGTCACAGGTCCTGATGCGTCCCTTCCTAGTCCTATCTCTCCCTCACTGGTAGATGGAGGTAGACAGGGTATCTTAGGTGCTGGGCATCAGGTTCCCTGTTCTAGGGGCCCCCCATGCTGGGGTGCCCCACGCTTGCCCATTCAGTCCCCCATGTCCTGCTCACCGGTCTCAGCACCCTCCGCACCTCCTGCAGGACCTTCTTTGGGCTCTGCACAGAGCACAGCACCAGTGTGCAGACCACCACATCCATGGAGTTGTCGGCCACCTCGTGCATGTCTTCCCCCGGAGCCACCACGAACCGCTCATACTGCAGGTGCTTGTTCGCGGCCATGCTCTTCATCAGGAACTTCTCGAACTTGGGGTTCGGATCCAGGCAGGTGACTTTGCAGCCAGGAGGGTAGAACTGGAAATTGGCACCTGTGCCACAGCCCAGCTCCAGCAAGGCTACCTTCCCAGAGGCCCCCTTGATTTTCTTTATCTGACTGAATAGCTCCCGTTTCTTGCTCTCCATCCTGCGGTTGGTCTTGTCAGCCAGCACAGCCATGAGGTAGGGGAAGTAGCTTTTGCAGAGCGGCTGCCAGCAGCCGAGCAGAGCCATCAAGTGCAGTGGCAGGGTCAGCAGCAGCACCAGCAGCTGCAGGAGGCGCACCAGGGCGTCCATGGTGGGGTGGCTCTGAGCCCGGCTGTTGCCAGGCCCCGGGCTGTCCAGTCTCTGCGCGGCCTCTTGTGGTAGGACTTTGATCCCGAGCAAATGCCTCTGTGCTGGGCGGAGTGTGTTGGGTGGAAGCCCTCCAGAGGGCACTGCGGCCTTGGCCCCACAGGCTCCTCCAGCTTTATGTGCCTTGAAGCGACAGCTGGTGCGTGTGTTTCTGCATCCTAAGGCACAGGGTGGGGTGTGCTGAATCACCTCGGAGAGGAGCAGAAGGGGGAACAGGGTAGCCTTCTAAAAATCTTGGCCTCCTGGGGAGTCGAGGGGGGAAGGGAGGGCTGAGTGCTGACTCATGGGGGCATGTCCTGGTCTCATGCTGCCCTCAGAATGGCTCAGGTTGTGCAAGCTGAAAATTCTGGTCAGGTTCTCACAGCACAGCCCCAAGCCTTTGCCCCACAAACAAAGTGTTCAGGGTTAGGCATGAACGGTTAGAAGCAGGAGAGAGCCTAACAGCCACAGGAAGAGCACTTTTGGAACTGGTTGGTGTCTGTGATCACATTTGAGGCCGTGAGGCCTCAGAAATAGAAGGAGGAGGAAATAAAGGGCAGAGTGGAGGAGAGACAGGTGCCCAGGTTCTAGTCTGGGCTGTGCCGTTAACTTGGCATTCTCAGGGGCAGGTGTTTTCACTTTCTTGCAAATCAATCAATTAGTTAATTTTAATTAATTTTTGCTTATTTGAAAGGCAGAGGAGAGGAGAGAGGAGAGACCTTCCATCCACTGCCTTGGAGGCATTTCCCCAGGAATTGGTAGTGAGGGAAATAATTTATTTTATTTAAAAAATGTGTATGTATTTGAAAAGCAGAGTTATAGAGAGATCTTCCAGCTGCAACGGCTGGGGATAGGCCAGGCTGAAGACTGGAGCCAGGAATTTTTTCCAGGGCTCCTGGGTTGGTACAGTGGCTCAAGCGCTTGCATCATCTTCTGTTGCTTTCCAAGACACATTAGCAGGGAACTGGATGGAAAATGGAGCAGCTGGGTCTTGAATCAGTGTCCCATACAGGATGCTGGCATTGCAGCTGTTGGCTTTCCCTGTTATGCCACAATGCTGAGCCCAAGGGAAGTATTTTAAAGATATGTTCATGTAGATGTAGAACATCTCTTAAATTTATTGTTGGTTATTACACCTTTATTTGATTACTATAAGGAGTCTATTCTTTGTTTTTGTTGTTAGCAGTGAGCTTGCTACCCAAGTTTAACGCCAAGAAGTAATGAAGAGACAGAACAGGTGGGCATCCCAGTAAAGCCCCCCAGAGTCTGCAGTGTGCTCTTCATTTCTGTCTTCAATTGCCTGTGAGTAGCACATAGAGTCATTTTTTGATTTCTGTAAGTTTGGTTAAAAAGTGTTTTCAAAAGAATTTATTTATCTGAAAGGCAAAGTTACAGAGGGACAGAAATAAGGAGAGAAAGGCAGAGAGATACACACAGAGAGATCTTCCATCTGTTTGTTCTCTTCCCAAACAGCCATAATAGCCAGGGCTGGTTCAGCCAAAGCCAGGGACCTGGAATTCCATTCAGGTCTCTCAAGTCCTGGGGCTGTCTTCTTCTAGTTTTCCAGTGCATTAACAGGGAGCTGGATCTGAAGTGGAGCAGCCAGGACTGGCACCAGTGCTTATATTGGATGCCAGCAGTATAGGCAGCAACTTAGCCCATGGTGCCACAATGCTGGCTCTAAACATTTTAAAATATTATTAATTGTACCTATTTAAGGATCACAGTAGGACTTTTCAATACATTTCTCTCTCTCTTTAAACCAAAAATACTTTATTGGTGAGTCATCTTAGGATTCCTTAGGGTATGCCAACCTCGAAATATTTTCCAGCCAGCCTGGGCTATCGTGGCTCCATTGGCAATGCAGAATCTCTCCTCTGTAGCAAAAAGCCTGGTTCTGTACTTCTGGCCTCAATACATTTCTCTTTTTTGAAAAAGAGAAAGAGAGAGACAGACAAAAGAGAAAGAGAAGGATCTTCCTTCAGTGGGTCACTGCCCAAATGCCCACATAGCTGGGGCTGGGCCAGGTTAAAGCTAAGCAGCTGGAACTTTATCTGGAGCTCCCACTTGGGCAGCAGGGACTTGGCTGACAGGCCATCACTGCTGTCTCCCAGGGTTTTCACTGGCAGGGAGCAAAGCATGGGAGTAAGAGAGCATTCCACCTGCTCCTGGTTGGACAGCATGGCAGGACCGGCAGCAGTGGCAGAGAGGGATGGGTCTTGGCTTCACTGGCTTGAACCAGTGACTGCACCTTTCCAGCCGCCACAGCTCTGGTTGTGGCAGCCCTTTTGGGGCATATCTCAAACATGATAATTTTAAAAAAGATTTATTTTTATCCATTTGGAAGGAAGAGTGACAGAGAAAGAGGGAGAGACAGAGAGATTTGCCATGCACTGGTTCATTCCTTACATGGCTGTAACAAACAAGGTTGGGCTGGGCTGCAGCTAGGAATATGGAACTCCCTTAGCAGGGAGCTGGAATGGAAGTGGATTGGTGCTCTGATCCAGGTAGTAGGTATCCCAAGCAGCAGCTTTGTGCACTGTGCCATAGCACCAGAACCTGTTACAATGAGGCCAGTGATAACCAAGCACCACTGTTTTAGGCTTTCTGGGGCTCATTCCTTCCTCCATTCTGCATCCCTCCCACCTCCAGTGGCTTCCTGTTGTTGTTCCATGCTCATTACACCTTTGTTACCAGTTCTTGACCTTGCATTTCTTCTATCTGAAACCCCTCCAGTGGTTTCTGCTTGCCTGACTGCATCTCGACTCATTTACCCGCGAATGAAGATGTAGACTTCCGAGCTGAGATAAATTGATCTGCTGTATCAATCAACTTTGAGTTGCACTCTCCCAAATCCTCCGTCTTGCCCCCTTTTCTATCTTTACTTTCAGTTGATGAATGTTCCTACACCTTGTGATAGGAGCTATCACAGATCAATTTCTATTTTCTAACACAGGACTACCTACATTTTGCCTGCATCTTCTCCCCTCAGTCTCCACTTGTGACAACAGTGTGTGTGTTGTTACGATTGTCCATATCTATCTGTGTTATTTCTTCCCCCTCACCTTCTCAGTTTCTCACCCTGGCTGATTTTTAAACAGAAGAGCTTTATTGATATATAATCATATACTATAAAATGTACCATTTAAATGGTGCAATTCAGTAGGTTCCAGTTTATTTGCAGAGTTGTGCAACCACCATGTCAATCAGTGTTAGAACATTTTCATCACTCTAAAGGGAAATCTTTGTACATTACAATCATTGACATTCCTTCCGCCTCCACCCCTAGCATCTCCAACTGACTCTGTGTCCCCGGGAACTTAGCTGCTCTGGACACTTCGTGCTGTGGAGTCCCATGATATGGCCTTGGTGACCTTGGCGCTAGCTTCTTGCACTCAGCACAGTGCTTCCCAGGTGCCTCCACACTGTAGTTTGTGTTAGGATTTCATCCTTGTTATGTCTAGGTGAAGTTCCGCTGTGTATTTATGTTATTTTAGATTTTTTTATTTTTTAAAAAAGATTAATTTATTTTTATTGGAAAGGCGGCTTTACAGAGAGGAGAGACAGCAAGAAAGATCTCTGTCTGCTGGTTTACTCCTCAAGTGGTCACAACGGCTGGAGCTGAGCAGATCTGAAGCCAGGAGCTTTTTCCAGGTCTCCCATGCAGGGGCAGGGTCCCAGGGCTTTGTGCCGTCCTCGACTGCTTTCCCAGGTCACAAGCAGGGAGCTGGATGGGAAGTGGAGTGACTGGGATTAGAACCGGTGCTTCCCTCAGGGACCACTTGATGTGTGTGTGTTTACTGGATGGAATAGTATGAGGCCCATTCACTGGTTCATATCCCGCATGCTTACAGCATCCAGGGCTGGGTCAGGCCAGAGCCGGGAGCTTGCAACTTAATCAGAGTCTCTCAAATGGGTGGCAGGGGGCCCAGTGTGGTAGCTTAGTGGCTAAAGTCCTCGCCTTGCATGCACCAGGATTCCATATGGACACCAGTTTGTGTCCTGGCTACCCTACTTCTCTTCCAGCTCCCTGCTTGTGGCCTGGGAAAGCAGTTTAGGACGACCCAAGGCCTTGGGACCCTGCACCCACGCAGGAGACCTGGAAGAAGCGTCTGGCTGCAGATTGGCTCAGCACCGACAGCCGTTGTGGCTACTTGGGGAGAGAACCAGTGTATGGAAGATCCTTCTCTCTGTTTCTCCTTCACTTGTAAATTTGCCTTTCCAATAAAAATAAATAAATCTTTAAACATAAAAGTGGGTGGCAGGGACCCAGTTACCTGGCCATCACTTGCTGCCTCCCTGACTGTGTGCTAGAAGGAAGATAGCTCAGAAGCAGTGTAGTTGGAATCCCACCAGACACTTGGATATGGGAGGCAAGTGACTCAGCTGACAACTCTTGTACTACATGCTTGCAATGCCTGTGACACTGTACCTTAAATGGGGTATCATAGGCAGAATATACCATCATCCATTCCTGGACCTGTTGAATCTTTCTAAACCAAAACTGTACCATCAATAACAGCCTCTTCCCACTAATTCTGGAAAACCACCACGCGCTGCTCATTCTTAGCAGATTGCTCTAAAGAGTCTCACTCCAGCCAGTGGATTCAGTTTCTTGGAACATGGAGATGCTGTTTTGAAATAAGGTTTGTTTGGTTTTGGTGTGCTGACGTAGATGTGGCTATGTCCAGGGAGCAGTGACCTTAGATGGATCTGGAACTTTGAAGAGTTTTTCCATCTGCACAGAGGTGGGATGTGGTGTCACACTCCAGACTGGTTGCTCATTCTGTTGGCTTTGATCTGGTTGATGCATCAGTTTCCCCCAAATCAAAGACTTGGTGTGTGTGTGGGGGGCACGTCTTCACTCTGTTCGCTAACCATATCCGTCCCTTACAACTCATCTTGAGATGCTGCTGTGTGTTTCCAAACACTTTCTAAACACAGCTTGGCTCTGTTTCCTCCTCCCCCAGCGCTTCAGCTCAGGCCCACATCAACTGGGTTCCACTCCTGCTCATTTTAGTTCCATCCCATTCTTCCATGCAGCTACCAAACATGATTTATCTAAGTTGGACCACGACCAGGCAAGACCTCATTTAAAATCTCAAATTGTTTCCTCATAGTCTGTAGGCTAAAGCCCAAGTGCTTTGATGTGACAGGTTAAAGTCCTTGGGGATTGGCCTCTGATCCATAGCTTAGCTTCCTCCTGGAAGCTTCCTCCCTTGCCCACTGCCCTCTGGCAACCTAGGTGTGGGCAGCGCCTGTCCTGCCACAGGGCCTCTACTGGGCAGCTGCTCTGCCATGCAGGTTCCCCGTGCTGTGTGGCTCTGCTTCCTTTCTTGGTTAAGCTCATCTCTCTTCTTTAAGGGCCTGTTGGCTTATTCACTGCAAGGACAACCCCTGATATATTCCTACAGCCCCATAGAGTAATAATCAATGATGTTTGCAGAATGAATGAGTGCTATAAAGGAGCCAAATAGAAGAGAAGCAAGCAAAATCACACATAGGGAATTCTTGAGGGAAATTCAGATCAGTCCCACTGGGATTAGTGAAAATGTTGAGCAGGGCAGGCTCTGTGTGAGGGAACATTCCACGAGGGAGCCAGTTCTGCGCTTCCCTTGGTGCCAGTGAGGGCTGTTACTGTGGACTACTTTTTCAATCTGTAACACTGCACTAATTAGTATTCTAGAAACTTGAGGCTCACTGTGTGTTTCCTGGGCCAACAGCTTTGGCCAAACCTCGGTGTTAGAAAGGCAGATTCTTGGGGCTCACCAAAAGCCTGATGAATCTGTGTTTTTTTTTTTTAATAAGAAAACAATCTTTCTACTTTTTTATTTAAGAAAAGATTTATTTATTTGAACTTCGGAGTGGCAGAGGCAGGGAGAAATAAGCAAGAGGGAAAGGAGAGCTCTGTCATCCTCTGATTCACTTTCTTCATGTGTATAACAGCTAAGGCTGGGCCAGGCTGAACCCAGGAGCCAGGAATTCCATTTGGGTCTCCCAAATAGGTGGCAGGAACCCAAGGCCTTGGGTCACCATCTGTAGCCCCCCAGGATCACTGGGGGGAGCTGCCTCAGAAGTAGGGGTGCTGGGACTCGAACGGGTACTCTGAAATGGAATTCAGACATTCCAAGAAGTGGCTTAACATGCTGTGCTACAATGTTTACCCCTTTCCACATCTTCTTATAACATCATTTAGTTAAATTTTGTTTGGAAAACAGCGGGGCAGATTTATCCTCCATCCACAATATCTATCAGCCATCTATCATCTATCTATGATAGAGATTGACAGACATATCACTTTCATCCACTGCTTCACTCTCCAACTTCTTTTTTTTTTTTTTTTTTTTTTAAAGATTTATTCATTTTATTACAGCCAGATATACAGAGACGAGGAGAGACAGAGAGGAAGATCTTCCGTCCGATGACTCACTCCCCAAGTGAGCCGCAACGGGCCGATGCGCGCCGATCCGAAGCCGGGAACCCGGAACCTCCTCCGGGTCTCCCACGCGGGTGCAGTGTCCCAAGGCATTGGGCCGTCCTCGACTGCTTTCCCAGGCCACAAGCAGGGAGCTGGATGGGAAGTGGAGCTGCCGGGATTAGAACCGGCGCCCATATGGGATCCCGGCACGTTCAAGGCGAGGACTTTAGCCGCTAGGCCACGCCGCCGGGCCCAACTTCTTTTTTTTTTAAGATTTGTTTATTTTTATTGCGAAGTCAGATATACAGGGAGGGACAGAGGAGGAAGAAGAGAGACAGAGAGGAAGATCTTCCGCCGGGCCCAACTTCTTTTTTTTTTAAGATTTGTTTATTTTTATTGCGAAGTCAGATATACAGGGAGGGACAGAGGAGGAAGAAGAGAGACAGAGAGGAAGATCTTCCATCTGTTGATTCATTCCCCAAATGGCTACAACAGCCAGAGCTGTGCTGATCCAAAGCTAGGAACCCGGAGCCTCTTCTGGGTCTCCCGTGTGGGTGCAGGGTCCCAAGGCCTTGGGCTGTCTCCAACTGTTTTCCCAGGCCACAGGCAGGGATCTGGAAGGGAACTGGCACCCATATGGAATTCTGGTGCATGCAAGGCGAGGACTTTAGCCACTAGGCTATCATGCCAGGCACACTCCTCAACTTCTTGCAGCAGCTGGTGCTAGGCCAGGCAGAAACTAAGAGCTGGGAACCCATTTGGGTCTTTTGTATGGGTGTCAGGGACCCGAGTACTTGAGCCACCACCTGCTGCCTTGCAGGTGCACATCAGCAGAGAGCTGGGAACAGGAGTGGCATAGGGACTCAAACCAGACACAGATGTGGAATCCTGGTGTCCCAACCCATGTCTAAACTGTGGCTCTGGCTGCCCGCCCCCTGCACCTGTTCTTTTAGAAAGATCTCCAGATTGTTGCTATGTGCATTCCAGTTGGAGAGGCAGGCACTGTGCTAGGAAATCTTGGCTGGGGAAGATGAAGGAGCCACCGGGCTGAGTGTCTTTGTTCCTTTTTGCCTCTCAGAAGCTCTCAGAAGCGGACCCACCGGATGCCAGGGCTTGTCTACAGGAGGGGGATAGCAAAGTACTCGTGTATAGAAGATGTGCCACATACAGGCACTCCACATACAGGGTCAAACAGGAACTGTCTGGGGACTGGGACTGGACTTGGCTAATCAGGAAAAACAGACTCTGGCTGCATCTGGCAGGAAGCAAACTTCATGGCATCTGCAGGTGAGGCCGAGGCCTGGTCAGCAAGAGTGGGTCAGGGACAAAAGATCAGCTGAGGTTGTTCCTAGGGTTGGAATGACCTGAGGTTGGGCCTTCAGCTCAGAAGTTTAGGAGGATGGGTCCGGCGGCGTGACCTAGCGGCTAAAGTCCTCGCCTTGAACGCGCCGGGATCCCATATGGGCGCCGGTTCTAATCCCGGCAGCTCCACTTCCCATCCAGCTCCCTGCTTGTGGCCTGGGAAAGCAGTCGAGGACGGCCCAAAGCTTTGGTACCCTGCACCCACGTGAGAGACCTGGAAGAGGTTCCTGGCTCCTGGCATCAGATCGGTGCGCACCGGCTGTTGCGGCTCACTTGGGGAGTGAAACATCGGATGGAAGATCTTCCTCTTTGTCTCTCCTCCTCTCTGTATATCCGGCTTTCCAATAATAATAAATCTTAAAAAAAAGAAGAAGAAGTTTAGGAGGATGGAGAAGTTTAGGAATGGGGTGAGGCTCAGGGTTGGGTGAGAACATCAAATAAAAAAAAAAACCATGGTTCTTGGAGGCATCGTGCGGAAAACCAGTGGTTGTTGAAAGGTTCTGCTTTGTATAGTACCTGGTAGACTTTCGGTTTCCTTGGCCCTAGAACACAGCTCACAGGGAACACCCTGGGGAGGGGCAGAAGAGCAAGTGGTAACCAGCATGACCCCCCCAGGCAGTCTTATAGTTTGTGACTTCTGTGTGACCCACAGGAAACATCTGAAGCTGCCAGGGGTGAGCTGGAGTGTGAGCGGTCACGTGGCTCAGAAAGCACTGCAACCCTTCTCTTCTGTCTGGAAAAAGTTGTGGGCTGGAATCTGGAGCTGGCTCCTGTGTCTGGGAGGGGCTGAGGCACCTGTGAGAGCCAATGCAGCTTTAGGAAAAGTCAAGAATTCCTCAGCATGGGCGTGTTGGGGTTGGTATTGGGTAGGAATTAGGGTCAAAATGTTAACATTAGGAACAGACATGTATTCTTTTTGAAAAATATTTATTATATTTATTTGAAAAGCAGAGTTGCAGGGAGATACACACACACACACACACACACACACACACACACACACAGGGAGGGAGAGGGGGAGTCAGAGAGAGATCTCCCATCCACTGGTTCACTTGCCAAATGGCTGCAATGGCCATGAGACTCCCATGTGGGTGCCGGGGCGCAAGCACTTGGGGCCATCTTGTACTACTTTCCCAGGTAGATTAACAGGGAACTGGACTGGGAGAGGGGCAGCTGAGACTCAAACCAGTGTCTGTGGCATGTAGGCATGTGGGAGACAGCTTCACATGCGATGCTACAGCACAGCCCCAAGATGCGTTTTCTTAATATACAGCCAGGTTTTATTGACTTGGGTGAACAATGAGCTTTGTTCCGCTGAGGCCTGCATTCATTTCAGATGGCTCAAGGGGAAGCTGGCTGCAGGAAGCAGGAGCTCAGCCCAGGTGGGAGGATGGCAGGAACCCACCCCTTGAGTCATGCTGCTGCCTCGCCGAGTCTGCATTAGCAGGAAGCTGGAAATGGGCACCAGAGGAGGATAGTCAGCCCTGGACACTGGTGTGGGGTGTGTGTGTCTTAGTCGGCGGCTGTTCCTTCCTTCTTCTTACAAATATAAACTTTATCATGTCAATTTAAGGAATGATGTTATGAGATACATAGAGATGGTAAAATGGTTATCATAGAGAAGCAAGTTAGCATACTCATCATCTCATGTAGTTGTGTATTATTATTATTAGGTGACAAGCGCTGCTAAAACCTACCCAGCAAAACTCACAGATGCAATGTGATGGTGTTGACTGTAGACCTCATGTTGCAGCTAGGTTTCCAGACTTAAGCAGCTATCCTTCATACCTACTCCCTTGCCTCCTCCCTCCTCGTTTCCTCCCTCTCAGCACTTGTCCCTGGACCCACTGGTTTCTTCTCTTTTGTATTTGAGTATTTTCACTGAATACAATGTCTTCGAAGTTCATTCATGTTGTGGGGAATCACAAAATCATTATGCTTTAAAAAATATTTATTTATGAGGCCCAGCGGCGTGGCCTAATGGCTAAAGTCCTCGCCTTGAACGTGCCGGGATCCCATATGGGCGCCGGTTCTAATCCCGGCAGCTCCACTTCCCATCCAGCTCCCTGCTTGTGGCCTGGGAAAGCAGTCGAGGACGGCCCAATGCATTGGGACACTGCACCCGCGTGGGAGACCCAGAAGAGGTTCCTGGTTCCCGGCTTCGGATCGGCGCAGCACCGGCCGTTGCGGTTCACTTGGGGAGTGAATGATCGGATGGAAGATCTTCCTCTCTGCCTCTCCTCCTCTCTGTATATCTGACTTTGTAATAAAAAATATTTATTTATTTATATAAATAAATTTATTTTCATGAAAGCATCACATGAATGTTCATGGTAGAATTATTCAAAAGAATCCGCAAAGGACAACCAACCAAATGTCCCTAAACTGATGAATAGGTGAGTGAAATCTCTCAAACATATTATTTGGCCATCAGAAGCATGAAAGTGGCAAGATGGGCCTGGCGCAGTAGCCTAGTGGCTAAAGTCCTCGCCTTGCATGCACCAGGATCCCATATGGACGCTGGTTTGTGTCCTGGCTGCCTCACTTCCCATCCAGCTCCCTGCTTGTGGCCTGGGAAAGCAGTCAAGGATGACCCAAAGACTTAGGACCCTGTACCCACGCAGGAGACCCAGAAAAGGTTCCTGGCTCCTGGCTTCAGATCGGCTCAGCTCCAGCCATTGTGGTCACTTGGGGAGTGACTCAATGGATGGAAGATCTTGTCCCTCCTTCTCTCTATAGCTGCCTTTCCAATAAAAATAACTAAATCTTAAAAAAAGAAAGTGGCAAGATATAACACAACGTCACAAGAGATCATATACTGCATGATTGTGTGTATAGGAAGGTTCAGAATGGGGCAGGCCACAGGGAAAGACGTGGTGGGGGCGAAGGAAGAAATGATTGCGAAGGGGTACAGAGTTACTTGCCAGAGTAATGAAAAAGTTCTAGAATTAGATCATGGTGGTGGCTGCTCAAGGTTATGAATATACAGAAAGCCACTGAGTCGCATGATAAATGAGTAGATTTTATTCTGCACAAATCATACCTCAGTGAGGCTGTAAAAGAATAATAAAAGTAAACATGGCTATCCTTCCTTTGTATCTCTACTTTAAAAATAAAATAGGAGCAATTTGGGCCTTTGGCTCACTGGGTCTCAAGTGGAGATGGTTTTGTTTCCTAGGGAACAAACGTACAATGTCTGCAACAGCAGGCACAGTCAGGAATTAAAGTGGAGAACTCCTGACTCAGGCCAGGCTCCACTGGTCAGCGTAGAGTGGGTGCTGCCCCCCACTCTAGCCCACAGAGGTCCCGTGGTGGCACAGTGGACTTCCCTGTGCCCAGGGCAGCCGTCAGAGTCCAGCCTGGTAGCTGGCAGGTTGGGGACCATGGCTGGCCATTTATCTACACGTGTCCTTGGGGGAAACTTGTGCCTGTCTGGTCCTAGTTCCAAGAATAGCTCTGTTTCCCTGTGCTGGCTCTCCCTGTCTTATCTCCTGGACATTGAACTCCACAACTTCCCTTTTTTGGTTCTGCTGTTCAATAGTTTCAAGGCAAACCAGAAATCGAGGGGCCTGGGTCTTCCGTTTCATGTCTCAAAGTTTCATTCCCAATGTTATCTTTTATATCCCTAAAATCAAGTTCTGTCTCTTGATTTCCTTTGCTCGTCCTGGTCATCTTTGCCATCCTGGTGTATGTGTGTGTGTGTTTTAATGTGTTAAGTTTTGTTTATGCTGAGCCAGGGACTCTGACTACCATAATATAAACAGCAGGTACTTTCCCAGCTGGGGGTGGGGGTAGAATGCAGCAGAACGTGGGCAGAGCCATGGGTGGCATGACAGAGGCACTGTGGATGCCCTGGACAGGGACCATCAACCTCGCCTGCTAGGGTACATGCTGTCCTGCACTGGAAGCCCAGCCCCGTTGGGGAGGCAGTGGGCCCTGGCTTCTGTGTAGGACACCATGGCCTCCTGCTGGCAGAAACTTGGGCTTTCGGAGGACAAGTAACAGATGTGGATCAGAGTTACTAAGAGAGGGGTCCCAAGCGCAACAGGACGGGGGTGCCTCAGAAAGGGCCAAAGACATTGCCTTCTAGTTCCACCTTCATTGGCCAAGTGGCTGACAGTCGTTTCCAGTTACCAAAACAGGCCGCTAATTAGTACCCGATGGCTCTATCTTGAGGGATGTTGCTGGGAGCAAATGAGATAATGCCTATTCATGTTTAGGCTGCAAACTTTTTCTTTCTTTAAATGTTGAGGGACAAAAATAATTGTGGAGTTATAGATAATCACCAATGTCAGAGAGCGGCTTGGGGTAGGAGAGAGAACCCCCACAGGGAGCTACAGGGAGAGTTGAGTGGCTCCAGGGAACTCATTAAAAGTTTGTTTGTTAATCATTAAGTTGCATTGAAATGTATGCAAATTACTGCTCAGACTCCGGCAGTGAAAAAAGCTGCTTAGGGCACTGGAGAGGCAGGTCCCTATCCCAAGTTGCCTTTGGCAGCACCTGTGAGACCATTAAAGCAAAACATGCACACACCCCCACACGAACAGAAGAACACCTGTCCCAGGAGATTCACAAAGTTCTGGGACTCTGGGTCAAGGACACTCTAGGCTCCATGTTCTCTGGCGATCTCTCGGGATGAGAACAGCCACACTTCTGGGTTCTTGCATTGTCTTTCACTTCCAACTTTGGTAACCTTGGGCCGTGTCCCCTTTCTCTCTTTCTCTTTTCTTCATGGTGACAGCGCAGACATGGAACGAGCCAGCCAGACTCAAACGGTCCCGGTTTGGCTGACAACGTTCAAAGCCGCTCAGTCGGTAGCCACTGAGTGCCGGCCTCCTTGCGTTCTGGGGAGTTGACCTGGGCTGTGTCGCTCCCAGGTTTTCTTCACAGCCAGTTTGATCTGATACTAGCTGGTCTTGGCATGCTCGATGAACCTTGTGTAACTAACTGTCTTTGGTCCTCTGCCAGGCAGGCTTTGCAGGCAGGTGGAATGTGATGATGGCGTAGTGGTCTTGGGCCAAGAAAGGTGGGTGAGGAGCAGACCTTTATTCTGTGGCACTATCAGTAGGTGTTTTTTTTTTAAGATACTTGTTTTTACTGGAAAGGCAGATTTTACAGAGAGGAGACACAGAGAGATCTTTTAACCATTGTTTCACTCTCCGAAGGACCATGCTGGGAGCTGGCTATTCAGGAACTCACCACAGGAGGGCAATGTGACTTCACTTGAATTAAGCCAGGATTGGGTGTAATTGGAAGAGGGGAAAAACCTTTCCCTTTTGGTCTATTTTTGGACTCTGTTCCCCCCCTTATCTTATTTTATTTTTTAAAAACTCATTGTAACTGAGGCCAGCATTGTGGCGTAGTATGTGAGGGTCATGGTTTGTCTGGCTGCCATCTCGTGTGACTGCCCGTTGGTGTCTTGGTTGCTCCACTTCAGATCCAGCTCCCTGCTAGTGGCCTGGAAAAGCAGCAGAAGATGGAAGACAAGGATGAAGCTCCTGGCTTTGGCCTGGCCCAGCGCTGCTTTTTGTGACCATCTGGGGAATGGACAAGTGGATGGAAGATCTCCCTCTCTGTCTCTCCCGCTCGGTGTTTAACTCTGACTGTCAAAATAAGTAAATAAATCTTAAAAATGAATGTCACTGTAATTAAAAAAAAGATCTATTTATTTTTCTTGCAAGTCAGATTTACAGAGGGAAGGAGAGAAAGAAAGGTCTTCCATCTGCTGGTTCACTCCCCAAGTGGCCGCAATAGTGGGAGCTGAGCTGATCTAAAGCCAGGAGCCAGGAGTTTACTCCAGGTCTCCAACGCAGGCTTTGGGTCATCCTCAACTGCTTCCCCAGGCCATAAGCAGAGAGCTGGAAGGGAAGTGGAGCAGCCAGGACATGAACCAGTATCCATACGCTATCCTGGTGCATGCAAAGTGGGGACGTTAGCCACTAGGCCATTGAAGTGGGCCCAACTTCAGTTGTAATTTAAATGTACAAAAATGTCAAACTTGGGAAACCTGGAAACAACCCCAGGACTCACCACTCTGGGCTCTGCTTGCAGCCTTTCTGCCATGTGAGCCTTTGAAAATGCACTGACAGCTGAAAACATCCACGCTTGACCAAATTAGAGAAACAGCCATTGGGGCTGGCACTTTGGCTTAGCAAGTTAAGCTGTTTCCTTGTAGTGCCAACATCCCCTATGCTCACCTGTTCAAGACCTGATGACCCCACTTCCATCCAGCTCCCTGCCATTGTTCCTGGGGAAGCAGTGAAACATGGCCTAAGTGCTCGGGCCCCTGCATCCATGTGGGAGACCCAGAAGAAGCTCTTGGCTCCTGGCTTCAGCTTGGCTCAACTCTAGTCATTGTGGCCATTTGGAGTGGCCAATGGATGGAAAACCTCTCTTTCTGTCTCCCCCTCTCTATCTAACTTAGCCTTTCAAATAAATAATTTTTTTAAAGAAAAATTAAGTCATAGGCATTGCCAGAGATGTAAAGTGGTACAATTGGCTAAAAGGAATTAAACATAAAAATATAAAGATAAATTTTATTTTATTTTATTTTTATTATTATTATTTTTTATTACAAAGTCAGATATACAGAGAGAAAGATCTTCCGTCCGATGATTCACTCCCCAAGTGACTGCAACAGCCAGTGCTGCGCCGATCCGAAGCCGGGAACCAGGAACCTCTTCTGGGTCTCCCACACGGGTGCAGGGTCCCAAAGCATTGGGCCTTCCTCGACTGCTTTCCCAGGCCACAAGCAGGGAGCTGGATGGGAAGTGGAGTGGTCGGGATTAGAACCGGCGCCCATATGGGATCCCGGGGCTTTCAAGGCGAGGACTTTAGCTGTTAGGCCACGCCGCCAGGCCCATAAATTGTATTTTAATATTTAGATGTATTTTCCCTATTTTATTACCAGTGAATCTAAAATTAAAAAAATATATAAGACAAAACCATCCAAAGATTATCACTGTTAACACTTTGATATATATCTAGCTTAATATATATATTTCAATGAATTTAGTTTTTATCTCTTAGCAATTTTCCATAGGTTTATTTCCACCTCAATAAACAAATTTAAAGAATAATATTTTATCTTACACACTGTGAATGTCTTCCACAGCTGGGGTTGAGCACGGCTGAAGCCAGGAGCCAGGAGCTCCATCTGAATCTCCCATGTGCTTGGCACGGACTCAAGTCTTGGGCCGTCCCTGCTGTCTCCTGTATTTGTAGGAAGCCGCATTGGACAAGGGAGGGCCCAGCATATTGGCTCAGTGGCTAAATCCTCAACTTGCACATGCCAGGATCCCATATGGGCGCTGGTTCTAATCCTGGCAGCTCCACTTCCCATCCAGCTCCCTGCTTGTGGCCTGGGAAAGCAGTCGAGGACGGCCCAAAGCCTTGGACCCTGCACCCGTGTGGGAGACCTGGAGGAGGCTCCTGACACCTGCCTTTGGATGTGTTTAGCTCTGGCTATTGCAACCATTTGAGGAGTGAACCAGCGATGGAAGATCTTTCTCTTTGTCTCTCCTTCTTTGTAAAATCTGCCTTTTCAATACAAATAATTTTTCTTTTTTAGAAAAAAGGAAGTGCACAGGAACCAGGATACAAACTAAGCACTCAGGGAGGGGCATGGCATCCCAACAGCATTTACTCCACTGCTCCTTGATACTTGCCCCTAATACTATATTTTGCAATAGTTTCATACTTAGAAAAAAATTGCTGAGATAGTACCCAGAATTTCTGTGTGCTTCACATCCAATTTCCTCTGCTAATAGCCCCTTAAACTATTATGGTATGGGGCCCGGCGGCGTGGCCTAGCGGCTAAAGTCCTCGCCTTGAAAGCCCTGGGATCACTTGGGGAGTGAATCATCGGATGGAAATCTTCCTCTCTGTCTCTCCTCCTCTCTGTATATCCGGCTTTCCAATAAAAAAAAAAAACTATTATGGTGCATTGGTCATGATTAATGAGCCAGTGTAGTTACCGTCTTCTTAACTAAAATTAGGCAGATGTTCTTAGCTGTTCCAGGAGCCCCACTGAGAATAGGACAGCATGGCACTTGTCATATCATATTGCCTTAGTTTCTCAGACTTCCTCTTTATTTTTTTAAAATAAGATTTATTTTATTTTTACTTGAAGTGCAGAGTCACTATGGCCTGAGTTGAGCGGCTCTGAAACCAGGAGCTTCTTTGGGGTCTCTCATGTGGGTACAGGGGCCCAAGGAGTTGGACCTTCCTCTGGTGCTTTCCCGGGCCACAGATGGGGATCAGGATTGGAACTGGAGAGTCAGGGATCCCAGCGCCACAGGCAGACAAGTGGCCTCCTACGCCCACCCTGGACGTTCTTTGCTTTTGATGTCTGTGTTGACTTCAGGTGGTATTGGCAGGGATTCTGTGACATACACATGTTCTAGAATTTGTGTGATGTTTTTCTCCTGAACAGTCTGGGCTTATGGGTTTTGGGAGGAAGGCTGTGGGATTGCTCTCACTAGATTGTGCTGAAGGCACTGTGACATCAACATGGTTTATCTCTGTTGACAGACCTCAGTCACCTGGTGGAGGGGTGTCCACTCTGTTATTGTGTGTCAGGTTGTCCACTCTTTCTTTCTCCTCCCTGCCTCCTTGAAACACAATGCATAAACCCACACTTGAGGAGTCACTTCGGTGTGCTTTCTTTCTTGGAGGAAAAACTGTTTACATAAATTATATGACATCAGTATTGTTTTAAAAGATTGATATATTTGAAATACAGAGACTGGGGCTGGGGGGCAGGAACCCATGTATGCCATCAGAAGCTCTTCCCCCACCCCCCAGGCACATTAACAGGAAGCTGGATTGGAAATGGATTATCCAGAACCCAAACTGTGCTTGGGTATGGGGCACAGCTTAACCAATGCCTTCCCTGAAATATGTCACAAATAAGCTTTTATATCCTAAAGCAAACAAACAAGCCTGCTTTGAGTCAGGCAGGCCTCTGTGGATTTGACCCCATAGCTGTGAAGAGAATGGCTTCCTTGCTTCGGCGACATGTAGATCTCAAAGGACCTGCAGAGTCCCTTGGGTCCTCCCTCGCTGAGTTCTTCATGCTCAGGCATCTCCGGGGTCACCCTGTCACCTGCTTGCTGTAGCGGATGCTCCAGCTAAGATGTCAGCGTGTTTCCCATTTCTCCCCTTTGAAGGATGTTGAGGCTGACCCCTGAGCTCTCCGTTGTGGCTGGGATGGACACCCCAGACCCAGGCTGGTCGCAGGGGGAGCGCTGCCATGTGCCATGGGGGAGTACCGTGGGGACCCTGCTGTAGGGAAAAGCCCCTTGCCTTCTCCCCAAAGCCCCAGGCCCGCTGCTTCTTCCTCGGGCTCTTGGCAGACCTGTTTTCCCGCCGGCTGTCTTTCTCCTGTCGGCTCCTCCAGCTCTTTCCTCCCGCGTTTGCCCTCCTACTGTCGTGCCAGTGCCAGCGCCAGCGCTTTGCTCCCAAACTCAGAACCCTGCCAGCTCCTACACCCCCAAGGCGGGCTATTTCTGCGACCTCGGCCTGGCTGGCTGGCTCCTTGGTGCCGTCCAGGCCTGTCTTTGGCAGCTCCGTCTGGTGTGGCCTTGGGGACATGACGGGGATTGGCAACCGCACAGCAGTGGTGCAGTTTGTTCTGTTGGGGTTCTCAGGTTCCGGGTCCCTCCGGCGGCCTCTGTTCTTGGGGGTGCTTGGCGTCTACTTGGTCACTTTGCTGGGCAACTCGCTCATCATCCTGCTCACCCTGGTGGACCCCGCCCTGCGCTCGCCCATGTACTACTTCCTGCGTTACCTGTCGCTGGTAGAGGTCCTCTACACCACCACCATCGTGCCCAGGATGCTGGCGGACCTCCGCTCCACCTGCCCCACCATCCCGCGAGCCGCCTGCTTCACTCAGCTCTACTTCTTTGCTCTCCTGGGCATTACTGAGTGCTGCCTGCTCGCGGCCATGGCTTTCGACCGCTACGCAGCCATCTGCCGGCCCCTGCGCTACACCACCCTCATGAACCAGGGCGTCTGTGCCAGCCTGGTGGGCGCCTCCTATTTCATGGGTGTAGTGGCCGGCACCACGCACTCTGTCTTCATCTTCACCTTGCCCTTCCGTGGTGCGAATACTATCCACCACTTCCTGTGTGACATCCTGCCCGTACTGCGACTGGCCAGTGCCAGCACCTTCTGGGGTGAGGTGGGGAACCTAGCCGTCACCATCGCTTTCATCTTGACCCCTTTCTCACTGATCGTGGCTTCCTATGCCTGTATCCTTGTCTCCATCCTTAGGGTCTCCACAGCCCAGGGCCGGCGCAAAGTCTTCTCCACCTGTTCCTCCCACTTATTTGTGGTTGTGCTCTTTTTTGGAACTGGGACTATCGCCTACCTGAGGCCTCAGGCAGGCCCCTCCCAGGACTCGGACCAGATTCTGGCTGTCTTCTACACGGTGGTCACTCCCGTGTTCAACCCCTTTGTCTACACCCTGAGAAACAAGGAGGTCATGGGGGCCATGAAGCGGCTTGGGCAGCTATACCTTTGCAGCTCTTGATGCCTGGAGCTCCTGGAGAGAAGGACTTGGGACATTTCCCAGGAGGATGGAGAAGCTGGGACAGGCAGGCTGCAAAGCCTAGCCATGCTCTGTGTACGTGCCTAAGTGTAAGTGTAGGTTCTCTGTCTCTGCACCCAACATCAGGTCCCAGGGCACCCACCTGCTGCTCCTTCCACTTCTCTGGCCTGCTCCCACGACCTTGACCTGGCTTGTGGGTGGGTTCAGGGCTGGAGGAAGGCGGAACAGGGAGTGTGGCTGTGATAATCCTGTGAGGTGACTGCAGCCCCTGCACTTCCGGGGCCGTGAGCCCTGAGCCTCTCCCACGGATGCCTTGGTGCAGCAGTTCTGTCCCAGCAGTCTCGTCTGCAGCCGCCGGCGGTCCGGTCCCTGCAGGTGCAGGCCCCACCTGGGGGCTGGGGGCAGAGAAGGGCCAGGGGCCAGCTTGGTGCTGCTTTCTGCCTGGTGCTGTCCACCCAGGGCCTTCACAGCTGATACACACTCCTCATCTGGGCTCCCTGAGGTGCCAGGGTCTCTGAGCAGCTTCTCCCCTCCCCTCCCTACTCCCTCCCGCAGCCCCCCTGCCTCTTTTTGACTGGCAAGCTCATCATTTCCTCTTCTGGTCCTAGCACAGAAACACAACTACCTCTCTCTTCCTTAGTTTCTTTTCTGGCTGGACCAAGCTGGTCCTTGGACTGCCCAACCAACACAGCAGTGCCTCGCAGATGGTCACTGCTTCTGTTTGGAGCAGAAGCCTTCGTTTGCAGTTTGTTTATTAATGCTTTATTTTTATCTATCTATATTTATTTATTTATTTCAAATTTGAAAGGCAAAGAGAGAGAAAGAGATCTTGTGTCAAATGCCCACAACAGTCAGGACTGGGGCAGGCTGAAGCCAGGAGCCCAGAACTCCGTCTGGGTTCCCATGTGGGTGGCAGAGATCCAAACACTTGAGCCATCGTTGATTGCCTCCCGGGGTGTGCATTAACAGGAAGCTGGGTCAGGAGTGGAGAAGCTGAGACTCCAGGATGCACTACAAACTCTGGTTTGTTCATGAAGGGTTAGGGTTAGGCACTGAGCCACAGGAAGGAACACAACAGAAGTGACTCTGTTGACAGCGCTTTTCCTTTCCAGTTTATAACCGCCACACTCGCTGCTCATTGTGCAGAAGTTTGTGTCCCAAAGGAAAGAGAAGAACTGTTAACTTTGGGTGTGAATAATGTTCTTGGGAAATTACTGTGGCCTGGTCTAAATGCAGGGCTGAAAAAAAAAATCTGAAAGTGGTGTTTAGCTGCCTAAACTGCTTTCTAGTAGTTATTTTGCACTTTAATACACCACATTGTAAAGCATAATTTTAACATCCATCTGGTAGCCTACTCTAGGAATGTTTTGAAATGTTGAACCATCTTCTCTCAATGGGATGACATTTATTTTTGTTATAAATATTGGTGAAATAGAAATTGTTGCACTTATGTATCTTGGGCTTTTCTGAGCACAAACTTCTAGAAGTAGAATTGCTGGGCCCACGTTATGGGGATGGTTTAGAGCTTTTGCCAAATTGCCTGCCACAAGAATTTTTATTGTTTTACAGCCCAGTTGAATGCCTGTCGCCAACAATTCTCAGGGCAGGGAAATGGACTAAAAGTCAAAAATAAGCTGGGATCCAACGGCCCTGGGAAGGAAGGCGTGGTGGAATCTGGGTAGCTATGTCTGTGCTCACCGGCAGCAGACACTGGGGAGGAGACACTCGCTTCTGTTTGTTGAGGCCTGGAGGATGAAAAGCAGGCCGCGAGTCCTTGAGGAGGCACTTTCTGTGGGGTTGGCATCTGAGCAAGAGGTGAGGCTTTGGCTTTTTCCTCTTTGTTCTGAACTCACTGTGGAGGCAGACACGGGAGGACAAGCTAGAACTGGTGCATGGGAGTCATGGAGGGCTTCCTGCTGGTGGTGACCTGCAGCTCTGGGTGCCGAGCTTCCTGTTTTCAGGAAGAATTGCCCGATAAAATTATAGCATGACCATTGCAGTCTGAGTTCCAGATCACTGAGTTGGGGTTTGGTACAAGTGTGTCCTTGGAAGTGTTCAACTAGACCTCTGTATCTTGCTGGAGAATGAGTGAAATGTTTGGGACGTGTTTAACACACACACACACACACACACACACACACACACGTTCATTGTTTATCAGAAATTCAAATGTAGCCAGGTGTAAAATCTGGCAGTCCTGACTCCAGCCCTGCCTAGTGAGAGAGCAACATCTCAGTAGAAAGTCTCAGGGACTCTCTGAGAAGGAAGCTGCTGTGCAGCTGCAGTGGCTCCCTTGGCCAGGAGCCCTGGTGGGAGCAGAGCCCTGCTCTCAGAACTTGTACGTGCAAAAGAGGCTGTGAAGGAGGGGGCAGGGGAAGCCGTGTCAGTCCTTAGGGATAAGGGTCATCTAAGTGTACAGCAGGGGCCTTTCTTATACTGGAAATTTGAAGACTGGAGAATAAGGGATGGATCTGGAATGACTGATCAGAGGCTGGATTGCAGTGGGTGACATTGCATTGGGGCTGGAGACTTGGCTCTGACCTTGGCAGGTACAATATCAAGTCCTGATCATCATTTACTCAGAAATGTCCCTATTCCCATAGGACTCAGTCTGGGGCAGGTGAGGATGGGGGAATAGTGTGAAGAGAAAGCAAAACGGTAGAAATGTGCATAATAGTAACAATAAGGATACCTAGATGTGCACTGGGAAGTTAATAATTACTAACAGTTTCAGGGAGCCCCAGTTATGACTCAGCAGACTGTCACCTCCTCTGGTGCTGGCATCCCATATGGATGTTAGTTCATGTCCCCACTGCTCCACTTCCCATCTAGCTCCCTGCTAGTGAGCCTGGGAAAAGCAGAAGAAGATAGCCCAAGTGTTTGGGCCCCTGCCACTCATGTGGGAGAACCAGATGAAGTTGCAGGCTCCTGGCTTCAGCAGGAGCTGAAGTCAGTTAACTGCAGTCATTTGGGGAGTGAACCAGTGTATGGAAGATCTCATTCTGTCTCTCCTTCTCTCTGTAAGTCTGCCTTTCAAATAAACAAATCTCAAAAAAGAATTAGTAAACCCTCTCTAAGAAGAATAAGAGTTTGGAGTGATCCTGGAGGAAGTAGCTGAATGTGGGACTTTCTATATTTCTCATAAACAAATTGCTAACACTTGAGTGGTCCAAGGAAGATCACTTAGACAGAATTCGGAGGTATCAGGTCATGCTTGGTGCAATAAAAAAAATCACTTGCAATCTCTTATTGATGTGTAATTATAAAGAAAACTAAATACACCGTGCTAAGGAAGACTTTACCTACAGGTTTTTATCTAAAACTTCCCATGGTTTCTCTGTAAGCATAATTTTTACCCTGTATTAGATGGTGTGCTTGAATAATGGCTCAACACTTCTTGATGAAGAACATTTGCTGGAGGCCCACAGCACAGCAGGGTAAGCCCCTGCATGCAATGCCAGCTTCCCATATCAGATCCGCATCTGCAACCTGGAGTGTGAGGCATCACTTCCTGGAGTCTGCGATAGGGAAGAAAGCTGGAGCTCGGAGCTGCAGCTGAGTGTCGCACTCAAGCACTCTGATACCAGCTGTGGTGTCCTGCCTGGTGAGTCGACTACCAGGCCATACTCCTAGGCCCACACCATGCTCCTAAAGTGGGGAATTCTCCAATCCTTGAAAGAGGGTCAAGAGGGGTGGCCACAGTCAGTGCCAAGGGTCCACTCTCTAGATCCTGCCCAGATGGCTGAGGGCCTAGCCTGCCCTGGGGGACCAAGCTGATGGTGCAGGTTGGGAGGAGGACAGTGATGTTGCAGGGACCCTCCTGTCTAGTCAGTCTTGGTGGATGACATCAGAGCTCAGGGTGGGAGGGCAGAGAGCCCAGGAACATGGACTCTGAGTTTATGAAATGAATCCATGTGAAAGCAGGGTTCCTGAGCACTGTCGAAAGGGGAGCAGACTCAGCAGTGTGGGAGGCCCCAGGAAGGACTGGGATTTCTGATTCTTACTAAGGGTCACTTAGAACATGGACTTTGCAATATGTTCCTGGGCCTGTGGATGCACTAAGGTGGCCTTGGCCAACCAACAGATCTTGGAAAGATTTTCTCAACCCTAGTGCAACAAAGACAATGATGTCTCAGAACTATCAAATTCATTCAAGTTAGACCCTTGGAACACTTCCCCTGTTTGGGGTCTCTAGGGCATTGTCAGATGACCATCCTCCTATCCCTAGGGCTGATGTAGTTTGACAGCAAGGAGCATCCCTGTTTCCTTCCTTCCTTCCACCCCCCACCCAGACACCAGAGAATAGAAAGACAAAAGTTGAAATATTTGTCCCACCCACCTTCCTCCATACCTCAACCCTCCCCACCCTAATCTGAGGCCAGATGGGCATGCAGCCCTTCCAACTATGTAAACAGTATTAAAAAAAAAGAGAAAAAATAAATTGCAATTCCTTGCAATATGGTGGCATAAGTGGGGGTGGGGGGGAGAATAATGGGGTGTGTTTGAGATAACGAATTTTCAACCAGAATTCTTGAGTTGTTCCCCAAGGCAGCAGTGTTCCTATCCTCCCGTGTCCTAATAATCTGTGCTTTGGGGGAATAGAACAGACGGTAAAACACGAAATTAGCTCTGTTTTAACTCTGGCACTTTCTGCCAGGAGGCCTTGCTTCTTTGGGAGGCTGCATGGGGTTAAGGTCAGCACCGGCAGGTAGGGAGGAGCGGTCCGTGCAGGACATCCCTGGAGCCCGTCAGGGCGAGGGCGTCGGCCTCATCACCACCTGCCGCAGGGCCGCTGCCACCTCCTTGTTGCGGAGGGTGTAGATGACCGGGTTGAGCATGGGCGTGACCACTGTGTAGAAGAGGCTGAGCACGCGGTCTGTGGTCGCCGAGGAGCCTGCCCGGGGTCGGATGTAGGTGATGCTGGCCGACCCGAAGAAGAGCGAGACCACAAGCAGGTGGGAGGAGCAGGTGGAGAAGACTTTGCGGCGGCTGTGGGTGGAGGCCATCGCCAGGATGGCTCTCAGGATGCGGGCGTACGAGGTGACTATGAGTGAGAAGGGGACCATGATGAAGACCACGGTGGCTGTCATCACAGAGATCTCACTCCTGTGCTTGCCAGCACTCGCCAACCTCAGTACCGGCAGGATGTCACAGAGGAAGTGTGGGATGATCGGGTGCCTGGGGAAAGGCAGGGTGAAGATGAGGGAGGAGTGGGTGGTGGCCGTGACGAGGCCCATGAGCCAGGAGGTGCCCACCATGGCCACACAGGCCCGTTGGCTCATGAGGGTGGCGTAATGCAGGGGCCGGCAGATGGCGGCGTAGCGGTCATAGGCCATGGCTGTGAGCAGGCAGCACTCGGCGATGCCCAGGACTATGAAGACGTACATCTGGGTCGCGCAGCCCCAAAAGGAGATGGTCCGGGGCCCCTGGGAAGCAAGATCCACCAGAGTCCTGGGCGCGATGTCTGTGGTGTAGAGGAGCTCCACCACCGAGAGGTGGCACAGAAAGAAGTACATGGGCGAGCGTAGAGCAGGACTGGCCCGCGTGAGGAGGATGATCAGGGAATTGCCCAGCAAGGTGACCAGGTAGATCAGAAGCACTACCCAGAACAGGGGTCCCTGCAGGAGCCCGAGGTCGGAGAACCCCAGGAGGAGGAATGTAGGCAGGCTGGTTTGGTTGCCCTGAGACATCACTCCAGGCTGGAACCTGTGGGTGGCCCAGCCAAGAGGGAAACATTACTTAGGGACATCCAACATCTGGGTAATCAGGCAAAGCACTTTTCATGCAGTCCATATTAAAATCAAGCGGGGAGGAGTTGTATCTACTCCCCTGAAGGTGAACCTGGAGCGCACAGATATTAAACAATTTGGTGAAACAGTAAGGAAATGGCAGGACTGAGAACTTGAACCTGAGAGATCTGGCTTTTAACTCCAAGTTCTCTGTGTCTCTTAGTATCCCCAACGCTGCTGCCCTGTGGCTGGGGTCATCCTTCCACCTGCCGATAGGCACCCTGGGAGGCCAAGGTGATGGCTCAGGTTAGCTGAGTTCCTGTCACCACGTGGGAACGTATGTGGGCATTTGGGAAGGGTGAATCAGCAGATGGGAGCTCTCTCATTCTCTCTCTCTTTATCTTTCAAATGAAAAAAAAAAAAAAAAATCCAAAGCCCTTTGGGTTCTCATACAACTTGGAGGATATGGAACAGATCTGTTTTCAAATTCTCATAATTTTTTTCTTTTTTAAAATAATGAATTCATTTCATTCTTGATGATGTTTACATAGCTGAGAGCGATGCATGCTTATGTGGAACACTGGGGTGGGGAGGGTCAAGAAACGGTGGAAAGTGGGTGAGCAACTGCCTCCAATCTCCTTTGTTCTTCTGGTATCTGGGGAAAGTGGATACTAGTATTACCATTTTAATAAAAATATTAAAGAAACATTTGGACTGCTGATCACATCACTCCAGTCCTGTTCTCTTTCTTGTGTGTTGTCCTCAAGTTATTGTCCCTCTGGGAAGCCCGTTTTAAGCACTGCTACTTGGACTGCACAGACCATCTTGGCTCCTTGCTTTCCTTTTAGTGTCTGTTGTAGTCATTTTGCCGTGGAGTCACAGAATTCTTAATGATCTCCTCTTTTTCTTTTTCTTAAAAAAAGTTCTTGCATTACTCCATGGAATTTCCCCACTAATTTTAACAAACATTTCCCACACTCTTGCCATGGAGTTATTCCTGTTTTGGCACTACAGCTAATGATGCGAGCACTATCTCAGGGTGGAATATGTCTGCTTGCCTCCGTACACTTACTCCCTTGAGGGCAACTTTTCAGGTGTGGAATTGTCGGCCAACAGGATGGACACTTAGGTGCAATTTTTCCCACATCCTGTGTGTCTTTGGATGTCTCCGGCTGGACACAGTGGCCTTCTGTGTCCCTCGGCAAACCTGGCTTCTTCCTAGCCCTGTAACCTCACTATAGCATCTCCCTCTGCACCCACTCACCGTTGCCAGACCCCGACTACCATTCTCTCCCTAATGGAACTTGGCTGTGAGACACCATATCTATTGGGGATGAGAGGCCAATGTCTTATAGATCCTTTTGCTGCTCAGCTCCTGACTTCCAGGGGTCTGCTCCGACTCTGTCTTTTGTAGTTTCTTGCTCCTGCCATGTGTCCTGACAGAGTCAGGGCAGGCTTCAGAGGGACATGGGCTCTGAAGCCACTATCTCTTGTGCAACGCAGAGCAACAAGAGAAGGGTGGCAGTGACTGGTCCCTGGGGTGCAGACAGGGGCAGGCATTTCAAGAAGTCATTTTGAAATATGCTAAAGCACATTACCAAAAAGTGATCACCCTGGCTATTTTTTAAAAGGTTTTAAAATTTATTTTTATTGAAAAGTCAGACACAAAGACAGGAGAGACAGAGAAGATCTTCCATCTGCTGATTCATTGCCCAAGTGGCTACAATGGCCACAGATGAGCTGAGCTGAAGCCAGGAGTCAGGAGCCTCCTCTGGGTTTCCCACACGGGTACAGGGTCCCAAGTCTTTGGGCCATCCGTGACTGTTTTCCCAGGCTACAAGCAGAGAGCTGGATGGGAAGCAGGGCTGCCGGGACATGAACCGGTGCCCAAATGGGATCCTGGCACATGCAATGCAGACTTTAGTCACTAGGCTACCACGCCAGGCCCCACCTTGGCTATTTTTAAGTGTTCAGTTATGTTAAATATATTCACATCACTGTGTTGTCGACAGATCTATGGAACTAAAACTCCATACTTATGAAACAATTTCTGATTTCCACTTCCCATGGCACTTGGAAAAAATATGTGGTGTCTAAATAAACACAGAGAAAATCTTCCCCTATGCTTCCAATACACCAGGCAAGGCAGGTTGATAAGTTTGTCAGCTAATGGGCGTGTGAATGGAGCAGCTGGTGACTGTGGATGACTAGCTACTGGGACAGTGGACGAGACCATACATGTGTGGCCATACCTGTGAACTCTGAGTGCAGGAGATGACATCCCTCCTGGGAAGAATGGACCAGAAAACAGTCCATGAGGGCTAGATTTAACATCATGGGAGCTCTGTGGAGGCTGGGGAGGGGAGGAGGATAGTCCACAGAGTCCCATAGAGAGGTTTGGGGAGTGTGGCCAGACAACTGAATGTGTCCTTCTGTGAGTTGATTGTTACTGTTTTTGCCTAAAAAAACAGTAACAAGCTGTGCATTGGGCTGTGTGTGTGTGTGTGTGTGTTGCATGTGGTATGTGTGTGTGCGTGAATGTGTGTTGCATGTAGTGTGTGTGTGTGTGTGTGTGCACTGGGGAGACTGTAGCAGCAAAGGAGGATGTTGGTAGCTGCACCTGTGGCCTCTGGGAAGGAGACCATGAGCCTGAGAGACCCTGACATGATCAGTGTGGGGATTGTGATGTCGACCTGTTTGGACACCGCAGGCAGACACACAGATGTGCCTTACTCCCCTCCTTGACCCCTGTCCTGTTAGACACTTTAGAAGCATGTTGTCTCACAGTCGCTCCAGCCCTTACAGCAGATCTAATCACACATACAACACGTCCCCTACCTCTTCCCCTGCCCTTCTCCCTGTCCAACTGGGCTGGCTGTGTCAGGACCACAGCTCTGTAAAGCTGGTGGGGGAGATTCCTGGACTCTGTCCCTCTCATACCCTGGGCCAGGAGCGCCGAGTCTCCCAAGCCCTGAATGGCCTCAGATCTACCTCCTGCTCCTCTCCCCTCCCAGTCCTCAGCAGGGCCTGGCCAGTTCAGGGAAAGGCCCCCGGGCTGCCCAGAGCCGTGCGGGGCACTTACCCTGGGAAGATGACTGTACAGCGGCTGTGGGGCACAGGCGAAGCTCCGCTCTCCTCTCTCCCCTGCAGGTCACAGCCTCTGTGGTGCCCACACTCTAGCCATTGTGGTGCCTCTGCCCCTCCCTCTACCTCAGCCCTAGGGAGGTCCTGACCCTTGGGGTTTTCTTGTTTAACCCTGAACTGAGGTAATTCCACGGGCCAGCTAATCTTGCTCCACTCCCCAGTGCCTGCCATAGTCTCTGCCTCACCTTGAGCTCATTTCCTCGGTCAGCTGGTGACCCCCGCCCCCCTTTCCTGCACTGGGTTCTCTTTCCTGGTCACTGTCACCTTCCCACTCATGGTCACCTGGTTACAGAGAGGCTTTTTGGGAAAAGATACATTCACCTATTTATTTGAAAGGCAGAGTGAGAAGGAGAGAGAAAGAGAAAGAGAGAGCCAGAAAGAGAGGAGAGAGGCATGAGGGAAAGAAACAAGGAGAGAGAGAGAGAGAGAGAGAGAGAGAGAAAGAGAGAGAGAGAGAGAGAGAGAGAAATCTTCCATTTCTGGATCACTCCCCAAATGGTGATGACCAGAGCTAGGCTAATGTGAAGCCAGGAGCCAGGAGTTTCTTCCAGGTATTCTACATGAGTACAAGGTCCTTAAGTCTTGGAGCTGGCTGAGAAGTGGAGTATGTGAGACTTCAACTGGCATCCATATGGGATGTTGGCACTGCAGGTGGAGGCTTACCCTGTGATGCCACCACACTGACCCCCAATGGTCAAAAAAACATTTTTTTTTTTTTTAAATCTTGCTCCACATTTCAGCAGGGCTTGCCACATCAAGCCCCCTTGCTTTCCTGAGACACTTTATTTCACTCCCACAACTCCAAAACATGTGCCTTGTGTCTTGGCCTCTTCTGTACACCTCCCCTTGGGCATCTTAGGGGCATCTCAGACTCCCCACATCCCAAAACAAGATTGTGTTCTCTGCTCCCCCAGACCTCCCTGGTCAGTGACTGGTTTCTGAAACTGCCATAACTCTTCCTGTCCATTTTAACTGATTTCTTTACACCCTTTATTCATCTTAATATGCTCAGGAACTATGAGTTACAGACTGTCTTCTCAATGGCAGCTGTCTCTTGGTCTGTTGCCTTTGCCATAGCAACAGCAGGCACTACCGCTACCATGTCCACTTCAGCTATTGCTGCCTTTCTCTCCCTTAAAACCATGACAGGTGCTTCTCATTATTCCTTCCATCCAGTGGTTGCTACCTTAGATTCAGGTCTCAGGACCAAGTTCAGCTCATCAGAAAGATCTTGAGAGCCCGGCATGGTGGCTCAGTGGCTAACTCCTCACCTTGCACCCACCAGGATCTTATATGGGCACTAGTTTCTGTTCTAGTTGCTCCACCTCCATTCAGCTGTCTGCTTGTGGCCTGGGAAAGCAGACAAGGATAGCCCAAGGCTTTGGGATCCTGTGCCCGTGTGGGAGACCTGGAAGAGGTTCCTGGCTTTGGATTGGCTCCACTCTGGCTGTTGTGGCTACTTGGGAAATAAAGCAGCAGACAGAAGATCTTTCTCTCTGTATCTTCTCACTGTAAATATGCCTTCCCAGTAAAAAGAAACCAAATCTTAAAAAATCTTGAATTGCTCTGAATAAAGTAGCATTATACCCTATCTTATTCCACATCTTTCAATTTTGCATTGGACAGATAGAGAAGGGAGAGAGAGAGAGAGAGAGAGAGAGAGAGAGAGAGAGAGAGAAAGGTCTAGCCTGGGATGAAGCAGAAGCCGAGTCAGGAACTCAGTCCAGGTCTCCCATGTGTGTTGCAGGAACCAATCACTTGGACCTTACCGCCACCTCCCGGGTCTGTGTTGGCTGGAAGCCAGGGTCAGGAGCCATAGTTGTGTCTGGCACCCAGGCATGTGGGATGCAGCACTTAAACACTTACCCCAGAAGTACAGCATCTACTTGTTTGCAGATGTAGTGCACAGCTACTCCATTAGAAAGTATGCTCTGTGGGGACAGCTGTGTCATACAGCAAGCTAAGCTGCCGTTTGGGAAACCCATATCCCATATGGGTGTCCTGGTTGCAGTCTCCACTGCTTTGCTGCTGCAGCTTCTCAGGAATGCAGCTGGGAGGCAACAAATCACAGTTCATGTCCTTGGGCACTTTCCACCTGTGTGGGAGACCAGGATGGAGCTCTTGGCTTCTGGCTGCAGCCTGACTCAGCCCTGGCTGTTGCAGGCATTTGGGGAGTAAACCAGCTGATGAGAAACATCTCTCTTGCTCTCTATGCCTTTCAAGCAAATATAAATAGTATGCTTCATGGAAACAGGGCTAGGCTTGTTCATAGCTCATGTGTTAGAGTGCAGAAGAAGGTTGGCATGTTGTTTGGAAAAGATAACTTTTTTTCCCTGAAAAATTTATTTTTATCTGAGTAGATTTGCAGATAGAGGAGAGATCTTCCATTGGCTGGTTCACTCCTCAGATAGCTGCAGGGGCTGAAGCTGGGCTGGTCTGAAGCCAGGAGCATTAGGTCTGGAGCCTGGTGTAGGGGCCCATGGGCCCCTACTGTTTTCCCAAGTGCATTAGCAGGGTGCTGGATTGGAAGCAAAGCAGCCAGGACTTGAACCAGTGCCCATATCAAATGCTGGCACTGTAGACAGAGGCCTTTCCTTCTGTGTCACAGAACTGATTCTGAAAGAGTTACCTTTGATAGGTATTCTGGATTGCTCACTGAATTCTATTCCCATCTGTTGAAGTGCGCCTGACTGTCTCCTGGCATCTGGAAAGATAAAAACACATTTCCCACAGCCCTTTTACAACTCACCTTCCACACAGAAGCGGCTGCTCCTGTGTGAGATGTAGAGGCAGTGGAAGTGAGGCAGGGGCTGACTGTCGTTGGCTTGCCCCTGGCTCTCCTGACCAGGTGAGTTCGTGTTTCCGTGGCAGCAGCTGCGGCAGACACAGTACCAGAAGTGTCTAGAATAGCAGCCGCATCACAGAGCACGGAGAGAGGTGGAAGAAATATGATCCTGGGAGCTGGTACAATGGCACATCAGGATAATCCTCCACCTGTTAGTATTGCCATCTTGTATGGTATGGGCACTGGTTCGTGTCTGGCGACCCTGCTTCCCATGCAGCTCCCTGCTTGTGGTCTGGGAAAGCAGCAGGATGGCCCAAAGCCTTGGGACCCTGCACTTGCATGGGAGACCCAGAAGAAACTCCTGGATTTTCTTTGATTCAGCTCAGCTCTGGCTGTTGTGGCCATTTGGGAAGTGAACCAGTGGATGGAAGACCTCTCTCTTTCTCCTTCTCTCTCTGTAAAATCTGCCTTTCATATAAAAATAAAAAGTCTTTAAACAATGTGATTCTGCTTCCCCAGCGCCTCACTCGTGATCTGGGTGGTTACAGCAATTCCTTGGTGGGCCTGATTTACGGTGTTGTTCTAACGCTCATTCCAAGAGCCTTAGCCAAGCATTTGCTGTTCCAGTCACCCCATGCCTTGTGTTCTGTAAATTCATATCCATCTGAATTAAACACATCTCTGCTTGAACGAACCCAGATGGTATCCTGACGGCCACACTGATACAGCGCTTCACATCAGAAATGGTCGAAAGGGTGACATACTAGGCCTGATCATGGATTCTCAGTGTGCTGCAAGACGCAGAGGAACCAGATACCGTGAGAGGGCGAACACAGGAGGTCTTGACCTGCAGTCAAGAAACGGTCACATGTGTGATTACTTCTTGTCATCTGCAGTGTCTTGGAATGGTGACTCCTTAGAATAGCATTACAGTAGAGGGGTTAAGTTCTAGTTGGGTTGGGCTGTGGCTCATAATTTCTCTGGGCTGCTTAAAGAAATGGGCAGGTGGTGTTTTCTTTAGGTTTTCTGATAAAAAACATGAAACCCTTAGTTTTGCCGGGAGAACAGAGTAAAAGGGGGCTTTGGCTGATCCTGGCTGTGGTGCAGATCTTTTTGTCACTGTGGGAAATCTGAGAGCTGTGCTTGAGCTGGCGCAGTGAAGAGACACTGTTATTTGGAGAAAGAGCACCTTACTTGTTATTCGTGCTCGGGCCGGGGATATACTTCAGACCATGGGACACCAAGCGGCCATGTACCCTGTGTGGCCTTGGGTGACCCTGATGCTCTCTGATAGACAAAGCTGTGCACTCAAGCCTGGGTGTCACTGTCTTCAAGCAAAGAGGTGCAGATGAGGTATTGCCTGTACAAGTCCTAACGTCACGAGGATGTTCTGGGGTGGGAGTGGTCCCCATCCTGGGACATACAAATGTCCTTTCTTGCTAGAGCCTTGGAAGGAGATACTCCTCAGGACTGCTGAAGGAGGAGAAGTATTTAAGCTGTGATTACAGAGAACTCTGTGTAATCTGCTACAGCTGCCTAATGAAGGATTTCTTTGACTTTGTCTTCTGTGACTTTCTGCGAATTTTTATATTGGTCCTAATCGTCTTCTCTATTTGTGTGTTTTCTTCTCTAGGAATGTCTGTTCAGATTCTTTGTCAGTTTCAGTAATTTTAGTATTTTTTATGTATACAGTCATTTCAACAAACCATTTTATTTCTTCTTTTCATATTTGAATGTCTTTGCTTATTCTTGCTTTATTGCTATGGCTGGGCTTCCAGTATTATGGTGAGTAGAAGTGATAAGAGCTGACACCCTAGTGCTTTTCTTCATCTAGAGTAAAGCTTTCAACTTTTCACTACTATGATGTTAGGTGTAGGCTTGTCTCTTCACATAATTATTGTTTATTTTTGTTTATTTTTATTGGAAAGTCAGATTTTCAGAGAGAACGAGAGACCGAGAGACCTATCATTTGCTGATTCACTTCTCAAATGGCTGTAACTGCAGGAGCTGAGTTGGTCTGAAGCCAGAAGCTGGAAGCTTCTTTTGGGTCTCCCATGTGCATGCAGGGTCCCAAAGCTTTGGGCCAATCTTTGTTGCTATCCCAGGCCACAAGCAGGGAGCTGGATGGGAAATGGAGCAGCTGGGATACAAACTAGTGCCCATATGGGATGTGTGTGCTTGGAGGTAGAGGCTTAGCTAGTTGAGCCAACACACTGGCCCCTGTACAAAATTATTACATTGGGAGTTATACCAAACAGTTGTTGACTTGTCAAATGCTTTTCTGCATCTATGAAGATGATCATATCCTGAGGTTGGTATCATAGCTCAATTGGCTAACCTCTGCCTGCAAGTGTCAGCAACCCATATAGGTGCTTGTTTGTGTCCTGGTTGCTTCACTTCTGATCCAGCTTCCTTCTTGTGGCTTGGGAGGGCAGTGGAAGATGGCCCAAAGCCTCGGCACCTTGTATTCACTGGGAGACTTGGAAGAGGTTCCTGGCTTTGGATCTGCTCAACTCCAGCTGTTGGTGCCATTTGGGGAGTGAAGCAGCAGATGGAAGATCTGCATCTTTCCATTGTGCTGGCTCTGCTCCCATCAATTTAAATGGGGGAAAAATATGTGATACAGTCCCACTCTAAACCTCTAACCAATTTGCCTTCAAACATAACAAACACAGTTGAAGGTTACCGTGGACAATGAGTTGTCATTATGAGGGTGTAAAACTCCTATGGCATCGCACAATCATCAAGTAATGTGGTTCTGAACAAAAAGATGCAATGTACCAGAAAAAAAAACCCCAGATGCAATGTACCTATGGTACAGCTTCTTCTACACAGCAATACCCACCTGGTGCATTCCTTTCCGCAGTGCCTGCTTTAGCCTGGCTCTGTGTATGTAGACTGTCACCCGAGATTTTGACCACACAGTGTGCTGTGAATAGCCGGAGCTCCCAGAATGTAAACACAAAGTTTTATTATACAAACACCAGTTGAGGATGGCATATACTGAACATTGCTAACAGATACAGTAAAATTGCTTTTTATCAGAGACCAAGAGGAATTAATTTTTTTGCACCCTTTCATCTTAGAAGCCGTTGAAAATTTTCTCAGGAGAAGGAGAGACACTTGGTAATCTTGAAGCTGCTTGCGTGCAAGACACTTTTTAAAAATAGCAATGTATTTATTTTATTTTTAATGGTGTTTACATAGTTACGAAGGATGTGTGCCCATGTGGGCCAGGGATCAGGGTAGGGAGGGCTGAGGAATGGAAGAAAGTAGATGAGACAATTGTTTCTAATCTCCTTTCTTTTTACTGTATCTAGGGGAAGGGGAGCGAGAAGCGGAGGGCCACTCCCAGCAGCTTAACTGCACCAGTAGTGGGGAACGCGGGGCTGCCACCTCATGTCATCCCAGGGTCCCCGCTATGGAGCATACTATGAGGACACTGCTTAACTGGTTTTGATAGCTCTGAGGTGCTGTTGATTTCATTGTTTCAAGGTTAAGGAAATCTTTCCAAATTCCATTGGCTGACATAGAGTTCACCTTATAGTCTTCATTCACCCAAATGCTCACTACCAAGGCTTGCCCAGAAGAGCTGTCTAATTTGTTCTGCCCTCCATGGTACTAGATGTCCTCTATAGGCCTCAATGAACTGGTTTTCATGTTCCCTTTATGCAACTGGGCCTACCATCCACTGCACAGGCTTCAACAACAGAGGAGGCCCATTCTGACACATGCACTCCTTGGTCGGACCACAGATCCTGTGATTATTGTCGTGTTTGGAGTTCTGAGAGATCTCCACATGTTGGCGGGAGCTACCTCCTGTGTAGCCTGCTGATGCTGTGGCAAAGCCTGAACAGCCCACACTTACTCTGGCTCATGCATACACCAGTAGATATGGTCGCTTAGCTAGTCTGGGTCTCCCCCTAACCTGGTTGCCTAGTGGTCTGCCCCCAAACCTGACTCACACATTTGCTGGCAAGTATTGTAACTTGGCTTATTGGGGTTGATCCCAGCTTTGGTTCTTGTGCTCACCTGAAACTGTATCTAAGCAGACTCTAATCTGTGAGTACCCCTCTTCAGTGTTTGGTATTTTCTAAACAAACAAACACTCTGTTAGAGGGAGGTGTTAACTTACGTCGTGCTGGGACTCTGATTTCATTATGCGAAAATTTAAATCCTTTCAATAGTTTCTTAACTTAGTGTGTGTGATCTTGTATGAGCATAATAGCCCACTAGAGGGAGCTACCTACTTGTATGTATCATCTCAGGCTTACCAACTTCATGCCTTGAGAATTTAGTCTTTTCTACAGAAATATTGGCTAAATGCTATTGCCTGGATCTTCATGCCACTAATCTCACAGGGACCTCACACAGATGTTATTTTCACAGCTTAATAAGCTAGAAATGGAAGATGGAATAAATTTGTTAACTACTAATGTGACGTACTGGTACTAGGACCAACCTGCAAGTTGTTGACACAGTATTCAGGGCTTGCAATGCCAGCATTCTGTATCAGAGTGCCAGCTGGAGTCCCAGCTTCTCTACTTCTGATCCAGTTTCTCACTAAGGTGTCTGGGAAAGCAGCAGCAGTTACCCCAAGCACTAGGGTCCTGCCGTTCACTCAGGAGACACAGATGCAATTCCTGGCCAGGCTTCTACCTCATCCAGTTCGGGTTGTTACAGCCATTTGGGGAGTGAATGAGCAGATGGAAGCTTCATCTCTCTCTCTCTCTCCTCTCTCTCTCCTCTCTCTCTCTCTCTCTGTCTGTCTTTTGGCATTTAAAAAAAAATCAGAGTGATTTATCACTCAGAAAGGATTAGCCAGCATTTGAACCAAAAGTAAACATATACAGCAAATACACGCTGTGTCCTGGTTCAAGATCCAGGATCAGATCCAGGACCCAGGACCATTATTTTGGATCACAGAATGGCTTTCTGTAAGAATTGCCATTGGTTTTGTCAAATCAGGAGAGAGAGTCTGGTCTGTGTTCACCTGCCGTCATAGGCTGTAGGACGTTACCAAGATTGGTTGATAAGAGGTGAAAATAGCCGTAAGCCTCCTAGGATGAAGGGTGCCTTCCTCATGGCCTGTGGGAAGCCTGCACCTTGCTGTGTGCAGACTGAGGGACCAACTCCCCGGGCCCTGTGTCTGGGCCTGGCTTCATTTGGATATATTCCCAGGAGGCCTCCGTTGCCTTCTACACAGCCCCTCCATCAGAGGTGTGTAGTCACAGGAGAGGTGGCTGATGTGGGTGCCACAGAACGGAAGCTAATCGGTCAGGGCAGCAGGTGCCATGATGAAGTGAACCCTCAGAGTCTGCAGGCAAGCACGAGCAGGGTGCCTATCCTGGATAAGGGGCTTGCTGATGATGGTGGGGTACCTCTTGTAGGCCACGGTTGTGAGGAGTAAACCCTGTGGCTCCCAGGAGGATGTGGAAATAGTTTGGGTGATGCAGCCAGCAAAGCTAATGGTCCTGACACTTGTGGCAATGTTGAGTAGCATCTTGGGCACAAGCACCATCTAGAACCCTATTAAAATTATTTATTTTTATTGGAAAGGCAGATTTACAGAGAGAAGGAGAGACAGAGATCTGCCATCTGCTGCTTCACTCACTGAATAGCCACAGTGGACAGAGCTGAGCTGATCTGAAGCCAGGAACCTGGAGTTTCTTCTGGATCTCCCGCATGGATGCAGGGTCCCAAGACTTTGGGTCATCTTCTGTTACTTTCCCAGGCCATAAGCAGGGAGCCAGATTGGAAGTGAAGCAGCCAGGACACGAGCTGGTGTCCACATGGGATACTGGTGCCTTTGCAGCAAAGGATTACCCAGTGGAGCTGTCGCAGCAGCCCCTAGAACACTTCTAAGCAGGGCAGATTCTGGATGGGGAAATACGTAGGGGTCTGCAGACAGGTGCCCAGGAAGTCAAATGACAATCAGGCTAGTCTTCAGAGCGGTCACCAGGTGGGCAAGTGCAGGCAAATCGCCATCTAAAGCTCGTGGGTGTCTGCCAGGCCTCATTGTTATCTGTGGCTGTAAAAGATTATAGGTCCTTACAAACAAAAACTGAAGGGTCAATGAA
Organism: Ochotona princeps; assembly: GCF_030435755.1. Taxonomy (NCBI): domain Eukaryota; kingdom Metazoa; phylum Chordata; class Mammalia; order Lagomorpha; family Ochotonidae; genus Ochotona; species Ochotona princeps. The sequence goes on along the minus strand of NC_080846.1, from coordinate 15,889,481 downwards.
GTAATCACAGGAGGTGGTTAAGAACTTGCTTTGTTATAACGTATTGATTACTCAATGCTATGTCAATTAATTCTATAATGTTGTAAATTGTTGTTGATGTTGTGCTGGGGCTGCTAATTGATAGGGACAGTATTCTGCCAGCTCTACCTTCAGACCAGAGAAGGTCTCCCTAAGAAACTGTTGAATTTATCTGGACAATAAGATGCTGGACTCTATGATTGGTATATGATTGCAACAAAAGAATCTAGACTTAATTTGAACTGTAATACTGCAACTAGGTGGAGGAATCCACCAAGCGGGGGAGAGCACGGGAAGGGGGATGGGGGAATCCCAGAGCCTATGAATCTGTCACATAATGCAACGTAATTAATAATAATAATAAAAAGAAATCCTTATTGCTCAGAAAAAAAAGAAAAAAGACTATAGGTCTTTTGCTGAAGTACGGGCAAACAGGACCCCAAGAAATAAGGATGGAGAATGGCATTCCTTTGCCTTTGCTGCCCCCCACTGGATTCAGGGAGGTACAGCAAGAAATTTTGTAGGCTCCCGCTTGGGTCGAAGTCATCATTTTGATTCTCTAAAGAATTATGAGCGTCAGTGACTTTGGTCTCTCCTGTACTACTTTTTTCCCCCTAAAAATTTACTTATTTATTCATCTGAGAAGAGAGAAGCACAGATTTCACATCCACTCTTCAAATACCCAAGTGCCCACAATAGCCAGGGCTGGACCAGGCTGAAGCCTGGAGCCAGAAACTCAGTCTGGGTCTCCACATGGAAGTGATGGAGACGCAGTTACCAGCTCCTTGAGCCATCATTTGTTACCTGAAGGGCGAGCACCACCACGAAGCTGAATCAGGGTTTAGACCAGGTCCTCTCTCAGGGCATTGCATCCAAACTGGAGGCCTTTTCTTCTTTTCTTTCTTTCTTTTTAAAATTTATTTATTTTTACTGAAAGACAGATTTACAGAGAGAAGAAGATACAGGGAGAAAGCTCTTCCATCCACTGGTTTACTCCCCAAGTGTCCACAAAAGCCAGAGATGAGACAATCCAAAGCCAGCAACAAGGAGCTTCTTGGGTGCAGGGTCCTAAGGCTTTGGGCCGTCCTCTACTGCTTTCCCAGGCCACAAGCAGGGAGCTGGATGGGAAGTGGAGCAGCTGGGATATGAACTGGTCCCCACATGGGATCCCAGCAGATGCAGGGTGAGGACTTTAACCACACCAGCCTAGAGCGAGGAGCTTCTTCCTGGCTTTTCCTTTCCCTGTCTTTATTCTCCAGTTTCTTTCTAAGATTTATTTATTTTTGTTGGAAAGGCAGATATACAGAGAGGAGAGACAGAGAGGAAGATCTTCCGTCTGATGATTCACTCCCCAAGTGACCACAACGGCTGGTGCAGGGCCAATCCGAAGCCAGGAGCCTCTTTCGGGTCTCTCACGTGGGTGCAGGGTCCCAATGCTTTGGGACATCCTCGACTGCTTTCTCAGGCCACAGGCAGGGAGCTGGATGGGAAGTGGAGCTGCTGGGATTAGAATCGGCGCCCATATGGGATCCTGGTCGTTCAAGGCGAGGACCTTAACCACTACGCTATTGCATTGGGCCCTATTCTTCAGTTGTTTTTTTTTAAAGATTTATTTTATTGGAAAGGCAGAGATACAGAATACACACACACACACACACACACACACACACACGGACACAGAAAAAGAGAGAGAGAATGAGAGATGTGCTTGGTTGGGGCTCAAGCTGGGAGTCGGAACTCGACCTGAGGAAGGCCCGTTACACCTGCCTCCTGGGTCTGAATTGGCAGGAAGGTGTCAGGGGGTGACAACATCCCAACACGCTTCTTAACCACCAAGCCAAATGCTCGCCCCTCTGCTTGGTTATGGTATGTTGAGTTTGTATCTTACAACTGACTGAGTTTTTCTTTTATTTTTTTTTTTAAAGATTTATTCATTTTATTACAGCCAGATATACACAGAGGAGAGACAGAGAGGAAGATCTTCCGTCCGATGATTCACTCCTCAAGTGAGCTGCAACGGGCCGATGCGCGCCGATCTGAAGCCGGGAACCTGGAACCTCTTCCGGGTATCCCACGCGGGTGCAGGGTCCCAATGCATTGGGCCGTCCTCGACTGCTTTCCCAGGCCACAAGCAGGGAGCTGGATGGGAAGTGGAGCTGCAGGGATTAGAACCGGCGCCCATATGGGATCCCGGGGCTTTCAAGGCGAGGACTTTAGCCGCTAGGCCACGCCGCCGGGCCTTTCTTTTAATTTTTTTTTTTAGCTCTAATAATTTCTTTGGTAGAGTCTAGGGTTTACCAAAGATAGGATTATACCATAGTATAATTGTTAATATTATCATAGCTTACTTTATTATTATTATTTTTTCATTTAAAAATTTCAATGATATCGTTCCATAGGTTCAGAAATTTCCTCTCTCATTTCCACTCCCCATTGATTTCCTCTATATTACTACAATAATATAGTTCAGTCAAAACTTTATTATTATTTTTAAAAGATTTATTTTTTTGAGAGTCAAAGTTACAGAGAGATTTTCCACCCCGATTCACTCCGCAGAAGGCTGCAACTGCTGCAGTTCGGCTGATCCGAAGCCAGGAGCCAGGAGCTTCTTCCAGGTCTCCCACGTGCGTGCTGAGGACCAAGGACTTGAAGCATCCGTCACTGCTTCCCCAGGCCATAAGCAGGGAGCTGAATGTGGTGGCTTTGATATGGGAAGAGACAACATGTATGTCTGGCAGGAGTCAGATGAGTGTGTGATTTGGGGGCCCACCATGTAAAACTGGTTGTATTACAAAGATTTTATCGACTTGGGAGCTTTTCTGAAACTCTGGGATTTAATGTGCTGGCAGAGACCTTACTCTATCCCTGAGTTGGTTCTTTGAGCCTGTACCATGTGATGTCCAGTTGTGAGCGATGTGTGCACTATAGCTGTGTTACCCAGGGAGCTGACTAGAGAGACCGAGTGTGGTGGGTATGTTGGAAAGACCATGAGACTCAGTGGGAGATCTATTCCACAGGAGAGCCTACGGGTCACGCCTTTCACCAAGCAAGTGAGGGCCATGCTGCTGAGAGGTGCACTGGCATCACTCAGATTCAGCAATGGCTCTCCCTCAGAATGGATGACGGCAGAGAAGTGGTCAGTGAGCTGGGCTTGTTCGTATTCATGGGAAAGATGGGGCCTGAGTGATTAGCTGTGAAATCGTTTCAATTAGGCATGGCAAGTGAGGGAGCTGGAATTGCCACCATGATTGGCAAGGCCAGAAGGGCATCCCAAGGACCTTGATGTAGGAGTTTGTGGGGACAGTTCTAGCAACCTATGGCGTGGCATCCTTACCACTCCCATCCTGCTCTGGATCAACTTTACTTATACTCACATTCTAACTCTTCACTGATTCTCTTATCACCAAAATTGCCCAAGATTTCCCTTTACCTGGAGTCCAAATGATTTCCTGGTAGTAGTTTTCACTCTGATTTAAGAACTTAAATTAGATGCTCAAAAATATGCTTATGAGCATTCATGGAGTCTAACACTGTCTTTCATAGTAGGAAACAATTTCTGTAGGCAATTCCAGAAAGAGTCAGAGGGAGAAACTTCACAGGTAAAGTAGCTGGGGGTGGGCACTGGTGTAAGTGTTACAGCACCCGCAGCTTGCTTCGAAGGACCTGGACTGGATTCCTGGCTGCAGCTGCTGGCTTCAGCTTCTTGCTCGTGTGGAGTCAGGTAAGCAGCAGGTGATGGGATAGATTGTTCGGTTTTTCCAAACCACCTGGGAGACATGGATTGATCCTGACTTCAGCCCTGGTCAGGGGAGGGAACCATTACAGGCGTTTGAGTAGTGAGCTGGCAGATGGACACTCTGTTTCTGCCTTCCAATAAATAACTAAAAATTAAAAAGGAAAGACTATAAATGAAAACATATGAGAAGGTGATCTGGAATACATCTTTCTGGCATGATATCATGCGTAAACTTTTCCGAGAAGTAATTGGTCATTTCAGATGCAACGTGTGCGCAGCTTTCTGGTAATTACTGGTGAAACAAACAGACCCTCTTGGGAAGACAGATTATCACTCAGCTAATCACTGGTTTATGATGAACAAAACGCTTTTCCTGTAATTTTTTTGTATACAGTCTAACAATATTATATTCCTGCCTTCTCCACTCCATATTCCATCATTAGAAGTTATACACTAGAGAAAGTCCATGAACTGGCCACCTTTTGGTGCCTTTCTTTTGCTAGAAATTTTCCCCCTAGATTTGGCCAGACTCACACCCACATGCTTATATCTATACCCAAACACACAGAGAAAGAAGGAGCTCTTAGATGCTGGCCCACTCCTCAGCTGCCCACAACTGCTAGGGAGGAGGGGATTCCATCAGGCTGTCCTACGTGGGTGTCTGGAATGCAGTCATCTAAGCCAACAGTGCTCATTCCCAGGTTCCTGTGTTCATACTAATATGCGATCAGGAGTCAGGGCAAGGAAAAAACACATGGACCCTAGGAGGGACCCGACATCTTGACCATCATCTTAACTCTTCTGGGAGATGTCCTCTACTGCAGATTTGAAACAACATTTTGAAACATACTGCCGTGCAATCTGCATGAGAAGTTTCTGAACCAAAAAAGAGATCAGGAACTCATTTGCCAGTTGAAGCAGCCATATGAAGACATTTCAAAATTTTCATTTTATTTTGAGGCCATTAAACTAATGAAGATTCACTACTTTCTTGGCTACATCCTTGAAGGCTTGCTTTACTTGTTTGTTCCTTAGGGTGTAAATGAATGGGTTCAGTAGTGGGGCAATGGAGGTGTTGAGCACAGACACTCCTTTATTGAAGGCGACTCCTTCTTTTGCTGAAGGTTTGATGTACATGAAGATGCAGCTGCCGTAAGACAGGGAGATGACAATCATGTGGGAAGAACATGTGGAGAAGGCCTTTTTCCTTTGCTGTGTAGATGGGATCTTGAGAATGGTCCTGATGATGTGTGTGTAGGAGATGATGACCAGCACCAGGGTGACCACTAAGGTCACAATGGCTAGCAGGAAGTCAATGAGTTCAAGGAGGCTTGTGTCTGAGCAGGATATCTCTATGAGGGGCCCATAGTCACAGAAATGGTGATTGAGCACATTGGATGCACAGAAATCCAGCTGAGTGGTGAGGATGATTGGGAACAAGATGATGAGGAATCCTCCCAGCCAGGAGCCGAGGACCAGCTGGGTACAGAGCCTGGGGTTCATGATGGTCGTGTAGTGCAAGGGTTTGCAGATGGCCACGTAGCGGTCATAGGACATGGCAGCCAGGAGGTAATACTCAGTGGCCCCAATGAAAATAGCAAAGAAATACTGAGTGAAGCAGCCGGCAGAGCTGATGGTCTTATCTCCAGTTGAGATGCTGAAGAGCAGCCTGGGAGTGAAAGTGGTTGTAAAGGAGATTTCCAGGAAGGAGAAATTCCTGAGGAAGAAATACATGGGCGTCTGGAGGTGAGAGTCTGCTAGTGTGAGGACGATAATGATCAGGTTTCCGATGATGCTGAATATGTAGGCGAGGAAGAGAAATATGAAGATGACAGCCTGAATCTCTGGGATGTCTGTTAGTCCCAGCAGGATGAATCCAGGCCAGGTCTTGTTTTTCATCGTGAAGCCTGTTGACCCGGAAGCTGAGGAAGCTAGAAAGAGGGACGGGAAGGGAAGCGGAGCTGAGGAAGTGGGAAGGTGTGTTGTAGACTTCCCCTAAAATTTGTTCATTGGAATCCCTGAGCCTTTTGGAGCCAAAAAGAACTCTTTTTCTGCATTTCATGCCTCCAAGATCTATTTGCTGAAGTCCCCGCAGGGGGCTTTATTTCTCTTTACTTCTGAGATTTTCCCCTGAGAACTATCTTCCACATTTTTATTCTTAGCCCTTTGTTCTCACTGTTTTGTTTTCCTCTTGTGTGTATGAAATCCCTCTCCTCTTTTGCTGGTTCCTGTCACCTGGGTAATTGGGAATCTGCCGCGCCACTGCTCTCCCCGACATGTTGGGGACAACTGTTCCTGTGATTGCAGCAAATCCAGAGCGTGTCATTGCAAAAATCAACAACAACAACAACAACAACAACAAAGGAAGGAGGAAGGAAGGAAGGAAGGTGGCCATGAGTGCAGGAGGAAGGGTAAGGATGGGAAATATCATTGTGAAATGCATGATGTTTGGTCTCATGATATAAATGAAAATAAAAATTCTGGAATGTCCCTGTGCAAAGTACAGAAGACTTTCTCTTTTACTTTATGCCTATTATGATTACCTACAATTTGGTAAGCTATAGAGGTGGTTCTAGGCTCCAGCTGGATAATGAGGAAAGCGAGGCTTGGAGGCTGTGTAGTGTGCTCAGAGTCACACATGTAACAGCAGATGAGCTGAGCACCTAATAAATGTAAGCGCCTCACATGCTAAAGCCATGAAATGGTGAGAGGAGGAGAAACTACCAAAACACTGAAACATCCATGAGAGAATAGTAGACATCAACATTCAGACATCGGAGTCTGTTTGCATAGAAGGGTGACATTGATGAAGTATATATACTTACTTTTTTGGCTCTTAGAGAAGAGGGGAGTTTATCTTGTGATGCCACGTGGGAGTGAATCAAAACTGAGAAGTCAGGGCCTGACACGATAGCCTTGTGGCTAAATTGCCCACATATGGGCTGGTTTATGTGCTGGCTCTTCCATGTCTCATCCAGCTCTCTGCCTGTGGCCTGGGAAAGGAGTAGATGATGGCTCAGTGGCTGGAGGAAACTCCTGGCTCCTGGCTCCGAGCTGCAGATCGGCTCAGCTCCCCTGTTGCAGCCACTTGGGTAGTGAAACAGGGGACAGAAGATTTTTCTTTCTGTAGCTCTCTCTGTGTATCCATTTTTACAAAAAAAGAAAAAAATCTTTAAAAAAACAAACTGAGAAGTCAGATGGGAATGAAAGATAGAAAAAAAGGTAACATATTTCCTTTTTTAACACCTATTTATGTCCTGATTGCTTATACCAAACTTAGAATATTGGGGGTTAATTTGATAAGAAACACTTTGTAGCCATCTTTGGCTTAGAGGTCAAATTGGAACTGGGCTCACGTCTGTTGAGGATGCTGTCTTTTTGAAAGTAATTAAAGCATTAGAGACTGTTGCATTCTTCAAGGTCTAATTTAATCTGCAGGTTGGCTAAGGGAGTCTTTGAGATTTGATTGCAGTTTGAATGATACACATTTTATGTAAGTCACTCAACAGAGATATTGGGTGAATACCTTATTCTCTTGGGACCCAGGTCTGGACAAATTAATTGGTCTCTTTTCCTTTCTGAAAGTGACATTGGGAATTAAGTTTGAACAGGTGAGTAAAGAAGCTGTTGCAAACAGACCCATGAGAAAGCAGCCCCAAGGGCGTCGCTAACAGGATGAAAGTCTGTTGGGGATCTGAAGCAATGACAGTGACAGTAACACATGCAACTCCTCAAATTTCTGCAATGGCCAGGGCTGGGCCAGATGGACCCAGCAGCATCTTCTGGTCTCTCACACACGTCATGGGACACGGACTGGCCCCTCCTAAGCTGCATTTCCAGCTGCATTGCTGAACCTAAAGTGGAGCAGCTTGATTTGACTCTACACCCATATGTGATCTGGCAACACAGGCTTCACCCTCTCTACTCCACAGCACCAGCCAGATGTTAGTTACTTGAAGCTTTTACCTCACCAAACTCAAGAGGCCTCTTATGGACCATTACGTTCATGGCAGAAAGCCCTTCCTAAGACAATATCGTGAAACTTAAATAATGGAAAGATAATGCAAATATATTAATAAGCAAAGTTTCTTAGCAGGATCACCTTCTTATATATATTTTTCTTCCAGATAACTATGTTCCCAGCTCATCTTCTCAGTCTGCTTTTTCCAAAATAAGATGACTCTTCTTGTCACAAAGATTTGTCCGTTTCTAGCTCTTGAAAATAGAAAATAGTAGTACGTATTTTCACCATCTTATTGATTAAGAACATTTGATTTAGTTGTGAGTGTTGGAATAATAAGCAGCTATCATTGATTGAGAACATGCTATGTGTCAAACCTTATTGTTACTTTATATGATTCTTATGGTCACCCTTGAGAAAAATGGTGTAGAGTGTTGATGTTTGGAGAAGTTGATGAATCACCTAAAATTACACATCCGGTAAACCATGGAGCCAGGATGCTGACTCTGGGCCACCTGCCTCTGGAGTTTGCGTGACTGTGTTGATTCTCTGTATTCACCCAGGCACAGAGCAGTGTTTGGGGGCTGGTGTTGTGGCTTAATAAGTTAAGGACCATATGGGTGCCAGTTCACCTGCAAGTTGCTCTACTTTTTTTAAAATTTTACTTCTATGACACAATTCTACAGGCTCTGGGATTTCCCTTAACCCCTCCCCAAGCCCTCCTCCCCATATTGATTTTCTATACGTAATTACAATAATCTAGTTCATAAACCGTCATAATTCCATCATTGGGGACATGGACCATGCAGACAGTCCAGCATCCTATTATCAAGATAAATTTAACAGTTTCATTGGGAGTTCATCTTTGGTCTGAAAGTAGAGATGGCAGAATATCCTCACATCTAGATATGATAGTCTCAAATAAACAGTTATTATACATCCCTTAAATGAAAAGCCACAATATAAAATAAACAACAGGAAAAAAATGGAAATTTACCACACCATGAAGTTAAGTAACATGATACTGAATGACTAATTTGTTAGAAAGCAGTTGCTCTACTTTTGATGCAACTCCCTGCTAATGACCGGACAAAGTAGTGGAAGATGGCCCAGGCCCTGGGCCTCTGCACCCGCCTGATAGACCTGAACTAAGCTCTTGTCTCCTGGCTTTGGTCTGGCCCATCCCTGACTGCAGAGGACTGTTGTGGGAGTGAACCAACTGATGGGAGATCTTCTCTCACTCTGTCTTTTCTTCTTTGTGACTTTGTCTTCTAGATAAATAAATAAATCTTTTTAAAAAAGGGCATCATTTCCCTCAAGCATTGTCAACTATAAAGATTCCTTTGGGCTTCTTCATAGTATTCTGATGCTTTAAAATTTTCCAGGGATCCTGGGTGTTTGATTTTATTGCTCCCAAGAAAATCCTGTTCTCTAGGCTGTTGGGAATAAAGCCATTGTGCCTATCATCTGAATGTCTAGTCTCTGGCATTTCCTGGTAATTAATTTTTGTTTTTGGTGAGTAACTGTAAATTATCATTTCATACCTCACATTCATATTCTACATTAAGCTATAATAATTTTGCATCAGCAATTTCACAACGCCATTTGGTTTAACTTTGTAACTGTAAAAAAGTTGAAACAATTTAAACTTATGTCAACAGGGAAATTAACAATTTTAGATATTGAAAGCTCTGGCATATCCAGTTAATAGGCCAACAAAAATGAAGATCTATAGAAAATTCACTTGGAAAGGTGTATTTGATAATACTGTTATGCAAAGGTAAGCTTCTGAGCAATAGTAAATGATCCCATTGACTTAAAATGCATCTTTATATCTAGAAGGCAGTTTTAAAAACTCATGGAGAGGAATTAAAAGACAAGTTCATTTTGGTGCAAAAATTTTGAAATCCAGGAATAATTTTTTTTGTAATATGCATTTCCAGTGAACTTTTTCGAGATCCCTGTATCAATAGCTACATATCTATCTATGTATATTTAACATATGATATAAGAGTATGTATTTTATGTGCATAGTCACATAGATCTGGAAACAAATTGTTAACAGTAATTGCTTTCATGAAGTTAGATGGCAAGTGGAGAACATCTCTTTTTACTTGTGACTTTTTTTTATAAGAACATAGTAAAACAAGCCTATATTATTATTTTTTTATCTTAGCATGAGGAATTTCCCCTTCTACCCTTCCCACTGTTTTTTTTTTTTTAGAATTTCATGCTCTATAATCACAAAACTATAAGATTGATAGGATTGTTAGGCGAGAATATACTTACACTTGATTTTCTGGGAAAATGCCTTGGACATTACAACTGAGACATCAGAGATGATGTATAAAAGATGGTGTGAAGTTTAACTTATTTGCTTCCCACCAGTTCTTGTTGATGCAGTTGTTCATAAATTTAGGAAAACCTGGCAACTTCTACCTGTCTTGCTGTGTATCAGTTTAGCTGTCATTGGCCATTTCTTATTTCTGCATTAATTTAAATGCACCCTGGATTGTAAGTAATCTTTCCAGATGTGACTTATGTAAATTATGCATATTTGTTGTTAACAAAACCCTAGGAAACACTCTGTCTTCAGACTTATTTCCTCTGTTCTGGATCTTTTGAGCATGCATACGTACTTCTTTGTTGATTTTCTAACAGATTGAAATGCATTTTGATATCCTATTTAAAAGAGACATAACCCATGGAGGAAAGAAAGAAAAAAAAAATCCTAGGAGACCTATGTTCAGAACATGCTAATGAACCCTATGTGGTAAGAACTCTTGAATTGAATTTTTAATAGGAGATTGGGGACGAAGTCCAAAGAGACTCTGAAGAAGCTAACAGGAAAACATTGGTGTAACACCAAAGCCTTATGGAAACTGTGGTAATAATAAAAGTCCGAAAATAATCACAGGCCATGTAGCAGTTTTTGAGCACTTGTGTAGTATGCAAAAATTTTGTCCAATTCTTTGACTTCCAAATAAATATTTGAAAGGGAGAATAATTTAGAGAAGAAGAGACAGGGAGGTCGACTAGATCACCCCCAATGGCCTCAATGGCTGAAGCTGAGAAGACTGGGAGCTAGGAACCTCTTCCAAGTCTTCCACATGGGTACAGAGGCCCAAGGGCATGAGCCATCCTCTGTTGACCTCCTAGGCCATAAGCAGGGAGCTGGCTCAAAAGTGAAGCAGCTGGGAAATGAACCATTGCCCATATTGAATGCCAGTGCTACAGTTGGAGGCTTAATCTACTAGGCCACAGTGTCGACCCCAAATAAAGCTTTTAAAATGCATTTTAAACACCCAACTGATCAAACATCAGAGCTTGGCCTAGATAATTTTTTCCTTTTTGTCTAGATTACCTTAAACATGGTTAGAACACTAATTTTAGCCTATGGATGAGAAGAATTATTGAATATAGTTTCTAGTAAACTGAGTAGCTGATAATAATTTATTGAATCCTGTACTGAAAGTGCAAAACAGGAAAGTTGTAGGGGACTCATCATTAAAGTGCACAAATGAGAGCCCAGTGTGATGGTTTGGTAGCTAAATTCTTGCTTTGTACACACTAGGATTCCATACTGGCATCAGTTAGTGTCCTAGCTGCTCCACTTCCCATCCACCTCCCTGCTTGTGGCCTGAGTAATCAGTAGAGGGTGACCCAAAGCCTTGGGACCCTGCACCCACAAGGGAGACTTGGAAGAAAATTCAGGTTCCTGACTTCGGTTTGGTCCAGCTCTGGTCATTGTAGCCACTTGGGTAGTGAACCACTGGAAGGATGATCTTTCTGTCTCTCCTTTTCTCTGTGAATTTGTCTTTCTAATAAAAATAAAATCAATTTAAAAAAAATTCACAGTTGAAAGCTTCCACTACAATATAAACAATATAACAGCTCCTTGACTTAATTTTAATATACAATATAAACAATATAACAGCTCCTTGACTTAATTTTAATAGAAAGAAAGACGATTAGTTCCTTTTAATAGGTTCTAAGTACAAAAGACAAGTTGACGGTGAACACATTGTGCTTAGTGATGTGTGTCTCACAGACGTCTGGAAATATTGCTGAAAAGTCTGATTCTGATCTTAATATATTTACCTATGAATCTCCCTGAATAAAAGAAGCTAGCTCTTAGAAAGATGTTAAACACAGTAAAGTTTAACAAGACTTCAGTCGTTAGGCCACACCACCGGGCCCTATATTTTTGACAATCTTTACATAGTTAATTAGGGTAAAAAGGTACAAGGGCTATAGGAATGTGGGTAAGACTATTATTTCCATATTATTTCCTTCATATATCTGAGGTAAAGGGGATATTGAGGGAGAAGCCCCACCCAGCCTCCCACCCACCCCAGGTCCCGGATGTGGGGCATGCTCTGAGGGTCTTGCTCAAGTGGTTTGATAGTTCAACAGTTCTGAATTGCTGCCACTCTCGCCACTCCAAGCACAATGAGGTCTTTGAAGAATCCACTGATTGACATGGTCCATCATAGAGTCTCCATTTGTCCAGTATTTCGCTGCCAACATATAGCTGAGGTGGTTGATTGACCTCTTCTGTCTTCCGTCTTTTTTGGTTAGGGTTCTAAGTCTGCCATTTCAATTGGGGAGATCCCCAAAGAAACTTTGAGGTGTTCCCAGACCAGATTCTTGAATGTACTAGCAGGTACAGGGCCCGCCACAGTCCATCGCCCCGATCAGCTGGTGGTTGCAATTGCTGGATTGGTTCTGCTTTCAGCCCCGACTTCCACTGGAACCAATGGGTGTTGCATTCCAGCCTGATTCTACCCAGCACATACTTGGCCCTCGCATAAACCAGTAGGAGCTGCAGCTCAGTCAGAGTGACCCACAATAACCCCCACCAGGCCCGCCCCTGCCCTGGTTTTCCAGTATGTGCAGCAGACTAGTCCAGTCTGTCCCACATCCCATTCGGCTCTCGTACATGTTGATGGGCATTGAAGCTTAGTTCCATCTAACCAGCTCAACTATCCAGCCCTCACGGATATTGTTGAGTGCCTCTCTGTCTAGCCACCCCAGCCCCTGTCCTAGTTTTTGTGCCCTCCCGCAGGAGTGGTAACCCAAGAGGGAGGAGCTCACTATTTTCCTCCCAGGGCTCTCTCACTCCTGTATTATGCACTCTCCAGGTGGTTCTGTGGTTTGACTTGACTGAATTAGCCCCCAGTGCCAGCTTCTGCCAGCTGAGGCTGTGGCTAAGCTCAAACAACCCTCATCCACTCTAATTGTGGATTACACCAGTAGGAATAATCCGCCCAGCCTGGCTTTTACCTGATCTAGTCCACATGAGGCGCACAGGTGTTGTAGCCCTGCTTAGTCTGGTCTGCCCCCATCCCAGCTCGCGCTCTCCAGTGAGAATAGCTGTCCAGCAAGGGAACCTTCCCTGATTCCCCTGCCGGCTCTGCCCCCTTCCTTCCTGGTTTTTACACGTGCTGGTTGGGCGCAGTGGTCACATCCGGTACAAGCAGCCTCACCCTGGCACCCTGTATTGTGTCCTGGTTTTTGTCACGACCGAACCCGGCCCGACCCACACTCTCTTCTGGTGCTTGAATTTGCCAGTGGATGACGTGAACTGATTCAGCCTGGTTTGCCCCCGACCCATGCCAAATGTATGCCAGTGGGAAACTTTCCATGGCCTATTCTGGGCTGTTTCCTATCATGCTTCTTGTGCTTACCTGCAGGGTCTGTGTCCTGCCAGAGGAGTTGCCCAGGCTCCTCCAACAGAACCCCTCCCAGTGCCAGATTTTGCGCATACCAGGGGGTCCATGAGCCAGCTCTACTCAGTTCACCTCCTGTCTTAGCAGGAACAGTGGCTTTTCCTGATTGGCCTTCAACCCAAGCTGGTTCTTGCTGTTGGATGGTTCAGCCCAGCCATGGCTCGTCCATACCCACATACTGTTCACACATGGTTCTGTAGGGTTTGAGACCCAGCCTAGTCAGTCCCACATCTACTCTGGTTCTCCAGGACACCAGATGGTGTTCGGGTCTGGCCCAGCTCGGTGCGTCCAGTCCCAGTCTTGTGACTAATTCTTATTTTCATTTATCTACTCTTAAAATTCCATTTTTACAATTTTTTAACTATTAAGGTCCTACTCACCAGTACTTCATTGTAGTCTGATCTCTTACTCAACTCCCCAAATTCATGTTTACTAAAAAACTGGTCAAGATTAACACAGAAATTCCAATAAACAGATCTCATACTTTCATGTTTTATATTAATGACTATAGCATTTCATATGACCAATGATTTATTCTTTTTGAGATAGTCTCTTTTCAAGGGCCCGGCGGCGTGGCCTAGTAGCTAAAGTCATCGCCTTGAATGCCCCGGGATCCCATATGGGCTGCCAGTTCTAATCCTGGCAGCTCTACTTCCCATTCAGCTCCCTGCTTGTGGCCTTGGAAAGCAGTCGAGGACGGCCCAATGCATTGGGACACTGCACCCGTGTGGGAGACCTGGAAGAGGTTCCAGGTTCCCGGTTTCAGATCGGCGTGCACTGGCCCGTTGCGGCTCACTTGGGGAGTGAATCATCGGACGGAAGATCTTCCTCTCTGTCTCTCCTCTCTGTATATTTGACTTTGTAATGAAATAAATAAATCTTTAAAAAAAAATAAAAAAAAGAATTCCATAGATCTGTTACCTTTACAGTTACTCAACTTCCACCTCTTCCGTTAAGTTTTTTAAAAAACATTTATTTAATTTTATTATAAAGTCAGATATATATGTATATGTATATATGTATATGTATATATATCTGACTTTATAATATATAAGATGTATAAGACTCTATAATATATGGGATGTATATATACATCTGACTTTATAATAAAATATATATATTATATATAAATATAAATAAATATAAATATATAGGAGGAGAGACAAAGAGGAAGATTTTCCTTCCGATGATTCACTTCCCAAGTGGCTGCAATGGCTGGAGCTGCCCCAATCCGAAGCCAGGAGCCAGGAGCAGGATCCCAAGGCTTTGGGCCATCCTCAACTGCTTTCCCAGACCACAAGCAGGGAACTGGATGGGTAGTGGAGCTGCTGGAATTAGAACTGGTGCCCATATGGGGTCCTGGCATGTGTAAGGTGAGGACTTTAGCCACTAGGCTAACACTCTGGGCCCTCTTCTGTTAAATTTTTGAGGCATTCTTTGAGTTTACTTTGGGAACCTCTTTCCTGAATGCTTGTATTTGTAACTTTCTTTAGCCTCACATCATCAGATACTTTCTATTTATTGTGTCTCACAAGATCCATAGATTTGGTCCCAAATCTAATGCCTTGACATTATGAGAATTAATTTATATCACTGAAGAATTTAACTTAATTCAAAATGATCATTATCACAGTTTTTTTTCTGAAACCTTTATTTTGATTGAAATTAAACATTCACATTTATTTAGTTTCTTTGGATTGAAATTCTGTGCTTCCATCCACAATGTTCTTTCTATCCAAATTTCTTCCTCTGATTTTGCTTTTTATCTTATTCTTGTTAATATCCCATTTAAGTGTCATCAACTCTGAAAACACATGAATTGCCCAATTGAGTAACTCAGTTGCTTTTTTCAGTTATAGCACATTGTTAATTTTCTTATATTAATACTTAACAGGGTGTAAACTTATTTCCAAGTAGAAATTGACTGGAATTTAAACCTTTTTTTGCGTGCCAGATAACTAGCAGAGCTTGGCACCTGTTACAGAATTAAGGTTTTAATTCTTAAGTTCTTTAAAGATGTATGAGTTTTTTGACTGTAATCTGGAAAGCTTGTTTGACCTGTTGGTTCCTTAGGGTGTAAATGAAGGGGTTCAGCAACGGGGCCACAGAAGTGATGAGTATAGCAACTCCTTTGTTGAAGGAGCTGTTGTTTTCTTTTGCTGAGGGTTTAACATACATGAAGATGCAGCTTCCATAAGAGATGAAGATGACAATCATGTGGGAAGAGCAGGTGGAAAATGCTCTTGACCGTTGCTGGGCAGAGGGGATCTTCAGAATGGTGCTGATGATGGATATATAGGAGAGAGCCACCAGCAGCAGGGTGACTAACAGGGTCACAGACGACACCAGGAAGACAACCTTCTCTACCAGGTGTGTGTCTGAACAGGAGACTTCTCGAAGAGGCTCAAAGTCACAGAAGTAATGATTCAGCTTGTTGGATGCACAAAAGTCCTGCTGACTCATTATAGTGATTGGTGGTATAATAGCTATTAACCCACCAAGCCAAGAGCTGAGAACCAGACTAACGCAGACTCTGCTGCTCATGATCATTGTGTAATGCAGGGGTTTGCAGATGGCCACGTAGCGATCGTAGGACATGGCAGCCAGAAGATAAAACTCTGTTGCCCCTAAGAATATTGCAAAGAAATACTGAGTAAAGCAGCCAGCAAAACTGATCCTCTTGTTTCCTGTAGTGATACTGATCAGGACCCTGGGGATGAAGATGTTTACGAAAGAAATTTCCAAAAAGGAGAAGTTCTGGAGGAAGAAGTACATGGGGGTCTGAAGATGGGAGTCTATAGAGGTGAGGACGAGAATAGTCAAGTTCCCAATCATGCTGAACAAGTAGGACAGGAAAAGAAAGGTGAAAACGACCACCTGGAGTTCAGGGACGTCTGTGAAACCCAGCAGGATGAACTCAGTTAGTATGGTTTTATTTCTCATTGCTGAAAAACAGTGTGTGTGAAGGTAAAAAAGAAAGTAGTAGAAGATGAGAAAGGAAAAGGGACTCTGAACTAGGTAGATGAAATCAGAAAAGAACGAGGGCATGGGGCATGACAGTTTTCTCTGGTGATGTGATCCAGACCAGTGGTCTATCTAGATGGTATTTGATCCTGTCCGTGCTATATGTCTTATGTAGGAAGGTTCTTGTCGTTATTTCTCCGCATGATACTCCCAGAGCCAGCATGAAGCAAGGGTCTTCTCAGCAGATGATATTCAAAAGTTTATGGAATGAGTTAATAAAGACCATGCCCCCAGCTGCTACCTTCTTCCAAAATAGTTACAGCTCTTTTCACTCAGGACTACTGCACTATTTCATTTGTCTTCAGAATTGCCTTTTGTTTTGGTCTCTCCTGATTTTTTTTTTTTGCTGTGAATTTTCAGATAATTATAGCAATTGTTCTTCCTTATGGTTCAATACCTTTGACATAAAAAAGTCAGCTCCTCACTCCTTTCCAGTGAATTCTCCAAGCTTCCTTTACTAAGTAGGTCTCTTCGAGTTCAAGGATTTATGCCTTAGCATTAGGCCATTGCGATTTCTGAATCATTCTGCAAACCTGTTTTACGAATCAGGAAGCATTAGATTTCAGTAACAAGCATTTGTTTACTCAAATGTGTTCAGACTCTTTAGCTACAGAATTTTGCTATCCCGTATGGAGATTCTACCACATTCTAAAGAAATCCTAGGAGTCTTAGAATATTTAAAGTAGGAGTTCTTAACCCAAATCTATTTATTCATAGATTAAATCTACTATTCTATAAACATACTAACTCATTTTGTAAAAATTGTGTGGGTATATGAATTTTATGGAGCAGGTATCTAAAAATATGATCCAGGGCTTTCTAGGAAGCTGCCTGGTTGAGCTCTTGGGCACTTAACATCTCCACTTACTTGTGACCTCATATGAGTACAGTCACATGATCTGGGAACATCCTCATTGATTTATTTAAGCTGTTTTCTAGTTAGTGTTTTTATAAACATTTATAAGCAAGAATATTCTAGAATTTTGACTATAATTTGTTCTACATTCTATTATATATGCGTATATATATTTGGCAAACATGTATATTTTACTGACATAAAAGTTTTACAAAACATTCCTTTTATACTGTATATGATATAATCTTATATATAATCTTATTCTAGGTAAAAATGTTTTTAAAATGTTCACTGTTGTCAAGTGAATTGATGTCAAGCCTCTTAGAGGGTTGCAGCCCATCATTGGATCATCGTTGGATCAAGAAAAGATGCGCAAGCTTTCAATGCTCTTGTCTTTGTGGTTACCAACCTGAAGTCTTCAGGGAGTACTTGAATATTCCCATTCATATCGTTTTCAAGCCTCTCCAACACAGAGAAATGGAATTCATAAAATCACCCGCAGGGAATCAGCTTCTTCAAGTGACTGTTCAAATAACTACTAGAACAGTTTCATCCTAGGACACATAACTATAAAATAGTATAAAATGATTGCATTTTGTTTATTTTTTGTCTCATTCTGTGTTTCATAGAAATGCATAATTCTGGTCTCCTCTTCTGCTTCAGTTCCTGTCCCTTGTCTGTCTAGTTCCCCTCTGTTCTGATCTCTGCTGTGTGACTAATTCAGGCTTCAATGAGGCTGTGTAGAGTTTCTTTTTTCTTCTTTTTCTCTTTTTGGTAGGGTGGCTTACTTCCACATGCTTACTCATATTTTGGAACAACTCAGATATCAAACTGTGTTGATACTTTCCATTCATTTTTACTTTACAAAATAGTCATTCATAGCTTATTTTAAACCAGAAGCAAAACTTTGAAAAAAAGGTTTTGAGTGGAATCAGGTCATAGAATTTGTCTTTTCTAATATCCAGTGAAAGTAAACATAAAAATGAAAATTACAACAGGAAGAAAAAGAAGTCACAGAAACTATCAAAGAGAGAGAAAGCAGACTTGTGTCATTATCTTAATGTGTCAAGTGAGAGAATAAGCCACAGATTCTGTTTATGGAAGTGAGAAGCTCTGAATTTTGACTCTAGAAACTAGCAATAACTTCTAGAAAATGGACACGTAAAAAAATCTTGAGAATTTTCTTCTCATTTCAAGAATAGCAGGCTACATATGTATTCTTTTAATTTCTTCTTGCCAAAGGATGAATACTGTAACAGTTACAGTTGAAATATAAATGAAAAAAGGGCGGAGAATTAAAATTACTCATACCTTGAGAGAAGTGTTGTCTCCACTGACTGATTCTTGGGTATCAGGCCCCTGCACTAATTACAGCTTTGATGGATGTATAACCTCTGGGGCTCCACACCGAAGAGCAATGGCAGTAATACATTTCCTTTAACACAGTGCTGGTAGTTGCACTTCCGTTCTGAAAACTTCTCAACCAACTCCATAGTTTGTTTTTCTCTAAATTTTTATGCTTTACTTTCTGAAATAAGTCACATGTTTTGCTTCTTTTATGTATTTATTTACTTATATTCATTTTCTTGGAAAGGCAGATGTCCAGAGAGGAGAGACAGAAAGATATGCTGTCCGCTGGTTCACTTCCCAAGTGGTCTCAATGGCTGGAGCTGAGCTGATCCAAAGCCAGGAGTTTCTTCTTGGTCTCCCAGGTGGGTGCAGGGTCCCAAGGCTTTGGGCCATCCTCCACTGCTTTCCCAGGCCACAAGCAGGGAGCTGGATGGGAGTGGAGCAGCTGGGACACAAACCATCACCCACATGGGATTCTGGCAGTTGCAAGACAAGGATTTAATCACCATGCTATTGTGCCAGGCCAATGTTTAGCATCTTAAATTTCAAATCTTTTCTGGAAAAAGAGTTAATTCTTTTCAGCTGTTACAGTTGTTCATTAACCTTATGTGATAACACTGACTGCATTATTTCATTTTTGGTAAATTTGTCATATGAAATTACAACTTACTTTCCTCTTTCACTCTAGACTTCCTAGATTTCACTTCTAGATTTCTTGAAATTCGGACATGTACTTTTCACAGGCTAGTTTGACATTTGAAAGACGCTGGACATTCAATTCAAACTTAGTAAGAGAAGTATTTATCACAGACACATATTCTGTATATATTTTAAAATGTCACCATCTTCTTGATGATATCCTTGAAGGCTTGCTTTACTTGCTGATTTCTTAGAGTATAAATAAAAGGGTTCAACAAGGGGGTGACTGAAGTAATGAGAACAGCTATTCCTTTGTTGAAAGCACCCCCTTCTTTTGCAGAGGGATTAATGTACATGAACATGCGGCTGCCGTAAGAGAGGGAGATGACAATCATATGGGAGGAGCAAGTGGAAAACGCCTTCGTCCTCTGCTAGGCAGAAGGGAGCCTCAGAATGGTCCTGATGATGTATATGTAAGAAAGTGCTACAAGTACCAGAGTCACCACCAGAGTCACGATGGCCAGGAAGATGACCATGAACTCCAGGAGGCTTGTGTCTGAGCAGGCGAGCTCCATGAGGGGCCCATAGTCACAGTAATAGTGATTCAGGACATTGGAAGCACAGAAGTCTACTCGGCTCATCAGTATGATTGGTGGCAATACGGCTAGGAATCCTCCCAGCCAGGAGCAGAGCATGAGTTGTATGCAGACTCTGCTGCTCAGAAGGGTTAGGTAATGCAGGGGCTTGCAGATGGCTACGTAGCGATCACAGGACATCGATGCCAGCAGGTAAAACTCAGTTGCTCCGAGAAATAGAGCAAAAAAAATACTGAGTCAAGCAGCCAGAAAAGCTAATGACTTTATTACCTGTGGTCATGCTGGAAAGAAATCTGGGAATGAAAATGGATGTGAAGGAAATTTCTAAGAAGGAGAAATTCCGGAGGAAGAAATACATTGGAGTTTGGAGGTTGGGGTCTAGAAGCATGAGAGTGATAATGGTCAGATTTCCCAGGACACTTAGCATGTAAGTGAGAAAGAGAAAGATGAATATCACTACCTGGAGTTCAGGCTGATTTGTGAGACCCAACAGAATGAACTCCGGAAACACGGTCCTATTTTGCATTCTTCACATACAGTAGGTCTAAGGAGAAAAGTGCGAACAATAAAAACTGAAGAATTTCTTAAAGTAGGAGAGTGAAATGTTATTTTAACTAACAGGATCTGGTGATATGTGACTTTTCTCAGTTGATCCAAAGTATCCCACTGGACTGCTTTGGATTCCACAGAAACTCACATCATAAGTGACCTGTTAAAGTTTATTTGTCTTTTCAAGTTGATTTATTCCTTGAAATTTAACACAATATTTTGCAATATTGTGCAATATATAACACACTATTTTGCAATAGTCACTCAACATTGTTTTCATTACCAGAAGAATAAATTTTGAATTCTATTATTTCCTTTCAATTTTTTTTTTCTGAAATGTCTACATTAAAAATACTTTCCTTTGGGGTCCCGGCGTGGTGGCCTAGCGGCTAGAGTCCTTACCTGGAATGCGCCGGGATCCCATATGGGCGCCGATTCTAGTCCCGGCAGCTGCACTCTCCACCCAGCTCCCAGCTTGCGGCCTGGGAAAGCCTTGGGACCCTGCACCCTGTGGGAGACCCAGAAGAGGCTCCTGGCTTTGGATTGGCTCAGCTTCAGCCATTGTGACTGCCTGGGGAGTGAATCAATGGATGGAAGATTTTCCTTTCTGTATATCTGTCTTGGCAATAAAAATAAATAAGTCTTAGGAAAAACCACTTTCCTTTGAAAGTTAGTCTCTCCCACTTCTCTGCTCTGGGTGGGAATATCTTGGGATGATTCTGTTTTCCCTGCTTTCCTGTTTCTTTTCCTTTCCTGTACTATTCAGTGCACCACAGAAGCTGCTGAAGGTTCTCGTGTCTGTTACTGTCCACATAACTAACATCCCTAGCTCAGAAACAAGGAGGTGTTACCCCATGCAGGCTATACCAAAGACAATGTCATTTTATATCATGGCCTTTCCCTCTACATAAAAAAAATCTCTGGCACCAATAAGTCATATTAATGAATATTTCTCCTAGGTTTCTTGGCCACAAGGAGAGTCTGTGAGGCAGTGAGATGGAAGACACCTTTGAGAAGAGGAATTTTGAGTGGGTCATAGGAGACAATGCACAGTGGGATTTTGTTCAAAGTTTTAAGCAGTCCTCAGTGCAGTGAAGGATGACAGTCCATCATGATCCAAACTTTCTTGTCCTCAATTTCTGGCATAGAGGAACCAGAGAGGCACCCATATACATATTCATCAGTAATACTTCTTTGTAGATGAATTTATGATTTCCAGAAAAAAACCTTTGGTGATGGTTATCTGGTGTGAATTTTTAGAATTTTCTGATTAAGAGGTAAATATGATCAGACAATATACATTTCTGCCATTCACTTCGATGATTTACATGCACATGGCTTAGAAAAATAATGTAGTCTTTCTTGTCAATCTCCCCATTTTTCTAGATATTTCTTGGGGCTACTAGATGATGTTATACATTGACCGAGATCTCCCCTTCCCTGCTGGTACTAACCTGTGTTCTCTGGCAGGAACTGCATTTTCTTCCAGATTTTCATAGTTGGTGGATTTAGTGATCCATAGTTTAGAGAATCAGTGATTTTAAAAGCATAATTTTCACATTTTGACAATCTGAAAGGCTGTAACAGGCTGTCTATCTTGTTGTTCCTAAGTGATAAATAAGAAATGAGATGCACAATGTGAATTTCTGGGAAGCATAACATTTTATTGGTTTCCCATTCACATTGTATTCTATTCTTAATAGAAAACCCAAACTTGCCAGACTTAACCAGGAAGAAAGCATACAGTGTTTCATTTTAAGAATCCAGGTCAGAAACAAATCACAGTTCTTAGAGACACAAATCTTTTACATGCATAATAAAGAAAAAAGAAAAAGGAACACCTCACCCAAGAGTTACAGAGTTGTAAGAGACTTAGGTAGAATTAAAATTCCACAATATTTCTGTTTTAAGGGAGGCTATGGGAAAGTCCTTCAGCCAGCAGAGCCTGGGCTTCTTACAGCTCCTGTGTTAGCTGGAGTGACCTGTTTTTTTATCTGCTCTTTTTAGAGTTGACACATGGGGACCAATTTCCTCAAGAAGCTAAAGATGCCCCACAGATTCAAGTTCAGAAGGTGCTAATGAGCCTCAGTTGCTGACAATTTGGAGAACAAATTGTGAACATATGGCATGGTGGGGAGGTCTCCAAAGAAAGTAAATTAGAGGACTTCAAAGCGGAGCCTCCAAGGACATCAGGTGACAAAAGTTCTGTAAGACTATGCCTTAGATGTGTGATTTGGGAGACAGAGCAAGAAAGTGGAACTCCTGGGGGTGGATACGCCTTGCCTAGTCATTGTCTTTACCTTTAATAATGTGCTTCAATCTGATATAAATGAATGACGCTTTGCAGTGGAACATGACTATCTAAGGTCAATCCACCCTTTATTAAAATCCACATTTTAAAAAAAGATTCATTTATTTCATTGGAAAGTCATATTTATAGAGAGAAGGAAAGACAGGGAAAAAGAGCTTCCATCTGCTATTTCACTCCCCGAGTGGCTGCAACAGCTGGAGCTGAGCTAATTTAAAGCCGGGAGCCTTGAGCCTCCTCTGGGTCTCCCATGGGGACGACTTTGGGCCGTCCTCTACTGCTTTCCCAGGCCACAGGTAGGGAGCTGGATGGGAAGTGGAACAGCCTGGATATGAACTGGTGCCCATATGGGATCTCGGGCACATGCAAGTCTAGGACTAGGCTACCACGCCTGGCCCAAGATCCACATTTTTAATTACTTATTCCATCCAGTTACCAACTGAAAAACTGTTGGTTCTTATAGAATTGAAAAGTCTGTCCTATCTAATGTATGCTTCTAACCATGTCATTATCCTTTAAGGAGCAATATACTTTCACTGGATATTGAAATTATTGCTATGGAAAGTTCAAATACGTCTGTGTACACAGTCTTTGCAGACTAAATCTTGACCACACCCAACTTTTCCACCAGGAACACAGGTATGACATTGTATTGATAAGTTACCATGTGAACAAATTCAAAGGATATATTTTCATAGGATGCACAAAGATTTGTCATAGGATTTTTCTGTTAGTTTTGGGTTGCTCTAGTGCATAACAAGGCTCTGTCACTTCAGAAGAACGCTTGGTCATTACCAGTCAGCTTCAGGATGATTTTCACCTCATGCAGTAAGGAACCAATTTCTCTTTCAATAGCACTCACTTGGGGGCTCAACATCTATGGTGCTTATTTAAATACCAAAGGCAGTAAGTTCCTCAATGACAAATTTTATTTAGGCTTGGTATGGCATTACCCATAAATTGTCTTACTAAGAATGGGCTTTTCAAAAACAGACGGCTATAGAATCTATAAAATTGCTTACTTTCAGTATCTCATAAAACATGATTTCTTCTAATGTAATAGCTTTGTTAGAAACATACGTTAAATAGAAGATATTAAACATACTGTAACAGCAGACTATTTTCCAGGTGGTTATTGGATGGAACAAATAATTTAGAATATGAATCTTAAGGAACTAAAGCAATCATTCAGAAGCAGTCAACACAATTACATAACTATGGACCATATATAAAGGATTTAATAAATAAAGCAATGTTATAACCAACTGTAATACAAGATTTTCTTTGCTTTACTTCCGTTTTCATCCTTTAAAAAGCCCCTCATTGTGTGTCCTCTGTGAAGTTTCCAAAGCACTCATGAATCATTGCTCCATCCATGAATCATTGTTCAAATAAGCATTTTAAAGGATTATTTATTTTTATTGGAAAATCAGATACACAGAGAGAGGAGAGACAGAGGGAGAGCTTCTGCATGGTGATTCACTCCTTAAGTGGCCGTACTGGCCGGAGTTGAGTCAATCCAAAGCCAGGAGCCAGGAGTTTCTTCCGGGTCTCCCATGTGGGTGCACGGTCCCAAGGCTTTACAAGCAGGGAGCTGGATGGGAAGCGGAGCCACCGGAATCAGAACCAGTGCCCATATGGGATCCCAATGCGTTCAAGGCAAGACCTTTAGCTGCTAGGCTATCGCACTGGGCTCTCAAACATTTTATTCATGTCGTGGTAAGGAGTTGGGGTGGTGGTGGTGGTATTATCTGTTGGTTCATTCCCCAAATGCCTCCAACAGCTAACTAGTCTAACTGGAGTAGTGTGATATCTGGTTGTGATATTTATTTGCATTTCATTGATGACTAGACTTTTGAGTATTTTGTCAAGTACCAGTTGACCATTTATGTACTTTTCTTTTGAGACATAGTCATTCAAGTTTGCTAGGTTTGGATGTGATTTATTCCCCCAGGGTTTGTGTGTTTGAAGCTCGGTTCCTAACATAGCAGCCCTTATGATGTGGATCTTAGGAGATGGGGTCTGGTGGGAGTTCCTTAGGTCATTGGGGGGCATTAAAACCTGGGAAGGGATTAAGGTAGTTGGAATAG
This sequence comes from Ochotona princeps, assembly GCF_030435755.1. Taxonomy (NCBI): domain Eukaryota; kingdom Metazoa; phylum Chordata; class Mammalia; order Lagomorpha; family Ochotonidae; genus Ochotona; species Ochotona princeps. Next base: position 15,864,622 of record NC_080846.1, on the reverse strand, counting down.
GAGCTTGAATGAGTTCTTGTGAGGATGCATTTTTATAAGAGCAAGCCTGGTTCTTGAAGCAAGCTCTGGTTTCTTGCTTGAATCTGTGGTCTCTTCTTGCTCTGGTGCTGCCCCTACTTCTGTGAGCTTGGCACCACAGCCAAGCCAATGCCCTTGATCTTGACTCTCAGGATGATGAAGATAAATCAGCCTCTTAGCCTACCTCATTTTTCCCCCCTAAGTCACAGAATGAGAATATTTAAAAAAGTTTGTAGGAAGTAGAATGAAAAGATCAATTTATTTTGGGTTAAAAATGTTTAAAATCCTTATATGGGGGCGTCTCAAAAAATCATGTGTGTTATGAAAAATTGCATGGATTTCAACTTATTTTTGTGACAAAATCAAGTCTTTCACTTTTTCTGGACCTCCACCCCCCTAATAGGCACAAGAAATGTTTGAATAGAGAGTTGGGCTTCTCTAAATCAAAAGTGATTTGGAAGCTTCATGAGAGGGGAAAAATGCAAAGGAGAGGCTTTTAAATGTTGGACACTGAAGTGAAGCTATGGGAGATAGCCCTTAGATTCCAAAATCAATGTCCTTATTGTGCTACCCATCTGTATTTTCATCAGTCCCCTTTGTACTTGAATTTTTTTTCAGAAAAGCAATGAAACTGGTTTTGGTATTTGAAGCAACAGAGAGTGGCACATCCCAAGTACTGAATAAAAAATCATTTGTCCCCAGGGTGTGTTTTATGCCTTGCTATGACTTACTGGTACTGAATAAACTCACAAAGGGCTTTCTCTTGAGTATTTCTGCTATGTTTTCTGGACACTCTTACTCATGCTGCTTATTGTGAATGGTGATTCTAGATTTCTAAGTTAGTTCAATATCCATACTTCAAAGATACCATGTATTCAGTCCCATAGACTTGGCAAATTCAGATTGAGTTTTCAGCAAACTCTATGACCCATGGAATGTCTGATTGCTGTTCAGAGGGAGTAAACAGGATTGAAGCAGTAACCTTTACATCTTAGGGCCATGACAGCAAGAACAACGCACAATTCTATTGTCTGACTGATTAACAGTCCCATTGGTTTGGAGCATAGGCATCTAGCATATGTCCTTTTCCAATAACCAATTCTGTTGGCCATTGCTAGGCATCCTTCTTTGATTTCTAATGTGATGAGTAAACACAACATAAATTTGTTTTGCTTGAACCTAACTCAATGCCTGCATCTGCACTGTGTAAAACCAATAAAGAAACAAAAGTTTATGTAGACAACTGACTTGTAAATAAATTTTGATTTTCCATCCATACTCTGATTTTTTCACTCAGTGCTGTGTTGAGTTTAGTGAGGAGTGATGGTGTGTTACTGTTGCTTTCACTGGAGCTAGTGTGTGCCGTCCTAGTCCTCCATCGTCTTTCTACTCAGTGTACTCACCGTTTGTCTTCTGAGGTGTCTTACATGGAGTTGTCATGTCATGTCATCCCACTGTTCCTGGAGAATGTGAACATTTGCCTCAGCAGAGGGGAAAACCTGGAGGCAAAGGACATATTTTTATATTTACTCTAATTTTATTTATGAGGAGTTTTTGAGTTAATTTTAAATGTTTATTACAAAGATGAGGGGATTTCCAATCTATGCAGACTACTGAGTCGAATGTAGCAGTAAGTGGGGAGGAGGAAGATGGATGGGAAATGCTTTCACTTTCCTTGCTGTGTCTGTGGGTGGAGGTGGGGGAGATGGTGGGTCCTATTGTTGTCAGACTAAATCAGTACCCAAGAATGGAGATGGACTTTGATGTCGTCTCAGGGACCCCAACGAGAGGAAGAATGTCTTGCCCTGATTGTTCTGAGAAGTTGTTGGTTTTGTTATACCAGAGGTGAGAATTACTTCCAAGGCCTGTTGGTTGTCCACATCTGTCATGTCCATAGACTATAGAACTTGCTGTAGAACTTGGCCTACAGCCTGGTTCAATCTGCTTTTATTTCCCTCTTTGCTATGACCCACCATCTTCCCCACCTCCTATAGGCATAGCTATTGAGTACATATAACTAGATATTATAAGTAGATATAATTAGAGTTATAAAGTGACCACTCAAATATTTCCAGCTTTAAGACTCAGTCTTTCAAGCAATCAGGACTTAATAAGGACAACAGAGGATGAAAGAGTCAGTTCCCATAAAATATTTATTTCCTAGGCTAGTTGAACTAAAAAGAATCAAAAGAAAACCATTAATAGTAGAATTAGTGCAGGAAATTATCCCATTCCTTGAAACAATTCAGATACATCTGAAAAATCTATAGATAGTCAAATAATCCTGTTATCTAGACTTTGAAGATCCAGGAGCTAAAATTTGAGGAACACAGACACTAATTAAATGCACACTTAAAAAAAGGTAAAGAAATTTCTGGTCTAGCAGATGGGTTGGGAGAATTAAACAAATAGGTTTTGAAATTAAAAGATGGAAACCTCTTGTGAGCTTATGGTAGCAGAAACCCTTGTTGCTTTAATAGGCTGACTGAGACCTGAGTCTGACTTCAGCTGGTGAGGAGCTGCGATATCCCCCGCTCTCCTCCCACCTGCCTGTGTTTGAGCCAAAAAGAAAGGCTGATGATCAGACGCTGGACATATCGTTGGACAAGTGAGATGGAGGAAGCTGGAGACACAAGCAGGCCTTTGTCTTTGTAAAGCCATCCTGAATGGGCTGGCTCAAAGGAGTGGGCAGATGTGCTTCTTTCACAGTGTGCTTGTGGAGTGTGCACATTGTCTTCAGACCAGTGGGATGCCTAAAACAGTTTTCTTGGATCCATAACCAACTTTTCCTTTTGCTGGAACATTCATGTAGTGAGTGCCCCAATGGGTTGAACTTGCTCAGTCTGTGTCCATGGGGTGTGACAAGAAGAAAATGAGGTGGCAGGATGCAGAGAAAGCAAGGCCTGGGAAGAGACAGAAGTAATCTAGGCACAGTGCTTGCTGGCGAGGGCACTTGGACTTACCAACTCTCTCTCTTTCTTTTTAAAAAAATATTTTCTTTGTATTACATTTCATTTTATGACACAGTTTCATAGGCTCTGGGGTTCTCCCAACCCCTCCCCATACCCTCCTCCCATGGTGGATTACTCCACCCTATTGCAGTATTACAGTTTAAATTCAGTCATGATTCTTTCACTGCAAGCATGTACCGTGCATAGAGTCCAGAATCTTATTGTCCAGATAAATCCAACAGTTTCTTGTGGAGACATCTCTGGTCTGAAAGCAGAACTGGCAGACAGGTCATGATGCACTATTTCGTCCCTCATAGAAAGCAATGTAGCATTAGTAATTAAGTGTATTTAAGGCAGTAAAACCAGTGACTTTACTAAGAGAATTTATGGATGCAAGGAAATTTTGAGAAATTTAATTTGAATGGAATTTAGAGTTAGGAACTTAAATGATACATTCTTTGGGCAGCCAGTCTTTTGTTAGGACTTAAATCTTCGACTTTCGCATTCTTAGAAGGCAACACAGTTAAAAAAAGATTTATTTTTTATTTGAAAGGCAGAATTACAGAAAAAGAGGGAAAGAAAAGAGAGACAGGGAGCTCCCATCTGCTAATTTATTCCCCAAAGGGCTATAACAGCAGGAGCTGGTCCAGGCTGAAGCCAGGAGTCCAGAACTCCCCCTGGGTCTCTCACATGGGTGGCAGGATCCCAAGTACTTGGCCATCCTTTGCTGCTTTCTGAGCCACATTAGCCAGGATTCCAAGGGAGGTTCATATAGAATGCTGGCATTGCAAATGTCGGCTCAGGCTGCTGTGCTGTAACTGAAGCCATAATACAATTCTTTTGAGTGAGTCACTGAGGGCTTGCTTTACCTGCTTGTTCCTCAGTGTGTAAATGAAGGGGTTCAGCATAGGAGCGATGGAAGTAATGAGCATGATCACACCCTTGTTAATGGCCACGGACTCCTTTGCAGATGGTTTCACATAGATAAAGATGCAGCTGCCATAGGTGATGGACACCACAATCATGTGGGAGAAGCAGGTGGAAAAGGCTTTTTTCTTTTGCTGGGCTGAGGGGAATCTTGTAATAGTTCTGATGATATATATGTAGGAGAGGACAACACAAAGCAGGGTTGTGATGAAGGTCAGCACAGCGCATCCTATCACCATCTGCTCAATCAACCACGTGTCTGAGCATGATATCTTGAGGAAGGGCGATACATCACAGAGAAAACTGTCAATGACATTAGAGTCACAGAATTCCAGGCTCTGGCTCAAGCTAAATGGGGGTAGTATAATTAAAAAGCCAGCCATCCAACAGCAGAGCATGAGACTTCTACAGGCTCTGCCACTCATGATGGTCATGTAATGCAGTGGTTTGCAGATGGCGACGTAGCGGTCATAGGACATGGTGGCCAGGAGGAAAAATTCAGTAACTCCAAACAGATCAGTAAAAAAGGCTTGAATGACACAGGCACAATATGTAATAGTCCTGTCACCTGTTGATAGATCATACAAATATCTAGGAACACAAGCTGATGTGAATACTATTTCTAAAAAGGAAAAATTTTGTAGGAAAAAGTACATTGGTGTTTTTAGGCGAGAATCTATTAATGTAAGTGAAAGAATAGCCATGTTTCCAGTTATACTCAGTAAGTAGGCAAAAAACAAAAAAATTAAAAGTAGACTCTGAAGTTGTGGATCATCTGTTAGTCCCAGGAGAATGAATGTTGTTACTGTGTGATTTCTCATCATTGAATTCAGATTTCTATCATGTCTTCATGAAACATTCAGATTTTTTTAGAATGTAGGGATGTCAATGTTCCATAGTGATAAACAGTGAAAGTAAAATAATGAAAATGACTGGTTCACATGAAGTGTTTTCTTTGATAGTTAATATTGTCAAAATACTTTAAGTCTTATCCTTTAAGCTTTCTTTTTTGAACCTTTGAAGAAATATTTGTTGTATAGCAATAATATATATATTTTTTACATCTCCATTGTATTTTCAAATTTATTTTAATTTTTGTCTGTATTCTATGTATTGGTTTTCATTGACAAGATATTCAACTTTAAGATTTTCTTACATTCAAATGCATCCTCCTCTGATTTGAGATCGAAGTCTTTTTTTTTTTTTCAAGGTTTATTTATTTTTATTGGAAAGGCAAAATTACAGAGAGAAAGAGAGAGAGAGAAAGATCTTCCATCTGCTGGTTTACTCCCCAAGTGGTCACAACAGCCAAAGTTGAGCTGATCCAAAGCCAGGAGCCAAGAGCTTCTTCTGGGTCTCCCATGTGGGTGCAAGGTCCCGAGGATTTGGGCTGTTTTAGATTGCTTTAGCAGGCCACAAGCAAGGAGCTAGATGGCAAGTGGAACAGCCTGGACATGACCAGTACCCAAATGGGATCCTGGCACGTGTAAGATGAGGACTTTAACCACTAGGCTACTACGCTGGCCTGAGATTGGAGTCTTAACATTTACTCATAGCTCCATATTTTTACTCTTGGCTTGCTACTTGGTAAAATATAATCATATAACAAATAATTTGTCAGAGGTTCTCTAACATACATAATCAATTATAATTTTATGTCCAATTCCTATAACAAAATAATGATTACTTTTTCTATGTAAAATGTATATATGTAAGCACCAAGTCATGTGCTTTTGAAAGAATTTATGTATGATCATTTTCTGTCTGTATATGTATGTTTACTTTCTGAAATTGTTACATATAGATAATATGCCTCACACAAAGTTGATCTCATGAAATGTATGTTCTATTATTCCAATTTTTCTCTCTAGTAAAGCAGATGGATTACAGTAATTGAACACATTGGGTGGGATGTAATTACTTCATAGCATGTGCTGGGACCAGTTTCCCTCCAATCTTTTCCTCTTTTCCATTTAGTCATTCTTTACCACACTGTCCAGGGAACTTCACGTTCTTCTCCCTGTAGTTCTATGCTGCTCCACTTACGCTTTTGTCGCGTTCTAGCCCTCTCTGTCTGTGAGCTCTTTCACAGTCTTCCTCCTATGTCGGCCATCTTGCGAGTCCATCTAGTCATTCTTTACCAATCCTTGAATTCCACTTGAGAACAATTTTTTGAACTTCAGTCCAGTAGTCTCTTTTGGAAAATTCTTTGAAATCTAGTAGCTGGGTGTATCCATCTACCCAACCTGAAACTGCCTTATATGCCCCAATTGCCAGTCATTATTGATTTCTGTCATGGCAGTTGCCCTGGAGAAACAAAAGTCTGTTGATCAGAAATTGATATTTTAAAACAACAGGAATAACAAATGTAAGTAATCATACCCATTGTACAAGTCAATGACTAACAAATGGTTATAGATTGAATGCTCACATTATTTTTATCAGACATATGTAAAACTATCTTGTTTACTATTTGTACTTCCTGATACTGATGTATCATTGGTTGTTTTTGAAAGCCTTCTGTGTTCATGGCTGTTATATTTTGCATTTTATGTTTGTTTATGTTTTTTTGCTTGCATTAAGCTATTTACTACTGAATGAAACCATACCACACAACTCCTACCACATCTGCTAATGTCTTACCAAAGAAATAAGTTTTTTTCTTGCTTTGCTCTATACATTGTATAAATGAATTGTTGAATCCCACTTTCTTTCTGGAGATAATAAATATATAATATAATAAATAAATGAGTACTAAATAAGATACAAATAGTAGATAACAAAATTATAAGTCAGCTTTGCAATACTCAGTTTGGGCCCATATCTCCTTAATGATGTTTTCCTCAGTTACTGCAAATGAATCACAAAACCCACAAATGAAATGTTTCTGATCAGTTTGCTATTTTTATTACATAAATAAATGAAATTGGATTTTTCCTGGAGACTCCAATGCAAAAGTAGTGAGACTGGAGCCCAACGTACTGGCTGAAACAGTCCCTTCTTAGTAGCGTGGGGACAGGGTTAGCCCCAATCATGTGTATACATTCTCACTTCATGCCACTCAGAGAAGTGCCTTTAGTCAGGATCTTGGTTTTTCTGAGAGCTGGAACTCTGAAAGATGGTAGGGTCACATGGGAGCCACTGCAATGGATCCCATTAAGAGCAGTGACACCCCAACTCAGGAACCTGCCTACCTCCATGGCGTCCCATTTTCTTCAGCTTAGGGACACCAAATGCTTCTCAGTGATATGAAACTCATTCCTATAAACTTTGGAAAAGATTAGGAGTTTATGAATGTAATTATTTCATTGTATTTTTAAATGCTATCATTTCATGAGAAAACCATCTGTTTTTATACAGTGAATGTCAAATTTGACAAAATAATTGACTCTGAAGTGTGACTAGCTGATATCTTTTTATTCTATTTTTTTCACATACCTAACCTTAGCACTGTAAGTAGAAGTTTCTAAAAATCTGGTACTATTCGCTGATAATCTTGAATATTTCATATCCTGAATCAGTGTGACTAGAGTTTGAGACATAGTTTTGTCAATGGATGGAAAAAATTTTTCTATGTGGCATCAATTCAATTTTAATATGAATAAGTTCCTTTGTTTAGTTTAAAAGTTTCCTTCCTTTTGACGTATCTAGACTCCAATCAAACCCCTAGAGAATGAAGTCACCGTCATGGAGAAAGGAGACTATTCCAGGGCTTTCTGGGGAGCTCCATGACATTTCCGAGAATTACAAGGACGCTGGGACTAGGTTAGCAGATCAAATGAAATAAGCAGGATGATTAGCAGCTCATCATGGCTGCTGTCTTTCTCTAGCTCTGACATAGTTCAGTAAAAACACACTGGCCACTCTGAATAACAACCTTTGTGTAAAAATATCTTCACTTTCACAATATAGAAGATTTCTCTTGTATAAAACACAGATAAAGTTCGAGAAAATTATTGACACTGAACTGTAACTGATATTTCTGATTTCCTTATAGCCTATGTGAGATTAAAATTTTTTTGAGATTATAGAGGTCATTATATAAATCTTGAATGAATGATTTATGTGTAGTTATGATTGTGCATATAAATATACATTGCTTTCACTTTAAACGGAGGGTGAGTTTATATCAGAGAAGAATCAGGCCACAGTCTGATAACGATCACTACTTAACATCATGGCTACTTTGCTTATTCAGAGTTTCTGCTTTCTTTTTCTTATTTTTTTTTTATTATGGAAGTATTTTATTTCATTTTAATTTTTTTCATTTTCTTTAATTTTGACAATCTTTACAAAGTTAATTAGGGCAAAAAGATTCAAGGGCTACAGGAAAGTGGGTAAGACTATTATTCCCATATTGTTTTTTTTTTTTAAGATTTATTTTATTTTTATTACAAAGTCAGATATACTGAGAGGAGGAGAGATAGAGAGGAAGTGAAGCTGCCGGGATTAGAACCAGCAGCCATATGGGATCAAGGCGAGGACCCCAGCCACTAGGCCACGCTGCCGAACCCCTCCCATATTGTTTTTTTACCTGTGTCTGGGGTAAAGGAGGAGATAAAGGGAGAAGCCCCACCCAGTCCAGAGTTTCTGCTTTCTACAAAATGTACAATCCACATATACATTTAGTTTTATATTTTAAATAGTTGCAAAATCACTGATTTCTATCAGGGTAGAAATGCAGAGCTGTTTCTCAAAAAGAAGTATGTTTTTTTTATCATAAAGAAATATTAAATGTGGGCATGGGAGTTTGATGTGGTGATTCTGCAGCTGCTTTGGATGTCAGCATCCTAGACGGGAGAGTGACTAACTTCAAATGCCAGCTCTGCTTCCATCTCTAGCTTCCTCTGAAGGCTTACTTGGGGATCCTTTTCACTCCTGTGGGAGACCAGGAAGGAGTTCAAGTCTCTAAGCTTGACTTGGTCAGCCCCAGCTGTTTTGGACATGTGGGGAGTAAATCAGCCTTTCAAAAAGTAAAACGAATAATAAGCTTACAAAATGCATATTTAAAAAAACCCTAAATACTAAACGTCAGAAGATATTTGCATATATATATATTTTAACTTGATTGGATATTACAATAACTGGACACTACATAATGTGTACTTGCATTGAAACATCACATAGTACCCTAAAATATGTAAAATTTTACATGGATGCCTATTACTTTTGAAAACGTTAAGAAAGAAAAGATAGGTAAAATCACAAAAATGTTACTTAAAGTTTCTGTGAGTCAACATACCTTCCACTGGATCTTTGGGAAGTATTTTTGTGCAGTGTACCAGGAAGGTGGATTCCTTCTGAAAATTCCTGATTGAATCTGATCGCTCCGCCTCATGGATTGTCACTCCATCTATTACCCTCAGAAACATCTCGGATCCCCAACATTTTCATCCATGACACATGGCCTAGGCTTCCTCATCAAGGGCTCTACCCATTCTAAACTGTTCTAAGTTTGAAAGTAATACAGTATTCAAAGATTTTGAGAAGCCAGGAACTCTCTCTGGTTTAATTAGTTGATATTCTGATTCCTAAGGAAAGGGTAAGTTTTTGCTTAAATAGATAAATGCTTATTTCATTTGCCAAAGCAGAACTGATAGGCATTTATAAAAGGGACCTTGGTGACCAATTTTCTAAATCACTAATGAATCTTATGTGTAATGAACTTGGCAGAAATCCCAAAAAGTGTAGCAGGAGAGGGAGATTGCCAGAAAGCAGCCCATACAAGCCAACAGCATTAAAAATAAGCTGCTAAGGGTGTGCACTGGGGCCTGGTGGGCTAAGCCACAGCGTGGGATGCTGGCATAGTCCAAAAGGGGTTGCCTGCTTTGGAGACCCCGAGAGTCAGCTCCTATCCAGCTCCTTGCTAATGTACCTGAGACACAGCCCATGGACGGAGTACTTGAATATCTGCTACACATGTGAGACTCGAATGAGATTTCTTCCTGGCTCCTTTTGTGGTCTGGCTGAACTCTTGCTATTGAAAGCATTTGGGAGACTGAATCAATCAGCAGCAGAAAGGTCTCTGTCTCGGCTGTCTTGCCTGTTAAAGAAATAAACACTGAAAAAATACCAGATGACAAAGTGTGTGTGTCTTTTCATTTGCTCCTCATCTCAGGTGGCTATAAGAAGGTTGGAGTAGGACCCGGGGTGGTAGCCTAGTGGTTAAAGTCCTTGGCTTGTGTGTGCCAGGATCCTATATGGCCATTGGTTTGTGTCCTGGGTGCTCCACTTTCCTTCCAGCTCCCTGCTTGTGGCCTGAGAAAGCAGTTGAGGATGGCCCAAAGCCTTGGGACACTGCACCCACGTTGGAGATCCGGAAGAAGCTCCCAGCTCCTGGCTTCAGATTAGCTCAGCTCAGCTCCAGCCAGAAGATCTTCGTCTCTCCTTCTCTCTGTAAATCGGACTTTCCAATAAAAATAAATAGGCTTTAAAAGAAAAAAAAACCCAAACGAAGACTGGAGTACAGTGTTCCTCCTTATTACATGTTTAATTAAAATAAAAAATACATGAGTAAGCACTAAGCTAGTGATAATTATCCAAGCTATTTTCCAGTAACTTTTTTAGCTTTTTGCTGTATCTCATCCTTCCACAAATAGTTTTACAAATTTTAAGCTAAATCCTAGGTTTAGAATGTCAGAAGTAAAGTGATTATAAGTTTCTATTATCAGAAATGTTGAACTGCCGGACTCAGAACCCTAACCATGAAAAGACAGAAGACAGAACAAGTCAATCAACCACCTCAGCTATATGTTGGCAGTGAAAAACTGGGCAAACAGAGACTCTATGATGGATTATGTCAATCAGTGGATTCTTCAACGACCTCATTGTGCTTGGAGTGGCGAGATTGGCAGCGATTCATAACTGGTGAACTCTCAAAACCACTTGAGCAAGAATCTCAGAGCATGCCCCACATCCGGGACCTGGGGTGGGAGGGAACCTGGGTGGGGCTTCTCCCTCCCCCTTTACTTCAGATACATGAAAGAAACAATATGGAAATAATAGTCTTACCCACATTCCTATATCCCTTGAACCTTTTTACCCTAATTAACTATGTAAAGATTGTCAAAAATATAATTAAAAAAATGGGAAAAAAAGAAGTCTTAGCTTTTACATTCTGTTATCAAAATTCTCTCCAAATGGCCATACCGCTTTCTATATATAATTTTAGTTTGAGTGTTTTTGTGTTAACATTAATTTTAGCAAGTCTTACTATTATTTTAAGCCAACGAACATTTCTGTTCTCATATATTTGAAAACACTTTTTTCTGTCATTTTAATTAGGCCTCAGATTTGTTTACATTATTTAAAAATTATAGTAAATCCTGTTGCCCCTTTAGAGATAATAAGTTGCTGGCATATGTTTTTGCCATTTAATAATTTATAAAATGATTTTTAAGTCTTACATCGTATTTTCCACATTCATTTGCCTCTTCAAAAAAGTGTTTGTTCCTCTTCATGTTGACTGCAGGCAATGCCATCTGCCCTAGTAGTGACGCTGCCTGGACTTGGGGTAGTTGAAGCTTTCTGAGAGGAATTGCTTGACACTGTTACAAAAATTGTTTGATTTGAAGAGGAAGGGAGACAGGGAAGAAGGGAATGAAAGGGAGGAGGGAGAGAGGGAAGGAATGAAAAAGGGGAAGAGAGAGAGAAAGAGAGAGAGAGAGAGAGAGAGAGAGAGAGAGAGAGAGAGAGAGAGACCTTTGATTTGCCTCTTCAAGCCCCAATGATGAAAGCATGAACTCTAGAGTCCTATCTAGGTCCCTCGTAAGGAGGGTAGGGGGGTCCAAGCACTGGGGCCATCATCCTTTGCTTTCCCAGGAGCATTAGCAGGAAGATAGAAGAGATCTGAACTGGGATATGGGGTATAAGTGTCACAAGAAGTAGCTTAACTGACTGTGCCACAACATGACCCTGAGCATTATATTATCAATGCGTCTTTTTTTTTAAAGATTTATTTTTATTGGAAAAGCGGATATACAGAGAGGAAGATCTTCCATCTGATGGTTCACTCTCCAAGTGACAGCAATGGCTGGTGCTGATCCAATCCGAAGCCAGGAGCCAAGCCAGGAGCATTTCCCGGTCTCCCATGCGGGTGCAGGGTCCCAATGCATTGGGCCGTCCTCAACTGCTTTCCCAGGCCACAAGCAAGGAGTTGGATGGGAAGTGGGACCGCCGGGATTAGAACCAGCGCCCATATAGGATCCTGGCGCATGCAAGGTGAGGACTTTAACCACTACGCTATCTCTCCAGGCCCATGAATGTGTCTTTTTGAGGGTGATGCCTTGTCTACATATAACTCTTAGCATTATCTGTATTTCCTGTTATGTATTTCTTGCCATTATGTTGAATTTAATATTAGTGTATACATATAAGGGATGTGAAAATTTTAAGTGCACAACTTAGTGAATTTTGTCATAAAATTATATAATCATAAGGAAGAAGAAAATTGTTTTAAAATAGAAATATGAATTTTTTTTAAAAGAATGGAGAGTGTCACAAATGGTAACTGTGTGGGCAATCATCTAAATATTTCTGCATTGTTAAGAAAGATGATTGCCTAAACTAACAATAATAATAATACCAAAAATAAGTAACACCCATGGAACAAATGCTAGGCTAGTAGAACACTTTCACAATGCTATCTTATATGGGCAGTACAATGATGTTTCGGTTAGACTGTGGCAACCTGAAAATGTATATTCTAAATCCTGAAGCATCAACTCAAACAAAAACACAAGATGGGTGGCCCATCCAAGGCGCTGTGGCAAGAATAACGTTGTGACGCTCTCAAATCTATGAACATGTTGTCTTACCTGGAAAAGGGCATAAAACATGTATGCAGGTGGAATTAAATAGAGAAAAAAATTGTGGATTATCCACACAGATCCAATACAATACAGGAATACATAAGGACAAAAGTTGAAGAGAATCAGAGGAAGTTTAGACCATGTGAAACCAAGAAATGCGGTGTTGCTGGAGGTAAATGGAATCATTTAGACAAGCACTAAGGATGTATTGGGCAATCTAGGAGAGTCCAGGAAGTAGTTTTTCCTGTAGGTCATACAGAAGAAAGCCTAGAGGCTTTGCCCTGATTTTTTTTTTAAGATTTACTTTTATTTTCTTACTGGAAATGCAAATATACAGAGAGAAGGCAAGACATAGAAAGATCTTCCACCCACTGGTTCACTCTCCAGCTAGCTGCAATGGCTTGAGCTAAGCTGATCTGAAGCCAGGAGCCAGGAGCTTCTTCTAGGTCTCCCATGCAGGTTCAGGGTCCCAAGGCATCAGGTCATCCATGACTGCTTTCCCAGGCCACAAGCAGGGAACTGGAGCAGTTAGGACATGAACTGGAGCCCACATTGGAACCTTGGCAGATGCAAGGTGAGGATTTACCTACTAGGCGATTGTGCTGGGCCCTCTGCCTTGGTTTCAACCCCATGAGATTTAACCCCATGGTGGCATTCTTATCTAAAGAAAGATTAGGTGATACTTCAATGGTTTTATTTTTTAAAAATTTTTTTTTCCTTCATTTTACAGGGTCCCATGTGATGGCTCAATGGCTGGATCCTTGCCTTGCAAGTGCCCGGATCTCATATGGGTATTGGTTCGTGTCCCAGCTGCTCTACTTCTCATCCAGCTTGTGACCTGGGAAGCCAGTGAAGGATGACTTGGGGCCTTTGAGCCCTGCGTCCACTTTGGAGACCTAGAGGAAGCTCCTGGCTCCTGGCTTCAGAACAGTTCAGTTCTGTCCGGTGTGGCCCCTTGGGGAGCTAATCATTGGATGGAAGATCTTTCTCTCTGACTCTTCGAATATTAATTCAAAACTAGTTGAATCCTATATATTAGCAATAGAGAAAAAGAGCTTGAAATTAAAACAAACAAGCAATGACATTCAAAATATGAAACACAATTTTGAACCTGACAGAAGATAGCGAAGCTCTCTATCCTAAAAACAAGAAATTTTTTGCTGAGAGAAATTAAGAAGATGGTAAAAATTGGAAAGAAATGTTGTATTCCTGAATATGGAATAATTGTATCAGTTTTTCACTTATATTCAAATTGATCCACAGATTGATTGCCATAAAAAAATCTAGTATGTTTTAATTGTGGTAGAACACTTAACTGCCAGTGAAAACAAAATCCAGTAGCCAGAACAAATTTGAGAAAGGAGAATATAATTGGAAAAGTAACAATGCCTCATTTTAGGCATTTATTATTTATTGCATGACCATGGTAATCAAGACAGTGGTTTGGTAGAAAGAGTAAAAACTGGCAGGATAACGGAAAAACAAGGTGTAAGGCAATTCATTGGTGATAGGATGGCCTAGTGAACGAATGGCTCAGGTCATCTGCTGATTTCCCAGGTGCATTAGCAGGGAGCTGGAGAGGAAGTGGAGCAGCCAGGACTCAAACCTACATCCAAATGGGATACTGAAATAGTAGGAGGTGGTTTAATCGGCTGCGTTCCAAAGCCGACCCCAAATTAGCTTTTAAATTTGGATTTCTTTTTAAATTGTTTAATATGTATATTGATACTTTGGTTTACTTGATTTCTAGTGAAATTAGAAATTTATTGATTCACTTAGCTACATTTAAAGTTATTTTCTATTTTAGCAATTAAATATATTCCTTATTCTTCATAACTAAATTGTTCAACTGCACCTAACGTTTTGGCATCAGACTTACAAATTCACATCTTACTAGATATGACCCTTTTACTCACTTTTATGCTATATATTCTGAATCTTTTAATTATAGTCTTAGCTATTTCACAAGTTCACATATATTTTACGTGTAATGAGAAAAGCTCACGATCCTAAATGTCAAACTCTACTTTTATTTGGACAAGCATTTTCTCTTTATTTCATAAATATATTATATCACTTCTTGAAAATGGCACTTAAATCTTAGAAATTTATATGTGTAAATACTTCAAAAAGTTTGCGAAAAAATGGAATTATACAGTAAGTTGTTTGGTTGGAAAAGAAACTAGCCTTTTAATCCATTTTTGTACTAACTGTAGTATCTTTATAGAAATTTTTAGTGAAGCTAAGTAAGTTAAGGGATATAATTTTTTTGTCCTTGTCTTGAATTCTGTCTGCCAAGGGGACACTTTAACTTCTCTGATTTAGTCATTGACACTATTCAGTAAAATTCAAGTTGGAAGAGATAGCAGTCACTCTAAATTATTTTAAGTGCAAGCAAATGTAAGACAGGTTATTTTCTTGTTGAATTTGTACCATTTTGCTTGACTTTCAATTTTTGTTGCTACATTAGAAGTGAAATCAAGGTAACATACCACAAAAATACTATTACATTTTCTTATTAGGAACTTACCCTGAGAGTAGTTTGCATGATATTAAGAGAATAAACTTTGGTAGTGAAAAATATTTCTTCCAAGTGTAATAAATGTTTAAGAATGTTGACCTGAATAGAGACTAGATCAGAAAGAGACAAATAGAATTGAAGCTCAAGGGTTTATGCTTAGCTTGATATTTTACCTCTAGACTTGAATCTTTTTCTTTGAGAACGATGCAATTTTTTTGAAGGAGACACTGAATGCTTGTCTCACTTGCTGGTTTCTTAGCGTGTAAATGAATGGGTTCAACATGGGAGCAATGGATGTCATCAACACTGCCACACCCTTGTTGATGGCCACAGACTTCTTTGCTGAAGGTTTGACGTAGATAAAGATACAGCTTCCATAGGTGATGGAGACCACAATCATGTGGGAAGAGCAGGTGGAAAAGGCCCTTTTCCTTTGCTGGGCAGAAGGGAACCTCAGAATGGTCTTGATGATGTGTATGTAGGACAAAACCACACACACTAGAGTCAGAATGAAGGTCAGCACGGCACAGACGATCACCAGCTGTTCTATGAGCCATGTGTCAGAGCACGAGATCTTCAAGATAGGAGAGGCATCACAGAAAAAGTAATCGATTATGTTTGAGTCACAGAATTTCAAGTTGAGGAACAGGGTGAGCGGTGGAAGTATGATCAACAAACCAGCCACCCAACAGCCAAGGACCAGGCTCCTGCACACTCTGGTGCTCATGATGGTCACATAGTGCAGGGGCTTGCAGATGGCCACATAGCGATCATAGGACATAATGGCCAGGAGGAAAAATTCCGTTACTCCAAAGATGTCTGTAAAGAACACTTGAATGACACAAACACTGTAAGTGATTGACCTGTCACCTGTTGCAATGTTGTACAAATATCTGGGAATGCAAGCAGATGTAAATGAAATTTCTAATAAGGCAAAATTTTGTAGGAAGAAGTACATGGGTGTTTGGAGGTGGGAGTCCAAAAAGGTGAGTGATATGATGGTCAGATTCCCTGTTATACTCAACATGTAAGTGAGGAACAGAAACACAAACACTGGAATCTGAAGTTGAGGGTCATCGGTCAGTCCCAACAGGATGAAGGTTGTTATGGTGTAGTTTCTCATCACTGATGACTTAATCTTATACAATCTTATTTATTTTATATAATCAAATGAATGAATGAATTATATTCCACTGGTAAAGTTTCTGGTATTTTTCTTGGGTAAGGAGTATCAAGGCCAAATAGCAATACACAGTGACAACAAGCTAAATTCATATGTTGTGTTTCCTCTATGCAGTAATGGGCTTACTACCACATTGCTTAATGCATTTTTAATAATTGGAAAAATTGCTCATTATCCAAATTTCCTTGTTTGCTTTTTGTTTATAATCAACACTCAAGACAAAAATGATTCTAATTTGACATTTGTGTCAGAACGTCTCACAATTTAAAAAACTTTTTGTTCTTTCTAGGATTGCTTCTCTTTCAAGGTGACTATGAAATTGTAATCATTTTTGTGACTTAAAATATTTGTACTAAGCACATGCTTATGTTATTTTTTTCCACATAGTTGGCTCACTCCATGCACAGTCCTGTTTTTCTGCTGGTATGCAGTTTAAATTCCACGTCCTCTGGGACATACCACACAGAGAGTACTTT
The DNA here is from genome assembly GCF_030435755.1 of Ochotona princeps. Taxonomy (NCBI): domain Eukaryota; kingdom Metazoa; phylum Chordata; class Mammalia; order Lagomorpha; family Ochotonidae; genus Ochotona; species Ochotona princeps. The sequence goes on along the minus strand of NC_080846.1, from coordinate 15,847,736 downwards.
AGTATATAACTTATCTGGTACATGTGAAGAAATCTTCAGTCCAAGGATATATAGCTGAAAAACAAAAAAAATATGTTTCTCTAAGCTTTCAGTCTCTTATGTATGAAAAATATGTAGGTTTGTGTACTGCTGCTCATCTTGGGGTTTGGAGAAGGGTGTTTGGTTTTGCCTTTTTTTTTTGTTGGTTAGCATTTGGAACAGGATTCTTGTTAGTTAATGTTCGTATCATGAAATTTCTGTGCTTATATAATTATCTTCTAAGCTAAATGAACTGGTAACTGTATTCTCTCCACTATGTGTTAGCTCTAATGTATACAAATATTGTGTCTTTGTTAATGGAGATATTTGAGTCAAACCAGACGTCAACAAATTTACACTACTCAATACCTAACTTTTATGTGCTATTCATCTTAAAATATGTTGTAAACAGTTTACATCTCATAAATGCACTTATATCCCTTCATTTCATTTCAACTCACTGTATTTGTACCTGCCAATTTTAAATGTCTCCTTATTTTTGTAATTGCTATTTCAAAATTTTACTTACATTAAAATTAAGAATTACAAGTTTTAAACCAATTTCCAGCGTGCTTTATTTCTTTGCTTCATAATTGTGATAATGTCTACAGCCAGCATGTTTTAATAAACTAACAGTAATTCTTAGAAATTTAAGGAAAAAGGATCTATTTATTTCAAACTTTGTGCATTTACCAACACAACATATACAAAATTTACATTTCCTTCAGTTTCTTATAATTATGTTATGGTATCCATATGAAAAATCTTTAAAATACAGCTATGGTGTAAAGTGAACTAATACATTGCTATGTTATTATGCAATAGTATTAAGTGAGTTAATATTGCTATTTGACCTAAGTTTTGTTTTGATCTTTCCTCACACAATTACACCCTGGAATGATTATCTGCTCAGTTCACATTTAAGATCTTCCTCCTTGTCTTCTGCAGTTGGAATTTTTTTCCCCTAGATTTTCTGCTTCTGCTCCTATGTAAATATTTTTATAGTATTTTAAATGAAAATTAATCAATTTGTGATTTGCACTAACAGTTATTCTGTGGTTTTTCCATGCTGTCCTACTCTATTTTATTGCCACTTGTTCAATTAAAATGTTCACTTTCTTCAGAAATCTGGAATGGTCACCTGATCATTATAATAGCTGATAGTCTAATCCAGTAAGTCACTGGGAAGGAGTGATGATGTTTTCTTGAAATTCTGAAACAATCTTAAGGGAAAATAGGGAAACACTGTAATTACTACAATGGCTATTTTAATTGAAAAAATAAAAGCAACATCCAAAGAAATACAACTGAGAAATATTGGTGGAACTTTACATAATCACTAAAATAAGTACATCTCATTTTGTTAATTCACAGCAAAATTTTCAGAGAACATCTACATTTAGAGCTACCAAACGCTAGCGTACATGAAATAGCCATAGTACTTACTCTTTTGGCACTGTGTAATAGCTTCAGATGATGCTTTTAGTTGCAAGAGTCCTAAGGCAGCAGTGCTAAGTAGAAAGACCGATGTGAAACCTTCCCGGCCATTTGTGATCTCCTACTCAACCTGACCAGTGCACTTCCAGGGCCAGAACTCCTGAGTGTTTTTCCTCAAGAACTGTGGTCTTGTTTTTGTCTAGGAAATACTTTCCTCTTTACCTGGCCGAAAATATATTGTTTGAAACATTATTGCCTTTTGGTTTCAAGGCATGTACATCATCGTCTCTGCATAGTCTGAGCCACATGGACACTGTGAAGATTCAAATTTGATTTACTTGCTAAATTTGAAACTAAATAGTAAACAACTAAGTCCTTCGTGACACCGTAATGAGTCTTTTCTGTAACAAACTTGAGCCAAATCCTGGAAAAAGCTTAAGGAGGGGCAGTGTCCTGGGGGAGACAAAGATGCAACCTTAATGACAGGTACACAAAAGGTCAAGAGATAATTGCAAAAAGGCAAGATGATCAAACACAAGCCCATCTTGCATTTTCTCACTTTCATGTACACAAGCTGAAAAAACACATCATGCCATCTTCTACTTTTTGCCAAAATCACTAAAAACATAATAAAAATGGGAAAATATTGGACAACACATAACAAGTGATTTTATTTTGTATTTTAAAGAAATACATTCATACTTACAGGAATGTTTTAAAATAAATTTATATTATTTAATTTGGTATTTTTTCACCCAATTGATAAACTACTTTCTATGATTTTCAGAAATCATAGAAGATACAGTGATACATAAAACATCTGTTGAATAGTTGTTTGTATTTTAAACCACTCTTAATTTTTAATAAACGTAAAATGAGCACTGTTACATAAGAGTAATCATATTGAATTCTGTGATTGTATCATCACACATATTAAACTTCTAGGGATTTTCTTTATAGCTAGCAGTTGCTGAAGAAAGTATGTTTGCACATGTTACTAGATATAGAAATTGAAAATTAAAACGCATTCTTACTCTGAGGATTTCATATTAAATTTCCAAAGTACCCCTCAAACAGATTGCAGTAAATTATATTTAAAAATTTACTCTTAGTTTAATGCTTGTAGCTATATTTAATGACTACATATTATGTGAAAAATTTTCCATCAGCTTTCCATTTCTTTGAATTGTGTGCTTATCCTGTTTAGATTTAGAGAAATTCATTCTATGTTCCATAAAACTTACAAACTTTTTAATAGGTTGTAGATGTTCATGTTAATTTCTGTGTCCTTATATTTCATTTTTACAACAATTATATCTACCTTTTAATAACAAATATGTTATTTATGATAATTTTGTATCTTTTGTCTTATATATAAAGGGAAATTTACCTAATACAACATTTTATTTTTATCGTGATTATTATCCAAACACTTTAACACAAATATTTTAGATTTATATAAATTCTAAAAATTACAGTCGAAAGAAAATATCCACAATGTAAATTAGAATATTTTTTCTTCTCCACATCCACACCAGCAGGTGCTGTAAAAATCACATGTTCTCTTTGATACAAGGCAACATACAAAATACAAGATCAATAGCCACATAGGTAAATATTTATATAAATATATTCATCAAGGGGAACTGTATAATGGAAACTTGTATACCAAGAAGTGAAGATACAGTGCAGTATCCCAAATAAAAGAAGGGACAATAGGATGCTGGACTTTCTATCATTGTCTATATCTACAATGTCATGAACACTTAAATAGCAGAATGATGTACTTGTGACTGAAAGACTACACTATTGTAACAGTACAGTGGAAAACAGAGGCAGGTAGGGTAAATGGGAATGTGGAAGGATGAATTCCTGAGCCTATGGAACTGTATCATTAAAATTTAAAAATTAAAAAAAAATAGAATATATTTCAACCTAGTTATAATAAAATATGACATGAAAGTTGTAGAATATAAAAAATACCACATTCAAGGGCAGCAAATTTGAAACGCACATTTTAGAAGACATATGATGAACCCCAGTTATATCATGAGTTTAAGTGACTACAAAAAAATTGAATAAAAAGAAGAAAATAAAACAACTTTTTGATAAATGGTACTTAGAAAATTGGATATTCACATCAGAAGAATGAAACTAAATCCCTGTATTTGAACATTTAAAAAAAAAGCTCAAAATGAAAACTGAAATTATTAGAAGAAAACATCAAGACATGTTTTAGAGTTTAGAAGAAACAGGACTTTTTTGATTAGACCCCAAAGGCATACATAATAAAAGTAAATGTAGATGCATAGAATATCATCATACTCAAGTGCTTCTGATAGCAAAGCAAAGTATCAACAGAGTGAGGAGGAAAAGAGACAGGGACACGCCTGTGTTTAATGCAGAACTTTTCATAACAGCTAGGAGGTGTGAAAATCACAAGTGTTTATCCACTGATGAATAGATAAAGAAAATGTAGTTTACACATATGAATGAATATTACTGGAAAGTAAGAGATGGAATTAAGCCATGTGTAACAATGTGGATGGAGCTGCAGGAGACTGTATAATAGAAATAACCAAGCACACAATGACAAATATTACATAATCTCACTCATGTTGCGTTTAGGTGATGCCATGGAAGTTGAAAAGCTAAGTATTGGTATGAGAAGCTTGGGAGAGAAGATTGATTTACAGTAGTAGGTTATAGCTAGACAGAATTAGGTCTAGGGCCTGGCACAATGGTACAATGGCTAAATCCTCACTTTTCAAGTGCTGGAATCCCATATGGGCACCGGTTTGTTTCCCAGGTGCTCAACTTCCACCCAGCTCCCTGCTTTTGGCCAGGAAAAGTAGTGGAAGATGACCCAAAACCTTGGGTCCCCTGTACCGATGTGGAGACTCAGATGAAGCTCCTGACTTCTGGCTTAGAGTCAGCTCAGGTCTGATGGTTGTGGACATTTGAGGAGTGAACCAGTGGACAGAAGATCTCTCTCTGTTTCTCTCCTTCACCCCATAAATCTGATCTGCCTTCCCAATAGAGATAAATTAGAATAAGAAGGTCAGGGGGGCTACTGCACTGTACGATAAAAACCGCTATTGTTCATTTGCAGTGTATTTCTCCAGAAGATAGGATGTTTGAGTGTCTCTAAGGAAATATCAAATGCTTATTAAACTAAATGAATACTAAATTTTATTAAATGATTATTAAATATTATGAAAAGATTAGTATGTTTTCCCTGACTAGACACTGAACACTGTAGACTTGCAAAAATGTTCCATAACAATCCCATAAATATGCACCAGTTAAATCGAATGTTTTTAATGCAAAAGTAATAAAAGCCTAAGTCTGGATGAATCTATCCATAACATCATGTAGTGCTCATCTCTTGCCCATGGTTTGCTAATGAGATTCTCTTTCTGGCTGTTGCTATCTGTCTCGGTCTCTTAAATAATCATAATGTGTTCTTGATGAGTTATATATGTCAATTTTTGTGGATGTGTTTGAGAACAAATAAGACATAGAAAGAGGGACAGATGGACAGTCAATAAGGCCAATGCTGAGCTGAGGGTAGAGTCAGGAGCCGGGAATTCCATTCAGATCTCTTAATTAAGTAACAGGAATACATCCATGCTGCTTCCCAGGGTTTCCATTTGCAGGAAAACTGGAGACAGGGGTCTAAATAGTGTTGAACCTAGGCACTCTGAGAGGTCCACAGGCATCTCTCGCTTTTTTAAAAAATGTATTTATTTTTATTGGAAAGGTGGATTCACAGAGAGAAGAGGAGACAAAGAGAAAGATCTTCCATTTGTTGGTTCACTCCCCAAGTGGCTGTAACTGCCAGAGCTGAGCAAATCTGAAGCCAGGAGCTAAAAGCCGCTCCAGGTCTCTCACATTAGTGCAGAATCCCAAGGCTTTGGGCCATCCTGGACTGCTTTCCCAGGTCACAAGCAGGGAGCTGGATGGGAAGCAGGGTTGTCGGGATTAGAACCAGCCACCCATATGGATCCAGGGGTATTCAAAATGAGGACTTCAGACACTAAACTACTGCACCTAGCCCATGTTACAAGTTTTGATGTACTGTGTTGACGCCTTCATTTGTTTTAAGCAATTTTTAAGAATTTCCTCTGATTTCTTCTATAACCTATTTTTCATTTAGTAGCATGGTGTTCAGTTTGCACCTATGTCCATGTTTTTTGGGGTATTTTGAATTGCTAGTTTCCAGTTGCACTCCATGATCCTCTGAGAAGATGCATGGTATGATTTTGATTTTTAAAAATTGGCTGAGGCTCATTTTGTGGCCCATAATGTGTTCCATCCTGGAGCAGGTCCTGTGCATTCATGTCAAATAAAGGATTGTCCTGCATCTGTGGGATGGAAAGTTCGACAGATACCAAATAAGTCTACTTGTTCTATTGTCTGCATGAATCCTGTGTTCTGCTTGCTGAATTTCAGTCTCATAGATCTGCCCATTGAAGTGATTGGTGTGTTTAGGCCTCCCACTTTTATCGCCTTGGAATCAATGTCTTTCTTTAAATCCACTAGCGATTATTTCATGTAGCGAGGTGCCCTGGCATTTGTTGTATCTTTTCTTTCTGTTCAGCCAAAGAGAGCTTGGTTATGATGTGCCATGGCAAGGATCACTTCTGGTGGGGTTTATTTCGGGTTTGCTGCCTGTCCTGTTTTAGGATCCCCTTTCTTTCTGCATCTTATGATAGTGATCTCCCCTTCCTACTTGTCCACCGGTGGAGTTCTGATCTCCAATGAAATATAACTTAAGCATTTATTTTTTCATTTATGCTTTTGATTCTTCCTCTACTCTGAATGACCACTGTGTGTTCCAGTCTCACAAAGCGTTTATGTTTTCTTAATGGTGAGGGAGGAGATTTCAAGGTTGAAGATCGAAAGACATAAAAATTCAGCCCTGCTGAATATTGTTGAAAAGTCTCCAAATCTTTGCATCGAAAAAAATGTACATTTAACTTATAAAAATGTGTATCTGGAGTAATAATAATGGTGTATTATAGAATACTGGCTCATTTTTCAGGGTTACTAGATACATGTGAAAGTGTGTGTTATTGAGCAGACATCAAATATGTGTTTTCTCAGTTGCTGATGATTGGTATAATTGGGTTATAACATATAATGAGATCCATAGTTTGGGCAATGGAATTCCAACTTCAGCACTTTCAACTGATAGAAAATTGTTAGGGAGCAAAGCATCCAATTCTCAGGAATATGGAATAAACAGATTAGAGAATTGCAATGGTGAGACTATTCTGATAGGGACCAAGCATTGTCGTATAAATGACCTCTCCGATAACTAAAGTACAGGTTTACAGTGACAATGTTTTTCATGAATGTGAAAGGAACTCATGCTTCTATAACCATATCCTTGGATTCAGCCAATTGTGAAAATATTTGGAAAACGATTAATGCCTGAAACGAACATGTGAAAGGCTTATTCCTCCCTTTGTTATTTCCTAAATAATACAACACAATTACACTGTTTCAGACATGCTAAGTAGACTAGGCTGCCATGAAGTTTACAGGGAGATGTACTTAACCTCTGATTTGAGTATCCACAGGTTTTGCTACCTGTTAGAGTTCCTGATTCTGATCTATTGATCTGGAGGGAAAGCTGCATTTTAGAACTCTACGTGAAATCCGAGATTTTCTCAAGGGTTGGCATAAAAATAAATAATAAGAACCAGAACTAGTTCTGAGTGCTAGGATGGATTGCTTGTTTTTTTTTGTTTCCTTTTAAATTTTAAAAAGATTTGCTAAGATGCAAAATCCTTGTTTTGCTTGCTAGAAATGTATTCTTTCTTGTTATTGAAAAATCTTGACAGATTTTTGTGGTTAGGAAACAAGTTGACATTTTGAAGATACAACTTAAGTTCAAATGAAATGATTCCAAAGACATTAGCAAATACCGTTACTTCTTTAAAAACAATGAGATTCTTTTGAGTGAGTCACTGAGGGCCTGCTTCACCTGCTGGTTCCTCAGTGTGTAGATGAAGGGGTTCAGCATAGGAGCGATGGAAGTGGTGAGCAGCGTCACCCCCTTGTTAGCCCTCACTGACTCCTTCGCCGAAGGCTTCACGTAGATGAAGATGCAGCTTCCGTAGGTTATCGAGATGACGATCATGTGGGAAGAGCAGGTGGAAAAGGCCTTTTTCCTTTGTGTGGCAGAAGGGAATCCTAAAATGGTCTTGATGATGTACAGATAAGATAGACTCACACACACCAGGGTCATTATAAAGGCCAACACAGCACTGACTATGATCACTTGCTCTATCAGCCACGTTTCTGTGCATGAGATCTTAAGGAGGGGATATGCATCGCAGATATAATGGTCAATAACGTTGGAGTCACAGAATTTGACGTTCAGTCCCAGGCTGAGGGGTGGGAGTATGATCAACAAGCCAGCTACCCAGCAACCAAGGATGAGTCTGCTGCACATCTGGCTGTTCATGATGGTCACGTAATGCAGTGGTTTGCAGATGGCGACGTAGCGGTCATAGGACATGATGGTGAGGAGAAAAAACTCTACGACCCCGAGCAGATCAGTGAAAAAAATCTGAATCATGCAATTATTATACGTGATTGTCTTGTCACCGGTTGATATGTTGTATAAGTATCTGGGAATACAAGCAGTTGTAAATGAGATTTCTAGGAAGGAGAAATTTTGTAGGAAAAAGTACATGGCAGTTTTAAGGTGTGAGTCCACAAAGGTGAGGAAGATGATGGTCAGGTTGCCGGTTACACTCAACATGTAGGCGAGAAACAGAAAGATGAAAGTCACAACCTTCAGTTGTGGGTCATCAGTCAGTCCCAGGAGGACAAATGTAGTTACTGTGTGGTTTTTCATAACTGAATCCTAATACTCAGTCTGCAATTATAATTCAGAGGTATCTGCTATGAGAGGTGTGGTGTTGATATTACATTGCAATAATGAGTTGCTCAAGAACTATGCAAAATCATACAGCACACAATTCTTTTCTTCATTTATAAATAGTATAATTACATTAGTAGCACAAGTTCCATTACTGCTTTGGAGTAATCTAGGGGATATTTAAAAATTGAATTATTGAATGTATTCCACACTGCAAAAATAATGAGTTCTTTTATTCCCCGCTCTTTCAATTTCTTACTTGTGTTTTTTATTTTAACACTGGTTACAATTATTATTTTTGTTGAGCTAATTCCAATAGACAAATTTATAACTTCTTGAGCATTTTCATGCCTTTCTTTATAATTTTCTTGGTAATAAACTGTGAAAACATTACAAATATGACTCTTACTTTGAGAATCTATAACCCATTGGTTAAGATTGAGTTGTAGCCTTATCACTAATCTTTAAACTTGAGTGTTTTCTTAACTACTTTCTGATATCCTTTCACCTTACCCTCCTTCGTGACTTCTCTCAGCCTAACATTTACAGCCATTTTCCAGGGTTGTAAAGAACTCAGTGTTTAGGGCCCAGTACGGTGGCCTAGCAGCTAAAGTCCTCGCCTTGAATGCGTTGAGACCCCATCTGGGCCCCAGTACTGATCCTGGCAGCCCCACTTCCCATCCAGCAACCTGCTTGTGCCCGGGGAGGGCAGTCCAGAATGACCCAAAGTCTTGGGACCCTGCACCCATGTGGGAGACCTAGAGGAGGTTCCTGGCTTCTGGCTTCGGATCAGCACAGCACCGGCTGTTGCAGTCACTTGGGGAGTGAATCATCAACGCAGGGAGGATTTTCCTCTCTGTCTCTCCTCCTTTCTGTATATCTGACTTTGCAATAAAAAGAAATAAATTAAAAAAAAAAACCCACCTTGTTTAAAAAAAAAAAGAACTCAGTGTTTAGATAGGAAAGTTTTTGTTTGGAATGTTAACAGGTGTTTGATAAGCCCTGCATAGGCTATGTGACATCACTGTGGTTATTACTTTTCAAACCATGTAGCACCCTAATCTGACTGCTTAGCACCAATGCCTCAAGTACCAAAGAATTAGATTGGAAATACAGTCACACTCCCAAGTATTGTTTGCTTTCCCTCACATTCATTTTTGTTAGCTAAAACTAGAAAACTTCTCAGTATCTTTATACAATGCTTTTGAAAAATATACATGAGCATATTTATATATCTGCCTTTGTATCTTTATAGCTAATATATTTTTATAAAGTACTTAGCTGCTAGTAAATAGTAAATATACAATCACCATTCCAACACTTTATTCTGCAATGGTTTCTTTTTCAGTCACTTTCCATTCATTGTGTCTCCTATTGTAATTATATTTTTGCTCCCACCATTTTAATCAAACACTTTTTTGCTAACGTTTACCAAAGGCTTTCTTTTGAAAAGCTTTTTAAAATTTCTTTTTTGTATAAACTAGTAAGATTTCTATGTGAAATATTTACTTTTGACCATAAGGTGTTCATAACATTCTCTGATAACTGCACATCATGGACATTTTTCCTCTTACCACTTTATTTCTAATTTCTGCCTGTTTGTAGAATTTTCTTGCATAAATTTCTCAATCTCCTCTTTTGAATCCTGTAACTTAAGAAAGTATTTTTCTTTTAAGGTAATATCCTGACTTTTAAAACCTTGCTATCAGTAAAGATGGTCTTCAGACTGTGGCTACTACATATGATGGATATTTTAAGTTTGTAAGCATATGTATTTGAATATTGTATGTTTTAGTTTTTTTTGCAGCAAAAAACCTTATTTTTAATTTCATTTCCCATGAGTTAATCACCAAACATGAGTGATCTCTCGGTCTTAGTTTTCCTATGATACTATTTCTTCTCTTAACTCTGTCCTTGCAAACCCTGTCCCAATGGTTCTAAGAACTTAATAATCTCAGATATTTGGTGAAGTACCATTCAAAACAAGTGAGCCTTAACCCTATTTTAATACTACCCTGAGAAAGCACATTTTTTTCAGATGAACATAAAGGTGTTAACTAGGAAAAATGGTTAGGTTGATTAAACAGTGTGTATCACTGTGCTAAATATTCAATACCTCCAAATTAAATGACAAAATTATATCAAAATAGTCACATGAAGCTGTGCTTTTCTAATTTAGGATTAGTCTAAAAATTGCCAGAATTTTACATTTACTTGTGAATTTGCTATATGTAGCTTTTTTAGTTTTTGATTTGTATTTAAGTATATGGTGTGTGTGTGTGTGTGTGTGTGTGCTGGCCATGGGAGAGGATCGTTTCATACGGAAGCACCGTTTGCTCACTCCCATTCCCTGCACTCTCAGAAGCACGATCTCCTCTCCCGTTTGAACTGCCAGGCGGAGGAGCAGGTGCGTGCTCAGACCCTGTTCTTCTGCACTGCTTATTTCTGGAGGACTGAAGCCAGAAGCCAGGGGCTTTGCACTTCTGGTTCACTTGAGGGCTAGCATGGTCCTATGCAACAAAAGTGAAAACCTTGATAGTTACACCAGCCACAGTGAATGTATTTCTGTAGCCCGCTTCCCTGTGCTACCCACTTTCCCGCGTGTAGCGTGAGACCCTTGCTTCTCTGTGGCCTCTAATGCAGTTCAGATAGCAAGTCACTGGAGCTGCATTTTCTTGAACACTCTAATATTATGTAGCAGCTGTTGAATAATAAACTAACTTTAATATTATCAGCTGATTACTGTTTATATTCTATTTGAAAAGTTTTAAGACACGATTTCTTGTGAGATGATGCCATTTTGCAAAAGTTGTCCATTATGGTAGGGGTGGAGAGCATTGGTAGATTGTTATTATTTGTTCATGTTCCTGGAATTGTACTTTCTTTAAAGGTTTTCTATTTACTGTTGCATGCTAATTTTCACATCAGTAAATAGAATCCATTCAAGATAATGCATCCTGAAAATGGCATTTCACTAGTATCTTTAATTGAAACTGGCATTTGTTGGGCTTATATAATCAGGAAAAAATCTATTGCCTAAGAAGAAAATATGACCCAATGTCATCAATGAGTAAATAATTGAAATTTTGGGAAAGATTATACTTACACTTCTGTCAGTTAATCAGCCTCCCTCTGTGAGCTGTTTAAAAATAGTTATTATCACAACATCACATTTGAAAACAAAATAATGTTGAAAACTACCACCTCAAGCCATTTCACAGTTACAGAAGCTTGGAGAAACTAAGATCTTTTTCCTCAATTAGTGGTGCAAATTTCCTATGGCAGATGCACTGTCATACATCCGGGAAACATTTTCTTTGCCTCTCCATTAGTAGAAAGTGATGCCAGTGGAGAGGAGCTCCTAGCAGCTTTGAAAGAAGCAATGCCTATATTATCTTGGCAGAGAGAGTGATTTTGTTTTTTCAATTTCAAGCCCGAGATCTGTTTTGTTTGCCAATTTTGCAACAAGTTAATAAACAAGAGTCCGTGGTGACCTGGGTTTAAAAGTAGCTAATGAGTCATTTGTGGAATGGACTTTGAAAAAAACCTTAGACCAAATTTAGTACCCTAATTTTGAGGACAAAGCCTTTAGGGACAGGACAAATCACCAGAATAATTTAAAACAGACTGGAAGGAAAAAATATAGCTAGGTCAATTTCTGCTAATCTCTATCATACAATATAATTAAAGGCACATATAGGGAAATGACATATTCCTGCGATGTTTAATGAATTAAAGAAAAATGATAAAAAAACCAAAAAACCCCCCAAAAACAGAAAAAGGAAAGAAAATTTAATAAAATAAATTAAGAAAAAGAAAAATGCAAAGAAAAAAGGGAAAATAATTCTTAAAAAGGTAGCAGAAGTTAATATTTTGAGGCATATTCTTCTGTGTGCTTTGTCCTACAAAATACTCATATGTTTTATGTATAATAACCACAAATGCATAAATATAAAATTAAGAAAGCACAAATAATGAGATAGATCATTTACCACATGCTAGTTCGATTTTAAATATATTTGGATACCTTTTATTTATTCCCTGATGAATAATTTTAGATTCTGTCCCACTTGTTTTTAATTATAACACATGACAAAAGAATCTTCGTGTAGATTTTTGACAAATTATCAGAATAATTTCTAGGAGCAAAATTTTATTATTATTTTTAGTAACATTTTTATTTGAAAGACATAGAGAGAGGAGAGACAGCATCCTATTGTCAAGATATTTCAACAATTTCATTGGAAGACCATGTTTGATTTGGAAGTTGAGACACAGGTTTTGAATCTGATGAAATCCAGATTAAGTATTTCTTTTCTTTGTTTATGCTTTTGGTGTTACTTGATATAATACAATGTCATGGAGATTATATTGCATATTTTTAAACTTTTAGCAATGTACATTTATGTCTTTGTGTTGTCTTATATTTTTTTGATAGAGTCACTTATCTATTTTGAAAATCAAAGTCAAAGAGAAAGAGGGAAGGATAGAAACAGAAAGAGAGATCTTCCACCCACTGGTTCACTCCCTAGATGGCTGCGATGACCTGTGTTGGATCAGACTGGAGTCAGGAGCCAGGAGAGGTGGTTGTCAATCACACAGGGCGGGTTTGTGGTGGCCAGAATCTCATTCATTTTGCTAAGGGGCACAGCTTGTCTCACCAGCTAAACCTACGTGATGCTGGGACTCAGGCAACAATAGTGGCTCTAGGGCTGTGTTGATGGGTAGGAAGGATAGTCCTCAGGTTACTCTGGGCAGCAAGGTGTGGAAGTTGCAGGGACCCACCGTGGCAGGCTTCATGTCCCGCTCTCTGCTGGCCATCGGAGTTTGAGTGTTGTTGCCGTTCCTATCACTTCTCTTTCAACATGGTGCCTCAGTCCCTCCCTGGGAATGCTGTTCTTTCTTTGTTGTGATATGTTTTCTACTACTGACCTGAGTAAGCCTTTTCTTTCAATCTTCTTGATCCCCTCCTATAGATCTCTTAAAATCGGATTGTCTGTGCTTTCCGATATTTTTATTTTTTGCTGTTGAATTTTTTGAGTTCCTTATATATTGTGTATATTAATGCTTTGCCAGAGGTATAGCTTGCAAATGTTTTCTCCTATTGTGTATACTGTCTCTTTACTCTGCTGGTTTCCCTTGCTGTGCAGAAACTCTTTAATGAAACCACATCAGTCTGTTTCTGTTTTTATTTTCTGTGCTTTGGAAACCGATTTTGGAGAATATTTTTAGATTCCCATGTCCTGAAGCATTGCTGTGTATTTTCTTCTAATAGTTTCTAAGCTTTAGATCTAAGGTTTAGGCCTTTAGTTCGTTTTGAGTTGATTTTGGTACACAGTGAGAACTAGAACTCTAATTTCATTTTTCTTTGCATGTGGGCATGACGTTTTTCAAGCACAGTTTCTTGAAAAGTATGTGCTTTTCCACATTCATGTTTCTAGACCCCTGTGGAAGATCGTTTGGCTGTAGGTGTTGTGTTTGCAGTTCTAGGCGATCTATTCTGTTTCACTGGTATGTGGAGCTTTGGTTGTTATACCACTATCATGATGTTTTAATTACTGTAGCTTTTCTAATGCAGCCTGAAAGCAGGTCCTATAGGTTTGAGAATGGCGGTGGCATCTCGCGACAGGAGAAGCCAGGAATCAGGAAGTGATGGCTCGAGGACCAGCAGCGCGTGCGGGGACCGCAGGGTGGAGAGGCGGGCTGTGGGCACCTGGCGGGCTAGGCTCTGCTGCTGCCGCCGCCTGCTCCGGCTCCAGTGCGAGGCCCGCTGTGCCCTCGGGTGCCCGGGGTGAGGAGGCAGTGGTGGCAGCAGTGGGCGGAGAGTAGCACCAATTTGGAGGTGGTGACCGTCCTGGAGCCCAGCGCGCCCGGTCGGGATCTGTTGGCGCTTGAGGCCGTGGGGAGCTCGCGGCTCGACTTGAGAGGAGTGGGGCAGGGCGGGCACCCTGGGGACGCAGGTGGACACCTAGCACCCCGCATGCCGCGCCCCTTATTTGGTCCTGCGAAGTCTCAAGGAGGCAAAGGGTGGCAGAGGCGTCTGTGCGTAGGAAGGGAACCAGGCAGACGTGTGTGTGTGTGTGTGTGTGTCCTGCGGTAGTGACAGTTGTAGGCTGTACACTCAAGGACTTGTCTGCCAGACCTGGTGACCCACCAGTGAGCCGAGGGGAGGGTGGAGGGCAAGCCTGGCTCTGCTTGGGGACCCTGTTGCTTCACTCAGGGTAACCTGTGTGTTCTCACTGTGGAGAAATCCGTGTCTGATTTCTGACTGTCTGTGTGGAGAGCTTCGCCATCCTCAACCTGAAGGGCCCAATTGTACCCACGTGACAGGTGTGAGCACTTTAGAAACTGGGTTTCAAAAACTTTCCAAACTTGACGGAATCAGAAGCAGCACGTTCGTAGTAAACTCGAGGTTCTGGCTGTGTGCCTGGCCTTTGTCTTCCTTCTTCATCATGTCTCACCACCACATTCACACCCCTATCCTATAAGCAATTCCCTGTGGGGATGTTATGTGTGGGCATGTGGACATCGACTATTTTTTTGTAAGATTTATTTATTTTCATTGCAAAGTCAGAAATATATATAGAGGAGGAGAGACAGAGAGGAAGATCTTCCATCTGATGATTCACTCCTCAAGGGACCGCAACGGCCAGAGCTGCGCTGATCTGAAGCCAGGAACCAGGAACCAGGAGCTCTTCCAGGCCTCCCACATAGGGTCAGGATCCCAAGGCTTTGGGCCATCTTCGACTGCATTCCCAGGCCACAAGCAGGGAAGCTGGATGGGACTCGGGGCTGCCGGGATGAGAACCAACTACCCATATGGGATCCCGGCTCATTCAAGCCGAGGACTTTAGCCTCTGGGCCACCACGCTGGGCCTGACATTGACTTCTGAAGTTAAGCTAGTGTTTACTGGGAAGTAGTATAAATAGACTAGCAAGTAATTCAATTTTAAAAGTTTTGGGGCCAGCAATGTGGCATAACTGGTTAAGCCACAATCTGCAATGCAGGTATCGCATATGGACACCATTTGGCATGGTGGGCTACTGTACTGTCTACCCAGCTGTCTGCTAATGCACCAGGGAAGGCATCAGAAGATGGCATAAGTACTTGGGTTTCCACACCCACATGGTAGACCTGGATGTGCCCTGCTCAGCATTGTTTAGGTTCAGCATAATGTGAGTTTAGTATTTTAAGGTTTTGATAAAAGTTGTTTTTGTTTGACCCGTGTGTGTTATTCAATTGAACCTAAAATTTATGTTAGCTTGTAACATAACCGCAAATACTTTCTTCTGCCCTCTTTTCTCCAGAATGCCTGGAACTGCCTCAGATTGTTTGTACCACAACAGAGGACAGAGAACAGAAAAAAAAAAAAGGATCAACTACTCCAGTCAAATGTTGACATTGAATTTCTGGGCAAGAGGAGACTCTAACATGGAGAGATTCCATCGTAATTGAAATGGCAAGATTGGCAGCAATACAGAACTGTTGAACTATCAAAACTACTTGAGCAGGACCCTTGGATCATGCACACATCAGGGACCCTGGAGGTATCAGGAGACTGTCCTCCATCTCAGGGTACAGAGGCATTTGGGAGGCTGGGTGTGGCTTCTCCCCTTACGTGGACCCTTCCCCCAAATACAGGAAGGAAAAAAAGAGAATGTGGAAATGGTGATCTCACCCACCTTCCTGTAGCCCTTGACCATTATCACCTTAACTAACTATGTAAAAATCATCTAAATAATTAAATATATAAATCTAAAAAATTAAAAAAAAAAAAAAAGAACACAGACCCAGGAGCCAGAGAGAGAGAGAGCTCACCCACCTATTTGCTGGCTCTCACAAGGCCCTCACATGTGTGGCAGGATTTCCAAGATTGGTTTATTATAACATGAGTATTTATTTGCATTTTGGTAGCCAGATTTCCACAAACACAGTCTTTTTCTATGTTAATTATTCTCAATGCTTTTTTAATTATACTTAAGAATTGAGATTTCACTTATATGTCATAAAATTCAACCTATAAAAATATAACATATTAGTATATAGGCTTTTGAAAATAATCAGGGATACACATAATGTAATCAGTAACTCTGAAAAGACAAGGTCAAAGATACTTTCCTTCAATTACAGTATTGTTGGACAGTAATAAATTAATATTATTAGTGTAGATGATTTTTGCTCAGATATGCAAGCTATTATTAGATAATGTTGGTCACCTTCAAACACCATGATGGAGAGAGAATATGATAGTGAAGTTGGCTTCTATTTGAAATCCTGGGGAAAATGATGCATAGCAGCTACCAGTCATTTCCTAATGGATAGAAAAGCATGAAGGATTGTCATAGAATTGAAGTAAACTTGTCATAGATCAACACAGGTACTCGCAATTTGGTCATGATGGATGTGTTTCTTACCCTGACATTTAAAGTGCATTACTTGAAAAGGACACTGAAAATGTCCAACTTAGAGATCTACACAGCACTACTAGTCCACCAACTGGAAGTAAGGGTGCATGGGCCTTGAGAGTTTCTGAGGAATTATATCTTCGGTGTAATTACAAGCTGTTGGACGGAGATGTGGTATTTCTTTGTCATTGTAAACCTTAAATTGTGCATGTTTTGCAGAAATGCAGCATATGCCGCAAGGGAAAACAGAGTAAGTGGATCTCATAGGAAAAATAGTAAGATTATTTTAAAAATAAAGTGTAGGCAAAACCAATTCAGATGAAAATACTGACATTTCTAGAAATATTTATTTCTTCTAGAAACAAACCCATGGTAAAAATGGGACTTTGCTCTATTCTCAGTTAGGTGAAGGGGGAGTAGAAAAGGCTTAGACCTGGTGAGTTGTGGAAGTCAGGATACTTCCAAGATAACTTGTTGTCAAAATGAGCCAAGAGGAAGAATGCTGGAAGGGTGTGGCGTAAATGAACCGTTTATCATCATACATTTATGGGCAACATAACATTGTGTTTTTTTATTAGGTAACTTAGTGTTTTATGACTATCTCAAACATTGTTTTTAACCTGTACATATTTCAATATTTTCCCACTAGAATATCAAGTCTATGTCATTTGGTGTCTACTATACGTTATACTATAATTGATGAATTGAATCATGCATTGCTAAGGGATGTTCACTTGGTTATTTGGAGCCTTTTACCATTACAAAATGAATGCAATGAACAGGCTCACTGCGGTTAGAATTATGGAATAACTTCTAAATGTAGGCTTTTCAGGTGCAACATTCCCAGGTTGTACATTTAATGTCTGTTTTAGTTCAAATCTTAGCATCATTTTTAGCATGGACATAATAAAAACTAATTTGTGAAAATGTGGTGGGTGACTTTGAATCGTGGTTTAATGTGTAGCTAGATGATTAACAATGAAGTTGTGTATTGTTTCCTATTTTTATAGATAATATCATACACTTTTAGTAAACTGAATTTCTTCTTTCATCTTAGCACTTTCAGTGAAATATCTTTTTATTGATTCTTAAAAGCTTTTATATTGATGATATCAATACTTTCATGTAAGCTGTACTACATAGCTATTATTGTACTTATTTTCTCTATAATATTTTCAACCCCTCTTTTTAGAGGAATTGTGAAGATTGTCAGCTTAATGTATTATTTTGTAAGAGGGAATTAATTTGTGTTTTCTGTTAACAGAGATCTAACAGAAATTGGAAGAAAAGAGTGGCTTCACATCCATATTATAAATTTATGTAGGAAGATCATCTGTGAAAAAGGAGAAATAGTTATTCAATTGTGGTAGGCTCAGGCTGAAGGAAGGAAAGTTGTGTATTTTGTCTGTCACTGATATCATTCAAAATGGGTCCCTCAGAACATGGAGTAGCAGAAATTAGTGATCAGATTTTTTTGTGAGTTCCACCTCAATGGTCCAGAGGCTCAGGAATGACCAAGTTGGCTATTGGATTTATTAAAAATATGAAGTGCACATGGAATTTGAATTGGTTCACTGATTAGGTGCTTCACTTCTTTAAGAGGAAAACAAGTTTCTTGACTGTGTCGTTAAAGGCTTGTTTCACTTGCTTATTCCTCAGGGTATATATGAAAGGATTTAACATGGGAGATATGGAAGAAATGAGCACTGACACACCTTTATTAATGGTCATATCTTCTTTTGCAGATGGCTTTATATAGATGAAGATGCAGCTGCCGTAGGTGATGGACACCACAATCATGTGGGAGGAGCAGGTGGAAAAGGCTTTTTTCTTTTGCTGGGCTGAGGGGAATCTTGTAATAGTTCTGATGATATATATGTAGGAGAGGACAACACAAAGCAGGGTTGTGATGAAGGTCAGCACAGCGCATCCTATCACCATCTGCTCAATCAGCCAAGTGTCTGAGCATGATATTTTCAGGATAGGATTAGCATCACAAAGAAAATGATCAATGATGTTAGTGTCACAGAAATCCAGATTAAGTCCCAAGCAAAGTGGGGGGACAATTACCACAAGAGATGCTGTCCAACAACAGATAATCATATTTTGGCACATTTGGTTGCTCATTATTGTCATATAATGCAAGGGTTTGCAGATAGCCACATAACGATCATAGGACATGATAGCCAAAAGAAAAAATTCAGTTACTCCAAAGAGATCAGTAAAAAACAGTTGAATGGCACATGCATTATAAGTAATGGTCCTGTCCCCAGTTGAAATACTGTATAGGAATCTTGGAACACAGGCGGTAGTAAATGAGATTTCTAAGAAAGAGAAATTTTGGAGGAAAAAGTACATAGGAGTTTTAAGGTGGAGATCCACAATGGTGAGGGTAATGATGGTCAGATTTCCAGTTATACTCAAAGTGTATGTAGTAAATAGAAAAATAAAAAGGAAGATCTGCAGCTGAGGATCTTGTGTTAGTCCCAGGAGGATGAATGTTGTTAGCGCTGTGTGGTTTCTCATCATTGGTTATTGGATTCTGCCAAACCTAGATGCAAATGTCACAGAGATTTGAAATGCAGCCTTCAGTGACAGAAGTCCCTTAATGATGAATACTGTTAAAACTTTATAGTGAGACTATATCCATGCTTTCAGTTAAGGATCCATGTGGGAACATGTTTATACAGTATACCATGGAGAAAATATCAAGATAAAAGTAACTTCCTGTCCTGGCCATGACATTGTATTCCCTCCTCTCTTGTTTTCTTTAGGTCATTCTCTTGTTTCTGTTTCTGTGTATGCACTCCTCAGTGGGCTATTATCAACCTGGGACCTCACTAACCTTTCAAAACTACTCTGTCTCATCAATTCAGTATAATTACAATAATAACAAATGCAAATCTTGTGCCATGGTCTGGTACAATTCTGGGTGTATTACAATATAGTTAATGTAATGCTTAGAACAACCTGTGAAGTTGAGTGGTCCTTTTCTTGGCACTTTACATATGGGAGGGTGAGGCAAAGAAGTAGAGTTGGGGCTCCACCTTTTCCTAGAGAAATATGATTGGATAAGAGCCACCAAGTCCCACATTTTCAATTGGTACTCTAAATCCTGGTTCACAACATAGTTCTGGTATTGGAATCAGTTTTGCTCAGGTCTTAACACTACCTTCAATTTCATCCATCAGTATCTTGGCTTTCCTGAATGTGATCTTGTTAAACATGAACCATCGAATAATCCTATGGTGTTGATATTGATTACAGCCTGCTTTGACTAATGTACAGAAAGTATCATATTTGCAAGGTAGTAGTATATATACACAACCAGAAGTCAATTTTCTAACCTGTTACTGTATTTTACTATATGCACATTTTAATTTTAATTGTGTATTTATATGATGATGAAGAATTTTATGTCTGAATTTTCCCTAACCAGAACTGGTCATGATTCTGAACTTGTTTGATCCTTATCTCTAAGATTACATATGTTTCAGAAGTGAATTAAAAATATTTCCATGAAATGCCAATATTAGTATTCAACATACTGATGATTTGTCTAACACTTTTCTTATACAATAGAGTATATCAACACTATCTCCCTTCACCTCTCCTTTCCTGCCACCATATGTGCATACGTAGACACACACAACGCAAAATGACAGGAGTTATAATCATGTTCATACTTACTGCTTATGCAGGGAGTTGCTTCACGGCATCTGCTTAATTGGCCATTGCTCATAATGAGGCACAGGCTGAAGAGTGACAAACCTGCAGAGACTGGAGAAAACTAAGTTTTCTCAGGTAAACACACTCTGAAAAGGCCCTGGTAATACCTAGAACCTCACTTCTGAGCTTTTCTAAAAGTGGCTTTAGGCAGTTTAAACCAAGGCGACGGGCTCTTGTCCCTTGGCCGGCCACTGTCAAGCATGACTATGGTAAGGTGTTGGGGATGTCACGTAGTGCTGAGTAGTGCGAGGACTTGATCTTCTGGATGTTTGGCTCTAAATAGTATAACTAGTTGCTTTAATAGAAGTTAATAAGATCAATAGACAAGACTCCTTGGAGCCCTGTTTTAAAAGCCACCAACGGAATCAAATAATCAGTTTTGGCAACAAACCTCACACAGACAAAAATAGGAAGTAATCCCTAGGGACAAGAAAACACAAATGCATTAGATCTATTGTGATGGTGCTCGACACTTTAAATCAAATGGTGTTTATTTTTCCCTACCTTGTGGAAGGCTGATGAAACTTGCATAAGAGTACAGACGCCACACCCAGAGAGGGAGCTCACCCACCTATCTTCTGGCTCTCACAAGGCCCCCACAATTGTGGCAAAGACCCCTGCACTTGAGCCATCATCTGTTGCTTCCCAGAGGATGCATTAAAAGGAAACTCGTACAGGGGATGGATCTGGGACTGGAAGCACACACTTTGATATGGGGTGAAGGTGTCCTCAGTGGCACCTTAACCTCTGTGCAAAATGCCAGCCCCATGTATCTAATTTCTTTTAAATAAAAAAGTGAAAAAGGTGAAGATGGACATGGAAAAATGACAGACATTTGAACATAAAAACATAAGGATGCTTGTAAGATGTGCTTTAATCTGTCATTTTGTCTAAGTTATCATTTTGTGCTTGCCATTTTCATGATGGAGTTATACTTTCTGGACATTTTGACAATGTGCCGTAAGTATAAAGCGGTTGTTCCTGTCTTGGCACTGAAACATGCTGATGCATTCCTTATAACTTCTTTGTTGGATTCTTTCTTACGTATCTTCATACAAACCATGTCTAAGACAGTCTTATTTTGGTATTCTAATCTCCCTTGCTGCCCATTTCCCTCTCAAAGTTGTTTCTAGCACATTGGCCTCTTGTTATTCCTTCAGCTGTCCCTACATTATGTAAGGCTCACCAACACCATTATAGGTCAGAGTTTGGGTCTCATCAGAGGTTGAGAAAGATAAAATGAGTAGACAATTGGGTTTGTTTACAACACATAGAATGAATACATGGAATCAGTACATGAGCTGAGGTGGAAAATGAAGCAGCATATTTTCCATGGAGGCCAACACTAGTTTATCATATGAAATGACATCTGTATCAACCTGTTTGTCCTCTAAAATGTTAATAAAACATTGGGAAAATTGTTTCTTAGCTGAAGAGTGACCACAAAACTGACAGGTTAGGTTTCAGTTTTTTTTAAAGAATGATAATGCATTATTTACTAGCAAGATTATGTTTTGAATGCAAAAGAAAGAAATTAAGAGAGATACTGATGTGTTTGGTTCAAGAATCTAGAGTGTTACCAAGCAATACAACTGGCGATTATAGGTGGTTCCTTTTTTGGAATTGTTAGACTTGATTTACTGAGTCAACAGACATTCTTGTGGGTCTGGAGTTCACAAGACAGGTAGTATGTAGTGTAGAGAACAGGAGAGGTATCAGCATATTAGTGGAGCTTTAAAGCATGAGACTAACAGAAAGCATCCCTGAAATGAGAAAAAAGAAAGGCTGAGTGCAAGACCCAGTTCCACATGCAGGATCAGAATAATGAGGAATCAGCAAAAATCATCTTGGAAGAGCACGTTGTGAGGTTGGTGGAAGGAACAACAGAGGTCAAATGAACTGAGGACTTGAGGTGGAAATATTGGCAATGTATTCTTGCCCACAGAAGAAAAAGAAAAGCTAGAGGGATGGAGGAGAGAATGGAGATGGAATAGAGAAAGAGGGAGAGAGAGAGAGGCCTTCGTAAGTGAATTTTGAAATATATTGACCAAAAAATAATCACAGACGTAAAACAATTAGAAAAAAACCACCTGGAAGTATTGAAAAAAACACTAGTGTTTTTCAGATGTTGGAATAATTTGGCACCTTACCATAACAACCTATTTGTTTTTAAGGATCTAACATTTGGATATTTTGACACTTTGTCTTCTGTTTCTTAAGATGTTTTTTATTAAGGCTATACTCTGATCTAGGTGTGAAGCCTTTTTTTTCTCCCAAATTCTTTTTCAGCATTATTCTTTCCCTTATGATAAAAGACAAGTCTGTTTCTCACAGACCCCAGTCTTGCTCTTTGCTGTTGACCAGGGGCATGATGAGGGTGCCAAAGTGTCCCTAACCATGATTCAAAGTCAGAATGACAGTGAAGTCTCCTTTCCTCAAGGCATCTTCACCAACCTAAGTTCTTTTTTTAAATCCATGTTTTTATGCAATTTTAATTTTTAAATTTCCCCATCAAAGAAAATTCACTGTTATATAGAGATAAAAGTTATATAAAGTAAGATTTGTATATGTACTTAAAACATATGTATTTCCACTTATTGGAAAGGCTGAGAGCTAATGAGACAGAAAGTATTGAGAGCTCCCATTGGTCATTTCAGTTTCCAAATGCCTACAGCAGCAGGAACCCAACACGAGACTAAAACTCCATGTGAGTGACAGACATTTAAGTCATCGGTCTACCAGGTTGCACATCAGCGGGACCTGAAATCAGACATGAAGCTGTGACTCAAATGCATGCACTCTGACATGGGATTTCATTTCCTGAGCAGTGTCTTACCTTCTGCACCAAAGGTTTGCCCCTACCTTGTCATTCTTTAGGAATATCTAAGGCACTGCTAACAGTGGTGTGTAGGTTTGAACAATTAGGACATTGAACATATTAATAAAAAATTTCCAATATCATGAAAACTTTGTCACACACATTTATCCTTAATGCAAATGATACTTTTTGAACAACTCTTTTTTCTGCTTATTAAATGTAGATGTCTTGATTTCAAATTTAGTAAGATTCGCCTGTTGAACGTGTCATATGCGGTGTCAACTCTTTATGTTTCAAATAGTATTATTTGGAAAATAATATTCCATATTTCAATTTTCCTAATTGATCCAATAGAGACTTTTACTGTATTTTATTTAGTTCTAGCAGTCCAGAAACCAGTGAAATGATTGATTTCTGATATCCAGAACAGTTTTTCAGTCTTTTTTCTTTCAATCTTTCTTTTTTTTGAGGACCTACTCTGTGAATATTGCAGCATGTCTAACAAGGTTTACTTCCCTGTTCTTTTTTTAAAGACTCATTTATTTTATTGGAAAGTCAGATATACAGAGAGGAGGAGAGACAGAGAGGAAGATCTTCTGTCTGTCGATACACCCCAAGTGACTGCAACGTCCAGAGCTGCTCTGATCCGAAGCTAGGAGTCAGGCACTTCTTCTAGATCTCCCACATAGGTGCAGGGTCCCAAAGCTTTTTTTGGGGCGGGGGGTTTCCTTTACTGCTTTCTCAGGCCACAAGCAGAGAACTGAATGGGAAGCAGTACCTCTGGGACATGAGCCAGTGCCCACATGCATCCCAGCACATAAAAGGCAGGGATGTTAGCCACTAGGCTACTGTGCCAGGCCCTTTGTCCATATTCTTATGAATACCTTCAGTTTAATGGTCTTTCACAAGAATACAGTATTGGGCCAAGTCAAAGCAAGGAGCTAAGAGCTTCTTCTGGGACTCCCATGTAGGTGCAGGCCCAAAGCAGTGGAACCATCTCCTGCTGTTTCCCCAGAAACATTAGCAGAGAGTTGGATCAGAAGCAGAGCAGCCAGGATTTATAAATTAGTGCCTACATGGGTTGCTGCATTACACGCGTTGACAAAAAACCCCATGTCAAAACACTTATAGCCCACCCCACCAGGATCCACTTAAGATCTTTCAACTTCATGATATTGTGAAAGCAATGTCCATTCAGCAGAAACCTTTCTTCAGTTTTAAATGTTGGTATTTTTCTGTGATCGTGATATGTAATTCAATACTCTCACAATGCTGGCAACTCCTCACTAGGAGGGATCAACAACCCTACCCCTGTATTTTGATTCTGAATTATAATGTTCAGGTTTTCAGATATATTAACGACATTTTCACTTATGATATTTCAAATTCTGATGTGCTTATCAGCATGTAACTCCATTGTAAGTTAAGCATCTGTATTTACTATTATAATATTCTTTAGACACTGATTATTTCACAAATTTGGCTTTCAAGCGAATTCTTGTATGATTTGGAAATTTTCCTCTGAGTTTTGAGTAAGCTGATGCCATCAAAATGCTTTATAAGATTCTCTGAAGGAGAAAGCTATAAAAACATGCATTAAGAAATAATGAGAATATATGCCTTTCCTCAGGGCAGCATGTGTCCATCCAGGACCAGGGCCAGGCCCTTGATGTCCTCGCTCTGAACTTATCTTGGCCTTGGTGGGCACCCAAGCCTCCAGTCCCACCAGAGCCTGAGCTCACCCCAATTTTGTTGGGTGTGGTTGATTGCACAC
Source organism: Ochotona princeps (assembly GCF_030435755.1). NCBI lineage: Eukaryota > Metazoa > Chordata > Mammalia > Lagomorpha > Ochotonidae > Ochotona > Ochotona princeps. Next base: position 15,822,656 of record NC_080846.1, on the reverse strand, counting down.
AGCTTACTCATTCCAATTCTGTATTGGTTCCATTCCTGAGCCTACATTGGCACTGACATCCAGGATCTGGTCTGCAGTTGCCCAAGCTCTGGTTGGAATGGGTTGGCATGGTTGGGAGACTGTTATTGTCTACCTGAAACTAAAACCAAAATAACCTACCAAATTGACACCTGAATAGGTCTTCAAGGAAAATCCTTCAGTCTACAAAATCCACCCAATTAAAGTGATAGAGCAGGTCTTTAACTTGGTGGTAAAAACACCTGTATCTCACATTGGTGTTTCCTGGTTCAATTCTCATCTCTGACTCTGGATTCCAACTTTTTCTCAGTGCAGACCTGTGGAGGCAGTGGCTATGGATTAGGTAATTGGAATGCTTCTACTTTTGTGTCCTGTGGATTGAGATCCTTGCTCCCAGTATTGATCTAGATTGTTCCCCAATGTCATGTGAATTTTGGGAGTGAGACAATAGATGAGAGTTCTTCCATCTGTCTTTTTGTCTCTCTTGCTCTATTGCTATTTCTGTCCCTCAAATAAAAAATAATAAAAAAATTTAAAAAATAAAGTAGGATAAAAATAATTAAAATTTTATCAGGGAAATAAATTATCCACCAGATACTCTAACTATCAACAAAGAGGCACAAGGAATGTGAGAAAAACAAGGATTTATTATGCTTCAAAGGAACTGAATCATGCTTTAATTTTAACAAAGTGAATGAGACTCTTGATAAAGAATTAAAAAAATTAATACAAGAGGACTCACAGAACTACAAGAGAATACAATTAACTAAGTGAAATTATGAAATCATTGCATGATATACGATTTCTTTAAAGACGATATTTTAAAATGTCATATTAAATAAGCAATGAAGTAACAGTGTCTCAAAATGAGTAATAGCCCAAAGAGAAAACAGACGAACAGTACAAATAATTTAATTTAGAGAGAGTTGAAGCACTTCGGATGCTAACAAAAAATCAGAAATCTTAAAATTTATTTCAAAATACATAAAATAACAGTGTTATTGGATAATCAAGATTTTATATAAAAAATCTTCATTTCATTTCATTTTTTAAAAAAAATATGTGTATTGTATTTAAAAAGTCACTTTTTAAGGTATTCATTTATTCAACCAAAATATTGCTCCATGATGTACACATAAAGTATTAGGAGTTGAATCATACCTATTTTAAATCAAATACCTTTCTTTTGCATCTGTCTATGTATGTGTCTATCTTTCATTAATCATTAATCTATGCATTTGCTTTACTCAAAAAACGATCATAATGTTTAACAATTTATACTTTGAAATCCAAGATTTGCTTGTCATTTTGTTCCCATAAACCAAAACTCTGCCAAGAATATAAGAAAGCAGATGATTTCTCTAATTCTTATTTTTTTTTTGTTTGTCTTCTTTTCCTAGCATGATGGCTTAATTGATTAATGGATGGACACAAATTAATACAGTGCTTCATACATAGTAAATATGTAATATAATGCTGTTCCTAATATTGAATTCAGTTGCTCTTATAAAACAATTGGTAGTAAAATTTTTGCTGGGTGCTCCTAGATGGTTCTTCTGATGGAAGATTCATATATTGGCAAAAAATAAACCTTCATATAATATAAAACAATAATCATCCTGAAATGATGATTTTTTTAATTGAGAAGCATAAGGCTTTGTATCATAATATCAAGGCAATAAGTTACATTTTTATTAAGTATAAATATAAAACTCGCCACTGATTTTTATGTTGTTTTGGATATATGAAAATCTTTATTAGCCTTCCATAGGGACAGTCTCCCCTTAGATTTCCCACAGAGAAATATTGCTGTTTTTAAGCAATTGAGTCCAGTGAATATTTTGAAAGTCACAGGCAAACATCTCAGTTATGTTAATCTTTGTGAAGGCTTGTGAGATGGGGCTTTTTAGGTATATAAACTTATGCATTATATTAGAATCTGCTTATTAAAATAATGAGCTTATTAGGAATGTTCAGTATCTGAGACATGCATCTGACTGTATCATCAGATATATGTGATAGTGAAGGAAAATTATACTACTAAATTATACTACTAAAATGTTCATATCTCAGCTCTCTGCTTGAATTAACCTGAGAGATTTATTATGTTTTTTCTGCTGACTATATTAAACATTGAATATTATTTCACAATAAGGCAATGTGCCTTTCATTATGGTTCCTCAGACATTCTAGAGGAAAAAAAGATATCAACATAATACTGTTAAAGGTGAGTAAAGCTGTGGGGGTTTCTTTATTTCAAATATTTAAGGACTACAAATACAGTGTAGGTTTCAAAAAATTTCAAGCCATTATTCCATGTTAAGTAGAGTACTAATAATTTCCAATCATCTTCATGGAAGGCCATGATGTATTGTTAGTACACTTAGATCTGCATTTCAGTTGCTTTAAAGGATTGATCAATAAAGATGAAAGAAATATGATAATTCTATTCAGATAAAGAAAATCTAAAACAAATTAACTCAATCTAGGGAGTGGTACAACTGATTTTATAAAAACCCTAATAACTAGTCTTATAAGATTCTTAACCATAGGACTCGTGAGATTTTTTTTTTCCCCACACAGAATACATCTTGTTATTTAGTTTTATCTTGAGGAATTGTGAACCCTTAGTAAAAAGTGCCTACTAACTGTGTAGCCTATGTAATAATCAGCAAATGTAAGTACTCATTTCTTTCATATTGTGGAATAGTCACATTTGTTGTCACTAACTTTTTTTTTAAAGATTTTATTTTATTACAAAGTCAGATATACAGAGAGGAGGAGAGACAGAGAGGAAGATCTTCCATCCGATGTTTCACTCCCCAAGTGAGCCACATCAGCTGGTGCTGCGCCGATCTGAAGCCGGGAACCAGGAACCTCCTCCAGGTCTCCCACGCGGGTGCAGGGTTCCAAAGCCCTGGGCCGTCCTCGACTGCTTTCCCAGGCCACAAGCAGGGAGCTGGATGGGAAGCGGAGCTGCTGGGATTAGAACCGGCGCCCATATGGGATCCTGGGGCTTTCATGGTGAGGACTTTAGCCGCTAGGCCACGCCACCGGGCCCTGTCACTAACTTTTTTGACCAACTTTCTAAATTAAAGAAACATTTTTTGAAAGGGTGGATTTAGAATGATTGTAAATCCATTTTGATTGTATTTTAACTGTTCCTTGGCCCTCACTTCCCACTCCAACTCCCTTGCTAGAGCCCATCCACCCTTTGTGCAGATACTCTATAATTTTAATTTTCTCCCTATTGCTCCTAAACGTAAAAGGGTTTAATTGTGTGACATAGGGAGTTAAGCTAATGCTGGCAACACCGACCCCTGCTGGCTCAAGTTGCAGCTTCTGAGCTTCCAAACCAGCTCTCTGCTAATGCTCTTGGGAAAGCAGTAGAAGATGGCCCAAGTGTTTGGACCACTGAACTCACAGGGGAGACTCAGATGAAGCAAGTACTCTTGAATGTGGCCTGGAACCCAGCCCTTGCCATTGAGGTCATTGGGGAGTGAATGAATGCAGGGAAGATCTCTCTCAACTCTCTCTCTCTTTAACTCTGCCTTTGAAATAAAATGAACCTTAAGAAAATACTATCCCTGATAATATAGCTAAGTGCCCTTTTTCATGTTTTGTCTACCTGTGTGTTGGTGAATGTTGTGTGCTTTGTGTTCATGGGTAACACACAATGAGTTCAGTTACGGACTTCACAATAATCAGTGCTTGCTTGATGACAACATTTTCTTGGCGAAGTCTCTCAGAGCCTGTTTTACCTGCTGATTCCTTAATGTGTAAATAAAGGGATTCAGCATGGGAGCTACAGAGGTATTGAGGACTGCTACACCTTTGCTAAGGGCCACACCGTCTTTTGCAGATGTTTTGACATACACGAAAATACAACTTCCAGAAGAAATAGAAACCACAATCATGTGAGAGGAACAAGCAGAAGAGGCCTTTTTTCTTTGCTGAGCAGATGGAATCTTCAGAATTGTCCTAAGGATGAGTGTACAGGAGAGAATCACCAGGGTCAAAGTCACCATAAGTGTGAACACTGCTAAGAAAAATGCCAGAAGCTCTAGAAACTGTGTGTCTGTACAAGCAATCAGCAGCATAGGTGAAGAGTCACAGGTGAAGTGATCAGTAACGTTGGAGTCACAGAAATCCAGCTGGAGGCCCATAATCACTGGGGGGAAAATCACAAAGAAACCGGCTAGTCAGGAGCTGATCACAAGCTGGTTGCAGACTTTGTGACTCATTATGGTCGTGTAATGTAGAGGTTTGCAGATACCACATAGCGATCGTAGGACATGACAGCCAGGAGGAAAAACTCAGTCGCTCCCAGAAGTATTAAAAAAATACTTGGGCCATACAGGCATTGTAGGAAATGGTTGTGTCTCCTGTAGCAATGCTGATCAGAAATCTTGGAATGCATACTGTTGTAAATGAAATTTTTAAGATGGAGAAATTCCTCAGGAAAAAATACATAGGAGTTTTCAAATGAACATGTGTCAACGTTAGTATAATGATGACCATATTTCCACTTACACTTAGTAAGTATGTGATAAACATAAAAGAGAATATTTTGGCTTGTAACTCTGGGTCGTTCGTAAGTCCCAGCAGAATGAATTCTCCAACTGAAGTCTTATTTGGCATGCTTACATTCTGAATTTTAACAGATCTGTGTGTAAAAAGAAGACCGAATGTCAACTCATGATGTATTTCAAAACTATTTGTGGTGTTCATGAACTACATAAAGAACTTTAATAGACACTTTCAATAAGAATTGACAAAGCAGTTGTCCATCAGACTGGAATGCTAATATAAGAAGGGAAATTGTTCATCTGAGTTTTATTATTGTGAAAAATGGTTTACTCTAAACTTTGATAATTCACTGCTATTTAGTTACTAGGTTATTTATTGGTTACTAGGTTAACACACAGAAATATTTTTGTATAGATAGAAAAAACAGTTGATGGCAATAAATGCTTACTCCATTATATCTGAGAAATATTAAATAACTTACCAAAATACACAATAACTTTGAAAACATATTGACCATAAGATATGAATGCTAATTTTATCCCCGGAAAGCCTATTTTTGAATCACAGTTCAAGCTTTTCTAAATGTTTCTTGATTCCTGTGTGTAGCAAAAACTAAACAGGAAATGGTATATTTGTGGTAAAATCATTGAAATTCACTCCATCTTACCTTTATGCAAAACTGCTTATTTTTGACTCCTCTCTGATCAGTAATTGACACAAACACAGTATCAGATCTTATTAATAAATAAGATCATAACTTCAAATTTTCAATTGGACTTTTCAAATATAGTCACTTGTATAAAGAATAAAATAAATCAAATTGTGTCCATGAAAACTAAAGACATTATTTTAGAAAAATTCTGTGTGACAGCATTCATCAAACACTTTGAAAAAGAATATGGTTTTTCACTAATGTGATAAAGGAAATATGCCACAAGAAAGATGATGACAATATTAAAAATAATATAACTGTAAAGCATAAAGTGCAATGAATGTTATTTCCTTTTCTTCCTCCCCATCCCCTTTCTTATTTCTGTGGAAGACATATAGTATCTAATGTTCTGGTGTCACATCCACATTTGTCCTCCACAGCATCATTTACAGTATTTGACTCTGTCTTGGATTCAATTTCAGTTGATGGCAGAATGAAATAATGATTGAATAATGTGTGTAAGACCCTGATTGATTTCAAGTTTCAGAGATTTACGTTAGCTCAATGGGCTCAGTTCTACATTTATGTATTAATTATTCTGAATTAGTCAATTCTGATTGACACAGTATTGATGTGTGCCAACAAATGTGTGAATTTGGGGTGAGAAAAATCCTGGGGTAGAGTTCTTTTAGTGTAGCAGAAACTCGATAGCCTGAGATTTACCTAGTTTGATATGTTCTCTGACTGTTTAGTACTGAACTCAATCAGGAAAATGTAGGGGAAAAAAAGTAATGCAAGAATTGACACAATACCTTCATGACTTATTTCTAAGGGTGTAATTATTAAGAGTTTCAGGGTCAAGGAAGAAAAATTAGCAATGTGGGTAGACAAGGTACATATACTCACTTTTATGTTAGTTCTTGACAGGCTCAAGTCATGGTTTCAACTGAAATAGTTTTTGATTATCTAAAGAAAAATACAATGTTTTAAGTAGAAACATTTTCCTTACTTTTATATCTTTAGTAAAATGAATTCCCTTTTGTAAATCCACTCAATTATTAAGAAAGATTTTTGACAAGATTCCACCTTGTCATAAATCATGGACATTTTGATTCAAAAGCCAACCTTTGAGGATGAAAAAACATTGAATCAGCATCCTTTTAAAATGTCTTTTTGGAAAGACAGTATTATGTATTTCATAATTTTCCTGATATTGGTTAGTGATACAGGTTTTTCAGAAAGCTTTTCTTCAAAAGAAACACAGGTATTATATATGTAACTTTGAATATAATGTTAAATAAGCTTATTTTTTTGAGGGAACATAACAGAAAGCTCCTGGGAATTAGAAACTCTAGGTTGGCTGCAACACAATTAGTTTTAGCAACACTTAAACTATATTCACTAGGGAGCCATTAGTGCTGGGGGAATATAGAATTCTACTTATAGTGTTAAACTTTGCATGGAGCAAAGGGAAAGAATGATGAAATAGTTATCTCTTGCTTGATTATTCCTTCCAATTATCATTCTGATTATTACTTTAATTGAGGAGAAACTTACCATGGTTCTTTAATAAGTTTCAATGAGAAATATGAATTATGAAGTTCTATTATAATTGAGTCCTGAAAAGAAATCCCAGCTTTGAGATTTCATGACACAAGGTGAAAATACAGCTTTCTAGTGGAGTTGAAATCCTTTGGGGAAGATCATGAATTTTGAGTGGAGTGATTCTGCAAAGTATTATAGATTTCTTAAAATAAATACACCAAAATTTTCAAGATTTTTAAATGTAATAAAAAACTTGGAACAATGAATTATTTAAATTTCCTTTTCCTTTCATTCTTTTTGTTTTTTGAAACTAAGTGGAGAAAGAGAAATCACATACCTGCTGAAAGTCTCTGCTTTGTCCTTAAGACCTGGACTTGAGTAGGCTGAACTGCAGTTGTCTCTGGGTCCTGGGTCTCAGGAAACAGAGGATGGATTCTAGACTTTCTTTCCCCAGGAAATGGGTCTCCTTGCTAAAATGAATGCCCTGGTACATAACTGGTTTTTGGCTAAGCTGAGCTTTTCACTTAGCTACTTTGTATCTTATCTGCTGAAATAGTGATAGAACATTACTTTGCTTGCACAGTCTCAGAATCCCATGCTAATACCCAATGCATTTTTTCCACACACCTGTCAAGCAAAGATGCACTACTGCAGAACCCTCTTAATGTTATTATTTTCAAACACATGTAATTGCTGCTTAGTCAAGGCATTCAATAAGTCATATGAATAGTTCATTATGAAAATAGGAATTATTTAATGGTTAAATGCTAGACACTTCATGAAAAAGAATTTATGATTGTGTTTGATATTTCTTTGGGAGACAAAGTTGTAAAATAAAGTTGTCAGCAGTAAATGATTAGGTGACAGAATGCAGATTAAGGTAAATATACAAGAATAGCAAAAAAGAATTCAAGCTCCTGAGAATTTGAATAAATACTGAAGTGTTCTTTTATTTATCTATTTATTTTATAATAATTTTATTTTTAATGATGTTCACATGATTAAAATGGATGCATGCCCATGTGGACCACTGATTAGGGTGGGGAGGGACATGGACTGGGGGGGAAGTGGATGAGACAACTGCTTCCAATCTCCTTTTTTCTTTCTCTGGGGAAAATGGAGAGAGATAAGGCGAGGGAAATGCCCAGCAACCCAACCACGTCAGTACCCCTGGAATAGAGGACGGCCACTCGATGTCATCCCAGAGCCCCTGATTGAAGCATGTTCTGAGGGTACTGCTTAAGTGGTTTTGGTAGTTGTGAGATGCTGTTGATTTGATTGGTCCAAGTTTGAGCAAATACTTCCAAGGTCTATTGGACTACCCTAGAGTCACTTTCAAAGCTTGGGCACAGGAGAGCTGTCCAATTTGTTCTGCTCTCCATGTTACTAGACATCCTCTGCAGGCCCCAATGAGCCTGTTGTCATGTCTCCCATGTGCACTTGGTCATGCTGTCTGCTGCACAGGCTTCGACAACTGAGGAGACCCAGTTTTGACATATGTACTTCACGGTCAGACCACAGGTCCTGTGATTTTTCCCTGTGATTGGAGCTCTGAATTCAGTGGTCCAAAGAAACCTCAGCAGAGGTACTCCTGACCTGACACCTGTGTGTGACAGCCAGTGTGTTGTCCTTTCAGGCATCACCCACACCAGCCTACACACATTGGTGGTTGTAGTCACCTGATCAGTACTGCCCCCAGCCCCATCTCATATACATATCTACAGATGCTCTGGCCCAGCCCATCCCTTCCCACCACACACTCGGCCGTCACACACATCAGCAGGAGCTGCAGCCTAGTCAGCATGACCCCCAGTAACTCCCACCAGAGTTGTCTTCAGTTCTGACTCCTGCACATGTCAATGTGTGCAGCAGATTGGTCCAGTTGGTCCTGTATCCCATTGGCTCTTGTATACATCAATGGGCTTTGGACCCAAGCTCAGGCTGACCAACCCCACTATCCATTCCACACTCATGCCAGCTGGTGCCACCCCCTGTCCAGCCAGGCCCACCACCAGCTCTGGTTCCCATGCTTAGCAATTGGAGCTGCAGCCCATCAGAAGGGTGCCCACAGTTTCCCTACTAGGTCCAATTGCAGCCCTGGATCTTACAGTTTAAGGTAGTAGTTTATTTTGCAGCGTAACCTGATAGAACTTGTCCCCAGTCCAAGCACTTACCAGCAATCGCTATAGCAAAGCCTGATCAGCCTGTACTTTCTCTGGCTCCTGCATACAACAGTGGATATGGTTGCCTAGCCCAGTCTGGCTCTCCCTCAACCCTGCTCACATGCAGGCCACCAGATGTGTTCCTGTCAAGTGTGGTCTGCTCCTAGCCCTGGCTCTCATGCTCACCAGCTAGAGCAGTGGCCCAACAGGGAAGGCCTCACAGCTCTTTACCAGGCTTGCCACCCCCCCTGGGTCTTACGTGTGCTGATAGATGCTGCACTCCAGTCTGGCATGGCCCCCCTCACCTCAGCATTCATCAGTAGGTGCTACAGTCCAGCCCAGTCTGCCCCTAGTCCCAGCTCATGCTGGTGAGTACTGAAGCCTAGCCCAGCCCTGCCAGCCCCTGGTACCAGCCCTATGTGAGCTGGCTGGAGTTGCAGCCCAATATGGCTTGTCTTGCACCCTGTCCTGATTCTCACAACTGTGAATGGGTGTTATGAACTGGCCCAGCCTGCTCTACCCCCAGACCTTAGCCGCATGTATGCTGATGGGTACTGTAAAGTCTCTTAGTCTGGGCTGTTCCCAGCCTTGGTTCCTGTGTTCATCTTCGGGACTGCTTCCTGACAGAGGAGTTCCCCAAGATCCTCTATGAGGTCACTTCCCAGTCACAGATCATGAGCACATTAGTGGGTTTTTGGCTCAGCCTGACTTGGCCTACCCCTTGTCTTGGCAGGAAAAGTGGCTTTGCCTGACCGACCAGTCCATACTTATTCTGGTTCTTACTGTTGGGTGTCACAGTCCAGCCCTACCTGGCCCACCCCTAGACTCAGCTCTTGTGTAGTTCCATGAGTGCTGAGATATAGCCCAGCCTGGCTTACAGCTACCCTGGCTCCTGTGAGAAATAGTGGGCCTGGAGCATAGCGCAGTCTGGCACATCCCAGACCAGAGTCCACATCCATGCCAAGGGGTACTGCAGCCATGTCCAGTCAATTTGCTGTCCTCGTTCTGGCTCTTGCATTCACTAATGGGAATCTCAGTCCACTAAGGGCATCCCCTTAGCTTCCTAACTAGACCTGTCCAAACCACAGATCTTGTGCATGCCAGTGGTTGCTCTAACCCAAACTGGCATAACCCATAACCTGGTTTGAACTTTGCCATTGAATGCTGCAGCCTGGCCTGGCCTGGGCCATCCCCAGTCTCAATTCTCACTGGTGCGTGGTACAGCCTAGCTCTGCCCAGCATGCCCCTCATCTCAAGCTTTCATGCAAACCAGTAGATATAGCCTAGCCTAGCTCAGCATGGCCCACATCCCATCCTAGCTCCTATGCATACCAGTGTGCTATGGTTTGGCCTAACTCTCCCTAACTCTCCCCACCAAACCAACCACACACCTGGCAATAATTGAAGAATCCCTGCCCAACCTAACAACCAGCAGACTGACATGCTTACCAACATGTGAGTTTTCCAACTTCCCCCACCAGAGCCATTCTAAGACCCTGATCTCATGCATGCCAGTAGGTGCTAGGCCTTTACCCATCACAATCTGCCTCCCAGTCTTGGCTTTTGTGTGTGCTGGTGAATGTTGTGGCCCGGCCCACCCCACACCCAATTCTTGGCTGTGCCTGTAGATGCTGTTGCCTGGACCAGCCTGGCCTGTTCCCAACCCCAGTACCCATGAGTACTGATGAGTTCCATGGCCATGCCTAGTTCAACCCGTCACAATTGCCAGCCCTTGAGCAAACCAGCTGATATACAGTCCCACAGGGATGAGCCCACAAACCCTCCATAGAATCTGTTCCCAGACCTGGTTCTCTCACATGCTGGTTAGTGTCATGGCCTAGTGTGACACGGTCCACCCCCTGCTCTGACACTCACTGGTAAGTACTGTGCTTGAGCCTTGCCAGGTAGAACTGCAGTATTGGCTTTTGTTTATGCCAGTAGATGGTATTGATACCATCAAGCACAGCTCATGTCTCTCACTTTTCCCTCTTCCAAACCACCTCAAATCAGCCCCTTCATTTGCCTGCAAGTGCAGTAGCTTGGTTGATAGAGCCCTCCAGAAGTCACTCCTCACTTATGACATTCTCCCTCAGGAGTCCTCCCTCCCACACATCCTCAGACCCCCTTTGCCGTCCAATCCACAGGCCCCTATGCCCATGAGCAAGCAGATCCCCAACCCCAGTCTTCTGGTAGTGTCTCATGTTGCCCTGGGTCCTGCCTGCCTACCCAGGGCTCACACACACTCACATAGGGTCCCCAGACTCTGCCAGCGTATTGGCATTTGCCCTTCACATCTTTAAAAAAAATAGGCAATTATTCTGGCACACTGGTTTAATAACACAAACTTGGTATTAACCAGGCCCTGGATGCATACCAGATATTAGCTGCTTTTCTCCCAGCAGTTGCCTAGAGCTGGGGTGAAGTTCTGATAATAAACTAAATGATTTCATGTATGCATATATTGTGTATAATCAGCAACTTCTTAGAGAAAAAAATTGCTTAAGGTGGGTACAGATAATTTTAAAGTTACTTAATTCCATATCTGACAGTATCCACAATAATATTTTTAAAATTATTTAAATGTTTATTTATCTTTATTGGAAAAGCAGATTCATATAGAGAAGGAGAGACAGAGAAGATCCTCCATTTGCTAGTTTACTCCCCAGGTGACCTCAATGGCTGGAGCTGATCCAGTCTAAAGCCAGAAGCTAGGAGCTTTTTTCTGGTCTCTCATGCAAGTGCAGGATCCCAAGGCTTTGGGCCATCATCTCCTGTTTTCCCAAGCCACAAGCAGGGAGTTGGATGGAAAGTGGAGCATCTGGGACACGAACAGGCACTCAAATGGAATCCCAGTGGCTGCAAGACGAGAATTTAGCCACTGAGACATTGTACTGGGCCCACTAAAAAATTTGAAACCATGCAAACCCTAGACACAATTTGGAATATCATGGATATAACAGGACTTTGGAAAACTACCTGGAAGAGATGTATATTGGTTTGAATTTCCAGAAATCAATGGTGAGGGCACTGAGTATCAGAAGCAAGCTGATTTTTTTTTTTTTCCTGAAAGGGATTTGAAGGAGCTCCAGTCTCAGCATTAGCAAGTTAGAAGAAAGTAACATGGGTAGACATTTGTTGTATCCCCTCTTTGCCTTCAAGCTACTAGTTAGTGTGCACTTTGCAGGGAATTGAGTGTGGCACAATTATTTAGATCTCTGCCACCCATAGGGAATTCCTGATCGTGTTCTTGGCTCCTGTTTTTTGACTCACCCACCTCTGCCTTTGGAATGCTGGTCAGTTGAAGAAACCCCTTTCTGTCTGCATCTGTCTTGTCTACTTGCCTCTCAAATAAATATGTAAATAGGCTATAAAAAGTAAGCAGAAAAGAATGGACTATAGAAAAACCACCAATGCTCGTCAAAGATGCTTCACAGTGAGATATTGGGCCTCTTGGGAATATGAAAGTTGTCCTTATAATACTCTTGGAATTCAAGCTACAAAAGTATTAAGATAATATTAATGGATGGAATACACAATGAAAGCATAGCATCTATGCATCAAATACTATATGCCATCATTTGTGATACAAAACCATAGGAGATGCCAGGAAAACAAAAAAAGAAACACACTAGAGTCTGGAGTCTTTACCTAACAAAAGAGCTTATTTTAGTTGTTTAGTGTTCTGTTTTTATGCTTTGGGAAAAATAATTCTTCAGAAATACTTAATAGTTCACATTTATCATTTTTTTGGAGTGCAAAAGGAATGTTGTTTGGTGACTTATTAAAACCAAATACTGTATTCTTATTAAGAGTTATTCTCATCATCATGACATTAAATCACTCATGTGTAGGAAGTTTACAGGCCATATAAATGTCAAAAAAAGAAGGTAGTCATACCAAGTGAGATCTGAATGGCAAGAACAGAACACAATACACACAAAAGGAAAGTGAGCTACAATGGTGAATGAGGACAAGCCGAGATTCCATTTAGACTTTTTCCTTTCAAGAGAGCTAAATCATCTATCAATCACATATGATAATGGGTGATATACTGCTTCACTGCCATCTCTAATTGTACCTGGCGCTGTTATTCAATCTAGATAGGTTGCACAGGTTGTGTCAATTATCATTTTCATAAGCATGTAACCTTGTGACTTTTCTTAGATGACAATGGTGAATTTCAGAAGGTCACATGAGGAATGGTAACTGGATGACAATAGCTTCTGCTTGCAAGCAGTTTGTAAATTACTTTCAAATGGAATGTGCCATAACTCTGATGAATTCTGACTTTACATTTTTGGGAAAGTTGACCAAGATGGCTTCAGAGGAGACTAACTTTACACAGCACATTTTTTAAAAGACACATTTATTCAGCATCATTATCAAACTATTACAATGAGTAATAAACAAATGGGTGCAAGAAAAAAATGAAAGTAAAAGAAAAACTACATTAAAATACTTTATTGAAATACTTTGCACAGAATAGACATTACAATAATCAGCTACAGAATTAGGCATAACACAGTTCTCCAGTTTCCCCATACACATGACTATTGCCTAAACAAGTTTTGTAGCATCTGTGCCCAACCACCACTGGGTCTGGCTGAGCTCACACATTTGTTGTAACTTGTAGCTCTCCTCCCACTTCTCTGGCTGTCCTCTCCTGACAGTTAAAATTTTCTGGCACTGGCAAAGCTGCTGCTGTTGGCAAAAGTGTCAAAGCCATCTTGATTTCACATTTTGGCAAAATAGTGGCCAAAATCAAGTAAGGTCCAGACCTTCTGCCTTTATAGTTTGCTGCTTTCGTTGGTTTAAACTTTGAAGATTGATATTTGTAATGACCAAAATCATTGTAACTTCTACCACCTCTGAAGTTGTTTCTATTATTTCTATTACCACCCTCCACTACCATCACATCCAACCCTACATTGGATTCCACCAAAGCCATCACAACCACTGAAGTTTCCCCCTTGACCAAAACCATCCCCATGACCATTATGAAGTTTCCAGAACTACTTCAGTCTCTTGGAATGGATGAAGTGCTGGCCATCTTCTACTTGTAAAGGACTGTCCTTATTTCACAGTTCTGAGCAGTCATGGTGTGATATTTCTAAATTCAAAGCTTGAAGATACACAATATGGTCCTGGATATATGAATCACACATGGATTTTGGAATGCTTAGCAAATGCCAGTGGTGTGATATTCATTGCAGAACTGGTCCACAGAGTCATGGTCATCAAAGGTCACAAACGCAAAGTCCCTTTTCTTGTCACTGTTTTTTTCTCAATCAGTTTGATTTTCTCAGACTGTTTAAAATAATCTGCAAGGTGATGTTCTTCAGTGTCTTCAATGCCACCAACAGATGCCTTTCATAGTCAGATGGCTATGTTCCGAAGACAGCCTTCTTTAGTCCCACTACCCCTCCAATCACCCTGCGTGGTTGTGTGGTCTTTGAATTCATGGCTGCTTCCACTGCCTCCATGGCGGCATCAGTGACACCACAGAGCCCTGGAGCTCTTGGTGTTCAGATCTGTAGTTAACCACGCTCTGTGCAAACATTGCCCATTGCTCCGAATGGCCTCTCAGAACTCATTCGTTATTTCAGAGCCAAGCCCTCTAGTGGACAGCTTCCACAGCTGCTGTAGCTCTTCAGGAGATGATGTTGGGAGGAAAGAGACTTTGCACCCATGTCTTTGATGACATTCACTCACAGCAAGGAGTAAACCAACATGCATATCCTCAGGCTATGGACTTCTTTACAAATAAAATTTATTTGAGAAACATTTTCTTGACAAGATTTCTAAAGGACTGTTTTACCTGCTGGTTTCTTAGGGAGTAAATAAAAGGATTTAGCATTGGGGCGACAGATGTATTGAGTACTGCAATACCTTTAGTTAAAGCCACGCCTTCTTTGGCTGAGGTTTTGACATACATGAAAATGCAACTTCCATATGAAATGGAGACCACAATCATGTGTGAGGAGCAGGTGGAAAAGGCCTTTTTCCTTCGCTCCGCAGAAGGGAGCCTCAGAATAGTCTTAAGGATGAATACATAGGAAAGAACAACCAACGTTAAGGTTACCATGAGAGTAAACACTGCCAGGAAAAATCCCATGAGCTCTAGGAAAGTTGTGTCAGTGCAGGAAATTAGTAGCATAGGAGAAGAGTCACAGGTGAAGTGGTCAATGATGTTGGAGTCACAGAAATCCAGTTGGAGTCCCATGATCACAGGTGGGAAGATAATGAGAAATCCAGCCAGCCAGGAGGCAGTTACAAGCTGCATACAGATTCTGCTGTTCATGATCGTCATGTAATGCAATGGCTTACAGATAGCTACGTAACGGTCATAGGACATAGCAGTCAAAAGGAAAAACTCTGTGGAACCAAGGAGTATGAAGAAAAACACCTGGGCCATGCAAGAATTATAGGAAATGGTCCTATCCCCTGTTACAATGCTCACCAAAAATCTAGGAATACAAACGGTTGTGAAAGAGATCTCTAGGAAAGAAAAATTCCTAAGGAAGAAATACATGGGTGTTTTGAGATGTGCATCTGTTAGGGTGAGAGTAATAATTGTAAGGTTTCCAGTTACACTAAGAATGTAAGTGAGAAGCAGAAACAGAAAGATCAAAATATTTAGCTTTGGGTCATCTGTTAATCCCAAAAGAGTGAACTCTTTCACTACTGTTCGATTTTTCATATTTTATTGTTGATTTCTACAAAGTCTATAAATGAAAGTGAGCAATGATTTAGGATTAACTTTTATTACATCTGCTGGATTAGGAAGTATCAAGTCCATTAAGAAGCAATAAACCAACTAGCACGATGTGTTGAGTTCTGAAAGAAATTGTGTATTAACCATCACAAAGTCTGATATTTATCTTGCAGACATCACTCACTGTTTCATATTGCGTAAGTCACTTAATACATATGTTAATGAATCTGTGTATGGAAAATATACCTGCTTTTAAGAATCTGATCAAATGTGCAATGCACAAAAACCAGGTAGAAAATTTTAAATTTGTTCATTGTTCTAGTTTTCTAAAAATGAAACATTTTGGATTGTGTTCTTACAGTTATTTCCACAATATCTGAAGATATTAAATGTCAATATTATCATATAGACATTAATGACAAATTAGGGCCAGCAAAAGCAAATTTATATAATCCTAAAAGGAACAGATTTTTAAAAAGTTTTTAAAAAAGATTTAAGACTCCCTTTTCAAATTACATAATAATTTATAAACTTCCAGAACAAAGTTTAATTACCAGCTTTAAGTGATTTACATTTAGCATTTATTAGAAATTGGAAAAATAAAGCAAAAGTGGAAAAACATACTTACAATTAAGTAATCCTATGTGGTAACCATTTACCTGCTAAAATCCAAATACTCCGTTTCTTTCTTTGAATGTCAGTGTTTGATGTTTTTATTTTGAAGCATTTTATAGATGTCTTATCCTGTGCCTTCAGCTTCTTTACATAATGACATAACCATATAGTACGTGGGTTGAACTAGGTGAGATGACCCTGGTTACATACCATGTAGCAAAGCACACTGTAGGATTGAGTCTAACACAAAATACATCATTAAAGGAAGAAGGCATGGATAGTAAGGTGATGTAAACCAGGACTAGTAGAGGCATCAACAACCAGAATTCAGTGAAACGTCCATGAGGTCTTGTAGCTTGTCCAGGAGAGAGTCGACTTGGCCAGAAATCTGGGTGTTGGGGTCAGCAGTGGAAGCTCTATGGGCAGTCGGAAGCAGTCAGTGTATGCCAGGTGTAAAAGTCTGAAACTCAGGTGAAAATGCAAAAATTTTTAGGAGTATAAATGTCCCTGATAATCTACTTATTATTGAGGAGCAAAGTTAGAGGCTTGCAACTAGAGAGGTCAGGAGCAGAAAGGATAGTTTGAAACTGGTTATAGGGCAAAACAGAAGTTAACCTTTCCTGGAATGTGGTTAAGACTATTTCCAAACCCCTTAAAAAAGACAGACAAAAGCTTGGAAGGGAGGCAAGGAGAGAGAGATGGAGGAAAGGGCAAGCCAGAAAGCCAAAGGGAATGGAGGACTTGGAAAGAAAGAGTGAATATTGTGTGATTCCTGTTTCAGAATCCCGGCAATACTTACATTGAAATGGACACTTAGAATGACAGATTATATATTTTGTTTCTTAATTCAGAGAAGCTGTTAGTTCATAAGAAATAATTGCTTTTGGAAAGAGGAGAGCTGTATGAATATGAATGAAATTTGTGAAGAAAGAACAGTGTTGCAAACTGATATGGAGGACTATCCCAAGTTTTACAGTTTAAGGCTAAATATTTAGTGCCTTGTGTTATTCAAAATTTCCATGAAAAAGAAGTTCTTGAAATGACTATTAGGATAATGTACTACTACAATATTTCACTTGGTTCTCAATAATGCTTTGTGTAAGAAAGATGGCTTGGTGAATTTTTTTCTCTTATTTATTCACCTTCTAGCAAGAAAATTTGGCTTTCTGAATATTCTCTCCCCAACAGACTGGTTTTATCTTTCCTCCCCTCCCCCCCTCAAAATAGACACGGGATTCTCTCCAGAAACAAGAATTAAAATGCCTCCAGAGACAGGTGGTACTGATACATGTGCCCTTATGCTATGTTGAATAATTTTAATTAGGCATTGGTTAAAATTGATGTTTTTATACAAAACATCATAGAAATCTATGATGCTGACAACAGTGAGGAAGCAAATCATGAGGTTTTGGAATTTTGATTCTAAGATTGTTTTTGTTTTAACTGAAAATGTATACCTGTCAAAATAATATAATCAATTGCATGTCACATGTAAACATGCAAGAAACAAGAAAATAGAAGGACCAAAGGAATGTATAATCCGATATTCAAATATTTTGCTAGCTAATGAGAAACACATTATGTATTTTAGGCAAGATAGGAAGGTAGGCACATAATCAAGACATTGACAATAATTGAGAGTGTAATGTACACAAAAAACCCATAAAACTGGTATCTTAAAAACTCCTTAAATAATGTTTCTTTCCAATTGGAAATAAAAGAATCAAGGTTTATGTACTTTTCAAATTGTACTTGCTTAGCTCTGGGATCCTAGGACTTAAACAGTGCAAACTGTATCATCCAATCTCCTTCCTAACAGATCATGACAGTGAGAGGTACTGTGTAAAATGAGGGAACAGAAGAAAGTAAGTTTTTTAAAGAAAGATTTATTTATTTTTATTGGAAAGTCAGATTTATAGAGAAAAGGAGCGACAGAGAGAAAGCTCTTCCATTTTCTGTTTCATTCCCCAGAGCTGAACCAATCTGAAGCCAGGAGCCAGGAGCTTCTTCTGTGTCTCCCATATGGGTTCAGGGTCCCAAGGCTTTGGGCTGTCCTTGACTGCTTTCCCAGGGCACAAACAGGGAGCAGTTTGGGAAGTGGAGCAATCAGTAAATGAATCGACCCCATATAGCATCCTAGCAACTTGGCTACCACACTGGGCCCCAAAATAAGTTTTTTTCTTTTTTTTCCCTCATTTTTTTGGGTCTGAAATTCCTGGCTGATGGCCATACCTGCAGAAGTGGACTTCATGGAGATATTTGCCCTTAGGCTTTACCTTGTTTTGCCACTCCTAGAACTGGCAGTATCTTGGCCCTCGGACATATGAGCAGTATGTCAGTCCCTCTCTTTAGAAGTGAATACTGGGCCCGGCGGCGTGGCCTAGCGGCTAAAGTCCTCGCCTTGAAAGCCCCGGGATCCCATATGGGCAGCTCCGCTTCCCATCCAGCTCCCAGCTTGTGGCCTGGGAAAGCAGTTGAGGACAGCCCAAAGCTTTGGGACACTGCACCCACGTGGGGGACCCGGAAGAGGTTCCTGGTCCCGGCATCGGATTGGCGCGTACCGGCCCGTTGCGGCTCACTTGGGGAGTGAAACATCGGATGGAAGATCTTCCTCTCTGTCTCTCCTCCTCTCTGTATATCCGGCTTTCCAATAATAATAAAATCTTTAAAACAAAACAAAACAAAACAAAACAAAAAAGAAGTGAATACTAATGCCCTGGCCCCTCCGCTGTGTTCTCAGGACCTGGAACCACTGTAGAATATCATGCTCTTCTGGGTGCCAGTTTCTTCCAGGCACCTGCTGTTACATCT
The DNA here is from genome assembly GCF_030435755.1 of Ochotona princeps. NCBI lineage: Eukaryota > Metazoa > Chordata > Mammalia > Lagomorpha > Ochotonidae > Ochotona > Ochotona princeps. The sequence continues at coordinate 15,803,608 of NC_080846.1, read as the reverse complement.
GCCTTCTGGAAATTCACCACTTGCTGCAAAGTTGTCAGTCTAAGTGATTCCTCAAATTTCAGATATCTATTGCAGACTCAACCATTTAGTAATTTTAAACACGTTTTTGGAACATTTTAATAGTTTGTGACAATTGTGACCTGACTCCCCATTTCTAAGTCATCTGTAATTTTATTCTGTTGTGTTTCATTGGATTTATATAACCTTATATTTTATTTATTTATTCGTGTAATATTTTATGTTTTTGATTTTTTTTAAATTTAATTCATTTTATTACAGCCAGATATACACAGAGGAGGAGAGACAGAGAGGAAGCTCTTCCATCCAATGATTCACTCCCCAAGTGAGCCGCAATGGGCCGATACGTGCTGATCCGAAGCCGGGAACCTGGAACCTCTTCCGGCTTTCCCACGCGGGTGCAGTGTCCCAATGCATTGGGCCGTCCTCAACTGCTTTCCCAGGCCACAAGCAGGGAGCTGGATGGGAAGTGGAGCTGCCGGGATTAGAACCGGCGCCCATATGGGATCCCAGGGCTTTCAAGGCGAGGACTTTAGCCGCTAGGCCACGCTGTCGGGCCCTGTTTTTGATTTTTTAGTGACATACAAGGAGAAATGAGGATTACCAACTTAACACAAACTGAAATTCTGTTGAGTTGAAGCTGAATTTAGATAATTTCAACCTACTCTAGTTTACTTCAAGCCTAGTTTTTGGTTCTCCAAAGACTGTAATTTTACTTACTACTTTGTGGTGGGAGGTAAAATAAGTATCTTCTTGCCATTGGTAACCTGTAGGAATATCGATAGCCATTTCAGAAATATAAAGCTGATTTTAGATTTCTGCTGTGTTAATCTTCAAATTTTGGAAAATACCTTTAAAAGGAGACTCTGGATATTTACTTCCCAGTCTCCAATTTTGCCAAATTTAGAATTGGATAAAAGTCTTCAGTAATAAGATTGCCATTTATTCGAAGGCCAACAATTTTCCCTTTTGTCACCCAAGGTCTATTGGGCTGTCAATCATTTTTATCCCTTTTTCTGACTCTTGAAGCAGTTCCCTGCTTAGTCTACATCCACATTCTCATCTCTGATCCTCAAAGAAAAACACTTAGAGACACTGATTTCACCTGTGAAAAATTCATTTATTTCTGAAATCTTAATTTCCTGGATTTTCATGACCTCTTCAGTAATTTATCTTTATTTACTTCTTCTTAATTTTTGGACTATTCATTTGTTTCATCTGTTATATTAGTGTATAATAAATATGCCATTATTCAGGATTGTGTAGAGACTATGTGGAATAACATCTTCCATTCTCATGAGCATATTATAGATTGCTTTTTTTAAATATCCTGTGAAATAAAGGTTATGGACAATATGAGGGTACTTTACGATGTTTTTTAAAATGAAATTAAAAGATAATTGCGACATTTCAGAATAAACTAAGGTCTTCATTATTCTGTAAGGCTGAAGCATTTAAATCTTGAGGCAGACATCAGCACAAGGATTCAGTTGTTGCTTGGGATGTCAAAGAACCCATATCCAAATGCCTACTTATTATCCTGGTTACTCTTCCTCAAATTTATCTTCTAGCTAACGTGTGCCCTGGGTGGCAGTAGATCAAATACTTCCCCCCCCCCCCCGGTCATTCTGATTGGAGACCCAGCTTGCATTTCAGATTTCTGACTCTGGTTTGACCCAGTCGTGATGATGCAAGGCAAGAAGTGAATCAGACAATGAAAGATCTCTGTCTCTGTGCTTTTCAGATAAAATGAGAATAAGTGCACACACAGCTTTTAAAATTTCAGTCCTGTCTACATTTTTGAATGCTTCTACTGAATAATGACAGAAAACCTGAATGTGATTATGATCACTACCATGTATTCATTTAAAAATATTTTTGGAACAAAAGAACAAATACCATATATTCTCTCTTATATAAAGAAGCCAACATGGAAAGTGTAACTCCAATAGTCCAATCCATACTGTTTTTTGATTGTTTGTTTACTTTTTTGGCTGTATCCCATATGTTTTAATGTTTTTATTTCAGTTTGGTTCCTTCCAAATAATCTCTTTTCTCTAGGCGAATTCATCACAGTCTCATGATTTATACAATGGCATCATTTTTCCCAACAGACTTCTGTGTTTCCTTTTTGTCACTCACATGTTGGTTACTCAGTGGCACGTTATTTTTTCAAGGTACTATAATTTGTTGTTGATGATGTTGTTGTTGATGTGGCTGTTCTAACTCATACCGGTTGTTGACCTTGTTTCATGGCTTCTCACTTATGGAAATGTATAGTGATGGAGTACTAGGGTTTATCATATACAGACATGGGGGTACAAAGGAACATGCATCCCTGCATCCAGACGAAAGATGGAATCCCCATGAAACTGTTGGACATGTGTAGACAATGGGAAGCTGGACTGTCTGACATTGTCTGTACCAACAATGTCGGGGTACACTTAGATAAGAGACTGATAGAATTATGATTCCTTATGAAGGACTACACTATTGTCACAAAATGGGAAAAATTTGACGAGGGGGTGAGTGTTTGGGGGAAATCCCAGCCTATACAAAAATGTACCACATAATTCAAAATTCAAAATAAAAATGTTAAAAAAATAAAAAATATTTTTGACTGTTATGAATGGATTTCGGGAATAGAGAGATAATAAAGACAGCAATTTGAACAGAATTTACATCTTTCAGTGGAGTCTAAAATTTTACTTTGTCTTGAAATGTTACCATCTCTTTTCCAAGTCCGATATGAATTCCCCACCTCCATATGTCATCTTATCATTTCCTGCAATAGCTTCTTACACAACTATTTTTTTTTTTTAATTATTTATTATTTAACTTCAGTAATTACATTGTATTATGTGACACAGTTACATAGATACTTGGGTTCTCCCCACCCCTCCCCAAACCCTCCCACCATGGTGGATTCCTCCACCTTATTGCATAACCACAGCTCAAGTTCAGTTGAGATTTCCCCATTGCAAGCGTATACCAAACATAGAGTCCAGCATCTTATTGTCCCGTCAAGTTCAACGGTTTCTTAGGTATACCCTCTCTGGTCTGATGACAGAGCCAGCAGAGTATCATCCCAGTCAATTGAAAGCTCCAACCATCAGCAAAAATTTACATCATTATGGAATTAATTGACATAGTAATGAGTAACCAATATGTTAAAAGTAAATGCGGGTTCCCAGCCACCTTCTGTGACCACCTCACCTATACTTCAATTTTAGTTTATACACAACATATAACATTCAAAACATAACATGTTATACATAACATCATATCATCTTAAATTAAGGCAAACATGTGGTATTTAACCTTTTGGGATTGGCTCATTTCCCTTAGCATTATGGTTTCCAGTTTGGCCCATTTGGCCACAAAGAACTGCATTTTGTTTTTTTTAATAGCTGAGTAGTATTCCATGGAGTAGATGAACCATAGCTTTCTTATCCAATCCTCTGTTGATGGGCATTTTGGTTGTTTCCATGTTTTTGCAATTACTGATTGTGCTGCTATGAACATAGGAGTACATGTTGGTTTCTCATAGAACAAGTGTTCTGGATATATTCCTAGGAGTGCTATTGCTGGATCATACGGTATGTTGAATTTGAGTTGTTTGAATATTCTCCATACTGATTTCCATAGAGGCTGTACCAGCCTGCAGCCCCACCAGCAGTGGAGTAGGGTTCCCTTTTCCCCGCAACCTCGCCAACAAGTGTCGTTGGTGCTTTTATTCATGTGGGCCAGTCTTACTGGCGTTAGGTGGTACCTCATTGATGTTTTAATTTGGATTTCCCTTATTGCCAGGGAACTTGAGCATTTTTTCATATGTTTATTTGCCATTTGGGTTTGTTCCTTTGTGAAGTGTCTGCCCATTTCCCGTGCCCATTTCTTGAGTGGCTTGTTTGTTTTGACATTTTGGTTGTTTTGTAGCTCTTTGTATATTCTGGATATTAGCCCTCTATCACCTATGTCGTGTGCGAAGATCTTCTCCCATTCTGTGGGTTGCCTTTTTACTTTGTTGATTGTTTCTCTAGCTGTACAGAAGCTTCTTAGTTTGATGAGGTCCCAATTGTTTATTTTGGTCTTGATTTCTACTGCATCTGGAGTCTTTTTTAGGAAGTGAGGGCCTACCCCTAAGTGTTCCAGTGTGTTTCCAACATTTTCTTCCAAAAGTTTGAAGGTTTCTGGATGTAGGTTTAGATCTGTTATCCATTTAGATCTGATCTTAGTGTATGGTGAGAGATGTGGATCTATTTTTTTGTTTCTGCAGGCTATCAACCAGTTGTCCCAGCAGCATTTATTGAACAGACCTTCCCATTTGCCTGGGTTGTCGTTTGTCTTTTTGTCAAAGATTATTTGGCTGTATCTGTGTGGGTTTCCTTCTGGCGTTTCTATTCTGCTCCATTGATCTTCCTCTCTATCTTTGTGCCAGTACCACGCTGTTTTGATAACCACTGCCCTATAGTATGTCCAGAGGTCCGGAACTGTGATTCCCCCTGCTAACTTCCTGTTCTTCAGGATAGTTCTAGCTATCCGTGGTTTTTTGTGCTTCCAGATGAACCTTTGGATCATTGTTTCCAGATCTGTGAAGAATGTTTTGGGCAATTTGATTGGGATTGCGTTGAATGTATATATTGCTTTTGGCAGTATAGACATTTTAATGATATTGATTTTACCTATCCAGGAGCATGGGATATTACTCCATCTTTTGAGGTCTTGTTCAATTTCTTTTTTAAGCAGATTGTAGTTTTCTTCAAATAAGTCTTCTACATTTTTGGTTAGATTTATTCCCAGATATTTCATACTTTTCTCTGTTATTTTGAATGGTATCTTGCTGGTTAAGTCTTTTTCCATCTTGGGGCTGTTCGCATACACTATGGCTGTTGATTTTTGTTCATTAATTTTGTACCCTGCCACTCTACCAAACTCTCGTACAAGTTCTAGCAGTCTCTGTATTGAGTCTCTTGGCTCTTCTACATAAAGAATCATATCATCTGCGTATAGTGAGAGCTTGACTTCTTCGTTTCCCATTTGGATTCCTCTGATTTCTTTTTCTTGTCTTATGGCCTCAGCGAGTACCTCTAGGACTATGTTGAATAGTAGTGGAGAAAGTGGACATCCCTGTCTTGTTCCAGATCTCAGTGGGAAGGGTTCCAGCTTTTCTCCATTCAGTATGATGCTGGCGTTGGGTTTTTCATATATTGCTTTAATTATGTTGTGGATTTTTCCATCTATGCCTACCTTGGTTAGGGTTTTTAGTAGGAAGTGATGTTGGATTTTGTCGAAAGCTTTTTCCGCATCTATTGATACTATCATGTGATTCTTGTTTTTCAGTTTTTGGATGTGGTGTATCACATTTATAGATTTTCGAATGTTGAACCATCCCTGCATTCCAGGGATGAATCCTACTTGATCTGGATGAATGATCTGTCTGATGTGTTTTTGAATTCTGTTGGCTAGGATTTTGTTGAGAATCTTAGCATCAATGTTCATCAAAGAGATAGGTCTGTAGTTTTCCTTCTCTGTTAGTTCTCTGTCTGGTTTTGGGATTAAGGTAATGTTGGCTTCATAGAATGAGTTTGGAAGGGTTGCCTCTTTTTCTATTGTTTTGAAGAGTTTGTAGAGGATTGGGGTCAGCTCTGTTCGGAATGTTTTGTAGAATTCTGGAGTGAAGCCGTCTGGGCCTGGGCTTTTCCTTGTTGGGAGGTCTTTAATCACTGATTCAATCTCTACTTCAGTTATGGGTTTGTTCAGGTCGTTTGTTGCCTCTGGGCTAAGTTTTGGCAAGTGGTAGAAGTCTAAGAACTTTTCCATTTCTTGGTGATCTTCTGATTTGTTGGAGTACAGTGCTTTGTAGTAATTTCTGATTATGGCCTTAATGGATGCGGTGTCTGTTGTTATGTTGCCTTTTTCATCTTTGATGCTGTTAATTCTTGCCTTCTCTTGTTTTTTCTTTGTCAGTCGGGCCAGTGGAGTGTCTATCTTGTTTATCTTCTCAAAAAACCAGCTTTTTGATTCATTGATTTTGCTTACACAACTATTTTGAGAATTCTGCTTAGTTGATACTTAAATCCACATGTTCCATTATATATACTTTTCTTCCTCCGGGATGGGGTCCAACAGCAGTTCCTCTTTTGTTGCTCTCCAAGCCAGTGTGACCTCCCTGGGTCCTTCCTCGGCCATGCTGTCAGCCTCCTCCTGCCCTCTTTCTTTGTCCTCAGGAGTGGATGTGCCTTCTTTGCCATTCTATTGGAATTCTGTCATTTCTTTCAGTTGTGTCTCCTTTGTTTCCATTGGAATGCTCTCGTTGTCTTTTTTTGTCCTCGGCCTTGTTGACCACTTGTTCTTCCTCAGACATGATACTGTTCTGCTGCTTCCTTCCCCTCACCTCCTGCCATCTGCGGGCCGGCTCTTCTGCCTGTGAGATTTCAATGCCATTTTCTCATATCCACGTGTACCTTCAAACCGCACAACCTCTTGAGTTCATTGTTCAATGAAATCTTAATCTCCAGGAATTTTCTCTTCTTTTCCTGGTGTCGTTCCTCTGTTTGAAGAAGCTGAACTTCCAGATTCTGCTGATGAACCATTAAGGAATGGACCTGTTGTGTAAGGACCTGCATTCCGGCTGTTGTGACAATGGACAGTACGTCAGGTACCACACTCACTCAGGATCTCATTGGTGAGGCAGTGTTTCTCTGGAAATGTGCAGTGGCCATATGCTTCATTGATAATCTTTGGGGTCTTCCACGGTCTGGATGCTTGGCAAAGCTCTCCTTTTTCCATGCGAGACTATCTGTGTTGCCTTTCTTCCTCCACCATGGCTTTGGCGTTGACATAAGCCAGGTGCACAGGGGGAATTCTGATAGATAGTACTCTATCTTATCTGCTTCGTATTGAAGAATTGTTTTGCTTCTTTGGGGGAATCATGTCTTCCTTGTTTTTATTTCTTGCATTTCTGCATTTATTTTTAGGCATTGTTGGAAGGAGTACTTTGTTAAAGTTTTTTTTTTTAATGTTTGAATGATGCCTCTATGACTTGGTGGAATAACTACTCCTTCAGAGGAGAGCTAGACATGTGTATTGGGTGTGGCCAACACACTCTGGTCAGCGCTTGAATGTAGGGTGAGAGTCTAGAGTGTATTTCCTCTTTCGTTAACACAGAGGAGGCAATGATCAAGACTTTTAGCATAATTGCAGCGTTCCCTCCATTCTTGCAAAGTGATCAACACAAGGGTTAGGCCATGTTGACTACATCCCTCACTCATACCAGCATATGTACCACATAAAAAGTCTGTGCAGTTTTCTGTGTGAGTACAATGTCCTACAATGGTCTACCTTGGGCAAACATGAATCTTAGTCTCTGATGTCAGACACATTGAGTGGCTAGAGACCCAGCTACACATTCCCCACTATTATGCACTCACATAATTTTTATAGCTTTTGAGAACAAGATTCCCACACTCACACAGTGTGATCCACTCAGCCCTGTGAGCCTGACTGATCACACAAAGGACAGAGGCATTTCCAGCACCAGTAGCCTGCGAGTGCTCCAGCTTGGTAGCTTGTGCCTTGAAGCCTGTAGAAGAGTGGGTATGTGTGCAGGCCAGCCACCACTGCAAAGTTCACTATTTTCCTTATTCTGGTTAACATAAGCTTAAGGGTCTTTTCTCTCAGTCTCACAATAATGTTGCTATTTTGCTTTTTCTAAAAAAAAATCTGTTCATCTCATGAATCCACAAAATGTATCTTGTGTTCATCTTTTCTATAATTTTGTCCTGCATTGAAGATTGTGATTTTTTCCCTTTCATGATAGATCACACTTACAGGTGGGTTAAGTTGTCTTCCTTTTCCCGTGCATTCTGTGTTACTGACTCATTAACATTGAACTCATAACCAGTAATCATATTATCACATCTGGACAAGTTTATCTGACATGTACATTTTTCCCTTAAACATTTTAAGAATTTAATAATCACATTCCTCAAAGTGCAACATAGAACTACAATACATGCGTAGGTATACATTTACTGATAAGATAGGGAAAATAAAAATCCCTATTTTCTCTTACTACACCACATTCATTCGGAGTAGTAGTTTGCTGTGTTGTAGTAATACGTGTTATTATGAACTGTACTCCTTCATCAACCTTGTGCAATAGAATATCCAAACTTAATTCTTCCATGTGACTATTTTCGACACTCGGTAGGAAGGTATCCTTCATTGCCTTCCCTTGCCCTTCCCAATCTCTAATAATCATGATTCTATATTCAGAACAATGATATTTTTAAGGATTCCTTGAGTGGTATGTCTTGTTTCTGATTTCCCATAATGTAATAATGTACTATAGCTTTATTTTGATGCAAGTGATAGAATGATAGACTATCATATTTTACACACTGTGCTTATCCATTTATCCATTAAAGAACATCTGCATTGATTCCATAAATAGCTACTGTGAGCAGCGCAGCCACCAATATGTGACTGCAGATATCTCTTTGAACATGGTGATTTCATTTTGGGAGAGATATACTCTTGGAAGTGGAATTATTTTATCATATGGTAGCTAGGTTATAGTCTTTTTTTTTTTTTTTTTTAGGAACTTACAAACTATTCTCCATAATTCCTACCACAACTTACATTTCCATCAACAGAAGGTTGGGATTTTCTTTTCTTCCAGCATTTTGTATTATTTGTGTTTCTAATAATATTCATGTGGACAACTGAGTCAATTTCAACAGAAATCTGTTTTCTCTTTAGTTTTTAAAGGTCAGCAAGCACTCAGTATGGAGCTCCAGCTGTTAACATCAGAAGGAACACACACAGAGCCTTTTTCCACCAGGCTTGTTACTGCTCCAGCCAGTGGTGACTTTAAGAGCTGAGCACAGTTCCAGTAATGTTTTCTCTGCTGGTAGTAAACACCAGAGCTTCAACAATACCTATCAGGTCAGCAATGTCTCCCTTTTGAGCAGGTTGGCCAAGAACATGAGTTCAAGAGGAATTAGATGGTTTGGAATTCATTATGAGGTCAAATAAAGGCCTTCTGCAAACTGCAAGTCTGGGCTCTTTAGGAAACATTATTATCTGGGAAACAAGTGCATTCCCTCTCCAAATAGTGGAAAGAGGTGGAAAGGCCATATACTCAAGCACCTGAGTGGAGACCTTCTAACACAATGAATCCTATGGCTTTCTTCTAGACTGGTGCCTGAAATCCACAGAGCCCTCGGCCTGCGTTCTCGCCACAGCACTCTGCTTCTAAAGCCAGCTCTGCCATCTCTGGACCTGCAGTTACATCTTAACCTGCCATTCAAATTGAGGGTCTGTCAAAAGGGATAAATGCCCCCTATACATGGCTCTTGCAATAACATGGCTAAAGTGAACACAGATAAAGTAATGATTATGAAACCTGTCATAAAACTGCTAAGGAGAAAAAGCAACAAAACTGACAGTCTGTCTCAATAATATTACCTGCAGATTGGGCCTCTTATCAAGAGAAATTTTATTTTGTTATTTTTCACCACTAAATCGCTTTCAAAAATTGAGTAAGACTTAGGCTTTCCCTTTACCATATCCCCAAACCTGTCATAATATAAGAAGTATAACCTGAATTAATTAATCACACATTAGAAAAATCTTTAACAGACCTAGCATTTCATATGAGCATCAGTTTCATTGCAAATTAAAGTTAGTGTATGTGACTCTTAGAGTAAGGTTGGTGGTATCAAAAATAGACTTAAACATCGCATGTGAAAGCTGTAATTTACATAATGTTGAACTCTTGATCTTAACTTCACACTTTTTATTCCTTATGAATGAAAAATAATGCTTTCTAAATGATTTTATAAATAAACATTTAGTGTAACTTGCCTTGTACAAAGCTGTGGTGCAAATAATTGTCACTATGGATGTTTGCTTCATTTTCCCAAGTTTCAAAAACCTTGCAGTCATTCTTAGACACTCAGATTAAAATGAATTTCCCCTGAAAGTTGCATTCTTAAACATTTTTGTGTCAGTTTATAGCCTATTTTCTGTTTGATTCAAATCATTGCAATTACTCAGCCTAGCTAAGAATGCTCATAAAGCTGTTGACATTAACCTAGTTAAGAATTCTCATAATGCTGTTGGAAGAATTGAGGGAACCAATCCACATAAAACAGAGAACAGATCTGCACTATAATAATCACTAAAAATGTAAACAACAGCAACCCTGCTTTGTTTCATCTCATGTTCTCTGTTCTGTTCTCATTGTAACTACAACTAATGGCACACAATTTGAATGTAGGAAAATTTCTAACATCTTCAAATAGTTAAGTGGATATTTTAGTTTTCTGACCACATTAGATATTTGATTTTTCTGAAATGCCAAATGGAATCAAGTTCACCAATAACAATTATTTCTATGAACTACAAACAATGGAAATTTTGAAAGTCCTGATACTATCCTGATAATATATTCATCAAACTAAAAACCTTGTGTGTCTTCCAAGCAAACCACTTCTATTATATTCAAAATCAAAATTAACAGAATTTTCTAATTCACACAAATGCAATTGAATAAAATATTTTAAATTTCAAAAGCTACAGAAACAGTATTTACTTTGTCAAATTTGTTCGGTACAATGTGTGTGTGTGGGGGATTTTAATACAGAAATGGGAAAAATTCATGTAGTCAAGAAAAGAGTTTGGAGAGAGGGTGTGCATGATAACAACCTTTATGGGGATTTTTGTTCTTTGAGCATTGCTAATACTTTCATTTACCAGAAAAGAACATAACTTTCTGCATGGTGTCTTTGAAGGCTTGCTTCACTTGCTGGTTCCTCAAGGTGTATATGAAGGGGTTCATCATGGGAGCAACAGAAGTGTTGAGAATAGCCACTCCTTTGGTCAATGATGCTCTCTCTTTTGCAGAGGCTTTAGCATACATGAATATGCAGCTTCCGTAAGAGATGGAGATGACAATCATGTGAGAGGAGCATGTAGAAAATGCCTTCTTTCTCTGATTTGCAGAGGGGAGTTTCAAAATGGTCCTAATAATGAACATGTAGGACAAGATTATCAATGCCAACGTGAAAAGCAGGATCACTATGGCAGAGTAGAAGCCGAAGACTTCTAGGAACCATGTGTCGGAGCAGGATAATTGCAATAAGGGGAAGTAGTCACAGGCAAAATGATCGATGACATTGGAGCTGCAGTAATCTAACTGGAGGAAGAGAATCACTGGCGGGAAGATGTTTAAGAATCCTGCTAGCCAAGCACAGAAGACAAGCAACATGCAGACTCTCTTGTTCATGATGGTTGTATAGTGCAAGGGTTTGCAGATAGCTACGTAGCGATCATAGGACATAGCAGTTAGCAGGTAAAATTCAGTGATGCCCATGAAGATGAAGAAAAACAGCTGAGCTGTACAATCATTGTACGAAATAGTTTTGTTTCTGGTGATAATGGTACTCAGAAATCTAGGTATAGAGACTGTTGTAAAAGTTATTTCTAACACAGAAAAGTTCCTCAGGAAGAAATACATAGGTGTCTGCAGACGAGAGTCCACCAAGGTGAGGGTGATGATGGTCAAATTTCCAGTAACACTTAATATATACGTAATCATCAAAAAGAGAAAGATAGCAATCTGAAGCTCCGGGTCATCTGACAGCCCGAGTAGGATGAATTCTGTGGGCACTGAGTGGTTTTTCATTCCTGATCCTTTATTTTCCTTCTTTGAACAGAAAATATGCTTGTCCTATGGGATGTTAAATATTTAAGTCAGGCTATGTTTAGCATTTCAAAATACACATAACAATGAATAACTTACAAAATAAAATAAAAATGGCTTTTCTCCATCAGTACCCTTTCCCACTTCCATTGTACCTTGTATTAAAGTACCAATTACTCGAGACCAAACGTGAATGCCTTTCCTTGCAAACGCACTTCTACATGTCATGGCTAAATAGTTCTATCACCAACATTTAAACAGATGCCATTTCTTTTTTTTTTTTTTTAAGATTTATTTTATTTTTTTTATTACAAAGTCAGATATACTGAGAGGAGGAGAGACAGAGAGGAAGTGGAGCTGCCAGGATTAGAACCAGCGGCCATATGGGATCAAGGCAAGGACCTTAGCCACTAGGCCACGCTGCTGAGCCCAGATGCCATTTCTTTTAAGCCACCTTTTAATTATAATTCTCTTCAAAATATTTAGCAATTTTTGTAAGTCATATGAAAAGAGTTGATTCTTAAAATCTTCTCAATATTGTGAAAATGCAGTTGGAACATAGCACTGTCTACACATAAAGTTCAAAACCTTTCAAGGCTGTAGGGGCTTTTGTTCACATGAGGATAAGAGAAATGAGGCCCACACTGTTTAGTAAAGTTCTGCAGGAGGAACGACTAATCACAAGAATTATCATCTTCCTTGGAAACGAAGTAGTTTTTATGGAAAACGAAGTAGTTTTTCACAGTGTTGCCGTTGTCTCCCATAGTCTTACTTCAGCTTTTGGATGATATTTTTACCATCTTTATGTTTTGTTTCTGAGTTAGCAAAAACAAACAAACAAGCAAACAAACAAAACAGAAGAACAAGAAAAGGGACACTCTTTTGCTAAAACCTCTCATGGCCTAAACAGTTTAAATACTGTAATATAAAATTCATATTTCCTGCCCCATTGCTTCTCAGCCTTTTGGCTAAGGTCAAGTACAGATTTCCTGCCCTGGAAAAGTAGACAAGTAGGCAGTCATAAAATCCTGGGCAGGAGGAAATAGAGAATGATTTTAAAAAAATCTAGTGCATCATAGCATAGCAGTTAAAAAAATGCCCAGGAAAAAAGGGGCAATTAAGACATTATGTCCCTGCTTGGGATGTCATTATAGCTTCTCATAAAAGATTATTTAGCTTTTAATATCAAAAAGATTTCAAATCTGTAATTTATAAAAGTAATATTTTAAATACTTCAATAAAATGAAGAACATACATCGTGTTAAGGAAGAGCAAAGTTACTTACTTCCTGGTTCTTGATAATTCACTCTGGAATTCTGCTGACTTTCTTAAATATTAAAACAATGTCAAAGCTGGAAATTAGTTCAAAAATTTTCATTTATGCTCTCAAATAACTGTGGTAATTGAGCTTTTCATGGCTTTGAGACATTATGCACTTTTTTTATTAGAGGGTAATAATATTTGAGCCATAATACTCTTAGTTGTTACCAATAATTCCTATAAAATTGTTGGAGCATTGCAAGACACTGCAATTATCTCCTATTTTTCACTTTAGATCTGTGTATAAACACAGGTAAGCCTGGGTGATTAGTACAACACTCTTCTTCCTGTACCTTTCCATGTAATACAAAAACACTTAAAAAGCCTTTTTCATTTGCACATTTTCAAATGAACATGATATGATCCTACAATGATACCTCAGTAAAATCTAAGTAACAGTTCCCCAGACCTCAGAAATGTTACGTTTTCTGCCAGTGCTGATTTGAACAAGGGGTAAAAAAGAATGTCCCTTTCTATGCAGTATGTTAGCCAAATGGACTTGAACGTGTTTTATCTGAGAGTTTCTTACTGGCTCAGGGGAATTCATTAAGTAAATAGTGAGTGCCAAGGAGGGACGTCATTGAAAGATATAGAAAATGATTGACATTGGCCTTTTTATACATAATCATTAGAAAACAGGAATATTTTGATTAAAATTTGTGAAGCATATAGACTTACAAACAAGCTCAAGCCTTTCACACCATAGACTTTTAGCTATTTCTTGATTTAAACACCATTTCTATGCAATTTTTTGACTAATCCCACAAACTAAAGAATATCAGTACTTTAGTATTAGTTGTGAAAAGCTAGTATCTTTAGTTTTCTGATGTTCTTATTGATGATCAAGAACATCATTTTATCTTGTTTACATGTAATAGTTCATACCACCCTGGATGTGCTCAATGTCTTCTGGAAATATTCAAATATTTGAATAAATGAAAATATCTGAATATATTGAAAATACATTTGTTTTTCTTTTGCTAAAGTTATATAAACATAATATATTATTTAGGAAGAATATTTGTATTAACCAAATAGGGACTAAATCAGAGCTTTTGCTTGGCTTTTCAGTTCACTGTAAGAGTGCAGAAATTGGTTACAATATTTGTGCTACAACATTAGTAAGTATCAACATTATTACTACTTTTATCTTCAATGTAGGTAATAATTATACTTATGTGTTTGGTAAAATATTTGACATTTTTGAGAACATAGTAAATGATAGTTATTGGTGATCTGAGTTTTGCATATGCAAAAGATATTTGAAATTGTGTAAACTACAGGCAAGTCTTGACTTAAAGGCATTATAATGATTCCTAATAATCAGTTTCTCAGAAGAATGTTACCATGCTAATTTCTTAATTACATGGTGTATGTAATTACCATACATATAGGATGCTTTGATTTCCAGATACTAGCAGCACATAGTTGAGTTACAAAGACAAAACAGTTCTGATTATAATAAAGGCTGTCCAAACCAAACTTTCATTGTTTTATAAATAATTGTATTTTTAAAAGATTTATTTTATTATTATTGGAAAGTCAGATATACAGAGAGGAAAAAAGACAGAGAGGAAGATCTTCTGCCAGTTGATTCACTCCTTAAGGGGACACAACAGCTGGAGTCACTCCATTCCGAAGCCAGGAGCTAAGACCCTCTTCTGGGTCTCCCACACAGGTGCAGGGTCCCAAGGTTTTGGGCCATCATCCACTGCTTTCCCAGGCTACAAGCAGGAAGCTGGATGGGAAGCGGTACCATCGGGATTAAAATCAGCGCCCATATGGAATCCGGGTATGTAAGGTGAGGCCTTTAGACATTAGGTTACTGCACCAGGCCCAAAATATTTGAATTTTTAAATATATCATTTAGTTATAAGATCCTAAAAATTCAGGAAGAAAAATGTTTAAATTAAAGCTATCTAATAAAAATCAGTTAAAAAAAGGAAGTTGAAATTCTCTCACAGTACACTAGTGACTTATTCTTCAAGCCAAGAGATCAAATATAAAATTGATGTTCAAATGATTAAAACAATTATACACTGATCTGTATATTTTATTATATATTTTTATTTTATTATTTTTATTATATTAGAAGAACTGAGTTTCAAAGAAAATAAAGATGCCATGCATTAAATTTTACACAACAGAGATCTGCATTCAATGTGCTATGCAGCAAGATATGTTACTTCTAGGGTACAATAATACAGAATCATAAACGAATGATTATAGAGAACATGAAGAATTTACAATCACCTGATACTATCAATATTTCTCTTGGAATTACATAAAAAAATCACACAAAGTATCAAAAGAACATATGCAATACAAAATGAGAGTGTGTGTAATTAAAGGAATACTCTAAATACAATTAAGTCTGCTTCACTAAATTATACACGTTTTAAATAATTACACATCAATATCAAAAATTATGGAGGAGATGTAAAATATACAATCAATGACGTACAGAGTTAATAAAAAATAAGGGTATGGAAATAAGGGTATGGAAACATGGGTGTGGAAGCTGAAGGATGATCTGGGAAAATCTCCCCTACAAAGAGGACTAAGTTTTCTACAGCTGCTTAGAAATCCTGAGATTTAACTTTTTAAAGTGTCTTTTTACAATGTCTTTTCAATATTTCATTTGCTTGCAGAAAGAACTACCTTGTGGACCACATCTCTGAAGGCTTGTTTTACCTGCTGGTTCCTTAGAGAGTAAATGAAAGGGTTCAGCATGGGAGCCACAGAGGTGTTGAGAATGGCCACTCCTTTGGTCAAGGATGACTTTTCCTTGGCAGAGGGATTAGCATACATGAATATGCAGCTTCCGTAGGAAATGGAAATGACAATCATGTGAGAGGAACAGGTGGAGAAAGCCTTTTTCCTCTGACTGGCAGAGGGGATTCTCAGGATAGTCCTGATAATGTACATGTACGATAAGATCACCAAGGCCAAAGTGAAGAGCAAAGCAACCAAAGCAAAGTAAAAGCCAAGAACTTCCAGGAGCCTGGTATCTGAGCAAGACAGCTGTAAGAGGGGGAAGTAGTCACAGGCAAAGTGATCAATGATGTTAGAAGCACAGTAGTCCTGCTGGAGCAGAAGCATGAGGGGTGGGAAAATGGTGAGGAAGCCACCCACCCAGGCACACAGCACAAGCAGGGTGCAGAGTTTCCTGCTCATGATGGTAGTGTAATGAAGGGGCTTACAGATGGCAACATAGCGGTCATAGGACATGGCAGTGAGGATGTAAAACTCAGTGACACCCATGAAGATAAAGAAGAAGATCTGGGCTGCACAGTTATTGTAAGAAATGGTTCTATCCCCAGAGATGATTGCCCCCAGAAATCTTGGGATGCAGACAGTGGTGAATGAGATTTCTAAGAAAGAGAAGTTCCGGAGGAAGAAATACATTGGTGTCTGTAGATGGGAGTCCACCAAAGTTAGGGTGATGATGGTCAAGTTTCCAGTTACACTCAATACATAGGTGATGAATAAAAAGATAAAGATCACAACCTGAAGGTGAGGATCATCAGAAAGACCTAGGAGAACAAACTTAGTGATCACTGTGTGATTCATCCTCTCTCCGTGTCTCTGCTTGTTCCCCCCTTTACTGAAGACATGAGCAAGGAGACAGAATTAAACAGAGCAAATAAAGCTGTAAGTCATCATGGTTGATAGCGTCACAATTCCCAAGTATCATCTGCAGATAGTCGATCACCATTTGATTTGGGTTGTCTTCTTTATATTGTGTGTTAGTCTACTTTTGTGTTTGGCTTATTTATAATTCTCTGATTCTAGACCTAGCAAGAGAAGTTAGAAAATCTTCACATAACAAACCACACTATTGAGAGATAGTAAACAAACTTGCTAATTCTTGCTGTGTGTCCAGTTCAAGTAAAATAACAATACCACACTTTGTTGAAACAATCATATGTCATAGATTTCTATGATGAATATGTCAAAATGCTAACATTGAAAATGAAAAGAGATCATCTTAATTTCATCAAAGGTGAAAACTAAAACTGAGAAGACAGAATAAAAGCTCTTCACTTTTTATTAGAATCCAAATCTGATGATCATAGTGAATATATTTATGTTTTCAATACTTAACTCATTATTATATTTTCATTACTAATGATTTGATCTAATAGTTTAGGTGATAGGATTATATCTGAACGTATGTGACAAATGTTTCCATAAATAAGAATTACATTATTTTAAACAATAGTGAACATTTTTGGTTAATTTTTGATAACTCTGTAATTCCAACAAAATCTTTGAATTTTGTTACTTTGTATTACTTGCTAGAAATGAATGTATTTTACACAGATGTATTTATTTTTTAACTTGAAGGCAGTATGAGATATTTGATTATTTTCCAGTTTGCTCTGAGCACCAGTTGGAAAATCAGCTACTTGCCTGAAATTTCAGCCGCTCGCTCATTCAATGGCAGCAAAGGGGTTTTCCATTCAAACATCTTTCTTCTTGATCTGGTCATCTTTGTGGGGAACTGTTTTAATCCCTAATAATGTTGTTTCACATGAGAAAACTCATCCTCTGGATTCACTCTTCCATGAAGGTATCTAGAAATATATAAGAAACCCTAATGCATGTATCTTGTCCTTACCAGTTCATCCCCAGTTTCAAACACTGTCGTGGGTATGGGCAGCTCAAGCCTGACCATCTGCTCTTCCATACCAGAGACAAATTTCTTCCATGAAGGATACAAAATAAACTCATCACTTCTTTTCCAAAGTCTAGTGAAGTTTGTACTAAATCAATGTTTTACCTATCTTATGATTGCTTGGTGGGAAATGCTGCCAGAAATAAAAAAGAAAGGTCAGAGACGTAAAAAAATAAAATGCTTGTATACTCTTCAATCACTTGATCAAATTAAAAGTTTTCAAGAGTGAAGACAAAGAGACAAGAAATTATAGTAGTGTATGGTGTGAGTGGAGCTACTCAAATTAGAATCTAGCAACTCTGTGGAAATATCTACTTCTCAAACATGCCAAGCTGGCTTGTTTTGACCTTGGAAGAATTGATCTCCAGAGAACAAGAGGAAGTCTTGGCCACATCTTTATTACAGACCACGAGGGATTTCTAGAAGGCATCCTTGGATTTCTCAGTAGCCTTCTGACTCTGCTGTGTAGTGGATTTCCCTTGAGCATGGCTACACTCAGCTTTTCATTTGTTCTGAAGCCCTAAAATATTGTCCTCTGCAAAATACACTTCACTAAATGCAATTTCTTTAGTATTACATGTTTATTTAGCATTTCATGAGTCATAGAATTAGTTATGTAGTATCTTGATCTACTATAATACATTATATGATAGTGTAATTCTCATTATGATTTGCAATATTTTACTGCAGCTTCAATTTTGTTCAGCTTATGGACCATTACAGTTTTTCATGATCTCTTCAGCATTATATCATAAATACCAGAAAAGCTCGAGTTTCAATTTATGTAAAACTCTTCTTAGGGCATTAAGCTATTTTCTTCAGTGTCCATTGTACTTGCCAAATACACATGTTTTGACAGTAAAAATATTTGTCATAGAAAATAGCAAGGTACATAATTTATTTTTTCCTTTATTAGTATTTCAAAAATTTTATTCTTACTAGCATTTTTCCAGCTGAGAGGGATACATACCGATTTGGGCCTCCTGTTAGCGTGGGAATGATTAAGGTATAGAGGAAGGTTGTTGGGACCCAGTTCTTGTTTTCTTTCTTTTTTTCCCTGTGTGCACTTGGGGCAGGTTTGGGGAATGAGGAAGTGTGAGTGTGGGGTGCGGAGATAAAGGGAAGAGGAGGGAGCCGCTCCTTGTTGTCAGATTACATCAGCACTCTCTGATGGGGGACAGTCATCAAAGGACCCCTTAGAGACCCAGTGTGGGGAAGAATGTTCTGAGGGTGTTACTTGAGTGATTTTATAGTTCTAAGACACTTTCAGCTTTGTTGCATCAGGGTTGAGAAAATATATCCAAGATCTATTGGCTTAGTGCATGCGCAGACTCAGACACTGCAAAACTTGGCCATAAGAATTGTCCAGTCTGTTCTGCTTTCCATCCTCTGAGGAGGCGTTCAGCTTCCTCTCCTGACCTAGACGAGCTGGCTGTCTTGTCTTCCATGTGCCTCTGGCACGCTGCCCATCGCACAGTCATCATCAGCTGAGAATGGTCAATCCTGATACATGCACTTCCATGTCAAACCACATGCATTCTGATTTTCCCTGTGGCCAACGTCTGAGTCTAGTGAGCTGTTTGAGGATTCCACCAAGAACTCTCACGTGGGTGACCTGAGACTTGACTCTTGTGTGCACCTGACAGTGTGGGGTCAGGTTCAGTCTATCACCTACACCAGCCAATATAATACTGTAGTAATTTGAATACATGCCCAGTTCCAAACTACTTGAAGAACTGAGAAAATATGTCTTTCATATTTTCATAAATAACATATATATCCTGCTAATAAAAATATAAATGCATGTTAATGTGAGATATAAATATATTAGATGAAGTGAAGAATATATATGTCAATGTCTGTAGTAGTTTAAAATGGAAAATATATTGAAATACATATAAATTATAGATATATGTTTATACATAAATATGCCACTGAGTCAGAAGGGCAGATACTTTCGAAGAAATTAGAGAAATCATACTATACTCCATTATCTAATATGTATTTATTCATTATTATGTAAAACATATGTGCAGGAATATATTTATGTTTGTACCTGTGATATATTTATCTATATATCTAACTGTAGAATTTAGAAAGAGGGTGCTTCTTTATCCACATAAATTAAATGAACCCATTCTATTACACTGAGTTATAAGAAGCATTTTCAGATTTTAGAGTAACCTGATTAAACTTTGTTAAACTTACTAAAATTTTATTAAACTTTATGATATTAAAACGTTCTCAGCACAACTGCAAAATGTTGAGAGAGACTTTTTATCAAAATTCATAAAGTTATACTTTTGTATACAGTAGGTATGATATTTGAACTTTTTAAAGTTGTCTCCTTCACTTCTGGGTACTTTCTGTTATGAAAAAAAATGATCTTATTTATGGAACAGTTGTTTAAGAAATTGTGATCAATTTTCAGAAGAATGCACTGATGGAAAGACATGAAAATAAGTTAAATGGGATGAAAAGCATATTAAACATATGTTTTCAAAATCCTGAAAATAGGAAAGTGTGAGCAAGGATGAGAGAGGAAGCCCCAGAAATGTGAATAGGCCAGAGACATTCACATCTGGATGTGCACAGTCTCCATTACACAATCACCATACATCCCCTTAACTCAAAAGTCACAAAACAAGATCAACAACAGGAAGAAAAAGAAATTTACACTGCTATAAATTTAAATAACATGCTGCTGAATGCTTAATG
Source organism: Ochotona princeps (assembly GCF_030435755.1). Taxonomy (NCBI): domain Eukaryota; kingdom Metazoa; phylum Chordata; class Mammalia; order Lagomorpha; family Ochotonidae; genus Ochotona; species Ochotona princeps. Next base: position 15,783,161 of record NC_080846.1, on the reverse strand, counting down.
TGTTGCTGAAGAAATGAAAATCTAAAATATTCTTGAGGAACATGTTACTGCTGTACGACACAGGAGTGAAGAATTTAATGAAAAAATGCTTTGAAGAAACGAAAATAAACAAACACATCAAAATACAAAAAAAATACTCATGGCTTCATTTTCTATTTTTATTTGAATAGCAGAGTTACAAAGATAGAAGGAGAGACAGAGAGATCTTCCATCACTGGCTCACCACCTGGTGGCCACATTGGCTACAGTTCAGCTGATCCATAGGTTTTCAAGGTGAGCACAGGGAACCAAGGACTAGGTCCCTCCCCTGCTGCATTGCCCAGACATTCAGGAAGCTGAATTGGCAGTAGAACCTCTGAGACTTGACTCAGCTTCCATATGGGATGCTGATGCCGCGGGAAGACACTTTGCTGGCTATGTCACAGTGCTGGCAACTATAGTTATATAGTTAACATTGAACTTTAGTGTAAGTCTAATTCACATGACTATAGAATTTCATGTACTTGTGGAAAATACAGTTTTCCACGCCATGTTCATGAAGGCCTGCTTGACTTGCTGATTCCTAAGGCTGTAGATAAAGGGGTTCAGCATGGGAGCTACTGAGGTGTTCAGCACAGCAACTCCCTTGCTCAAGGATACTCTCTCTTGTGCCGAGGGCTTAATGTACATGAAAATGCAGCTCCCATAAGAGATGGAGATGACAATCATGTGGGAGGAGCATGTGGAGAAGGCCTTTGTCCTCTGGGAGGTGGAAGGAATCCTCAGAATCGTCCTGATGATGTATATGTAGGAGAGAAATATTAAAGCCAAAGTGAACATCAGAGTAAACACAGCGCAAGAGAACCCCAAGATCTCCAGGAATTTTGTGTCTGAGCAAGAAAGTTGCAACAGGGGAGAGTAATCGCAGGTGAAATGGTCAATCACATTGGATCTGCAGTAATCAAGCCTCAGGAGCAACATGAGAGCAGGGAAAATAATTAAGAATGAAACCAGCCAAGAAGACAGGACAAGCAGTGTGCACACTTTGCGATTCATGATGGTCGTGTAGTGCAGCGGTTTGCAGATGGCAACGTAACGATCATAGGACATGGCAGCCAGGAGGTAAAATTCAGTGACTCCCAGGAGAATAAAAAAGAATAACTGTGCCATGCAGTCATTGAAAGAAATGGTTTTATTCCCTGTCACAATGGTGCTCAGGAACCTGGGTATACTGACTGTTGTAAATGAGACTTCCAAGATGGAGAAATTCCTGAGGAAGAAGTACATGGGGGTCTGCAGGCGGGAATCCAGCAGGGTGAGGGAGATGATGGTCAGGTTCCCAGTAACGCTGAGCATGTAGGTGATGAAGAGGAAGACAAAGATGATGACCTGTAGCTTTGGATCATCTGACAACCCCAGGAGGATAAAGTCTGGTACTTCTGTGTGGTTTCTCATTCTTCAGGCACTTTTGTTTGTCCTTTCGCATCTGTAGGGAGAACAAAAGAACCAGAGTGGTTGTGTCAGTGACTGTTCAAGTGTGGAGCTGGGAATGTGCTGTGCCCATCTGAAAGCCACAAAAGTGTAACAGTGGATGCTTTCACTTCCTGTTTTACAACTGGGAACTCTATGGTTGTGTCAAGTCAGGAACTTGCTCCGTGTCAGTCAATTGACACATGTGCAACACTTCAAAGGCAGGGTTCTTTAGGTAGACTTTTTTGACTCCACACACTGTCTATTGCCTTTCAGACAAACCAAGGAGCCTCCTTCTGAACGGGAGTCACCTTTGTGCCATTACTTCATTACATAAGCTTCCTTTCCAAAATTTGAATTTTGTGAAGAATTTTACAAAATGAAAAAGATGTTTTATGGTTTTAGGGGACTGTTTTGTCTAGCTGTCTGTCACGTTTATAACACATAGCCTTCCAAACCCTATCCTACTGATGGCGTTGCCCTCACGTAACATTAAATGTTAGAGATAGAGGAGAAGGGAGCGGAAATTGATGTTAGTGGGAAGGGCTTAAAACCTAAGGCTACATGTGAAACCTTTGCAATGCATTATGTTATTCCAACCTGCCTAGGTGTTATTTTTATGATATTCATTCCTTACAAATCCCTTTGCTTTAAATTTAAAATACCAGGGCCTGGCACGGTAGCCTAGTGGCTCAAGTCCTGGCCTTGCATATGCTGGGATCCCATATATGTGCTGGTTCTAATCCCAGAGGCCCTGCTTCCCATCCAGCTCCCTCTTGTGACCTGGGAAAGTGATCCAGGATGGCCCAAAGCTTTGGGACCCTGCACTTTTGTGCAAGACCTGAAGGACTCTCCTGGCTTTGGGCTGGCTCAGCTTAAGCCACTGCAGAAGCTTGGGGAATAAATTAGCTAAGGGAACATCTTCCTCTCTGTCTCTCCTGCTCTCTGTATATCTCACTTTCCAACAAAAATAAAATAAATCTTAAAATAAATAAATAAATAAAGTTAAAATGACAAATAGTGTTTAAAATTTCATTAGTAGTGAAGAAATCCCCTAATTAAAGTGATGAAGCATTATTTTAAAAAGATTGTTTCGATAGTTTATTTGTATTATTAAATAGTAAGCTTTAGTTTATCTTTTTGGTTAAATAAAGTCCAAATGATATTTCCATAGATGTTTCCTTAGGAAATAGTGAAAAAAATCTACTTTCGAATCCAATCCCTTAAGTCTGAAAATCATGGAACCCTTCTGGGTCCCTTTTGCTCATCCATCAGGACACGGTTAGCTCCCATGCACGCAAGTCTATCTCTTAGGATTGCTGTGAATATTAAATAAGTTCACAAAGGTGAAGTACTTATAAAAATGCTTAACATTTGTGGAAAACTAAATAGGTTTTGATTTATGGAGAAAAATGTTCTCTTCCCAGTGGATGGAAAATCTTTGGACTCAGGAATACGTGTTGTGAGAAAGCTTATGTTTAGTATCATCAGCGATCACCAAATTATAAACCAAAAGAATCACATAATCATCATCATAATAACAACAACAGAGGAGGAATGACCTGTTAGAGCAGCATGTGTCAGACATTGTAGTCAAATGGATTTCAGCTTTGTTCTACCTTTCCACATGGTGACACCCTCTCCCAATGTGTGGTATCCGCCTGCATCATATCACATCACCTTCTCTAACACACATAGACACAGTGCAACTGCTCCCATCTTCAATCAGAATTTGTTCAGCACATTGAGGCATGTTAAAAATGCATAACACAATTGATACTGCTCCCCAAAGTCGTTTACTGCTTTGCTCCTCATTGATCCTAAAAATGACTGTGCAGCTGGCAGTGCATGAGCGATAGTCAGGTGCAACCTCCACTGGGAGCACAGCATTGCAGCGATACTCCACATCACCTCCTTCTTTAGTTCCACAGCAGCACTAGGTGTAATATCCAGTGTGAAATTCAATAAGAACCTAACACCCTCCTTTCCCAAGCAGACAGAGCTGATCGCTTTTGTAAATTACTGTTTCTCTCTATTTTGGAAAATTCAGACAGGGTCTTATCATCAAAGTTACTTTGAAATAATCCAGTGAGTGCTACAGATAAGATTGATTTTGAAGTTACCCTTGTCCAGGTGAGCATTGAGGTAGGGTGTGTGAAGTCACCCCTTGGGACACTTCATATAACATGTGGGATGCTGGTGGGAGATCCAGCTAACTCTGCCCCTGATTCAGAGTCCTGCTAGTGTACTTTGGAGGGTGAGTAATTAATGCTGTTCTAGTACATGGGTCCCTGCCACCCACACTGGACCCGAATGGAGTTACAACACCCTGGATCCAGCCTGACTCAGGACTGACTCACCTGGGTCCTGGGGAGTGAGCCGGCAGATGGAAAATTTCTTCCTTTGTCTCCCCTCTTTCATTCATTCTGATTTTCACATAAAAAAATTAAATATAGAGACACTTTTTAATTTAGATTATTTGAATTTGTTGTTGTATTACACAAAGCTAGGTACATCTCCCATTATCTTTTTATGTCATATTCAAGCTTGAAATACTTAGATTTGTTTCCTATTTTACAATATATAATTTTTGTCTTAATTGTATTCTAACATATGCATGTATACTTGGATGTAATTCCCTTTACTAAGCAAGTATAGAACAAAATAAATTTAAAGGAAATCCTACCCCATACTATATAAATTTAAACAAAATATCATAAAACAGTATTTCTGCTATTTTCCTTGAATTTCTTTACAATTCATCTTCTCAATTTACTTCATCACCAGCAATATCAATGTTACTGTGTCAAAGTTTGCTTTTCATTAACAGTGTAACTTACTCATAACACCTTGAGGTTATAAGTGCACTTTCATTAAATAGATAGTATTTCATTTCAATCTCAACATTGATGTTTCTGTAATAATTAACTAGTTTAGGAGACTTAGATTTTTAAAAATATATATGTATTATATGAGTATTACTACTATTTTGTAGTGACTTGCTGTTTTTGGCTGCTGATTAAAGTTGTGGAGGCACGGAAGAAGATTCATGAGTGAGAGTGTAATTACTGAAAGAGTTCATGAGAGCATCACCAGAAATGAACACTTACGTTGTCTGTCTTCAGAGACCAGAGAAACAGGCTTAAAGGAGTACTAGAGGTTGGCTATTCAAAATTAAGAATAAAGAATGGTTGATTACACTTCTATGTAAAAATGTTCATGATGGGGCCAGCGCTATGGAGCAATGGGTTAAGTGACCACCTTCAATGCTGACATCGCTATGGGCACTGATTTGAGTTCTAGTTACTCCACTTATGCTGCTGTCTTAGGAAAGCAGCAGAGGATGAATCAGATGGTTGGGCCCCTGCAATGCACATGGATGGCCTGGGTGAAGCTTGAGGTTCCTGGCTTACACCTGCCCCGGTTCTGGCCATTGAAGCCATTTGGAGAGTGAACCAATGGATGGAAAACCGCTACTATTTCTGTCTCTTGCTTGCTCGCTTCCTCTCCCTATACATTTGCCTTTGAAATAAAAATGTTAAAAATTTCTTATTTATCACATTATAGTCAATTTTCCCAAAAGTCAAACCAACTTGGCCATTAGAGATATAAATAAATCAAATTTAGCAGATGGGCAATTAATGATTTAGGATTCTAATAAGTTCATTTTTAAATTTTTGTGCTTCAACTTCTATTTAAAAAGAAGTTAAAATTTTGAGGATATTTTAAGAGTTAAATGCAATTATGTGAATAAATATAATCCATAAATCATATACCAAGAGTAGACTCCAACAACAGATATATAAATTACTTTATTTTTCTTTTAGTTGGAATTTAACTTTCAGAAGTAAATTGACAGTAGGTATTATTTTGTAAAGGAACTATTCATCCCAGTGACCAAAAACTTACATTTTTATCTCATAAAACACTTATAACATACCTAGGAAAATCTATCCTCACTTGCAAATGAAGACCGGAGGCTCAAGAAAGCTATGTAATTTAAATAATTTACATAGTTAGAAAATGTCTAATATAATCTCAGGTCACATTAATTATGCTCACTTAAACACAGTGTTTAAACACAGTGTGAACAAGCCTGCATTTGATTAAAGACAAAGATACAGCAAATAGTAATTTTGTGGCTTTAATTCATACGAAAGAAATAGATTGGTTTGATACAAGACATACTAGCTCATTCATATACATTTCAGTATGTCAAGTCTCAAAATATAATACAATATATATTTTTCAGTTTATTTAGAAGTTGGTTTGTTGAGTAATGTATCAATGTAAAGATTACACATGGTTTCACTGCTTCCTGTGTTTCTGTGACTTACCTCTGCTTTTCACATAGTTTCATTAACACTCAGAAGTCTCAAATAGGAAAATAAACAAACAAAAAACCAGCAAATGCCAATGAGACAATCCAGGGACACAAGTACCGCTCAAAATCACGGTCTGTTTTTGCCATTGAGTACATTTGCTGCTTTTTGTCCATGGTTTTGCTTTAGTTTACCCATGCTCTCTAAACTGGACATATTTCTTGGATTGTAAAGGGTGAAAATAGCCAAGAAAAAGTCTCAGTGTTTTGACATTGTCAGACACGGTGTCCGTGTAGATTTTATCTCACATGTGCTACTTACCGTAGCTATCACTGGCTCAAGGGGACTAATTCAATGAATCAGAATTGGCAACAAAGGCATGCACACAAAACACTAAGGAACATAAGGCAGAAAACACAGTATTTAGATTGGGAATGGACTCTAGGGAGACAGTGTCCAATGAGACAGAAACCAAACAATAACAAATAAATAACAACACTGTTTGTGAATGATGGGGACCCCTGCTATCATTTGTTAGGCAGATATTGCAATCAAGTGTCTTTAGTTACCACTATGGAGCTCCACATCTGACACCACATCATTTCTAGAACTTGAGATCTGTGTTGCGCTACGTACTATCAGAGTCCCCATTATTTTGAATCTGTCTTCCAGTAAGAACTTTTGTCATTACAACCATTTTATACCTTTTCCCTCCTGTTCATTCTGTTACTCACCATTATGAGTAGTTGAATTTTATGTTTGTTTGCTTATGTTGCTTGGTTGGTATAATTTATATACCAGCAATATTAGTACTCAGTACCTTCTCTGACAAGACTGTCATAAGATAGTCAGGCCCAAATGAAATAATGCAGCTAAAAAAAAAGCCAATAAAATTATGCAGTTCCTTAGTGAAAGCTATGCAAAGTTTCAGGTTCTAACAGTTTCCAGTATGTATGAAAATCAAGCAAAGACTAATGGGGTTTCTGGTGGTGGTTTCTTTGTTTGCAATCCAGCTATCATATTGGCAACTAAAGCTCAATGACTTCAGGTGCATCATTGTAGTTTTATTAGCATCTATTTACATATTTATAAAAAGGGATAACCAGGTCTGTTTTACCACATGACTGTGAATATTAAATAAGAACTATTATAAGTATCAGACTTGCATGTTTCATAAGAGTAGTGATAGTCACCTATTTTGAAGACAAATACAGATAAAAAAGAACACATGAAACCAGATATAGAAGTGGCATTCACTATAAAGCATGAAGTAGAGTCCACTTTGACTTGTAGTTAGTTTTTGTGGAGGAAAATAAACTCAATCATCTGAGTAAGAATTGACTAGAAACTACAAGTCACACCCGGACCCTCTCTGGCTTATGCATGTACCAGAAGGTACACTCAGCCCAGCCTGGCTTTCCCTTAAATCAGCTCCCATGTAGGCCATCAGATATTGTGGCCCTGCCCAGCCTAGTCTGCCCCCATCCCAGCTCTCATGTTCACCAGTGGGAGTAGTGGCCCAGTAATGGTGCTCCAGCAGCACCCCCACGTGGCCTGTTTCCACCACCCCCTGAGTTTCACATGTGCTGGTTGGGTCTGCAGCCCAGTCTGGCACAGCCTGCCCCAACTCGGCATTTGCCAGTGGGTGCTGTAGCCTGACTGGGCCCAGCCCACCACCAATTCCAGCTCAGGCTGGGGAGGACTACAGCCTAGCCCAGCCCTGCCAATCCCCAGTCCTGACTCTAATGTGGACTGTCTGGTATTGTGCCCCGACCCAGCCTGACCCACATTCCATTCTGGTGCTTGAATTCACCAGCAGATAACATGAACTGACCCAGCCTGGCCTGCCCCCAACCTGTGCCAAATGTATGCCAGTGGTACCATATTTTGGCCTGGTCTGAGCTGCTCTACATCTTGGTTCTTGCATTCACCCACACGTACTGTGTCCCAACAGAGGAGTTCCCCAAACTCCTCCATCAGGGTCCCTCCCAATGCCAGATCTCGCGCACACCAGTGGGTCCTTGGGCCAGCCCTATTTAGTCCACCTCCTGTCCAACAGAAAGAGTGGCCTTTCCTGACTGTCCCGCACCCATTCTGGTTCTTGTTGTTGGATGCTAAAGCCCAGCCAAGCTTGGTCCACACCCAAACACAGCTCATGCATGGCGCAGTAGCGGCAGAGACCTAGTCTAGCCCATCCTACATCTACCCTGATTCTCATGAGCACCAGTGGGTGTTGGAGTCTAGCCCCGTCTGGCGCATACCAGACCCAGCCCACACCCATGCAAAGGGACCCTGCAGCCATCCAGACCAGACTGCAGCCCCCCTCCCAGCCCTTACACTCACCAATGGGAATTACATCCCAGCCAAGGTGTTCCCTTTGCTCCCCAACCAGGCCTGTTCCCAATTACAGACCTCGTGTGTGCCAGTGGTTGCTCTGATCTGGCCTGGCATAGTCCCTCATATGTCTTAACTTTCACCTTTGGATGCTGGAGCCTGGCCTGACCTAGCCAGCCCCCCAGGTCTAGCTCTCGCTGGTGGGTGCTGCAACCTGGCCCTGCTCAGTCTGCTTCCTTCCCTGGCTCATTCAAACCAGTAGGTGTGATACCCTAGCCCAGCATGACCTGCACGGGGGCAAATTTTGTCAGGCGCAGGCATGGCTAGACAGATAGTGTCACCTGCTGGCACCAGCGTGGACTGGATAGTGAGCCTGATTGGGATGACTGGGCTCCAATGCCCATTGGCATGCATGAGAGATGCATGGGATAGGGACAGACAGGACCAGACAGCTGTTCATACTGGTAGGCACAGGAACCAGGGTAGCAGGTGGGCCTGGTGGGGGTTATCGTGGGTCGCTCCGAGTATGCTGCAGCTCTGACTGGTTTGTGTGGAGGCCGAGTATGTGGTGAACAGGATTGGGCTGGACGCCCATTGGTTTGTGTAAGAGACAGAGCTGGAGACAGAACTGACTCAGCAATTGCAACTACCAGTGTGTGCATAGGCTGATTTGGGTGATGGACTGTGCCTGACCATGTATTGGCAACACACACACAAGAATTAGATTTGGGATGGCCTCAGATGAGGTTTCTTTGGTGATTCCCTATCAACTGAACTGCTGGACTCAGAACCCCAACCATGAAGAGAATTGTACCTTCCATAGTCTGAACATGGAGTGCATGTGTCAGAGCTGTGCCTCCTCAGTGGCTCAGATGGAGCAGAGGATAGCATATCCAGATGCATATGGAGGATAAGGCAGTACATTGGAGCCTCCAGCGGATGCCTGGAACCATGGCAGAGGACAGAGGACAGAACACATTGATTTACTACTCCAACCAAGTGAATATCTGGACAAATGGAGACTCTGAGGTAGACTGTCAGCTAGTGGGTTCTGGAGAGATTTCATAGTGATTGATGTGGTGGGATCGACAGCAATTCAGGAATGTTGAACTATCAAAACCTCTTGAGAACTTCATGCTGTTGTACATTTCTTTTTCTTTCTGTTGTTGATTTTGTACTGTGGCTTTTCATTTAAGGGGATGCATGGTAACAGTGTAGTGGAGACTATCATATCGAGATGTGAATATACAATACTGTATGCATCTGTACTTCCAGATCAAAGATGGATTACGAATGAAACAGTTAACTATATTTTGACAATGGGATGTTGGACTCTCTGCCATTGTTCATGCTGTTACGAAGGACATATCACTGCTTATGACTGTTTATGAAGAATATATCACAGTAATAACATAGGGGCACTCAGTGGGGTGGGGAGGGGACATTGGATAGGAGCAGAGGAAATCCCAAAGCCTATGGAACTGTATAATAAAATGATAATAACAATACATATTTTTTTATTTATAAAAAAGAAAGATATTGAAAGGAATATATACATGCTGAAAATCAGTTCAAGAAAAGGTAATACAAAAAATAGTTACATTTAAATAAATTATTTCCATTTAAATAAATTCATGTATATTAAGCACCAGCATTGTGGCACGAAAGGCTAAGTGGCCTATCGTGACTCAGCCGGTCCATATCCTGGTAATTTGTGCTCAAGCCCCACATTCCCTCTGCTTTCAGTTTCTGGCTCATGTGTACCTTTGAAGGAAGCAGACGATGGCTCACATGCTTCTGCTGCTGCAGCCATGGAAAGACCCTGAAGGAGTTTCCGACTCCTCTGCTTCAGCCTGGCCCTAGATGCTGTGGATAGAAAAGTCTGTCTGTTTCCATCTCTTGCTTTTCATCTGTCTTCTGTATTTTAAATAAATGATTTAAAAATGAAAAATACACTAAATGGACAATCTAGTTAGTATAGTGTTTTAAAAGGAATTGTTGAGTAAGTGTTCTAAGACCATGTTTAACCCTTTAAGCCATAATGACAAAAGATGCTTTTGCTATCCAAAACAACCAACAAAGTGCTATGTATTTCATAGCCACTATTTCCTTTTCAGAATGGTAAGTCAGTGATTACATGAATCTACGGACAGTTTTCAAAGCAGGCACAGCATAGCTACTTTTGGGCTCACGAGAAAGCCAAAGTCGATGAGCTCAGTATCACAGGCAGCCGTGCGATTCCTAACAGGAGAGTGGAGATTTAAATTTCGTCTTTTTGAAAAAACTCCACAATGATATTTCTATGTTTTATTTGTTTCTATAGAACACGACTTTATGAATAAAGTTTCTGAAAGCTTCTTTCACTTGCTGGTTCCTCAGGGTATAAATAAAAGGGTTCAACATAGGAGCGATTGACGTGTTAAGAATGGCAACTCCTTTGGTCAATGATGCTCTTTCCTTGGCCGAAGGCTTCACATACATGAATATGCAGCTTCCGTAAGAAATGGAGATGACAATCATATGGGAGGAACAGGTGGAAAAAGCCTTCTTCCTCTGAGTGTCAGAGGGGATCCTCAGAATGGTGCTAATGATGCATATGTAGGACAGGATCACTAACGCCAGTGTGAACAGCAGCGTGACGAAGGCGAAGTAAAAGCCAATCATCTCCAAAAGCCGTGTATCTGAGCATGAGAGTTGTAAAATTGGGAAATAGTCACACGAGAAGTGATCAATGACATTGGAAGCACAGAAATCCAACTTGAGGACAAGCATGAGTGGTGGGAAAATCGTCAGAAATCCTCCCAGCCACGAACTGAAGACAAGGAGGGTGCAAATTTTCTTATTCATGATGGTGGTGTAATGGAGAGGCTTGCAGATGGCAACATAACGATCATAAGACATGGCAGTGAGAAGGAAAAATTCAGACACACCCATGCAGATGAAGAAAAACAACTGAGCCAAGCAATTGTTATAGGAAATGGTCTTGACTTTGGTCACGATTGATCCCAAGAATCTGGGAATGGATACACTGGTGAATGTAATTTCTAAGAAGGAGAAATTCCGAAGGAAGTAATACATAGGGGTCTTTAAATGTGAGTCTGTCAAGGTGAGGATGATGATGGTTAGGTTTCCAGTGACACTCAGTATGTAAGTTAAAAATAAAAAGATAAAAATCACAACCTGAAGCTCTGGGCTGTCTGATATGCCCAGGAGCACAAACTCTGTAATTATTGTGTGATTTCGCATACTGGTTTTCTTTCAATAAAATCTACTGGTGAAAAACAAAACAAAAAGAATAAATGCATATAAAGGATTTGAAGATTTAAATATTGATATTGATAGCTCCTATCCAGTGAAGCAATGGGTTTTTTCCCATGTAAGAATTTTTTCAATATCCACTCAATTCAATTAAAGCAAAAAGTTGTACACATTCTCCTCTTAAAGATGAATATAGACTCACACTTATGTTAAAATTTCACTCACTAGTAACTTTACATAAAACCTCTACACATAATCCAATTTTCTATAAGTATGAATCATCATTGATTTTTACATTACAATAACATTTCTGAAATATGTCAATAGTTTCGTTATTGAGAAATTCTTTTTCATTTCCAAAACTTTGAGTTTAGGGGTTTAATTTTGGTTTTAATTCTTATTTCATTAAAAAACTTACAAATCTTAATGATGGAAATTGATAACTTAAGCATCATACATGAGCTTCATATTAGCTATGATTATTTTTGCTCAATGTGTTTTCTTTTAAATATAAATGCATTTGTTTTTGCTATCAAAGAAATAATAGCATAGAAGTCATCTCGATTGTAAAGAAGAGAAAATTTCTAACATTGTTGAAAAGACAACAGAAGTCAGACACAATAATTTTCAAACAGGTAGGGTTCAATAAAAATAATTGTACGATATCATAACTTGAGATGACACTTTAAATATTCATGGAATGGAAATTAAAAGTTAAATTTATTTTGGTGCATACAATCATACACACTTTTTTCATATTACATAGTTTCCAGCAACTTTTAAAGATCCAGCTATGCATTGATTTCAAAGTATATTTAACTAGAAAAAATAATTTTTAAATTTGATTTTCCATAGTTTTTCCACTTAATTGTATCTTTGTTATTTTTTGAGATACCATGTTTTTAATTTATAGTCAAAGGCTTCATGCTTCATTAAATAAAGAGTTTCAAAAGTAAAATTTTCATCAGGAAAAGGAAACAGGTCTGTAAACACTACTCAGTTCAAAGGATACTCAGCTTCACTCATATAAAGTACAACTAGAAAATCAGAATAGTATATAATTCCTACCAATTTTGAACTACCTTTTTATTTATGTACTTCTTTTTTGTACATAATTTTATGTTCATTATTTAACCTAAAACTTGATTGGATAAAACACTGTTACTGCCTGAAGATGTAAAGAAATTTTTTGACGTTACGTTACCAGTGATGTCATATTGTCTCCTTTCTTGAAGATTAAATAGTCAGAAAAAGGAAAACTTTCTTTGGGATTTACCTCATATAAGCCAACATTCTGTAAAAAAAAAAGTAGTCTATGTGACTTTTAATTCCTTTTTTTCCCCCTCCTTCTTTAGTAACCAGTGTTCTTTCTTTGATCTAAGTTATCAGTGGTATTGTTGTATTTCATTCTTTCATTGGCACGAATTCGGCATTTCAGCAGGTGATAAGTATTTTTCATTCTGCACTTTTCTTCTCCTTATTTTATTTTATTTCATTCTCATGATGGTAAGTACTTTTTTCCTTTGAGAGGAGACATATTTTGTTATTAATGCATTGACCAAACTGAAAACTAAAGACAAAGATTCATGGTTTTCAGCAACTGAAACATACTAATGCATTATTATAATAGATATGTTAAAGCGATACTATAACAATGATGCGATTTATTCCCAAAATTAAACTGGATGAAATACAAGAATGTATTTGTTTTTCTTTAACAATGTATTTGTTAAACATAATTTCATATATGTCTGGTGATACAAGTCGAAAATGAAATACTGGGTTATTCTTTAAAAGGCAAAATTTAATGCACCTTCAATTTGCTTAAGTAGACTTGTATAGGGAGGTGTCCTGTTTACTTTTGTCTCTACCTAAAATCCCTCACATGGAGAATAGGCAAGTCAGCTGCATGTAAATTTCCCCAGCTCTAAGTAAAAATAAATTTGATCCATTTTACCATTCTGTACCAAACCTAAACGTTGTTCTGACATAAACGCCAAAAAGCTACTGTTATAATCCTGAGAGATCTTACAGTAAGTTCCAGGAAATCCTACTTTAAGATACAGGAAAGTAAAACATTTCAGGCTTTTCTGTATGAAATAAAGATTGGATAGGACTCTATTTTACCTTCTCTATTCACTGTCTAAATTCCTGAGAGTGGAGACAGAAAGATTCCAGCAGGGATACAACTCAGGGACGTGGTGATACCATGGCATGCCTTTCTGCAAAGCCCAGCAGTGCTGCGAGATTAAAGCCAGCCCAGCAACCAGAAAATACCATCAACTCCTGTCCCTTTGGCTGTATTTAACTTTCCTAATATACACCTTGCACTTGGGTGGCACTCAAGAGATAATTTGTTCTCAGTTCCTTTGGGGTTGGTTAAATCCAAGACTGAAGTACTCCTCAGTGGACCTTTCATGAAGGCTCATTCCTGTGTCTTAATCGTTTATACATCTCCATCACCATACAGCAGAGATGACAACATAAACATTTTACTATATTTAAAATCAGAAAAATACTTGAAACTTCAGCCATCCACTAAAAAAATTAAACAGCTATATGCTTAGGGTTATGAGAAGCAAGTATCTGTCATTGTAGCATGGAATGCCATGTGGAATGGTCCTTGTCTTCCAACCAAGATTCCTTTCCCACAAACCTTTAAGTAGTGGTAAACATTTATCCTAAATTCTACTGGATTTTTTCTGTACATTTACACATGTACACATTTTTGTCCCTTTAAACACTAATAATATTGTACTATTTAAAAGACATCTGCACTCCCATGTTTATGTAGCACTATTGAACACAGCCTAGAAATGAGAACAAACTTCATGTTCATCAACTGATAAATGATTAAAGAACATTATATATATATATATATATATATATATATATATATATATATAATGCAATGATAGTCATAAAAGGATGACATTCTGTCCCTTGTAGCCACATTGATGCAACCAGAAGTCATTGTGATGAGCCAATCAAACCAACAATGTGTAGAAAGGTAAATATCACATGACATTTGTGATATTTGATCACTAATATGTGGAGTATAGAAAAAGAGATGATCTTGGGCCTGGCATAGTAGCCTAGTCCTCGCCTTACATGTGCTGGGATCCCATATTATAGCAGTTAAAAATATAATGGTGAGCACCAGAGGCTGGATAGACAAGTGGGAAGGGAAGGATGGGGAAAAATTACTTATGAAGTGCTAAGTTATGTAGGAGTAACTTATAGAGTTCTATTACACAGAAAAATATCATAGGTAATGTTAATGTGCAACAAATTTCTCTATAAGTCCTGGAATGGAGTGTTTTCACTACAAAGATACTATGTGTATATATGTACACATACATACATACATACACATATATATGTATGTGTGTGCACACACATATATATTTTATATAGCTGATTGTTCATTACACAGTGCATATTTATATAGTAAACATCATATGGTACCCATAAATATGCACAATTTCTGGATCTCTTGCATTTTAAAATTATTTCATTCCTCCCTAACATTTTGGATTTTTAAAAAGCAATGTTTATTTTTAAAGGCAGAGTGACAGAGAAAGGAAGAGTGGAAGAGAGAGATACAGATATATATGTGTGTGGGTGGGAGGGAGGGGGAGAAAGAGAGAGAGAGAACCATCACATACTAGTTTATGCCCTAAAGTAATGGTAACCAGATTTTACACAAAAATGCAGAGAAGCAACTAGATAAATTAAATAAACGCATACCAGACAAGGGAGAGAAACCTGCTGTGAGACATCTTGAAGAGAAATCAAGCTGAAATATAGGAAATGAAGAAGAATTCCATCTGTCAAAAAGAAATACAGTGGAAAACCTTACGAACAGATTTTGATGCAGAATAAGGAATTCCTGAGATAGATGGAAAATCTTCATAAACATCTCATGAAAAAAATTAGAAATTCAAAAATAGGGCTCAAGACTTATGGAATACTATCACATGAACAAACATACATATCTTACAGGTTTCTAAAGGCTTAGAAAGAATGGCTTAGAGGATCTATTCAGTGAAATAATTTCAGAACGCATCCCTTATTGAGAAAGAGAGAGGTGTTCCCTCATCCTAGGTTTGGATAGATCGACAACATTAAAGAACTGTCAAAACCACCTGGGCAGAACCCTCGGAGTGTATGCCACATTAGCACCTGGGTCAACATTGGGTGGCTGTTTCCTGTCTCTGGCTACTGGGGTGGTTGGGAGGCTAGGTGTGGTTTTTCCCATTGCTTCCCACCTCCCCCCCAGATACAGGAAAAAGAAATGGAAATCTTGGAAACAATGATCACACTCATATTTCTCTAACCCTTGTTCCTTTCCATCCTGAATCAATTATGAAAACATCATCTAAAATAAAAATTTAAAAACCCAAAATAAGACCACTACCTTAAATCCTGTACAAAAATCAACTCACAATCAAGGTTGAGATAGGAAACCATTGAGCTGCTAGAGGAAAACATACATAGGACATTGCAAGACATCGCAAAGACTTCTTGGGTGAGATCCGTCAAGTATAGGCAATAAGGGAAAAAGTAGACTAATGGGATTACATCAAACAAAGACGTTTCTATACAGCAAAGGGAACACTACAAAGTAATGAACAGAATAGGAAAAAATATTCACAAAGTACATATCTGATTAAAGATTAATTAACAGAATATAAGGAACTCAGGAAACTCAGCAGCAAAATGAGCACTCCTGTTAAGAAATGAGCTAAGACAATGAACATGCATTTTACAAAGAATGATACACAAATGTCCAAAAGACACATGAATTAATTTTTAGGATCATTGACCATCAGACAAATACACATAAAAGCACAATTAAGTTTTACCTTACCATAGTTAGAAAGGCTTTCATTCAAAAATGAAAAAATAACAAAGCCTGATGAGGATGTATGGAAGCGGCACCCTAACAGACTGTTGGTGGGAACACGAACTAGTTCAGCCATTCTGGAAGGCAGGGTGGCCGTTTCTTCTGAATCTGAAAATAAATCTACCATGTGACCCAGCCATGCCTCTCAAAGAAGATGAAATCAGCATATGAAAGACCTGTCTCCAGGTTTATAGCAGCTCAACTCACAATAACTAAGAAATAGAATCAACCCAGATGTCCAATAACTGATGACTGTGTAAATAAATCGTAGTATATATACAAAGTACAATAGTACTCAGCCAGAAATAACAATGAATCCTGTTTGCAACAATATAAATGTAACTGGAAGCCATCATTCTTGGAGAAATAAGCTAGTTCCTGAAAGGCAAGTAGAAGATATTATTCCTGATTTTTGGCATATAATATACAGGGTGTAAAAATAACATGATGTATGTGAGCTAATGTGTCGTTTTGGGATTTGGTTATTATTTATAGACCTTTCTATACTCTTAATGAACTAATTTTTCTACCTATTACTTGTTGAAATTCTTTTTTAGTGAAGGGTCAACCCTATGAATATATGAAAAATCTTAAGTGTGCCATTGTCAAAATTAAAAGAAAAAATGAGAAAAAGAATGAGGAGGAAGGATGGAGTGTGGGATGAAGGGAGGGTAGTGTGCAAAGTATTATGCTCTGAAATATAAACATGACATGATTATGCATTATACAAATAATAAAGTAAAAAATAGGTAAACAAAATAGAAATACAATTATATTATAAAATTGATACACATTTTAAAGTGGTAATACTGAGAAATATAATGTGTTTAATTCAGCATGGAAAATACTCATTCTTTTGCAAAGTAATTCAAACTCTAGGTAATCAAACATAACAAAAAATAAAAATGTGAGAAACATTTTTCTTTTTGGCTTTTAATAATAGAGAACAGATTTCGTGTATTTTACAGGTACATTCTTGTTTTAAATTTATTTATTTTTATTGCGAATTCAGATATACAGACAAGAGGAGAGACAAAGAGGAAGATCTTCCTTCCGCTGGCCGCAACGGCTGGAGCTGAGCCAATCCGAAGCCAGGAGCCAGGAGCCTCTTCCAGGTCTCTCATGGGGGTGCTGGGTACCAAGGCTTTGGGCTGTCTTCAACTACTTTCCCAGGCCACAGGCAGGTAGCTGGATGGGAAGTGGGCTTCCAGGACTAGAACTGTGCCCATATGGGATCCCAATACGTTCAAGGAAAGGACTTTAGTCACTAAGTTACGGTGCCGGGACAGATAGATACATTCTATAACAGCACTTCCCTCTTTTCCTCTCTCCTCCCTCAATTCTCTATCCCTCTTTTATTTCTTTGATTTTAAATGTTTACAAACACATAATTCCAATCCACTCTAAAGTTACAGGCCTTATACATAACTGACCATAATATTCAGCAAGTAAACGGTAGATTGCAGTTGCACAGGTGTGTAAAACCAGAGCTAAAAAAAACAGATCACATTGCAAGATATCCCTTTAATTCCTATACATCTTTTGTATTCTATATTAATTACCCCATTTCAGAGAAAAACATATGCTAGTTGTCTTTTTCGAACTGGCTTATTTTACTAAGCATCAAGGCTTTCACTTGTATCATTTTGTTGCAAAAGACAAAATCTCATTCTTTTTGTGGCTGAGTAGTATTCCATGATGTAGATACACCACACATTCTTTGCCCATTTTCAGTAGAGGTGTATCAGAGTTGATTTTGTAAAAAAGTCTTAACTGTTGAGCTGCAATAAACATGAGTGTACAAGTAACTGGTTCACATGCTGATTTACTCTACTTGGGTAAATTCTCAGGGGTAGTATGGCTAGCTCATATTGTAGATCTATTTTCAGATATTTGAGGGATTGTTCTGTTATCTTCCAGAATGGCTGTACAAGCTTACATTCTCACCAACAGATTTAGTTTTTTACCCTACATCCTCAGTGACATTTATAATAATTATTATTTTTTATTTTTAGAGGATGGCTATTTTATCTGGGATGAGGTGAAACCTCCTTGTGTGTGTTTTTTTTTAATTTGCATTTTCCTGATGGCCAGTAATCCTGCACATTTTTTCATGTGTCTGTTGGCCATTTGTATTTCATCCTTTGACTAATGCCTTTTCATGTCCTTTGTCAATTTCTTAACATGATTGTTTCCTGGGAAGCATTTTACTAGCAAATCATTTATACTAGTAAGACATTAAAATAATGTAAATGTTTTACAGTAGACAAACCAAACAAATAATGATTTAACTCAGAAGCAGTGTGATAACTGCTTCTGCTACTTAGTTCAGTATTCTTAAGAATCACACATGTATATGCGTATCAGTATTCATTACACTGCATATATAAATCAACTTGGGAGTTTTACTGTTCCCAGAGAGAGAACAGGCTCGTGACATTGCTGCTAGGTGGATTGTGACTTTTCTAAATCACCTCTGATGCACCTCAGGGGTATATTCTCTTTAACTTTTCCTTAAAGTAGACTACTGGGGTGGCTTTTGTGGGGGGTGGGTGGGGGACAAATAGTTAGCAGTTTCTCGACACTGATTCCTGCAGAAGAGTTTTATTTCAATAGAATCCGTTGAGTCTATACTAAATAGAAAGTGATAAGGTTGCAGCATCTTGTAAGTGTGTGGTTGGCTATGTAGTATCTTTTTCTTGAAAAGCATTTGCTTTGAGCAGATGATTATCTGGTTTTTAAGTTTTATTTTACATTTCTTTTATTTTAAAGAGCAAAAGTGAGGTTTTGAGTACTAGGAATCTCAACTGTCTGCAAATTTCACAACGTTTAACTCATCTAGCCTGAAAGGTAGATCACCACTAAAATATTTAACATCTGCATGCCAAGTTTCACAATGAGCCTGACTTTGTGGGAATGTGGAAACTCTTTACAGAGCCACAGTGTGTGCATGCTACCTCTCCAAAGAGAAATCAGTGGGAATAGAGCTCTCTACTGGATAACAAAACAGAGTCAGAAAGGTGAGTAAAGTGGCTGTCTAGTATGTTAGTATGTAACTCTTGCATGCACACCAAGGGAAAGGATAGCCTAGAGAAGGTAAATTAATTATAATTTTAACTTAATTTCAAATTCAGAAACTGAAATGCATGTATTCTTAATCCAATTTGAGGGAAGGGCTTACATTTAAGCACAAAATTCACATTTTAAAATCTCTTTAAATCCTAATTTCGTTTGCTATTATATATTAATAGATGTGAAATCTATTCACATTCTGTGACATCAGAATTTATTTTCTGTGATTTGACTTATGAATTAGGTGGTATCGTAGGTGAAGTGATGCAAAAAACAAAAACAAAAACAAAAACAAAAACAACCCAACCAGCCAGTAACCTTTTATTTATAATAATTTGAGAGAAGATAATTTTTCTAGAACAATGTATTAGACTCTTGTGGTATAGAAATTGGCTAACTCCTAGAAGAGTTTTCAAATCAGATGTAGAGGAAGACTGAAAGTTTTAGATACGATGTCAGATGCATATATGTGTGCGTGTATCTATAGATATGTATCAGAAAAGTATGTGTATATATATCAGAAATGTCTATGTACATCAAAAATGTAATGTAAAACACAAATTTTTGATTATGCAGTATCTGGCACCTACACAGCCTAAGTCATCATTTTAAAGAATTCACTAATATCTGCTTCAAAGACAATATTGTGTATATAATATATAAATGTTATTTTCTTCCAAGTCAGTTCAGAAAGTGGCCATTGAAAAGGATAGCAATATAAATAAAAGAAATGCAAAATACTAAAGATAAGAAAGAGAGCACTAAACATCTCTTTTTAAAGTGCGTGAATAATGCATATTTTAAAGGAAATGCTACAGTTTATATTATGGGCATAGCACACATGGAACTAAACAGAATTGCTATCTGCAGAAAGAAATACAGGAGATAACATTTTTGTTGGGATATTCAATAGCTTTAAAAATAAGGAGAAAGTAAAAAAAATGCCAAAATTATAAAAGCATATGAAAATACATTTCAAAAGGGTGAATTGAGTAGAATACATACTATTGTTATTGGAATATGAGATTTCTTATTTTTCAGGTGTATTTTGTCTCATTTGCCTTATATGGTGATAAATCACTGCCATTTTAATACAGAAAAGAAAATCAAGAACACCGATGATAACACTGGTGTACTCTCATTGCGGAGGAAATTTGAAAGGCAGATTTTAGAGAGAGAAATTTGAAAGGCAGATTTTAGAGAGAGAACAGGAGAGACAGAGACAAAGATCTTCCATCTGCTAATACACTCCCCAAAGGGCTGCAATGACCAGAGCTTGCCAGTCTGATGCCAGGAGTAAGACGCTTCTTCTGGTCTCCCATACCACTGCTCGGGCCCGAGGACTTGGGACACCCTTTGCTGTATCCCAGGTCACAAGCAGGAAACTGGATAAGAAGTTGAGCAGACAAAATATGAACCAATGGCCATAAGGGATGGGAACGCTGCAGGTGGACGTGAAGCTTACACTGGTCCTTGAAACTGAAACAGTTTTACCATTAGAAACTGATATATGTTTTGTCACTGAAAAGCTCAAGAATTGTGATATGATCATGAATGTTAATTTTAAAATATCACCCTGATGATCATCATGAAATCAATTTACTACATTTTGTCTAGTTTGGATCAAAATAACAGAAAAATAAATCTTAAGTAATGACTATGATTTGATTTTTATACATGGAAAGCAATATCCGTTTAGAAGTGATAGCAAAGATCCAATATGTATCAACTGTATGTATAATTCAGACTCTGGAGACCAATTTTGAGGAATGCCAAAATGAGAAGTAATAGGTTATTAAACATGATTTTGTGTTCATCTGTGGTGCACAATTCTATGTCATACAGTTTTAAGTTATAAGAAATAATTCTAAAAGAATTTTTTTTCCAAAAAAAGAATATGTTTGAGAAGATGTATTTTTCTGGATTAGGACATGTAACTACTAGCATCTATGATGTTATTTAAAAATCATAATGGGAAGATGGAATTAGAAGATTACTTTGGTGCAAAAATAATTGAAACCTGTGGGTATATTTTTCATAATTTGTATAATGTGAATATTTGAAGTTGTCTACAATAGATAGGAACATATGAGCATATGCATGTTTATATGAGTGTATTCTAATGTTGCTCCTTTTTTTCAACGCAACTTTGGCAAGGTTCAGAGAAAAAAAAATGAAGAATCAGTCCATGGAAATACAGTTCATCCTTGCAGGATTGACAGACAACCCACAATTGCAAATTGCTGTTTTTCTGTTTCTATTTCTCAACTACATCTTGAGCCTGGCAGGGAACTTAGTCATCATCCTCCTCACTCTGCTAGATCTTCGTCTCAAGACCCCCATGTATTTCTTCCTGCGCAATTTCTCCTTCCTAGAGGTCATATTTATAACTGTGTGCATTCCAAGATTCTTGATAACCATTGTGACTAAAGACAAAACCATCTCTTATAACAGTTGTGTAGCTCAATTGTTTTTCATTCTTTTATTGGGAGTTACAGAGTTTTACCTCCTGGCTGCCATGTCCTATGACCGCTATGTTGCCATCTGTAAACCACTGCATTACCCACTCATCATGAACAGCAAAGTGTGCTACCAACTTGTCCTCGGCTCCTGGGTCACTGGATTCTTTATCATCTTCCCTCCTTTAGTCCTGGGACTCCAGCTAGATTTCTGTGCTTCCAAAACCATCGATCACTTTATGTGTGAAACTTCCCCTATTCTGCAGATATCTTGCACAGACACACATGTTCTAGAGTTGATGTCTTTCATCTTAGCTGTTGTGACGCTCATGGTCACGTTGGCATTGGTGATTATCTCTTATGCTTGCATCATCAAGACTATTCTGAAATTTCCTTCTGCCCAGCAAAGGAGAAAAGCTTTTTCCACGTGTGCTTCCCATATGATTGTTGTCTCCATGACATATGCTAGCTGTATCTTTATGTATATTAAACCATCAGCAAGAGAAAGAGTGACTGTCTCCAAAGGAGTTGCTTTGCTGTATACTTCAATTGCTCCTTTATTGAATCCCTTCATCTATACTCTAAGGAACCAGCAGGTGAAAGATGCCTTCCAGGATATTAAACAAAAATTTTTTAGTTTAACAAGAAAAACGTTGTAAGAATATCATCCCAATTACAACCTTACCATAAAAATGAAAGAAAAAAATATTTTGATGATGTCTTTCTACCTCATGAGTTATCCTATTATTATCTATTTATTATTTTTTCAATTGTTATTTGGAAAATAGAGATATATATAGGCTGAAGCATGCACTGACAGACAGACCAGAATGAGCTGTTTCCTGTTGCTTGTCTAGCAAGCAATGTCAAGGTCTGAATCAGGCTGAAGACAAAAGCTGAGAACTCAATCCAGGCTTCCCATATTACATAAGACAACTCTGCTGTCTCCCACAGCTTGCGTTAGCGGGAAGAAAGAATTGGGAATTGGAATTGGAATTTGAACCTAGGTGTTCTGACATAGGATGTGGTTATCTTCTGCTTTCTAAAAATTTTTTTTCCATTTTTATTTCAAAGACTGTGAGACAGAGACAGTTTTAGAGAAATCTTTCGTCCTCTGGTTCACCTTCCAAAGGCTCACAACAGCAAAGGTTAGGCCACGTTGAAACGAGGGTTCCAGAAATCAACCCAGACCTCACACAAATGTGACATGGACCCAAATACGTGAGCCACCACCTGATGCATCCCAATGTGCATAAGCAGGGGCTGGAACCAGAAGCAGAGCTGGGTCTCAAACCGATGTCCTCTGAAATGAGTACACAGGCCTTGCCAGCATTGTTTTTACCTGCTGTACCAAAGGTCCACCAACCAGTCTCCATAGTTTAACCAATTTATCCTTTAGCATATCTATTTCCAGAAACCATGAACAATAAAATACACCTGGTGTAATTGTTACTGGCTGTATGTAATTTGTTGATAAACTGACCTTTTTAAAGGTAAGCATTGAGCGCTCTCTCTCTCTGACTCCCTCTCTCTCCTTCTCTCCCTCCCTCTCTCTTCCTCCTTCCTTCTCTCTCTTCCTCCCTCTCATCCTCCTTCCCTCTCTCTCTACTCTTTTCCCTCTCCTTATTCACCTCTCAATCACAAAATTATGGTAATCCTTGCCTGTGATGCCAGCACCCCATATGGACACTGGTTCTAGTCCCAGCTGCTCCACTTCTGATCCAACTATCTAATAATGGCCTGGAAAGGCAGTGGAGGATGGCCCAAATCCTTGGGCTTCTGCACTCAGAGCTGAGAATCAAACCCAGGCACTCTGATGTAAAACATGTGCATTCCAACCACCAGACCAAATGCTTGCTCCTGTTTATAATTAACACAATAAGTATACATACTTAGGAAGAACAGTGTGATGTTAACACATCTGCATAACATATAATAATCAAACCAGCATGCTTGCTATATCCTTAGCCTAAAACATTTTATGTCTTTGTGATGCACCAAGTTATCATTGCTGATATTTCTGAGTTAATTTTTCTGGGAAACAGTCAATATGTACTCTCCTAATTATGCCTTACATGTTTCCCTGGATTATAATCTTGACATTCCCAATTATAGAAGCCATTGAAAATATATTGAAGATGAAAAATTTAATATTAACTCCTTAGGGAGTTCACTTTTGGAAATGATATTCACTATGAACTGTCAGGGTGGTAAATCAGAGTACTGTTATTTTAAACATTCATGTATATTGTTGAAGTTTGCATAGAGATGTAAATACAAGCAACAGAGATAGAGATAGTTAAGAGAAATACATTAGAGATGTTATTAAACTTTCTGATTGTGGAGATAACGCCATGGAGGAATTGAGATAATTCACATTTTCTTAAAGATTCATCCATTTTTATTGGAAAGGCAGATTTACAGAGAGGAGAGACAGAGAGATCTCCCATCTGCCGCTTCATGCCCCCAAGTGGCCACAATGGCTGGAGCTGTGCCAATCCAAAGCTAGGAGCCAGAAGCTTCTTCCTGGTCTCCCACGTGGATGCAAGATTCCAAGGCTTTGGGCCACCCTTCCCTGCCTTGCTAGTCCATAAACAGGGAGCTGAATGGTAAGTAGAGCACCTGAGACACAAACCGGCACTGCAGGGGGAGGATTAGCAAGTTGAGCCGTTGCGCTCACATTTTTTACTCCCAACACATATTTATATGTATGAATTTTTTAAAAAAGTGATTCATTTAAAAGTAAGAGTTATATAGAGAGAGGTAGAAAAAGAGAGAGCTCTTTCAACTGCTGGCTAACTCTCACAGATGGCCACAATGGCCAGAGCTGGGCCAGTCTAAAGCCAGGAGCCAGGAACTTCAACTGGGTATCCCACATGGATGGCAGAGATCCAAACACTTCAGCAGCTTTTTTATTTTGTTTTCCTTTTTTGTTTTTAAAGATTTATTTAATTTTATTGGAAAGTCAGAGGAAGAGAGAAAGGGAAGATCCTCTGTCCGCTGAATTCACTCCCCAGCTGGCCACAACGGGCAGAGCTGAGCCAATCTGAAGCCAGGAGACGGGAGCCTCCTCCAGGTCTCCTACACAGGTGCAGGGTCGCAAGGCTTTGGGCTGTCCTTGACTGCTTTCCCAGGCCATAAGCTGGGAGCTGGATGGGAAGCGGGGCCTCCAGAACTAGAACCAGCAACCACATGGGATCCCAGGGAGTACAAGACGAGGACTTTAGTGACTAGGCTGCTGTGCCAGGCCCTGTTTTTTTTTTTTTTAAACTGTATCTCCCAAGGCATTAGGTGGGAATTACATCAGAAGTAGAGCAGCCAGGACACAAACCACTGACCATGTACATGAGTTGCCAGCATGACAGGTGGCAGCTTTACTTGCTCAGCCACAACACCAGCCCCCAGATTTCAAAATGTTTTACAGCACAATAAATATCTTCATATTTTCTTATCCAGGATCATTATGAATTATCCACATGTACATTAAATGATTTTCATGGAATGTTTTATGAGTATCTCATATAAGTTTGGGGACACATAAAAAATAATGAAATAAATATATTCTCCAAAACAACAGATTTGTTTTCAAATAATCAAGATGGACAAAAAGTCAACAAGAAACTGTTTTAGGGTGCTGCATTGTGGGCAATTACTCTCTGCTTCATTTCTGCCTTGGTAGGCATGAAGGTATGTCTTAGGTTCCAATTACTTACTTTCTAAATAGTCCCTTAGGTCATCTTCTTACTCTGCAGGGAAATATTCTGACACTTTGTTTTGCCTTTTGTTTCTCAAACCTTTCTTCCTTACCAGCCCTCCCCATTTGTTTTAGCAGTCCAGGTTTCCTGGAATCCTGGTCATTGTAATGAACACATACATAGATGACACTGTTAGAAATGACTCCCTCATTTTATGCATATAGATACAGGTTTTCAGCTGTGCAGAAATTTCCTCTTTGAATTCCAAAGCCAAAAAAGAGTAGCATTTTCTTTTATTGGAGCTTTAGGAATTCACACGATAAACTTTAACCAGTGACCAGTCACTAATACTTTAGTTCATTGCTTTTGAGTATTTTGTTAAGTAATATAATATAATATAAATTCCTCCTGTGCCTGTATCTACAGATATTTTCAAATTTTCTCTATATGACAAAATCTGGACTCTTTAGAATGTGACACAAAAACACTGATGTTCTCATAATTCAGACGCTGGACCCTACCTCATTTACTTTCCCAGCAGCTCATCAAGTAATATCTTCTAGTATATTGATTAAAGAGGGCTATATTCTCCTGGGTTGGGGAGCTGGCACGGTGGCATAGCAAGCTAGTAATCTTCTGCCTGAGGTTCTGTCATCCCGTATGGGTGCTGGCTCATGTCCTGGATGCTCCACTTTCCACCCAGATTCCTGCTTATGGACTAGGAAAGCAGGGGAGGATGGCCTACAGCCTTAGGACCCTGCACCCATATGGGAGACCCAGAAGGAGCTCCTGGCTCCTAGCATTGGACAGGCCCAGATTCAGTCATGCAGCCTATTGAGGAGTGAACCAACGGATAAAAGACTTCCTTTTGCACCCCCCCCCCGGCCCCTAAAACTCTCCAGGTGAATCTTATTCAGTACAATATCGATTCTTGAGCACATTATACCACTGATTAATACACTCTTAAATATTTCATTTCCCTATTTATCATCACATTTAGGCACATATGCTGATTCCTCTTAGCTACTTTGATCCTAAAAACAAATTTTCTGTTACATTAATTGCATATATAATGATCTTCAGCTTTTATATTTGCCCTCGACAATTGCAGCTTAACAATTAAAACACACATATTACAATCTACAATAGCAAAGACATAGAAACAAACCAGTCCGTAAAAGAGGGGTGGTTAAAGAAACTGTGGTACATCTCCTCCATGGGATATTACTCATTCATTAAAAAAATTATACAATTTGCAAATAGATGGTCCCAACTAGAGACCATTATGCTCAGTGAAATAAGTCAATCTCAAAAGGACAAATACTGTATGTTCACTCTAATAATATAAGGAAACCATAATGCAAACTAGGCTTTCGTGTTTTCTTTTTATTACCCATGTGTTGGTTATTCAGTGACGAATTTTTTTGGCTCTATGGTGCTGTATTTTTTTTTTGCATTTTGTTTTAACTTCATACCTGTTGTTGACCCTATTTCTTGGCTTCTCATTTA
Source organism: Ochotona princeps (assembly GCF_030435755.1). Classification (NCBI taxonomy): domain Eukaryota; kingdom Metazoa; phylum Chordata; class Mammalia; order Lagomorpha; family Ochotonidae; genus Ochotona; species Ochotona princeps. The sequence goes on along the minus strand of NC_080846.1, from coordinate 15,756,154 downwards.
AGGGAATGTATAGTAATGGGATAATAGAGACCACCATATCCAGATATGACAATAGAATGCAATATGCATCCCTACTTCCAAATCAAAGATGGATTCTCAATGAAACTGTTTGACATATGTTGACAATGGGATGCTGGACTGTCTGACATTGTCTGTACCAGCAACGCTGGGGCACACTTAAGTACCAGACTGATGGAATTATAGTTTGTTATGAAGGACTATACTATTGTAACAGTATGGGGAAATCAGTGGGTGAGAAGTTGGGGGGATCCCAGACCCTACATAATTGTACTATAAAATTCAAAATTAAAAAAGTGAATTTGAAAAAAATTTAAAACCATATATTTGAATCATTAAAAAAGTACACACACACACACACATATATATATATATGTATATCAAGGTTCACTTGTACAGTACATTGAGGATATATAACTATTATTTATAAGGAGAGATATTTGTACATAAAGATAACATTTAACGATGGGTGTTGTGGCACTGGGGTAAGCCATTACTCATGATGCCTACATGCCATATCAGAAGGCTATCAAGTCCTGACTATAATTTTGATCAATATTCCTGATGATGTGCTTAGGGAAAAAAGCAGTTAATGATTCAAGTTCTTGGGTCCTCATGACGTGTGTAGGAGAGCCAGTTGGGTACCCTGGCTTCAACCTGACCAGTCTGGCTGTGATAGACATTTGCTGAATGAATCAAGAAATGAAAGAGCTATTTCTCAGTCTTCCTCTCCCTAGCTCTCCGCCTCCCTCCATGTCACCCATTGTTACATTCTTTCAAATTAGTAAATAAATAAATATTACGAAAAGAGCAGAATTTCAGGACAACACCAAGGTGTAATAGACTATGCCTATGACTATGGTGTAGCAATCCCATATTAGTGTCAGTCTGTGTCCTGGCTGCTCCACTTCTGATCCAGCTCTCTGTTAATAAGCTTGGGAAAGCAGAGGAAGATGGCTCAAGTCCTTGGGCCGCTGTATCCACATAGAAGATGCAAAGAAAGCTCCTGGATCCCGCTTTGAATCAGCTGAGCCCTAGCCATTGAAGCCACTTGAAAATCATCCAGCATACAGGAGATCTCTTTATCTCTTTCTCCTTTGCTCTGTGTAACTCTGCCTTTCAAATAAAAGTTTTACAATCCTAATAAAGGATAGAATTGAACGTTCCAGATTGAAGAAAGCTATTCACTAGAGTATGTTGAAGATCTGATCAGAAAGCATACAGAGGGATGCAGGTACCATGCAAACACTCCAGGGGAAGACATGCATACCTGCGAACTACTGCAGTTGAAGATTATGTCTAACTTCAAGGGTCATAGGCCAATAGCACCTTATTTATAAACAAATTTTGTAGCATTGTTTTGAACATTACAGAATTTTTGAAGAATATCCCTAAAAGCTCCTTTCACCTGCTGGTTCCTTAGGGTGTAAATGAAGGGGTTCAGTAAAGGGGCAATGGAAGTATTAAGCACAGCTACACCTTTAGTTAAAGTTACCCTTTCCTTTGCTGATGTCTTCAGGTACATAAAGATACAGCTCCCATAAGTAATAGAGATGACCACCATGTGTGAGGAACAGGTGGAAAAAGCCTTTGTCCTTTGTTGAGCAGAAGGAAATTTGAGGATGGTTTTGATGATGAATGTGTAGGAGAGGACCACTAACAACAGTGTGATGACAAGTGTCACAACAGCTAAGACAAAAGCCATCAGTTCTATGACACGTGTATCTGTGCATGAGAGTTGCAGGATGGGAGAGGTGTCACATAGGAAGTGATCAATGGTTTTGGAAGCACAGAAATCTAGCTGGAGTCCCAGGACTAAAGGAGGGAAGATGATAAGGAATCCAGTGACCCAGGAGCCGAGGACAAGTTGGTAGCACACTTTACTGTTCATAATGAATGGGTAATGCAGTGGTTTACAGATGGCAACATAGCGATCATAGGACATGGCAGCCAGGAGATAAAACTCTGTACTTCCTATTAAAAAGAAGAAGAACAATTGAGTTACACAACTATTATAGGAAATTGTTTTGTCTCCAGTTAGAATGCTTATCAGGAACCGTGGAATGCAGACTGTTGTAAAGGAAATTTCTAGGAAGGAGAAATTGCGCAGGAAGAAATACATGGGAGTCTTGAGGCGGGGATGCAGCAGGGTGAGGAGGATGATGACTAAGTTCCCCGTCAGGCTCAAGATGTAATTGAAACACAGGAACAGGAAAACCACAATCTGGAGCACAGGGTCATCTGTCAGCCCCAGTAGGATGAACTCTATTTCCTTTGATTGATTGTTCATTTTTCTTGTGTCTTGTCACATCTACAGAGAATAAAAATTAATAACACCAGCATGAAAAGACATTTCTTAACTTTCAGGCATTGGAAAATGCCTACTCAGAAACTTACCTATGTGAAAATAACACTCATAAATCAACCTAGGAATCGCCAGAATGGATATAACCCAGAGTCTGTCCGTCACATTTGTAAGACCACACAGTCTTCTGTTTTCCTGAATTGGGTGCATCCTCCTTACCATCCTCTAGGAGTCTTGGTCTCAATCATTATAATTGTGGTTGTACATTTTAATTAGTCTTAATCTGTTACCCATGTTTCAAACGCTTTATCCTAACATATAACTTATGTATTTAACATTTTTTGAATTTTTGCATTTATCTGATATCTCAAGTCATTTATTACTTGAGCAACACAATGGATATAGGAACTCGCTTTTCTCCTATTTGTTGTAATAACTAACAACTTAGATTTCAATGTAGTAATAAGGAAAAAGTCAAAGAGGTAGCAACTCAAGGAGAAAAATACAAAGAAGTCTTAAATTACATATGCAACATGGCAAATGTGATGATGATTCCACTGCCAGGAATGGTTAATGGTATTATAAACAAACAAACAAACAAACAAACAAAGCCCAGCGCGATAGCCTACTGACTAAAGTCCTCAACTTGTGTGTACCAGGATCGCATATGGGTGCCAGTTCATGTCCCAGTAACCCCACCTCCCATCCAGCTCCCTGCTTTATGGCCTGGGAAAGCAGTGCAGGATGGTCCAAGGCATTGGGACCCTGCGCCCGTGTGGGAGACCCCAAGGAGCCACTGGTCTCCTGGCTTCAAAATCGGCTCAGCTCCAGCCATTGTGGTCACTTGGGGAGTGAATCATTGGATGGAAGATCTTCCTCTCTGTCTCCTCTCTGTATATCTAACTTTCCAATAAAAATAAAATAAATCTTTTAAAAAGCTAAAAAATTTCTTAAAAAATAAAGAAGATAATGCAACTTTCAAATGCTAGTAATCAGTTACACTGGCTTTAAAATAACATAATTTAAAATTTTTTTCAGTTTCTACATTCTGTATTGTTATGTTAATAATACATTAAAACTAAAAATCATTATAAAAATATTGACAAATAGTATGCACGCTATATTGAGCAAAGTGGCAGCAGGTGTTGCAATGCTATTGATTAAGCCAACACTAGGGATGCTTGTGTTACATATAAGAATACTTATTTGTGCTGGAGCGATGGCTCAGTGTCTAAAACTGTCCTAGCTGTCCAGGATGTTCCATTCCATCCACCTCCCTGCTTGTGGCCTGGGAAAGCAGTCAAGGACGGCCCCAAAACCCTTGGTACCTGACACCTACATGGGAGATTCGGAAGAAGCATCTGGTTTCTAGCTTCAGATTAGTTCAGCTCCAGCCACTGCAGTCACTTAGGGAATGAACCAACAGATGAAAGATCTTTCTGTCTCTCCTTCTCTCTGTAAATCTGCCTTTCTAAGAAAAACAAATAATATTTCTTAAAAAGAATAGTTAGTCAAGACCAGATTCCTTGTTATGAAGTGATTTTCTTCATGCTTAATAATTTTTAGTACAAAATCTAATTTTATGATGGTCATGATTGCTGTAACTGCACACAGTTCCCACTTTTAAAGAATTTAGTTATCTGTTTATTTTTATCTACCAAATGCAGAGAGACAGAGATAGCCATACATTTTTCATCTGTTGGCTTGTTTTCCAAAATCTTGTGACAACCATCACTTCGCTAGGCAGAAGGTAGGATTCAGTAATTCCATCTAAGCCTGCTGTTGGTGTCAGGTGCCCATGTCCTCAGCCATCACTTGCTGCTCTCCAAGGTGCTGCATCATAAGCAGAGGGGGATTTTGAATTTTGGCATTTGGATATGGACTGCAGCATCTTACACCCTCCACCAAATGCCAGCATTGCTAAACATATTTTTGAGCGCTTTTGTTTGGTGTATGTGTGCTTACATCTTCCTGAAAGATTAAACTTTTTATCATTATGAAGTGCTTCTCTCTTTATCCCTTAACAGGGGAGGGGAATAGATTCTTTCACTTCTTCAGCTGTCTGCTATTGTGCCTGTGAAAGCAGCAAGAATTATCCAAGTGCTTGTATTCCTTCCACCGACGTGCTAGATCCTGATTGTGTGCCAGCTCTTGGTTTTGGGTTGGTCCAACCCTAGCTGTAGTGGACATTTGTGAAACAAATCAGAATTTGAGAGATCTCCCTCGCCTTCTCTTTTTTATCTTTCAAATAACAGTAAACAAATATTTGAAAAAAATTGAAAATGAGTGGTGGTGTTTCATAGATAATAGTGTAAAAGTATTTAAAATATATATCCAGAGAAATAAGTCTAAGTCTAATCAGAATTTCCTCACTATTTCTTTTAACTCAATGAATCAAAATTCCTCATTCTGATTCTTGAGTGATTTTTCTGACCAATGAAATTGGCTGTCAGATATGTCAATATTAGAAAGAGGGAACAACTTTTTGCTTTTCTTGTGAAGGTTTCTATCCCCTCATCTCTGAAGAGACACTATTTTCTCCAATACCATTTAATTAGGAGAAGTTCAGTAATGCTGATTAGATGGTAAGAAATAATGGTTTCTCTTGCAGTTCCGATTTTGAATACAAACAGGGCATAATGATGCTTAAAGAAACAAAGATTGTTAGAAGATGATAAATGCACAAATGAATTAGGAAGTATTCTGAGGAAGGAAAAATAAAATGAAAAGAAATATTAAGGTGTTTGGAAACCTAAATATAAATAATACAAGGGTGTTTTTAGGAGTCAAAGAATGAGCTCAAGGAAAAAATAAAAATTTAAATTGTATAAGTAAACCTATCAATAAAGGAACAATAATGAAAACAACTAATACAGAATAATACTTAATACAGAATCATTTCCTAAAGTGTAGATTGAAAACATCAAAATATTTTAAGGTACCACAAACTAGACAGAAAAAAAGGAGAGTACCTGATAAATTTCAAACTCACAGTGCGTGGTAGGTTTCACTTTGGAGACAAATTTTGGATAATATTTATAGTCACAATAAAATAGCACTCCTTAAATGCCAGGCAAGTAAGAAATGAATACAAAGTGACAATAATACATGGATGTATCGAGAACCAAGTATTCAACAACAATTATTTTCAGTTGTTTGCCTGTATTATTCAGAACAAAATGGTTGACTATAAAAAGTTGAAATGTATTGAGGCTTCCATTTAGAGGAGGAAATCAGATTAAGAGAAGCTATTTTCAAAAATCATGATTTAGAAGGCAAGTTGTGGAGCATCCTTTGTTTAAAAATTATGTTTTTGGCATCAAAACAAATCATTACAGAGGACCACTCAAAATTAACATCATTTAAAAATAAATGCTATGTAAAGTCATGCACTGAGGATGTCAATAAAATTATTTCTAAGTATATAATTGATGCTCAGTTGTTTCCCACATGGATAGGGTGGGATGACACAAATGTTCCAGGCAGAAGTAGCAGCAAGAACAAAAGAAAACAGTGAAGTATGGTCTGTTTGAAAACGATTGTTACAATTCAGTCATCTCTGATAGAACCATTGAACTAATGGGAAATACAGTGTCTCTCAGCCTGGATTGATCTAACATAGCACATCTAGATTGCTGTGAAGCCATATTTTATAAATCTGTTGTCATTTAGACCAGTCATCCCCTGGCAACATTGCTACAAATGCATGATTATTCAGCACACCAAGTAGAATTCCAACACATCAAGCCGTAGACACCCCCGATTCAACAATCACATCAGTCCGTTTCCATACCCTGTAAATGAAGACAAACACAAGTCACATTTGACATCATTAGAATACAAGCCAATGAAGGTGAATGGGTTAAGCTTTGTTAGGCATCACAAAATCTGATAAGTATGTAAGATAAAAACATTTTTCAATTTAAATCATTCATGTATATTATTTGTAATCTTTCACTCAAAAACATCTATAAGCCAAAATAACGGACCTTTTAGCAATTTAACAGCTCCTATTATCAGCTGTGTTATGAAAAATGAATGCATTCACCTAATTTATATAAAGAAAACAGATCTCATGTATTCTATGGATGCAGTTCTACATAAACACCTGGACAAGTCATCTGCCCTTCAATACTTAACTCATCATGAGGTAATAGGAGCGTACTGCTGCTAATTTCTTCCCGCGAAGCACTTCAGTCTTTTAAAATGTTTGATTAAATTTTATGTTGTCTTGTAAGTTTTCTTTGAAAAAATTTTTTATATAATACAGGGAAACTACTAGATTTCCCTCCTGGCTACAACTGACTCATGCTCAATACTAGATACTTTTGAAAAGATACAGTGCAATATGAAAATTAACTGTGTGCTGAACCCACAGACAGCGTTCTGTGTCTTATAGGGAGACATTTAACAATGATAAAGAATCCTCAGGGCAGCCGAGAGTCAAGAACATCATCTCCTTAGGGGCTGCCACGCTGTATTCCAGAAGAGCCGTCTGAAGACATAGCAACACACAAGTGTAAGCACACACTTTCTTCTGTTAACTCTGCTTCCAGAGGATTCAGTCAAGAATGTCACGCCCTATGATTGCTTACCGTGTACCATGCTTTGGAAACATCAGATAAATGGTTCAGTAGTTATAACTGAATTGTATTACTAGTTCCCATGTATTAACATATCTGTGAATATTCCGTATTCATCTTTTGTTATTTTTTTCTATCAGTTTTTTTTCTATTTTCTTCCACTTTGGAAAACCTGGATTTCTACATGCAGAAGTTTGAAACAAGACTTTTACCTTATTTACTAGATAAAAAGCAATCCCCCCAAAAGATGGAATATCCAAACCCAGGAACTGAAGCCATCAACTTACTACAGGACAACATAGGGGAGAGAATACAACACAACAGCTTAGGCAAAGACACCTTGGGTAAGACCCCCAAGGCATAGGCAACGAAATTAAAAATAGGTAACTGAGATTCTGTCACGCTAAGAAGCTTCTGCAGTTTAAAAGGAACTATTAACAATGTGAAGAGGCAATGGGCAGAATGGGAGGAGATAACTGCAAACTATGTGTCCAATAAAAGACTCATATCTGGACTATTTAAGGAGTACAAGAGATTCTTCAACAACAAATTAAGCAGCCCAATTTAAGAAACACACAAAGGATATATATATATATATATATCCATATAAAATATATATTTGAGTATATATATATGCTTGAGTCTATATATATATTTATATATATAGTAATTATTTTTAAAATTTTTATTGGAAAGGCACACCAGATTAATACAGAGATAAAGAGACAAAAATATTTCATTTGCGGGTTCACTCCCCAAAGGCCGCAATGACTGAACATGAGCTGATCCAAAGCTCAGGAGGTTGGGGCTTTCTCTGGGTCTCCCACATGGGTGCAGTGTCCCATGGCTTTGGACCATCCTCTACTGCTTTCCCAGGCCATTAAGCAGGGAACAGGATGGGAAGTGGAGCAGCCAGGGTACAAATTGGCACTCCAAAAATGAAATAGTGATGTCTGAAGCAGAGGCTTAATCTGATGTGTTATAATACCTGCCCTAGAGCTCACCCTTGGATATGATGAGACATGGAGGCTTATCTTCATTCTGCTAGCTGTCTGCACCCAATTTTCCCTATAAGTTTATTTAAAAGACTTCTTTTTATAATTAACTTTCTGGTACTTTTTTTCAAAAATTGCTTAGCTGTAGATATGAGGGTTTCCATCCAGTATCTGTTCTCTTCGTCTGTGGATCTGCTTTCACGCCATACCATGCTGTTTAATTACTGTAGCCTTGTAAAATAGTTCAGTCAGGCAATATAATGTTTCTGCTTTGTCCTTTTGCTCAAGATTGCTTGGGTCATTAGATCCACACAAATTTCATCAGTGCTTTTGCTAGTTCTGTGGAAAAAAACATAGTGGTTGCTTTTAATCTGTAAGTTACTTCCACTAGTATGCACATCTTAACAATGCACATCTTAACAATGGGATATTTTCCATTTCTTTGTGTTTTCTGTAATGTTTTCACCATTGATTTTAGTTTTTCTGTGCAGTTTTTAAAATTATTTCATTATATTTACTCCCTGGTGCTTTATTTTTGTGTATCTGTTTATGTTTGTCTAACCATTTAAGTGGAATTATTCCCCCCATTTTTTCAGATTATTGACTAGTTGTTTATAGCAATGTTGCTAATTTTTGCACATTTGCTTTGTATCCTACAATTTTCCTGAATTTGTTTATTGTTACTAGTACTTCTTCAGTGGAATCTGGGGTTTTCTGTACGCAATGTCATGTGCAAGCAGTTAGAGTTTGTTTCTTTCTATTGGCCAATTCCTGTAACTAGTATATCAATGCTATGTTGAATAAAAGTGGTGAGAATGAATGATTTTCTCTTGTTATGCATTTAAAGTCTTAATGTTCAACATGATGCAAGCATTTGGCTTCTTGTATGTATCCTTATTACACAGGAGCATTTCATCCTATAATACATTTGGCTAAAATTTGCATCACAAAGCTATGTTGCATTTTAACAAATCTCTTTTCTGTATCTTTTGAGAGGTAGCAGATTTTTGAGTCATGGGGCAAAGTCTATAAGAGAGATAAATGGGTCTTTTTTAAGATTTATTTTTTATTTTTTAGTTGGAAAGTCAGAAATACAGAGAGGAGGAGAGACAGAGAGGAAGATCTTCCATCCAATGATTCACTCCCCAAGCGGCAGCTATGGTCGGAGCTGAGCCTGTCCGAAGCCAGGAGCCCGGAGTCTCTTCCAGGTCTCCCACGCGGATGCAGGGTCTCAAGGCTCTGGGCCATCCAGCACTGGTTTCCCAGGCCACAAGCAGGGAGCTGGATGGGAAGCAGGGCTGCTGGGGTTAGAACCAATACCCATATGGGAGCTGGGCACATGCAAGGTGAGGACTTGAGCTACTAGGCTACTGTGCTGGACCCAAAGACAAATGTTTTCTGAGTAATGGGTCAGTTCACTTCTCTGTTGTACAGCCGCCTGCTTGTCCTTGCACTTTCTGTTAAGAATTGAAGTAGCATGCAAACTTCACGAGATGTAGTTACTCAAGCTTGACTTTCCAGCGTCAAAATAAACTTATTTCCTTAATTTTACTCAGCTTCAGGTATCCTGTTAAGAGCAATAGGACACAGATTAAGAAACAGGATTAATGGATTCAAGTTTGGTTAACTTTTTAAAAAGTTTTATTGACTTTTATTTAAAAGGAAGATTTACAGAAAGAGAGAGAGGTAGACAGTTTGCCAGCCACTGATTCACTCTCCAAATGGCTGCAACGACCAGAAATGAGTCGATACAAATCCAGCAGCCAGGAGTCTCTTCCATATCAGCCATGTAGGCGCAGGGTCCCAAGGCTTTGAGCCATCCTCTACTGCTTTCCTAGGCCATAAGCAGAAAGCTGGATGGAAAGTGGAGCAGCAGAGACATTAACTGGTGCCCATATAGCACACCAGTGACTCAGGCTTAGAGGATTAGCCTGTTGAGGCATGGCACCTGTCCCAAATTTGATTAACTTTTAGAAAAATATCTTTGTCTTTCATTTAACCCTTTCAATACAATTAGGTTATGAGTACAATTAGGTTATGACTGGGGGATTAAAAAGTGAAACTATAAATACAAGAATTGAGCACCCAGATTTGGTGTGAGCAGAAATATGAAAAAACCTGGCATGTGGTGCAACGTGGAGGAGTTCTAACGATGCTCATCTTCAGAAACTGTTCCTCAGAAGAAAGTTTCTATTGCAGATATCTCATTGTACCACATTAGCGTTAAATGCAACTGACTGTTGCACCCATCATTCTCCAGTAGCTAACTTACCAAGACAGCAGAAGCAATGAGAGGCTACTCTAGCACCTGCACATACCCTCAGCCACCTACCTACTCCTCTGACAAAACACAACCAGACAGCTTAACCACCCCTATCCTGTCATGAAATGGGACAAATGTCCCATGGAGGATAACTGGAAGAAAAAGGAAGGAATCAAGAAAATTTAATGACATCAAAACAAACAACACTGTGAAGAAATGGGTGAAGGAAATGAACAGACATTTTTCAAAAGAATAGATTAAAATGGCTGATAGACATATGGAAAAAATGCTCAGGCTCCCTAGCTATCAGAGAAATATTAATGAAAACCACATTGGTGTTCCACCTAAGGTCAGTGAGATTGGCCTACATTCAGGACTCTATTAACAACATCTGCTGTTGTAGATGTGGGGAGAAAGGTACCCTGCTTCACTGTTGGGGGGAGTGTAGGGATAATACAACCACTGTGGAAGTCAGCATGGAGGGTCCTAAGAGCACTGAAAATTGATATGCCATATGACCCAGCTATGCCACTTCTAGAAATATACCCAAGGGAAATGAAATCTACATATGAAAAAGGGATCTGTACTCCTATATTTACAGCAGCACAACCTATAATAGCAAAGATTTGAGAACAACCCAGATGTTTGTCAAAAGAGGAGTGGATAAAGAAATCATGGCACATCTACTCTGTGGAATACTACTCAGCTATTAAAAAGTTTGAAATATTTTCATTTGCAACCAAATGGTCCTAAGTAGAGACTATTATACTCAGTGGAATAAGTCAATCCCAATGGACAAATATCATATATTCTCTCTGATATAAGGCAGCCTTCATGCAAAATACAAGCTCAACAGAAACAAAGGTAAACATGTATACATTTATTTATCTATAGCATCTGTTTAATGGAGGAAGTATACCATGAAGTGGGGATAGCTTGCAGTATGCATCTCTACTTCTGAATAAAAGATGGACTCCCAATGAAATTGTTAAATATATCTTGTCACTGGAACGCTGGACTTTCTAGCAGTCTATGCCAACAATGTCAGGATACATTTAAATTGCAAAGAATGATGGGCTCACGACTGTTGTTAACGGACTGAACTATTGTTACAATGTGGGGAAAACACTAAGGGGAAGAGGGTGAGGGAAGGTTGAAGGAGAAAGCCCTGAGCCTAAGGAATTATATCCTGAAAAATAAAAAATTTTTAAAAAATACTAAAACTAAAATCCATGAAACATCTAACAACAACAACAACAAAAGAACTGCAGTATCTTTTCCAAAAATAGATACTGACTTGGTGCCCGAAGATCTACCAGTCATCTGTAAGGTAATATGGGAGGCAATGTTAATATGTAATGTGCATGATTATAGTTACAGACATGGGTGTCTCAGTCTAAAATTATGAACAATTATTTCCACACACCAACCTTGTTTTTAACTTCTTGGATGAGTTCTGAGTATCGGCTTGTCACACAGTCACTTCTCACCTAAGAAAACAGACCAGTAGAAAAATAGAGAGGATTAGGCAGATTGAACAAGCATGTTTCTAATGGACAAAGGAAGACTTCTTTGTTCATTTGTGTGCTTGCTTTCTTATCAGAATGCTAAGAAAGATGTTGCCAAACAGGGAAAATGTAAGTACTTTTAAAATCAATCCGTTACAAAGACTGGGAATTTATTAACCCTGGAATCCCCCAACTTACGCTACCAGTGCATTTTATGGACAGCATTCATCCGGTACCTTCTCCACATGGCTATTTATAGGACTTCACAGAGGGGCAACTAAAATGAACTTCAATCTGCAGCTGGATGCTTGGAAGTCAGGAAATCCTCTGTCTCTGGCAGACTTTTCTGCTTGTTATTTAAATTTGCATGAAACAGAGGGCTAAACAAGGACACTCTAGTAGGATGAAAATTCACACCCTTCTTGGTTTTTGGCAATAATGTAATTTTGGCAGAGAAGAGAGAAAGACAAATATCACAAAATAAAGTAGACATTTGTTTCCATCTCATTTAAGCATTCAGGCTGGGGTTTTTAAACACTTCCATAACCTTTTGTACCTGCATGCTCATAGCAATGCAGTGATGACAGGGCCATGGATATGTTTTGTCCTGTTGATCAGCCATGTCATGTGTGTTTATTCATTCATGATTCCAAATGCCATTCCTTCATCTCAGCATTATTGCAGTAGAAATGAATAAACAGGAAAAGAAATTTGATTTCATATAAGGGTGATTATTAGAGTTGCACAAGTGGTCTCCATTGACATATAGTCCCATCACAAGAACAGTTGAAGAAAGGGCAAGTGAATAAATCATCTAGTCTATGGAAGAAGAGAAGAGTGCTTACTTAGAGAAAACGTAAGAGGTCAGCATTGTGAACTTGTGGGTTAAACCACTGCCTCCACTTTAGTATTCCATATAGACACTGGTTCAAGTCCCAGCTGCTCCACTTCCAATCCATCTCCCTGCTAATTTGCCTATAAAAGCAGTAGAAGATGGCGCAAGTGCTTAAGCTCCTGTAACAATGTAGGAGATCCAGATGAAGCTCCTGGCTCCCCGGTTTGGTTTGGTCTGGCCCAACCCTGGCTGATATGGCCACTGTTTGAATGAACCAATGGATGAAAAATCTATGTGTGTGTGTTTGTGTCTCTCCCCCACTCGATCTTGCAAAAATAAATAAATAAATATTTTGAAAAGAAATAAACTTTTATTCTCAAGAGAGTGTCACAGACTTCAGATAAGAAGCAGAAACTCCTATGAAACATGGAATGCTTAACAAACCAACAACACTAATAACAAGCTAATCATCCACTTAGCTATAAGCACCATTTTGCCTAAGTCCCACCAACCACTTACTCCCACACAAAATCATTTTTATTACTTTCAAATCCTCCTCCACACATCTGTGATTTGAAAACAAGAATGCATGTGAGAGGGCAACCACAGAAAAAAGTGGTTCATCCTGAACTCTCTGGTGTCTTAGTTTGTAGTAGATTGTCTTAAAACACAAAGTGTGCTTCGCAAAATGCTTAGTGCCTGGGGAGAACAGTTGTATAGATACAAGCTGGTGATCCCCTGGGAAGCAGTGGCTTGGGATTTTACAGACTTCTGAGAGTTCTTCAAATAATTTCCTCGATGGTACAAAAAAGGAAAAAAAAAAAGGAAACATACAAACGCCACTAGATCGAGCGTGGATGCATTTTATGTGGCACTGTGCATGATGCCTCGACATGGAATCAATCCAGAAATAAGTAACAGTGAAGTGGGAAACTTATTGCACAAGTCTGCCTGCAATGAAGCAGCAATTCAAACACTCCCTGGTTGGCCATTGCATGGATTGTGGGCAGCATGGGACTGACTCAGAGAGGAAGCGTGTGCAATCCGCCAACACAGAAGAGGGAATCCCTGAGGCACAGATGGTAGCGTCTGAATATCTATTTTATGTGTGTCTATATTTTAAAAGATATTTCCACATGTATGGTAAATGCTTGCATTTTAATGTTCTAAAGTCAAGCTTCTTTTGAACTCAAAAAATAAACATAAGCAATATTTCTAAAGTTAAAAAGAGCACTTCCTGTTAGATACTTTCTTTGTTAAATTTTACCAGTTAAACTTAATCTTTTTCTCCCCAAACCTTTACACTCTGATTTAGGAAAAGTAGAGAAAGAAGATGAACAATGTAGTGATGATTATGAATTGCAAAGTTATTAGACTCTAAGTTGATCTGATTTTCAGGATATCTAACATAGCTGAATACTTGGGGGCCAACTTCTCATGGTTTGATCATGTGAATTCTAGTCATTTATTGTAGTATATGCTAAAGGGTCATTGTTGTGTGTGATTGTCAAACTCTGACTAAGGGATGATATGACGGGATGAAAGTCTTATTTAGGTGTTTCAGGCACACGGATTCCTACAAAGTTTGTTAATGGGTATTTTGTGTGATGAAGAAAATTCTATAGAAGACTCTCTCACAATAATCAGAAAGTCCAAGGAATACACATGAAAAAGGAAACGGCACTATGTGTGTCTATATTATTAACTTATAGGACACTGAAGTACTTTTTAAAGAAATGGAACAGAAAGATAATCATTTTGGTGCAGAGATTTTGAAACCGGTGAATGTGGTGGGTATTCGTCAACCTATGTAATATGAACAATTATACGTAGGTTTCAAAATAAATGTGCAATTTATTTCAGCTTTTCTTTTTAAGATTTTGTATTGTTATAAAGAGAGCAGATTTTGTAGGTACATTTTTAAATTTTTTATTTATTTTTATTTGAAAGTCAGATATAGAGAGAGGAAGAGAAAAAAGAGAGGAAGGTCTTCCGTCCAATGATTCACTCTCCAGGTAGCTACAACGGTGGGAGCTGAGCTGATCCAAAGCCAGGAGCCAGGAGCCTCTTTTGGGTCTCCCACATGGGTGCAGGGTCCCAAGGCTTTGGGCCATCCTCCTTCCCAGGCACAAGCAGGGAGCTGGATGGGAAATGGGGCCACTGAGATTAGAACTAGCACCCATATGGGATCCCAGTGCATGCAAGGTGGGGAATTTAGCCACTAGGCTACTGCACCGGGCCCTGTAGATATAATTTTAGCAAGATTTATCTACAAACTTGTCAAGTCTCTTTCTGCCTGGTTTTAATCACAGAACTCTGTCCATTGCTGCTGAGGAGCATCACAGGTTTCTATATTTCGTTTCTGTTCAGGCAGTTCCTTTTCTGTGGAACTTATTGCTATATCTCATCTTAGCAACTATCATATCATGCAGTCTATACCAAAATTTTCACTATTACTGGAAACAACTTTGATTTTCTTTAAATGTTTACTTTTGTGTATGTGTGTGCCTTCCTCATAATCATCCTGATGTCCTGGAGATACAAAATACTGTCTTTTACAGAGCCGTGTAAACACAAAAACTTAACTGTTTTATGTACTTGATGGTGAAGATGTCGTGAAAGCAGTTCCCTTCCGAATTACTATTCATGTTCAACCCCAATATCCAATTTGCTAGCTCAGAAAACCTGCACAACCTTATAGAGAAGTTAGGCATGATTAATATCTTACATGGAATGCTACCTGGTTATCTGAGTATCCTTTTAATAAAAAAACATTTATTTCTGATTTTTGCAGCACTTTTTGGGGATTCATTATGCCTTTGGATAATGTCCTCTTCCGTATCAGGTCATGCTGAACTCACATTATTGAGACTTCCTCTCTTTAGTCACGTTGTTTCCTCTAGCTCATAAACATTCCTAGTTTTCTGTTTTCACACTGATCTTTCTGCATCTCTGACTTTGTTACTATTTCAAAAGTCCATAATTCTCATGCTTCCATATTTCTTTCTTCACTTTGTCTAATCCATTCAGAGAACTGTAACCTCAGAGGAAACTGTGGGGGGCTTGCACACACACACAAAAAGGTACATTGCAGTACTGTTCCTACGGATGTGACTGTGAGGTCCAGGCTGAAATGAGGGAGGAGAAAACAGCAGTGGAAATGTTCTTATTAAGGATAGCAAACAAAATGAATTCCTGTATAATATTACTACTCATTAAAGTTGGATTTGGTCTGGCACAATAGGCCAGCAGCTAAAGTCCTCACCTTGCATGCACTGGGATCCCATATGAGCGCTGGTTCTAATCCTGGCTGCTCTGCTTCCCATCCAGGTTCCTGCTTGTGGCCTGGGAAAGCAGTGAAGGAAGGCCCAAAGCCTTGGGATCTTCTACCAGCATGGAAGACCCTGAAGAAGCTTTGGGCTCCTGGCTTCAGATTGGCATAACTCTGGCTGTTGCGGTCGCTTGGGGAGTGAATCAGTGGATGGAAGATCTTCCTCTCTGTCTCTCCTCCTCTCTGTATATCTGACTTTCTAACAAAAAATAAATATTTAAAAAATTAGAGCACATTAATCATGAGATTGGTTAAGAAAAAACACTATCAGACTCCTTATTGATTTAGTTAATACAGTGATAAAAGTATACTAGCACCACATGAATGATGGCTAGGCCGTGTGTGCACAAAATACAGAACGTACACTTTAAATTAGGTTTTGATGCAAAGCTTTAACTCTATCCAATTAAACTTTTAAATTGCAGTGGTTCAAAACTGCGTGTCTTCCTAATGTGATTTATTAAGAGAAACATATTTAAGATTTTTAAAAATTCCTCCTTTTTTACATAAAACAGTGAAAAATCATTGCAATTATATGGATTTTTGTCCAGTATAGTTGTAAGTTAAGGCTTTGGGACCTTATCCAGACACTGTAAACATACAAAACATTTTTCTTTATGAAATAGTCATCTTTAAAACATGAATGAACATCAGAATATTCCATCTGAAACACCTCTTAATGTTAAATTTTAATAGTACGCATTGCTATTATTTTCCTATTGACATTGTTTTTGTTATTTCTCATCTATTCAGACCTGATGAATGTCAGAGGGCCATAATGGGAAACCACACACGACTGACAGTGTTCATTCTAGCAGGTCTGACTGATGACCCACTATTCAAGGTCGTGCTGTTTATCTTTCTACTTCTCACCTACTTGCTAAGTATCATGGGCAATCTGACCATCATCACACTCACGCTCTTGGATACTCATCTTAAAACTCCCATGTACTTTTTCCTCCGGAATTTTTCTTTCTTAGAAATTTCCTACACCACTACATGCATCCCGAAATCGCTAGTGGTGATGGCCACTGGGGACAAGACTATTTCCTACAATAGCTGTTTCACCCAGGTATTCTTTGCCTTCTTACTTGGAGCATCTGAGTTTTACTTGCTGGCAGCCATGTCCTACGACCGCTATGTGGCCATCTGTAAGCCCCTGCATTACACAACCATCATGAGCAACAAAGTCTGTGTGGGGCTTGTGCTCGGCTGTTGGCTTGCAGGTTTCTTTGTCATCTTCCCGCCCGTGATGTTGGGCCTAAAACTTGACTATTGTGCTTCTAATGTCATTGATCACTTCTACTGTGACACTACACCCCTCATGCAGCTCTCCTGCACAGACACACAGACCCTGGAGAAGATGGGATTCGCCTCTGCTTTGGTGACACTCTTAGTCACGTTGGCGATGGTGATAATGTCATATGCTTTTATTGCCCGCACGATTCTAAAAATGTCTTCAACCAGTCAGAGGAAAAAGGCGTTTTCCACATGTTCTTCTCACATGATTGTGATATCCTTGTCTTACGGCAGTTGCATCTTCATGTATGTCAAGCCATCAGTGAAACAAACAGTGTCCATTTCAAAGGGGATTTCTGTGCTCAATACCTCAGTGGCCCCACTGCTGAACCCTTTCATCTACACATTGAGGAATGAACAGGTGAAAGCAGCCTTCATTAATGTGATGCACAGGGTTGTCAGTTTGTCAAAAAAGTGAATGTTTGATGGAGTTATATAAAGGAAATGAGTTAAAAGTCTTAAATAACATCAATAGTGGCTTCAAAGACAATGTCTCCTTTTTATGCCCTTTTGTTGCTTTGATACTAACCTTCTATATTTTCAAGTTTTATTTTTCATTAAATAGTTGGTCTGCAAAACATTTTTAAAATGTCAAATTCTTATGCTTTATTACATTCCCTGTTTTTAAATTTGCTACTTTTAAAAACATTAAAAATGTTCTGTAGGCTTATTTTTCACTAGAGTTTTTTCTCATCTTACTTCCTTGTGTTTTAAACAAACTTAGGTTAGTTTCTCATATGCCCTTCTCGTCTTTTAAGACTTTTAGTGTTGAAGAATGTTAAATTGTTTCATAAACTGTGTTTAATGTGTCATACCATGCAACTATCATTAACAGTATACTCCTTTCTTTGATCCATTACAACAGCATAAAATTGGTATTTATGATTATGCAATACTACCAATTTATGACTGTATATTCAAATAAATTAAATAAGTATAACAGCAAGGATTAATTATTGATGCTGATATACATCTTAGTGTATATTTATCTATATATGTTTATGAAGGACTATACAATTGTAAAAATAGAGGGAAAATCAGTGGGTGGAGGGACTTAGGAAGGGAGAAGGAAAATCCCAGAGCCTATGGAAATGTATCATAAAGTAATAAAATAATTTTTAAAATATATTATATAATTATTATATACAACCATATATTATAAGAAACTATCTTTTAGATTCTATTTGAGAGAAGTTACATTTACCTGTACACCACAATGCCACAATACCAGTTGCATTCATTTTGATGTAAGTGATAGAATGTCATTCTTTCTATAGCTAAATAGTAGCTCATTATGTGTGCTTGTGTATGTGTGTCATGTTTTTCCTCTTCATTCAGTTGATATTGAATACCTTGGTTGATTCTATGTTCGTGAGCAGTACTGCTATAACCATGTGGTATAGGTACCGCTTTAAAGAATGTGTCAAGTCTTTGGGCTATTTACACAGTAGCAGGATGACTGGATCATTATAGCAAGTTAAGAAATGGCAAAGAACTTCAAAAAATAGTGCTAAAAATACAAATGGCTGAACCTGGAGAGATGGTTCAACAACTAAATCCTTGCCTTGCACAAGGGTGTCTTGGGGTGTCTTGGGTGCCGGTTTGTGTCCTGGCTGCTCCATTTCCCATCAAGCTACCTTGCTTGTTGTCTGGAAGAACAGCAGAGGATGCCCCAAAGCCTTGGGACCCTGCACCTGTGTGCAAGACCTGGAAAAAACTCCTGGCTCCTGGCTCCAGCCTTTGCAGCCACTTGCAGAGTGGACCAGTGAACAGAAGGTCTTTTTCTCTGTTTCTCCTTTCCTCTCTTTAATTCTGCTTTTCCGGTGGAAATAAATAAATCTTAAAAATATATGCATACAAATGGCTAACAAACCTTTGAAAAAAAAAAGGCCAACATCACTTGCCATCAGAGAAATGCAAATTGGAACTACAATGAGATACCATCTCAACCCAATTAGAATGGCCATTACCCAGAAGACAGAGTAACAAATGCTTGTTTTTCTTTGCCTAAATTATTTTGCTTAGTGTTTAGTTTCTTCAGAATTGATACAAAAGGGATGTCTCCACTTTTCATACCAATATTTAGTGAGCTTTCTTCTTTTTGTTTCCAAATTCTTAATTATGTTTGTGGAATTTTCGAAAAAGGATATGTGGAACACAATCTAATATTATGGTAGGACATGCTGAATTCTGTAGAGACATATTTCAAAGAAGCAACAGTAGCTGTGTGTAACATACAATTTAGAAATCTCTTCGGAAATGGTGTTTCTTGATTTCTGCTCCCATGAGAAGTCTTTTCGCTTATTAGACTATTTTTCTACAAAGTCATAGAAGAGCTAAATCCTCCATGACTTCAAGACAGTTGATTTTCATACCACACTGTGTCAACAACACTTAACATAATAAGATCAGTATAAATTGTAGAAAAGTGGATAATTTGATACCATTTCCTAGAATAGTGATAAATCAGTTAAAATATTAACAGTGAGACAACACTGAAATTAGGCGTATGATTTAGGGTGGAAGGAAGTTTTAGGAGGTGGAGGCAGTGTCAGTGCTCCATGTTCAACAGCGTAAGAAGTTGCTGCTGAGTGAAGAACGTTGAATTGAATATAATTACCACACTTCAGAAGGGTTAGTCTTTTTGCTGCTTTTCACATTTTGACTACTAGATACTGGCGAAGGGTCATAAATATAGTTCAACAATGAGCTGAAACTTAAATTTTTTGGTACTTAAGTGATAGTGACAATATTTGGCAAAACCTAATACAACTGCATTTGTTGGCCATTGTTCCCAATTTTCATAATCTGGTACTGTTATTGTTTTGTTCTTTTTACAATGCATGTTGGAGGGAGGCGTGCTATGTGTGACTGATGATTCAGGACAAAGCAGTTGCTTGATAGGATAAAGTTCTAGTCCACAAATTAGAAAATGTGCTGGTGTCAATGTCACCATTTTGGATGATTTGTGTAAGTGAAAATATTTTATTACTATTTGTGTTAATTCACAATAACAGTGATGCAGACAGTGAAACACTTGCATGTGTCTATGATTTTTGGGGGGCAAATTAAACAGAAAAATTTGAGTTATTGTTTCAAGCTGAATTGTGCTCAAGCCATTGTCTTTTCTACTGCTTATATTAGTGCATCGCCCTTAATTTCTATCTCATCTCTTCATAGTTCCATAAGATCAACTTAAAGATCTATAAAGCCAAATTATCTTCCTGTAAGTTGTCATGGATAATGCCAGAAGTTGTCAACTGTTTGACTTAGCTTTGTGTTCCTCAGATATTTGTTTCTGTATTGTTATACTTCCAAAGAATAAAAATGTTTGGCTATAGAAACAGAGGGGTGAGGAACAGAGAGAAAGACAAAGTTTTCATCTGCTCATGCACTCTCCAAATGTCCACAGCAGCTCAGGCAGGGCCCAGCTGAGCCAGGAGCCGGGACTTTCAGGAGGATCCCCTATCAAAATGCAAGTACTTAGGCTGCCATTATGATGATTCCAAGACACATTGGCAGAAAGTTGGGTGGGCAACAGAGGCAGGACCCAATCCCAGGTTTCCTAGTATGGGATGAGAAGATCCCTAACTTGATAAGCAATAGCGTTTGCTCCATTATTTTTCCCTATAATATTTTCTAGACTTAATTTTAAATGATCCATTCCTACAACCCTTCATTTTGGTTTTCACATTACTAGAAATTGCCTGTTTTCAAAACCATTAACAGAAAGCAAAAATCTAACTCTCTTTTCTGCATAGCAACATTACCAAGGTGTTCAACATGAAATGATACAGAGAGGAACGTGATGTCCAGGATGATTGTCAGGAGTGTGAGGGGTTGAGAATTCTTAGAAGATAAGGCAGATAAAATTGTTCCCTACGCCTTATAAAAATATATCTGAAAAGCAACATATTTACCCATAAAAACGCAACTTAAGAAACAGACATGTAGAATGCATAAAACTGCAAAGGTGATGAAGTACTAGTTATTGATCTAGTCTAGGACTGTTTCTTCGGATGTGTGTGATAAATGCCAAATGTGGGTTTTGTATTTCTGTATTTTTGATTATACTTCACACCTTTTAAATTTATTAGGTAAATAATATAGTGTTTCAAACCCAAATGGCAAATAAGCATATGAAAAAATGCTCAAATTCCCTGGCAATAAGGGAAACCCAAATTAAAACATCAATGAGGTACCACCTAACGCCAGTAAGATTGGCCCACATGAAAAAAAGCACCAACAACACATGTTGGCGAGGCTGTGGAGAAAAGGGAACCCTACTCCACTGCTGGTGGGAAGGCAGGTTGGTACAGCCTCTATGGAAATCGGTATGGAGAACATTCAAACAACTCAAAATCAACATACCGTATGATCCAGCAATAGCAATCCTAGGAATATATCCAAATCAGCTGTTTTATGAGAAACCAACATGTATCCCAATGTTCATAGCAGCACAATCAGTAATTGCAAAAACATGGAAGCAGCCAAAAGGCCGATCAGCAGAGGATTGGATAAGAAAGCTATGGTTCATCTACTCCATGGAATACTACTCAGCTATTAAAAAAAACAAAATGCAGTTTTTTGTGGCCAAATGGGCCAAACTGGAAACCATAATGCTAAGGGAAATGAGCCAATCCCCAAAGGTTAGATACCACATGTTTGCCTTAATTTAAGATGATATGATGTTATGTAAAACATGTAATGCTATGTATGTTATGTTATAAGTTGTGTATAAACTAAAATTGAAATGTCAATGAGGTGGTCACAGAAGGTGGTTAAGAACTCGCATTTACTTTTAACATATTGGTTACTCATTACTATGCCAACTATTTCCATAATGATGTAAATTTTTGCTGATGGTATATTGGAAGGGTTTCCCTAAGAAGCTGTTGAACTAGGCCAGACAGTAAGATGCTGGACTCTATGTTTGGTATATGCTTGCACTGAGGGAATCTCAACTGAGCTTGAACTGTGGTTATGTAACAAAGTGGAGTAATCCAACATGGGGGGAGGGTGTTGGGAGGAGTGGGGGGCATTCCAGTACCTATGAAACTGTGTCACATAATACAATGTAATAAAATAAAAAAAATAATATACTGTTTCAACTCTTGCAAGTTACAAAGGGGGGGAAGTACATTTTTCCAAATTTTATTGCTCTCATAAAACATTTCATATAGAATTACTAAAATTATACTATATGATATGCAGCTTTCTCTGTCATCACACTCAAGAATTATAAACTACTTGTCTTAAGTTTAAAAGAAGAATGCACATTACATTATTGCCTCTGGATTATCACTCTTAAGTTAGCTTAAATGTTAGTTATCAGTGTCCTCTTTCCAAAGGGCTTATTTTGTTTCCCCCCATTCAGGGCTGGTAACAGTCAGAGGACAGCAATGAGAAAACACATGGGAGTGTCAGTGTTCATCCTAGTTGACTTGACTCACGACCCAGAACTGAAAGTTGTATTATTTATCCACCTATTTCTCATCTACCAAAGATCATAGATGATCTGCATCATCATGCATACTCTGGTAAACATTCAATTTCAGACCCCTGTGCATCTTTTCTTGCAGAATTGCTACTGAAAAATTTCCTTTACTATTGTTTTTATTCCTAAATTGTCCATTAGCAAAGTAGCTGTGCACAAAATCATCTCAATATGTTACTGAAGTGACAAATTATCAAGATAATGGATAAGTGTATAAATTCAAAAATATTAGATACATAAATATCTTACTAGAATTAAGTTTTGAAAATCAGATAATAAATGAACACTAAATTTTAGACTTACACTTATTACTGATGATCCCCTTGGAAAGCAATAAGAAGGACTTAACGTTGAGCAATCCAAGTCTCTCTGTTTTATAACCTGAATAATTAACTGAAATGTAAGCTGATTTCTGCAAATAGGTAAGTTTCTGGATGGAGATTTTCTATTGTTTAAAATGAAGAAATACCTCTTTTATAACGACATTAATTTTTATGTTCTACAGATGTGACAAGACACAAGAAAAATGAACAATCAGTCAAAGGAAATAGAGTTCATCCTACTGGGGCTGACAGATGACCCTGTGCTCCAGATTGTGGTTTTCCTGTTCCTGTGTTTCAATTACATCTTGAGCCTGACGGGGAACTTAGTCATCATCCTCCTCACCCTGCTGCATCCCCGCCTCAAGACTCCCATGTATTTCTTCCTGCGCAATTTCTCCTTCCTAGAAATTTCCTTTACAACAGTCTGCATTCCACGGTTCCTGATAAGCATTCTAACTGGAGACAAAACAATTTCCTATAATAGTTGTATAACTCAATTGTTCTTCTTCTTTTTAATAGGAAGTACAGAGTTTTACCTCCTGGCTGCCATGTCCTATGATCGCTATGTTGCCATCTGTAAACCACTGCATTACCCACTCATCATGAACAGTAAAGTGTGCTACCAACTTGTCCTCGGCTCCTGGGTCACTGGATTCCTTATCATCTTCCCTCCTTTAGTCCTGGGACTCCAGCTAGATTTCTGTGCTTCCAAAACCATTGATCACTTCCTATGTGACACCGCTCCCATCCTGCAACTCT
This sequence comes from Ochotona princeps, assembly GCF_030435755.1. Lineage (NCBI taxonomy): Eukaryota > Metazoa > Chordata > Mammalia > Lagomorpha > Ochotonidae > Ochotona > Ochotona princeps. The sequence goes on along the minus strand of NC_080846.1, from coordinate 15,732,438 downwards.
CATGCACAGATACACGTGTCATAGAACTGATGGCTTTTGTCTTAGCTGTTGTGACACTTGTCATCACACTGTTGTTAGTGGTCCTCTCCTACACATTCATCATCAAAACCATCCTCAAATTCCCTTCTGCTCAACAAAGGACAAAGGCTTTTTCCACCTGTTCCTCACACATGGTGGTCATCTCTATTACTTATGGGAGCTGTATCTTTATGTACCTGAAGACATCAGCAAAGGAAAGGGTAACTTTAACTAAAGGTGTAGCTGTGCTTAATACTTCCATTGCCCCTTTACTGAACCCCTTCATTTACACCCTAAGGAACCAGCAGGTGAAAGGAGCTTTTAGGGATATTCTTCAAAAATTCTGTAATGTTCAAAATAATGCGACAAAATCTGAATATAAATAAGATGCTGTTGGAACATGGTGTGGAAATTAAATAAAATCTTGAATCACATTATCTTGTGTGTATGCCATTTTTCCACGGTATTCATATGGCTGACTAGTTGTCCAGTTTACTCTGTTCTCCTTTCTATGCTATGGAACAGATGTCTTCTGCAGGCTCCAATGGACTGCCATATCCTTCAGGTGTATCCGGGCCTGTCACCTACTTGTCTATATTTTCCTCTGAGTAAGATGAGTTTTCTCAGGCTGGCTGAAGGACACAAGCCAGGTGACCCAGGCCCCACCATACTCCCTGCCCCCAGGGCTCATGGACTCGGCACCCACTGCAGTTAGGCCTAAGGACCAGGGCAGGTGACCTAGGCCCTGCTAGATCCCCTCATCCTGGGGCTCACGGACTCAGCATCCATCATGCAGGTGGGCCCAAGTACCCAGGCCAGGTAACCAGGACTCAGTTGGACCCTCCCTTCCACCTGCAGGCTCATGGATCCAACACCCACCATGCAGGTGGGCTCAAGGACCCAGACCAGGTGATCCAGGCCCCACTGAATGCTGGAGAACAGCTCCAGATGAGTTTGGAGCTCTCAAAGGGTATGTGGAATCGGCAAGAAGGAAGATGTAGACTACTATGATGTAGTGTTCATAATGGACAACTCCAAAAAGCTGCCTTCTTGATTTATACAGCAATCATCTTTTTTTATATAAAGATTTACTTATTTTCATTACAAAGTCAGATATACAGAGAGGAGGAGAAACAGAGAGGAAGATGTTCTGTCCATTCATTCACTCCCCAAGTGACCACAATGGCCGGTGCTGCACCGATCTGAAGCCAGGAACCAGGAACTTTTTACTTTATGTGGTGGGAAGCCAAAATGACTGAGTTGTTCCATGCATTGCAGCAGTTCGAGGCTGCACAGTAAATAAACTCTTTGCACCTCCATAATTGCCAGCTGTTTCTAATTCATTATCAAGCCATTGTTAAGGAGATCATTACACATCTTAGGGTAAGTTCCAAGATAGAGGTGGGCACATAATAAAGACATTTGGGAATAATATAGGCTCAATTGTTCTATGTGTCCAGCCTGCCCTCTGTTCCAGCTCCTGCTGGTGGGTGCTGTGATCTAGCCCTTTCAGGTAGACACCTCAACCCTAGCTTTAAAGTGTGCCAGTGAGTGGTATTCAGTGATGGGCACTGCTAACTACCCCAGCTCAGCTTTCCCACATCTACTGGTGTTTTGGTCTGACCTTTAAAGGTTGTCCCGTTTCCCCTTCCAAACCATTCCATTTTAACACCCTGACTTATCTGCATATACAGTGGCCTTGTCTATGGAGGTCTCTCAGTAGTCATTCGTCACTCAGACGTGAATCCTCAGGTCCCTGCTCTCCCTTACTTGTGCCATACCCGGGTCCCTTGTAAGCCCATACCCCCAAGTCCCAAGAGAGCACAAATACATGGCCCGAGGGCTTTGCCCAGGGTCATTGGCACCCTGGCACACGATCTGGGGTTGCCCACGCCACCACTGGTTACGAGGGATCAAGAAGATCCTGGGTGGGTCTGATATGTGGTCCCTCTGCTGTCTGCAGAGTTACGGGATCAGGAGGACCCTGAAACTACATATTTTCAAAAATCCAATTCATTCTATATACTCTACAGAAACATATGAATCTTAAGTCTGTTATACGTGTATACAAATGTTTTTCTTCTCAGGCTATATTTTATTCTGTCTTTAGACACCATGTTTTAAGCAAATATTCTTCTAAGCAATATCTATCGCTTTAAAAAAATTAAATGGAAAAGCAAGTGTTCTATTAACATAGGTTTATAAGAATATCATGAAGTAAGATGTATCTCGGAAAATAGTTTCTATTGTGATTGATTTTATAAATTCTGGTCATCATGCAAAAATTATTTTCAGAGTTTCCTAATACAGTCTGAGCTAGAGATAGAAAATCTTCTTAAAGGAAATGTTTATTCAACAACTCTACTTTCTATGCAGTTAGGAAGTGTGAATACATACATTTTTATATGTCCACACCTCTATTTATCTAAAGTAAATTGCCAACTTTCTGACAGTCACATCCAAATCTCTGACAAGTCACTGCCAGTTAACTTGTATATTGTCTCAGATAAACCTACGAGGGCTTTATTTTTGTTGTTGTTGAATTAGAGGCAGGGTACAAAACCATCAATGAAGTGTTGTGCTGTGTTACTCATTTTTGATAAAACAATGAAATGCTACATTTTGATTAATGTTCATTAAACTATAAATATAACTTCTTTTAAAAGAAATTAAATGACAAGTTTCTATAGACTATCTTTAAAAATAGTAATTACATTGATTTATTTTTAATATACACTTTCAAAGAGGAACACCAATATTGATGGTAATTTTTATTTAATTTCCTTAAGCACAAAATACAATAATAAACTGGCATTGTGGCAAAAATATATGTATTAGTTTTACGTTGATTATAATTGAGCAAAAGTAAAGTGAAATATTTTAACCTTTACATTGTATGATGCACTAAATATAACTTGAAAATACAATGCAGAATAACTGAAAATCTTAAAAGACAAAAGCAAATGTTACAATCTCAGCTTGATTTATTTCAAATTCTCACATGGAAAGAAAATAAGATGAGACAAAATATATCTTTAAGGCTGAAAAAATTATGATAATACATTTAAAGCTTAACAAGGATAATTGAAAGAGAAAAATAATTAAGAAAATAAACTAATCTCAAGTAAAAAAATGTGCTTGGGCTTGGTGTGGTAGCTTAGTGGCTAAAGTTCTCATGTTGCACATGCCAGGATCCCATATGGGGGCTGATTCTACTCCTGGCCACACCACTTCCCATCCAACTCCCTGTTTGTGATCTAGGAAAGCAGTTGAGGACGGCCCAAAGCCTTGGGACTCTGCACCTGCGTGGGAGACCAAAACAAGCTCCAGGCTAGGCTCCTGGCTTTGGATTGGTGAAGCTCCGAACGTTGCATCCGCTTGAGGAGTAAATCAACAGATGGAAGATCTTCCTTTCTGTCTCACCTCCTCTCTGTATATCTGGCTTTCCAATAAAAATAAATAAAACTTTAAAAAAAGAACTGTGCTTTTCAGACCAAAGATTTTCTTTTGTTGTGCATCACACTGAAAAAACACTGGGAAAAACAAAGATTAATACCAAAGCAATATAAAAGGATAAACAGAAACTACTCTTGAAGGCTGCTCTTGTATTACTTAAGACCCTTTACTTATTTCCTTTATATAACTCCATCAAACATTCACTTCTTTGACAAACTGACAACCCTGTGCATCACATTAAGGAAGGCTGCTTTCACCTGTTGATTCCTCAACGTGTAGATGAAAGGGTTCAGCAGTGGGGCCACTGAGGTATTGAGCACAGAAATCCCCTTTGAAATGGACACTGTTTGTTTCACTGATGGCTTGACATACATGAAGATGCAACTGCCGTAAGACAAGGATATCACAATCATGTGAGAAGAACATGTGGAAAACGCCTTTTTCCTCTGACTGGTTGAAGACATTTTTAGAATCGTGCGGGCAATAAAAGCATATGACATTATCACCATCGCCAACGTGACTAAGAGTGTCACCAAAGCAGAGGCGAATCCCATCTTCTCCAGGGTCTGTGTGTCTGTGCAGGAGAGCTGCATGAGGGGTGTAGTGTCACAGTAGAAATGATCAATGACATTAGAGGCACAAAAGTCAAGATTTTGGCCCAACATCACGGGCGGGAAGATGACAAAGAAGCCTGCAAGCCAACAGCTGAGCACAAGTCCCACACAGACTTTGTTGCTCATGATGGTTGTGTAATGCAGGGGCTTACAGATGGCCACATAGCGGTCGTAGGACATGGCTGCCAGCAAGTAAAACTCAGATGCTCCAAGTAAGAAGGCAAAGAATACCTGGGTGACACAACTATGGTAGTAAATAGTCTTGTCCCCAGTGGCCATCACCACTAGCAATTTCGGGATGCATGTAGTGGTGTAGGAAATTTCTAAGAAAGAAAAATTCCGGAGGAAAAAGTACATGGGAGTTTTAAGATGAGTGTCCAAGAGCGTGAGTGTGATGATGGTTAGATTGCCCATGATACTTAGCAAGTAGGTGAGAAGTAGAAAGATAAACAGCACGACCTTGAATAGTGGGTCATCAGTCAGACCTGCTAGAATGAACACTGTCAGTCGTGTGTGGTTTCCCATTATGGCCCTCTGACATTCATCAGGTCTGAATAGAGGGAAAAATCTGTGAAAAATAATGGTGATAACTCTTGTTACGGTTAACAAAGTGACAATTTAGGAACAGCAATATGATCAACATTTATGTTTTAAGGTGATAAGAACAGAAGGAAACACAGTTTGCATTTTTATAGTGTCTCTGAAGATTGACTATAAAATTGAATTTGAATTGTATCAGAAAACAGTATATATTGTTTCAGTTTTTGGAGTTGTTTTATATGAATTAGAAGCAAATTTGGAAAGCTTTAAATAAAACAAGGATTCCTCTCTCTTGATAATGCACATTAGGATGACATATCACACCCTGCTCCTTTTAATACTTGTATTGTACACAATTAAAAGAAAGTTTACATACAACATCCAGAATGGCATCTGTCATTTGAAGCACATCAAACTGAACTTTCCATACACATGAAGGCAAAGACATGCCTTAACCAGTTATAATGAATAGTGATAGCATACATTTGCTGTTTGACTTAACAAATCTGATTGATGGCTGATTAGACCCACTTTAAAATAAATAAGAATGTGGCATAGGGATTAATTTCACTTGATTTTAGTAAAAAAGATGATCACCTTGATTGCTCTTGTTACTTCTCATCTTTTCCACTCTGCATCCCAATATCAAGGCAGGAGCATCGGGATGGTAATGTAGGCGTGGGTGGGAAGCATTTGCAGTTTCCACGGAGGCTGAAGTTCTAACAATGGAGTAGCTAAATGATGAGTAAGATGTAGGAATATGGAAGAAACGAGAAATACAGATTCAGAAAATGATATGAAGCAAGAGATGCAGAGAAGATATCACTGTTTGGAAACCGAAAGACAGAAGATGGATTTTTAGAGATAAGATAATGAGAAAAAAACCAAAAGAATTAAAAATGTAGAATTGGTAAGACATAACAAAGAGATGGCTGCTAGTGAAATTTCTCTCCCTCTGCTTCTGTTCTTCATCTTCACATTTTTGTTCTTTGTTCATAGGTAAGGATGGAAAGAGGCATAATTTTGACTTCAAGAATGGCCTAAAATAAAAGATGAAGAATATTTAGTAAATTTCAAAGACACAAGGATGCAGAAAGTGATGCTGACAAAGATTTCGGACGCATGTGTTCCTGTAGGAAGTGAGTCATTCACATGTCCAACACTCCCTTAGACAGATACTGACCATGGACAGCTCTTTCCTAATACTGACATGTAGTAAGTGAGTCAGGGGGATGTAGTAGGAAAGTTGCTCAGAGAGTAAGTTGGAGACTAGGGTTAAGATTTTAAAAATGGCAATTCCAATAGTAAATTCTCTCTCAAATACCTTCACCACCAAGAACACCAAATACTGAAGTGATTTTCTGGGAACAAGCACAATAAGAAATGATGTATTTTTTTCCCTTGAGATGAGATGTTGAGATTATTATTTTCCAACTCTAAGATATGTATTATTGCCAGGTAGACATAGGCACAAAGAATAAACACCTAAGAATCAATGAAATGTGTTTCCCATCAATACTGAAAGATGTTTACAGAGAATGATTCTAAGATGGATCTGAAAGGCAGATAAAAGAGACGAGATACCCCTCAGCAAAAAGAGCAGCGTGAGGAAAAACACAGTACTCACACCTCAAGTGTGCATCAGGAATAAATGCCAGCGTTCTGCTGCCAAAACCATGCACCTTGGGACTTCAAAGGCTCATAAACAATGGAAATATACGGTGAGCTTATTTTCAAGCCAAAAAATTGAAATCCAAACACATTTTTCACAGATGTTTAGACACCTCATCAAGGTGAATATTTCCAAATTTCTTTGCACCAAATGTACATCACTTTTTCCATTTCTCCCTGAAGTCATGGAGTAGCATCCTGTGCTAATACTATGGACATACATAAGTGAAAAACTCTGCCTTTATTCTTCCCTTGTTCATTCCTTTCAACTTTATATAATTTATCAGTAATCTGTTTTAGATTTTTTTCACTATGCAAGTTACTCAGTGGCAACAACTATAGGAATCAATATATCTAAAACACATAGATCAGAATTTCATAAAGTCATATCATTCTTTTGTTCAACTTTGACACACACAGCAATTATCCTCAAACACATACTAGCTAAAATACATAAATTTCAGATTATGACATCATTGGAAGTGGTCTAGGAATGCTTAGATGTGTTAAGCATTCTGAATGTTAGATACCTTTAAAATAAAAAGGCTTTCCAATTAAAAATTAACATTGCTTACATTAATCTTCTTTCCTCTAATTTCCCTAAATTAAAAAAAATAGGAAAAAAGATGAATGATTTACTATTAAAAGTTTAACAAATTTGAGTTACAATATATCTAATAGGAAGTGTTGCCTTTAAAATAGCAATTATTTTCGTTTCCTAGTCTAAAACAAAAAGCTTTAAAATGTAAATATTTATCTGAAACATAGAAATATCTGAAAAAGATAAAGACACAGATTAATTCAGACAAAATGACCTTGGTTTCAGCAGTGATGTGTTATTTTATCCTGTAACAAACTGAGCACACTGCTACGCCCTTCCTCTCTGAGTCAATCCCATGACAACTCGCAATGCACGACTACTTATCTCTCTAATTTACAATCTGGGACGAGGTTTCACCTCTACTGCATTGCAATTAGACTAGTGTATTACCTTCCCTATTTGCTCTAGTGTGCCTAACACTAGATTGTATCCTTGCCCACGTATTACATACAGTGTCAGATAAAATGTGCCAGCTCTTGATCTAGTAGGGTTTGGTTGCTTTTTGTATCCTGAAGATAATTATCTGAAGAACTCTCAGAAGGCTATGATATCTAAAATCATCTCTTCCCAAAGGATCACCAATTTATATGCTGTACAACTGTTTTTCCCCAAGCACTGAGCGTTTGGGAAAGCAAAGTTTGTATTAGAAGAACAGCTATGTTAAACTGGTAGTGTGAACTGTCCTAACTTGTGCCCTTCGACACTACCGTGTTTTGAAATCACAGATGTATAGATGAGGTTTTGGAAGTAGGAAAAAGAGGCATTCTATGTTGGGATGAAAGATGAGAGCAGAAAATGAAGAGCATAGCAATTCTTAGACAAAAACCACTTTTAAGGTAAATGAACCATTATTAGATTGGCATGCACACCTAAGCTTTTCACATTCCCTATAATGTTTAATTTCATTGCTTCATTTTGAGATACTGTTTAGAATTCGGAAACTCTGCATTTTTTCCATGGAATAGAATTTTCCTTTGTCTAGTCTTCCTTGTACTTGTTACTGCCTTGGGACTTTTCAGGATAAATGATGGAAGAGGAGGTAATTTGTGTAACTTTTAAGAATTATCCCTTTGCACAAGAGTGCTGCATTTTCCTTCCTGTTTAGTCCTGCTAAGGCTGTAGTGTAGATATAAATACAAGCTTCCAGAATCATGAGGAATATATCCATAGCCTCAACACCATGGTGTGTTCACCAGCATACGGCCACAAGAGTTTATGACACTTAAATAGATAGAATTAAATATCTATTTTGCTTGGAGGTACTTGTCTTTCTCATACTCTACCAAATACAGATATTGTCCCAAAGAAAAGGTAAGAAGAAGATACGTTTTGTTTTTCTCATTTAGTCCTACATATGGTCTCCTTGGTTAGCACTCTACGATTTCAGGGAAACAGAAGAGGAAGGCGAGTCTTCCGAGTCTTGTGGGTCAGAGTTAGAGAACTTAACAAAGCATACAGCTGTGGCTTCATGCTCATGCCAGTTCTCTCTCTCCCAAGTCATACATATAGCAATACGCAGGTGGAATCTGATGCATGCTATAGATACAATGTATCTGTAGGAGGAATGATAAGTTCCAAGTGTGGTAATACCAAGTCTTTGAAGAGTATTGTTGTGGAACTCATGGATCAGTAATACCCTGATCAGTAGGGCCCGCTGTGATGACCCAGTGGTTAAATCCTCACCTTGAATCCTTACCTTGACCATGCCAGAATCCCATATCGGCACCATTCATGTCCCAGCTGCTCCACTTTCCACCCAGCAATCTGTTTGTGTTCTGGGAAAGCAGTAGAGGATGGCCCAAAGCCTTGGGACCTGTACCTGCAAGGGAGATCCAGAAGAAGCTTCTGGCTTCTGGTTTTGGATCGGCCCAGCTCTGGCTGTTGCAGTCATCTGGGGAGTGAACCAGTGGGTAGAAGACCTTTCTCTTTGTCTCTCCTTTTTCTCTGTAAATCTGCCTTTCCTAGAAAAACAAATAAATCTTTTAAAAAAATACTCTGATCAGTAAAAGCAAAAGAAAAATAAGTAAAATGTCGGTTTTTGCCCCAGAGGCAGAAATGCTTTCTATTTTCCGCATTTTTTCTGTTATGTCTCTTATTATTCCTCAGGTGAAAGAAACCACGTGGCAGGCCAATGCTCAGATTCATACAGTAAATACAAATGAGGCTGGTGCATGAGGGCCCAGGAAAAGAAATACACATTGGGGGAGAGGCTCCTAAATGTGTACCTAATGATCCAGATTGGAGGCTAGTGATGCCTCTAACATTACCTTCTGCCAGAGACTGCTCACGGTAGACACCAACTGTCTGAGAAAGAGCGAGATAGTTTGGAGGAGCTGGGGAACAAACCCTTGTAGGGTGTTCTGCATGTAAAGCAGCAGTGGGAGAAAGGTCGAAGCCCTCAGTTACAGGTGTGGGTCTAAGATCATGAGCTCAGCGAGCTGTGTGCTCAGTGAGGAATCCTGTTCTTCCTGCAGCACACAATGAGCTCCAGGTGGCCTCAGGGGCTGGTGGCACAGTGGGAATGCGGCTGTGACCTTCCACTTACTGCCCTGTCAGCAGAGAAATGTGATGCCCTGATTAAGAAAATAAAAGTTCCGCTCCCTTTTCTAGAAAGAAAGACACTGCCCCCATTCCTGCTTTTATATATCTGTACTTTGCATCTCTGTATTTCTTGTATCAAGCCGTGGTCTCCTGGTTTATGCTGTGCAGGCCACAGCACCTTCCAGATGGTTAGTAAATCTCAGGGCTCCAATTCAGTACCTTGTTTTTGATGGGACTGGTTGAATGCGGAAAAAGAGAGAGAGAGAGAGAGAGAGAGAAATCTTACATCCTCTGATTTATTTCCTGAACCAGACCAAAGCCAGGAGTCAGAAATTCCACCCAGGTCTCCCACGTGAATGGCAAAGATCAAAGTAGCTGACATCTGCCTTCTCCCAGCTTGCCCAATGATAGGAGCTGGGTCAGAAATGCAGAGGCCAAGCCCAAGCACCGTGAAGCAAGTCTGTCTTTTTTCTTTTCTTGTCTTGTCTTGTCTTGTCTTGTCTTGTCTTGTCTTTCCTTTCCTTTTCTTTTCTTTTCTTTCTTTCTTTCTTTCTTTCTTTCTTTCTTTCTTTCTTTCTTTCTTTCTTTCTTTCTTTCTTTCTTTCTTTCTGTCTTTCTTTCTCTCATCTGTTCTTTCCCTCCCTCTTTCTTTCTTTTTTTTTTTTTTTTAAGATTTGTTGTATTTTTTAAATTGGAAATTCAGAAACACAGACAGGAGGAGAGACAGAGAGGAAGATCTTCTGTGCACTGATTCACTCCCCAAGCAGCCACAATGGCTGGACCTTGTGGCTGGACTGCACCACAAGGTCAAAACCTCTCAACTGCATTGTTGAGTTCAGATATTTAATTTTTTCACTTGAAGATTCCTGATGAACTTTCTTATGGTCTCTGTCTCTTTGTTGAATTTTTCATTTATATGATGAGTTTTCTTCCCAAATTCATTAAACTGTATGCATGTATGTACTTGTATCTCATTAAGTTATCTTAAAATTATTTTTTCCAAATTCTTTGCCTGCCAACTCATTCATTGTAGTGTGTGTGTGTGTGTGTGTGTGCGCGCACGCGCACGTGCACTCACGCACGCAACTGTTGTTAAAGAGCTATTTTGTTCCTTTGGAAGCCTACATAACCTTGATTTGTTTGCTTTCTTCTTGTGTCCATACATTGGTTTTGTGTATCTGCTAAATCAGCTTTTTGTATCAACCTAATAAAGTAATTTCATGATCAAAGAATTTGAGCTTCAATGTGTAACATGATTTTGGTTGGGTATGTGTTACTTTGGTTCCAAGTGGGCAGTCTAGTGTAGGGTTTACAGATATCATTTATTTTTTTCATAATTTTAATTATTTATTCATTTTTCATTTATTTATTTATTATTTTTAATTCATTAATTACACTGTATTATGTGACACAGTTTCATAGGTACTTGGATTCTCCCCACCCCTCCCCAAACTCTCCCACCATGGTGGATTCCTCCACCTTGTTGCATAACCACAGTTCAAGTTCAGTTGAGATTCCCCCATTGCAACCATATACCAAACATAGAGTCCAGCATCTTATTGTCCAATCAAGTTCAATGGCTTCTTAGGTATACCCTCTCTGGTCAGAAGACAGAGCCAGCAGAATATCATCCTGATCAATTAAAAGCTCCAACATACCATCAGCAAAAATTTACATCATTATGGAATTAATTGACACAGTAATGAGTAACAAATATGTTAAAAGTAAATGCGAGTTCTTAACCACCTTCTGTGACCACCTCATTGACATTTCAATTTTAGTTTATACACAACTTATAACATACATAACATATTATACATAACATCATATCATCTTAAATTAAGGCAAACATGTGGTATTTAACCTTTTGGGATTGGCTCATTTCCCTTAGCATTATGGTTTCCAGTTTGGCCCATTTGGCCACAAAAAACTGCATTTTGTTTTTTTTTAATAGCTGAGTAGTATTCCATGGAGTAGATGAACCATAGCTTTCTTATCCAATCCTCTGCTGATGGGCATATTGGTTGCTTCCATGTTTTTGCAATTACTGATTGTGCTGCTATGAACATTGGGATACATGTTGGTTTCTCATAAAACAGCTGATTTGGATATATTCCTAGGATTGCTATTGCTGGATCATACGGTATGTTGATTTTGAGTTGTTTGAATGTTCTCCATACCGATTTCCATAGAGGCTGTACCAACCTGCCTTCCCACCAGCAGTGGAGTAGGGTTCCCTTTTCCCCGCAACCTCGCCAACATGTGTTGTTGGTGCTTTTATTCATGTGGGCCAGTCTTACTGGTGTTAGGTGGTACCTCATTGATGTTTTAATTTGGATTTCCCTTATTGCCAGGGAACTTGAGCATTTCCTGGCAAATGGGAAGGTCTGTTCAATAAATGCTGTTGGGACAACTGGTTGATAGCCTATAGAAACAAAAAGACCCACATCTCTCACCATACACCAAGATCAAATCTAAATGGATAAAAGATCTAAACCTACATCCAGAAACCTTTAAACTTTTGGAAGAAAATGTTGGAAATACTCTGCAAGATCTAGGGGTAGGTCCCTACTTCCTAAAAAGGACTGCAAAAGCAGTAGAAATCAAGACCAGAATAAACAAATGGGACCTCATCAAACTAAGAAGCTTCTGTACAGCAAAGGAAACAATCAATAAAGTAAAAAAGCAGCCCACAGAATGGGAGAAGATCTTTGGGCACTACGTAGGTGATAGAGGGCTAAACTCCAGAATATACAAAGAACTACAAAACAGCCAAAACACCAAAACAAACAAGCCACTCAAGAAATGGGCACGGAAAAAGGGCAGACACTTCACAAAGGAACAAACCCAAATGGCAAATAAACATATGAAATAATTTTTTATTTTATGATATAATTCCATAGGCTATGGAATTTACCTACCCCTTCCTCAAACTTCTCCCAAACACTGATTTCCCCTATTTTATTACAGTAGGGTAGTCCTTTATAAGCAACCCTAAGTCTATCATTCTGCTATTTAAGTATATTCTGACATTACGGGTACAAACAATGGCAGACAGTCCAGCATCTCATTGTCAAGATATATTAAACAGTTTCATTGGGAGTCCATCTTTGATTTGGAAGTAGAGAACCATACTACATTGTATTTTCACATCTGGATATGATAGTCCCTATTACACAGTTACTACACATTCCCTTAAAGGAAAAACTATAAAACAAATCAACATTAGGAAGAAAGTTTAAAAATATATACTGCCATGAAGTTAAATAATATGTTAATGAATAACCAATATGTTGCTGAAGAAATGAAAAAGAAAATTAAAAAAAAACATTCTTGAAGAAAATGATGCAACTGTATGATCCGTGAGATAGTGAAGAATTTATTAAGAGAAAAGAAACTATTTTGAAGAAGTGAAAATAAAAGCCAAACTACCAAAACCCATGAGTTGCAGCACAAACAGTATTGGAAGGGCTATTGATCTTATATTTTTCATGAAGGTTGCCTTATATCAGAAAGAATATATATTTGTCCTTTGAGGATTGATTAATTTCACTGAGCATAATGGTCTCTAGTTGGGACCATTTGGTTGCAAATGGTAGACTTGAATTCTTTTTAGTGGCTGAGTAGTATTATAAAGTAGATGGATCACAGTTGTCACATATCTTTTTTAGATATAATTAACATTGGTGATGCCCACAGTTGTTTCAATGGCCTAGGCTCAGGGATCGTGGTGTTCACATCAATGGGGATGCAGTTCCCTTAGATGGTGCAAGTCCACTGCAAGTTCAGTGTGTGATACACATACAGCGTGTGTGAGTGTGGGGCTCCTGTTAGTTTTTGAAGGGTCATGTGAGTATAGGGCCATGCTGTGGGCCCAGGTGGATGAAGTCTAGCATTTGCCTGTATCTGAGGGCTAATCAAGGTCAGGAACAGAACAGTGCACTCTGGAGGAGCACCTGTCAGTGTTTGAGAGCTACATGGGAAACCAAGTGTCTGTATGATTTCTTCCTAGAGATCTGCACAGCTGCTTCCTAAGTCTGAGATGGAGTGAATGAAACTGCGTCTGCTTCTCTAGGCCTTGGAAGCCTGTGCTGCAGAGAAAGCACAACTGCTTCTCAGGGATATGGGAAGGTGTGTGCGGTCACCACTAGCTTCTCAGGGATATGGGAAGGCGTGTGCGGTCACCACTAGCTTCTCAGGGATATGGAAAGGCGTGTGCGGTCACCACTAGCTTCTCAGGGATATGGGAAGGTGTGTGCGGTCACCCACTAGCTTTCTGGGGCTCGTGAGAGTTAAACCAATTGGGAAAAATCACCCAGTGGTTTCCTAGTGTTTGGGTGACACTTTCCGTCTGCTTCCTTAATCTCTGCATGCCAAGAAACTCAGGAGAGGTTTTCAATTTGTTTTCTAGGGTTGGGTGAATGCAAGGCAGTTGGAGGGCGCCAGGACTGGTCTTGGGGGAACGTCTGTAATACAAGATGCTCAGAGGCCTGCATCACATATATTTGAGAGCACATGATGGCTGCAATAGGCATGGTTGTTTAGTGTGACTGAATACTAGAACTCTCAGTTGAAATAAACACGAAGCAAAACCGGAGACCCAAGGTTCTCCAAAACTTGAGATGTTTGAATGTTATTTTGCAGATGCATAAAATCAGATTAGTGACATGACCAACTCCTATTTCGGAAAGCATTGTAACAGTATTATGGATGAGTTAGAGATCAAATGAAGGAAGACTATTTAAGAGAATTAATAATTGTTTTAGTTTGTCCTTTTAACATAATTGTATACAATGGTCTGTAGTTGCATAAGAGTTTTATGTGATTAATGTGTAATTATTTTTTGTGTATATTAATACACATCTTAGTCAAGTAATGGTGATAAACATTTTCATCTCCTTATGATTTTGCTATGTTTGGAGACTTCTTCTCAACACAAGTTATTATGAAATCTGGTTTCCCCACTCTGCTGTGGAAAATCAAAACAGGTTCTATCTGGCTTTGGTTATTACACAACTGTATACAACATTATTTCATCCCTTCTCTTCTACTTTAGCCTCCTATATAATCACTACTTCACATTCAGATCAACCTTCCATATACTGAAAAACAACAGGTAGAATTCTTCTTTCTGTGCTCGGCTCATTTCAGTAAACATTATATCCTTCAATTCCATTCATTTTACAGCAAATAGCATTAAATAATATTCCATTATGCAAAGAAACCACTTCTTTATTCATTAACCCATCAATGGGAAGCCTTAGATTGCGTTAATACTTACTGAGTACATATTATTGGAAAAGAAATGATATTTTTTCATGTACAATAGAGGTTTAAATATGTTTAATGTTTTACACAATTTGAGAATCATAGGTCCAAATAATTAAATCTCACTTCTAGTATTTACACAGCAGGCATTTATTCACCAACAATTTATTTCAAATTAAGTTGAAAATTATTTCTACTAACCATTATTGACTTAAAAACAGCCTAGAAAGAGGATTGGGGAAAATCTTATGCATACTCATTAGTTTAACTTATATATATATATATATATATATATATATATATATATATATGTATATATATATATATAGATGTGTGTGTGTGTGTGTGTATGAATGTCATGAAGCTATCAATAATTATTTTTGGCTATTAAAGAAAAGGGGAGAAAATGCAGTTTTTGATCTATATTAAATTATGCCTAAATTTACCTCTGTTTCAGACAAAGGGCTAAGTAAGCTTGAGTCTAGAACAGTTTCAAAAATAAGGAAAATGTAGAAATAGAAAATAAAAACCACACAACCTCATTTGGCACGCAGAACTCTCTAGAGATACAAATATTAACAAACGGGGGGATTTATTAGGGAATTTCGCTCTTGAAATCTTGTGGCAGTATCGGCGATAAGGCTCAGCACACACCCAAGGACCTGAGTACCACAGAGTGGAGGATGTGAGTTGCTGCTGAAGGCGAGAAGCCTTAGTGCCAGTGAGGAGCTGGGGAGGGTGGTTCTGCAGTCCACAGGCCAGCAATAGACCTCAGAGACAGGGCTCCCAGCTTTCTCTCCATGAGAGCCCTGAATCACCGTCCCATTTAGTGTTCCAGACCCCCGTCTCATTGATGATGCCCACCTATGTCAAGGCTAGATCTTCCCAAGAGTAGACTAAAACTCATGTGCTAATCTCATCGGGAAACGCCCTCACAGACAAACCAAAAAAAAAAAGGTCTTTTCCCAGTTTCTAGCTATTTCTTAATGCACTCAAGTTGACATCATAAAAGTAAGCATCACAGACAGCAACTGAAGACATATGCACCAATGTTCATAATATATTTTAGCATCACAACCTTTGCCAAATGTAAAATAATCTGAGCCAACTTTTCTTAAATGTAGACATTATCTATAAAGTAGAACGTTTCATCCTGTTCCCCCCTGTCAAATATGGAAAGTTGAAGGCTTTTTTGTATATGTCCTCTTTTGTTATCATCTGTAATATTTCGGGCAGATGTTTGACACTTTGTAAGGTATCACTTAGGGGCATCTACAAACTGTATCAGGGTTCCTGAGTTTGGCAGCCAGCACTCCTCTCCATTCTAGCTTTCTGATGACATGCACCCTGGGAGGTAGCTGAGGTGGTTTATGTATCAGGCCCTTGGTAACATTTTAGAATTGGAATGAATTCCAAGCTCCTGGCTGCAGCCTGGTCCCATCCTGATTGTGGTGGGTCTTCAGGCAATGCACCTGCAGATGGGAAAGCTTTTGCTATTCTCTGGTTCTTTTTCCCAAATAACAAATATTAAAATAAATAAATGGCATATTCTTGGTGTTTTCCAATTTCTAAAAACATGTATATCTATGATTTCCATTTGACATGTTTACTTGTATCTTCTCAATGCCCAACTAATACTTCTCTAAGTGCATAGACTCAAAGCTTGTCAATAATGGTTGTGAAATTGCTATTCAACTGCTTGCCCAGAAGCCTAGCAAACTTATATTTACCTTGAAATATATTGTGATCAAATCACAGAATAATTTAAAAAGTCAAACCATAGTCCTTCCAATCAGAAATCTTCCACAAGCTCATATTACCTCCTGTGGAAAGAAGTCATAGACAAATATTTATTTAACAGATTCACATTAGCCTATGGAAGGTTCTTTCCTTGGATCACAGTAAAGGTCAAGGTGTTCTGCTTTGCACACATCTGTCCTTCTACAGCATTTTAACTTGAAAAATTGACTGCTTCAGCTAATCCATGTGGCCTCCGTGTTCTGTATGGAAATTCTGTAAGTCTGAGGTATGTTTTGAATATACAGCTGTTTTTCTATACCCTGAACAACACTAGCAGGATTTCCACTTCCTACTGCTAAGGAGTTATAAGAGATTAATGGACATTAAAGACCATTTTTTGACAAAAGTGAAATTACATATGGATCTTATTTTTATTTTGCTTTTTAAGTTCCATAAATCCTGTGTTTTTCTTCCAAAACAACTCCTGTCTCATGGAGTTTTGAAGAAGTAATGAACACACCTCACGAAACTTGGCATTTTAGCACTAATCAGTAAATGTCAACTGTAATGTCTTTCCAATAACGCATTGGCAGAAAACAACTTCATTGGAGTTGTGTTACTATGCTACTAAAAATACACGGTGTCTTTGAATCTGGTTAAAGCTTTAATATTATCAAACTCTATAATTAAAGAAACACCTTTTAACTGATTTATTCTTATGTTCTACTAAACAGTGAGGAAGAAAATCAAATTCTATATTCCCCAAGAATGAAATCCTTAGATGATGAAATATAGATAATATATTATACTCAGTACAAATACATAACAAACTAAAAGCCCGAATTCTTTTTTCTCCATCTAAGAGAGTATGGGGGGCCCGGCGGCATGGCCTAGCGGCTAAAGTCCTCGCCTTGAACGCCCCGGGATCCCATATGGGCGCCGGTTCTAATCCTGGCAGCTCCACTTCTCATCCAGCTCCCTGCTTGTGGCCTGGGAAAACAGTTGAGGACGGCCCAAAAGCTTTGGGACCCTGCACCCGCGTGGGAGACCCGGAAGAGGTTCCTGGTTCCCGGCTTCGGATTGGCGCGCATCGGCCCGTTGCGGCTCACTTGGGGAGTGAAACATCGGATGGAAGAGCTTCCTCTCTGCCTCTCCTCCTCTCTGTATATCCGGCTTTCCAATAATAATAAATCTTAAAAAAAAAAAAGAGTATGGGGTAGGGGAGGGGAAACTGGTAAATGTACAAAGCATAAGGGTGGTTTTTTAATTTAAAAAAAGCACTGTCTTTTTCCTGTGCTCTCATCATGAGATAGAGCTTTAGGGTTAGGCTGTGTTGATTTGGCAGCCACAGTGAAAAGCGCAGGTCAAAAAGCATTGTTCTGGATGCAGACATGAAAGAGCTCAGTGTTGCACCCTGCTCTTGGGTTAGTTTACTCACCACCTTACTTCAGTGATGGTCTCACTTCAGTGAGAAAACCTTAACCTTTTTGGTCATGTGCTTAACGGCATCTTTCACTTGTTTGTTTCTCAGTGTATAGATGAAAGGATTGAGCATGGGGGCAACGGAGGTGGTCAACAGGGCTATCCCTTTATTTAATGACACTCTTTCCTTTGCAGAGGGTTTCACGTACATGAAGATGCAGCTTCCATAAGATATGGACACGACCACCATGTGGGAAGAACACGTAGAAAAGGCCTTCTTTCTCTGTTGAGGAGAAGGTATCTTCACAATGGTTCTGAGAATGTGTGTATAGGAGAGAATCACCAACACCAGCGTGACCAGGAGTGTCAAGACGGCGGACAGAAGCATCATCATCTCTATGGTGTCTGTGTTTGTGCAGGAGAGCTGCAGTATGGGAGAAACATCACAGAAGAAATGATCTATGGTGTTGGCAGCACAGAAGTCAAGCTGGAGACCCATCACGAGTGGTGGAAAAATGATTAGGAAACCAGCTAGCCATGAAGCAAAGACCAGCACATTGCAGATCCTGTGGTTCATGATGGTCGTGTAGTGCAGTGGCTTGCAGATGGCCACATAGCGGTCGTAGGACATGGCAGCCAGGAGAAAGAATTCAGTTGCTCCCAAGAGAATAGTGAAAAATAGCTGTGTGGCACAATCATTGTAAGAGATAGACCTATCACCTGTTGCCATACTAACAAGAAATTTGGGGATACAGACAGTTGTGAATGAGATTTCTAAAAATGAGAAATTTCGGAGGAAGAAATACATGGGTGTCTTAAGATGTGAATCCAATAGGCTGAGAGTGATGATGGTTAGGTTCCCGGTGACACTCAACATGTAGGTGAATAAGAGGAGAAGAAATATGACCACCTGTAACTGTGGGTCATTGGTTATTCCAAGAAGAATAAAGGTTGTCACTGCTGTGTGGTTTTTCATAGCCGACTTCTACACTGGAAAAAAGAGGAGGAGGAAGAAGATATTAGAAATGAAGGACAAGGGCCCGTATAACACATCCACTTTCCTTGAGGCTTTCCGTAAACATGTTGCTGCCCACACCCAACTTCCTTGAGTATTCTGTTACTCATTAGCACTAGTCTGGACATAACGTTAGCTCAGAATTTCACCAACTGGATTCAAGTCTTTGAATTTTTTTCTATTCTCAAGGTCTGTAAGTCCAACCACTGCAAAAAACATAACACTACTGATTTTAAAGAAAAAGTATAAAAGTAAGAAGCACAAAAACTATCCTGTATGCATTTTATCCGTCCATGATATTTAAAAGTTTTTCCAACATATTTACTTTACAAGCTCATTCTTTGTGTTTATTACTGTTTTTTGGTAGACTGTGCTTTTCCCTAGGGTTTGAACTGAGGAATTTCTGTCTGAAAAAATCGACAAAAAGCTGACTGGAATGTCTCCGGTTAGAGAGTGGGAATTGAAGGCCCTCATCGAACATGCGCTGCAGACAGGTGAAGAATTGCATCCTCATGGAAGCTTTCGATTCTGCTCTCCTGGTTTTCCTAAAGCCTTGCATTTACTTTCCTTCTCTCATTTTCTGCGCCTAGACTGGTTTGATTTTCAGTTTTATTATGAGAAAAATTAGCTTTTTCTAAATGTATTGCCAATACTGGTGTTGAGTCATAAATCCTAGCTGTATTACCTCACTTCCCCTGTTGGAGTGCTTTTCTCTGACGTAGTCTGCTGCAGATATAAAGTCTATCTTCACATGCAAGAATTCTACTACTTACCCCGTAGGATTTGCTGCAGGTTTGCAGGTGCAAAGGTGTGTGTTACAAAATAAGCAATTGAAAAAGTGAAGTGAGTTGGAGAGTCCCACAAGTTTGCATGTGTACTTCTGCTCTGTGTTTTTCCCCAGCCACACCAGCCTTTCTATTTCTTCTGTAACTTGATTCACATCACCCCTCTACTTTCTTTCTGACTCAAGACTTATCATTCAAAATTTTGTTAACTTTAATTTTTTTTTGTTTTGTTTTCCTGTCTTCCTCCTGGTCATGCTTAGGATCTCATGTTTATGCCCTGCAAATTCTATCACCCATTCTTAAGAATAATAGTACTTTCCCTAAAATGATTGGGTCGCATGTTTAACTGTATTTGAACTTTACTGTATTTTGTATATTTCCAAGGTTCATGCATGATTTTTTTGTTCCTTACCTCATTTCTTTTTGTTTTCTACTTTTTTACCCTTCTTTTAGAATTCTTTTCAATTGACCATTCTCTAAATGTCTCTATTCCAGCCAGTTAAATATAATTCATACTGAAATATTGAATTTCATTCAGTTAATTACTGAAGGAAAATGTCAACAAAAATGTTATTTAGGGTGGCAGAGCAGAAAGTTGGGAGTGGATTTATACAGTTATGCAGATCTTGTCAATTCTAAATTTGAATTTCTAAAGAAAGGAAACAATAAATTATTGTACAGCATTAGTGAGATTACTTACAGAAGTAAAGTCTGGTTAAATCACAGCAAAATGACTGCATCTCCAATGATGGACTGCAGATCAGGAGCATCCGTGACTCTTGAGAGAACTTACGTGTGAGATTTTTACGGGATATGAAAACAGCTTGATATGAAATGTTTACAGAATTCTGTGTAACTCAGTGTTTAGCAAATATGAAGTAAGATTTCTCATATTCAGGAAAATTCACACTTCGCATCATATTTTACATGTCAGACACAAGGCATGTCCTCACGAACCGCCGTGTATATTTTAGGCAGAAACAATGATAATTATCAGGAAGAAAATAAGAATTGACTTAGCAAAGGCTTTTTTGTATACTGTGAAGAGAATCTGCTGAAAACAGTTTCTGCAAATTTAAGTTTCAAAGATGTCTTACAGTGAAATATATTGAATGCTGCTTTGAAATAAAAATCTAACTGCTTGCCATTCTATTTCCATAGTTATCTAAGAAAATCATTTTTGTTGTTCTGGATTGACGCAACAAGATTAATACGGTTAAAATAAAGATTTTTTTTCCAAACCTTAAGTTTTTATGCTAATTATTTTTCCAATTTTATTTTGACGGAACTCCTGGAGAGGCAATTTCTGAATTTTGCATATCCGTTATCTCTTTTCATGTTGCTTAAGTCTATAGTTCTTTCTTGATTTCTCATCTAAAAATACATTAGCACCAGCAAAATACACTTGGGATGTTTAAGGAAAAATATATTTAAAGCAGTAAGTTCTATTTCTTCTTGTAGTTTATTTTATTTTATTTTAGAAAGCAGTACTCTCCAATGCATATTAAATTTCAATCATATTTTCCTTGGCTGAACATAAAAATACTTATTTTTAGCTAGAAAGGAAAGAAAAAGGAGATTTCAGTTACACTTATTCTGCCAGGATTTTGCCTGTGTGAGTACAGCGGCCGGCTTTGTAGACTTGTAAGAATTATAGTCCCTTTTGTACACTGCGCCACTTGTCTCAAGAGGATTAGATGACTTCAACACTTTCAAAGGAACAAATGTTTCCCTTGAGACCATTGTTCCAGGATGAAAAAAAAATGTGTTTAAATTGTTTTCTGCATAAGCTGTGATCCACACATTTGATGTTAAAGCAAAACACAAAAGCACTTTTTGAGGCAGGAATATGTTGAGCATCCTAAGGGGGTGTTGAGTAGGAAATCGGTCTATGAAAAATAGAAGAAAAATGAAAGTCACCCTGGTGTAGTTTGAAAGTCCTCACGGACAGGACTCAAAGTTTGGACTCCGGTGGGTCTGCTGAGGCGCTCAGACTGTGCGGGCGCAAATTGGGTCTCCAAGAGCCATATTGTTGAGTGACAGAGACTTTTCAGAGAGGTGGTTATTATTAAAACTCAAGTTAACCATCACTGGTTAGTGCAACAGTGAGTGGGTGGACATTGTCATTTAAAGATTAAAAGCATAAAGATCTGAATTTCAGATTCTCAGGATGAGTGAGAAACAGATATGTTCACATTTACTCTCTAAGTATCCACATCCAATTTGTAGAAAATCATTAAAATGCATTCCATGGAAAAAATCCGGTTTTAGGTGCATTTATTTACCTTTCTGCAGTGCCAGTAATAAATGTTTGAAGTAATACTAGCTGCTGCAGCAGATGAATTTGAGGTATTAAACACCAAATATTTTAAAAACATTTTAATAAAGTTAAAGCGCATACCGGGAATACGATTGTCAGAATTACTCAATTATCATAATTAGCACGTTCACTTTCCACAAACTGAATGTATCCATGTGAACATTACTTGGATAATGAAACAATATTAACCAGTAATCTGAAATCTTTGCTCCCAATCCTTTTGGATTATTAGTAGATTAATACTAGTCTCTCTCTCCTTCATTCCAATAGCCCCTCTTAGAAGTGCCAGGTTCTTAAAAATATTTTATACAAAAAGATTTATTTATTTTACCTGGATGTGCTCGCTTCGGCAGCACATATACTACATTTTACCTGGAAGTCAGAATTGTTGAGAAAGTGAGAGACAGAGAAAGAGAAAAGAAGATTTTCCATCCTCTTGGTAATAGTCCAAATGGCGATAACTTCCAGAGCTGGGCCAGTCCAAAGTCAGGAGCTTCTTCAGGATCTTCTAAATGGAAACAGACACCCAAGAACTTGAACCATCTTCTGCTGTGTTCCCCGGTCATATGGAGGGAACTGGATTGGAAGTGGAGCAACTGGGACTCAAACCTGCAGCCCTGTGGAATGCCAGCAGCACAAACAGAGGTTTAACCTACAAAGCCACTGCACCAATCCCTAAAGGCAAGTTTTAACTAAATATAAAGTCATTTGCTTAAAGCAAAATATGCAGCACAGATGTCAAATATTTTATTTGTTTGGGTGTGGGGTAGATGTTTTTGTTTCAGAGATTTGCCATGGTCAGTAGGTGAAAGAACAGACAAAATGGGAGGTTTCCATTGTTAAGGAGATTTCTTTAATTTCCATCCACATTCCATCAACAAGACCTCAATAATGTCGCTACATCTAAATGCTAAGAAGTCAGGCTACACAGTGTAGTTGGGGCTAGCAGAAAGTTTGGGGAGTAGAAGACCAAAGCTGTGACAGCTGCCTGATTATAAATCAGTGAACTTATTTATACCACCTGAAATTAATAGCCTGTAATATTCTTAAAATATTCTTAAAATAAGTTTAGCCACCCACCTTCAAGTGCCAGCATCCTGTCTGGGCACCAGTCCATGTCATATTCCACTTACCATCCAGCTTCCTGATTGTGGCCTGGGAAAAATAGCAGAGGACGGCTCAAATCCTTGGAACCCTGCACCTGCATATTAGACTCGAGGAAGCTAATTTAATTTGTACTGCTCTATCCAGAATGTAAAAAAATTTTAAAAAAGGCTGTGAGACCCTCATGAGTCAAGAAAATGACAGAATAATATGTTTCTCTGTGAACTGAGGAGCATTCGTTTGTGTTCAGTACATGGATCCATTGCATATCTAACTCATTTGTGGACTCTGGCTCTCCAGGTTTCTGAGTGGAGACCTTGTACCTTAGCTGGGCTCCTGGCTTCTCTACATGGAAGTCAGCATTGGTTGGAAACTGCCGAGGATCTGAGCCCCGATGGAGAGCAGGGGTTGAATGGAAAGTGTCTACAGTGGAAGGCCATCATTGGGATGTTAAACTCTGAGACCTCACTGATGACTCCCTTCCTTCCCTGCCAAACCACTGATTCCAGAACGAACTTTCGAAATTATGTGTCCACAGTAGCATGTACAGTGATATTGGGGCTCTAACTTGAACCTGTCAGCTCACTTTTGATTGTAGTTATGGGCAATGTTTTTGATGGTTTCCATTCACTCCCCCGCTTGGAGTCATGTGTCAAGCATGTGTCACACACCTTGACTTTGGCCTGGGCCTTGGCGGGAAAGTTACCAGCTCTAGGAGAAACTCATCTGGGGAAGGTGAGGCCCTGATGGGTAGACATTCCAGCTCTTCCTAGCAGACAAACATGGAGGTACCTAGGCCCCTTTTAAACGGTCTTTTTGTGGGGCTGGAGTGGTGGTTCATCAGGCTGATGCTCTGCCCTGCATTCCTTGTGAGTGATTACTTCACTTCTGTTTCAGCCCTCTGTTTATGGCCTGAAAAGGCGGTGGAGGATGGATGGTTCAGGTTTTCGGGCAATTGCACCTAAATGGCGGACCGGCGGTGGCCCCTGGCTCCTGGCTTTGGATGAGCTCAATTCCAGCCATTGTGGCCACCTGGGGGAGTGGCCAGTGGATGGAGGATCTCTCTCCGACTCCCCTTGTCTCTGCAAAATCTTTCAAATAAAAATAAATAAGTCTTAAAGAGAAAAAAGTAAGTGTCCCTCATCCTTAAAAACAAGGAAGGAATAAAGGTCTTGTTGGAATTGTACTTGTTAGACCATTGGAGTGTACTGAGCCACAGTCATGACTTTGATAATGCACCTTACATTGGCTTTTTCTCTTTTGCGTCTCTTTTCCCCCTTTATCCATAGCAACATCTAGTAAACTCAACCTGAGCACAAATTCTCCACTCAGGCTCTGCCTTTAGGGGATCCCAAGCGAAGATAAGGTAACTTAGATTTGGCAAATCAAAATGTACCCCTGAGGATGAATTCGGTGTTTTCATTGGTGAAAGGGGGCAGCTATACAACCGCAGGGGAGTCTCACCGAATCCCTCCATACCAGACATAGCCATGAGCTGACTGACTTCTTCAAAGTAAGGAACGGGACAGAAGTTCACACACCTTACAGCTACTACATGGCCTGCATGAGGAGCAGGAGCCAGGCTCCTGATGACATCACCGTGCTCGGTTTAGAGCTTGTCATGACGCTTGCAGCTTACTTATCCCCTCAATGCCTGTAGTTATCCAGGGGTAGACACGTTTCCGAGATCTTTTTTTGAGATTTATTTATTTGGAAGGCAAAATTACAGACAGGGCAGGAGAGACACAGAAAGAGAGATCTTCCATTTAAAGGTTCCTTTCAAAAGTTGCTGCAATTGGTGATGCCGGGCCAGGCTGAAGTCAGGCGTCAGGAACTCCATCAGCATCCCCTCTGTGAGTGCGTTACCTTCTGCTGCATTCCCAGGTACATTAGCAGGGAGCTGGATCAGAAGTAGAGCATCCAGTGTCCACAGGGATTTTAACGCTGCAGGTGGTGGGTTAACACACCAACCTGTCTTCTTTGGGTTATTGAAAACCAATCCCCTCATTAGTGAAACTATCCTCAACAATACTAGAAATGATAATAAAGATAACAATGGTTGCTCTTTTTTCATATGCATAACATGCTTACTCTGGGAGGCAAATTCCATGTTCACCTCCATTTCTGAGATGAGGAAACTGAAGTTCAAGGATGTTTAGTGGGTGGCCCTAGGTCAGAGCTGAGCCCAGTTGTAATCTTGGTTTGTCAGAAGCTGGAGTAGTGCTGTATCCTGTTCACCATCCACTTGACTTAATATATTTTGTTACATTAGACCAGAGTTTGCTAACCTTGACATTGTTGATATTTTGCATCAGATTGTACGCTGTTTGTGCATGGTAGAGTATCAAGCCGCATTCCTGGACTACCGCCACTAGATGGCAGCATCACACTAGCTTACTTGCAAGTGGCAATCCCAAAACCGTTTACAGTACTGACTGCTAAGCACGCTCTGGGGATCCCATGGCATCAGGTTTCTCAACCACTGTGTGACCCAACAGGGCTTCACCTTTGGTTTTTATTTGAATGGAGTTCCCCTGACCACTTCTGGAAGCCATTGGATCAACTGATGTTTAGTTTTCTAATTCAGCTCCAAAGGGGTCTAATGCTTTTTTAACACTATGTATTAAAACTCTGCAGGCATATTTGCACAAGTGCATGCGCACATTTTTCTAGGGTAATGATTTATACTTTTCTTCATGTTTTCAAGTCAGTGCGAGAACTCTTCCACCAACTTCTATCCTTCAGGCTTCCCAGTCTGATGACTGGGCCTGCATGTTTTATACTCACCTTTCTCATTTGCCCTAACTCCTCACAGATGTCACTGCTAGATTGTCATGAAGCGAATCTCGGAAACATTTTTTCTTCTTTGTAGTGCATTCTCTACTGGAGAAGTTGTGGACACCTCGACTGCACAGTTGGGGTGATTGGTGGTAGCAGTGGAGAGAAAAGAATTTCCAAAGGACCACCAAGTTGTGGAGTAACAGTTTGTGGCTTGGCAGTTTCCATTGGACTAATAATAGCCCAACACTGCAGCTGAGAGCTGAGGCATGGCAGCACCCGCTCCCAGCCTGATTTGTGCAGGTGGCTTTTCCTCATCTGAACCCATTCCCTTGGTTTCTCATTTCCAGAAAGGCCCATGCTGATTGCAAGCCCGTGCAGACCCCTGGCTCCCTGTGTGAAGAGAAGGATGGGAATGCGTGTGACTTGAGCCCTTGTGGGTCTCAGGGACTGTGCTGGGCACAGTGTCTAGCTGATCCCATATCACGATCCCCAAAAGCCAAGAGAGTAGGAATGCTGCATCCCATTTTAGCCACGGCAACAAAGTGGCGCATGAGGCCATGACCCAGGACCGCAGTGTGTGTGTTCCAGGCACAGTCCTGGTCACATCTATGCTACTCCCTTACCCTGGCCCAGGTTATCTTCTGGCTAAATCTTTATCATCACACCTCTGAAAGGTGGCCTGAGGGGGATGAATTTATAACTGGAAATATATGAACTTGATTTCACAGGCAATTCTGTTCTCCCATTGGTGGTCTTTTGCTACTTTCCCAGGCACATCAGCTGCATCACCGCATCCCAGTGTGGGCCTTGGGAAAATCAAATTTGCGATTTAGAATAGTATGTTCTGATAATGATGCTGTCAGTAGAAACAAGTGGAGAAATGTGGCAGGAGAGAAACTGGAAACACTGTGGTGTGAAGTCAGGTGAGAGACAAGGCAGCCTGAGATGCAGGCGTGAGATGCAGGCAGGGCAGTGTGAGATGCAGGTGTGGGATGCAGGTGTGGGATGCAGGTGTGGGATGCAGGCAGGGCAGTGTGAGATGTAGGCGTCAGATGCAGGTGTGGGATGCAGGTGTGGGATGCAGGTGTGAGATGCAGGTGTGGGATGCAGGTGTGGGATGCAGGTGTGGGATGCAGGTGTGAGATGCAGGTGTGGGATGCAGGCGTGAGATGCAGACGGGCTTTGTGGGATGGAGGAAAGCCACTGATTTTGGAGTCAAGGATAGAAAGTGAAATTTACTTGAGTGAAGGATCTACCCTGGCGCTCTCTAGACCTATCTTGAGATCTCTTAGGGCACACCACCAATTGAAATCAATACTATAGTACTTATATAGAAGCAGTTTCAGAGACCAGAATGAAGTTTAGAGATGATAGGAAGTTCCAGGCTCCTGGCCTGTGGAAAGCGATCCAAGGAAGAAAAGCTTCTCCCATCCCTCTCTCTCTGGTTCTGCTTTGCAGGCACATGAATAGTTTAAACGAGGCTGGAGAAGACCGAATGGCTTGATGGAAGGCAAACAGACATAAACAGAATCATGTCTGACTTTAAGGAGTTTTCCATCCAGGCAAGTTAACAGAGGGTGATAATGGTGAAAGAGATCGATGGGAATAATTATGACCACTGCCAAGACTGGCATGCTGGACTGGAGTCGAGCTGCCACACGGGACAGTGGCATCCCATTGAGGAACGCCTGTGTGAGTCCTGGCTGCTCTGCTTAGGAGCAGTTTCCTGCTGATGGTGGAAGTGGTTGGGCCCCTGTGACCACGTGGTTGTCCAGGATGGAGTCTGGGGCTCTTGGCTCCACCCTGTCTGTTGTGGGCATTTGGGGACAAAGACAAACATTAAAAAGAACAATTACTATCAGCATTTTTATCATTTATTCTTCATTAAACAATTTTGCAAGGGTTCATGATTAATATTACCACTGTGGTGCACAATAATTAATAGATTACCTAATTGCTATGATGACTAATATTACTCCGGGTGAGGTAACTAAGGCATGGGGTTGCTAAGTCAGCTGAGTCGTCGTGTAGCAAAGCCAGGCTTTGACACAGCAGTTGAGTTCAGAGACTGCCCACTTACACTGTATTTCGGAATTCAATAACGGTAGCTCTTTGACAGGGCTGTGAACATTCAATTTATATGAGTGTGAAAAGCGCGTGAAACCAGTAAGCACGGATTTATCTCGTCTCCTGCAGTCAAGGCCCACACTGGGTGGAGAGCTGGGATCACTAGCTGAGCCTTGGGGAAGCACAGGCCTGGGGCATTGCAGGAGCTTGTGGAGGGGCACCTGATCCCTAGAGGGTGAATGCAGGAGAGCCTGCCAGGTGTCCAGAAGCTTCGTTTGTTCTGGGTTCACACGAGGAAGACACTCGTCCTGAAGACTTCGGCAGCAGAAGCGGAAGAGGAGAGGGAGACTGTGAGTTTTAAAAACAAGCAAAATGCTTGAGGAAAATTACACGTGCCACTTGGGGTGGGGGATCCATTAGGTGAGAGGCTGGGAACAGGGTCGGAAAGTCAGCGCCTCCAACTCCCCTCAGTCTGTGGTTTGCACATGATTCGCCACGTAACATCATTACCTAAACACTACCATACCGAGGACGCGATCGCACACGCGCACAAAGAGACAGGCGTGAGTCCGTCTGACAAGCAAAGTACAAAGAAAAAATAATCCTGCTGCTAAACAAAAC
Organism: Ochotona princeps; assembly: GCF_030435755.1. Taxonomy (NCBI): domain Eukaryota; kingdom Metazoa; phylum Chordata; class Mammalia; order Lagomorpha; family Ochotonidae; genus Ochotona; species Ochotona princeps. Next base: position 15,703,874 of record NC_080846.1, on the reverse strand, counting down.
CAAGTCGGGTTGGGAACCAGTGTGGGCGGGCTAGCCTAGCAGGCTGACTTCCGGCGTCCTCAGTTGCTAGGGAGACCGGAAGCGTGCCCTGTGGCCACGCCTACCAACCATAGAGTGCCGGAAGAAGCCGGAGGAGTGGAGGACGTGGGAAGGGAAAGGTGGCCGGAGGTTGTGGTGGAGCTGGAGCCAAGATGACCACCCTGGTGCTTGATAACGGGGCCTACAACGCCAAAATCGGCTACAGCCACGAACAGGTCTCGTAAGTGTTGGCGTGCGCCTCGCCGGTCTTCCGTGCCCGCGCCGTGGGGTGCTCGGAACGGGCCCTCCGCGGAAGTGGGCTGCACGCCTACTTTTGGCAACGGGAAATAAGCGAGGGCAATGGGCTTGTCGGGGTGCACTCCTCAGCCTGGGAGCTGCACAGATGAAGCACCCCAACACCTCCGTCTTGGGGTCGCACAGGTTGGGGGAGGCCTGCGTCCCTGACTGTCGCATTCGTCACAGGGCGTGCTCATCAACTCCGCTTTTGCTCTTAGCCCGTTCACAGAGTTTTGCCTTGGTGTTCCCTTCTTGCCTCTTGGTTTGTGTGTGAAGAGGACTGTCAGGGGCTCGTCTTCCTGGGGCGCGGGTGTTGGAATGCTGGTGAGGTGCTTGATGCTGGGCTTGGGGAGGGTGCTGTGCGTTAGCCGTGGGCGCCGTGGGCGGTAGCCGGGAAGGGAGAAGCGAGCCAGGTGGGAACAACAAGGGGCCAGATGCAATGTGCGCATGCTTTATCCCGGCGAGGTTGACAACCGTGCTGCTTCTTAAGGCTCTGTCCTCAAAGAACTGTTTGTTAACACGGAGGCAAAATGCTGATAGTGTCCTGTGTGAACAAGCAGGTGCAAAGTAGTTCTTTGCAGTTGTGGGGTTGATCTGTCTTCCTCATGTGATGTGAATTCCTGGTAGACATGCACCCAATTTGAAAGTAGGTCTTAACTTTCCTACTCTGTAACATCTTGTTGATTGAACAGCTTGGGCTCCCTGGGAGCTTAATTTTATGGCCAACATTTTGAACTGTTTCAGTGGTATTACGAATTTTCTGTATGAACCTTAGACTGAGAGCTTTACAGAGGCGTGGCTTTCATCTCTGCAAGGGCCCAACAAATAGCCATCCACAAGGATTTCTTGATGGTTGAGAGAGGTGAAGGGTCCAGTATAGGACATGTCACACACACACACACACACACACACACACACACACACACACGATGTTTTAGAAATTCTTCGGGGACCAGTGTTGGGGCCTGGCAGGTTGAGTCACTACTCGGGATGCCCACATCTCATATCTGAGTGCTGGCTTCCTGTTAATGCCCCTGGGAGGCAGCAGAGGGCGGCTCCAGTCCTAGGGAGACCCAGCTGGATGCCTGGCTCCTGGCTGCAGCTCGGTCCAGCCTTGACTGTGGTGGGCATTTGAGGAATTGAATCAATGGATGAAGATTTTGCGCGCGCGCTCTGTCTCTCTCTGCCATCGAAGTAAAGAAAGAAACAAAATTTTTAAAAAATGGAACGAGAAAGCGTTCCTTAAGATAATCATTTTGCTATTGAGAGTGGTAGTTCTGTAAGAGGATTTTTAGGAACTAAATGTTTAAAGAAAAATGATGCTGTTTGTTTTTAGGGTTATTCCTAACTGTCAGTTCAGATCAAAAACAGCACGTCTTAAAACTTTTACCGCTAACCAGATCGATGAGATAAAGGACCCTTCGGGACTCTTCTACATCCTGCCTTTTCAGAAGGTAACCTCGCCATGCGCCCTTTCTAGTGTCGAGGACCCAAGTTTAAAGATAAATTTTAAGTAAGACTGTGTGTATGCATGAGAATACTTCTAGAGCTCCAAGGAAATTTTAACCGAGATGCAACCGATTTAAATTTTAACTGAGATGCAACTTAAACCAAGAATTGAAATTCACTTGTTTTGATAAAAGTAAATAGCTTGGATTTAGTCATTGTTTGTGCGTATGAATTTTATGTTGAATCTAAGTGGTGTGCATGACAAATTCAAAAAGGTATAGAGAAGCATCTCTATGTATTGGTGTGTCTTTGGAATTCTTGGTATTTTAGCTATTCTTATTTTGTGATTTTTTTTTTCTTTTTTACTTAAAAAAAAAAGGAAAAATTGCCACGTAATTGGTTTGGAATTCATGCAGTGTGATTTGGGGAAAGCCAGCCATAAGCGGATAGGAAGCAGTGCTTGTGTTCATCTGACTTTTGAACATTGCTCAAATATTCTTAAATAGCTAACTCGATCAAACATTGTTTTAGGGTTACTTGGTGAATTGGGATGTTCAAAGACAAGTTTGGGACTACCTTTTTGGAAAAGAAATGTATCAGGTAACAAATTAGAGTATGTATTCAACTTCTACTTCTGTGTGTTAGTAGAAAAGTGAAGATGTTAACATTTATAAACTTATGAATCTTCAGTCCGTAGTTGAGTCACTTAAATATAGTTTTCCCCAGCTTTGATTTTCTAAATTTTTACAACATACAAATGCGTAGAATTTCTCTTGACATTGATGCAGGTTACATGAAACCGAATGTTAACATTCTGTTTAAGATTTCTGTAAGACACATTCACTATCCATGTCATTTTAATTTTAGCAAGAAAATATTTTTGCCTACATATCTGAATAATATCAGACTGCTTTGTGTTATTAGGAGCAATGGTGTGATTGTAGTAGCCTAGGAGTGTTCATGTTTTGATTCTTGATGAGGGCCCAGCATTGTGGGACTATACCAGCATCTCATTTGAACACAGCTGCTCTACTTCTTCTTTTTTTTAACAATGTATTTATTTTTACTGCAAAGTCAGATATGCAGAGAGGAAGAGAGACAGAGAGGAAGATCTTCCATCCGATGATTCACTCCCCAAGCTGCTGCAATGGCTGGAGCTGAGTTGATCCGAAGCCAGGAGACAGGAGTTCTTCCGGGTCTCCCACACAGGTGCAGGGTCCCAAGGCTTTGGGCCGTCCTCGACTGCTTTCCCAGGCCCCAAGCAGGGAGCTGGCCGGGAAGCGTGGCTGCTGGGATTAGAACCGGTGCCCATATGGGATCCTGGTGCGTTCAAGGCAAGGACTTTGCCTGCTAGGCCACTGTGCTGGACCCAGCTGCTCCAGTTCTGATTCAGCTCCCTGATAATGTACCTGAGAATGTAGCCCAGGTGCTTGGGCCCTTGCATCCATTTGGGAGACCAGATGAAGGCCCAGGCTCCTGGCTTTGGTTTGACTTACCCCTGGCCACTGCTGCCACTTGGGGCTGAACCAGTAGATGAACGATTTCTCTCTATCTCTGTATTTCTGCCTTTCAAATAACTAAAGCAAAGATAAATAAATTCTTCAAGAATATATGGGAATTATGTCAACTTTGAATATCTTGCTTTCTTTTAAAAACAAAATGATAATAAGCTCAATCTTTGTAGTTGTATTCATCACTTTTGTATAAATATCTTTAAACAGTATGGCAATACCATTCAGTTAATGCTAACATTCATGGAGGTGAGATTGCCTGATACTAGTTACAGGTATGAACTTTAAGCTAGGATCGATATGTAGCTGCATGAACCTTGGTGATACACTCAACTTTTCTGTCACAATTTGCTTGTCTTTGAAATGAACATGGTAATGAGGTGTCTCACTGGGGTTATTGTGAGGCATAAAATAATTTTATTTCTGTAAAATAAGTGTTGATAATTACTACAAATTAGAAAGCATTTTTATTTTCTCTCCTAGGTTGATTTTTTGGATACTAATATTATCATCACAGAACCGTATTTTAACTTCACTTCAATTCAAGAATCAATGAATGAAATTCTGTTTGAAGAATACCAGTTTCAAGCAGTACTGCGAGTAAATGGTGAGTTGAAGTTTTCATTGAAAGTGAATTATCTGAACATGAAAAAGCTAGAGAAACTGTTAAAGTCCTAACGCTAAGTGCTATTCTTTAGGTCTGAAGGCAATAAAATAGAATTTTAAAACTTAGTGGGTCCCAGCAAGGTAGCCTAGCAGCTAAGGTCATTGCCTTGCGCTTGTCGGGATTCCATATGAGCGCCGGTTCTAATCCCGGTGGCCCTGCTTCCCATCCAGCTCCCTGCTTGCGGCCTGGGAAAGCAGTCAAGGATAGACCAGAGCCTTGGGACCCTGTACTTGCGTGGGAGACCTGGAAGAAGTTCCGGGTTCCTGGCTTCAGATCAGCTCAGCTTTGGCAGTTGCAACCGCTATAACAGTGAATCAGTGAATGGAAGATCTTCCTCTCTGTATATCTGACTTTCCAATAAAAACAAACAAACAAACAAACAAAAAAAACCTTAATGGACACTTGGATATTATTACTCTCTTGGGTTATACTAACCAGGCAAGGGAGGTATATTTTTAATTTTGTGGAATATACATTCTCTGGGAAAACTACATGGATTTCTTTCGTTTCTTTTTTGCATAAAAGTAAATGTAGTTACTAATTCTCTTTTCCATGAACTTCTTTAATTATTGTCATATGGTATGAAGTTACTGGCCATGTTTCTAATCTCTGAAATATTTTTCTGAGCTGCTTTTTGTTGTCATTGATGTACTCACTGTTAATGTTGTTCAAAATAGCATTAACAGGGGCTCGACAGTGTGGCCTAGTGGCTAAGGTCCTTGCCTTGATCCCATGTGGCCGCTGGTTCTAATCCCGGCAGCTCCACTTCCTCTCTATCTCTCTCCCCCTCTCAGTATATCTGACTTTGTAATGAAAATAAAAACAAATCTAAAAAAAAAAAAAATAGCATTAACAGCTTTGTCTGCCAACAGGAGGGCGAGCTTAACATTTGAGCTTGCTGCTTCCAGCGGTCTAGGTTAACGTGCTTCTGTGTGTTCCCCAGCTGGGGCCCTCAGCGCACACAGGTATTTCCGGGACAATCCTTCGGAGCTGTGCTGTATCATTGTGGACAGCGGCTACTCCTTCACACACATAGTCCCTTACTGCAGAAGTAAAAAGAAGAAAGAAGCAATCATTCGGTAAGCACATGTAATTTTCAAGTATTTCTTCCTACCGTCCCTCACGTTGAAATGTGTGATAACCAAATACAAATTCTTTCCTTTTAGGATAAACGTCGGGGGGAAACTCTTAACCAATCATCTGAAGGAGATCATATCTTACAGGTATGACTTAGCTTTGGTTGTTTGAAGGATTCGCTTCTGGGGACGAACTTCCTGAAGTTACTTGGAATTATCGCTTAACTTATGTCTATGGACAGAGTTCTATATTGTTGTTTTTTTAAAAAAAAAGAATCACGGATATAAATCCTATTGATATTCATATTATAAAGCTTTCTGGTGTATGTAACCGCTGCGTCTGCCCAGAGGCATTTCCACCATCTAGGGGATGCATTGTTTGTAATAATTTTTTTTTTTTTTTTAAAGATTTATTCATTTTATTACAGCCAGATATATACAGAGGAGAGACAGAGAGGAAGATCTTCCGTCCGATGATTCACTCCCCAAGTGAGCCGCAACGGGCCGATGCGCGCCAATCCGAAGCCGGGAACCTGGAACCTCTTCCGGGTCTCCCACGCGGGTGCAGTGTCCCAATGCATTGGGCCATCCTCAACTGCTTTCCCAGGCCACAAGCAGGGAGCTGGATGGGAAGCGGAGCTGCCGGGACTAGAACCGGCGCCCATATGGGATCCCGGGGCTTTCAAGGCGAGGACTTTAGCTGCTAGGCCACGCCGCCGGGCCCGTTTGTAATAATTTAAGCTTGTTTTTGGTAGACATGGACTTGGTAAAATGAAAAGATGTATATAGAGCACAAGGGTCTGAGCCACGAGATCTGAGATCCCTTATCCCCGTCTCCACGTCCCACGCGCTCCACAGAGAGGACCGGGCTTGTTTCTGCTTGAAGATGTTCAGCCTCCATAAGCCTTAGTAAGACAGTGATGTTTCTGAATTAGTCAGTGTTAGTAGGCTACCATTAAAAGATGAGGAATTTAATGCACTCAGCCATTTTCCAACTCCCTTGCATCCTTAATGTTAATTGTACTATTTTAATTTTTATTGTGTTTTAAAAACAGAATTCTTACATCTCAGTTTCAAAATGTATTAGCTTGGAATGATATGATAGTGTCAGTATTCCTTTGAAAACTCTCCTGTACTGTTTATGAGAAAGTAAGTGGATCTACATTTCTTTCTCTCCTTCCTTCCTCCTTTCTTTGTTATAATTTTTTACTACGAGACGGAGAGATTTTTTGATCCACTAGTTTACACCCCAAACAGTCAGTAACACATGGAGCCAGGGCCAGGGTGAAGCCAGGAACCCAGAATTCAAGTCAGGTCTCCCACAGGTGTGGCAGGGACCCAGGACTTGAGCCATGGCCAGCCTGCCCCTGAGTGTGCGGTAGCATGAAGCTGGAATTGGAAGCCGAGATTCGGGCACCTTGTGCAGTGTCTTAACAAGTGTGCTGTATGCCTGCCCCTCCTTCCTCTTCTGTCAGTCATAGCACTGCTAAAAACAGTGTTATTGAGATATAATTCATATGCTGTATTGCATTGGCTTTTGGTACATATGTGTATTAAAACAGTCAATTTTAGAACATTTTAGATAAGAAAGCCCTTAGTCATCTTTTGTGCCCTTAGCAACATTATATTTACCTGTATTACAATGTCAAAATGATGAAATTGACATTGATATACTACTGTTAACTACATATTGTATTCAGTTTTCACCATTTTTACATGCTGTCATCTTTGTGAGTATACACACAGTTCAATGCGCTTTTATGCCACGTATAAGTAGTTTGTTTCTTTTTTTTAATATGGATTTATTTGAAAGGTGGAGTTGCAGAGGGAGCTATTCCACATGCTGGTTTATTCTCCAGATGGCCATAATGGCACTCCTTTCAGGTCTCCCACAAGGATGCAGGGCCCAACCACCACCACAAGCGGGACACAGAACTGCGCCATCCCCACCAAGGGACCTCTGTGTACCATCTGTTTCTGTTTGCTCTGTCATCCCCAGTGTCCTGGCTGGTGTTCACGGGGCATCAGCAGTTCCCGGAAGAGAGTCGAATGCCGGGTTCTTGCTGGGCAGTGCTCATCTGCTCTTAGCAAGGAGGCTGAGAAGGGTGATCCTGGCCCGTTTGAACACGTTGAGGATCACAGAGCTGAAATGAGTCACTGAACAGGCAGACCAAACGGGATCGGCTGGGCAGCTCAGAGATCCAGAAACCTGGAATGGCTTGCTGTCATCCCGTCCGTTTGCTTTCAGACTCAGCCTCCGAAATGGATGGTGAGGAAGTAAACTGAAAACGCACAATCAGAAATGCCTGGGATTCTGCTTTTAGAGCTGAAATACTGCACACAAACAACATGCTTCAGTGGATTTGAAGGAGAGAGAGACTGAATAGTTAGTCTTGAATCAAGCTTTTTTGGGAAAAAAAAATTATTTGAAAGGCAGCATAATAGAGAGGAGGAGAGAAACAGAGATCTTTTATCCACCAGGAACTCCAGCCACATCCCCCACATGAGGGGCAGGGACCAAGCGCTTGGGCGTCATCCTTTGCCTTCCCAGGCACGGGAACTTGATGAGAAGCTGAGCAGCCAGGGTTGTGGGCATCCAAAGCAGCGGCTTAACCCACCGTGCCACAACACCTACTCTAAACATAAAATCATTTATTTGGCTTTTGTTTATTTTGTGTATTTGTTTTGTTTCCTGTTAATTCAGGCCCTTGAACTAGCACTGATGGCTCCATTAGTTGGGTCTCTGGTGCTAGTGAGATGTAGGTTGTGATCCTGGCTCCTGGCTTCAACCCTGCCCTACCTTTTACCGTTGCAGGCATTCAGGGAGTGAAGTAGCAGGTGGGAGCTCTTGTTGCTTCCCCCCCATAGTCTTAAAAATAAATTTTTTAAAAATGGTATAATTTCAACCCAAAGTAATAAAATGATTTTCAAATGAGGATGTTGCGCATTTGCCTCATGGACAACCTTGTTGACTGCTGATCGGAACCAAACTCGAAATAACTGTTCTGATGAACGATTTAACAATAAGCTAAGAAACTAAAATTACTTGATACTCTGTCTCCAGAGGCTTGAATAAGTAATGAGATAGTAAGAGATACAGATAAAAATATATGTACTTCATTAATTCTGAGTTGTACTTTTTTCATATTTTACTCCCTGAAATTGTGAATTTTGCAATCCTGTTTAATACCTTAGAATTGTTACAAGTTACTGAGCAGTTTCTTGTGATGAGTCCAGTGGTACATTGGAGAGAAGATGAACCATGACACATGTTTATTGTTAAAAAGGTTGAAAAGCCTACAAGCAAGTAGAAGTGTTTTTTTTTTTTATTTGTTGAGTACAGGGACTGACTGAGCTATACACAAGACACACATTATGAGAATTAAACCTTTTACAATTCTGTATATAGTTGAAAATATAAAATGTAAACATGTATTATATAGTGAAATGTCTGTACAGTCAGGTGTCTAAGGGACTGGTGCTGCAGTGCGTTAATCTGCCACCTGCAGTGCTGGCTTCTCATAGTGTGGTTCGAGTCCTAGCTACTTCACTTCTGATCCAGCTCCCTGCTACTGTGCCTGGGAAGCAGTGGAAGATGACACAAGTGCTTGGGCCCCACACCCCCTGGGTGGACCCTGACGGAGTACCAGGCTCCTGGCTTCTGCTTGGCCCAGCCTTGGCCACTGTGGCCATTTTGAGAATGATCTCTCGCTCTATAGCTTTGCCTTGGACATAAATAAATCTTAAGGAGAAATACATTTAAAGGAGATAAGCTTACTTTTTTTTTTTTTTTGGCTTTTGAAATTAAGCCTTTACTTTCTTGGAATCACTCATCAGATATTCATCCAATGAATATGTCTTGGTACTGTATGTTGGTTCACAATGCTTTTACATCAGGAAAGAAAAGTACAAAGAAGGCCTTGTAGCACGATTCCATTAAGGATGATTGGGGTGGGGGAGAAGTTGGGTGGTTTGTTAAATGTTCCCGCTTAACATGCTTTCAGTTTCCCTGTCCAAAAACTGGACCAACAACCTGTTCTCAGAGAAATAATGTAGAGCTTAGAGATAGAACATTTCATCAGGTTAAAAGTATTTTATGCACTCAGGAGCTGAAGATACTAAAAAGTCAGTTGCTTGAACATTTAATTCCAGAGAAAATGTTTTAAATGACGAACGTATGTTATGTTTACATGTTTTCAGCTTTACGTTTTTAACTTTTCATCAGGCAGCTTCATGTTATGGATGAGACACATGTGATTAATCAGGTGAAAGAAGACGTGTGCTATGTCTCTCAGGACTTTTACAAAGACATGGACATTGCAAAGTATGTATAATGACAACCTAAGGCTTGGAATGTTGGTTCTTGCATGGTGTCACACATCACTGCAGCATTTTGTAAATCTCTATTTTGTTTTCCAGGCTGAAAGGAGAAGAAAATACAGTAATGATAGACTATGTGTTGCCTGATTTCAGTACAATTAAAAAGGGCTTTTGTAAGGTAAATTCTGAAATCCTCGGTATTTCTGCTAGTGAACCGCTCAGCCAGCTTGCAGAGCACCTCCCCTCCCCTGAGGACTGGCAGGTCCTTTAGGGAGCTGTTACTGACTGTCTTCCCTGGCATCCATTGCTCAGGCACAAGGTACAACTATGATAGTGAATTCCTCATAAAATGTATGGAGAAAAGGTCTTCCAACCTAATTGTAAGACGTGGGACAACTCTGGAGATAGTCTCGTTACTTGACGATTTTCTTACAAAAATTGTTGACAAGGCTGATCCAAGGTTGGAATTTACTTAGATTTGGTCTGACAGGGTCAGGTTGTAGTTGAAAAGGGCAAAATCCATAAGGCAAATGGGTGAACAATCAGAACTCCATAAGCATCATAAGGTAATTTCAAGGATAAAGACTGTATATTTGGTTAGTTCACTTAGAAACTGATTTTTGAATAAACACGTAGTAGCAAAATGTAAAGTTGTAGCTTTTTTGTACAGGGAAAAAGAGTTCCAACTGGAATAGAATCGGGATGTCGAGTAAACATTTAAAGGTGGGGGCAAAGGGATACAGTAGTAGGGTTAAAACATATGACAGGTGTTCTTAGAGTATGTCCTTTACAAACTGAGATCAGTATATCATTATAGGCAGTTTCCTTCTTTCTATTTTAAAATGTGTGGAAAGGAGCTGCCAGATTAGTTTTGGGAAATAGCCAATACAAGTCCATAATTATTTGTTTCAAGTTAGCAGTAGTAGACAAGGCCACATTCTACTGTTTTTTGAGAATCCTGAAACTTCCGAGAACACGATTAATAGGTTATTATATATTACTAATTAAATTACGTGTCTTGTTAATGTGCCTTAAATTTTGTCTTTTTTTTTAGCCTAGGGAAGAGATGGTATTGAGTGGAAAGTATAAATCAGGAGAACAGATTCTTCGTTTGGCCAACGAGAGATTCGCTGTTCCAGAAATTCTTTTTAATCCTTCTGATATAGGCATTCAAGAAATGGGAATTCCCGAAGCAATTGTGTATTCGATTCAGAACTTACCTGAAGGTACAGAACTAGCACAGTAACGTATTAACCAGTAGGGGTGTTTCTGAAAACTCCTAAGTTATGTGAACTCTGTTTAATTAGTTTAGGCTAATGGCGGGTCTCATTTGTAGAGATTTCCACATCCCACAGTGCTCTTAAACAATTCTTGCTTGATTTGTCCTAAATTATAAACTTGATACAGGAACAGTTATTATGGTCTGTTTAAACTTGAGAAAATATATCGCTGCCTGAGAGATCAAATCGTCACGTTTTAGAAAACTTTTTTCAGTTGAACACCAGTCTGTACAGAACAGAAATTCGTAACTTAGCAATTAAATGATCAGCTGTTGAGGTAGGACTGCCTGATTCTGCCCTCTAACACTGGAGGACCTGCAGGGCTATTTTTGAGACGTTAGTGTGGTGCTTCATAGTGAGTTCTGACACATGACAACTAAATAATGTTTTTTGTTTTTGTTAAGTGGCTTTTGTTTGTTTTCTTTCTTTCCTTTTCTTTTTTTTTTTGTTAAGATTTATCTATTTTTACTGGAAAGGCAGATATACAGAAAGATTTTCCATCCGCTGCTTCACTCCCCAAGTGGCTGAAGTTGGCCAATCCGAAGCCAGGAGCCAGGAGCTTCTTCCAGGTCTCCCATGTGGTACAGGGTCCCAAAGCCAGCCTTGGCCCATTTTCCAGTACTTTCCCAGGCCACAAGAATTGAGCTGGATGGGAAGTGGAGCTGCCAGGATTAGAACTAGCACTCATATGGGGATCACAGTGTGTGCAAGTTGAGGACTTCAGCCACTAGGCTACTGTGTCAGTTCCAGTAAATAATGTTTTATTGTTATCTTCTCAGTTTATAGGTTACATAGATAATGGAGAAAATTTAGCACATGCAATATGCTTTCCTCTCATTTAACAAAAGCAAATAATGCTAGCATTGTAACATAATTATTTCATGAGTATTTTTATCATAATTTCACATTTGATATAAAGTTGCAGTTAATGTTGTCTACAACATTTCGTACTAGCCTGCTTTCATGTCATAGCATGAGCCTCAGCTCAAGGGACAATCGTCTTTGCATTCATAAGCAGTAGCGTTCAGTGGGATGCCAGCACTCACCAGTTCCTGGTGTGCTTCCCAATAGTGCTGTGTAGGTTTAAGGCTGGCTAACATCCTGCTAGCTGACCATACTTACATCCTTTTTAAAAATGTTCTAGATTGTGCTTTTCACTGCCACAGGTAGGTGTTGGCACAATCAATGTCTGGCTTAGTGTGATGCGATGAACCAGCTTGGCTGGGAGCAATCAGTCCGATGGGAACAGGACCCCGGGAACAGTGGGCAAGGATTCGGCGAGTGACAAACAGACACAACAACTCAAGGCAGTGGTATCTGAGTGCATTTTGCAAAAACAAGGCATCAACTTGTTAACAATAGATTATTGCAAAGGGACATTTTCTTTGTTTATTCATGTGGTTACATTTCTACAAACAATTATTCCAGGGAGGTAAGCAGGGCTGTTGAGAAAAGATTGTTCTCTAATAGCCTGGTGACAGACTGCAGTTGCTATTTCTTGTGGACACAGTTTGGCACCAGTTGCAGTTTTAACCATCAAGCGGTTAGCTCTCATTGTGCTTTGTGCCTTACATTGGTTTTAATATTAACCTGTCTATTTTTCTTGGTTTTTCTTCCTGTATGGCTTTTTAAGCTATAGATTTCTACTATAATCTTCTTTTTAGGAATTCTCAAAAATAGTCCCAGGTAGGTTTATTAAAGCTAATGACCTGATAGTTTTTATCCCATACTGCTTGCAATCCAGTCTCCTGTCAGAAGGCTCCATAGAACTGTAAAGGAATATTGAGCCTTTGCTCTGCATAAATAGTATTGTTCTAGCCGTAAAGATAAAAGCAAAGAGAGTACAGCCAGGAATGCCAAGACCACTAGGATGCAGCCGAATCCAGGAGGCATGCTTCCTTGAAGCTTCCGCCTCGGCCTGGTGAGTTCTCATGCAGGCTCACTGGAGGTGGCGTGACAGTGTGATTCCCTAAATGTGGCTCTCAGGAACCTCCTGTGCGCCAGCTTGTGTGTTCATAGTAGGAGCCAGTGGTCAAAGCGCTGCACCTCAGCCTTGGCTTCTGCAGGTGGCCAGGGTCATGTTTCACTGTGGAAGATCTCTGAATAAACTAAATTCATTACAGATCTAAGATGGGCCTCAAAGGTGACATGGCGTGGCAACCAGTAGCTGTAATTACTAGTTGCTTTTACCCACTCCCTCATCTAAATCTTTCCAGAAAGATACGTAAACGCTTTTCTAATGGTTTTTCATCCCCCTCTCTCTTTTTGTTTGTTTTAAAGAAATGCAGCCACACTTTTTTAAGAATATTGTTTTGACGGGAGGAAATCCCCTTTTCCCTGGATTTAGGGATCGGGTTTACTCAGAAGTTCGATGTCTCACTCCAACAGATTATGATGTTTCTGTTGTGCTACCTGAAAAGTAAGTATTCGATGATACAGGATCAGAACATAAAGTCGACTTCTCACTAAGTGATGTACCTGACGGGCCTGGCCTACAGCCTGGTTCTGCACAGTGCCAGCTGGACTTCACCTGTTGGATCCTCATTTCTTCCTCTCTTTGGAATTATAGATCTTATGTTTCAGTGAGTTAACTAGCATCAAGGATGAAGGATGAAGTACCAACTCTGCCATTTGCTTCCTAATGAGAACTCAGTTAACCGAACATCAATTCTGTATAGTAAATCAGTCCTTTGTTCCTGAGACTTATTGACGAAAAAATAAGGGAGGCATCTGTTTATCTGTCCTGCAAGCACACATTATAGCCAGAGGACCACAGGAATAGACTTTATTCAGTCTTTATTGTACAACTAGTTACGTATTTTCAAGATATATTGAATTGTGACAAATCTTCATAAAGTTCATAGAAAAATGCATGTAGCTTCTGGTTCTTTTTTCATGAATTTTTAAAAATCCCCTCATATAAGTAAGTGACTTTTTATAAAAAATGGGAAAACGCAGTGCACACAATAAGGGATATTTGTGGATTGACTTTTTTCTGCACCTTTTTTAATTTTGAAAATCTGTGAATTGGGGGGAAGAAAAGTAGAAATAGAATTGATTTCGAACACAGCATAGCGTCAGTTGCAAAGAGCGAAGCCAAACCACATGCCTTATCTGCTCTCTTTTTTTTTCTATTCTTTCCATCTCACTATATTTTGCAAGTGTTTCACTTATTAGAGACAACAAAGTGGAGCCACAAAAGCACAGGGTGGAAAGTAAGTCTAGGATAAATCCTAGGTCCAAACTCAGTTCCAGTCTGTACTCATGTTCCAAATTTCCACAGTGGGCACGACAATAGGCTGTTTTCTGGGCTGGGTTAGAATTAAGATGATGGTGCTTTGGTGTAAACAGAAGTTGGGCCCAGTTATGATACTCTCTTCCTTTTAGAGATATTTAGATAATTTGCTTGTGTTCTTATTCTTTGACTAAATGTACAAGGGCCAAAAATTTAGGACCTAGAGGAAAAAGTTTTTGTGATGATGTGACAGTGACCAAGATTTTCTTTCTGTTTGAATTTTCTGTGCTCCTGTGGAACTTGTCTACCTTAAGTCATTTTCTGTTAAATTGTTTAGAGCTTAAACAATTTCCCTGAATTGGGTTGCCACATTTTCATTTTTAATGTTTCAGGCATCTTGTTCATTTATATAAATTGTTTCTTGTAAAATCATCTGGTTTCACTTATTCTGTGTTTGTTTTCAGTCCTATTACCTATGCCTGGGAAGGTGGAAAATTGATATCAGAGAACGATGATTTTGAAGATATGGTGGTAACACGAGAAGATTATGAAGAAAATGGACATAGTATCTGTGAAGAGAAATTTGATATTTAAGAAACATTTCTGAAAGAAAATCGCAACTAGTTGTGACTGAAAGGTTTAGTGTCAATGTTGCTTCTAAAGAAGGTTAAGCACCTGTTACCTTTCATCCAAAGATACGGTCTTAACTAACTCCTTTGATCTGTGGTGAATTCTCACAGGCTTCTTAAGCAGACATGAGAGGAAGCTCTGAGTCACCTAGCCCGTGACGTCACGTGGGACCTTGTGAGGGCATGTCGGGTTTCCTTAGGAGACGGAAGAGCGGGTCTGTGTTCAGTTTTACTCTTCACCACCAGAAGCACAAATACACTGTTCCATTATCTTAGAAGGTAGTTTTGCATTGCTTTGGAAATTGGCTAAAGTGTTAATAGGCTGATATGATTTCTGTTTTAGACCTAGTGTTTTACTTAGAAATAAGCCATTTTTATTTATACATAATAAAGTTGGAAAGACTAACATGTATGATGTTTATTTCTTACTTAGAATGAAAGGGTAGCAACCAAAGCCAATTTAGTAATCTTTTCTTCTCTTTTTATGATGTATTTATTTGTTTGAAAGAGACAGGGAAAGGGAGACAGAACGAGGGAGGGAGGGAGATTCCTGCCTGCGGTGGCTGGGCCAAGCCAGGCCCACCCGCCTGACGCTCCGCTGGGGTCTTCTGTGTGGGTGCCTGGGCGCAGACACGTAAGTCATCTCCCCTGCTTCTCCCACATTAGCAGGGAGTTGGATCAGATGGGAAGTTTGTGGCCACTACTGTGTTGGCAGAAATGTATCATTTCTCCCATAAAGCACTCTACTACTTTTTTTTTTTTTTTTTTTTTAAAGATTTATTTTATTTTTATTACAAAGTCAGATATACTGAGAGGAGGAGAGATAGAGAGGAAGTGGAGCTGCCGGGATTAGAACCAGCAGCCATATGGGATCAAGGCAAGGACCTTAGCCACTAGGCCACGTTGCCGAGCCTACTACTTTTTACAATAAACATACATTTGAAGTAAATCAGTTGTTTAAAACTCAATATAATTGTGTTTGCTTTTAAAACTTTTATGTGATCCACAGTAAACAGATCTTTAAGGTGTTAAAGAACAGCTTTGTGATGTAAGGAAACACATACCCGACAGTGATTAAGTGCAGTGGAAACTCATCCAGCTGTCTTCTGTAACATAAAAGACATCAGCAGGGCAGATGACAGACAGCTTATAAAATCTGGAGAAAAGCTAAACCAACAGCCTTAGGGAGGATAAAAACCAGGGAAACTGCAGGAATCTTCTAGAGCCTTGCCCTCAAAACAGTGTTTGTATTTAACTTTGTTTTGTGCTCATGAGTCACCTAGCGGTCTGCATATACAGGGTCCCGAGGCTTTGGGCCATTGTCTGCTGCTGTCCCAGATCCTAGGCAGGTAGCTGGAGCTGAAGTGGAGCAGCGAGGACTTAAACTGGCACCCATATGGGATGCTGGCCCTGCTGGCAGAGGCTTATCCTGAACACACTACCCTCCAGTCCAGGTCTTTCTGTGCTTGTCATGTATGCTCAAATGCTTGGGTACCTGTCACCTACATGGGAGCCCTGCATTGCGTTCCAGGCTCCTGACTCAGGAAGCCTGGCCCAACCCTGGATATTGGGGACATTCGGAGAGTGAACCAGCAGACAGGATAACTCTATCTCTCTCAGTCTTTCCCCACTGCCATTGTGCTGTACTTTCAAAATAAGAACAATCATGATTGTCAGTTTCCAGAAATTATTTTAAATTGAGGACTAATATTTTAGAACAAAGACTATGTAACTAGTAATTTCATTCCTTATAAAAGCTGAATATATATTAAAATTACTGAAAATGTGCATGTATATTCTTATTGATCAGTCTCTTCCTGCCTCACAGCTCTGGTTCTGAGAATGTTCTCAAAATTCCTCTGTAGGCAGTGTTGGTGCCCACATTCCATGTCAGGGCTGCTCTGCTTCCAGTCCAGTTTCCGGCTGATTACCTGGGAAGCAGCAGATGACAGCACACTTGCTTGAATTCCTTCTACACATGCAGGAGCTCCAGCTGGAGTCACTGGCTCCTTGCTACAGCCTGGCCCAGCCTCGGCTGTTGTGACCTTTTGGCTAGCAAATCAGTGGATGGAAGATCTGTCTTCCGTCTGCCCCTAGTAGACGGCAGTGTGCTCAACTCCAGGCACAGCCTGAGCAAGTGGGAATTATCAGCCAGGAAGCAGGATGTGAGATGAGGGTTCTGTGATGGTTTGAATATACTCCCCAAATTTCATGTGCTAGAAACTGAATCCTTACTATCAGCACTGTGGTGCAGTGAGTGAAGTCACTGCCTGCAGTGGTAGCATCTCATATGGGTGCTGGTTCAAGTCCAGCTGTTCTGCTTCAAGCTGGCACCCTGCTGAAGTGCCTGGGAAAGTAGGGGTGGAGGGCTAAAGTACTTAGGCCCCTGCACCTAACCTCCTGGCTTCTGGCTTTGACCTAGCTCAGCCCTGGCTGCTGGGGCCATTTGGGGAGTGAACCAGCAGATGGAAAATCTCTTCTGCTCTGTTTTCAATAAATAAATAAATATGTATTGTTTTAGAAAAAGAAACAGTCTTCACCTCTGGAGGTGAATTATGTCTCTGAAGTTATCATGGGAGTGAGTCACTTAGTAGAACGAATGAGTTTCTGATAGAATAACAAACTTGGCCCCTTGCCCCACCTCTTGTGCTCTTGCTCATCTATCCTCTGCCATCAGAGGATGAAACAAAAACACCTTTGCCAAATGTGGGCCCCTTGACCTCGGCGTGCCTACTCTTTTGAACTGCAAGAAACAAATCTTAGTGGTTGCTGTTTGGTATTCTATGGATTTTGGGTATTCTGCAATAGCAGCACAGGGGACAGAGGATAGAAAATTATCAAGAGAAAACCTGAAGGGCAAGTTAGGATGATTCCAACTACACTGACCTCACAGGATTCTTGCTGAAAACATGCCTGGGTGCTCAGACACCACCTGGGGAGTGGCAGAGGAGGTGGAACTTGAACCGGGGCAGAGCAGGCTCAGGTCCCGAGGGTGGGGGTTCTGGCCTAAAATGAGATGTTCGAAGGACTTTGTCATATCTGAGACTGAATAGCTGAAATGTTAACAGCACACATCATATATATCACACAAATCTCATACATCATAAAATGTCTTAATTCTCATGACAAATTACTAAAATTTCTTAAAGGATGTTAAGCTCTTAAGGTATTGTGCTTGATTTTGTTTACATAGGGGAAGAATGCTTTGCATACAATAACTCTCCGAAGTATGTGGCTTGAAGTTGAAAGGTAATAAATACTCTTGGAAATTTAATTCATTAATTCTTCACTGACTCATAGATCATACAGCAGCAGCATTTTCTTCAAGAAAATTCTTGATTTTCATTTCTTCAGTGACAGTAGTCATTCAGTAGCATGTTATTTAACTTCATTGAGTTTTTAATTTCTTTTTTTCTTCCTGTGGTTGATTTTGTACTGTGGCTTTTCATTTAAGGGGATGTATAATGTAACTGTGTAATGGAGACTGTCATATCCAGATGTGAGGATACAATGCAGTATGCATCTCTACTTCCAAAGATGGACTCCCAATGAAACTGTTCACTGTATCTTGACCATAGGATGCTGAACTCTCTGCCATTATCCATGCCCGCAGTGACAGACATGACTGTGTATAAAGAACTATACTGTAGTAATAATATAGGGGAACTCAGTGGGGACTTGGGGAGGGGGTAAGAGAAATCCCAGGAGCCTATGGAACTGTATCATAAAAAAAAAATAATAATAAAGAAGTAATAAAATAAATTACAGCTGTTTAAGGGAATAATTTGAAAATTATATTAAGGAAGTATGTACTTTCTTCAGAGAGCTCATATGCCTTTCCTATGGGGAAAACTTTAAAGGAAATTAATATTAGGCACTAATAAGTGATTTCAGTAGCAAAATGATTAAGTGAATCAAGTGCACATGAAGACTGAGTTGATTCCTTTTTAAAACCTCCTTAACATATTTTAGACATGATTATACTTAAAATGCCTGGAAGCCATCTTTTCTTTGTTGTCTTAAGTATGGATGTTTGAAAAACTACCAGATTCGCACATATTCCCAAATGGTAGTTTCTTGTCCCAAAAAGTATCAATTCAAAGCTTCTGGGTGGTGTTTCTGAAATTCCTTAATTAGTTTCTTTTTTTGCTTCAAAGAGATGTTAGGGTTACTGTTAATCTCAAGGGCCAATTGATGAAGATATTGAATTGTCCTTCCCTTTTGATTTTCAAACTCCTTGTGTGTCATGGGTTGGCAAAATGTAAAATCTAAAGAAAAAAAGCATATAAGAATTAGAAAAGCAAGCTAAAAAAATAACTACAATACTAACAGCTACTTATACACACTTGTGTTAAGTTGAACTATAATTTTTCCAACATGTAAATAATGTTACTTGTATTTTCTTTGCTCCAAAGTAATAACCTCACATACATCATACATCGTCTCCAAAGTAATTCCAACAAGGAGCAGAAGCAAGAAACTACCCACCCCCAGTTCAAGAGGAATATACAAAGAATTTAGTTAGCATGGCTAATAAATTAGAGGCATGATCAAAACAGAAACAAAGAATTGGGGGATGCTGCCCCAGGGCTGCCTGCTGCTCTCTGAACCACCCTGGCCTGCAGTTGACAGTGCTTCCCCGGCCCATCTGTGGGTGAGGATACCTTCGCTGACACCTCAGCATCCATATACACGAAAGCAATTCTTAGAGTCAATATCTGAATTTCTGAAGCCCATAAATGTCAGACGTTTTGTTTTGTTTTACTCTATATTCACTATAACAGGCTTCAATTAAATATACCTGTCGTGATGCCTTGGCATTAAACTGCCTCCAAAAGTTTAAATGCCCATATTTATTCAGAATCAACACCTTACAACAGCTTACAGTGAGTGCTTGCTGTGTCCAAAGTTTCTGGTAGCTTTTCTCTTTAAATCTTCTGTATTCTAAGCTATAGATGTGCAAGTATTATTATCAGAGATTCCTTATTGATGAAGAAACCAAAGCTTGGGACATGTGGCTAGCAAGAGGTCAAGCAAGGATCCATATCCAGGGCTGTCCTGTCTCAGGGCCTGGGGTCTCCATCACTAGCAAGAGCGTTCAACTCACAACTCTCCTCTAGGGTCTGCATCAGCAGGACGCTGCAGGGAGCAGCTGGAACTGGGGATCAAATCTATGCATCCAGCATCTTACCTGCCAGGCTCAGCACCTGCCCTGTTAACCTTTCTTTCCTAGCTGGCCACGACATACAACCTCTCTAAGCTTCACTTAGCTGATAATAATGGTTTAAGTGGGATCATAATTGACTTGCACAGTAGATTATTGTGAAGAACAAATAATAAATCTATGTTAGTGTTCGGCATAGGGTCTGGCATTCAATAGGGCTCAGTATTAGTGTCAGTTAAAACTAAATAACTCAAGTATGTTTATTATAATCAATGTTACCTATCAGCATAGCATTTAATATATTGATATATCAACTACTTAATAACTGCACTATGAAGTAAATGATATCATTCTTGCTTTGTGGATGAGGAAACTGAGGCAGCAAAAGCTGATTTACCAGGCATTTTGGCCTTAGCATTCAGAGTTACAGCGTTGATGCTACTTAGTCTCCAATGTGACAACTCCAGAGGATTTGCATTAAAGATACTTTATAGTCTTAAAAGAAATTCTAAATTATGAAATCAGATCTGCTGCCACCAGATAAGGACCCTGGAGCCTAACAACTGGGGATTCCAGTCCCTTCTTTATAAAATGTGATCCTTCTACAATAGAAGGTGGCAGAGCCAAGAGAATGGGAAACAAGAAGATAACAGAGAATAAAGCAGGAAGCAATAGGGGATTGGTTGGAAGGGGCGGTGAGGACTGACAGCAGCAATGAGAAACATGGTGTGTAGCTTCATTGTCCCAAGGGAAGCCACAATGGGCTTCTAAGAACAAGAGAAGAATTTGCCCTGGGAATATTAAAAAATAACCTAAATGCTACCATAGTTAATGATGTCCTATACGTATTACACATTCACTTCTGGTATCTTTTCACCTCTCTCAACCATAGCAGTCAGGGGTCGGGAGGAGCAACTCCGAATTTGTACCTGATATGGCATCAGGATCCTCTCCATGCCGAAGCTTCTTAAGTTTCCTACTGATGAGATCCAGTAAGGTAACTGGGGTCTGCATAAAGAGAAGTAGTTTCAAATATGTGATGTGATTCTTTTTTCTTTTTCTACCTAGGAATTCAACATGAGGAAGAAAAAAACCTCCCTATTTTTGACCTATAAGCTAGAAGAAAAGTGTAAATTAGGAAGTGGGGCTGTGGTGGCTTTTAAAGTCCTGTGAATCATAAATTTGTATGTATTCTTAAAACTCTACTTTTGCATAGCAGCATATTCCCAAAAGCCCACTGGAAAATGCATGAGGAAACTATATATGAATTTAAAAAAATTTTGCACCACCATATCTTGTTATTGTTTTTTTCCCAAATTTTTCTAGAGGTTATAAGGGACGTCCCATTCATCATTTCACTACCGAAATGCTCCCAAACAGCCAGTGTTGGGGAGTGGCTGATGCTGGGAGCCAGCAGTGTTGACTAAGTCTCTCATAGGAGAAGCGTGAACTCAGTTCCCTGGGCCATCACCACTGCCCCCTAGGCGCACTGGCAGGAAACTGGAGTCAGGAGCTGAGCCAGGAATTAAACCTGTGCACTCAGATGTGTAATACCAGTGTCTCCACTGCTAGGCCAAATGCATGCTCCCTAAACTCACCTTGAATTCCATTCTCTACAAACCTTAACACTATTGTATATATTAGTTTTGAGACTACTTTAACAATTAGTGAAGTGTTCTCCTATGGTTATAAAAATATTTGAAGTTCCATGCTAGTATTCATAAATAATAGTATATTATGGTTCATATGTAATTGGCAGTTCTAAGATATAAGGACAACTTCCAAAAATTTTGTGGAAAATATGCATTATGTTTTTATTTTTCCATGAACGTTTTGGAGCTCCCTCATAGACTAAAGCATGATTCACTTAAATAATGTCTAAGTGCTCCTATTTCAATTGCGACTATGCTAAAGGCAATTACAGATTACAAAATACAAGGGCAGAGTTCCTGGAAAAAGAAAAAACAGAATTAAAACAGTTTAATTTCAGTGCAAAAAACTCAAGATACATGATTAGATTCTTCACACTACATATTTTCCAAGAACTTCTGGAAGTTCACTCAAATATCTGCAGAAACAGTTCCCCATCTCAAATTATACAGAGGGCACTCCAGGTCTGTCCAGGGCTGAAGATCACACCCAGGTGGCTCCTTCATCCGGGCTCCCAGGCAACCATCTGTCCTGCCAGTTTTCAGCCATGAAGTTGTCCCCACTAACTCATTCTGTCATTCAATAAAAAGTTAATGTGTCAGGTAATGTTCTAGACAAGGAATACACACGCAGCTGAAGTTTCTGTATTCAAGGAAGCTATATTCTTAGAGGAGAGAAAATCAGTTTTTCAAAACATCAACAAATACATATTTTCAGGTACTGATTTGAAGATTCATTTTTTTTTATTTGAAAAGCAGAAAGAGAAGAGGAGCACTTCCACCTGCTGCCTCACCCTCCAATGCCCACAACAGTCAAGGCTGGGCTAGACCAAAGCCAGAAGCCTGCAACTTCCTCTGGGTCCCTCACAAGAGTGTAGGGGCCCAAGGTCTTGGTTCATCTTTGGCTGTCTCCCCAGGTGTGTTAGCAGGGAGCTGGCTCAGAAGTGGAACAGCTGAGACTCAAACATCAATCATATGGGATTCCAGCATCTCCGTTAAAAACCCAACCTTCTGTGCTATAAGGCCAGCAGAGATGTGAACAGCTGGGAAGGAGCGAGCCCAGGAAAAACTGGGGAGAAAAACATCTCTGACAGATAGTCGGCAGCAGAGGTGAAGTCCTGGACTGGGAAAAGGTTGGTAAGGCTGAGAGCCCCTTTCAGCAACGCCCCTGCTCGGCCTCTCTGAAGCACCTCATCGCCTCACCTCTGCAGCAGTCAGCAGGGCCCTCTCTTCTCCTCTCCCTTTGTGGCCCAATGCAAAATCTGAACCAGTATGTTTCTTTACAATACTACCAGCTGTAATATATATATGAAAACAGAAAAATAAAAAGAAAATTCTTCTAATTTCTCTGCCACATGTAGAAAAATGCAAACCATTTACCCAGAGGAGGACAGAGTGTCAAAGAAAACATGGAAAGAGGTTGAAGGGGTAAGGAAGAAAAAGGGAGAGTAAATGTTCTTCACAAATTCCTGGTGGGAATCTGGGACACATCTTTGTAGGTAAACTTTTATAAGAATATTTTTTTTCTGTTGCAGACAAACATTTATTTGCAAAGGAACCAGGTCAGCAGGGAAGGGAGGCGGAAGGGGAAAGCACCTCCCGAGAGAAAGCCAGGAGGTGGGGTGCCTCTCAAAGGAGGGAGGGAGAGACCCCAAAGGTTTGCGGAAGGGTCTGGCGATTTTAAGCATTCCCTGATCCCTCCTTGTTGGGGGAGAACCTACAGGTAAGATGTTCCCCACTGGTGGTCTCTCAACCAGTTAGGAAATGGGTGGGCAATGCTTGTGCTGGCCACCTGATGGTGTGGCCAAGACTTCACAGGCCTGGATGGTCTCAGACCCTCCTCTTGGGATTCTTTATGGGGGTTGCCTCTGCGCCAATGGGGATATTCGCCTTGTCTCTCAAGTTTTTCCCTGGGCTGCATAATAATTGTTTCCAGCCTCACGAACCTTTTCCAGCACCTTCTCTCTAAGGAGGTCAGTGTGTTGTGTAACAGTAACATTACATACTTCCAAGCTAGGTCATACACAGATTGGAGTCGTTCAAAAATTTGTATATATTGATCAGAATTGCCAGTATAACTGCCCAAATTGAGACCATCCAGGCCTGCTGAGGTCTTGGCCACACCTTCAGGTGGCCAGCACAAGCACTGCCCATAACTGGTTAAGAGACCATCCACCAGTCTCTTACCTGTAGGTTGCCACCCAACAAGGAGGGGCCAGGGAATGCTTAAAATCGCAAGACCCTTCCTCACACCTTTGATGGCTCTCCCTCCCTCCTTTGAGAGACACCCCACTTCCCGGCTTTTCGGAGGTGCTTTCCCCTTCTCTCTCCCTTCCCTGCTCACCTGGTCCCTTAACAAATAAACTTCTGTCTGCAACAGATTCCCGGTCTTTTGTTTCAATAGTAAGCTGAGGAAAGAACCCATTGGGCTTTTCTGGTAATACAAATCATTTTTTAATTCCTTTAGTTTTCCAAGAAAGAAAAGGTGATCCTGGAAGATGGAGAAATATCTGGACATAGGGAATTTCTACCCACCTTCCCCAACTTCTACAATAATGGTCCAATTCTGAGACAGTATGGTACTTGAGATTCCCTGTGGAAGGCCAAGTTTTACCATTAGCAAGGGAGTATTTGGGCCAGGCCTTCACGCAGAAAAAGAATAAGTCCTTTGTGGTCACGGTTCAGGAGCCAAATAAGTCCCAATTTTTAAGGATACAACCAAGAGGAGTCTGGGAGGCCATTTGCAAATTCTGAGATCCCATTTAAACAACAAAGTATACAATGAACAGGCTAGAGAGAGACTTGCCCCCTTCTCCCTTGTCTAGCCTATGCCCGAAGTGTATGTCCGAGTTGGTCTGACCCCGTGTGAGGTCATTACAGGAGTGGCCCCGCTGTCTACCGGGACAGGATCCAGGATCCATGAGCATGGGGGCTACCACGATTACCCCTGCCTCACCCCAGCTGCCCCTGCCCCTTGTCTCATCCCCTGTGGAGGCTCTGGAACCCTTGGTAACCCTTTCTTCGCTGTGATCTTTTTCCCTGAAAAATCAAAGTGGCCTCTGGAGCTAAGGAAGATGATTGCTACTGCTTGGATTGTCCTCTCGGCCTGATCAAAATAAAAGCCGAAAAATTTGGGTGTGATCTTAACCTAGCTCAAAAGGAGCCAGGCAACTATGGGATCAAATTGTGGGAGTGTGCTCTGTAACAGGCTTGCTCAAAACAGAGAAGGCAAATTTCTTAATCATTCCCCTAGGTGATTAGGGAATTGCCCCCCTCCCAAATGAAGGCAGATAAGAATCACAATGGGGAAGTAAACAGAGCCAAGGAGGTGGTTAGGGATCAGGGCTCTGAAGGCCTAAACAGCCACCATTCCTAACACCACTGTCCTAATAATACAGTCCCTCTGGAGGTTAACTGTAGCTAGGCTGTGGCCTGGGGGCTCAGTGTTCCTGCAGAGCCGCAGGGTGCCAAGGGTCACTTCCACAGGTGCAGTCCCACCTGACGGAAGGCGTATGGACCTTGTGAAGTCTTCTCCCAGTTGAGTCAGGCCAAGTGGCTCCAGTCTAAGTCTCTTTTCATGCCCCATGTTGGACGTTGGACACCAGGGCAAATATGTTACCAGAAAAGCCCTGTGGGTTCTTACGTCAGCTTATTGTAGAAATAAAAAGCCTGCTGCAGACAGAAAAGTTTATTTGCAAAGGGACCAGGTGAGCAGAGAAGGGAGGTGTAAGGGGAAAGCACCTCCTGAGAGAAAGCCAGGAGGTGGGGTGCCTCTCAAAGGAGGGAGGGACGCCTATAAGATTTTGTTAAAAAGCAGCTGAATTGACCAGTTAAGTAATCTGAGCCATAGCCTCCGTTTATTATTTTCATGAAAAACTAGGTTGGAGAGTATGTAATTATGAAGTTACTAGTGATCTTTGAAAATATGCTCCACTTAAAAATTATAAATGGGGGAATCGCCTGTACTCTACACAGTGTTGAACTGAGGAGGAGCTGGCATGGTGGCACAGTGAGTTAAGCCACAGCTTGCAATGCTAGCATGTCATACTGGATGACTGATTTGAGCACTGGCTACGTCAGTCCAGCTCCCTGCTAATGTGCCTTAGGAAGGTAGCAGAGGATTGCTTGTTAGTCGAGCCCCTGCCACCCCTGTGGGGAGACCAGGATAGAGTTTCTGACTTCTGACAAGCTTGGTCCAGACCTGGCTGGCATAGGATTTTGGGCAATGGAACAGTGGGTAGAAGAAGTCTAACATTTTGCCTTTCAAACAAATCAGTATTTTAAAACATTGAATAACTGAGGAGATAACTTCAGCTACAGCTGACAGAACTACAATCAAATTTAAAGCAATGTTTCTCTATGACACAAGATAAAAACGTGGAATAATTCTTTTATAAAGGCTTTAGAGAAAGAACGGCACCAAAAGTTCTGATTCTAAACACAGCAGACATTAAGATGGTTTCTCTAAAGTGCTTCCAAATATATGAAGAGTCTAGCTGCAGTTTTCCTAAATCCAGTGCTGCCCCCCACTTCTCCTGCCTCCATATCTCTGGAAGGTTGTTCTTTCTGCATTCTACACTTGCCACATGATCATTTATTCCCAACACAAAGCCCGAGCTATCTTTATAAATGTCATTCAGTCTCTTCCACAGCAATGCTCAGAACCTGCCAACCATCCCTCAGTTTTAATTCAAGGAGAAGCAACCCTCCAATGGCCCAGAAAGGTCTCCCTGGGATTTGCATACCCCATGGCGGTGAGAACGTCACACACCTCTGCCCTTCTGTTCCCTGCTCCCTTTCTGTTCGTCATCCTCCAGTCACGACTCACCTGCAGAGCCTTGGTCCGGAGAACTGCCGCTTCCCACCTAACCCGTTGTCCCAGCCCCGCAGTGACTTCAACCTGGACCATTCTCTCTACCACCTGCAGCTCCTGCCTACCAGACTCCAGCACCCATTGAGTCTCTCTGACCTTCCCCCAACCCTTAAGGCATTCATCACTTCCTATCAAACTACAGGACTTGATAATTGATTGTCCTTATTGCCTGTCTTCCCCGGACAGAAGCTCCTCTAGGCCTTCTGTCTTTGTGTTTCATTCACAGATAGATTCCAATCAGCCACGACAGTAGCTGGCATGCAGTGCAGCATAAGAAACAAGCTGAATACTTTAATGCATATGCTTGCAAATACGGAAAGGTTTTGAAGTCAGCTTCCTTCTCTTTAGTGGATGTGGAGAAACGACATTCCTTTAAACTTTGATCATTACAGTTACTCAGTAAATTATTAAGTGGATGATTTGCCTTTTTGCTTGACATAAATAGCTCTGTAATAAATGTGTCCAGGCAAAATGCCAGTGGTACCTTGAAGAGCTCAGCATGAAAGTCCAGTAGAAAGCAGGTCAGTTGTTCTGCCCGGACTTTTAATAATGATCTGGTTTGCAGAACTGCTTTGGCAAGAGTTTTCATGACCACTGTTTTGTTATCACACTGAAAAAAGGAAGATTAACATAAGCTTGAATTATTTACAACACAAAAAAGTTTAAAAAAATTGTAAAGCTATAAGTGTTTTCACCTGTTTTTGCAACCTGTAGCCAGTGGGCTCTGATGCAACAGCCATAAAGGTAAGTAACCGACGTAACTCCTCCCTAACAGTGGGTGGCAGCAGTCTCAGGTAGAGCTGAAATGCTTCAAGTGCTTCTGCTCTCTTTTCGTTTTCTGCATGGCAATAACAAAGAAGGTGAAGAGACGATGGAGGGTAGGGTATCTAGTAGTTGGTTAAAATACTAGGACGTTGTATTTGGTTTGCAAGTTTTTTTTATTGCAATTCTTACTTGAAAATATTTCAAATACAAAGGGAATTATTGAATTCTATATAATATGAGGTGTGATTACAGCCACAATACCAAATAGTATGATGGTTTTATTTTTGGTTTAAAGATTTATTTTATCTGAAAGAGTTACAGAGAGAAAGGGAGACAGAGAGATCTTCCATCCATGGGTTTACTCTTCAAGTGGCATGACAGCCAGAACTGAAACTAGCGTCCATAAATGAAATTGGTATGGCAGGCAACAGCTTTACCCACTATGCCACAATGCTGGCCATGGTATCATGCTTTTAAGATGAGATCATCTGGCTACTTATGTGCTAAAAAGATGACATCATATTATTCAATTTTTGTTGTGCTGAAAGGTCACCAAATTAATAAAAGTTTAGCTTAGTGGCTAAATCTTTGCCTTGCACATGCTGGGATCCCATATGGGCGCCGGTTCATGTCCCAGTGGCCCCACTTTTCCTCTGGCTCCTTCCTTGTGGCCTTGGGACCCTTAACTGGTGTGGGAGACCTGGTAGAGACTCCTGGCTTCAGATTGGCTTGTCCATGGCAATGTAGCCACTTGGGGAGTAAATCAATGAATGGACAGATCTTGTTCTCTGTCTCTCCTCTTCCCTGTAAATCTGCCTTTCTAATAACAAGAAATAAATCTTAAAAATTATATATATATATATATATATATATATATAAAAAATAAGCTGGTGATTCCAGAGATCTCATGCCTCTAATCCTTGTGCTATACCAATATATGTTTCTCAGAAGATTCTGTGATATATTGTACCTTAGATTTCGGCCTTATACTATATAAAAAGTGTTGAAAATTTTTATGAACATGCATATTATGAAAAAACATATATGGATTTTAAAAATCTTATGTACCAAAATAAACTTCTTAAGAAACATTCTTTTTATAGGAAAGTCAGATTAACAGAGACAAGGAGAGACAGAGAAAGTTCACTAGTTCTTTCTTACCTAAAAGTTCAATAATTCCTAAATGAATATCAAAATAGTCGTCAGTTAATAGGCAACATCTCTCTTGACTGTAATATTTTACTATGACATCAAAGAGTAATTTCTTCTGAATATCCAATCTTGCCTCTTCATTTTCGTTTTGCATCAGCTGCTGACTAACTTTAACTATTAACTGGTCAGGGAAATACTCCAAGCATTCAACCGCTGCATTAAGCCAGTTATCAATCCTGGATGGGAAATGCAAAACAAATTAAATCATAGTTAATATTTTTATTTTAAAAAAAGCACTGTGTAATAAAATTGAAGGTTATCTTTAACCAAATCTAAAGAAAAAACTACTTTTTGAAGAGAACAAAGTCAGTGTGTTTTGCTGGAAGATGGAAAGAATGAGTAACGGGGTGACTCCCTTGCCCAACACCACTACACTCTTACGTACTCCACTTGCACGGATTTAAAATACTTTGGGTGACCTTGTTATTTATTTATAACTGTTGGTCTTTATAGGAGTCTATCTAAATCATTCCATTCCCTTAATAACCATTAACTCCCCTCTCTCCCTCTCCCAGTCATAATGAGATGATGTGGTTTTATTATTTTTTGAAAATAAGATATTAAATACTTTCACAGTCCAGAGGCTCTGCTTACCCCAAGGACACTGCTTCTTTTTCTGACATCTCTCCCTCCCTCCCTCCTTCCTCCGCTCCTCACATCTCCTCTTCTTCCTTCCTCCATCTCTTCCCTCCTTCCATTTTCCCCCGATGCATGAACCTTACATTTGACCTAAGGTGTGATTCTTATCTTCTAGATCCTAGTACTGTAAGGAAGAGACAAAAGGCAGGTTGTTAATGTGGACACAAAGGTCTCACCCATTTTCCCCTGATCCTGGATCCTTCCTACCCTAATCAACTA
This sequence comes from Ochotona princeps, assembly GCF_030435755.1. Classification (NCBI taxonomy): domain Eukaryota; kingdom Metazoa; phylum Chordata; class Mammalia; order Lagomorpha; family Ochotonidae; genus Ochotona; species Ochotona princeps. The sequence goes on along the minus strand of NC_080846.1, from coordinate 15,674,871 downwards.
GGTAAACGTCAAAAATACAATTTTTTAAGTTCTATTTTAATTATTGAAATATTTCATTAGAACTAATTGCCAAATAATTAGTCATTGGTTGTAGATAAGAAGCTTTACCATGTCTGTGGAAGGAATCCTGTGGGTGCGTGGCAGTTATTCAGGGGACCTCTGCCAGTTGCTATGGAGAACAGCTGTAGGGAGGGTTGGGGTCAAGCAGGGCAGAGAGAGGAAATTCTCCTTTCAGTCTAAATTAGCCACTAATACAAAGCAAGGGGGCGGGAAAGCAAGGGAAGTCGGGAAAAGGGAGAAAAAGCCAAAATTATGTTTTACTTTATATGCGAATGATGGTGTATTAGGGAAAAAAATCCTTGTATGAAATGACAGGAAAATCTTGGACATGAAACCTGGTTTTACAGAAGAAAGAAATATAAAGCGTATTTTGTGTCTTTAAAAAAAAAAAAAAAGGCAGGTTGTTTTTCTCTTGCAACTCCTAATGGCAGGCTGGTTGCTATTCGTTTTCTGCAGCAGCATCTGAAAAAAAACCTCTGTTCCTTTTCTGAGGGTCTTGAAGCAAGTGCAGGGAAGACTTGGCCCTTTGTGGGGAGTTCTTGGCCTACTGTGGAAAAGGGGAACTTGCCTTGTGTAAACAGAACCACATGTGACAAGCCATGTGGGCCCACAAGACTATGATCACTCAAGTCTTTCGGGATCTGGAGTCTCCGGGTCCTCAGCCTGGGAGTCTGCTGTTCTTTCCTATTTTGGGCCCACAGGGGGAGAAAGCGTACACTAGTTCTCTCTGCTGGCACCTAACAGAACTCAACATCTTACAAGAAGCTGCTTTATTTAAGAGTGACAAATATCTTGGCATTTGAAATCAAAGAGAAGGAAACCCTTTCTATGGAACTTATCGATAAGAATTTTCTGAGGGCCCGTTACAGTAGCCTAGTGGCTAAAGTCCTCACCTTGCATGTGCCAGCAACCCATACAGGTGCTAGTCTGTATTCCAGCTGCTCCACTTCCCATCTAGCTTCCTGATTGTGGCCTGGGAAAACAGTAGAAGGTGGCCCAAAGCCTCGGGACCCTGTACCTGCATGGGAGACTTGGAAGAAGCTCCTGGCTCCTGGTTTTGGAACAGCTCAGCCCATCCGTTACAGTACCTTGGGGAGTGAATCAGCAGATGGAAGATATTTCTCTCTGCATCTCTTTCTCCTGAGGAACCTCAGTGTTTTCTGCTTTTGTGGTTTCTGCCTTGGCTTGCTTGGCTGGGGGGGCTGTCTGTGTGAACTCCAGCACTGACAGCCTATGTGACTCTTGGCAGGTCAGGCAGGCAGAGCATTCCTTAGGAAGGAGCCCCTGGTGTGCTTTTTAGATAAGACTTGCTCACTACCCCACAGTCCACCAGTTTGTACTATTTGAAAGTTGCTTGCTTCAAACCTACCAATGGAAGCTTGCCAATTTGTTCTTTTTAAAAGTTAACAGTTAAACTGACCAATCACGACTGTGAAATTGTGTGGAATTGGCCTAAAGTGTATAAAAACCCTGTGCTGTCCAGCCTCGGGGCTGCTGCTCTGCCCCGGTCCCGTGGAGAGAGGCGGCTAGGAGCCTAGGCTGGTCTTCACAGACCGCCCTACGCGTTTGCATGAACTTCAGATTCCTGAAGATTTCTGGGGAGCTCAAAATCTGGGTGCTACGCTCTCTCTGTAAATCTGCCTTTCCAATAAAAATAAATAAATCTTAAAAAAAATTATTCCCTGAATCTCTCATCCAGAAATGAAGCTTATTTTATGACAGGGCTTATTTCCTTGGAGTAAAGTTTTTTTTTTTTCTCTCATGTATCTCTCCCCACCAGACTATAGATTCATTTATAGCATGAATAGATAAATCCGTACAAATTGTGATTATTATATTATTTTAGGGTCATAAAATGGAAATGATGCAAATCCGCCTGCTGCAGGAAAGACAACTGCCACGTAAATGAATCCACATGAATGAAACCAATTTCCAATGATCTTGTAGATCACAACCAATGAGTCTGCGAGATCAAATTAAAATTCACAGTGATTCAGTTGTAAAAGAGATGGTATCAGCTTACAATATGTACATATTCTCATGTCTTAAAGTAAAACATCAAGAGCAAATATATGAAAACGTTCTTCAATTGTAAATTGTTTAACAGCTAGAGGGTCACTTACTCTGTTAGACACAGGCTTGGAATCAGCTCTCTGTCCAGGCAAGTGTTCGAGATAACAAGGTCTTCCTCTTTACTTAACCCGAGACTGTGTGTCTTAGCTGGAGGTTTTAAAACATTTTCCAAGAACGGAAGATGAATCAGCTGCAGAATACATAAGAGTGTCTGTTGTCTCCAGATATCTTCCACAGCTTAGAAAGACGAAGTTAAACACTGATCATACACATACATATTCAGCAATGCTAGAAAATTCTTTCACTTCTAAATACAAAATCAAATCTACTTTAATAGCACTAGAATGGATTAATTGAATGATAGGATCATTTACATTTGCTATGTTGCAATTTTTCTCTCCAAGATTCACCATTAAATATACATCAGAGTTAAGAGTAATGCTGATTTGATTTTCTGGTTATCTTGATTTAAAAATGCTGTCAGCTAGATTTTAAAGTCAATCTTAAGTTAGTTCCAAATACAAAAAGCTACTAATCACACAAGTTATTTTACACAGCTGACAGACTATGAAAGTATTAAGACAACTCTTTCCATTCAAAGCAACACAGAGAACTAATATTATTTTTAAAATCAAATACAGCATTAGGTAAATTCTTAACTTGCGCCTCTGAGCATTTCTGTCGTTAGTTAAGTTCTGTGTCACTCTAACCATCAGATTAAGGTCCATGTTTTCTCTTTTAATTAAAACAATTAACAGAAGCAAAAGTTTAGTAAATCTTGCAGCGGTCTTAATTCAGTACCCTAAGTTTGGCCCACTGTCAGAATTTGCTTGGTTTTAAGATAACTTCGATGGTTTTTGTTTGTCTAATTTTTACTCATTATTTGAAAGGGAGAGAGGCAGAGACATCTTTCATGTACTAATTCATTCTCCAGATGCCTGCAGCAGCCCTGGCTGGGCCATGCTGAAGCTAGGAACCCCGAACTCAGTGCATGCTTCCCCATCATTAGAATATGCATTACCTGGAAGTGGAGGAGCCAGGATTTGAAACAGACACTTTGATATGAGATATAATGATGCAACTGGTATTCTAACAATGGAACCAAATTCTTAACCCAGCTATAAATTACTCTGAAGAACCAACTTGTATAAAAAGGGGGGCAATTTCATGTAAAATTCTGGGTTTCAACTTACTATTCAAAAAAAATCATACATTTTCTTCTGCCTGGCCCAGCCCCAGCAGTCATTTAGGGAGTAACCTAACAAGCGGTATATACATACATACATACGTATATACATGTGTATATATATACATATGTGTGTGTGTGTGTGTGTCACTGCCCCCTCTGTAACTCCACCTTTTAAATCAATCGATCAATCAATCTTATTTAAAAAGAGAATGACTTTAGCTTTGTTAACATCACCATAAGAAGTTAAATGAGAATAGGAGAAATAGCTTAAATTCTTTGGAAAATTATTAGGAAAAATTATCTCCCATGTGTCCTTTCTTAGGAAACTGTCAGAAAATGCGTACCATAGAAATGAAGTATAAACAAGAAACATGAAAATACTGAAGAGAGGGCCCAGCAGCGTGGCCTAGCGGCTAAAGTCCTCGCCTTGAAAGCCCCGGGATCCCATATGGGCGCCGGTTCTAATTCCGGCGGCCCCACTTCCCATCCAGCTCCCTGCTTGTGGCCTGGGAAAGCAGTCGAGGACAGCCCAATGCATTGGGACCCTGTACCCGCGTGGGAGACCCGGAAGAGGTTCTGGGTTCCCAGCTTCGGATCAGCGCGCATCGGCCCGTTGCGGCTCACTTGGGGAATGAATCATCGGACGGAAGATCTTCCTCTCTGTCTCTCCTCCTCTGTGTATATCTGGCTTAATAAAGTGAATAAATCTTTAAAAAAAAATTAAAAAAAAAAAAAAAGAAAATACTGAAGAGAGGAAATAGGAGATCTGATAAAAGACAGGCAAAAGGTAATTCCCACATTGATGGGAAGAGAGGTTGCGGTGTGACAAGATTGCAGCAAGCACAGAAAGCAACCAGAGATCTCAGAGAAAGGATTTCCACAGAAGGTGATGTTGATAAGCCACCTGATGCATCTGAATATCCCAAGAGGTGATTTAGATAAATGGCAGAGAGTTTGAAATTGCAAATGTGTTCAAACGTAAAAAAGCTAAGCCAAGCAACAAGTAGAAATATACTTTCTCTAGGAAAACAAAACATTGTAAGGGCAAGGGAATTGCAGTTCACTATTTAGCTCAGCTCTGAACAACATTTTAAAAAAATATTTACATTACTTCTTTTAAAAAAAGGATTTATTTGTTTTTATTGGAAATGCAAATTTAGGAAGAGAGACAAAGATCCACTGGTTCACTCCCCAAGTGGCCACAATGGCTGGAGCTGAGCAGATCCAAAGCCAGGAGCCAGGAGCTTCTTCCAGGTCTCCCATGTGGGCTCAGGGTCCCAAGGCTTTGAGTCGTCCTCTACTGCTTTTCCAGGCCATAATCAGCGAGGTGGAGCAGCCAGGACAAGAACTGGCACCCATACGGGATCCTGGGGCTTCGGGGTGAATGGTCAGCTAACTGAGCCATAGGTTCAGGCCTCATCATTACCTTCCTTTTAACCAGATTAATAATCATGGCCAGATATCCACATAATAGTCAGCACATGCCTTCCTTAGTTCATGTGGCATTTATGATATGGTCACATAGTACTTCAAAACATCAATTCTCGTAATTGCCCTAATAACTTCATACTGGAGTACGTCAGCATACAGCCTGCATGCGCATGTTACCTTTGAATAGACGCTTTGGCCAAAATCATGTAAACGTAGCTTATCCCCCTCATTAGGGTAATCTATTTCTATTTGAAGGATGAAATTTTCGTAAGATAGAAATAAGGAAGGAAAGAGGCCCAAACCCCTCTGTGGAAAGTAGATGTGCCAGAAGTTGCAAAATCATAAAGTAGCAATGCAAACATCCCACTTAGAGACATGCGTTGTAATGGCTGTCTGGGGAAATGAGGGAGAGATCAGTGGGGAGCAGATATTAAAAAATAACAACTTGTAGAGTCATTTGAATGCTTTATAATATATGCGTGCACAGTAAAGGTAAAAATAAAAATGTTTAAAGGAACAGGTTTCGCTTCATAATTAAGTTCTCTATATCCCAGGCTCAGCCCAATGACTCAACTGGTTAATCCTCCTCTTTTAAGTGCCAGGATCCCATATGGGTGCTGGTTCATGTCCAGGCTGCTTCATTTCCCATGCAGCTCCCTGATTAAGGTCTGGGAAAGCAACAGAGGATGACCCTAAGCCAATACAGACTGTAGCACCTCCAATTAGTTGGGTCATGGTCAGGATAAATGATACACTAGTATTAGATCCACGCTGCTACACCCGCCTTGTCTGATGTAACTGCTCCGTAGAGGGAAGCTCTTCTAGAGAAGCTGAGAGTCAGTAACACACACATCACTTTCATTACATCTATAGTCAGTTCCTGGAAACAGTACCAGTGTCTGTGGTTGCCAGGGTAAGGAAGGAATGAGGGAAGCTCCAAGGATTTTCAAGGCAGTGAAACTCTTCTCTAAGACTGAGTAATGGATACATTTCAATGTTTCATCATGCATTGTTCCAAACAATACACATTGTTCCAAATGCACAACACCCAGATGGTGTCCTAAGGCTGACTACTGGCTCTGGCTAGTGATGATGTGTCAAAGCAGGTTTGGTAATAATACCAGAAAGTACTTCAAGATTGTAGAAAAACACAGACTTAAAAGATAAGCTGACTTGGGCCTGGCGCGATAGCGTAGTGGTTAAAAGTCCTTGCCTTGCAAGTGCCGGAATCTCATATGGGCGCTGGTTCTAATCCCAGCGGCCCTGCTTCCCATCCAGCTCCCTGCTTGGGGCCTGGGAAAGCAGTTGAGGATGGCCCAAAGCCTTGGGACCCTGCACCCGCATGGGAGACACGGAAAAGCTCCGGTCTCCTGGCTTTGGACTGGCTCAGCTCCAGCCGTTGCGGCCACTTGGGGAGTGAACCATCGGACGGAAGATCTTTCTCTCTGTCTCTCCTCTCTGTCTATCTGCCTTTCCAATAAAAATTTTTTTAAAAAAAAAAAAAAAAGATAAGCTGACTTTAGTGCAGAAAATATGAAGTCCATCCCTAGCGTTTTCATACATATTTTTCATGAACAGAATTCTGGAAGACCCTTCATATGCATGGTTTTATATATATATGAATATATTAACATATTAATATATATTTGCCCAAAAGCACACAGACATATCAGTTCCCATAAATGTTCTGAAGGATCCCTGTGGATACCACTCTGGTGTAGGATTTTGATAACTGGAGAGGGTTTGAACAAGTGGGTGGGGATCTACTGAGAACTTGGTGCTTCCCACTTCATTGCTGTGAACCCAGTATTTGCTTTAAAAACATCTACTTAAAAAAAAAAGTCAGTTCTTCATTACAAAGTTCTCAAAACAATAATGCAAACTGAAATTACCTTCTTTGGAAAGCTGGAGAACAGGCTCATTAATTAGGATACGAGGTAAGTATAGATCCCCACTCACTGTATGAATAAGTTCCTCAATTCTTTCCTCACAGAGCTCACGTGCTAGAGGATTTGAAATCATTTCATCTTCTGGTCTGCTAAAAAATAATATGTAAACGTTTTCATTAAGAACAAGTCTAAAATTTCAAGTATGCAATTTAATTTGTTTATTAAAATTTATTTATACATTGCTTATTTCCAAAAAGGATTTTTGACACCTTACAATAAAAGATAATAAGAAATCAAACAGAATAAAACATAAAGAAGACAAACGAGGATTCTAAATAAATACAAATTCTAAAGTTCACATTACTGTGATCGAATAGAAAAGTTTTCTTGCATTTCCACAGACTCCTGATTTTTTTTTTTAAGATGTAATTCATTTATTTAAAATGCAAAGTTACAAAGAGAAGAAGAGAAATTGAGAAAGAGGTCTTCCATCTGCTGGTTCAACAGCCAGAGCTGGGCCGGGCCCAGACCAGGAGTCAGGGATTCCTGCCCTGTCTGCCACGTAGGTGCAGGAGATTTAGGGTCTTATGCCATTTCCTGCTGTTTTCTCAGACATACTAGCTGGGAGCTGGATTGGAAGTAGAGCAGCTGGGACTTGGAACCAGCAGGTCAAAGATTAAGCAGCTATGCCACAACATTGACCTGAATTTCTGGCTTTAATTACATTAGCTAAGTCATTTTTCAAAATTAGAAAGCATATCAATTTTTCAGAGGACATATAAATTCTGAAAAATTTATATGATGATGTCCTCCATAACAGACTTAGAGTAAATATAAAAGTTGATTATTTTTTAAAAAATTGCTTTCTGAAAAAACCTGACAGAACAATATTCACATCTGGGTCAACGAATATAGTCTTTGCACAGTCTAAACTCAACATTTTGTAGCACCTCGGTTAATACAAACCTGGAAAGATTCTTTGCTTTCATGTCATCCATCAGCCCATGCGCAGCATAAGATGATTTATTGCCTAGAAACCTGTAGAGACTGCTGTTGGAATCGTCAAATTGCAGTTCCCTTTCGTTTTTGAACAGCTTCAATCCTACCGGTTCAAACACTTTATGAGTCATTAGAAGTTGGCAAAGATGAACTCCTTTAAGACGAGAGATGTCACTGCTACTTAGGCACACGTTCTGCATAAGGTGACTTAATACTACATCAACAGCATCAGAACCGGTGAAGCAGTCTTTGTATGTTCGTAAACGATGCCTCCTCCTTTTTATTTCCACCTGGGTCTGAAGAGAGTGAATAATACCATCCCATAGCTGAGTAGCTTGAAAAGGACCAGAACAACCTGGAAAAAATATAAATGAATATTCCTAATTATACTGCTAATAAATATTAGCATCGTATGCGATGCTAGTACCTGAAGGTGGAGGATTAGCCAATTGAGCCATCGTGCCAACCCCTGAATATTTTCGTTTTTAAAAATTAGTTACAGTAAAGATTTTTTATTGATATAATTCGCATACCATAAATCTCACCATTAAATTCTGTATTCTCAGTGCCTTCACTGAGAATTCTAGAACATTTCACTCAAAAAAAAAAAAAAAAACACCCACTAAAGATAGTAGTCGCTTTCCTTCCCCATCCCAGTAAGGTTTTAATATGTACCAATTATAAGGGAAAAGTGGAATACCTAGAATGCTGTTTCTATATATTTTGGGGCTTGGAAGCCAAGAATTTAATGTCTCCTCCCTGGGCAATACCTGTATATGCGATTTTACATGATTGTTTGGTATTTATGACAAAGTGACAAAAAAATATTTTAAAAATCCTTTTGTAATAGAAGCTGCGCTTTCCCGGACTTTACCAGGGCACTCTAACAGGAGTCCGCGCCCGCAGCCAGGGACCCGGCAGAGCAGGAGGCGCGGGAAGCGGACGTGGTTCTGCCACCCGGAGGGGCAGAGTCCAGACCGACCGCCGCGTCCCTCCCAGAATCCTAGCCTAGCATACAGGCAGGGCTACCTGTCCTCCTTTTCCGGCAGAAGCCACCTGCAGGGACCCCGGAACGCCGACCACTCCGGCCTGGGCCCGCCAGCTCGTTCTGGCTGCCCAGGTGACGGAACCGAGGAGTCAAAAGAAGCGCCATCAGCTTCCGCGCAGGTTCCTCCCCGAGCTCCTTGTCCCGCCTCCACCTGACTGAGGGGGCGGGGAGAGAGCCCGGCACCGCCCCTTCCGAGGCCACCGGAAGTGACGTCATGCCAGGTCTGCAGGTCTGTGTGCCTTCTTCCCCCTCCCTTACTCTTGCTCCCCAGTCCCTCTCCTCCCCTCCCCCCTTCCTCCTCCTGCTCCAGCCTCGGCGGCCGCGGGGGTGACCGATGCTATGGAGTAAACCGGTGACCGCGGCCAGGCGCGGAGGTCGAGCAGGGACAGGCAGGTGGCTTTTCTGGGGGCGGGGGTGGGGGTGAGCGATCCCCAGCACCGCCCCTCCCAGGAGGAGAGGAGAAAGGTGAGTGACCACTGGCTTGGGGCAGCCTGGCTCCAGGGGCCGCGCTCTCCCTGGCTCTCCAGGCTGGCGAGGAGGGTGCCAGGGAAGGACCCGCGCCTGGGGTGGGCCTTGTGGGGGTCCCCGGGGCCGCCCCCTGTTGCCTGGCGACGACGTGGCGGCGGAGGGCCGGCCGGGCCGCGCGAAGCCTGGCAGGGTTGGGTGGGGGGCGACGGCCAGCCCTGGAGAGTGGATCCTACAGGACCGAGGTCCCCTGGAAGAGGGCTGCAGGCGAAGGGAGACCCGAGACCGGCCTCGTCTGTAGGAGGGAGAGGCCCCCACGAGGGCTCCGGAGCTCGGGTTTCCTGAGCGATCTTGGTCAGCCTTTTGGGAAACAGACGCTACCTTGGGACTGGGGGAGACGCCTCCCCCCAGTCTGAGATCTAACCCTGGTCACTTGGGTCTCCAAGCCCAGCCTCTAGCTCTGACAGTGTTCACAGTTCTAGAAGGGAAGGTTATTGTGTGTGCGAGGTGGGTGGGGCAGGTGTTTTGTTAAGACCCTAAAGCACCTTGGTGGCTCCTGCCCTCTTGTTGTCTGGAAATGAGGGAGACAGAAAGGGTGGAGGAAGCTTTGGAGCTATAGAGCTCCGGGAAACTTCTTGGGATCCAACACCTAGGAACATTGTTTGAGGAGACCCCATCTCTGTCAGTCTCTGTCAGCGCGAGGCCAGTAGTGAAAGTTGCCAGTTAGGATTTTGTAGATCTAATTCAGACATAATTTTGCTCGGTGATGCTTTAAAAAATATTGGATTCCATACATTAAGAGGTTTTCTAAGTGGCATGTCTGCATTCTGGAGATCAGTAGTTCAATGAAAATGTTCCAGGCTGGTGTGCGGTTGTAAAACCAGGGGCCTTTCTGGTGATGACTTTAAAGACAAGGCCTTGCAGACATTATTTGATTTTCTCTCTCTCTTTTTTTTTTTTGGATTGGCTTCCTGTCATTCTTTTGTGTAAATATTCTTCAAAAAGTTCATGACTTATGTAAAAACTAATTCTTGAATCAACATCAAAGTCTCGTACTGTAGCGTTTGCTTTTGGGGGGTTTTCTGAAGGAAAGAAACCTAATGGAAGATAAGGAGATTAGGGCTTTTATCCTATTGAGACCTTTTTTCAAACAAATAAAGAAACCTATTGCTTTGTCTCTTGGATCCATACACAGGCAAGTAAATATGAGCACATTGTATTTTCATACAATAGGATATTTTTGGACAAATTAACCCTATAATTGTGAATTACTACTCATTCTAATGTACTTGAAATCCTTTGTCCTCTCACCACTCAGGGAAAAAATAAAAACCAAAAAAACTGGTCCTTTGTGTTTTTTCACTTGCAGTAGCATCACCATCCATTTCTTTCTGTAGGCGTTGAGGTTTGGCAGTTCCTCTTTCTGTTCATCCTACTCAGTGTCTCATGAACTCCTGTGGATTGTGCCTCTTAGGTCTGCCTACTCCTCTTCCTCAATAGCACTAGTCCTGCCTCTTCTGTGGCCTCTGGACTTAACACAATGTGCTTTAGGACATCCTGTCAGTAGCTTTTTAAGAAAAGCTGCACTCTTGAAGGGGCCTTCCTGCAGGGTCAGGCTCCTGTCCCAAGGGCTACCTTACACTCCTTTTCTCCTCTCACCCCTACCTGTCCTCCTTTTGGTTCTCAGTTCAGGAGCACCGCTTCTTCAGGGTACGGAATCTCCTGAGATCTCCAAGCGCCTAGAAGTACTCTTGCTTTCCTTTTTAGCCAATTAATGTCAACTCAGCGTTCAGACATTTCAAAGAAGACATTACTGATAGGGACAGTCATGATTCTCATGACGCCATGGCAGAGTTGCCATGTTTCTTGCTCCTTAATAACTTCATAAGGTGTTCCTCCTCTCCTATTGAATGAATTCATGGGACGCTTGCTGAATGTGCCAGGAATGGCACTCAGCGTTTTTCATGCATCATCATCCTCACAACACTCACTTAGGGTATGAGTGGTATCTTTCCATTTTTATATATTAGGAAATCATGTTAGGGAGCTTTGCTGTTGGTAACAGCCGTTGTAAGCATCAGTACTGACCTTTGAAATTGGGTTTCCTTGCCGCTGAACACTATGTACTTAACTCTGTGATTCTCACACTTAATTCTCACGCTTTGTTGTGCATCAAGAATCACCTGTAGGTGCTTGCTCAAGGTGCAAGTACTCTAACCTTTATAAATTCTGGTTCCAAATGTTTGAGGTGGTACATAGCAATCTGTACAGTTTAACAAAGTATCCAGGTTATTTAGATGTTCCCGAGAATTTAAAACCCTTGTGTTAGTACTTTGTTGCTTTATGAGTTTGTTTTCACAATTTGTATGAAAGATGTAATACTTTATTCAGAAAAAAAAAAGTAGGCGCTGGCCTTTGGCCTAGCAGTTATGATGCTGCGGTGGCACTCACGTCCCATGTCAGCTCGTCTGGGTTCACGCCCTGGCTCTCCGCCAGCTTCATGCTGCTGTGTGCCCTGAGCGGTGGCTGGTCATGGCTCCAGTGATCAACTTCCTGCCGCCCGGATGGGAGATCCAGGTGGAATTCACAGGTTCCAGCTTCAGTCTGGCCCTTCTGGCTGTTGCCTTTGGGGAATGATCTAGTAAATGAAGATAGTGATTTCTGTCTGTGTGTCTGCGTGTTGTTGAAGCAAATAAAATACATTTATGTAGAAGAGAGCTGTTCAGCTACGTAGTGACCTCAGGGGTCCTTTAGTGTAAGCTCCCATCAGCTTTGCCTTTTCTCTCTAGCTGGAGGGACTAGCCATTGAGAAGTTGCAGCCCTACTGCTACTGCTACTTCCTAAAAATTATCTTCAAAGCGTGGCCTTTTGGCTAAAATCAAGTGTAGTAAAATCTGATTAGCGCTAAGAACTACCCTAACTGACCTGGGCTGGAAGTTCTTGCAAAAGAATTTACTTGAATGTGGTCACTGCTCGGATGTTATTGCTCATGTTACTAATTTGATGTGTAAGCCTGTGTTGCCTTTTACATCTTCATTGCACAGTAATCTTAGGTTTGTAGTTAGTGCTGCAGACCAAACTTTTCTTGTTTTTCCCGTTGCACTTCCCATGGCTGTTTTCAAGTAGTGGATGCTCAGTAATAATGAATGGCTGCGTACTCACTGTGCATTGCTGAAAGTCTCTACAGTTTTTTATGAGTGCTTTTAAAATCAGACATATTTTCTGTTACTAATCTGTTCTGATTAACTGATGGTAATAATTAGATACTTTCACAACAAAAATGAGAATACTCAACTAGTACAATCTTGGTTCTTCAAAGTTTAAACATGACTTGTGTTTAGGCTGAAGAGTGATCCCAACCATTTTTTTTTAAAAATCCTTTCTCTGAGTGCTGCCGAAAGAAGAAATATATTTTTCAGGACTGAATCTCCAGATTGTCTTTCTATAAACAGGTGTTCATCTGGAATGTGGGTACAAAATTTTTCTCTCTCTGAGGGATAAAAAGGGATATTGGAGTTCATTTGTATTTACTTATACTACAGTTCTTTGTAGTCAGCATGTATGATTTGGTGCTTAATGTCAGCATGTTCTCTGCTAGGTGCCATGAAACAGAGTTGTTAAGTATAATTTCATTGTCAGGTGTCATTACAGTAACCTTTCTATTTGCATTGCATTAGTTACAATAAAAGCAAGCTAATTTTGCTTTTTAATATTTATACCTCTGGAAGTAAGGGACTCTTTGAGGTTGTGTTATTTGAAAATTGAGGAAGTTAGGCTAATTTTCACGCATTATTTTCTTGCTGCCTCTAGAGTTCATGACCAAGGCAGAACTGAAAGAACTGCCAGTTCTTTTTCATCTACCTGGCATCAGGTGCTGTAACACTCAGCCCACTTTCTGCCAGGTGAGTATAAAATCTGTGTTACAGGAAATTTGCATACTTGCTGTGCTGAAAGCCAGGTCATGACTTGAGTCATAAGATTCTACTGAGGCTTCCCCAAATCTTATTTTTCCTGATATTTGGGATGGGCAGAGGGCTGAGTTTCCAGTGATTTCTAAGTAATATATAAAGAAAAATGACCAAACATTTCTATGATTTATACTTTTTGTCTTTGGAAAAATAGGCTTATTTCTGTACTTGTAAATCAAGTGAAATTTTTTTTAAAAAATCTGTGATTATAAGAAAAGATACTTGGATTATAAATTTTATTTGTCTCAACTAGCCGTTGCTAATAAATCAAAATGTCGTTGAAGTTCAGTGAGATGGCTTAAGAGCTTGATGAGATCATTCTGCTCTTAGATGTCTGTTGTTTTCAAGATATTCTTGTATTGTTCATGGATCTCTTGGAAAGACCTGTTTTTTAAAAATTATTATTAAACATTTACTTTGATTGGAAAGGTAGATTTACAGACAGAAGAAGAGACACGCAGAGAGAGCTCTTCCATCTCCTGGTTCACTCCTCAAATGGCTGCGCTAGCCAGAGCTGAGTCAATCCAAAGGCAGCGGCTTTTTCTGGGTCTCCCATGTGGGTGCAGGGGCCCAAGGACTTGAGCCATCCTCCACCGCTTTCCCAGGCCATGAGCAGTCACAACCTGAACCGGTACCAATATGTGATGCTGGTGCTGGCTGTTAAGCCACTGCACTGGCCTCTGGAAGACCATTTTCAAGACCACAGTCTTTATTTGGGCTCATGGAGACCATATTTTTATCTTCCATTTAGACTTTATTTTAGATAATGCAGGTTTTGGTCTGCATATGTAAAAACTTCCTAGGTGTCTCCATATGAACATCATTCAAAAATCAACAATTCTGCATGTCTAAAAATTGAGATGTTTCTCTCACATACTATCAGCTGTTTACTGTATATCCTGCCTTCATGAATGGTTTTACCCTCTGCTTAGATTCTGATGGCATGACATTTCTTTTGTCCATTTCCTTTAATTGATTCTAGGTTCTCTTAGTTATCTGCTTGTTTATTTTTTTTCTTCTTTCTTGCTGCTATTTCCATACTCCATCAACCTCCCCACCTTTTAAAATTTGTTTGAAATATGCACTGTAGGCCCGGCAGTGTGGCCTAGTGGCTAAAGTCCTCTCCTTGAACCAGGATACCATATGGGTGCTGGTTCTAATCCCGGCAGCTCCACTTCCCATTCAGCTCCCTGCTTGTGGCCTGGGAAAGCAGTCGAGGACGGCCCAATGCTTTGGGATCCTGCAACCGTGTGGGAGACCTGGAGGAGGTTCCTGGTTCCTGGCTCTGGATCAGTGCAGCACCGGCCATTGCACTCATTTGGGGAGTAAATCATCAGATAGAAGATATTTCTCTGTAACTCTCCTCCTCTTTGTATATCTGACTTTGTAATAAAAATAAATAAATCTTCAAAAAAAATGAAATGTGCACTGTAACGCGAACGTTCATAGCATCTTTGACGTTTAGTATATAATAATTATAAAACAATCCATAGCACTTTTATAACACCCCTCCATCCACCATCTCGTCCCCGTCTTCCCTGTCCATATTTCCAAGTGCACTTTCCTTATTTTCTTGCTTTGTATGTATTCTAATTACAAATATCATCCGTGACTACATATTAACATTTTCTTCAGTCTTGCCATATTTCCTGCCTCTGTCCTTAGTATGTGCTTGGTAGAGAGATGGATCGTTTTCCTACTCATGTCTGAGACCTTTCTGTGGCTCCTCACAGCTTGCTTGCCTACTAAGGAGTACTCTTGGTGATCTGGCTTTTCTGGTCTCCTTTGCCAGACTTTCTTTTCGTCCAGCTCTTATCTGAAGTGCTGTGTTTTCACTCCCACAGCTTACCCATTCTCTTGCTCATTCACTCCTACCCGCCATTGGAAGCATCATGTGCATTACTGTTAGGAAACATTCTTCTGTCCTTTTTGCTGCTGTAACTCTCTGTACATGTATATTGGGCAATCACTGTGACTCTTTAACTTTCTATTATTCCTTTCTGCTAAGAATCTTCACAGCCTGTTTTTTCTTCCTCCTCAGTTTCTTAAATCCGTGTGGTACCAGGTACATGGTGTGGACCAGTGTTGACTTTTTAGATCATGGATAGGCAACCCAGCTTTGAATATCAGCTCTGAAAACATCCTTTGTTTTCATTCTGAACTCTTGTTTTCAGATCATCCTATAATCTTTCTCCCATCAATAGCTTGGCATTTGATAATTCCCTTTTTTTGGGAATAGTCTTCCCCTTTTATTCCTACCTGGAAAACATTGTTTTTGAGCACATCCTCATGTTCCTCTAGCATGGTGCACATTTATTCCTGGAGTTAATTGGTGCAGTTCTGCCTTTGGAGTCTGCAGCTGCTGGCCTGAGTGCCCACACATAAGAAGTGTTTTCATGTCCATCTGTAGTCCCAGGCATAATAAAGTGTACAGCATGTAGTAAGTAGCTGTTCAAGCAGAATTGGAAGGGTGGATACTCAAGTTTAAAATCACTTTACCTCTCCATCAAAATCAACAACAGATGTTCATGAAGAACAACTTGGCATAACACAAAGCTGTTTTCGTAATTCCTATAGCAACATTTTCTAACTGCTTGCAGAAATGTCACATTAAATTAAAATAGGAAAGTAAGTGTTTCTGTTTACAAACAGTTCAAACCTTTAATAGAAGAAAATAGGTTATATTTAAATAAATGCAGTTAATGGAAATCTGGATACAAATAAGGGGTACCTTGGTCCAGTGATCTTACAGTATTTTTTGCTTTTGTTTCCAACAAATAATTTTTGAAAGACATTGTATTCCTTTGGTGTTCTCAAGTCAACGACAGCTGGAGTTTTGTTGTTTTTAAGAGTTTAAATATTGTTCCAAGTTTCTAGCTTGCTGTTATTGTCATTCTTCATCAAAACCTTGAAGTTTGTTTATCGATTGAAATAAATGTGTTCTGATACATCTCTCTTGGACAGCCATATTCTTTTACATAAATATAAATTTTATTGGAAAGAAAGATCAGATTCACAGACAGGAGGAGAGACAGAAAGATCTTCCATCCCCTGGTTTACCCCCCCCCCCCCACCAGTGTGGCCGCAGTGGCCAGTGCTGAGCCAATCCAGAGCCAGAAACTTTCCCAGGTCTCCCACATGGATGCAGGGTCCCAAGGCTTTGGGCTGTCCTCTGCTGCTCTCCCCGGTTATAGTCAGGGAGCTGGATGGAAAGTGGAACAGCCAGGACACAAACCAATGCCTGTTTGGTATCCTGGCATGTGCAACGTGAGGAGTTAGCCCCCAAGTTATCACACAAGGTCCCAGCCATATTCTTAATTGTAATTCTCTGATAGTTTGGGGTCTGTTAATCTTCCAGACAGAAATGAAACACAGCCTTGTTTATTCTTTCTTACTTTTTTTCTTTATTCTTCAGGGCTGTTCTCTCAGAATTAATACATCATGTAGCTTCATGCCCTTTTCTTTGCAAAGATTTTTTGACTCGGGGTAAATGCCCTGTAATAGGACTGAGATGACTAAGAGAAATGCATTTTTTAGTCACCTGGGGAAAGGCTGTGAAGAAAGAAATGATTAAGGAGAATCTTCAGAGCACAGACTTGATCTGAAGCAAATTACCATTAGGAAAGAGTACACATGAAGTTGGAGAGTATGATTTGAAAGGGTTTTTCAACTTATTTTGTGCCATGAATCCCTTAGACAAACTAATGAAGACTACGGATGCTTTTTCAGTGTAGTATTTTAAGAATCTATTTATCACTTTCTGCAGATGCCTGCTGGGGTTCTAACAGAATTACATTGAACCTGTGGGTTGATGGGGGGGGGGGGGACTGATGCCTTAAAAACACTGAATTTTCTAAATATGATCACAATTTATCTTTCCATCTAGTTAGGGTTTTTTTTTTTTCAGTCTCTTAGCAATTTTTCTTTTGTTTTGGTCTTGAATATCTTGTTAAATTTATCCATAGGTATTTCACATCAGAATATCTATGACCTTTAAAAATATGTTTTTAAATTTCAGTTTTAATTATTTCAAAGAGAGGCAGGAAGATTTTCCATCCTCTGGTTGACTTCCCAAATACCTTCAGCAACCAACGCGGGCCAGGTTGAAGCCAGGATTCTAGAACTGCATTTGGATCTCCCTAGTGGGTGGCAGAGACTCAAACACTCAGCCATCAGTCACTGCCTCCCTGAGTGCATTGGCAAGACGCTAGAATTGAAATTGGAAGACTGGAGCCTAGGCATTCTGTGTGGGATTAGACACCTCAGAAACACATCATTACAATTTCATTGTTTATTTGTATGTAGTGTCTTGAAATACCATGTGTTAAAAAATGAGTTGTTCTTTTATTCTGCCATCTTGTTAAACTCATGTGATAGTTCTAGTAACTTCTTTGGAGATTTCTTTGGATGCTATATATTGTAATCATGTTAATCAGGAGAAAAGCATTTTACTTCTTAACCTGAATAACTTCTTTTCCTGCTTTATTGCTTTGACCTGATGTACACTGGAATACTGAAGTGGTAAAAATGGATATTGCTTTCCAAACTTAAGTAGAATGTGGTCAAAATCTTTTAATATGGGATTAGATGTAGATACTTGAAGAAGCCATTTATCAGGCCCACAGTTTCTGTTCTTAGTGTGGACAGTTTTTGTTGTGAATGAATGCTGAATGTTATGTATTCTTTGATCCATATGTGTTTTTAAAAATTTTATTCAGTTCAATTGTATGGATTTTGTTTGCTAATGTTAAAGTGCATTTTTAAGTGAATCACTCTTGTTTGTGGGGTTGTATTTAACATGCTAATATTGTGTTAAATTTGTTACATGTTCATAGGGAATGTCGGTATGATTTTTTTTGTTATAGTATTGCTTTGTTATCTTGTTGATGTCAAGGTAACATTGGTCACTTAGTGAGAAATGGAAGCTATTCTGTTTTCTGGAATAAGTTGTATGGTTGTGGTATCATTTCCATAATCATTTGATACAGAAAATACCTTATTTATAGAGTATGTAGGACTTACGTAGGATTAAAATCCATAGGATTTTGTCCTATTTTTGGAAGGCAGCTGTGCTTACCACTATACCACCAACGCCGTCTTCTATTTTTGATGTTGGTTACTTGTGTTTTCTTCCTTTTCAATTTTCCTGAGAAGTATGGCTGGAATTTTACTAGCTTTATTGATTTTTTTTAAAGAGTTCTTGGCTTCTTTTGTTTTTCAGTAGCATTAAATATTTTCAGGTTTGTTTTGTAGCCCAAAGTATATTCTATTTTAATGAGTTTGACTTGTATGAGTGAAGAACAATTCTCTGATATTAAGTGTTTTACAGCAGGTTAGTTGATAGTATTGTTGCTGTGATTATATTCTAACTGATTTTCTTTTTACTTGGTCTACCTTTCTTTTGGAGAAGTTGTTTATTTCTTCTGTCAGTTTCTGTTGGGTTTATTTTGCAGCTGTCTTATTGCATATATACACATTATAATTGTATCTTCTGGATGAATTGCCAGTGTTGCCACTATGAAATGTCTTTTGTGTTGAAATCTCTTCTGTTATCAGTATGGCCACTCCTACTTGGCATGTTTTCATATACTTATGCTTGTGTCTTCATGTTGTTAAATGAGGGGTTTTTAATTTGTTTTTTATAGGCAGTATAAAGTTATGGCTTGCTGTTTTATTCAGTTTGACATCTCTGCTTATATATCACATAATTATTAATATGGTGGCTGTGTCAACCATCTTTTTTAATGAAAGAAAAAATATTTTTATTGTAAGGCAGATTGACAGAGAGAAGGAGAGACCAGGAGAGTAAGATCTTGTGTCTGCTGGTTCACTTCCTATATAGCCGCCATGGCCAGAGCTGACAAGCTGAGGAGCCAGGAGCCTCTTCCAGGTCTCCCAAGGGTGCAGGGTTCCAAAGCTTTGGGTCACCTTCCCTTGCTTTTCCAGGCTACAGGCAAGGAGCTAAATCTGAAAAGGAGCAGCCAGGACACAAACCGGTGCCCGTATAAGATACTGTCTTGCAGGTGCAGGCTTAGCCAGTTGAGCCATTACACTGGACCCCAGGTCAGCCTTTTAACTGTTGGTTTTCCGTTTGTCCCATTTGTTCTCTGTCCCTGTTTCTTTTTGTATTTATCAGTTCATTTTAGGATTCTGTTTTATCTCTACTATTGCCTTTTAGTTATAATTGTGTATTATTTTAATTGTTCTAGGATTTACAATGTGTAATTTTCCTTCAAATATTGTTACACTGTATCACATATAATGTAGGAATCTTTAAGAAAAGCCTTTTTGTTTTCTACTGTCCTTTGTTTTGTCATGTTTCTTGCTTCCATATTGTAAACATGAGGTGTTTCTATTCTTTTTTCTTCAAATGATCTGTTTTTAGAAGAAAAAAGGAAAGGTCTGTTGGCTTATGAACAGCGGAGTGATGCAGGGGGTGAGGCAGGTGTTCCGTGCAGTGCTTCATCGCCGGGTGCTCACATCGGCCATGTGTGAGTCCAGCAGAAGCCCGGAGCTTGGACTCTGTCCACTTGGGCCCTCTTCCGCTGCCTTCCCTGGCACAGCAGCAGGGAGCTGGACTGAAGCCGAGCAGCAGTGATCCGCCCCTCTGATGTGCGATACCAGCATTGCAGGCAGCAGTTTAACAATGCTCTGTGCCATAATGCTGTCTTTTAGATATTTTTCAGAGAAATCCTTTTATGTACTTCATTTCTTTTGTACATGGCACTTTCCATCTTTTTGTTTCTGTTTGAAGAACTTTCTTGGCAGGCAGTGTTGTGGCATGTGGGTGCTGGTTTCTTTCTAGTCCAGAGGATGGCTGAGTGCTGTGGCTTCTGTCACTCCCATGGGAGGTGTGGGTGCAGTTCCACGCTCCTGGCTCTACCTGGCCCAGCCCGGGCTGCTGCGGCCATCTGGGGAGTGAACTAGTGGGTGAAATCTCTGTCTTTTCCTCTCTGTAACTCTGCCTTTCAAATAATACGTGTCTTTTTTTTTTTTAAAGGAACTTTCTTTGGTATTGCTTGAAGTGATTATCTGTTGGTAACAAATTCAGATTCTGTTTATCTGACATTTCTTTTGCTTTGGTTTTTGAAGGTATTTTTTCTCTCTTCTACTAAATTTTAAAGATTCGTTTATTTCGAAGGCAGAATTGCAGAGAAGGAGAGGGAGAAGTAGAGAGAGATGTTTGATCTGCTGTGTCTCTCCCCACATGGCTGCACAGCCTGGCTGAGCCCAGCTGAAGCCAAGAGCCATGAGCTCCATCTGGGTCTCCCGCATGGGTGCAGGGACCCAGGCACTTGGACCATCTGTCCCGTTGCCCTCCCAGGGGCACTAATAGGGAGCTGTATCAGAAGTGGAGCAGCTGGAACTCAAACAAGAGCCCATATGGGATGGCAGTGTTGCAAGTGGTAGCTTGATCTGTTAACACCACAGTGCTGGTCCTGTGTAAGATAATGTATCACCTGCTTGTGTATTGTGCCTTATCCATCAATATTTTTCTTAGTAAATAGTCTTAGGTGATTTCATAGTTAAATTTTCATTTTAAAAATGTGAAAGTATTGCTTCTTTTATAACATTACCTTATTTTCAGTTTTGTGTTATTTCTAGTGTGAAATTTTACTTAGAAGTTCTAAAACCCTAAAAACATGTTAAAGGATTGATGTTATGCAGCTGAGCAGCACTCATTCTCTTCCTTCATATTAGTGGCAAGTGTGAATATGCCTTCCTTGCCTGAGAGAATTAAATTTGTACTCAAGTGTATTGGCTTCTTTGAAGATAAAAACAACTTGTAATTTATATGGTGGTGTTTTGGCCATTGTTTGGGGATAGTAAGCTTTCTATGCTAAATTAAACATAAATGTTTGTACAAATAAAGATGACTGGCTATCCTCCGTCTTCCTGTGTTTCCAGGTAACTGGAAGCACCTGCTGTTGCAGCCATGGAGTCCATGCTTAATAAACTGAAGAGTACTGTTACAAAAGTCACAGCTGATGTCACCAGTGCTGTAATGGGAAATCCTGTCACTAGGGAATTTGATGTTGGTCGACACATTGCCAGTGGTGGTAATGGGCTGGCTTGGAAGATTTTTAATGGCACAAAGAAATCAACAAAGCAGGTGAGTTAATCAGACTCCAGTAGGAAAAAAAAAGCCACATCTCAAGTACTATGTGGTGCATGTATGCACTTTTATGTTAAGAAATGCTAGATGTGTTTTTTGGATTCTTACACGGTTCTTGAGTTCTCATTTCCTCTTAAGAAATCAAAGAGAAATGCTGTGAAAATGTCCTGAATATCCTGGTCAGAGATATACTGTCCAACATTGCGTAACACATTGCAATCTCATTTTGTTTACTTAGCAAAGTAAACATGTCAGATGAGCAAATTTGACTATATTAGAAATAATTAGCAAAGTGTATATTTTATTATTAAAATTTGTCATGACCCTTAAGTTTCCTTTCATTTTCATCAGTAAATTATTGACAATATACCCAGTTGTGTTTTTCAACATTAAATTTCTTATTTATTGCATTCTTGGCTTTTTTTTTTCTATAGTCTTTAGGAAAATAGACCGTTGTACTATTTTGTGATAAAGCTGGTGTTTTTTACTCTTGGGATATCAGTTGTGGAATACAATCTTTAATGTGTCTTAGGATATACTTATTTCATAGTTATTTAGAAACCAACTTTCCTTTTAGTGAAGAATGGTTTGAATAGTTGTTGTTTTTATGCTCTTGTTCTGAAAAATATGGGGGGATCATTAGTGTTTTATATATACATATGTATTTTAAATCTTGATTACCATGGATTTCTCTTTTTAAATTTTTTTGATTATATAAATTTTATTTTTGGTAATTTTTACACGTTTGATTAGAGTGTAAAGGGTTGAGGGCTAGAGGAAAGTGGGTGAGACCTTTGTTTTGACATTCTTGTTTTTCCTTCCTGTATCTGGGGAGCGGGGAGAGATAAAGGGAGAAGCAACACCTAGCCTCCTAACCATCCCGGTGTCCCCGAGGTGGGCCATGCTCCAAGGGTCCTGCTCAAGTGGTTTTGATAGTTCAGCAGTTCTGTATTGCTGCCAATCTTGCCACTCCAATCACGATGAGATCTCTCCAGATTCCATTGACTGACACAGTCCACCTTACAGTCTCCATTTGCCCATGTATTCACTGCCAACTCTTGGCTGGGGTAGTTGATCAGTTTGTTTTGTCCTCCATCCTCTGTTATGGCACCAGGTGTCCTCTGCAGGCTCCAGTGTCATGAGTGGCAACTTACAGGGAATACACCCATGTAACTAACATTCTGATCAAGAAATAACACATCACTAGTAACAGAAGTCTGTTGCTATTCCTTACTCTTACCTCCCCCATCTCTTCAGCAGTAAGCACAATCCTGTCCTTTAACACTGCAGAATAATTTGACCTGTTTCTAAGCTGTATTGAAATGAAATTACATGGTGTGCTGTTGTTTGGCTCCTTAACGGCTTCATGGTTGAGTGTAACAAGTGTTTTTTTTTTTTTTTTCATTTATTCATAGAGTGCTGTTATGAACATTTCTTAAGAGAGCATGAACTGTTGTTGTATGTGTCAGATCATATAGATATGGAGTTGGTAAATTTTAGTGGCTGTGTTAACGTGCTAAACAGTTTTCCCAGAGGCTTATACCAATGAATACTTCCACCAAGTTTATCTGCATCCCTGAAAGCATTGTTACATTGTCTTTTAATCCTATGTATTCTGAATGGAAGGTTTATTTAGGTTATGCGAATTAAGAATATTCCATTCTCCCCTCCCTGTTAAACTTTAAAATGTCTAATCGCAGGTAGAATTCTTACCATTGTGTTTGTTACAGCCTTGTGACTGATTTAGCCATTCTGCAAAGTGGTATGCTTAGGCTTAAAGTGGATAGAGGAGATCGTATGGAGAGTGGGGCTTATTCATATGTCAAAGATTGTTTGCATGTTAGTTTTTATAAGTAAGTGCTTCCTGACTTGACTGCTTCCTTCTCAAAAAGCTGTACAGAGTTACGGATCACTAGGATACTGAGTTTTTTATTTCAGGGAAATGTCACAATGGAGCTGAAATTTCTGTGGCATGGGTCTGTGGCATGATTTCTGTTTGTAGAGCAAAGTGAAACTCAACCGTAATTTTATTCCTTTAATAGGAAGTGGCTGTTTTTGTCTTTGATAAAAAGCTGATTGACAAATACCAAAAATTTGAAAAGGATCAGATCATCGATTCTCTGAAGCGAGGAGTCCAGCAGCTAACTCGGCTACGGCATCCTCGGCTGCTTACTGTTCAGCACCCTTTGGAGGAATCAAGGTAAACGCTTGCGAAATTCAGATATGATATTCCTAAAAAATAGTTTTAAAATAACTCTGAGATATATTGCCAGTGAAACATTCTTACCAGCCGTATGTTAAGTATGTATGGATCATTTTCCTAAAATTGATTTGCATTGTCTTTGTGTCTCTTTTTGAAATGTTATTATTTTCTTCACATTTGCTATGGGTCTGTTTATTTGTCTCCAACTCCTTTAGACACCCCGGGTTTTTAAGCCCTCTGTGCAATATAACCCCAGATTTTTTTCTTTCTCTTTAGCTGATTCTATTTGTGGCTGTCAATTCAAAAGTCCTTTTTTTTTTTTTAAGATTTATTTATTTTTATTAGAAAGGCAGGTATATGGGGAGGAGGAAAGACAGAGAAGAGGATCTTCCGTACATTGATTCACTCCCCAAGTGGCTGCAATGGCCAGAGCTGTACTGATCTGAAGCCAGGAACCAGGAGCTTCTTCTGGGTCTCCCACGTGGGTGCAGGGTCCCAAGGCTTTGGGCCGTTCTCAACTATTTTCCCAGGCCACAAGCAGGGAGCTGGATGGGAAGTGGGGCTGCTGGGATACAAACCGGCACCCATATGGGATCCTGGCATATACAAGGCAAGGATTTTAGTTGCTAGGCTACCACGTTGGACCCAGTTCAAAAGTTCTTAATCAAGTGGTTTGCCATTTGTTTTCCGTGGCCTTTAGGATTTTGTGGATAGCCTAGGAAAGGCAGGTGAAACACTCAGAGCTGACAGGATTCCTTGTGATCCATCTCTTTTTTAACTAGAACAGATGTGATTTTATCAAGGAGGGTACTTCAGAAAGTTCTTTAATAACTGCTTTTAAAAATAAGTTTATTTTGGTACAGAAATTTTGAAATCCATTTTTTCATAATACACATTTTATGAACTTCACATATTTTATAAACTTTATGATTACCAAATCATTAACTTGTGATCTTCAGTAACCTGCTCTTTACTCTCTGGTATGTCTTTCTTAGCCCCTTTGCCACCACCCTCTTAAAGTCAGGGGATTCTTTCAGGATGTCTACATCATGTCAAACACTATACTGAATACTTTATCTTGTTTCACTTCCTTGCATCTCTCGGTTGTGGAAGAGAACAGCAGAGATGTTCCTTAAACTGGTGGGGGGCGGGCTTTGAGTGTCACCTGGAATTCATCACCCTTCCTGAGGTTTCTTTCTTTCTTTCTTTTTTTTTTTTTTGATACCATACCTTACCTATCCAGAAATATGTTTATGACTTCTACTACTGTAAGATATTTTTCGTTTCTCCTTTTTGTGAATACACACTGAAAACTTAAAGTTGCTATCTCTTATGACACTCAGTATTGGACACCCTTCTAAAATGATTTTATCTTACTTTATTTTATTTGAAAGAGAAAAAATTTCCCCAGCCACTGGTTCACTTTCCAAATGCTCACAGTAGCCAGGAGTGTGAGCAGGGTCAACATCAGGAAGCAGGAAGTGAATCCCACACAGACCTGGATGAGTGAGTCCTCATCTGCTGCCTTTGAGTGTGCGTGTTAGCAGGAGGCTGGAGTTAGAAGCAGAGCCAGTGCTTGGCCAAGGGCTTGGGCGTGCCAAGCAGTGACACTGCTGTGACACATGCCTGCCCCCGTTGTGCTTCCTAAATCCCAAAGTCGACTGATTGGCCACAGTTACCTGCACTTTCCTGACTGCTGTTTCCTCCGGAGTGTTTTATTCAAGACCATGAAGTCACCTCACATGTATTTTACATTGTGTCTGTAACTTCAGTGCATGATTACATTGTAACTGTCTTAAGAGAGAAGCACCAGATTATTAGCTTCTTTTATACTAATTTAAATATGAGGGAATGATCCTTTGGTGCAGGGGTTAAGGAGCCACTTGGTCTGTCCAAACCACACAAGGCTGTGCCGGCTTTGAGTTCCATCTCTGCTTTGAGTTCCGGCTGCTACAAATGTGCACCCTGGGAGAAATGGCAGGTGGTGGCTGAAGTGCCTGGGTCCTTGCTGCTCACTGGGAGACCAGAGTATGTTCTAGACTCTACAACCTCCCCTGGTCCCAACTATTGTAGGCGTTTAGGAGGTGAACTAGCCTTGGTTGTTGTAACATTCAGGACCAAGTGGATGGAATCTCTCTCATGTCTGTCTCTGTGACTGTGCCTTTCAAGTAAATGAAAATAAGCAAACATGAAAGTGAAAGTTCAGGAGTAAACAAGTGGTAAGTAGCTAAGGTTGTGGGAGGTCGTCCTTGAGAAAATACGGCCCTTCTCATATGTGACCGTTTATAATCATAACAGAAATTGGTATTTGTAAAGATTAGAAGACCTTAGACTTTGAGCATAATTATTTGAATATTTAAGGAACTGATCGCTGGGAGTTGAAGGTAGCATCGCAGAAGGTGAGCAAGCAGGCAGGACAGCGGCATCCTTTCTCTGCTTCAGCCAGGGCAGTCCTGTATCTACCCTGTTTGTTTCGGGCTTCTGTCTGTGTTTTCATGAGTTTAAGGCAGAAGAAATGTTTCTGAAATATCATGGACAGATGGGAAGCAGAGGTTATAAACTGCCAATAAACATTAGTATCCAGGCCCACTGGCTTGATGTTGTTATTGTTTCAGCTTGTAGTTCTTCATTGTTAGTTCTTGGGCCCCAAGCACTTGATCATTAAAGAGGTAAACATTAACATTTGTTGTCCTTATATTCTGTGTATTTTGCATGATTATCTCACACACTCATTACTGTAACGTTTCTAGGTGGGTTGGTTATTCTACAGATGGCCACAGTGAGGCCCCACAGTAGAATCCAGAGTCGCCAAGACAGGGAGTAGAGATGCTGAGAGTTAGTTAGGCATCTCTCTGTCTTCCAAGCCTGAACATCTTGATCATTATTCTGTAAGGCTATTGAATGTCAATATATAACATTTTCTGCGTTTGTAGATCTTTTAATGCTGTACAACAGAGTAACAATTTTAAGAATCTAAAGACTTGTGGACACCTTTCAAAATGATTTGTAAAATAGATCAAAGCTGCTTTGCTTGAAATGGGAATGGGGCATGTGCAATTGTGCCCTGTCGCTCCTCCCTAATCTAGTCAGCTCTGTGGGGAATCTGCAAGTTCCTTTGAACACTTTCGGAAAATTACAGCCTGAGAAATCAGTGTCATGATTGAAATATAACAATATTTTAAATTATTTCCTGTTGGTTTCCCATAAATGATTTCAGTCACTTGAAAAAGCACACTTTTTAATGTGTTGACTTTTTAAACCTTAAGAAAAATGTATCACCATTTACAACAGTTTGAAAGCCTGAGTGATTCATCTAATAGAATTCCTAAACAAAGCCTCCTGACCTGTTGGCTTAAGCGTATTGTTACTTATGCTGAAATTAACAAATAGGAAAGTCTTCCTTCTTGTTGGCAGTTTAATGAGACAGTTAGTATTTTAAGTATATTTGATTTGTACAATGTGTAAAAAATAGATAATAAATAGTTAATGATTTCTCTTTTTTAAAAACAGAGATTGTTTGGCATTTTGTACAGAACCGGTTTTTGCCAGTCTAGCCAATGTCCTTGGTAACTTGGAAAACCTTCCTTCCACTGTATCTCCGGATATGAAGGATTATAAACTTTATGATGTAGAAACCAAATATGGGTTGCTTCAGGTATGCACTTTTCTTTAACATGTATAGAAGTGTTTTTTTCCCCCTCTAAAGTTGTTTTTGTCTGATTCAAATTAGCAAGAGGATGAGTAGTAGGGAGTAAGACTAGAGAGCTAATGAGTTGCTGTGTCCTGTTAGGCCCTAAAAAATAAAAAAAAAAAAAAATAGGTTTTACTGAGAAAAGAAGGAAGACCTTTGGCATCATTAAGGACGGTGGCCTGAGGAAGACTATGTTGTTTTAAACAAATGACTCCAATTGCTGTCATGAAAATTTTGAGCAGAAATAAAGAGGTGAGGTAGGTGGTTGCTGCTTTATTCTGGGCCAGACAGGATGCTCATCAGGGAGTAAGACGAGATGAAATTCTAAGTGAGTTTTAACAATGGGTGTGTCAAGGATTTCTTGTATTAAAAAAAGAAAAAAGGAGAGTATAGGACAATTCAAAGATTTTTTGTTTTAAGCGGCCAGACCAAATGAAGTACCAGTTAACTGATTGGGGAAAGCAATGATGGAGGAGAAAAGTGAATTCTGGAGGAAGCTCAGTTTGGAATTCCTTTAACATTTAGATACTTAACAAAACATAGAAGGGAAGTGAACTCAGGAAGGCTGATGATCCAGGCTGGACTTCAGAGCAGGAAGTACATAATAACTGAGAAAATCAGAAGAAATGGAAAATTGCTGATCTCCAAACATTGAGTGTAAGAAGTAAGAGGACGAGCCAGAAAGAAGGACAAGCAATGACTAGAGGAGTTGGAGAAAAACTAAGGAGAGCAGCATTCTGGAAGTTAGGCATTATTAATTGACTGAAGTTTACCATTTCCTAGAAAGAGAAATCCAACCTTCAGCGTAAGTTTATAGATTCTTTGATAGTCTCAAGCACATCATACAAAAAGACCGAATATTACTCTGATGTGAGAGTAAGTGAACCTTGGTCATTTGAACATCTGAAAACTGAGCGCAATGCTGTTCAAAAAGATTGAGTATTACCGTAGGATGTAAATATATAAAAATACAAATATCCCACTAATCTGTAACACAAAAAGAGATTCCCTTGCTTTTCAAACTCTAAATAAATTTGGACAGCAAAAAGTGCTCTTATTGTTTTCTTTTGCTTATGTATGTGTAGAGCAAAACGTTATAATAGTCTTACTCTAATTTAAAACAGTTTTCCCCACTAATGCTTGAATTATGGCAACTGAGAAGATACATACTTTTGAACTTATGATGAAATGTGATTTTTAGTTGATATGCAAAATTCTTGGAAAAATCAGTAATAATATGATTTTTGTGAGGCATTTTATTGTAATTGAAAAGTTTTTATTTAATGTAAATATACCTTTTTTTCATGTTTACAGGTTTCTGAAGGGTTGTCATTTTTACATAGCAGTGTGAAGATGGTTCATGGTAATATTACTCCTGAAAATATAATTTTAAATAAAAATGGAGCCTGGAAAATAATGGGTTTTGATTTTTGTGTATCATCAACCAATCCTTCCGAACAAGAGGTAATGGATGTTTTAGTCTTCTAATATTTTTTTGAAACCATGGAAATTTGTCGTTATGTCTAGAATGGATCAGGGAATTATAAACCTGATATGTGTATAGAAATAGGCTGTGTGGGACCACCCTGCAATGCCAGCATCCTGTTATAGGCACAGGTTCAAGTTCCAGCCACTTTACTTCCATTATTGCTGGTTGAAAATTCTCCTGGGAAGGCAGCCAAAGATAGGCCAAGAACTTGGGTCCCAGACAACCATTTGGAGACTTCTGTCTTGGCTTGGTCCTGTCCCAGCTCTGGCCACCGAGGCCGTTTGAGGATTCAGGCAGAGGCTGGAATATCTCTCCCTATCTTACTCTGCCTTTCAAGTAAAATTAATTAAAAAAAATTTTTTTTTTTTTTTTTAAGGGGCCAGCACTGTAGCATAGCAAGTAAAGCCACTGCTTGCAATGTTGGCATCCCATGTGGACATCAGTTTTGGTCCCAAATACTCCACTTCCTACCAGCTAACCATTCATGCTTTTGGGAAAGCAGCAGAAGAAGGTTCAAGTCCTTGGGCTTCCACACCTATGTGGGAGATTCTGAGGAAGCTCCTGGTTCCTGGCTTCAGTTTGAGTCAGCCTTGGCATTTGAAGCCATTTGGATAGTGAACCAATGGATATAATATTAAATCTCTTGGGCCCCCATGCAATAAATAGTCTAGTGGCTAAATCCTTGCCTTCTATACCCAGGATCCCATACAGGCACTGGTTCGTATTCCTGCTGCTCCACTTCCCCACAAGCTCCCTGCTTATGGCCTAGGAAAAAAGTAGAGGATGACTCAAAGCCTTGGGACCCTATACCCAAAGGTGGGAGATCCAGAAGAAGCTCTTGACTTCTGGCTTCCTTAATTGGGGAGTGAACCAGCGGACGGAGGATCTTTCCGTCTCTCCTCTCTGCTAATCTGACTTTTCAGTAAAAATAGATAAATATTTTTAAAAATTAATCTCTCTCACTTCCCTGCCTTCTTATAACTGCACCTTTCAAATAAATAAATAAATCTTTAGAAAAAATTTATTCAAAATAGGCTATATGGTGTTAGAGTGGTGTGTGTAAGTGTTCTGCTCTATAGAAAAACCTGTAGTATCCATTGTACCTGAGAGTATTCTTCACACCATGGCCTCCATGGTAATGTTACTTGAGCAGAGAATGCTGGAGTTGAATAAATTTTGAGGATTGCTGGCTTACATAGGATTTTCTTTGTGCCCATCCCTGCTCCCTAAATGTCAAAAACGCTAACAAGTATGGTGAATCTCTAGCAATGTTTCCTTAATTTATTGGACCATGGAGTTTTTTGTATGAGGCATAATAACAGCAACAACAGTGAGAACAATGCTGCGTACTGAAGTGTTGTAACCGCTTCATGCATTGCTTCATCTATACAGCAGCTCAGTAGGTAAAGGGATACTATGGTTAAGCAAGTTAGCTCACAGATTGCAATTCCTTGCCTAAGGTTTGATGGGCAGTGAGTGACGAAGCCAGGAGTTGAGCCCAGTCTTTGTGTAGCCAGAGCACGTGTTTTTTAGTGATTAGTTGCTGCCTGTTCATGCCGAGAGACTCACTGCCTAAAATCAGTCATGTTTTGTGTCGATGGGTTCCTTATGACATGGAAGACCCTTTGAAATGTGGCACAGTATGTTTCAGGATTCTACAATATAGTTGTTACTGGTCATGATTTAATCTAGGATATATTGCCAATTTAAGCAGCCATTTTTCAGGAAATAAGAAAGAATTAATACTGGTTGAGTGTAAATATGAGTGAGGTACGGTGCTGGGTGCAGCTTCCGCACATCTGTTTAGCTCTTATTGTGATCTTTTTAATCTGTTCACTAAATCACAAAGCTAGTTATGAAATAGCAAGGTTTCAATCAATTTTCTTTATCCTAGCGCACAAAACTTGAGCCTTATGTATCACAAAACATGAACAAGACCTTAGACTGCTATTTTTTTGGAAGAAATTCCAATCTCAAAATTATGAGTTATTTTTCTCTTAATTTGTTGTATGCGATTTGCAGATTGTAGTATTTTGGGGAATTTTAGGATTAAAGGTGTTTATAGCATTTTGACTAGCATGGTTGATATAAATTTTACAGATTTTTGATTGTGTTTTATTTATTTGCAGGCAGAGAGATGAGGGAGCAGGGTAAGAAGGGAGAGTCAGAGAAGGAGAGAGAGCATAAGAGAGAGGCTAGATCTCCATCCACTGGTTCACTGCCCTCAACAGCTAGGGCAGGGCTAGACCAAAACCAGGTACTGGGAACTCTGTGCAGGTCTCGCTTGTGAATGGCAAGACCCCAGCTGCAGGAGCCACCGCCTGCCAGCCAGGGTGTGCGATCAGGAGTAGGACAAGGATTCAAAGCCAACAGTCTACTGTGGGACTCCGGCATCCCAAACAGCACCTTCAGTCACTCTAACCACCTCTGAATATAAATTCAGTGATTTGCTTTAATTTAGAATATTTAATACATATCGTCTCTTTTTGATATTGTTACAGCCAAAATTTCCGTGTAAAGAATGGGACCCAAATTTGCCATCGCTGTGTCTTCCAAATCCTGAATATTTGGCTCCTGAATACATCCTCTCTGTGAGCTGTGAAACAGCCAGTGACATGTACTCTTTAGGAACTGTCATCTACGCTGTATTTAATAAAGGAAAACCTATATTTGAAGTCAACAAGCAAGACATTTACAAGAGTTTCAGTAGGCAATTGGACCAGGTATTTGCCTGTAAATATTTTCTTGCATTAAAAATGTAGTAAATGTTGTTTTGATTTTTGTTTCAAATGTGTTTAGAAAACTGCTGAAATGAGATAAAATGTGTGTCTCATTTTAAGTTTACATAGTCACTAAAATTTGTTACTACACACTTAACAAGGCATTTACATGAATAGTGGAGTATGGTTTAAAGTTTTGGATATTTTAGGACTAGAAACAATTTGAAAATGAAAGATAAATGTTTTAATTGTGTCATGACAGTCAAATTAGTAATTTGTTCAGCTTATCAATATACTAAGTACATTTTTTAAAGATTTTTTATTCAGACTGAATATAAGCGCATTTCTTTTTGCATATTTTCTATTCATATGCGACATTATCACTCTCTCAAATAGTTGAGTCGCTTAGGATCTAGTTCACTTACGAGTATACCAGAGGAGGTCCGTGAACATGTGAAACTACTGCTAAATGTAACTCCGACTGTGCGGCCAGATGCGGATCAGATGACAAAGGTGAGTGCTCATGTGTCTCTTAGAAGGAACAGCAAAGTAGGGAAGTAGTTCAAGTTCCTCTGAAGCAAGGTGCGGTCATACATATGATAGTTGTTAGAGCATCTGTGTTCTTGACCATATCAAGTATTCTTTTCATATTAGAAAGCTAAGTAATTTGTGTATGTAGTCGCTGGGATGGAAAGCTGCCAGTTGAAATAGAGTCCTGTTGGGTATGTAGACACTCTGGACTCACGGTGCCCTCCATTTTCCTTTCATAGCATAAAGTTTAATAAGTAACTGGTACTCTTAGTGCCCTCAAAATGTTTTACTTAATCTTTCAAGACTTTAGGATTGTACCCCTCAAAAAATTTTTTTCCCCAGCTAGTTTTCAAATCACGGATTTAAAGTTGAAGAGAAAAAGAACTTATCATTTTCTTATTTTGATTTTTATAAAATTCTGTTAAGATAATCTTCAGTATTTTACTATCTATGTCTGAATATTTTTCGTATTCGTATTTTATGTGGCAGTTTCAGATATGAGGGAATCCTTTTAACTTAACTGTTTATCAAAATAACTTATTTCCCTATTTTTAGATTCCTTTCTTTGATGATGTTGGTGCAGTGACGTTACAATATTTTGATACTTTATTCCAAAGAGATAATCTTCAGAAATCACAGTTTTTCAAAGGACTGCCGAAGGTTCTACCAAAACTTCCCAAGGTTTGTAGTTTATTAGTTTTTTTATTGTAATCATCATTTTAGAATTTAAATTTTATTTTTAATTACTGTATTCTCTTAAAGCAATAATACACCATTAGGTGCACAAAAGTTTAGTGAGCTTTTGTTTTAGATTTAATTGTCTATTTGAAAGTTAGAAAGAACAAAAGAGAAGGAAAAGGAGAGAGAAAGTGAGGTCTTCCATCTGCTGGTTCATTACCAGGTGGTCGCAACAGCCAGTGCTGAGCCAGGTCAAGCCCTGAGCTTTGTGACCCCAACACTTGGAGTGTCTTCCTTTGCTTTTCCCAGGCCATTCAAAAGGGGCTGTTGGGAAGTGAGCAGCCGGTACATCTGTGTAGAATATGTGCCTTCAGCACTAACAAGTGCCACATCATAATGCCCCAGGTGGACCTTTATTTGTGTAGTCCAAAAAGAAGTTTAACCCCTCAGCTACTCAGAGTTTGTCTAGCCCTTTACTGAAATGCTATGAAGAGTAAAGAGGAAGTGTGGAATGTCTGCTGTCGGGACCCTAAACGGTGATGTAGGTAGGATTGACAGGAATCACACAGCAATTAGCACTGCATGACAATGTCTAAGTTGTGTGGTATGGTTCATAAGTAATTAAAAAATCAGGAGAAGAAACCTGAGTGAAGATTAATTAGGGAAGGTTTCCTAAAGGTAAGGTGTCCATATGTCACGCTTTTCCTGATAAATTTCCAATTTGTACTCTTCAGCCTGGCATGATTAGCAATAGCGTCATCCCGTTTTACTCTCAAGTTTGTACTGGTTCAAGCATGTTACATAATCACCTTAGCTAAAGGTATTGGAGGTTTTCAACTTCACTAATATTACAAAACAACTTTCTAAACGTGTTTCTCCTTTTCAGCGTGTCATCGTGCAGAGGATTTTGCCTTGTTTGACCTCAGAATTTGTAAACCCCGACATGGTACCTTTTGTTTTGCCAAATGTTCTACTAATTGCTGAAGAATGTACCAAAGAAGAGTATGTGAAGTTAATATTACCTGAACTTGGTCCTGTGTTTAAACAGCAGGAGCCAATCCAGGTATGTCTCACATGTTTTTATACATTTATATACTGTTACTCATAATGATGACTATCTGAAAGCAAAAGGAATCAGTATGTCATTCTGTGACATTTTAAAAGTGAGATGTCTGAGACTTTTCATTAGTACATGTTTGAAATTATCATTTCTAAAATTATAACTAAATTTTGCAGGGAGATTCTGGCTTACAACAAGTTTCCATCTTAGAAAGTAAATTGCAGTGAAGTTTTGCATCTAATTTCTATTGCCATTGACTTTATTGAAAGTTATAGATTTAGGAGAAATACATATTTTCTCTGTGTACTTTTAAGTATTTTTGTTATCTTTTTAAAAATTATTTTAATTGTACTTACTTTGAGTATACATAAAGTGATAATTTGATACAAACATTCAAAATGTTTGTGTTTTAAGTTTTAGACGAATTGTGTCAGCTGTTTTATTGCTCACAAGTGCTCTGATCAGAAAAGGAACATGGTCCCTAACACCACAGAAATAATGTACATGTGTGTTGTAAGTGAAAAAGGATCAGTCTGTCATTCAGATTCTTTGAACATTATTTGCTAGATTCATGCTAGTCTTGGGTTTAAGAACAAGTTGTTCACTCACCTGAATTTGAATCTGGGCGTTGTCTTCTTCTCACTAGAAGTAGAAGTTGGATAAAGCATCATCTTAAAGGTTTAATATTCTCATTCCTAAAATGAAAGCGGTGTTGAGACTAAATGAAATTTTCTGACACATCGTAAAAATTGTTATATTTCCTTCACGGTATGATCCTTCCCCAAGATTTTTTTTAAAGATTTATTTTATTTTGATTGGAAAGTCAGTTATACAGACAGGAAGAGAGACAGAGAGGATGATCTTCCATCTGCTGATTCACTGCCCAAGTGGCTGCAATGG
Source organism: Ochotona princeps (assembly GCF_030435755.1). Lineage (NCBI taxonomy): Eukaryota > Metazoa > Chordata > Mammalia > Lagomorpha > Ochotonidae > Ochotona > Ochotona princeps. Next base: position 15,640,361 of record NC_080846.1, on the reverse strand, counting down.
CTGGAGCTGAGTTGATCTGAAGCCAAGAGCCCAGAGCGCCTTCTGGGTCTCCTATGTGGGTGCAGGTTCCCAAGGCATTGGGTCATCCTTGACTGTTTTCCCAGGCCACAGGCAGGGAGCTGGATGGGAAGCAGGGCCGCCGGGATTAGAACTGGTGCCCATATGGGATCCCGGCACACACAGGGTGAGAATTTAACCACTAGGCTACTGTGCCTGGCCCCTAAAACTTACTTATTTACCTATTCATTTAAAAGGCACAGTGATGGAGAGAGAGGGACAGTCAAATCTTCTCTCTGCTGGTTCATTCCTCAAATGGCTGAGCCAGGCTGAAGCCAGGGGCCATGAACTTTGTATTGGTCTCCCATGTGGATGGCAGGAGTCCACCTGCTTGAAGCATATTCTACTGCTTTTCCATGCATGTTAGGGAGCCTGACTCAATTAGAAGTGGAGCAGCTAGTGCTCAAACTGGCACTCTGATATGGGGATGCCAGCATTGTAGCCTGCAGTAAAACCCAGGGTGCCACAATATTGGCCCCAGATGTGGCAATAGCATGTTAGTTAACCATCAGCGATCTGATAGAATGGCTGTTGACATTCCCTCCCTTTAAAGGAAGGAAGCAGAGCACAGTCTTTGGGGAGAGTCCTGTGGACGAGAGAAAGAGCAAATGAGGAAGCTGTCAGCTTTGAAGCAGGCTTCCTGCAAACTCTGGAGTTGACCAGAAGGAAAGTTGGTGGAGCACATGTTCCCTAAGGGATGCCACAGTCAAAACAGTGTCTTCAGGAATCCCTAGTCTGAATTCTTGATTGCCTCCATTCTTTGGCATTGTTTTATCCTCAGTTCCCAGTTAAAGTTTCTCAGAAGGAATTTTTAGCAGAGCCTTGACAGACTAATATATTGCATGAATAGAAGAGGAATGTGTTCCTCATCATTTGGCTATACAGAGGCAGCTAGCTGAAAAATGAATGATAAGGGATAATTAGTCCTTTTTGTGCTGTACCTTTTTTGCTCTCAAACTGTCTAGAAGTTGGGTGAGTGAATCTGCTCATTGGAACATCTGATTTTACTGCTTTTAAGCTTTTTTTTTTTTTTAAGCCCAATGGCTTTCTAGTTAGTTTGGTACTTGAGGGTGTGTGGTATATCACCATAAATACGTGAGCTTTAGGAAATTAGTCTTTATTTTCATGTCTAACTTGAAAGCACATGTTAAGTAGTAATATGCTTCCAGAAATGTGAAAGACCTGATCTGTGTGTTTTTGTCTTCCATGCCTTCAGGCTAGCAACATGGTGAGTGTCAAACACAGAGCTTACTCTTTGGAAGAAGTTTTACCTTTGGCGTACATTGATTCTCTTTACTGGCCTTTCATACATTGTTTCCTTTTTTTTGTCCTAACAGATTTTGCTAATTTTCCTACAAAAAATGGATTTGCTGCTAACTAAAACCCCTCCCGACGAGATAAAAAACAGTGTCCTGCCAATGGTTTACAGAGCGTTAGAGGCTCCTTCGATTCAGATCCAGGTAGATTGATTTACTTTTCTTTCATAGTGATTTTGATTTTTTTTTTTTTTTTAAGATTTATGTATTGGAAAGACAAGTGCAAGGGAGAGGGAGAGATTGGTCTGCTGTCTGCTGGCTCACCCCGGAGGGCTGCGCAGTCACGCCTGGCTTAGGCGGAAGGCAGGAGCAGGGAATTCCATACATGACTGGCAGGGGCCCACATACTTGGAATCTCTCACTGCCTCCCCAGGGGAATTCAGTGCTGGTAGAAAAGCCAGGCTGGTACTGATAGGAAGTGCTGAGAGAAGAAGCTGTTTGACCAGCTATTCCACAGCACCAGCTGGATTTTGATTCTTGAGCAGAAAAAAGAAAGAAACTCATATATTCTGTGTATAAGTTACGAATTTGCTTTTTAAGTCTGAAGAGAAAGTATCATAAACTGTATGAAATTGAGTAGTAAAGCACATTCACGGGGTACTGCTGCACACTGGGGACCCTGGGATGACCCTGGGTGGCAGCCCCCCATTGCTGAGCACTGATGGTAGCTGCGGGAGTGGCTGTCTCCTGTCCCTGTGTTCCCAGGCAGGAAGAAGGGCAGCAGTTAGACAGTTGTCTCATCCACTTTCCCTCCTTCCTCGACTCTAATTGGTGGTCCACAGGGGTGTACCTCCTTCTCAACTATGGAAGCATCAAAATTAAAATTAATTTATTATTTAAAAAGTAGAGGCTATGGAGATAATTCTGAGAAACATTTGAAAAGGTAGATGATGGTTAGCAGGTGTCCTTAACCAAATGGTCCCAACTAGGGTCCATTATGCTCAGCGAGACAAGTCAGTCCCAAAAGGACAAATATTTTATGTTCTTTCTGATACGGGGCAACCTTCAAGCAAATACAAAAACAATAGCCCTTTCAATACTGTTTGTTTTATTTTATTTTTTTATTGGAAAAGTCAGATATACGGAGAGGAGGAGAGACAGAGGAAGAGCTTCTGTTTGATGATTTACTCTCCAAGCGGCCGCAATAGCTGGAGCTGTGCTAATCCAAAGCTAGGAGCCTAGAGCCTCTTCTGGGTCTCCCACATGGGTGCAGGATCCCAAGGCTATGGGCTGTCCTCCACTGCTTTCCCAGGCCACAAGCAGGGAGCTGGATGGGAAATGGGGCCGCTGGAATTAGAACTAGCAGCTAGATGGGATTCCGGTGCATGCAAGGCGAGGACTTGAGCCACTAGGCTACTGTGCTGGGCCCATCAATATTGTTTTTGCTACATCTCAGGGGTGTTTGATATTTTTGTTTTTGTTTAATAAAAAAGTTTTGCTTTTCTTACTAATTTCCTCATTGATTCATAGGTCACACAATAGCGTCATTTGCTTCAGGAAGGTCTTTGATTGTCATTCAGTAGCATGATATTTAACTTAATGTTGTTGTAAATTTTCCTTTTTTCTCTCTGTTGTTGATTTTGTTTTATGGCTCTCCATTTAAGGGGATGTATAGTAACTGTGTAATAGAGAGTTTCACATACGGATGTGAAGATAGAATGCAGTGTGCATCTCTCTTCCAAATCAAAGATGGACTCCCAATAAAACTGTTGAATGTATCTTGACAATAGGATGCTGGACTCTGCCATTGTCCATGTCTACAGTGTACACTTAAATAGCAGAATAATGTACTTATCACTGATTGTGAAGGACTATACTATTGTGTTGACATGGGGGAAGTTAGTGGGGGGAATTGAGGGAGGGAAGAAATTGGGGGGGGTGGAATTGAGGGTAGGGTGAAGGGAAATCCTAGAGCCTATGGAACTGTATCATGGAATAATAAAATAAATTAGTTAATTTTTAAAAAAGTTAAGTTAATCTAATGCAGTTTTTTGAAATTGCTCACCTGTTGAATTCAACAAGGAAGCTATGTTTTCATCCCTGCCATTACCACCAGTTGTCATGTGTAAAGCAAGAAGCAGAACTTCTGAGAATTTGCCCGTTAGCTTCCTTGGAGGTTTTGTTTTCTGTTTCCTGTTCCTTTAATTCTTGTCTCCTGGTAGAGAGAGCTCTCCCTCCCTTAGTTACGGAGCTTAGTAACCAGAACTCAAGATTCACCTCCTTGCTGCCTCCTGCTCTGACTGTGATTGTCCAGCACTGTCCAGTTGCAGTTTTTTTTTTTTTAAATATTTGTATTATATCATGTGTGTATTAAACAGCTGAGAAACCCCTCAAGAGGACTTTTACTTGTTTCCATACTTCATTTTCTCTCACGTGAAAGATAACAGAAGTTACGTGTTGCTGTTTTTTAAAATAAATGAGGACTTGTGTTAGCAGGGAGAGAAATGAGACCAGAGAGTTTTGAATACCATGGGCTAACTGTAATAAACTGGAATAATCTAGAGTCAGGTCTTCTGAGCCATTTCCCTGTTTTGAAAATAGAAACATGATAGCTGTTCATTTTTTCAACAAGTTACTTAAAGAATCAAATAATAGAACATATGTGAAAGTTTACTTCAAGCTAAATGACAAATTAGCCCTGCAAATCTAAAACATTTATTTAATGTGTAAGGAAAAGGATAAGACAGTGCTTCCCTAGGACTGATCCGACTTATTTTCTTAATAGGAGTTATGTCTCAACATCATTCCAACCTTTGCAAATCTCATTGACTACCCATCCATGAAGAATGCTTTGATACCAAGAATTAAAAACGCCTGTCTGCAAACATCTTCCCTCGCTGTAAGTAGTTGCATATTAATTTTTATGTTTTCTTTTACTTCTCAGTGGTAAAATCATTTTTGTATGATCTAATAACCCTTTTATAGTTCATATATTTTGTCTTGACTGAAGTTAACCTAAATATAACCATTTGACTGTTTCAATACAAAAAAATTAGTATTTTTCCTAATCCTTTTTATTCTAGCTTGAAATTTCTTTTGTTGTTTTAAAATAATTATGAGAGTTTAACATGGTGTAGAAGGAATGATTTCCTTTTATAAATTGCTATTAATTTTGGCCATTTGTTTCTAAATTTCTTTCTCCTAGCTTACTTCCCTTCAGAAGAAGTAGAGTACATTAAAATAAATTAATATGAATAAAATCACTGCAAAAAAAAAAGGTAGACCAAGGATAGCTGCTTTCTTTGAATATAAAATTTACATGAAGTTAGTTGTTAGTCAAGGAATGTAGAATAACAGTTTTTGTTTTCTGACATGAGGAACAGTAAATGTCTCCAGCCTTTTCTCTAACACTGAGTGTATTGTGTGACAGTAACATAGGGATGCCACACATGGAGTTCACATTGACTGTTCTTGTCAAGATGGCTTTAGAAGAGATGGGTTTTCTTTATCGTTCTCTTTATATTGATGTTCAATCATGGGCATAGTATTACTTTTGCATTTTATAATACTAGTTCTTTTGGAATCCCATCTGTCGTTGGTGTAATGTGAATGTAAATAAAAATACTAATGATTTAATGAAATTATTTAAATGGCACATTTTTACCTCATGTCCACCGAAGCCATTTTAGCTCATGTTTATTGGTAGGCAAATTGAGGTGAAAAGCATAATTCCAAAGTAGAAAAAAAATGCATGGAAATGATAAACATAAAAGTGAAAACAAGAACCTTGAACTTTTTTTTTTAAGATTTATTAATTTATTTTCAAAGTCTGAATTACAGAGAGGAAGAAACAAAGTTAACTCCCCCGATAGCTGCCCTGGCCGGTGCTGGCGCAGACCTGAGCTAGCAAGCAGGAGCTTTGTCCGCTCTTCCACTTGGTTTCCTGGGGCTCAGGCACTTGGAGCATCTGCTCCCCAGGCCATTAGCAGGGAGATGGGTCAGAAGCAGAGCAGCTGAAACACACACCAACCCCTTTGGGATGGCTCTTCTTAATCAACCAAATTAATTCCTGCTTTCCTTAGTTTTTTTTAAATTGAGATTTCATAAAACTAATGCGTGACATATTTATCAAAAGCAGTCGAGTGAATAATTTTGATAAGAACTTCTAGGTGTTAGGGTTCAGTAATAATAGTGTTAAAGATATGTGTTGTTTATTTAAAAGATGTTTCTAAAGATATGTATTTACATATATTTATATTTCCATATAAACTTTGTATAAAGACAAATATAGATATGCTGTAATTGTAAAAATATTTAAGAATGATTTTAACATAAGTTACATCAAAATGCTGGAATTCTGATGGAAGTATTACTTGGCAGGAAAAATATAGTCATATTTACAATTCAAGTATTCCCCTAAAGGTGTTTTTACTAAATATATATACAGTGAAAACTTTATAGATTATAACTTCTTCACGTAAAAATGTTACAAAATTGGAACTAGTGTGATGGCTCCATTGGCGAATCTCCCACCTGTGAGTGCTGGCATCCCATGTGGGTGTTGGTTCGTGTCTTGACTTCTTCACTTCCCAAACAGCTCCCTGCTTGTGACCTGGGAAGGCAGTGGAGGACGGCCCAAAGCCTTGGGACCCTGCACCCACATGGGAGACCTGGAAGAAGTTCCTGCCTACTAGCTTCACTTCAGTTCAGCTCTGGCCATTGCAGCCAAATTAGGAGTGAACCAGTGGATGGAAAATGTTTCTGTCACTCCTGTCTGTAAATCTGCTTTTCTAATAAAAGTAATAAGAACTGATCTTAAAAAAAAAAAGTTACAAAACTGAGGTCGGCTTTGTGGCTTAATGTGTCTACCACCTGCCATGCTGACATCCTATGTGGGCACTGGTTCTAGTTTCCTCTGCTCCACTTCAATTCCAGCTCCCTGCGAATGTTCCTCAGAAACAAAGCCAGGTGGTCTTGTAGTTGGCTGCTGCACCCAAGTGGGAGATCTAGAGATATTCTAGATTCCTGACTGTGACCTGATCTAGCGTCAGCCATTGCAGCCATTGAAGCCATCTAGGGAATGAGCCAGGGGAAGGAAGATTCTCTCTCTAATACTGCCTTTCAAAAACAATCTTAAATAAATGTTACAAAATTGAAGCCATTTCTTATGTTTAGCTAACTATATATGTCCTGGGGAAACAATCATGAATTCTTAGCTAAACAAGTAGGGAAAGTTGGTAAATAAGTGTGTTGTCTATATGGAAATTAGATTTACATTTAAATATTATGTTCTGGATTACAGACTTAAATGACTAATACAATTTACCTCTTTTAATAGGTCCGTGTAAATTCATTAGTGTGCTTAGGGAAGATTTTGGAATACTTGGATAAGTGGTTTGTGCTTGATGATATTCTACCCTTCTTACAACAAATTCCATCCAAGGAGCCTGCAGTCCTCATGGGGATTTTAGGTAGCCAAAAACTTATTGTCACTTGATGCTACTTTATCATTTTACAGTCATGCAAATCACTCTTTCAAACTATAGGACCTTTATACTCTTCGTGTGTATAGAATTCAGTAGTCAACAAATCAAGGCTAAAAATTGAAACCGTGACATTTCCAAAGGAGGAAGATATTTTACAATCCTAGTTTTATAGATATCACAATATTTTTCCTCTGAAATGATGGAAGGTAAAAGAGGCGAACAGAGCTACTAGTTAGTAGTGCTGATTCTGATCTGGTAGTAAATCTCTGTTTGGGTTTGGTTTGATATTCAGTTTATGAGAAGCAAAGAATTTTTTCTGTATTATTTTGTCCTCCTCCAAGTTCAGTGAAGTATAGATACTTTTAAAGTATATTACTCATTTGTTTATTCTTGACATCTCTTGTGCATATCTATGTACAAAACTCAATGTAAATATTTGTAGAAATGGTTAGCAACTGCTGACTGTGGGCTCTATGGACACAGGCGTAGATGTGGTGGTATGATATGAATCTTTTATGCTCAGGAAGGTTTGACTTCTTGAGTAGGAGTTTGGTATAGAAACAACCCTGGCTCAAGTCTTGACTTGCTCAGTTCCTGGAGTAACTTTTTAGTTTCTTCATGTACTAAATGAGGATATAGTGAGACAAATATGAGACTTCAGTGAAACACAGAGGAAGCAGTGAGCGTAGTGTCCAGAACATAGCCATTTGCTAGGTGCTCAGTAAAGTTCTTTGGGTATATAATCCTTGTGGACATTATCAGAATAATTGGTATAGGTGTGTTTTCAGACTTTGAATTATATTCTGAACACAGAATATTCAGCTAGGAAAGCCTGAGCTCAGTTTACCAAAGACCTTGGAAAAGATATATGGCACACAGGTTAGATAGGATACTCAGGAAAGGATTGTGTGCTGTTAAATTTGTGTCAAGTCTGATATCCTGAAGAAATGAATACTCACTGCACTTTCACATACACAACTTGGGAACAAATCCTCGGGTTTGTGTACAAGACCTGTCATGTGTATTTATGTGTACTTAGGATAAAAGGACGTTTCTGTGACCTTATTGCTGTTATTCTAAGAACTGAATCTGGTTCTGATTAGTTGTATTTATCACTGCATGCACCATAAACTCAGTATCAAATATGTCATGGTATGTAAGTCTAGATGTAAGGCTGACATTCTGATCTGTTTATAAGAACATCTGTATGTAAGAATTCAATAAGAAAAATTTGTACTGCATTGAACCTTACATATGAAACCTTATTGAAAGATTTCATGTAGATATACGGTTTTCATGACTTCTGTTAATTTAGCCTATACAATTTGTCACATTCTTTCCTATCAGGGATTTACAAATGTACTTTTACACATAAAAAGTTGGGAATCACCAAAGAGCAGCTGGCTGGAAAAGTATTGCCTCATCTGATTCCCCTAAGTATTGAAAACAATCTTAATCTTAATCAGGTAAGAGTATTGGGGACTTTATTCCATTTATTTTACTTGCTGTTGTCTTGACCTTAAATATACAAATATATTACATATAAAGTGTTAAAGAAATACATGCCACAGTTGAATGAATAAAGTGTGTGATGTGTAAGGGCAAATTTTTGAAGACCTCATGTGGAGATAATAATGAGAAGGATATTCAAAGATGTATGGGATTGTGATCTTTTTAAATTTAGGGCTGAGAACATTTAAATTTGGGGTGAACTTACAGAGTATGTTTGGGCAATGTATCCATTATTTTTACTGCATAAAAAATGACTCCAAACCTAGTGGTTTAAAACAAAATGTGTATGTTATCATGTCATTTCTGTAGTCAGATGAGCCAGGGCACACAGTTTCACTGGGTTCTGTGCTCAGAGCTCCCTCAGTGAGCATTAGGGTGTGGGAACTCCTGTGAAGGTCCATAGGGGAATGATTGTTTCTGAGCTCATGCACTTGGTTGAGGGCAGGATTCAGTTCCTCTTGGCCTATTGGGTTGAGGGCCGGCCTCGGTTGCTTTTTTGGGTTGTTGGACTGAGAGCTTTGCTTCCTTACCTTTCAGCTGAATGCCGCTGTCCCTCACTGCATGGTCCTCTCGCACACTGTAATAGAATCAAGGAAATGATTCTGTGTTATCTTTGCCATATTCTATTATTGATCGTAGAACTAACTGACAGGTCCCACCTGCCCTTAAAGATAGGGTTAATTCCTGTCTTTTAGTGGATGACAAAGAGGAGGAAATAATTGGGCACTGTTCTAAGTCTACCTGCCATAGGCACGGGATAATCTAATTGGACTGTAAGTTATGTGTAATACAATAGAAGAATAATGGGAGAAGGATACTTGAGATGAGAATAGGTAGATTTAAGTGCTTTGGTTATTGAACTTCCAGGAGGTGCTAAATGTTTGAGTAAGTGGTTTGAGTGTTCAGTGACTCACAGACTGCTCTTTGTATACCCTGTTGTAGTAGCTGTAAACATATTCCTGAAGATTAAAAATTTCTCAAAGGCTGGTTGTTAGTTCAGTTTTCATTGTAACCACAGTCATTAAGGCCAGAGAGAGAAAATGTGAGTGACAAAATAATGAAAAGCCGTGTTTGTTTATAGAGCCTAAGTTAGTAGGAGAGCTGTTGGCATGGTAGATTGCTAAGAAAGCGGAGCTTTGGAAGTAGAGAAATCTAGAATTAATCAGATCCAGCATCTCCTTTGAAGTAATAGAGTAGGTCTCCGGAAATTTGTCCTTGGCTTTCGGTTTGGGGCTTGACAGTTTTCTTCCTATCTTGGATAGCAGGGTTGTGGGTGAGGGTGACAATAAAAACTGGAAAGAAATAGGATAAAAGGCCTGCAATACCCCTGAACTTTCAGTTCTTTCTGTTCTTAGTTATTCTATTTCTGATTTCTGATTTTTTAAAAATTTTTCTAAAAACATATTTTGTGACAATGTAATGCCACTGGAAATCTTGTGATTTGCCCCCGCCCCAGCCTTATGATTTGTTCTTTAGGACCTGTGTTTGTCAACAGACATCCTTTCACCCCCGTCTTCTGTTTCATGGTGGCTTAGCATGGATGTGATCTGCTTTCCTGTTTATTTCATGATCAAAGTTCTTGATGAAGACTCTTCTCTGTCAGTTTTGGATTATCCTAGAAAAATTAACTTCTGAATTGGAATAAATTGAGTCTATTACATTAAATTTAAAAAGTAATTCAGGAAAATGCATTTTTAGAATTTTGATTAAGAAACTAGCAGTTGTCATGTAGCAATCACACTGAATAATCTGTATCTTCTATTTGTGGGGCTTCCTGAGATCACTCCCAAATAGATTGGGATTCAGTAGGAGGACTCTCAGGACTTAGCATATAGTCATTGTCATGGCTATAATTTGTTGTGAAAGTCTGGGAGCTGGCATCGAGGTGCAGTGGTTAACTTCAGCTGATGACAGCATCCCCTGTCAAAGTGCTGGTTCTGAGACCCAGATGCTCTATTTCCCATCGAGCTTCTCACCGATGTGCATTAAAAGGCAGCAGATGACCAAGTGTTTGAGCCCCTGCTTCCCATGTGTTAGTCCAGGTTGGTGTTCCTAGCTCCTGGCTGCAGCCTTGCCTTGACCTGGCCATCATGGACAGTAGGGGAGTAACCAGCAGGGCAAATATCTGTGTGTCTGTTTTTTCCCCTCACCCAGCTTTCCCCACCCCTCTCTAATTCTTTCAAATGTACAAATACAACTTTCAAAGAAAAAAAAAATCAGATGTATCAGAGAGAGAAAGAGAGAGAGAAGGAAAAGGAAAGGAAAAAAAAAATCTGACGGAGTTCACAGGACAGTGTCTGAGTGAAGCCAGACATAAGCTTCCAGAAACTTCCATGGAATCCCAAGTAGTAAGTTATGACAGTAATGTCAGATGTTGCCAACCTGGGACACTCATTAGAAACTCAGTCCCCAGAGGTTTCGTCGAGGGCTAATCAAGTAGCACCCTCTGTCTGGCATGTACTCAAATTCCAGACACAGAGGAAAGCAGGTGGCCAGCATAGAATGCACTCTTTGTGCCATTTAGGCACAGTGAACTACTGTTCCCAGTTAATACTAGGAACTTTCCTGAAATTTAGGTTCACAGACACCAGCCACAAGCCAACCCCGGTAAGCGGGTATTCCCCCCCCCCCCCCACCGCCCCCCAGTGAAAGCAGTTCAAGCCACTGTGTTAACGCTTCTGAACAACCACATGCCACGGTCAGTCTTGAGCACATGACGCAGGCATAGAAGAGGACTTCCTGAATGAGTCTGCTTACATGAAATACAAAACAGGCTGAACGAATCCATGCTACCTAATGGAATCGAGTTTATGCATAGGGTAGGTAGGCGGGAAATACCTGCAAGAGTGAGCACAAGGAAGCCTTTGGGGTGCAGGTAAAATTCTGGTTCTCTGTCTCGTTGCTAGTCACCCTGGGTGTGTTTGGTGTGTGAATTTTTTGAACCGTGCCCTTACACAAATAATTTTTTCTTACTGTATTGTATCCTAACATAAATATTTAAAAGCCTGGTTAGCAGAGGTTATGACAAATAGCTAAGGAACTGTCTTGATGTTGAAGCTGCTGATAAAACAAGCTTCAGTGCAGTAATCAGAGAAGAGCAGGCCGGTGCTGTTGTGAATTCTGTGGCAATTGGCCTTTATCCTAGTTAGTATCCCCAAGTGAGTTCTTTTGTCCCTTGTTTCCTTATTTGTAAAATAAAGGTAATAGATTTACTTTGAAGAGTAGTAAGGATTGATAAAATAGCATATTTGTATGAGTACCCAACACAAAGATGTCGCTAGGATTTGGGGAGAGGAGAAAGCAGTTTTCTAGTCTTCATTACACCATCTGGTGTTGCTGAAATAAATGATTTCTGATGATCCTGAAGTGCCATGAGAGTTATTAACAATTAACCCAAAGTCTAGACAGACTTTAAATTATGCTAAGATATAATGTTGATATACTTTGTGAAATGTAATTACTTGAAAATTGAATTATATTCATGTAACACTTTACCAGTTTCTCAGGAAACAGAATTATTCTAGTGAGACATGCAGTTTTTTATGACAATTTAAATAAAAGTTTCCTATGCATTATCAAATGTATTGTTTCTAGATGGGCATAAATTCAGATGTTCAGTTTTGGATTGTCCTAGAAAAATTAACTGCTGGGACCCCAGAACAACAGGGTATAATCCAGGGTATAAAACTTCTGGAGACATGTTTTCTGGAACTTAAAAGCATAATCTTTTTTTCTTTTTTTTTCTTTTTTTTAATACATATTTTTATTATACTATTTATGTATCTGAGGTGAAGGGGGATATTGAGGGAGAATCCCCACCCAGTCTCCCACCCGCCCAAAGTCCCGGATGTGGGGCAAAAAGCATAATTGTTTTGTAACCATCATACAGATATATTCCGAAAGCTTCCTATTTATGCTGAGTTTAAATATATTATTCTTTTTGTGACATTGACTTTGAAAGGATCTTAATCCAGTGGTATGAATAGAGATTATGGTGAATTATTTTTCTTGATTGCATTTTCCAATAATTTGAAATGTTATTATTGTATCAATTTCTCATTCTACAGTTCAATTCCTTCATTTCTGTTATAAAAGAAATGCTTAGTAGACTGGAATCTGAACATAAGACTAAACTGGAGCAACTTCATATAATGCAAGAACAGCAGAAGTAAGTATGTTGCAAATGAATTGCACCATGTCCAAGTGAGATTAAAATGATTTCATCATTAACCTAGAATGTAGAATAAATAATTGCTGGACTTTAACTTTTTTTTTTAAGATTTTCAATCTGTAAAAACATTTGAATAAGTTAATTTTGGTTAAACAACATGTTACTGCAAGTGTAGTGTAGCGCCTGAGTACAAAAGGAAACTTCCGTTTCTGAGAAAAATCCCTTGCCAGCTTAGCCACTGTCATAGTGGTTGCCGAACACCTAGAACACCACTTAAAAATGCTTTCAAATCTGTAAACCCAGGATGTTCCAGTTTTCCCCTTTCTCTTCCTCTAATTCCAGAAACACTTTTAGGGCATTCACTTCACATGTAGTGCCAAGCAGTCACTTCACTTTCTTTTTAGGGAAATTTTAATTATGAAACACCAGGTCTTAGAGAAGGAAAAGGCAGAAATTATTCACTGGTTAGTGCCAGTTTGGTAAAATCTGAACTCTGCTATCATTTTTGGTCCAGGGAAAATACGTGAATTTAGGTTACCAAATGACATTTAATCTGGAACCAGAAAATGCCTGGAAACCAGTAAATGGCTAGCATTCATGAGCAAAGCTCACAATAGAAACTCTTTAACCTCCACCCGGATGTAGAATGCAGGCTCTCTAGAAATAAAAACACACCCTGAAGAAGCAGGTGAAGTGGTCCTTCCTGCGCTTTGGCTGTTCTGAGCAGCATGCCTGACAAGGTTGACCATCTTCACATAGAATTCCAGAAAATAAGATTTAAACGTCTTTTAAGGGTTGAAACAAAGTTTTGATGAGGGGGAATTGACTACCTTTTTCTTTATCTAAATCCTTCCTAGTTTTTAAGAAAAATCTGGCTTGTTTAACAATGATTTTAGCATTCATTTTCAGTGTCATGGATTCTAAATCTAATCACATTAAGCTCCTCATTCTTGGTGCAGTGGTTAAACTGGTTAACCTTTTGGCAGCAGGCACCATGATTCTCTGAATAAATCTCTGGTCGCTCTCAAATGTTGTTTATTGAGCAAGCAGACATTAATAATACAAAGTAAATGGAGAGGATTATGATTTTCCTTAAGGAAGTTTCAGTTGATTTTGGGATCTGATAACTTTCATATGGATAACAGTTTTTAATGCAAGTGTCTTAAACTATACCTTTATTTTTGTTATAAATCAATTTCCTTCCAGATCTTTGGACTTAGGAAATGCTTCTGAGGAATCAAAAGTTGCAAATATTGGGAATCAGGTAAGATATTTTAATTTTGTTGGAATTCTTTGACAATGTACGTCACTTGGAGAGCCTTCATTTTGGGCGTTAGAATCACAATTCTGTTCAAGTCTATTCAAACAACTAATTTTCTTTTTCTTAATTTCAGCAGATTGACAAGGTGTTTAACAATATTGGAGCAGACCTTCTGACTGGTGGTGAATCAGAAAATAAAGATGACACATTACAGAATAAACATAAAAAAGTTAGTTTCTTTATTCTTTTTTTAGTACTTTTTATTTCTATTGTAGGGCTTCCTGTAATCTACACACTTTTTGTTGGTAAATGCCATTTAATATCTTAATAAGAAACATTCTGTGATTATGAAATATTTAGAGATGAAACATATGTTGAGAATAGACATGCTTAACAATTTTAGCTTCCTTTCCCACTCATCCTTCCACAGGCATCGTCTGCCTCGCTTGTCTTTTCTCTTGTACTCTTGCAGTGACAAGCTCTGTGTCTCAGCTCTGCCCCTGTTCCCGCGTGGGCGGCTCCCACTGTGCGCTTGTGCAGGCTGTCTGCCTGGGAGCTCCCTGCTTATTTTTGCTGGCTCTTCACTCTATTGATTTCTGTCCTGCTCATTCAGCTCATTTCATTTCCTTGCTTGACAAATTTAAATTTTATTTATTTATTTTTGACAAATTTAAATTTTATGGGCAATCAGATATTTAACCCTGATACTTTTGAACCATGTCTGATAACATGGTTCTCAATTTGAATTTAATTATGTTTGTGTCTTTTATTTTTGTGGGGAGGGAGGTTAGTAGAGACATGATGATGCGCCCTTTGGGGCTTATTTCATCCGGGGTACATAACATTGACAACTTACTGATGGGGGGACTCAATAGTGCTTCAAAGAGGACTTTGAATACGTTTGATTCCATCTTTCTAGTAGATGGAAGATCTGAATGGATTCTTTTATTTATTTCTTGTTAATATTTTTCTCTCCCTCTGATTTTGAATAGTAAAACTGTAAAATGATATTTTCCTATTAGACTTTTGATGAGTTTATATTTCTTTATTTCAGAGACAGAATTACAGACAGATAGAAGGAGTGGGAAATAGAAAGGGAGAAGGAGACAGAGAAAGGGAGATAGACCATTTTCTGATTCTTTCCCCAGATGGCTGAAAAAGCCCTGGCTGGGACAGGCCGAAGCCTGGGTCTCCCTGGTGGGTACACGGGCCCAGCAGTTGGATCATTTTCTGCTGCTTTCCCAGGTGCACCAACAGGGAGCTGGGCTGGAAATGGAAACTGGCACCTCTATGGGGTGCTGGCCTCACAGGCAGTGGCTTAACCTTGGTACCTTGGTTAGCATTATATGTATACATTATATACATACATACACACACATATAATTATATCTGCACATGTACATATGTGTATATATACATATATGCACACACATATATACATATACACATTCTGCTGAGAACATTATTGTATTCATTTAGAAATATGAGACCAAGGGACTACTCAACATGGTAGTTTACAGAATTATAAAAATATATTGTAAGTTTTAGTTTGTGAAACTTTTAAAAGACAAATAATGAATCTAATGCACACATTAACAGTAGAATATGTTTGTTTTTTTAAGCTTTGTATGAGTTCCTAAGATAATTTTTGAGATTAGATTTCCCAGTTTTTTAAGAATAAAGTCACTTAATCAACTAATGAATTAAGGTTTTAAAATAATAATGGTTTTTATACTAGAAATATTTTTGCACAGATCCTGCTAGCTTTTATCTTTAGTTAAATCTTGTAATTTTCAGTGTAGTTGTGTTCATGGCAGGCATAGTTTGCTTTACATTGAAATAGTATTGTTAAAATACCAAGACATGTTTTATTGAAAAAGGCACTTTTGTTTTATAATGTTTTGTTTTACGGTGGAATTATAAAGTTGCTTATTTTGCTTTATTTTGTTTAAAGGTATCACTTACACTTGAAGAAAAACAGAAATTAGCAAAAGAACAAGAGCAAGCACAGAAGTTAAAAAGCCAGCAGCCCCTGAGACCCCAAGTGCATACACCTGTTGCTCCCGTCAAGCAGGTCAGAGTTCATATCTCCTGCATAAGTTCAAGTATAGAACTGTTAAGAGTTAGATAGTCAACTTAGTCTAACAGTAGTTTACATAGAACTGTATTTCAGAAGCTAATTTGTAATTCCTAAGAAGTACAGGCATAAAGGATTTACTGACAATTCCTCTGTGACCTGCCTGATGTGTATAATGTTTCATAGCAGTGCTTGTGACCCAGAACAAGCCTGATGAACAAAAGGGGGGCTCTTTTAAGGTTAACGCTCATAGTACTAATGCAGCTTTGCTCACAGAGAAGTGATCAGGAATCTTACATTTATGCTCTTAAGGGTTTTTTATGTAGAAGTAATTTTCTATTTTTGTCTTTTCAATTCCAGGTAGAATTGTAGCTTGATTTAGGATGTACATAGCCAGTGTTTTTTTGTCTTATGTTCCAAATACTCTGGTGCTAGTGCCGTGGCAGCAAGGCCCTGTCTGAGAAGGTTTATAATCCTACTGAATTCAGAAATGTCTTCATCTTAAAAACTGTCTTTAAACTATTTTTGTTACTCCCTAATCAGTAAAATTCTTCTGTGATAAAAGAAAAGAAAAAAGTATTTGCAGGCCAAGAGGCAAAGTTTGTGGGGAAAATGGAGCTAAAAGAAGCTTATTTGAGTGCAGAAAGTTTTGAAATCCATACAGTTTATCTCTAGTACTTGTTTTCCCTGAATGTTTTCAAGAATGCTCATGGAAGAATGGAGAAAACAAATTCCTACAAAATTTTGATGAAATTCAAAATCTAAAAATACTGCAGCATCATTTTATAATACAAATACTAGAGAGAAGAAGGCAGCTCTGTTTTGGAGAGAGAACATTTTGTTTAACTGTATTTTGTGGTTAATGTTTCCTATCATGACATTAATTGCAAATGTTCATCTGTAAAGACCATGCAGAAACAGGAAGCAAGCTGTATTTGCCCTTTAGAGCGTAGCTTGCTTCCTTAGGGTGGTATGATCATCTCAGTTTTAAATTTTCCTTTGTGTTTTAATCTGTCAAGTGTTTGCTAAAGTAATTTGGGTTTCTTGGCGATAGTAATTCTCTCATATTTTTCAGACTAAGGACTTGACAGACACATTGATGGATAACATGTCATCTTTGACCAGCCTTTCTGTTGGTACTCCTAAACTTCCTGCTTCAAGTTCCTTCTCCTCTGTTCCTTCCACGGGCCTGGGCATGCTGTTTTCTACACCAATTGATAATACAAAGCGAAATTTGACAAACGGCCTAAACGCCAACATGGGCTTTCAGACTTCGGGATTCGGCATGCCAGTTAATCCAAACCAGACCTTCTTCAGTCATTCAAGCACCGCTGGGGCGACCAGGATGGCTGCGGGCCCACCCGCCGCCTTTACAGGCCTTGCTGACTTGAGTGTCCCACTTGCTGCGGGGGTGAAACAGACCCAACAGAGACCCACAGATATGTCTGCACTTAACAATCTCTTTGGCCCTCAGAAACCCAAAGTTAGTATGAACCAGCTATCACAACAGAAACCAAATCAGTGGCTTAATCAGTTTGCTCCTCCTCAAGTTTCTCCAGGTATGGGTAGTTCAGTAATGGGGACACAGATGAACATGGTAGGACAACCTGCCTTTGGTATGCAGGGCAATCCTTTCTTTAACCCGCAGAACTTTGCTCAGCCACCAACTACAATGACTAACAGCAGTTCAGGCAGCAATGATTTAAAAGATCTTTTTGGGTGAGGTGTCTTGCTCCTGTTTTTGAAGGATTACTTCAGTTTTAGTCATGGAGGAGCT
Source organism: Ochotona princeps (assembly GCF_030435755.1). Taxonomy (NCBI): domain Eukaryota; kingdom Metazoa; phylum Chordata; class Mammalia; order Lagomorpha; family Ochotonidae; genus Ochotona; species Ochotona princeps. Next base: position 15,622,764 of record NC_080846.1, on the reverse strand, counting down.
GATTGACATTGTATAGATGGCTTGAAGGAACTACGTGGGGAAGTGAATGGTTCTGTGACAGAAAACACGGTTTTCCATGCCAGCCGACATAGTAACTGTGTGGACTCCTAACTAGTTGAATTTTTTAAAGCATTGAGGATTTTTTTTCCTCTTACCAATTCCTCTTCAGGTTTTTAAAGATTCAACTCTTAGCAATCTCAAGGAGGGAAAAAAAAAAAACAGATCAACTAAGTTATCTTCAGTAACAGAACTTTCAAATCACATGTTTATTTTGACTTGTAAATCTCGGTGTTATTTTAAAATTGAGTTGACTGTAACTGCAAGTGTATCTGTTGGGCTCCGCTTGGCAAACAGTCTGCCATTACAAGTCATTGGCCTTCACTTGAATATGTAAAAAATCTTGATGCTGTATTTATTTATTTGCATTTAGTATGACCAGCTGGGAAGATATAAGCATAAAGGGAAAGATCAGGTCATTGGCTTTTTCCAATTTTATTTGCTTTCATCAGATGAACTAATGTAAAGTGCAAAAGACAGAGTAAATGCTGCAAATTAAACTTGCTCTGATTTCATTGGTTTAAAATGCATCATTAACCATCTCATAATGCAAACTGATCATTGTAAACTATATTTTAGCATGATCTGCCTCAAATAGTAATGTATTTTTCTGCATTTACTTGAATGTATTTAGAATCACTTTTTTCCTACTGTACCACAGGAGCGTGTACTTATTTGTACAGGGATTTGACAAAGCATCTGATGTAATTTCCCTGACTTTTGCCTTCATATTTCATTTTGAATTCAAACTTCTGAGGCTGCACCATATAAAAATTACATTTTCAAAAGGAGATTTGTAAGAATTAAATTATATTTAATGAGTAAACTTTTGAGAATTCTGCTTTATTGTTTGAAATGTAATAAATTTCTCTAAAAATGAGCAGTTATATGTTTTGGCCACCAATAGATTAATTTTCAGCTTGCTATGATATTCTGAAATCAGTGTTATGGAAGTTTAATACTTTTTCTAGGAATTTCAGGAACTTTTGTTCACATTTTAATGTCTTTTAATGAGTCATTTTTAGAAAGGAAAGAATAAAATCTTAAGAGGAAACATGCTTTGCTTTTCAAAATCTCTGATGGTTTTCTTTAATTTGCTAATTACTCAACCACTGAGCCTTATGCTACGAATGTCATTTGTATTTTTAAAAGCTATATTCCACCGTTATGTGATAACTTTAGTACTATCTTTTAAAGAACTATATGTGTCTTACAGAGGCTGCCATATAATTTGTGGTTTTTGATTATCTGGAACCAGCAATCATTTAAATAAACCATATGAAGTTCAGTCAATGTGCTGGTCCTAAGCGCTTATTCATTGAATATTAATATTCACTGAAAATATGTACATACACACATCAAACATACATATGCTCAATGTATTTAAAATTCAGACCTCGATCATAAAGTATAACGTGGTGATACAGTTCTTGTTAGCATTCAGTTAAGAGGGTGCTTTCACATCTGGTATCTGTGAGCTGATTCATGTATGCCTTGTTTCTTACCCTCAGAGGGACCGATAGGGTTGCTGAAGAAGCTTAACCAAGAAGTGAACAAATGTTTTTATCAAGTACATTCACAACTTGACAAGATTGTGTTTTAAACATAATAATAGTAATATTACTTTGGGGGAAACTTACATATGGAGTAAAGTTATTTAATGTTGAATAACTTCTCTTTTCCACAATGCACTATTCACTGTTGAGAAAATGTTCCTTATTTTGTCCAACAACTTAATGTCAATACTTAATTAATTAGAAGAAAAACTTAATATACCAATTTGTATAACTTGAACTTACAAGCATGAAAATAGATTATTTGAAAAAAATAAGGTGTATTACACAATTGTCACATGTTAAAAGGAACTCATTTATGGAGGTAGTGGTGCTATGTTTTTACACAACCATTCCTATACTTTTCTACCTTGAAAAGCAATGGAACTGTTGCCATTGTCTTTTTGTGTTGTGAAATTACAGCTGAAAAAATATTGTGAAATTTTTAGGCTTCAGTGTGCCTAATGTGAACAAAATTTCCTAATACTAAAGTACCTTAATATTATTTCAGACATTGGAAGAGTTTAAATCCCTTGTGCTTTGAGTGGAAAACTGGTAGGTTAAAGAGGACCTGCAGACAGAATTACAGCCAGCACTCCCTATCGTTTGACTTGCTTCTGACTCTTCTCTTAATGCCAAGGTGTGTGATGTCTGTAGAGAATGTACATAAGGAGGTGGAAATGTTATAAGTGCAGTTTTGATTTTTATTTTGGAATGCTTATGATCAAATAAGTGAAGGAAGTAGTTTTTTTTTTTTTTTTTTGAAACAACTGTAACATACCTCTGATGTTTGCTTTTACATTTTGAAGGCAAAGATAAATGTGAGAATGCCTAATAGGAAGCAGGGTATTGAAGCAAATAAATTTTAGCTTTGATTTAAAAATGTCCATATTAAGTTTTGATTGTATATTTATGATTCACTGGTCTTGGAATAATTTTAGAAAAGATGAATCTATTACAATCTAAACTGCCTAGGATTTTAAGAAGTTATCCACGTCAGTGGCTTTCACACTATCATGCGGTAAGAAACAACTTTGCATTGAAACCACTACAGAAACTATATACTTGAAGCAGAAGTTTTAGAAAATGCATTTAATAAGTGTAGTGGACTCCATTTTCTATTCCAGTAACTTTTTTTTTAAGTTGATATGGACATTTTGAGGATTTCATGATAGTTAAAATCGAAGTAATTGCCCTACCTCTCTCTGACCAGTTGGAGAAACAGGGACCTCAGACTTACAGAACCCCAAGAAGTCGGAGTTGGAAATAGAAGCTGGATTTTATCCTAACTAGCAGCTCAGTGCTCCATGCTCTACTGCACGCCTTACTGTATGAATTCTTACTGTATAAATTCTTCTTTGTGAAACTGATTTATGCCATCAGTATGTGTTCCATGCTGACTAGGAACCATAAATGTTTATATTAAGAAAAAAAAAGGTGTTGAAGAGGGAGAAGTAGGGGAAGTGACAGAAAAGAAACCTACATTGTCTAAGTCAGCCTCTGGGCTACCATTGGATTGTCGCTGAGGAGGGTAGGGAGGAGACATGAGTTGGTGCTTAGCCGTCCCTGGATATCTAGCAGAATTAAGGCTAATCACCTTGGGTCAGCATTGTGCATTAAACTGTAATGTACAACACTAGCATCCCCCATGGATAGAGGGCTGTCTCCCAATGTACCATTCCTGTTTTGGCTCTTTGGCGGACAGGCCAAGTCCTTGGGCCTCTGCACCCACCTGGGAGACCCAGAACAAACTCCTGGCTCCTGACTTTGGCCTGGGCTGACCTGCCTGCTGTGGCCATTTGGGGAGTGAACCAGCAGATAGAAGATTCTCTCTCTCTCTGTCTCTCCCTCCCCCCCCCCCACACTGTAACTCTGACTTTCAAAACAAATACATCTTTCAGAAAAAAGGATAATAAACTTGCGGAAGATGCTCAGTTGAAGAACCATTTCACCAAAGTGAAGTTTGTTGCATATTAATAAACTTGCCCACGCAAAGCAGCCAGATGGTTTCAGTCAGCCAGGGAGGACTTAACCATCTAGCATAAGCACAAATGTAGTATTTTCCAGTAATTAAAATCAGGTAAGATTAATGTAATATATTTTAACTTAATATACCCAACATGCCATTTTTGTATGGAATTGATTTTATTTTTGGTACTTAGTCTTTGAGATCCATTATATTTTAAATTTTTAAAAAGATTTATGTTATTTGAAGACAAAGTGATAGAGATCGTCCATCCGTTGGTTCGTTCCCCAGGAAGTCCCAACAGGCAGATTTGGCCTGAGCGGAAGCGAGAGCCCAGAACTCCATCTGGGCCTTGTAGCTGAGTCATCCTCACCTGCCTTCCCAGGTGCATTAGCAGAACAGTCAGGAATTGAACTAGCACTCTGACGTCACTGCACTACAGTTCTTATCTATATGGTCGTTCTTTTTGGTTTGAATTGTTTTCATCTCTAAAAGGCAGAGTGACACAGAGATCTTCCATACATTGACTGATCCTCTAAATGACCCAAATGCCAGGACCAGACCAGACCTAAGCGAAGAATCTAGAACCCAGTCCAGGTCTCCCACATGGTTTGGCAGGGACCCAACTAGCTGAGCCACCATCCATTGCCTTCCCAAGGTAAACTAACAGGAAACTGTAGCAAAAGGACAGCGAGGACTGAAACCAGGCACTCCGCTATGGGATCTGGGCAGTCTTTTTTTTTTTTTTTTAATTAGGCAGTTTTACATAGAGGGAAAAAGATCTTCATCTGCTGGTTCACTCCCTAAATGGCCACTATGGCCAGAGTTGAACCAATCCAGAGCCAGGAACCAGGAACTTCTGGATCCCCACTAGTGAATGCAGGGTCCCAAGGCTCTGGGCCATCTTCCATTGCTTTCCCAGGCCACAAGCAGAGAGCTCGATTGGAGCATCTGGGACACAAACTGATGCCCATATGATATCATGACACTTGCAAGCCAATCAAGCTATCACACAAGGTCCCCTTAACCACTGCCTGTCCCACAGTTGGCCTTTTTTAATTTGGACTACTCAGATTTGCAAAACTCAAAAGCCACCTGTGACTAGTCACTGTTGTGTTAGATAGTGTGAGTGCATATGGAAACTGAGCAGCCAAGCAAGTGAACTGTGGTGATAATGTTTTTGCTATGTGCCGCTGGGGCTGTCCTCTAGGAACATTTCTTCATTGTTTGGCAAAATGTTAAGCGTATTCAACAGCGGTCCCTAGAGCGGCGCTGCAAAGCAACAGTAACAAAAGACACTTGGGTTCTGGGTTCTGGGTCTCCATTTTTACCTGCTCCATGAACTCAGCAGCCCGAGCAGGACAGCACTAGCTGTAGGTGACCTTGATGCAGCTCTGCCCCTTGCCCAGCTGGCTCCCACTCTGGTCGAGGCCCACCCACAAATGTCACTCTCCCAGTCTCCGCTTTGTCTTTGGTTTCCCCAGCTTTTTCTCAGCAGCAATAGTTCTTTTTGTCCATTTTTATGCTTGTTTGAGTTAGTTCTCTTTCACTCTGCTCAATACTTACTCAGCTTCTAGTGGTGAACTTCTGCAATATTAAATTTTCCTATTCAAACTCCAGGCATGATGTTGGATTGTGCTTTGCTGCCAATAAAAGTGTATGAACTGTATATGCCTAGCTGAGGAGGGGAAAAGTTCGTGGAAACTGTATCGTGAAAGACTTACACACGAGGCAGATGTTTGACTCATGTATTAAGATGGCACTTGGGAGGTCCCATTGTTAGAGTGCCCTAGTTGAGCCCCAGCTCTACTAATTCCATCTTCCTGTGAATGCCTGCTCTGGAAGGCAACAGATTGATGGCTCAAGTACTTGAGTCCCTACCACTTAAGCAGAAAACCCAGACTGAGGAGCCCGGCAGTGTGGCCTAGCAGCTAAAGTCCTCGTCTTGAACACACCGGGATCCCATATGGGCGCCAGTTCTAATACCGGCGGCTCCGCTTCCCATCCAGCTCACTGCTTGTGGCCTGGGAAAGCAGTCAAGGACGGCCCAATGCTTTGGGACCCTGTACCCACGTGGGAGACCTGGAAGAGCTCCTTGCTCCTTGCCTCTGGCTCCTGGCTCCGGATTGGCACAGCACCGGCCGTTGTGCTCACTTGGGAAGTGAATCATCGAACGGAAGATCTTCCTCTCTGTCTCTTCTCCTCTCTGTATATCTGGCTTTGTAATAAAAATAAATAAATCTTTAAAAAAAAAATAAACCAGATTGAGTTCCGAGATACTAATTTCAGTGTGGCCCAGTCCAGCAGTGGCTGTTGGCAGGCATTTAGCTGCCCTAACCAGGGTCTGTTGTTAATCTACTTCTGTTGTTAATCTACTTCTTAGGATGCCAGCATCCCAACTTGGAGTATCAGTTTAAGTCCTAGCTGTTTCCCATCCAGCCCCCCACCCCCCTAATATGCCTGGGCAGGCAGCAGATGCTGGCACAGGTGCCCGGGGCCCCTACCACTCATGTGAGAGACTCAGGTGGGTTTTCCAGCTCCTGGCTTCAGCCTGGTTCAGATGGGGCTGTTGCAGCGGTTTTGGGAGCTGAACCAACAGATAAAAGACCTTCTTGTCTATCTGATGCTCTTTAAAAAAATTTTTTTATAAAGGAAGTAAAGCAATAGGTCAAAGATCTTTAGCTTTCTGCTTGCCCTTCAAATAAATAAACATTTAAAATTTGCATAAAGGGACCCGGCGTGGTGGACTAGCAGCTAAAGTCCTTGCCTTAAATGCGCTGGAATCCCATATGGGTGCCGGTTCTAATCCTGGCAGCTCCACTTCCCATCAAACTCCCTGCTTGTGGCCTGGGAAAGCAGTCGAGGACGGCCCAAAGCCTTGGGACCCTACACCTGTGTGGGAGACCTGGAGGAGGCTCCGGATCCTGGCTTCAGATTGGCGCAGCACCGGCTGTTGCACTCACTTGGGGAGTGAATCAGCAGATGGAAGATCTTCCTCTCTGTCTCTCCTCCTCTCTGTATATCTGACTTCCTAATAAAAATAAATAAATCTTAAAAAATGCATAAAAATATGTTTTCATTCCATTTTTTTTATTGTTAATAATTATAGATATTTATTAAGCATCAAAAGTATACTGTATTCATTCCACTTTTTCCTAAATGTTTTCAAGTACTCAGATATGGGATTTAAAAAAAAATACTTTCTAAAAATTCTTTTGGAATGTGCTTGTAATGGGAAATACAGATTAGGTACTTTGTACCTGTTTGATGCTGGTCCGGTTTTGTCCGTGCTCCCACCCTGTTGCGGATGTTCCTTTATGTGGTGGTAAAGCCAGTGTTGGACTTGCACATGATGGTAACTGAGGCAGGAAACCTACTGTCTACTTCAGGGGTAGGCTATTTCCAAGTTCATGTCCCATCGCCAGCAACAGTGAAGCCACAGCCAAATGGGGGCATCTCCAGGAGCATACAAGAAAAAAACTCATGAATCTTGAAACCAGATGAAAAAGCTGGATGTTTAAAATGAGGTTCACATTATGGCATCCATGTGCGATGCTTACAGAGTGGGGAGTCTTACACATTTGTTCCTATGTTGGAACAGATCCAAGAAATGTTTCTACGAAAAAAATCGTATGTCTGACAACGTGTGCTTTTCAGATCACTTTGGTGCAGAGATGGAAGAGGCTTTCAGCAACAGGCATCCTTGGCAAATCGCTCAGACTTCCTGTGAGGGCGTCATTTCTGTCCGCAACCTCAGTGAGTCCGTGCATTCTCCCTCGGTAATCCCGGCACTCCCAGGTCTTGTCAGACCAGCATTTAACTCTGTCGCCCCAAGTTAGAATTTCCTGTTTGAAAATGATTTATGGAAGAGGCTATTTCATTCAAAAATTGAGCAAGTTGTTTATTTCTCTGGAAAGTCTTAATTGAGCCCATCATTGAGACCTTCATGCCCACGTTGCCTTGCTGGAGCCACAGAGGAAGCTTCCTTGACCACACTTAGCTTTGGACTGTGCTGTGAAACCTGCCTCCACACCAGGGATGACACAGGGTCATTCTAACATTCAATAACTTCTTTAAAAACTGGTTTGCCTTTACCTTGTATAGTCTCATAGACTTTTTCTTATTTTTTTTTTAAGATTTATTTATTTTTATTGGGAAGTCAGATACACAGAGAGGAGGAGAGACAGAGGAAAATCTTCTGTCCGCTGATTCACTCCCCAAGTGGCTGCAATGACTGGAGCTGCGCCGATTCAAAGCCAGGAGCCAGGAGCCTCTTCCAGGTCTCCCATGTGAGTGCAGAGTCCAAGACTTTGGGCCATCCTTGGCTGCTTTCCCAGGCCACAAGCAGGGAACTGGATGGGAAGCGGGGCTGCCAGGATTAGAACCAGCACCCATATGGGATCCCGGCGAGTTCAAAGCAAGGACTTTAGCCACTGGGCTACCATGCCGGGCACTAAAGTTGCCTAGAGTTTAAAGCCAGGTGTAGACTGTTAAAAGAATGAGCCAAACTTGCAGTTCTCTCTCTCTCTTTATCTCTAACTTTAAATAAATCTTTTTTAAAAAAAAAATCTTTACTCTCCAATTAGCAAGTTTTCCCAGCTGTAAAGCGAGGATCACACCTTGTTAGTAATAAGTAACAACACAGTGGTGAGTGCTGAAGACATACTCCCACTTTGCTAACCATTGATATAGATCTCTTACATAAACTCTGCTCAGATGAGAAGTGAATATCTCACTTAGCACAATCTGCATGTGTTTATTCTTCAGAAATATGTTTAAAAGGTGCTATAGGCTTGTTACTGTGAGATTGTTGGGACACAGATGGGAAGGGGGTAGAAGTCTTGCCCTCAAGAGGTTTGTCCTGTGGTTCAAAGGCAGCCAGGGAAGCAGTTACCTACAGAACACTGTGCTGCAGCTGGGACTGAGCCCTGGGGAGGAAGGATACCCGATCTAGGACAGTGGAGAAGGTGTCATGGAGGAAATTAGACCCAAGCTTGGTCTTTTGTGGAGACTTGTGTGTGTGTGTGTGTGTGTGTGTGTGTGTGTGAATAATGTTAACAAACAATCACATAGGTATCCTGTGTTCCTGAATTATGCTGCACAGACTGGGAGGGCGGATCAGGTCATTCTCAACAGCCTCTTGAATATTTATGAAAGCTTCCAAATTAAGGAAAATCTGACCAAGTAACTTGATGACCAAGAAGAGCAGAAGAAATGTTAGTTGCTTAAAAGGTTTTCTAGTAGTGCCAGAGATGACAGCAAGGAAAGGCCATAATAATTTATAATGTTATTTAATATTTCCAAAGTTTAGGAATCCACACTGAGGAGCTCAGTAATATATCAATGGAATAAAGAAATCTCTTTTAAGACAGTCGCTGATGACTAGGGGGAAGACTATCTGGCATGCATTCAGTTAGACTACCAGCAGATGTCGCTGTCTTCCAAGTAATCATCCATTGCATGAACCTTTTTGCTGATGCACATTTTTGAACACAAGTAGATTGGCAAAATATTAATAAACATACCTGCCTTGTGTTATTGAGTCATAAACAAGGGATCTCATGAGAAATACCTGTGGAAGGTACGTGGGTTTGTTCTGTCTTGATTTTCATCATTAAATACTAGTAATCCTTATCACTGTTCTGTCTGTCAAAATTATCTGGATACCCAGGGTTCCTTCAGCAACTTCAAGATAAGCAAAGGTGGTAAAATAAACTCCCCCAAAGTCCTCCAAAGATTGTACTCCCATGGTACAACTATGGTTACTAAATGACCATACTTGCTAGGATATTTTAGTTTGGGATGCAAGCATGATGGAGTCTTTCATCATACATGATATGCAAAGCACAACTGAAGTGCTAGGGTTGGCATGATGGCGTAGCAGGCTGCTCCTTGGCCGTTGGCACCGGCATTCAGTACAGATGCTGGTTTTCATCCTGGATGTTCCATTTTCTACCTGGCTTTCTGCTAATGGCCTGGGAAAGCAGCAGATGGCCCAAGAACTCTGGCCCCTTGCTCATGTGGGAGACCAGGAAAGAGCTCCTGGCACCTAGCTTCAGATCAGCTCAACTCTGGCCAGTATAACCAATGGATGGAAGATCTCTCTACTTCTCTTTATCTCTTTCTATAAAATCTGCCTTTCAAATAAAAATAAGTGAAGAAGCTAAGGTGTGCCTACGCAGTAAAAACTGGATAAAAAGAGTCATATTTCCCCCATTTTCACACAAGGGGAGGCTTCAATCAAAACCTGAACCTAAATGGGAACATACACTATAAAGTACATGGAAAAATGAAATTAGAAGACAAATTAGAGGGAAAAAAAGATTTTTCCATCATCTATGCAGACAACAGACTAAAATATTAATAATTGAGTTTCTTATGCTGAGGCTGTTGGCAGTTGTATCCTCCAAGGTCAGATAATACCTAACTTATCCAGGGCAACCGGTGACAACCGACAAATGGGCACAAGAGCATGGTTTCTTTTTATGTCTCTGCTTGATACCTCCAAATGCCACTGGTCTTCTCCATGCCTGCGGCTTCAACAGTAAAGCAGAGTTCTAGCTGTAGTTACAAGACTCAAAGGGGCAGTGAGGAAAAAAAGATGTCTTTCATAAACATAAGAAAGTCCTGTTCTGAGCAAATGCTTGTTTTTCCTGCAAGTGTGAAATACCTCACAGCAATGATTGCATCCATTCTGGGTTAACACCTCCTAACTTTTCTATATTTCAGGTTGTTTTCTTTTTTAGGTATTTGTTTATTTGGAAGGTAGAAGGAGTGGGAGAAGAATCTTCCAATGGCTGGTTCACCCCTAAAATGCCCAGATCTCCCTTGCAGATAAGAGCAATGTAAGCTCTTGGGCCATCATCTGCTATTTCCCAGAGAGCACCTTGGCAGGAAGGTAGAATCGGGAAGCTCTCTGCGAGGGGACGGAGCACTCCATGCAGTGTCTCGACAGCCTTTCCAAATGCCCACGTCCTCAATTAAATGTTTGAAAACTCAAGGATTCGTCAGTTTTTCTGAGGCATGGCACAGGCAGGCTTTAGCGTCCTTCCCTACCCCGCAACAGTAGGATTTTAGGATCAGAATATATGTGGAGTACCACAGTGGTACAAGCTTCTAAAATGAGGTTTAGGACCTAGTCGGATGTCTGAAGTCTGCTGGCCAGGTTACCTTGGCAGAAATCTGAGTCCTGATTTCTTTTTTTCTTTGTTTCATAGGGTTGTTGTGGGAATCAAATGAGGTGTTTGAAAGTCCCTTGGATTCATGCTTAACTAGTCTGTTGAAGAAAATTTCAATGACAAGAAAATCTAGCTTTATTCACTTTGATGAGTACTAATGATAGTTACCAACAACCCACAAATCTTAGGGCAGGATCGAGAGAGGTCCTGGTTAAAAGAGATTTTTATGTTGATCTCAGCGTGTTATGGGGTTGAGTAGAAGAACTGTGGAGCTAGCACAGGAAATGGGATTGGTTGGAGAAGCTGCCACAGAATTTGGGGGAAGGAAGCCCAAGACCATTAGTTTTCTTCATTACTTTGCTTCTTTATGATTTCTCTTATACAAAAATGTAAATAGGTTTATCTTTAGTCCAGACCCTGGTGAAAATTCTCCAACACTTTGGTTGATTTAATAAGAAATCCTTATCCTTAGATAGTTTCTCTGGGATAAGTTGGTTTGCTTTTCCGCTCTTGCCAGATGGGTAGGACTCCGCTTATAATGAGCCCATGAGCACGTGAAAATTCCTCCTGTCCCTGGGCTGGACTGTCAGGCTTGGCTGGAGACTGACTTAGTGTCACAGGTTTGGGTGTTAAATAATCACAATAGCAGAAACTCTGAGAGAAGCAGAAACTCTCTTGGCTGATCCCAAAGAGGGTCATTTGCCAAATGGATGTGGATATTTCATGAAAGTCATCCCAGAAAGGCGTCCGAGTCTAGAGGGACGGAGACTGGATGGCCGTTAGAAACACAGACCCCTCTGCACCCCCTGTTGCTGGATGCTCTCTCCACCTACACCCCATAGAAGACACATAGCTACTTCAATGCGGACCAGTAGTCGATCCTTTTCAAAATGCAAAGATGAGGAGAATTCGGCATCTGGCTAGCTAAGCATAGTGCGGCTCCCTACCTGTAGTCCATTCAACGAAAATTTGAGAAATGGGAAATCTTTTTTTTTTTTTTTGAGATTTATTTATTCTTATTGGAAAATCAGATACACAGAGAGAAGGAGATACAGAGATCTGTCCACCGATTCGCTCCCCAAGTGGCTGCAATGGCTGGAACTGAACTGATCCAAAGCCAGGAGCCCAGAGCCTCTTCCAGGTCTCCCACATGGGTGTAGGGTCCCAAGGATTTGGGCCGTCCTCAGCTGCTTTTCCAGGTAAGCTGCACACAAGGAACAGAGCACAGCCCCAACCACCCCCACCCCAGGTAAGGTTTCCTCACGCTGTTTTCCAAGGGAAGAGAGAGACTGTGGCTGAAGCTGGCAGATAGTAGGGCTGGGACTTGAATACTGGGGGTCTGAGTCCACCCTCACTGGCCTACCACTGGGGTCTTCTGTGCTGGGAACCTGCCTGGGTCTCTATTCCACTTCCTCCACTCAACTCTGGGACCAGGATTGGATTCTCCAAGCCCTGTGCGCCCTCTGCTGGCCTCATTTGGGCATGGCTACTGTGCCCGACAAACCCTTGAGCATCGCTTCATAAGGCACCCAACTTTCTTGGAGAGGAACCCACCTGTAATACCTTTCAGAGGGCACCCCAGATATCATGTGTTGCCACCCGCCACTTGCAGTCAGTTGCAGGATCTAGGGAAGCAGGGCCACTGGAATATGAACCAGCGCTCATATGGGATCCTGGCGTATGCGAGGTGAGGACTTCAGCCGTTAGGCTACTGCACCCAGTCTAGGAATGGGAAACCTTAGGTATACAGGATTTTGGAGACCTGACACCATAAGAGACACTGACAATGTCCTAGAAATGAAGGATTGCTGTCGTCTGGATGAGAGTTCCTAAAAATGCCTAAGCTAATATCTCTTTCTAATTAAAAAATTTTTGTTTTACAGATTTATTTATTTGAGAGCAGTTAGGGGCAAAGGGAGAGAAACTTCCATATTCTGCTTTACTTCTAGAATTCCTGTAACCGTCAGAGCTGAACAAGGCTAAAGTTCAGAAACAGAAACCCAGCCTGAGTTTCTTAGCTGAGCGATAGAAACCCAAGTATTTGGGCCATTACACGCTGCCTCTCAGGGCACAGAAACAGCTGAACTGGAGCAATGGACGAACCAGGGCTGGAATCAGGTACTCCAGTGTGAGATGTGGGTATTATAAGTGGTGGCTTAAATGATTATGCCACAATGCCTCCTTGAGAAGGCTTTAGCGTAGGATGATGGGAAATCATCAAATGTATAGTACGTGGCTGGATTTTCTTCTGATATGCATGCACTCCATGTATCCCCAGAATTCTGATTCACAGGTGTCACGAAATTCTGCATCATGGATACTTCCCTTTCTTTTTTGTTGTATTTGTTACTTTGGGATCAGGAGTATATATTCCAAAGCTCTTCCACGGTAACTGAATTACATGAATTCACTTCAAAAACTTGGTGCACAATGGAATTACTTTAAAAACTAAGTTTATTTTGATGGGGGGTGTCAGGAACCTCATTCCAGTCTTGCTTTGTACCACATGGGCACACCCATCCAACCCTCTGACACTGGCTCCCCCAGAGGCCACCCTCTGTCACTCGTGTCTGTGCTCCTCCGTGCCTTTCTTCTGCTTGCCTCACTCTTCCTCACCCTGAAAGTTAATGCCATCGTTATCTCCTCATGGCAGCCCTCTCCCACTCCTATTTTTTTTTTTTACAGTAAGTTAGGAATGGGAGAACCATATTTAAGTTCTACAACCTGTTTCTTGAGCTCTAACTCTATGGTTGACAGTACTTTGGGAGCCTATCATCTTTCTGTGGGTGATCCAGAATGCCTTTATTTTGTTTAAAGCTTTATTTATTTATTTATTTGAAAGGCAGAGAGAGTTCCAGAGAAGAGAGGAAGAGACAGAGATACATCGTCCATCTGCTGATTTGCTCTGCAGGTGGCTGCAACAACTAGGGCTGCGTCAAGCTGAAGCCAGGAGCCAGGAATTCCGTCCAGGTCTCCCATGTGGGTGGCAGGCGTCCAGGTACTTAGAGCATCAGCCACTGCTTTTCTAAGAGCCCTAGCAGAGAACCGGACTGGAAACGGAGCAGCCAGGAACTGAAGTGGTCCGATGCCCATATGGTGTGTCAGTGTTGCGCAAGACAGCTTCATCCGCTGTGCCACAGCCTGAGCACCTAAAAAAATGTCTTGGACATAATAACTCAGGAACGATGGACTTCCCTGAAGCGCCTCCTGAGGCTGTTCGTGTTCCCTCAGCCTTCTGTCATACCACTGCTTGCACTACGACAGACTCATCCAGTTTCTGATTTATTTGTTTCTTGAAGAAAAATACTACAGTTCAACCTATCTCACGAGTGTCCAAGAGAGGCCACTTAGTAGGTTCTCAAGAAAAGGAACAAATGAATAAATGGGTGAAAGGAACCTCAGTTATGCGAGGCCTGGCCTTGTATTTTCTTATTTCTATTACCAACAGTTCCAGTGTAAAAGTTTTGAGTACAGGCTCTGATGTCAGGCTGCTTTAGTATAGACCCCATCTTGTTTTTCTAGCTGTGTGAACCTGAGTAAATATATATATATATACACATGCTCATCTATATATATACACACACACATATATATACATGCTCATATATATATACACACACATATATATATACACACATGCATATACACACACACACACACACACACACACACACACACGTATATACTTTGACTGGCTCCTGGAGGACTGGTGTTGTTTTATAGCAAATTAAGATGCCTCTTGCAAGGCTGGTATCCCATGTGAGATCTGGGGAAGTAATGGAAAGCAGCCCAAATGTCTAGGCCCCTGTATGCATCATGTGGGTAACCTGGATAAAAAGCTCCAGGCTCTGGGTTCCACCTTTGCCCAATCCTGCCCAGTGGGATCATTTGGGAAGTGAACCAGGCAATGGAAGATCTGTCTCTGTTTCCCCTTCCCTCTAACTCTGCCTTTTAAATAAATAAATCTTTACTTTAAAAAAATCATAGACCTGAAGGAAAAATTTTAGAAAAATACATAAGAAAAATTTTAAGGAAAACTAATCATTTAAGATTCAGAGAAGACAGAAAGGGAGAGAGAGATAGAATATCATACAGAAAGAGCAAGATAACAGTATAAAATTAGAGAAAATAAGGTATTAACCACAAAGCAGTGTTGGGGAGACTGCAATGCTATTTAAAAAAAATGCTTAACACAGAGTTTGGACCATAGGAAAAGCTCAATAAATATTAGCAAATAGAGAATGGAATCTTACCGTTTGTAACAAAATGGACTCAGCTGGAAACCATTATGCTTAGTGAAATAAGCCAGTCCCCAAAAAGCTAAACATCATATGTGCTCCATGATACATGACAGTAAAAAAAAAATCCTATAAACTGTACAAAGGAGATCAGCCTACTGGGAAACAATGGATAAATACAGTATGTGTCTTTACTTCTAAATAATAATAGAATTACCTTTGCTATTTGTAATTATATTTTAACGTTATGTTCCTTTATTATACTTGCTGTGCTATGATACATTTACATATTAGAGAGTGAAGCTTGTAGTGATGAAAAGATGGCTATGCCATTCTAATAACTTGGGGAACAATAGTAGAGTGAAGGGGTTACAGGGAGGGAGAGGGGGAAGACTTTTGTTCCCTGTGCTTATAAATCTGTACTGTGGAAAAAAAAACATCTTACAGAAATTTCCAGTAATATTTAACCTATCAAAGATCCAGTTCTGAGTTGGTTTCATTTAATTCAAATTCAGGATTTGGACCGCAGCTTGCAAAGGGCAAAGATTGGTCCTGTGATAATGACTCCAGGAAAATGGACGTGGCGCCCACAGCGCAGTGGTCATTCCTCGGCTGTCCCCACGGGGAGTGGGGGCCGGGGGGGAATCCCTGTCTCAGAAGAAGGCCGTGTGTTCGTCAGACACAGCGTCAAGCAGCCTGGAACGCAGGTGCAATGCAATTGTTCATCCCCTAAATCTAACTAGGACTTTGGTTACACTTGAGTTCAGGGGATCTGGAGGTACGGAGGAAGAGAGACCCTTTGCTTTATCTGCCAGGGATCCTGACGGCATGATATCTGGACGAGACTTAGGGGCCCCAGAAGTGACTGTGATGCGGGGTCAGGTTAGTTCCCCTGGTGGCAGTACATCTTGGATAAACTCCGGAGGCCACAACTCAGCAATGTTGTGGAAAACTGAAGGACAAGAAACAGGGTTCAGGGGTCCCACGGAGGGACTTCAGTTGATAGGGTGTAGAATTTTTCACCTATTTTTATTTTTTATTTTTCCTGGGACAACGAGGAGCCAGTGAAGGTTCTAAGCAGGTGCCAGGACTGGCTCTGTTATCTTAATCAATGTCCCTAGCCATGTCTACATACCTTCCGGGAGCATGCTCTGTCCATGGGAAACAATCAAATGCCCTCCTGCGTGTTCATGGCCTGGGTTTTGCATTGAGCCCACTCAAGTACAAGTGTTCCTCTGGGCACTGTACCCAGGCTAGCATCCAACTGAACGATTGTTTCACGGCTCCCACAGTGGCTGGGAGCCTGTGAGCAGGCCTCAGAAAAGCATAGAACTCGTACATGTTTCAGACACTAAACTTCCCCACTGGATGCCTGCTCAGGCCCAACGCTCCTGAATAAGCCCCAGCAGTCAAGGGCAGGTATTGTGCTGGTTACTATAGCACCCCCTGGAAAGGAACACTCCGGGATAGTCACAGGCTGCGCAGGGAGGTAGGAGGGGCTGGACTAGGCCGCAGGTGCAGCGGCTGCTCTGGGGGCTCCGCATGAGCTGGAACCCACCGTGGCTTCTCCAGCTGCAGCCTGGAGAGAGGCAGCGTTCAGTCCGAGAGTGGCTGTCCGAGGCAACGGCCACCAGCGGTGGCTGCTGCTGACTTGTAGTTTTTCAGGGGGCTGAATTCCCAGCCAGACAACTCTTGGCTTTTTTTTTTTTTTTTTTTCCTAGGAGGAACTCCAGAAGGGTTGGGAGAGGAGAAAGTGGTCTTGGAAAATCTGGGCTGCATTTCTTCTCCTTTCTGATTCTAAGCGCTTCCCTCTGTGAGAACGGACTTCCAGGTGTTCCAGGAACCAGAGCAGTCTCCACTCCTGCCAGCAGAGAAGATGCCAGTTTCTGGAACTGGTTGGTGACAGCTTGCAGGTGCCTCTCCGACTCCCTCCCAATCCAAAATGCCGTTCAAAGCTTTTGAGACATTCAAGGAAAAATTTCTGAAACCTGGGAAGGAAGGAGTGAAGAACGCCGTGGGAGATTCACTGGGGATTCTACAAAGGTAAAGTTGGAATGCTAACGTGAGGTTTATTTCTGAGTAGCCTCGCGTCAGCAATGCCTGAGCGACTTTGTGTTGTGTTTATAAAACCACAGTTTAATGAAGTGAGGTGGATCAGAGCAGATAGCTGCTGTAGCCTCTGGTTGTTCCAACAGTTTATGTTACGAGGCTGATGGGAAAACTGCATCAGAAAGTATTGGGCTGAATTAAGAATACTTAGTTCTTGTTGAGACAAGTATGCTGCCAATGTAGCAGGGTCAGCACTTACAGGAGATAGGGGCAAGGTATATGGTATGTTTGGCCTTGGATCAGAAAAGATTTAAAAGGCAGTATTTCATGTTAGCTCAATGGCAAATTTAGTTATGCTTTGAGCTGAAATGATTTTTTGAGGGTTTTTTTTTTTGGCAAGAATCTTTACCTTATTATATATAGAATCTCTAAAGTGGCTCCTGATTGAATGGCTTTCAAAAAGAAAAGGAATAGTACAATAATTTGAGGAAATGTAAATAAATTAGTAGTATTCCTTACAGCACAAAATCTCAAATGACTGTTAAGTGGGGAAATGTTAAGTTCTGTCATTGTATTGAATGAGATTTTAACCCAACCCCCAAAAATATTTTAAAAGTAAAATACGATGTTATTAGAAAGAGAATTTGTCATGAATTAATGGGTTTACGTGACATTCTAATTTGTAAAATGTTATAGACATAGTAAATGCCTTCTCGGGTTTAATAAATGAGTTAATCTGTGGTCCTTATATGCAAGGTGGGAAGACTCCTTTATTTCCTTGGCATAGATAGAAAAAATACTTTTGAAAGGCTTTCTGTGTATCTGAATCATCATTTTTAATCTTGGTTAGTGAAAACACCACCCAGCATTGCCCATTTAACTATGCTATCTCTTACATTTAAAATCTTGTGCAATTAAAGGATTGTCTCTAGGTAATGTACACCTATTTCTGAGACTCTTCCTGCTTCTTGGGTTTAACATATGTGCTCCCTTCAGTACCAACACTGCCACTGTGCCATTGTTGATGTGCTTATGTAATAAGAGAACAGGTTGGGATCCTATTGATGTAGTAATTACAGTAAAAAAGATCCAATGGAACCTCCCCTCAATCATCATTTTTAGATGAAAACCTAGACCAGTGACAGCAGCCAACTAGAGAATGACTATACTAACATTTTGGAGGCGAATGTTTGATGCTTTTGTTGCACGTTCCTTAGGGAACCTCTTATTGTGGTGATGTACATTTGATTAAAAATGCAACAAGAAGGCACAATGGCTTCATTGGCTATTTCAAGTGATGACAGACAAATTTGACAAAGTTAGAAACAAAAATCCATGACTTAGGGTTATGCTCACCATTATAATCACCCAACTGTACCCGAGGTTTTAAAATGCTTGACAAAAGTACTTTACAATTTTTTGAACTTCAATTTGATTTTTTTGTTTGTTATCCTTTTTTTGGTAGGAGATTGACCCCAAAAGCTGGATTTTTTTACATGTGATTGGATGATCATATAAAGATCTTTTTGTTTGTCAAACTGGTTTGCTTAGAACTCTAAAACAATTAGTAATTTCCAAGTTGGGTGACTTCAACCAAAAATTGAGTCATGTCTAAAGACACTGAACTTCATCCTGACAATGATATCTTAGGACAACAGAAAAATGACCAGCACGGTGTTTAAAACAAGTCCTTGTCATTGTGTTGGCTGTCGTAGTTGTAGAGGCTTTAGAAAAAATGAGGCAGAACTCCAACTCCTTCTTTCAGTTACCTCAGAAGATTAACTATCGGCAGAGGAAGGAAAAATAAGTGTGACTTGATGGATCTTCCAAGCTGATCCTCAGCTCCAGTGGTCTAAGCTGAGTTTCAGAATAATCCAAGCCAGCTCTAATGTGCACTTCATGTTAGCTGCATATCTATAAGATAATGATATGAAAGCACTTTGCCAGGAGCCTGGCATATAATGTGCAATTCTTTATTACTCCATTGATTTTCACATAAAATATGTGTGTATATATATCTATATATCTATATATCTATATCTATATATATAAAGTGAAACTCATGGCAGTTTTCTGCTTTACAAAGGGCATTTGGAAGTGAAAAACCCCTGCTTCCTAGCCTGGCAGGCAGTGTAAATCATAGATGTTTAGTAATGTTTGAGGCTGAGATCATCATCTAAATGGGATCCTTGAGATGCTTTTTAATCAGAGTGTTTTTCCTGCGGGAGGGAGAGGCAAAAGCCCAGAGAAGCTTTTCAGAGTTCACACATGGGGTTGATTACAGTCAGGCATCATTAGCCTTCCTGGAAAACAGACATTGTTAAGAAACAGGTGAGCAACTAATCAGCTAAAGGAACAACAATAGTTTTGAAGTGCAGGAATATAGGGGATGTACTTGCTTATGGTCTAGTGTTAGACTATACTGATGACAGAGAGAACTTTAGACCTAGAAATTAATGTTCATGGCTGGGTGCAATAGCCTAGAGGCTAAATTCTCACCGTGAATGTGTTGGGATCCCATATGGGCATCGGTTTGTGCCCTGGCTACTCTACTTCCCTCCAGCTCCCTGCTTGAGGCCTGGGAAAGCAGTAGAGGTTGGCCTAAAGCCTTGGGACCCTGCACCTGTGTGGGAGACCCAGAAGAAGCTCCTGGCTCCTGGCTTTAGATCAGCTCAGTTCTGGCTGTTGCAGCCACTTGGGGAACGAACCAGCGGATGGACGATCTTTCTGTCTCTCCTTCTGTCTGTAAACCTGCCTTTCTAATAAAAATTAATAAATCTTTAAAACAAAAAAAAACGAGATTAACGTTTAGAAATGTACATGCAGCTTTGTTCAACCTAAATGACATTTGATGCATAGGAATATAATGAAATAACGGCAAACACCTACTAGTATGTTTTAGGCTCTGTCAACTCATTGAATTCTGTGAGGGTGCTTTTCAAAGTGTCAAGGGTTGCACATTCAACACATGGATCACCTGGGCACCTGACAAAGGCAGATGTGTTAAGGCATGCTCTGAGATTAGACAACCCTGGGTTTCAGTTGCTTTTATTTCTTGCGTGAACTCAGGCCACATGGCTACAAGGGGTGATTCTAAGGATGGGGAATTTTTGTTCTTCAAGAGCCAAATATTTAGATACTTATAACATCATTTGCAGACCATACATAATTATCAATTTAAAAGTTAACCTTCGGGCTCGGCAGCGTGGCCTAGCGGCTAAAGTCCTCGCCTTGAAGGCCCTGGGATCCCATATGGACGCCGGTTCTAATCCCAGCAGCTCCACTTCCCATCCAGCTCCCTGCTTGTGGCCTGGGAAAGCAGTCAAGGACGGCCCAATGCATTGGGACCCTGCACCCGCATGGGAGACCCGGAAGAGGTTCCAGGTTCCCGGCTTCGGATCGGTGCGCACCGGCCCGTTGTGGCTCACTTGGGGAGTGAATCATCGGACGGAAGATCTTCCTCTCTGTCTCTCCCTCCTCTCTGTATATCTGACTTTGTAATAAAATAAATAAATCTTTAAAAAAAAGTTAACCTTCTGTAGATTTCTTGAATTTTGAGTTGTACCTGAAGTTGCCAGAACAAATGATTTTGTGGACTTCGTATGGCCCGTGGGCCCAAATCCCATGCTCAGCTCCTCCCCGTGGTTTCCCACCTCCCTTAGGGATACAGTTAATCTCCTTTGTGTGTCCTCTATGGTTCCGTGTTGTCTGTGGGACCTTGAAAAGTTTCTAACTTAATCTCTGGCATTCTCCTCCTGCTCTATTCCACTTGGGACTCGGGCCTTTCTTGCTCATCCAGGAATTCCTCACACCCACTCTCATCTGGGCTTTTGCACCACCTGGTCCCTTTGCCTAAATACTTGCCATCAGAATGGTCTGATGGCTCATTCCTTTGGTTTCTTTCAGCTCCTGCCTGAAAGTCTGCCAAGGAAGACTTCCTGGCTGTCTAGTTATAAGATGGTGCTCACCTTCCGTCCTTCCACTTCTTCCCCTGTCCTTCCTTGCTATTTCATTTTGTTATTTTGTTTTATTAAACCCGTTTTAGGCAAGGTTCTCTGGGTCCCAAGGCTTTGTGCTGCCCTCTACTACTTTCCCAGGCCACAAGCAGAAAGCTGGAAGGGAAGTGGAGCAGCCAGGACACAACCTGTGCTCACGCGGGATCCTGGTGCTTGGAGGTGAAGGATTAGCTAGTTGTACCGACAAAATGAGTGCCCAAATGATGCTTGCAGCTCTACTTATGGGGAAGTGTTTCCCTCATCACTGCTCTTCAGGGCTATCCTGATGGTTCTGTTGTGCAGCCAAAGTCCATTTCTCCTGGTCCCTAACTCACCAGACTGACCACCTGTGAACCAGGCTGTTTCCTCTTTTGTTTTATTCATTCCTAGAATTTGCCCATGGGTGTGAGTTAGTGGAGAGGCATTGTTTTAATAGTAAGAGACATAGGAGTCTGGATCTCTGGTATGAGCTGACTTGGTCCCATGGCTCTGCTCGTACTTATTCCTAGATGTACTACTTCCATCTTCTGGTGGGCATTGCGACTTGGTAGGTCTCTTGGTCCTCAGCTCATGGTGGGGTGAGTGGCAGCTATGAGGTTGCTTGATAGTCCATGATAAGATACTGTGTATCTCTACTATCACTAACATGTTGAGTTGTTTTGTGTACACTGTGTGTATAATTCTGTACTGAACAAGATAATACTTTGTCTCAGAATCCTAAAAATCTTTGCTTTAGTTGCTCTATTAGATTTTCCCAGGAATTTCATTAGGCATCTTCTCCCACCTCAGTTCCTACATTAGTAGCAGGGATTGCAGAATAACATGGCCTTCATGGCAGGATTGCTCTTGTCAAAGTTTACATTCACTACTGAACACCTTTTAACTTTGGAATTTTCTAAAAACGAATAGCCTTTTAAGTTATGGGATAAATGGGTTAGAACATGTAGAAAATGCTGCCCCTCCAATCTCAAAGAAATCGATGAACCATTGTGCTTCTTAGTAGTACAAAGTTTCTTTCTGACTCTTCCTGTATTCGGTAAGGAGCATTCTGTAATCTCAAACCGCTCTATTCCTATGAACTTAGTATTGCAGTAGGCTGGTTATTATGGTGGGCTGGCAACGTTTTGTAATATCTCTCACCCTTGGGCCCATGTGTTCCACTGAGCCATCCAAAGTACTTGTCACTTCTTGCTCAGGAGCTGTGGCATACATGATGTTATCTGTTGGTCCTAGTGGATCAATGTGACATCCCGCGGGAGGTCCAGAAGACATGACTATGACTATATATTGTCATTCATCTTCGGTCAATAAAACAGCTGTCTTATCATCTTTCCTAATGGACATTGTTGATCTTTTCTGAATGCGAATATAATGTAGTATCTGTTTGGGCTCCTAGAAGTACCAAGTTCTGTCACTCATTTCTATAATAAGATCCTACAAGTCTCATTTTAATTTTGCTGCCTTTGTCTAAGAAGGCCAAGCATTGTCCTGTCCTCTACTATTATAGAATTCTATCATCCCGATTGCTTTAGTTCTGGAGTAGCCCCCCTGCTGCAAACACCGGTTGTAGCTTTTGCGACTCTCAGTGGTGCTGGTGGCTCTATTGTCATTGAATTCCTTATGGGCTTACTGAAGGGTTGTTCCTAGGAGCCTCCTGAAAAACACAGTTTGTTTTTGCATTTCTCTGATCTTGTATAGGAAATCCATGACTGTGAGTTCATCTCTTCGAGACTTTTGATTCCTTTCTCCATAATCTTTTATAACAGTTTCAGCAATACTATTTTTAAAAAGTCAATTAAAGAGAGACGTTTTAATTGATCAAGAGTACGATTAACATGAAGATAAAACAATCATGAATTTTTAAATTTCTAGTGACAGAGATCAAACTTAAATTGGATAGAGGCTATCCAATTTAATTCTTACTAATGTATTTCTATAATTAGATCAAACTGAGAATTCTTTAAACCAGGCATTAAAAATGAAATAGGACTACAAATTAAGTACATGAAACACTGATAGAAAAAAAGAGGACATGGACTTGGACCAAAGAAAGGATGTTCTTGTGGCCTTGAGTGTTCTCTCTCAGAATAAAAATTGGCAACAAGAAGAACAATGTTGAGTATGATTATTGCATCATGACCTGATTTCATTGTGTCCCCACTTCAGGTACGTATGCCAAATGGGAAAATCACTAATGCTCAATTTGAAAGGCAGAAGTCACTGATAGTCAAATGTGCTTCAAAGACGTCCTCATTTCACTGATGAGCCACAAGAAACCCAGAAGTCAGTTTAAAAGTCATAGTCTTCTCTGACCAAAAATTACTAAAAAAAATCAGTACATAATTACATTAAATTTTATCGTTGGACTCCTTGTAATAGCTCTGTTTTAGGTAAGCTTCCAAGAACCAGCTTCGCTTATTAGAACCATTTTCCTACATGTTTACCAGATGTTAAGTCCTGTGTCATGAAGAGAGTGTCCTTTTTATCACCTTTCCAGGGCTCCTTTAACAAGCATCATGATCTGAGTGGATTAAATCAGTGTAAGTCTATTCTATTGTAATTATGGAGGCTAGAAGTTCAAAGCCAAGAAATTGGCAGGGCTGTGCTCCTTCAGAAGGCCCTGAAGGAGGAGTCATCCTTGTCTCTTCCTGGCCTCTAGTGATTGTTGTAATCCTGGGCGCTCTGTTTTGTTGAGGCCTTACTCTCCCCTGCACTCTCCCATTTCTGGGTCTACAGACCCACATTCAATTCTTCCTAAAAGGACTTCAGCCACTGGATTAGAGTTATTCTAATCCAATATGATCTCTTCTTAACTTGATTACATTTACAGACACCTGATTTCCAACTAAGATCATATTCATAGGTATTGGAGATTAGGACTTCAGCATATCCTTTTGGAGGACAATTTAATTCCATATTGAGAAATTCTCCCAAATCCACCTTTCTCATCCCATCCTTCTGTGAATACAGAATGTTCAGGATCCATTTTCAGGCATCCTTTCTTGCTTCCTATGGTACACATTAGCCATGTCCTGCTCCTTTGGTGTAAAGCCTCGCCCACCTCTGGTAGGTTCAGCACTTTTCCAACACGATTCATGCCAAGGTTCAACTCTAGTTATTGATTTCATGGCCATAGGGGAAAAATGAGAGCAAATCCTGAGAATGGTCCAAAGCAATGAAGGTTCCATCTATCCCCCCAGAGTGACGTCCTCCGTACTACTCAACTAGTGAGTAATCAATCCCCAGGATCTAATCTTTAGGGTCTACTTTCAAAATCTCCTATGGATCCCCTTACTTTAGAACTCTGCCCAAGAGGTAAGCTTCAGGACCCCTAAGACTGTTTAGGAAAACACACAACTGCCATCACTGCCTGCCTCAAGGTTGTAATGATATTCATGATTTGTTCCAGAAATTCTGACACGATAGCCACAGAGGCACCGGTTGCCTTGGCCATTACATTTGCTGCTTTTTGCATTGCCATTTTCCCTGCAGACTGTAGCATCTTTTTGTCCCTTCCTTCAATGTTTATATTCCACCCAGGGATCTCTGGTTTGGTGGAGTCCGCCTCACGTGCCTCTACTATAGCTGCAAGAGAGCCAAGGCAAAGCAGCTTTCTCTGCTGTTCAAATGAGACTCAAAATCAAGAGAAGGTGAAAACATCAGACAGCCATGAATGATGATCATCTATATGCTTACTATTAGTCTAATTTTAATTTTTCCCCTTTGGATAGAGATGTGAGTTTGAATGTGTTTTTTTTTCTTTCTTCTTTGTTTTAATTTTAAGAAAAGCAGCAGTGTATGTGTAATGTGATTTGACAACCTAGCTCTTGCAGGGGTGACCATGGGGATAATGGGTACTGGAATAACCTGGGAGCCAGTTTACACACTGGCTGCCTATCCTTATGGTAGAAGAAAGGAAGTAGAAGGATACTGGCTATGTCTCGCCCTCATGTGCCTCCCATGGTGGTTATTTATTGCACAGGTAATTTCCCTTACTCCTCAAAGCAACCATGAGAAGCAGGATTCATCCCCATTTTTCAGCTCGGGTGTTCATTACAAACAGAATTCAAAAATGTCCCCCAATTTTTGTACCAAAACAAAGATTTTAAAATTCCATTTTCCACAAACTGAAGTACCCTCATCCTTACCACAATAAGCGAGGGAATGGATTTTATAAACTTGCAAAAATAAGCTGCAGCTTCTGCCCATGCTGTGCTCCAGATGTTGACCAGGTCACATAGGGAACAAAGCCGAGCCTTCGCCACAATTAGTGGGAACATCTGCATGTTCATAGTTCCATCAGTGCCTAAAGGCTACTTAGCATAATTTGTGCATTGGGTACCCTGGGGCTTGGATGCTTTCTGGGCAGTTGTGGAGGTGGACAGAGGCACATACAACCCCAGGGTGTAAAGCCCCAGCAGTCTGAGACCCCAATTGTCCATTTTGGGAAACAATGACAGATATCACTCTGATATAAAGACCAATTGCAGTCAGAAACAGAAAGATCACTAATAAATTAAGCAGCTGTTACAAATTATTGAAGTCTTCTGGTTTAGTAGAGTCTTCTTAAGAAAGCAGGCTTTTTGTTTGTTTCTTCCTCTATTCTTAAAGTACTTTCCCCTCTCCCACTACTTTTTAACGATTTATTTGAAAGGCAGATTTCCAGAGAGAGGCTGAGAAAGAAAGATCTTCCATTTGCTGGTTCATTCCCCAAATGGCTGCAATGGCCAGGGCTAGGCCAGGTCAAAGCCAGGAAGCAGGAATTTCATTCACATCTCCCATATGAGTGCAAGGGTCCAAGCACTTGAGGCATCTTCTGCTGCCTTTCCAGTTGTGTTAGGAGGGAGCTGAATTAGAAGTGGAGCAATCAGGACTTGAACCAGTGTCCATATGGGATGCTGGCATTTCAAGCAGTGGCTTCACCCTTTACACAACAACCATGGCCCCAATTCATTAGTCTTTCAGCAGGAAATGCAGTGTAGCACATTATTAGAGACAAACTCTGTAGAGGCACTTGCCCCCATACCAGTTAACTTGGTTTCCTCACCTGTAAAATGGCACCATAATCTCTACATGCCTCATGAACTAAGGAGATTTAAATTGTTTAATGCTTACGGAAGTCTAGCAGAGTATCTGGAATGTATGTCATTTTAGTTAACTATGATTGACTTTAATCATAGCAATGCTAATTTTCCAAAATACAGATTGTATTTGGGTTTCCAATGTTGTTTTCTTGTTATTATTTTTTCCTTTCACCCCATACACTTTTTCTCCTAATGCTGGCACTTTTTTTCTTTGTTTTTTTTCACTACGTAGAAAACTTGATGGGACCAATGAGAAGGAAGATCACATTGAACTGAATGAAGAAGGAAGACCCGTGCAGGCCTCCAGGCCCAGGGCCCCGTTCTGTGACTGCCGCTGTTGTGGCATCCCTAAGCGCTACATCATCGCCATCATGAGTGGGCTGGGATTCTGCATCTCCTTTGGGATTCGGTGCAATCTTGGAGTAGCCATCGTAGAAATGGTCAACAACAGCACCGTTTACGTCAATGGAAAACCGGAAATTCAGGTCAGTGTTATTTTTAGTGGCAAGTACTTGGATGACTGCAGGTTGTAAACACCTTGTGGCATGATGAAAGCATGGCAGTCATTCATTGGCAGGACAAAAACCTGGAGGGATTACTGTTGAAGCTGGGCACTGTGCTGGGTAAGGAGGAGAGTTGGGTGGGCCCTTCATAGAAACAGGCAGGTGCTGGCAGGGTGGGATGATGTGCTGTGCTGGTGTATGCGGAATGCTTGATCATAGAGAACAGCCCTAGTTGGACTTCTATATTGTGAAAGAATTCCCAAAGAGGGAGATAGTAGGACCTGGAGGATGAAGAAGGTTTTGGTGAGGAGAGAAGGAAACTTCTTGAAGAACAAGGAACTCAGAGTGTGAAAGAGAAAGAACATGATGTGTTTTAGGAAAGCAACCAAGGACTATTTCGTGCCTTGGAATTTTTGATAATCTCATCAAGACTTATGAGATGTTTGTTAAAATAGTGCTTTGAAGCCTTAAAATAAAATATATAGGATTACAATAGAATTTAGTTATATTACAACGTAGATATCAAAATATTTAAATGTTACGTATGTGACAGTATGTATGAGTCAGAGGACCAAATGCATCTGCAGGCATTTGAAGCTGGGAGCACACTGAGGCTTTGTGACGTGGGATCAAGCACAAGTGTGATTTCCAGTGAGGGAATACCAGTGTGGCTTGTTGCTCATGTTCATAATCACAGAAGCCGATCTGAGCAGTCAGTGAAAATAAAGACGTTCACTTTTTTCTACCCAAGTTAACTAATCCACAGAATTCCATCCATGACTCCCAGTTAAAAATTCCCTAATAATAAAGCCGAGCACCCAAGGCTTAGAGACATCCAAATAAATCCGCGCTTCTTCACACCGATTCTCTCCAATCACACAGGGAATCCTGGAGGGGCTTCGGCAGAGTTGTCCAAGTCTGTGCCCTCCGCCCACGGGGACGTGGCTCCGTGAGAGGGAGGTGGAGGCAGCAGACCCCATTCTGCAGCCGTTGACTTAGGTATACACGCTCTGATGTGACTTAAACAAGCAGGCTGCTTGAATGAGTCACTCAACACCTAAAATTAGTCTTGTCTCATACGTGACGGCCTAGAGAAAGGCTGAGGTCCTGGCAGAGGAAACAAATGAGATTGCATGCCCAGGGGACAACCAATCAGCACAATCTCATCAAACTGAACGCCTGGAACAACCTGTGACTTTGTAGAGAGGCAGCTGCTAGGTCTCTGGTCCTCACCTGTTTCTGAAGAATCATTTAGACTGGAGTTTCCCAAGCCGGTGTCTGGGCAGCTATTGCTCTGTGAGCCGTGCCGTGAAGAACTTGCAGGACGTGTTGCTTGTGTGTGCTGTGTCCACTGAGACGCTTCGCGAGAGGTTGGGGGTGGGAGGTTAGTATTTCCTGAACTGACTTGATGGCAGACAGCTGCTCCCTCTCATGCCACTTCTCCCAGCATCACCTGCGACAGCCTTCTGCCGAGCACTGGTTTGGGAAAATTGGATTTAAATCCATTAAAAAGAAGTGTTTAGTTGGCCTGCACGCAGGGTTTTTTTTTTTTTTTAAACTAAGAAAATTCTGCTAGATGACAACAGCACCATGGAGATTCTCTGTCAAATGTCTAAGGCCCAGCTGCATGTGTCATGAAAAAATATTCTTCCCTTTTGGGGGATGTGAGCTGTGGGTAGACCTGGCTGGGGTGCGGGGAGGGGGAGAGGTAGATATCATGCATTATTTAAATAAAGAATGATGTATAATATCAAAGTTTCAGATGTGTGTCACATGCGTTCTGTCAGCCTTTTGTGAGCAAGGCCAGCTAATTAAAACTTGTCTGTTGAGGCCCAGATCAAAATGAGATGCTGCTTTGCGTTTGTTTGTTGGCTGAAAAGACAGGCTTAGATCAATATAGCCCACCTTGAGGCATAGGGAACAGACATCGTGATGAACGCAAGGAGCCATGTTAGTGGTTGCATCCTAGTTGCTATGGTTTTGTCCTTCGGAGTCTTAGAGAAACTGAATAAGATCTAAACTCTATTCAAATAAAAGAAAATATAAAATATACCATATTTTTTCTGATGTCAGAAGCGGAAGTTTGGTGGCATGTCAGAAGTTCTAGCGCATTCTGATTTATAGCAGGTCATTTTTCTCTTGTGCAAACAGAAAGCAACTTGTCTATCAGCTGAGCATGACAAAATGCTGTGAATGGATGGGGTTTGGTTTGGTTTTCTGTTGTGTGTGGGGGAAAGTGGATGTTTGCACTGAGATATTTTCAAGTCTTTGTTTTCAAAAGCAGGAGAGAAACAAGCAGTATGAACATGGGTCTTTCCAACAAATAGTGGCACTGCAAAGGGTGATTTTTGGCTAATGTGTGAATAACTATTTTTTTCCCTTAATAATTATGAGTTGAAAGATGTGAGACATTTACAACACTGTATGACATTCAGGGAGAATCCCATGACGAGGAAGGCAGGATCTTGGAAGGAAGTATGAGCCTGGATACCGGAAGTGGCACTCCTTCTAGTTCTTTGCTAACTTATACTTCTGTTATTGCAAAATGGGAATAAAAAGATACTGAAAGAACAGGTGAAAAAGTCCATACTGATTCCTTACATTCGTTTCCTAAGATTGCAGTAACAAAGAACCACTAACTTGATGGCTTAAGACAACAGGAATGCATGTTCTCCCACTTGTACAGTGCAGAGTCTAAACTCCAGCTGTGGACAGGGCCCCCCTCCTTTTGAAGGCTCTTGGGGAATCGTTCTTGATTCTTCTAGGAGTTCTTTGGTTTGGGGCTGCCAAACTACAGTGTCTGTCAGTCTCCTCATACGGCCTTCTCCTCTCTACCCCTCATACCTCCCTCTGCCTTTCTTTTATAAGGATATATGTTGTCAGATTTATGGCTGTACTACATAATATAGAACATTTCTTCTTAAGATCTGTGACTTGTTCACATCCACAAAGACATGTTTTCCAACTAAGTTAAAAGTTTCTGGAGGTTGACAAGGATGTCTTTTGGGTGCTATCAGCAATGGTTCATTCATAGACTGTTACAATTTTTTTTTAATTTAAAAATGCTTTTTATTTATTTATTTATTTGAAAGGCAGAATGATAGAGAGATAGAGAGAGGAACTGCCCTCCACTAGTTCACTTCCCAAATGGCTACAACAGCTGGGGCTGAGTCAGGCTGAAGCCAGGAGCCAGGAGCTTCATCCAGGTCTCCCACGTGGGTGGCAGGGACTCAAACACTCAGCTCACTGTTGTTGCTTCTCATGTACATTAACGAGCAGCTGGATTGGCAGTGGAACATCTGAGACTCGAACTGGCACTCCCATAAGAAGTGTGGGCCCTACAAGCAGAAGCTTAATTCACCACGCTACAACATCCATCCCATTTTTAACTTTGGAATATTTTGCTGTAATAATAATGCTTAACCTGAGAGCTACCTCTGTAACATTTTTTGAAGTTATTTATTTTCATTTGAAAGGCAGGTTTACAGAGAGAAGAGAGACAGAGCGAGGGATCTTCCATGTGCTGGTTACCCCCAAGTGGCTGCAATGGCTGGGGCTGGGCCAGTCTGCTGCCAGGGGCCTGGCGCTTCTTGGGAATATCCCACATGATTCAGGGGTCCAAGGACCTTGACCATTTTCCCTTATTTTCCCAGGTGCATTAGCAGGAAGCTGGATTGAAAGTATAGCAGCCAGGAGTCAAGTTGGTGTCCATATGGGATGCCAGCACTTCTAGCAAAGACAGCCTATTATGCCACAGCACTGGCCACTTTTAAACAAATTTTAAAATGTAAAATACTTGGGGTGTTAAAATAATTAGTGGAAAATTCATATTATGAAAAACCCATGCATGGGTTTAAAATATTTGGACTAAAATAAAATTATTTTTTAAATTCAAATATTCTACAAGGTTTTTGAAACTCCACACGCATTACTATTGACTATAAATATCTGGCTAAATACGTAGAAGTGGAATTGAAGAATCATTTAATAGTTTCTGATTTTTAGTTATTTGAGCATCTTCCATATTGCTTTCCACGGTGGCTTTACTATTCTGTCTTCCAACCAACAGTGCATGTGTAGTTCAGTTTCCCTGCATTCTAGCCAATGATTGTCATCTTAAGTTCTTATTTTTGGGATAATGAAGTGATAGCTCATTGTGATGCTGATTTCATTTCTGTAACTGTGACATTGAGCATCTTTTGTTGTACCAGGTGGCCATTTCTGTGTCTTCCCTTGGAGAAATATTTATCAAGTTTCTAGTCTTCCATGATGGTCTTGGTAAGGCTCAGATAATGACAAAAGCAGGTCTAAGGGTCCTCCTTGGGTCATTTCTTTCAAAGAACCCTGGAAATCCCTCCTGTCAGGCAGAAAAGATGATGGGCTGGAGAGTTAGCAGGGGCATGAAGTGGGACTGAAAACCATTTCAGTTTTCCCTCTGCCTTGGTTTCTTGGATTGTTGTGCAGCTTGAGCCAAAAAATTCTTGTCTCTCCATAGTGAGGATTTCAACTTTCTGTTAGGAGGTGCAGAGAATGTAGCTTTTGTGGTTAGGGTCGGGGTGGGAGTAGAAGGTGCTAGGGTGTCAGGCAGATGAGAGGTTGTGATCTTAACAACTTGCTGGGTGACCTTGGATGAGTACATGCATGTTTAAGCCCTTGTTTCCTCATCTTCTAAAAACGAATTAATAACAATTACTTGCAAGTGAATGTTCCAAGGATTGGTGGAAGAAGTAACTTGAAAGTAGCTCAGCAGAGAGCAGATGACGTCTGTGTTTTACCATTGCGATGGCTTCTGTCTCTCTGTGTCCTTGTGGTGACTTAATGAACCCATCATGCCAAGCACAATCATCTCATTGACGTCAGTCCTGGTTCTTTTGTCTAAAATGTCAGCTCCCCTCCCTCCCCTCTTTTCCCATATCCCACTTCCTTGACTGTTTTTCTCCCTTTCATTGTTGGTCACCATTCGTTCACCAATGAGCATCCGCACTGGCTTCTTCATAAAGGCAAGGGCTACTGTTCACTACTGGAACCCAAATGCTTCCAACAAGATGTGACACAAAATAGGTGCAAAATGAGCATTTGGTGGGAAATTTGAATGAATGATTACTGCGCTCTTTTTACTCTTGAACTTTTGCTTCCTAATTCACACAATGCTAAGTATGGTAGAGAAAAGTATACAATGTCATTTAGTATGTGGCTTGAAGGCCACGGTGATTCCTGCTTGAATTTGTATTCATATTGTCTGGCAGCTGACCCATATATAGGAAACACTAGGTAAATGCTGACTACATGAACAAATAACTGTGATATGAGTTGTACCAGAAAAATAACTATGGTAAGAGTTCACAAAGCATTATATATTGATAATGAAGAATGCCAGCCCCACACTTAAATGTTGACATCAGTGCTGCTCAAAGCTCTTACTTTATTCATCCACTCAGCAACTATTTACCTGCACCTTCTGATCAGGACATGGAAGCCTTCCTAGAGTGTCTCATCCTTTAGTGTTAGAATCAGACACTGACTTGCCACCCTGAGGACAGCGCAAGGCGGCGCCAGGGCTGTAAGTTCACAGCTCTGTGGGACAAACCCAGGGAGAAGAGACTAAGTTGATTTGGGGTGAGATGGTCAGGAAACCTCCTTAGAGGAAGGGCCATTTGCTGTAAGTCTAAAACAAGGAGATGCTTTCCCTGGAGAAGGAAGTGAGAAAGGGGCCTGCAGCCCCCGAGAATCATTTTCTCAATAGCTTGAGTGTTGTGGAAGGGTATGTGGGATCCAGCAGCAGTAGCGGCAGCCATCAACGGGGCTGCACTGTGTGTCGGGGACTATCCTAAGCCAATGTCTCTCAGGATCCAGGATAAGCCCTGATGCCATCCAAGCCCATGTTCTCCATGGGTGTCCAGAACAGATCTCACTATCCTCATTGCGATGGGAGAACCCAAACACTGCTTCTCATTGTGCTCTCATTAAGCAGGTTTCCAAATCAACTAGTAAACCAAGTACAAAACAGCCTAGTAACACTGAAAATACCATAGTGACATTATGGTAAGCTGTTGTATTTCCTCCTTCATCACTAATTGGTCGACAAACAGATGTTTAAGTGTGTGCCTCTCTGTCTCCTTTGAAGATGTGCTCTGCGAGAGGTGGGCTTGGTTGTGTTCACTGGCATAGCTTAAGGACACAAGGCAGCGTCCAGAACCATCTATTCAAGAAAGGAAGGAAAGAAACACCAGTGGAACAGTGAGGCAGGAGCATCGGTAAGACCTTGGGGTGAAGTGTTTCCTTACAACTCTAACCGTATCTGATTTCTCATCTCCAGACAGCGCAGTTTAACTGGGACCCAGAGACAGTGGGCCTGATCCATGGATCTTTCTTCTGGGGCTATATTGTGACCCAGATTCCAGGTGGTTTCATTTCAAACAAGTTTGCTGCTAACAGGTAAGATAAACTGGGCCATCAGTAGTGCTGCACAGGTTACGGTGTGGCTTGGCACCTTTGGAAAGTCTGCATGGCCAACTCCAATTTGAGGTGGAAATGAAAAATGAGACCAATTCTAATATACGCCATTTGCAGATCTTGATCACAAATGGTTCCTATTCTTTTGTAAAGTATTGAGAGAGACTTCCCAAATGCCCACAAAAGCTGAGACTGGGCCAGGGTGAAGCTGGAAGCTGGAAGCTCATGTGGGAAACAGGAACCCAATTACAGGACGCAACACAGCTGCCTTGTGGGGAGTGCAAGAGCAGGAAGTTCAGGTCAGGAGCTGGAGTTGAGCATCAGACACAGGCATCCTAATGTGATAGACACCTGGGCATTTCAGTTCACGCCATAAGCACTAGGCTACACGCTCACCCCGAACCTATTCCTCAGTGTCTCTCTGGACTTAGTCTTTTGACCAAGCTAATTGACCTTGTAACTTAAGAAGTGACATGGCAAAAATAACAATGAACTCCAAATCAGGAGAAATGAATCCTGGCTCCTAAATAGCTCACTGTATAACCTCTAGTGAGTCATTTTCCTCCACTTTCAGAGCCTCAGTTTTCTCATCTGTAAAATGAAATCATTGAACTATATTGTATTTTAAGCCTCTGCCTGTGGTGCTGGCTTCGCATGTAGCTGCTGGTTTGTGTCCCAGGTGCTTATCCAGCTCCATGTTCATGGCTTGGGAAAGAGCCAGAAGACAGCCAAAGGCTTTGGGCCCCTGCCCCCATGTGGGAGACCCGGAGGGAGCTCCTGGCTCTTAACTTTAGACCCTCCCAGCTCTAACTATTGCAGCCATTTGGGAAGTGAAGCAGCAGAAGGAGGGTCTCTCTCTCTCGCCTTCTCTTGCTGTAACTCTGCTTTTTCAAAGAACAAATTTAAAACAATCAATTCTCTTTCATCAATGACTGAATTTCAGATCTTTTACTGGTGACATTCGGCCACTCTATGAACTCATAACAGTGCCATGGCAGCAGCAAGGGCTTGCTTCTAGCCTGCAGTATGCGCCTGGCATGCCCTGGAGACTTTACATAGGTGTTGGAACAATTAAAAACATCTAAGAACAGGATGAGCAGTGTCAGTATGGAGTGAGTCCTCTCTCGCCAGAGGCAGTTAAGCAGGAGAGGATGACCACTTGGGGGGAGATGCGGAGTGTCACATGCATGAGAGAGGAATGTAGGCAGCATCTCCACTTCCTTTCTAATTCTGTTTCTCGTGTAATTTTACATTTTGTGCAGTATGTTGCAGTTCATAAAGGTGCTTTTTAAACTCTAAAATGGTTGTGAGTCTAATGCAGTGATTTAGCCACAAGTATTTGAGAGGGCAAGAGAAAAAGAAGTAGAATAGCTCTAGACAGAATGGTAAGTGTCTGAGTGCATTGCATGTAACAGTATCCGTTGGTTTTGGAAACTCAGTTCATTTGTGTATATGAGCTTAGACTGCATTACAATGTGTGTTTTCTTTATGAGTGAAAAGAAAGCCCATTATTATGAGATCTAAAACTATATAAGTGCAACTTTTTTGTAACTCATGCTATTATTTAATTTGTGCCTTTGATTTATTGTTACCTATTCTATTCTTTTTAAAATTTTCTTAAATTTATTTTTTTAATTTCTTAGCATTTTTTAACAGACTTGATGTAGTTCCTCGATACAGTTCTGAGAATATGACAGTGCCCTCACCTCCTTCTTCCCCTCTCTCTCATCCTGCTTCCCTCACCTCCTTTTTTTGTTAGCATACATACCTTTAATATACATTACAGTCAAGTGCTTGCTTAGTGCTCGAGTAAATAAAGTGTCCGAGTAAAAAGCAAAAAGATTCTAGTTTACGGGAAATGTAGGCCATTTATTCTTCTTATAAAGTGATGAAAGTGCTAAATATTAGCAGGTTTGGTCTCCTAGGTTACTGCCTACACCTCTGTCCTAATGTGATTGTCTCACATGGAAAAAAGGCTGAAGGGATATTAGCCTGTGGAGGAAGATGAAAAAATATTGTTTTTTTTTTTCTCTTGCCCAGGATATCATGAGCTGAGCAGAGTAGAGTGGGCAGGGGTGCTGCGTGGGGGCTGTGGGCCAAAGCAGATCTACAACCTCTCTTGTGCTTGACTGGTCCTGAGGCAGGAGACACTTCCTGGAGGGTTAGCATCCAGGACTGGTAAGCTGAGTGCAGTGCCCAGAGTCAGGAGACACAGCCTCAAACCTGGCAAAGTGGGGGAATGGTCCAGAGTGGATCATTCACTGGGCAGCATGGCAGGCCTCTAGCTCCCTTCAGGCTGGTGAAGGGAGCCATCCAAGAAGGCAGTCTAGTGCCAGCATGCCTCAGTCCGAGGACTGGAGCTGGGCAGTCGGAGCCACCAAGTCCAGCACAGGGGCGCGGGAGACCTGACGCCCTTACTTCTCTAATTCACTTTTCTGTCGCAGCCTCAGCAGGTCTTCCCAGTAATGGTGCTTTGGTCCTTAGGGTCTTTGGAGCTGCCATCTTCTTAACATCGACTTTGAATATGTTCATTCCGTCTGCGGCCAGAGTGCATTATGGATGTGTCATGTGCGTCAGAATTCTACAAGGCCTGGTGGAGGTAAGAATCACAGGCCTTAGGCTTCTTGATATTGACACGTGATCTTTTAGAAAATTCAGCTGAGGGAACTCCACCCCTTCCTTCCTGCCTTGCTTCTTAAAGTGACATTGTGTTTGAAAGATTTGCTTATTTGAAGGGCAGTTACAGAGTGAGTGAGTGAACAAAGAGAGATCTTCCATCCCCAAATGGGCACAATGGCTGGAGCTGGGTCAAACCCAACTCAAAAGCTGAAAACTGCGCTGATCCTCACTCAGGAGCGCAGGGCCCAAAGTACTTGAGCCATCTTTCGTTGCGTTCCTAGGCACATTAGCGGGGATCAGAGTGGAACAGCAGAGATTCAAACTGGCATTCATATGGGATTCTGGCATTATAGGTGGTGGCTTAACCTACTGAACAACAACACAAACCCCCACCCTCTCCACCAAGCCCCTTTTTGATAGTTTTCCAATTTCCACATTGTCCTGCTATTTCAGCTCTCTGGTGATAGCTGTAAGAATAATAATTATTATTAAATATTTATTTTATTTCAATGTGAAAGGCAGAATTACACACACACACACACAGACAGAGAAAAAGAGAAAGAGGAGAGAGAGAGATCTTTCATTTGCTGGTTCACTCCCCAGGAGCTTCTTCTGGGTCTCCCACATGGGTGCAGGGGCCTAAGGACTTGAGCCATCCTCCATTGCTCTCCCAGGCCACAAGCAGGGAGCTGGATGGGAAGTGGAATAGCTTGGGTACAAACTGCAAACTTGGGCTCTTTTGGGGTGATGGTGTTACAGGCAGAGGCTTAGCCCGCTGTGCCAGGGCATCAGTCTCAGATGGCTAAAACTGTGCATATTTTACTTAAGATGGCTTGTGTTATTTCCCATTAGTATCAGTTCACTTAAAATTAATAAAAACACACCAAAAAATTCTTTATTCTATGTTACAGTATCTTGGAAATTATCACTTTGAACATGTACTAGTCTGCTTTTTGATCTTAACTTAAATATCTAAGCAAAGCTTCTTGGGATGGAAAAGACTTATGTTAGCTTATAGTATGAAGGTTTTGTTACGATTGGCAGTCCAGTAGTCTGGTGGAGGTTTGTCATGGCATCGAGGGAGGCACAATTACATAGTGGGCCAGGAAGGAGAGAGAGAGAGACAGAGAGAGGCAAAAGGGCAGGGGAGGAGCCAGGCAGAACTTGACCTCAGATAACAATCTACCTGTTGTGAGCATCACCATCTGAGGATACGTCTCCAATGACCAGAAGACCTTCTACCGGGCATACTTTTTAGATGCCGTAATTAGATTAAGCCCCCATCTTTAATTCATCAATCATTAACATTACAGCATTGAAGTTTAAATATCTTGCTTGAATTTTGGAAAGCCAAATCTTATTTAACTTATCAACCCATAACAATGTTCATTTTTCTAAAATGTATTAGAATATGCTTGTCATAATTAGATTAAGAAAATAAATTGTAGCAAAGAAAATAAGTTGTAGCACCTCAAACCTAACTCTAGTCCTGCACGGGGGGTGGGGGGGGCATACATCACGCTTTGGGAAACAATGATGTGATGCAAAGAATGTGGTAGTAGCAGCCATGCAAATTAGGTTCTGGTCACCTGTTGACTCTGAGCAGAGACTTCTTGAAATGAGAGAGGAGACTGAGCAACCCTAAAGCCCCTTCCTGCAGTGATGTTCTACAATACAGGAAATGTAGGACCCGCCTTTCCCTTTCCCCCCCATCCTTATGTTTATACTTTATTTCAATTTCAGCATTTTTCCATAAGCCAAAACATCTGAATCAGTGTGTTGGGTCTTCAGAACACCATAAACCAGTGGCTTACAAGCCACAGCTGTTTCTTTCTCCCAATTTTGGAGGCTGGGAAGTTTGACATCAAGGCGCTAGCCAATAGGGTCTCTGGTGTGGACTTCTTCCCGGTTCATAAAGTTACATTTTCTGTGTCTTTCTATGGCTGAAAGGAAAAGGGCCCTTTCTGGTGTCTTCTTTGTAAGGACACTAACCTGATTCATGATGGCTCTATCCTCATAATTTATGCATCCCAGAGACCTATCTCCAAACACTGTCATGTTGAGGATTAGGTTTTAACATATGAAGCTGGTGGGAGAAATAGGGAGTCAGCCTATGGCAGGGTCTATGAATTGGTGTTGGAAATTGTAGTCTATATAAAGAAGCAACATCCATGTCTTAAGCAAACAGGAATCGGAGGAAAATGAAATGATCTTTTTTCTACGCTTCTGCCAGGGTGTGACTTACCCAGCTTGCCATGGGATGTGGAGTAAGTGGGCACCACCTTTGGAGAGAAGCCGGCTGGCCACAACCTCCTTTTGTGGTGAGTGTTGCTAGGACTTCAGCTTCAAAGTAACTGAGAGGCCCACTGAGGGCATGAAGCAGTCTGTTGTCACGTCCCAGCATTACAAAGGTGAGTGGCTGTGGCTGCTGGTCATGCTGCTCTGTGAACCGTGCAGGGCTTGTCAGGTTCCCTTCATTAGGAAAGCAAGTGTTTTCCCGAAGTCCCTTCTTGGCTGTAAACTATACCTGAGTCATACACTCCGCTAACTGCAGGAGAAGATAGGAAAGCAAGTGTCTGAACTCTGTTGGCTCTCTAGGAAAGGAGAGAAAAGGGTTGGATATAGCCGTTGGGTCAGCCACAAGGTGACATTTAACAAGGTTAAATGTGGAAGAATCAGGGTTGTTATGTCTCCCACTTTTCTTTCTTTTAAAAAAGATTTATTTTTATTTTCATTACAAAGTCAGATATACAGAGGAGGAGAGTCAGAGAGGAAGATCTTCCATCCGATGATGCACTCCCCAAGTGACCACAATGGCTGGTGCTGTGCTGATCTGAAGCCAGGAGCCTGGAGCTCTTTCAGGTCTCCCTCACAGGTGCAGTGTCCCAAGGCTTTGGGCCGTCCTCGACTGCTTTCCCAGGCCACAAGCAGGGAGCTGGATGGGAAGTGGAGCTGCCGGGATTAGAACCGGTGCCCATATGGGATTCTGGTGCGTTCAAGGCGAGGACTTTAGCTGCTAGACCACGCTGCCGGGCCCCCCACTTCTCTTTTTACACTGAAATAATATTTCATTGACTTGCACAACATCACACAGACATTGCCCATAGTTATGCAAATACAAGTCATGGATTCAGAGCAAGACTACCTGGTGGTTGTTCTGGAACTTTTTTTACTACACACTACTAACCCTGCATTAGCCCATTTTTGGAAAATGTAATGAAAAACTTGGGATAGACTAACTTTATAAGGAAAAGAGAATCATTCAGTTCCCGGTTCTGAAGACATAAGGTAAAAGTGCTAGCAGTGCTCAGCACTGATGAAGAACTCATGGCAATTGTGATGGATGGCAGGAACACAGGCAACAGTGAGAGACTGCAAGTAGCAATAGAAAGGTGGAGAGGCTGTGGCCCCACAGCCCGTCCAAGGCACACCCTCAGTCACTTGCAACCTTCTAGGCCCCCTCTTATTTTCTATTTACCTGTGAAGTAATGACTCTTATAATAATGGTAGAGATCAAGTATCTGTCAAACTTGGTGTGAACTACTCAGCAGTGTGCCCAGTGTTTGCCTAGGTTGGAATTGCAGGCGCAGTTGAGATGTCTCCAGACACCCAACGGGCCTCTTTATTTACATTTCAAGAATACATCTGGACCACCCCCCTCCCCCCAGTTTGTCTGGACTGTAGAGATGTATAAGTCTCTGCCCAGCTCATCATGTGGGTTGTTGGATTCGAGACCCTACCTTCTTCGGGTGGTTGATTTGTAAGCCTTCTCATTTTGATTTGCCAGCAAAAAACGAGAATGACGAGCAGCCACTCCCCATTCTTAGTGTGTCTTTACAGCCCTGGAAGTGCTGATCTGAAAAATAATTTAGCTCTCAAGGAAAGTTACATGGTCAAGGTCACAGGTCTTACTACCTTTCCCAGCTAAGGTGTGGTCTTGATTTCAAGGGAAAATGTCCTTACAAGGAAAAGTAGATCTGGAGGCTAATTGAATATGAATTTCAAAAGATTTCAGAGTGAGAAGAGACTAGAAAACATCCAGTCACACTGCCTTGCTTAGTACTTCAGGAAACTTGGGATCAGGAAGAAGAAAAAGATTTACATCTTCATGGCTTGTGAAGGCCTAGCTATGGGCTCTCCTACTCCTGATTCTCAACTCTCCCTTCCCTTGCCATCCACGTACGTTTGAGAGCCACATTTGCCCTTCCTGGTTATGGTGAGTGCGTGGATGACAAGGGGCAGCCTGCTCCCAGGGCAGCCAAAGGAAGGGCTCAAAGCCTGTGGATGACAGGAGAGGGCCTTGGAGCCATATCTGAAAGGACATGGAAGTATTTTTCTGAGAGGTGGAGTAGATGAGCATTTGAAGTTAAGTTGTAGTATTTTCCCAGTGAAAGAACACTTATTGTGAAGAGTTTTAGTGGATGTGTTTGAGTGAAGGAGGCTGAACTGAGGACCTGTGTTCTGAATTCTGTCACCCACACCTGTGTGACCTCAGGCAATTTATTACCCCCCCTTTACCAGGATGATTTTCTTTCTTGTGAAATGTAAATAATATTAGGATCTACTTCCTGATGTCGCAGAAGGTTGAATAACATCATAGGAACAAAACACTTAGAAAAGGACTTGGAGTTGAATGAAGGACAAGGACTGCCAGCACACCAGCCACATGCACAGCCCCAACCTTACCATCTCGTGTGCTAAGTCAGCCCACCTGAACACCTGGCACAGAGGGCACACCCACTCCTCATAGTACAACTAAGCCTCACCACTCATCAGATGCCATGATGCAGTCAGGCTGCAGTCCCATCCTTCATCCTATGACAAAAAATAAAGACCCTCCAGTCTGGCTGTGATAAATTCTCTTGAGGTTGCTCACACTCACTTCTGAGTGGGTATTATATGCTTTTTTCCCTCTCTATCCATGTCTCCTGTTTTATTCTTATATGTAGAAAGTCAAGAACCTAGACTAACCCAACCCAACCAGGACTCTCCGTCCCTACAACATACTCTGAAGTCCCTATCCCCACCACAACTGTAGGCACTGCATCTTCGTTGTGGATTGTTATCTCCTGAATCTCCATGTCTAGGCATTCCTTTCTATGAGACGCCACCCACACTTTCAGTGTGTTTAGGGTAGGGAGCAAGAGCCCCTT
The DNA here is from genome assembly GCF_030435755.1 of Ochotona princeps. NCBI lineage: Eukaryota > Metazoa > Chordata > Mammalia > Lagomorpha > Ochotonidae > Ochotona > Ochotona princeps. The sequence continues at coordinate 15,581,916 of NC_080846.1, read as the reverse complement.
TTCCACACCCAAGGCAGAGTCAGACCTTTCTGACCCTGAACACGTGGACCAGTGATGTGGCCTTACATGCTTGAGGAATTTCAAGTTTTAAACAAAAAAGTTAAAATGGTTGTCATTCCATGCATGATAGTAGCAGTAATAACTGGCATTGTGAGTCCCTCCGAACTTACAAAACAACTTCACAGACATCCTTGCCTTGACCCTCAAACCAATCCAAGATGGACATTTTCATCTTATCACTGGGGAGCAATAGTCTCAGGTATCATGACATTCAGACCCCAGGTGCCAGCTGTCTTCCCTAGAAGGTCATGGCCAGCTTGGAAAGCTGTGCCCTAATCTGCTTTTCTGCAAAATCTTCCATTTCGCTTTCCTAACGATTTCTCTTATCACTGAGTTGGCAATATAGAATTTCATTTTGAGTTGCTCAGTTTTTCTGAGCTAAGAGAGTTGGTGTTAATTTTTATTTATTTATTTATTATTTATTTGTGTGATGCCCAGCCCAGGGAGGATTTTAGGTAGTAAACTTTTTAATTCAGTTAATATTTGTTGGGAGTTCCCAAGGTTCATGTTTCCTTACCAGATATCCTGGAGTTTCAGGAGATAATGGAGGCTGGGTCACTGCCTCTATTCATTATCTTGTCTAGACAAGATAAACTTAAGTAACTATATGCAAGATTAAGTATTTTAAAAATAAGAAAAGTCAAAGAGCAGCACTAAAGTAATTTAAAGGTCTTTTTTTCTTCATTTTAGTTTTTAACATTTGTGGTTATCATGTAATACTTATCCACCTTTATGTGGCAAAAGACAATATTTCAACAGGTTAATCTAGTTTAAACTGATCAGATCAGCCAATCAGCATTTCCCCATTTCCTCCATGTTTGAAACCTGCTAGCTCCTCTATTCCTGCTCTTCATGTAGCAATATAATGTATGGTTGTGATCTATAGTCATCTTGCACTGCTGTGGAACATACAGTGTCCTGGCTGCTCCACTTCCCATCCAGCTCCCTGCTTGTGGCCTGGGAAAGCAGTAGAGGGCAGCCCAAAGCCTTGGGACCCTGTACCCATGTGGCAAGTCAAGAAGAAGCTCCTGGTTTCAAATTGACTTTGGATTGGCTCAATTATGACTGTTAGGTTGGGGAATGAAGCAGTGGGCAGAAGATCTTTCTGCCTCTCCTTCTTTCCATAAATTCACCTTTCCAATGAAAACAAATAAATTTGCAAAATCATTTTCTGTTAAATGGGGTAGGGAGACAAAAATACAAAAATGATTAATTGGCTAAGATTAGGTTACTTTGAGTTAAATTTTCTGTGAAAGGGTTAAGGTAGAGGGAGCTTCATTACTAAGACAATTGAAGATGGACTTTCTGGGAAATCAGCCTGTTCTTTCTCTCAGTTCTCTTGGTTCCTTAGGAGGTCAGATTAGTTTCAGTTTGCGTATGTGGGGCATTAGCACGAGTGACTCCATCTTGACTTTTAGTTTAGTCTGTTGGTGTCTAGTACAGAGCCTAGTTTAAAACAATGACTTCCTGTAATTTTTATTTAACAGAAATAAAGATCAGGCAAGAGGCAGCTGGGGACAGCAATTTTACCATCTTGGGATTGAGCTGTTTTTTATTAAAAAAGAAAACAACTAAAATCATGAAAAACACGATCTTTCTAATAGTGTGATGTCTTTTGCTTAAAGATGGGGTGTGAACAGCCTCTGAACTGTGAGCTCTCAGGTCAGATTCATTGTGTTCCTTTGCTTGTTCTCTTTAGTGCCCACTTTTATGTCTGGTTGAATTTTCAGAATTTTAAAAATTTCTCCCATTTTGAGATTCTACTCCCTGATGTGATTCCAAGTGGTCCTTGAGCAATCCTTGTCTAAGTGCTACTGCGGTTCCCAGAGGAAGTTAAAGGGCAAGCTGATGGACTTCCTTTCCAGGAGCCCTGTTGTCATGCACGGGGAGGCTGTCTGTCTCCCTGCGGGTGATAGCCTGGCTGCTGTTCCGTTTGATTCATTCTCAACCTTACCCAGGGGACAGGCTTGCAGGAAGATGGATCCACTTCCCTCCATGTTTTCTCATTTCAGGTTCCTACGCAGGGGCAGTTGTTGCTATGCCCCTGGCAGGGGTGCTGGTGCAGTACATCGGATGGTCCTCTGTCTTTTACATTTATGGTAAGTGATTTGAATTTGTGAGTTCCAAGGATTTGTAGTTATGTAAATGGACTACCCGTGATTCATTCATTTCTATTAAAGTTGATTTTTTTTTTTTAACAAATAGGCAGATCATACCAGTAAACAATACCAGGAAAATCAACAAAATCCTTTTCTCCTGCTTGAACAGAGTGTTATTTGGGTGTGTTTTAAAAAATTAAAAAAGAAAAAAAAATAGAAATAAAAAAAAAGAGAGATTGTGTCCTCAAGCCTTTCATGTTTCAACTGCAGGGATGTTTGGGATCCTTTGGTATCTGTTCTGGCTGCTGCAGGCTTACGAGTGTCCAGCTGCTCACCCAACGATAACCAGTGAGGAGAGAACATACATCGAGACAAGCATAGGAGAAGGAGCCAACTTGGTTAGTCTAAGTGTAAGTATTCAAGGGCCAATGAAGCCCTTCTTCTTCTCTAGAAGTATTTCTCTTAGTGATGGTGTTGTCCTCTTGAACAACAAGGTGTCCGTATCTTCACTAACAATCTCAGATATTTTTATTCCTTAGAAATTTAATACACCGTGGAAAAGATTTTTCACATCCTTGCCAGTCTATGCCATCATTGTGGCAAACTTTTGCCGAAGCTGGACCTTTTATTTGCTTTTAATAAGTCAGCCTGCTTATTTTGAAGAGGTCTTTGGATTTGCCATCAGTAAGGTAAACGCATAGATACTTCAAATACTCTAGAACTTTGAATTTTTTGATTCCCCTGAGCTTATCTGAACATGATAAAATAAATTTGTTGGTCATGACTCAGAATAGATCCTGATAACCTGGCAGTGAGAGAATGTACATACATTCTGTACAGAATATACACAGCTATTTAATTTCTTCTTAGTATGGATCAGATATGTATTAAATTGCTTTAAAACATTCATGTTCTGTTCGATATCCAAGTGTGTTTGAAGTTTCCCCGAGCACTGCACATTAGACAAGGATAAAGAGACTTGAGGGGCTGTGGGTTTCTTTCTCCTATAAACCATTCAGTAGCACTGAGAGCTCATTTTGCAGGTGACTCCTCTTTTCAGAGCTGTGGTTATATTGGTAGCTCCCATAGTTTGGGATGGTTTAGATATAACCTCGTGCAGTATCAAATAAATTGTCTATGTTTCAGGGGCAGTGTTCGTATGGTGAAACATAAAATAACCTGATAAAATCATGAAGCCTCATTGTCACAAGAGAAAGAATAGCAGCTGGGCAGAGGTAGATGTCCACCCAGCTACTGGCACTGTCAGAGTGGACCATGGAAAAACTAGCATAGTCAGAGAGTGACTGCCAACAGTGAGCGCTTAGCCCACACTAAAGGCATTTCCTAAGCTGGCTGCTGGGGTCTCCATAAGGGATGCAAGTCAGCTTTGATCTCCAGGAGCTTCTGATGTGGTGGAAGAGACAGGTTTTTTTAAACTCATTTACTCATTTGCTCTGTTTTCATTGAGAAAGGCAACAGTGTGTGGATCCTAGCTGTGGGGCTGGGCAGGGGACTAAGGGTATAGCTTTCAGCAGCTGTGAAAAAATAGCTCACTGTTTCATTTCTCCAAGGTGGGTCTCTTGTCAGCAGTTCCACATATGGTTATGACGATTGTTGTACCTATTGGAGGACAACTGGCTGATTATTTAAGAAGCAGAAAAATTTTGACCACAACAGCTGTCCGAAAAATCATGAACTGTGGAGGTACTGTGGCTTTCATCGTGACATTTGTAGAACTGGAGCAAACAAAACGCTTCAGAGGGGAACAGGGGTCTTTGAAATGGACTTTAAAATTCAGCAGATGTTTGGGTAATGCTCATCCTACTGTTGCCACTTGGTCATCAGCCCAAGCTTGTGCAACCTGAGAAGGCATCACAGTCAAAAGCTGATAAATCAGGACACAACTCACAGAAGTGCTTCATTTATCTACCTGAGCACCATGGCAGCATGATTTCCCGTTACATATATGTTTATGATCTATCTTTTTCACCTGCCCTTTCATTATTATTTGTTTATCTATGTTATCCCTTTTCTGCATATACATGTTTTGGTAAGAAACAGAAAAAAGTATTTTCTCTGGGTAGCTATGTTTCCTCCCAATATATCTGTGTGCCTGGGTTGTGTGTACTTGTTGCCTGTCTCCACATATGCACACGGGTCATTTATTCCCTGATTTACATTTTGATCTTGTAAAGACAGTGCAGTTAGGTGTCCCTCCTCCCAAACAAAACAAAACAAAACAAAAGGTAGTTGAAAAGAACTGTAGTCTGTGTAATGGTCATGGCTGCTCACTTTTATGAACCTTCCATTTTCTTATCTTGTTTGGTTTTGCTTTTAAAATGAGCATTTATGGAACGCTGTCTATGTCAGACACTGTAATTTACAGGAGGAAAATGGAGGCAACACAAAGACTTGCCTGAGTGGCAGATCCTGTGCAAGATAGGTTTGTTTGAGTCCTTTTCCAATGCTGAGTCACTCTTTGGGGCTGTTTCTCCAGGGAACTGGGGATCACCTTGAGCTGATGCGAAGCAGAGGATGGCACCATCTAAGGGCACACGGTCACACCTGGGATATTAGATTGAGACAGAGAGGATGTGCATGTTCTAACTCCTGATTGGATTGAGTCAGTCCTTTTTAGAAGGAAGAACATGTAGGGTGAGATGGGAGCAGGCCTTATCCGCTCTTATAGCATCTTGGAAACAAAGACTGATCCATGAGGCTTATCAGGACCTGCTCTCCCAGCAGCCCAGCTGTTGACCCAGAGACAAATGTGACAGTCCATTCCCAGCTTCAGCTTTTGAGTAGGAGCCTGAAGATGGGCAGTTGTAGGCCTGCTTTTGGGTGGATCAGAGAGAAAGTGCTGGAGCACTGCATTCTGGATCCTCTCTAAGGTGGCTGGAGTGGGCAGAACACATCCATGTCCCAGTCCTCAGAATCTCTGGATGTCTGTTCACACGTTTAAACAGACTTGCAGGTGTGAGAAAATGCAGAATATCAAGGAAGGGGGATGTCTTGTAAAATCCACGTGGGCCCAGTGTAACCCCAAGGGCCCTTACAGCAGGAGGCAGGAGCATCCATGTCAGAGAGGGAGATGCAGTGGTGGGAACGGGTGAAAGTGATGCAGCCTCAAGCCAAGAGATGCAGGCCGACTTTAGAAGATGGAAAAGGCAAGAACAGATCATCTCCTACAACAGTAAGAGGGCATTTTTTATGTGAGATACATCATATATCTTGGAAACTGTCATATTTTATTTTTGCCCATGGACAAGGTTATATGTTCTATTGCAATCTTTTAGACAAGATCACCTGTACACATAATGTTCTGTTCGAGTTGCCTTTTGTTCTTTTGGGAGTCTGCTATCTATTGGGCTAAGATCAAAATGTTTTGCCTATCAGTGAATCCATTTAGTATTTGAAGCTTTTATTCTTTGCAGATTGTCTACCTTCTAATTCTTTGGGAAGTTAACTTTCTGGCATAATCTTTTTTTTTTTTTTTTAAGATTTTATTATTATTGGAAAGCCGGATATACAGAGAGGAGGAGAGACAGAGAGGAAGATCTTCCATCCGATGTTTCACTCCCCAAGTGAGCCGCAACGGGCTGGTGCGCGCCGATCCGAAGCCGGGAACCAGGAACCTCCTCTGGGTCTCCCACGTGGGTGCAGGGTCCCAAAGCTTTGGGCTGTCCTCAACTGCTTTCCCAGGCCACAAGCAGGGAGCTGTATGGGAAGTGGAGCTGCCGGGATTAGAACCAGCGCCCATATGGGATCCCGGGGCTTTCAAGGCGAGGACTTTAGCCGCTAGGCCACGCCGCTGGGCCCTCTGGCATAATCTTTTTTGAAAATAGCAAAATGAAAGTTTAGCCAGATGATTTGTTATTTAAGATAGGCCACTTCCAAACACATGTAGTTAGCATATAAAATACCTAGCAGATTTGCAGTATGCATAATTAGAGTGCTGTTAAAAGAACAGCAGTCTTATGAACCTATAGCTCTGAAACCATTCTTGCTTTCTCAACTTCTTACAATCTTCTTTAGACTTCCCACTAAAACAGCTATTGACCTTGTCCATTTCTGTGATAGTTTTAAAGAAATGGGTTCAGAAAGGTGACAGCCAACATCTGTGGTAATGCTGTAGTTTGTATTTCAGCCTAAATATCATGATCACGTGTTGTTTCATTGGTGCTCATTTATTAAATATTAACTAATGGAGTGCCCATTACATGGTAGCCAGGCTCTGTTAAAAATATGTCTTCTTTTGTGGGTGAGACAGACACACAAGTGAAAATTACAAAGCCATATTGAAGTTTTATAAAATGAGTTACGGAGAATTCAGCATCACTGGATGAGGGTAGGACAGGGTTTTCAGGAAACTTGCTGGAGGAAGCTGTATTTGACTGTAAATAAATTATTAAGAACAAACGAACAAAAGGAAGTGAGTGGTGCTGGCATTGTGGTGTGGCATCCTATATCTGAGTGCTGGTTTGATTCTCAGATGCTCTACTGATCCAGCTCCCTGATAACATACCTGGGAAGGCAGCAGAAGCTAGTCCAAGAACTTGGGCCCTTTGCATTTGTGTGGGAGTCTGAGAGGGAGTTTCTGGGTTGGCCTGACATGGCTTCACCCATTGGGGTCATTTGGGGAATGAACCAGCAGACATATGATCTCGCTCCCTGGTTCTCTCCCCTATTGCTGTTATTCTAGCTTTCAAATAAACACAATATATCATGGGCCCGGTGGTAGCCTAGTGGCTCAAGTCCTCGCTTTGCACATGCTGGGATCCCATATGAGTGCTGGTTCTAATCCCAGTGGCCCCACTTCCTATTCAGCTCCCTGCTTGTGACTTGGGAAAGCAGTCAAAGAAGGCCCAAAGCCTTGGACTCTGCACTTACGTGGGAGTCCTGGAAGAGTCTTTGTGCACCTAGCTTCGGATTGACTCAGCTCCAGCCATTGTGGCCACTTGGAGAGTGAATCAACGGATGGAAGATCTTCCTCTCTGTCTCTCCTCCTCTCTGTATATCTGCCTTTCCAATAAAAATAAATAAATCTTAAATATATATCATAAAAAGAAAAAGAAAACTGAAATTTTTTCAGGAAAAGAGAAGCTGGAGAGAGAAGAATATCTTGGTTGGAAATCCACGTAGGTTCCACACAACATTGTGGGACTAGAAAACAGCTATCGGAGCTGTAAGAAAGAGCTTAGAAATCCATGCAGGAAAACGGTAGTAAAAAACACACTTATTTTGATGCAATCCATGTGTAGTTTCTCATAGTGTACACTTTCTGTAAACCTTAAGAAGACCTCCCTCCCCTGCGTCACAAGACAGAGAGGGCTGACTGTGGAATGGATGGGCGAGTGGAGAAGTGAGAGCTGGCAGAAGATGAAATGGGAGTAACAAAAGGGATTTATTATGTAACACAAGACCTGTGACTTGGAACTCTTGACAAAAATGTGAAGCAAAGGAGTGGCTGGTGAGATGCGTGGTTGACAAAGGCAGCAGAATTGGTTAGTGGGAGAGGGAGAAGGGAAGACCACTCAAGAGCCAACTGTTGTTGCCTGGATGAGCAGTGAAGGGACCCAGGAATCATGAGGAAGAAAAGGAGGTTAGATTTGACATAAATCTCAGATTCTGACATGAAAGCTGAGGAAGAGACATTCAAGTTGATTCTGAAGTCCCCACACTGGACTTGGGGCCCTCATTTGTGCAGCTGTGTCCATGTGCCATGTTCAATGTCCTTTCCATCCAACTTCATCTCCCAGTGCCCCATGAGATTAATCATATAATTGTCTCCAGTTTGGGATGAGGAATGTAAGAGGTGAAGGAACTGGTTCAAGATCACGTGATTGGTGATTTTGAAGTAGACTCTGACTTTATAGCCTAGTTTCCAAAGACAGATGATAGAAGAGTACTTAGAGAAGAAGAGACTGGGCTTGGTCAGAATGTTCTGCTTTGTTTAGCAGTGGAATGAGGGGAACAGAGATTTGTTAAGGTTGTGTTGTTCCCTTAAAGGCAACTGTAGGTCAGTGGGCTAGACTGGAGTCAGCTATGTCCAGAATGTCACAGCACTGATTTCACTTTCTTCCCAGGACAGTTTGTAGGCTGGTGAATGTTATCTGTGTCATCTTTCTGCCTGATGTTGGCTGGACTCTTTTGGTGAGAAGGGGCTTCTTAAAAATCTTCCAATTCTTTGTTATTGTGCTGGATCCACTTATTCTGAATGGAAGGAAACAGAAAATACGTCTGTCCTGTTGGACAAGTTTTGGTGCATTTCTAAAAGGGGAGAATGTCACCCTACAAATTACAAGTAATTAGACTGCATTTGATTTTAGATAACCTATTCTTTAAAAATTTTGTATATTTTCATTTTATTTGAAAAGCAGTCCCTCTCCCTCTCTCTTTTCCTCTTTGTCTCTCCTCTCCACCCCCCTCCTTTTTGATCAGAGAGAGAGAGAGAGAGAAACACTAGCCAGGATCCATAAACTCCACCAGATTCCCACATGAATGGCAGGATTCTAAGTACTTGAGCTATCATCTGCTGCTTTCCTGGCAGTATTAGCAGATCTTGAACGTAGGTCTTGAATCAGGCAGTGCAATATGGGAAAAGTTATTCTAAGCAGAGATTTAAGCCACTGTACAAAATTCCAGGTCCATGGAGAGTCTACATTTTTTTTGTTCCTTCGGAAACAATATTAGCCTGTTTAATGTTTATGTGAAAGGCTGTAACATATGCAGACAATGCCCAGGGGCATACTGGAACTTTCTGGAACCATTTAGTATTCTAAGTGTACAGGAAAATGTTAGGAAGTTCACAGAACACTCCAGTAATATTAACATAGCAATAGTCCTGAAGCATCAAAGTAATGTTGTAAGCACTGTGATAGACGGTATATACTTAAAACTTCGTTCCGTGGGCATATAGATTAGTTCTTATTTGATGAATTTGTCAACTGACTGGTATAAAAATGACACATACCCCTGTGATTTTCTGTTGCAGGCTTTGGCATGGAAGCAACCTTACTCCTGGTGGTTGGCTTCTCCCATACCAAGGGGGTAGCCATCTCCTTTCTGGTGCTTGCTGTAGGATTCAGTGGTTTCGCTATTTCAGGTAAAGTGTGCTTTGGGCTTCTGGGTCTTATCTATTGATCAAGCATGTCTTGGGAAGAAGGCAGCACAAGGGAGTTGCAGCATCTTCCTTTAGAGCTACTGCTCAGAGAATTTCCTCTGCGGAGGGTGACTTTGTGAAGATCTGGAATTTTATTGTCCCTCCTTTCTATGTTGAGGGAGAAGACACAAGGGCAGGTGGACCCCCGAGGCGCCTGCAGAGACCCAAGCACGTGTGTGCAGCAAGTGACCTTACAGACGCTTCTGGGATCTTCTCAGTCCTCACCTCCTGTCACTGCTACCGTCAGCGCACATGACCATGTCATTTGACACACAGTCACAGGGTCAGAAGTTGCTCAGAGTAGAAATCTTCAGATTTTGTTTATTGCATTGCTTTCATTTTCCAGGCAAAGGAAAGAAGGGACAGAGAGCAGACATGCCTTTCTGAATAGGGCAGATGAGGTAGGAATATAATGGGGAGGCAGGTAAATCCGCCAAACACAGACACAGCCAGGCACAATTCAAAGGCCTCTTAGGTGTGTGTTAAGCTCCATCTTCTTCCCAGCTACCCTAGCAGGGTCAGTGGTATTAAAATTCCGATTTCTCAGCAATGGAAACTGCTCTACCTCATGTGAGGTAGTGTAATCCTAGCACACAGACTGCAGTGAAATAACAGAATGAAAAGGCAAAATCCAGCTGTTCACTGATCCTGAAAACACTGGGAAAATAAAAGTTGTCACTAATAGAAGGTGCGTACATTGGGTATATCTCCCAGCATTGGTAAGTAAGTAGCAGGTATTCCTTAGTAGTTGATGGCGAATGAAAGACAAAAGCACAACTTGGTCTGACTCCGAGTTTATGTTTTTTCTATTGTTTCAGAGTACTTTAAGTATCCAACAGCGTAGTAATGTTCTCAAACAGAAAAATATGACAATTCTGGTCTAAATTATCCTAAAATAGGGGCATAAGTCTCACAATACTTAGTGCTGGTGAATAGTTAAATTAGAAAACAAAATGTCTATTTTCAGAGTAGCTTAATAAAATTTGGATTTAGAAGCACAGAGATCAGGTTTGAAGCTGCTTTTTGTTACGTATTATTTCTAAAAAAAATTGCTTAAATTCTTCCATCTCAGTTTGTTTTTTTCATTCAGATATCAGACACCGTAACAGTAACCTTGTAGGGTGGCTGAAGACACCTTGAGGTCAATTATGCCTTTATTCACACGTCCTGTGAGGCAGGCACCATTCTTGTGCCTGGTATTAGCACAATGAATCAAAGATTCAGATCCAGTTTACATTCTGGTAGAAGTAAAGCTTTAAAGCCTTTAACTTAGATCCAATGCATGACAACACCATGAAGGGCTGGGGGATGCTGTTGCTCCGTGATGATGCATTCCACACAGACACGACCAGGAGTGTGTAGGATGCAGACGAATGCTGCTTGAACTCTGCAGTGATGCTGGTTGGCCATCCACACTTCGAATAGCAAGGGGAGAGCAATCACAGCTTGCTTCCAGGAGGAGGCTGAAGGTTACCTTCCCTTTATACCTCTGTGATGCCAAAGCGATTGCTATCCTGCCTCCGAGGTCACGGAATGTTCAGGTTCAGATGTCCCTGACTTGTCGATCAAGTCACCATCACAAGGGCAGATGCACAGTACAGACATTGTTTTTGTTTTTGTTTTGTTTTAAGACACTTACCCCATGCTTACCACGTTTAAAATATGGTATTATTTAATCCCTGATACAAGCCTAGGAGAAGGACACTGCTACATCAGTGTTACTGACAGGAAACAGAAAGAAGTGACTTAACTTGCCCAAGTATATCAAGTGGGATGGATTGGACTCAAAGTCTGTCTGACCCACTAGTAACACTATGGGTGGTTCCTCAGGCTTTTCTGCCGACTTTATTACAAATAGATAACACTATAAGAGAAAACTGACACAATACAAACTGATTATAGCTGGAAGAGTTGGGACAGGTGAAGTTAAACAGATGCAAGGGCTGAGAGATGCTTGCGGAGGGAAGTGTGCTGTGTAGAGAAGGCAGGCTCTCCCCACTTGTGTGCAGTCATTTTTCATCTGCTACCAAACTCTACTGGTTTTTCAGAGCTTTCTCCCAGCCAACCCGCATGCCAGAATGATGCAGTTAGAAACAAAAAATGGCAGTTCTCACATTATCTGTAGCTGAGGTAGATGCCTAGGCTTTGTACAAGGATACAATACTCGACAATAATATTAATTGCTTCTTATCTCTGGGTTCTTTTTCTAATAAAGTATTTATCTCATTGAAATCAAGAGAAGATTAATTAATCTTGCAGCTGCTTTATCTTCTGATTGTCTGGCATTTTGATTCAAAAGAGAAGGTATGTTTATTAGAAAAATCTTTTCTCCCTAAATGGAAGTAAGGAAAACAACCATTCAGTGTGCCAGATTAGGAAAAAAAAATGTGAATTCTATTTTCACATCCTTGCATAGAGTAAGCAAAGCGAAACATAAAATGAGTGAATCCCAGAGCCCTGTGCTGGAACTGACTAGTGACTAATTAAACAACTGTTTGCTGAGTGACTACATGTGTCAAACCCGCTGCTGGGTAAGGCAGTGGTGCACAAGATAGATGCTAACGACCTATAAAACTTGTGTGTGACTTCCATCTCTACGTCCTGTTAATTAGTCGACTTTCCTTTCACAACACTTTTCTAAGAATCATTACAAGTTATAGATCAGAAACCAAGGTTCACCAAACTTAGATCCTAGTTCAGATTTGTGTCTCACTTGAGCTGCCAGGACCAAGTCTAACCAACTCTCAGATGCAACCCCGGGCAACACCTGCCAAGGTGGTGTCCAACCTTCTCTTTACAACTTTGTCCTTGCCCACCCTGCACTCCTTCCCTGTGTTCCACATGTCCTCTCCTGACAAGTTGATTCAGTGAGCTTTAACAGTCTTTTCCATTTTGCTGCTTTTGAGAGAAGACTTCAAAGAGAGGGAGATGCTAGGAGCAGCAGTGGTAGGGTGGTAGTAGTTAACAGTGGCAGTAGTTAGGGGTGGTCGTTAATAGAGCTTAACTATTTGCCAGCAAGACTCACATACCTATTTTCCCTGAGTCTCATTTTAATAACTTTGAGTTAAGTAGTAATAGGATTTCCATTTTATGGATTTAGGGGAAATCAAGGACAATGAAAAAAACAAAACAAAACAAAACAAAAAAGACTGGTTGTGGAAGTAAGATTTAAGTCCAAATTTACAAGCTTCAAATAGAGTAGATGTGTGGAAGTTTTTATAAATTACGGAGTTTTGCCAGTTTCTATGCAAATGTTACATTATTAAACACACCCTTTTCTGTTATATTGCATGATCCCTAAAGCAGGCGCATATATATATATATATATATATATATATATATATATATATATATATATATATAGTCTTTTTGCTGGGAGTTGAAGATTAGGACTGGGGATATTATGAGGGAGGGTTTGGTTCTAATTATAATGTATGTGTGATTATTTACACTGAATCAATTGATCTAGACTTTACACTTTCCAGCTTTGCTCAAATGCAAATCTTTTGGAGTCCCAAATCTACAAGGCACGTGTGCCATCACTCTCCCCATAAAGACCCATGGTAGACATTGCTAAATGATCATAACATCTCTTCCTGCTTTATACGGATATAAACTGTTGATCTTCTAGCAGTATTCCTGATAGAGTCTCCATGAGTTATGTACTAGTCCGATACACCAAATACACTGATGACAGTTGGGAGGAGCTAACTATTTTCCAAAGCGTGTTTGCAATTCTGTTCATTACTCTGACTTTGAGGTTTTGGCTTCACTGCAGGATTTAATGTCAACCACCTGGACATTGCTCCTCGCTATGCCAGCATTCTCATGGGTATTTCAAATGGAGTGGGCACCCTCTCTGGTATGGTCTGTCCCCTCATTGTTGGTGCAATGACCAAGCACAAGGTAATGATTTCCTATGGAATAGTTTCAGGAGATTGAAATGTTATAGAAACCTGCTATCTGGAGATGCTACTCAAGCCCTTAAATGTCCTTGACCTTGGCTACGCCAAATGAACTGTTTTTCTCCTCCTCCCTTTCTCCTCCTTCTGTTTGTTATTATCCATTGCATTTTAAGTGCTTTACTGGCTCCACATTTTCTCAGCTGAGACATGAAAGTTTAGGAGAGAGAGGTGAAGGCAATGGAAAGGGTTTGAAGACACAAGAAACTGAGGCAATCAACTTTGGATTAATCAATTACTCGATTGTATTATAGTTTAAAGTTATCACCCTTTATAGCCTATTTCCATTTATTGCTTAGTATATTCTAGCATAAAAATATTAGTGCTGTTATACTTCCCTGTTCAGAACATAAGGGGCTGGTGCTGTGGTGTACCGTCAGCATCCCTTATGGGTGGCAGTTTGAGTCCCAGCTGCTCTGCTTCCAATCCAACGTCCTGCTAATGGCCTGGGAAAGCCTCAGGAGATGGCCCAGGTGCTTGGGCCCCTGCACATGTGGGAGATCTGAAGGAATCTCCTGGCTTTCGGCTGGACCAATTCCAGCTTTTGCAACCATTAGGGAATAAACCAGTGGATGGAAGACTCCCTCTCTTTCTCTCCCTATTTCTGTAATTCTGCCTCTCAAATTAAAAAAAAAAAATCTTAAGGATAACAAAACAAAGTGACCCTGCCTAAAAACCTACAAGGAGTGGCATTCAGTCTTTACTGCATCGTGTGTGTATACCAGAGTGGGTAGAAGTGGAGGTTCCCAAGTTCCATCCAGTGTTCAAGTACAAGCTAAAACCTCCGACATCACAGTCACAGAAAAACGTTACTTTCTGCGAATGAGAGTTTTTGGACACTACAGATTTCTTTACCCAATTATTTTCTTAGTTAATTGTCTGCTACAAATACGGCTACTGAAACTATTGTGTCTTCCTAGAAAAGGAAGGATCAGGTAATTTTTCTTATTTTTTGACAGAAAATAAGATGGGATTTAGAGATTTTATAGGAAGAGGACTTATATCTTCTCACTTTGTTCCATGAGACAGTAAGGCTGGTAACATGGCTTTTGAAGTCAAGATGCCATCTTCCTTTAAGAACACATTCCCATCATTTCTTTTAACATAGAAAATACAACTGCAAATTGACTATTGAAAGATTAGGGTGCTTTCTTGCTTAAATATTTTGTATCCAACTTCAAACAAGGAGACCTATAAAATTTAAAATTGGATGACAAAGCAAGTTGAAGTTAGCCTATTATAGGAGAGGAAATCCCATTTGGAAACTCAGAAGAATTTTTCAGTTGTGCCACAGTATCCTTACATGTTGTTTATTTTAAACGATAATTTTCAAATGAAAAGAAAAAGCAAATTTATGGTAGTCTCTAATTTTCCTATTTATAGTAGTCTTCACTTCTGGTTTTTGAAGACTCATGTCTTGATTCAATCTCAGATGCTGCTTCTAACACCTACCGTGTATTCTGGAGAAGCAGAGCTCTGCCTTTGGGTGGGCATGTGCTTGTATCCTGGTGGGACCCCCTGAGATGTGCTGCTAATCACCCATTTTTGGGAAAACGCTAACGGACCCTTTCTTTTCTTGTTCAGACCCGCGAGGAGTGGCAGAATGTGTTCCTCATTGCAGCCCTGGTGCACTACAGTGGTGTGATCTTCTATGGGGTTTTTGCCTCTGGGGAGAAGCAGGAATGGGCTGACCCAGAGAATCTCTCGGAAGAGAAATGTGGGATCATTGATCAGGATGAATTAGCCGAGGAGACAGAACTCAACCATGAGACTTTCGTGAGTCCCAGAAAGAAGACATCTTACGGAGCCACCAACCAGAACTGTGAAATCCAGGGAAGGGAATGGAGGGGTCAGGAGGGAGTGACCCTGGAAGAGGAGGAGTTGGCTTCCTACCAGAACGAAGAACAAAACTTCTCAGATGCATCCTAACGTTTGAGGATGCTTCCATCTTCCGCTCACCTTAGGACCTGAAAGTATCCACGCCTATCATCTTCCTCATAGTTGGTCTTGCCAGACAGCCCAGGATAGGCACTGGAGGTAGGAGGGTGAGGGGTGAGGGCTGAATCAGTAATAGGGAGAAACGTCATCTTGGGACACTCATGGGAGTGAGGTTTGTGCTCAATTGGTAAAACAGTTGATGACATTTCTTTTTGATTGGCAGTTGACCCATCTCTCAAAGGACAACATTTATTCAGAAAGAATAAGGAAGAAAATACCTTGTTGATCAAAGAAAATTGAAGGAAATGGGAGTAATGGGCCTGGAAAAGAGTAAACAATGTTTGTTACCCCATATCCAAGGTATAGGGGGAGTAGGAGGGCTCTCTATTTGTAACAGACTCTACTCCTGAAGGCCCTATGTTGTGCCAGGTGCTTCATAAACATGATTTAATCCCCACGACTCTATGGCATCTATTTCTTATCCCCATTTTAAAATTAAGGAAGATAAAACAGTAAGACAGTGACTTTTCTTAAGTCCTTCTACCAGGACCAGTGCTATAGACCCATACAGAGAGCAGTTTTAAAGGAGGAAGATCTCAGCTCATTGTTGGAAAGTTGTTTTAATAAAGAAAATGTAAGATGGAATGAGTTATCTTGTGGATAAGTTCCCATTTTTGTCAAGGGTGGAGGATGAAAAATGTGGGACTGATGTGGCAGAAATTAGGACTTAAGCATTGTCTGGGAGTTGAGCCCAAAGACTCTAGGGTCTTACATTTAGTGAAGAGTCAAATGATTCTGTGAATTCATAGTAAGGGCTATATACTAGATGAGAGATTCAAAGTGGTTAAAAAACAAAAGCATGAAGCAAGATAGTCAAATTTCTTAAAATTGAGAACCAGAATGGCTGAACAAGGATTTTTGGCACTAAATTTCAACTCTATAGTATCAAGAATATGGTTAGTTATCAGCTCAAAATATTCATGAACTGCTAAGACAATAATTAAAGAGATAGGTTTATGTGTTCCAGTTGGTAAAATTATTACATTTTTTGTTAAAACGTATCTTTGCTCTTTCTGTTGGTGATGATATTAGGAATTATGATAAAATTATACAGAATGATGGCTTAGACATTCTTGATGAATTTTGGAATGATATTCAGGGAAACCATAATAATACAGTAGCAGTTGTACAGGCAGTTACTAGAAGGAAAACCTCTGAGGCTACTAGATCCATTATTAGCGTTGGAAGATTCCTCTTTATAAGGACAATGATATGGATACTCTTTAGAAATATTTTGAAGTGGAATGTTGGCATGTAAAAGGTTATTTGAAAATAAAGTTATTTTCCTGTTCATTGGTTTGGGAATTTTTATTTCTGTCTTTAAAAATAAAACCACAATATTGTAGAAAAATATAGAATTGTAGTTTTACTATTGCAAAGTGTTTTATTTTCTAGTTTCTTCCACTTATATATTTCTTCTCCCTGTTGTACCAGTGGAATTACAGCATATTTTATAAAATGAAAATCTTCAGAAAAAAGAAGTTCTTATTTAATGATTGGTATATAACTTGCATCATTAGACATCTTTAAAACTCTCTACTGAATGAATCCATACAATATCCTGGAATAGTTTCTGGCATGTAGAAAATGCTTAATAAATAATTCTTATAATCAATGCATTTTATCAAGGTTGGGGAATTTTCATTTGAAATAAAAGCATGCTATGTCATTTCATCCATTAACCACAGAATTTATTGTGAAAGTTGTGCTGCTTTCTAAGTAAACAAAAAATGGAAATGTATGGTGACTGGTATTTTATTTTTTGCTGTGTTAATAAAGTTAAATAACTATTTTTAAAAACACATGATATTCTTTCAGGTAATTTTAAAGACTGTTACACAAAGTTATATTTATTCTGCATTTAATGTTGGTGTGATTTTTAGGAATTTTGGCTGTAACTTGTCCTCATAGTATTTTTAAAAAATGGTGCCTAGGATCATGGTGCCGAGAGTGGCAAGACATCTTTGCTTCATGTGATGGATGTTTCAGGCTGCCTTGGACAGATAGGTACATCTGAATGCCAGGCAGATGCAGTTTGCAAATCATTGTCTTTTTCGCTGCACATGGCTATGTGTAGAGCAACCTTTGGAGGCAAAACAAGATTTCCAGCAGGAAGGGAAAGAGGCCTGAGGGTGCTGGATTCTTCAGAAAGGTCTGATGCCAAACAAAGAAAATTTTGGAGATTCATGAATATGCCCCTGCCCCCCAGCAGAAAATGGGAGGTTTATTTACAGGAAGAAGTAAGTCTGGATTCAAGAACATACATTGTAGTTGAATATCAAGGATCTCCAAAAGGGACATGTTTTAGTCTGTGATGATTACTAATGTATGTATCTCAAGTAGTTAGAACAGCACTGGCATTTTATAATCACCTGATCTTGTCTAATGAGTGAGCCATGTTAAGTACAGTTTAAAAATATGCAGACTGAACAGTGACCATCTTGGACTGACTGTCCAGAATTCTGCCAGCCAGGGGATTGGAGGACTCATGAGGTAAGAAGTGAGGATTCAGTGAGAAAAAGTGACAGCAGACGTGAACATCTCAGGATTTCCACATGAAAGAGAGAGAGAGAGAGAGAGAGAGAGAGAGAGAGAGAGAGAGAAAGAAAAAGAAAGAAAAGAAGGAACAAAGAAAGTTCTCTTGACTAATTACTCCCTGTGTAACTCACCTATCATACCCTGCCCATGGGAGTAATTAAATATTCTCATTCATTTATTCGAGTTATTTAGCATCTTTCATAAGCACCTCAACTTTTGAGGTGCTGTTCCAGGGATAGAAAAACAGTGAACAAAATAAATATTAGGAAGGTAGCATGTTAGAGGGAAAAGACACCAAAAAGGTAAAGCTGATGAGTAAATTCAGGAACTAGTATGTCAACAAGTGGTAAAACGCTGACAGCACTCGTATAGAACAGGGAGAATGGGAAGGTTGGTGTGCTACGTGAAGTGTTCAGGGAGAAGCGACCATTGGAGGCAGTGTGAAGCAGCAACGCAAGATCAGGGCAAAGAGTTCCAGGCAGAGGAAGGAGCTAGAACAAAACAAGGACATGCTTGTCATGCTGAAAGAACACAGCTCCTGGCAAGTGGGTGGATTCTGGGTGTGGCTTCAAGGAAGCAAGATCTGTTGAGAGGCAGAAATTGGCAGGTGAACAAGATTGTTGAACAGGAATCAGGAGTTTTGCATTTTGAGTGTTCTGCTTGCCAATGGATATCTAAGTGACGGTGTTGGGTGACAGTGTTTTTCATTCAGAACGGCAGTTGTCCACTTGTGAGTTAACAACACATCACATCTCTGGTGTTTCTAGCCTTGAGGCTGGAGAAGTTGGAGATTCCAGTGAAGAGAAGAAAACGGGTGAGCTCTGAGGACACTCTGGTCTGAGAGGTCAGAAAGAGGAGGAAGAATCAGCCAAAGAGATAGAAGGGGAGGTAGGGAGGCGGGAGGGGATTCTGGGAAGTGTAGACCCGTGGCCAAGTGAGCGGAGGAAGCATGGTGCAGAAGGGAACGTGACTGTGTGCACGCTTCTGTTGGTTCAACTATGTGGAGTCTGAGAATGGACACTGGATTCATGGAGATCGTGTCAATGGGCGATGCCCACACAGCCCAGAATGGAGAGTGTTCACTGTGGGAAGGGCCAGTCTTCCTCTCCCCTAGGGACAGGCATCCAGGGATTTCAACAGTTCAGCAACATTTCCGTCACAAAAAGCAGAGCCCAACACAAACAGGACAAACAGGAGGACGCCAAAATTTACTTTAAAAGGAATGTTGCAGACCGGAGACAAAGCAAAACAGAGTTCTACTTTTGAAGAGGGAAGAAGCATCCCCAGGAGAACAAGCTAGGTAGACTTTTGAATCTGGGAGATTAGTTAAGAGTCCATCATAGTGGTTTAGAAAGAGGGCCTAAACCAGCCCACAGGAGCAATGAAAAGGAAAAGAATGTGGTTACAGAAATGTTTAAAAATTCTTTTTTTATATAAAGTAATTTATTCTCCTTGTAGAAAAGTTTT
This sequence comes from Ochotona princeps, assembly GCF_030435755.1. NCBI lineage: Eukaryota > Metazoa > Chordata > Mammalia > Lagomorpha > Ochotonidae > Ochotona > Ochotona princeps. Next base: position 15,562,630 of record NC_080846.1, on the reverse strand, counting down.
AAAATACAGAAAAATTCAATGAAGGAAATCAAAACTCCATTATTTCAGCAGATGTAATTACTTTTAATATTCAAGCAAATATGCCTCTGATCTTTACATATATGTGTTTTTTAAAGGGAATTTGGGATAATTCTGACCATGCAGTTTTTATATCCTGCTTTTTGTACTTACCCATATACAATAATCTCCTGTTTAAAATATTTCTCAAAAATATCATTTAAAAAAATTCACTGAGGGCACTGGCACCATGGTGTAGCAGGCTAACCTTCCACCTTTGGCACTAGCATTCCAGCTGGTCACAGGTTTGAGTCTAGGCTGCACCAGTTCTGATCCAGTTCCCTGTTTAAGGGCTGGGAAGGCAGTGGAGGTTGGTCCATGTCCTTGGACTCCTGCACCCATTGGCTTAGCTCTAGCTGTTGCAGCTATTAAGGGAGTAAACCAGCGGATGGAAGATCTGTCTTTTTCTGTCTCTCCTTCTCTCTCTGTAAATCTGCCTTCCAAATAAAACAAGTCTTTAAAAATCTGAGATGATTTGTATCCAGTGAAGTGCACAAATCTTGGTTTTACAGTTTAATTGGTGTTACCTATGTAAATATACACACATGGTAACCACTATTTGGATTTGCATTATTCTGGATTAGTTTTGCCTGTTCTTAAGTTTCATATAAATCAAATAATACAGAATCGCCTCTTCTGAATCCTAATTCTATTTCTTGGTATATTTAAAAATTGAGTTGTGTTATTGTGTTTACCTGTGTTAGTGTTTTACTGGTGTGTATACACATTTTATAAATATAATGAGTTTTGTTGATTCATTTTCCTATTGAGGCCATTTGGGTTGTTTCCACTTTAGTTTAAGGGAATAATTATGAATAAAACTGCTACACATATTTTTTGTCTTTTTTGTAGAGGTTTTTTTTTAATTAAGGAATAGAATTTCTGGGTCATCCAGTAGGCATATGTTTAACTTGATAAGAAATTATCAGATGATTTTCCGTTGTGGTTGTACCATTTTACTTCCCTACCATTCACGAACGTGAGTTCAAATTGCTCAACATCCTCTTCAGTGAGGAAGAGATTTTTTTTCATGATTGAAGGGTATTATTTCCTATCATGTCTAGATGTTAGATGTTTTAGGCAGTTTCTAAATGTTCACTGTTACAATCACAGTGATGAAAACTTTGACAACAAATCTTAGCCTCATTCGTAAGAGCTGTTTTCAAGAGATTTTTCATTTGTATATTATGATTCTGTAAGTAACTGGTTAAATTCAATAGCAGCAGTGACAGGACAGATTGTAAAAGCACAGCTGTCTGATTGACAATTTCAAGGTGGCTTTGAAATGCATTGCTTTCAGAGTTGCATCTGAGTTCCTGAATGATGGAGATTCTGGGGCTAGTAGGCACTGCAACATAGGTGTGTCAAGGTTACGGTGCCTCCCCCCGCCTCTCCTCATTTTCTTCCTTTTCTCTCCTTTCTTGCTTTCCCCTTTGTCCTTCCCTTGTTTCCTCTTTTCTTCCTTCCACATACGCATATTACGCATACTCCCTGGGTTCCGAAATAAGAGTTAGCCTAGATAATTGGACCACACTAGAACAAGAGAGAATTTCAACCCCTTCAATCATTTGTGGGCAGCCAGTTGAATCCACGTCCCTTTGCTCCTCAGCTTTCCCCCAGTGGGAATGGATGGCCGCACCTTCCAGCTGGAGCTCCTGTGCAGCAGAGCTAATCTTCCTTATCAAGCCAGGAGGAAGAGGCAGAGCTTTCCTGGTGAACCTCCAGCTTTGCCTCGCATTTCACATGGAGAGAATGCCCTGAGCGAAAAGGAACCATTTGGTTTTGAAGCTGGCTGAGCATCTTGTCCCCGGTAGTGCTGGTGTGGTGTCGCCACCCCAGTGGCTTGAGGGGAGACATTCAAACATCTTCTTCATTTGAAGTCCATGGCTGGGGCATGAGGGAAGGGTGCAGCCTGGCATTGGCACTCCTCCAAGCACAGAGACAAAATGTAGTTGTCACCATATTCTGAAAGCTGTCCATGCTCTAAGAGAGACTAAGATTTTCTTAAAATTGACTACAGATAGGTTGCTAAGTGGCAAGAAATCCAACAATTATGTCGCTGCTTTGCAGCCTCTGCATAGGATGTCATCAGTGGAAATGCATGTCATCTGTGGAAGCTGATTCCTTGGTTTAACATCTGGCTCATCGTCCTCATCTTCTTTCCTCTTCACCCAGCTCCCTTTGTTGGTTCTTTTTCATATTTTTCTGTCATCTTCCTTCATTTGGATTTTCCTCCTTTTTCCTCCGTACCTCCCTTCTTTCTCTAATACAGTGGGAGAGTGTGGTAGGTATGAACATTTCCAACCTATTTCTTCACCTTCTAGTCCCACCATTCCAAGCAGAAACTACAAAATATCACAGTTAGGCATATAAACTCTATTTGAAAGCACTTGCGTAGTTTCTTATCAAGCCATATAGTATCTGACTGTACCGTGTAATAAATCAGGATGATGAAGATAGCATTAACATTCTTGATAAATTAGTGGAAAATACCATGGGATACTGTGAACACACACAGTCATAAAGACTGGTTAAATATTATTACACAAAGAGCAAGTTTTAAAATGTTATTTATTCAAGCAAAGTGAGCTCTGTTTCTTTGCAGATGAAATAATTACACACAGCAAGAGCAAGCATCCTGGCTTTTACTAATTACAGCTATTTATTTCAAGAAAAAGTTTTTTATGTTTGGCATCCTGGTTGTTTTAAAGTTCTTTCCAAGGTTGCACGTTCAATGATCATCTTCCAAGCTTCTGCATTTTTAAGAATGATGTAACACTTCCTTGATTATTTCAACATACCACAGATTCGAAACACTTCAGCTTAGGGTTCAGAGACACATTCTTGCTAATCTTCTTTCGGGACACATTTTATAATGAGTTCTGGCCTAAGATGTGATCCTGGTTTTCATCAGAATTTTTAAGGGATTCTATTCTTAGCTGAAATGGGGTTAAGAGTCAAAGGCCTTTTGGTTCTTTTTGGGTCTGGTGTTTATGATTTCACAGGGTTTTAATATTCTTGAGGATATGATTTAATTTTGAAGGGTTGAAGGTCCCTGTTGGTCCAACACAGATTTTTTAAACTTCTCTTTCTCTGTCTTTCTCATAAAGCCCATAGTATTTTTATCTTTATAAGAAAGAGTGAAGGCCTTGAATTTTATGGATGGCTCAATATAGTTGGGATAAAATTGGTCTTTAAAACACAAGAATGTTGGTGCCCTCCTTATTTAAACCTTCAATGGTTTCTGTATTGCATCTGTATCCCTGCACTAGCTACCACTAGTACACTTTCATGTTTTAGAACACAATACTCATTTGTTCACAATTCTATGGATTAGTAATTAAAATTGGGCTGAGATAGGTGGTCCTTCTGTTTGTGTGTGTGGTGTCATTGCTGTGACTATGGCCATCTGGGGGCTTAGCTGCCCCTGACAAGCTGCTGATGTTAGCTGTTGACATGTTGTTGATGCTGTCAACTATGGTCCTACTCCATATGACTTCTCATACTCCGGCCGGATAGACTGGACTTTTTCACTTGGTGGATTCAGAGAAGTGTGATCAGATGGAGAGACTGGAAATTCTAAGACCTCTAGAGGTTGAATCTCAAGATATCCCACCATGTTATTGTTTCTTTATGCTGTTGATCACAGGGCTGGGCCCAGGTCCAGGAGAGGTAGAGTATATTTCCCCTCTTGATGACAGGGGTGTGATGTTGCATTGCAAAGGAACATCCACACAGGGATGCAAGGGTTGTGGTGGTCATCTTTGCAAGCAATCTGCAGTCGGGGAAAGGTGCTGTGCTGCAGTGGGTTAGGATACTACTACATTGGTTGCACATATTCCGTATCAGAATCAGTCCCAGATTCAGTTCTGATTCCACTTTTGATCCAGTGTTCTACTGGGTGCACATTCCGGGGAATCAGTAGGTGATGGCTCACATACTTGGGACTCTTCAACAAGTTGGGGACCTGGGGTGAAATTTCTGGCTGCTTGCTGCAGTCTGGCTCAATCCCATCTGCTGAAAGCATTTGAGGACTGAACCAGCAGATGAGGCAAAATATGTTTCTCCCCCTACCTATTCCCTGCCTTTTAAATAAATACAATAAACATTTTAAAATGATCTACTGTAGCATCTTGTAATGAAAACACACACACACACACACACACACACACACACACACGTTCAAATTCCTCCTGCCTGCCTTCCTTGCCACGCTCCTGTTGCTCCACCTGGGCACCTTTCTGTTGCTCCAGGTTAGCCCTCTTGTTGGTTTCCCTGTCTGAAGTGCTCCATCCTCAACTCTTGGCTCCTTCTCCCTATTCATGACTTAGTTAAAAGTCACATCCTCCATCCACTGATTAAAGTTGTGTCCTCTAATTTCCTCTTTATTATTGTGTATATGTTTATCTACTTATCACTCTCTGAAATTACCTTATATTTAGGAATAGACTGACAGCTTATTTTCCTATTAGGATAAAATTTCTAAGAAAGTGAGAGCTTTGTCCTTTTTAAATATATACTTACAGGTATTGAAATAGGCCTCTAATAATTCTTCTTAACTTCATAATAATGACTCTACCTAGAGGGTGGAGTGATGCCTGGGCTATATTTGAAGTCACTTTTTAAGAAAATTTAGATTTGACTATGTTCACAAACAGTGTTCCTAAGAGTATTCAGAACATTTTTCAGCCACTGTCACTATGCATTCAGAACATTTTTATCACTCTAAAAGCAAATCCAATTCCCATAGTGACTCTCCAGTCATCCTTTGCCCATTTCTTGGCAACGCTAATCTTTCTTCTATCTATATGGATTTGCCTATGTGAAAAATTCATATAAATGGAATCACATATGAATCACCTATGAAATTCAATATTTTCAAGGTTCATGTATATTTTAGCATATATGCTATTTTAGTCATGCTTATGGCTACATAGTATCCTCTTTTGTGGCTATACCATAATTTTAAAAAAGATTTATTTGCATGACAGGGAGGGAGTGACAGTTTTACATCTGCTTGTTTATTCCTCAAGTGGCTACAACAGCTGAAACTGGGCTGAAGACAGGAGCCTGGCACTTTGTTTCAGTCTCCCACAAAAATGGCAGGGGTTCAACTAACTTGTATCATCTTTAACTGCTCTCCTAGTTGAATTAGCAGGAAATGGGATCCAGAACGGAGCAGCCAGAACTCAGATCAGAGCTCATAAGAGATGCCAGCATTGCTGGTGGTCGCTTAGCCCATTGCACCAGTGTCAGTCTGTGAACTGTTTGTCAGTTGACAGATCTTTGAGTGCTTTCCACTGTTTGGCTGTTGCAAATGATGCTGAGGCCTTGCATCTCTGAGATAGGTTTTATAACTAATTCCTAAGCCATTTTCAATATTTTTTGAATATAACAGAATATCTCCTTGATTCATCAAATCATCAGAATGACGCTGTAAGAATGGAACATTGTGCTCAGATGCTGCATTCTCAGACGTTCAGCCCTCACCATTGGAAAGGACACCGTCCCGTCCCACTGGGTTTTGCACATTGCTTCTTGCTTCCTGCTCTGCTTCCCTTCAGACTTCTTCTGCTCCTGCTTATCTTTATCTAGTTTATCTTGCTAATGTCTTCTCCACTTAAATGCAAACTCCATGAGGGCAGGAATTTTGGGGGGTAATACATTTTTTCATTCAAAAGTTTTGAACTGTACATATTTTGACGGATGTGATCATTGTATGCAGGTACACAATGTGTCATGATCGAATCAGTCATTAGTGAATTTATCTCCTTAATTATATAGTGTTTTCTTTGTGTTGGGAAGCTTCAAACTATCTGATTCTTTCTAAGATATACAATGGATAATTGTAAATTCTATTACCCTACTATGCCACTGAACATTAGAACTTAATTTCCCTACCTAACTGTATTTTGGCAAAGGTATAAGCTTTGTGTGTTTTGTTCACTGCTATACTCCCAGCACCTAGACTAGTGTCTGGTAAATAATATGTTTTATTAACTACATGTCAAATGAATGAATGAACATGCCTCAAGTCAGACTGTTCAAATGATATAGAATATTCTATTTCTTTGGATCTGTCTGTGAGTGTAGCCCACAACATGAACGTGTAACTCATGCAGATCAGAAGTTCTGAGGAGCACATGCCTCATTATTCTCATACATATATATATATATTCAATAACCTGTCCAGTTTTTAAAATACTGTAATAATCGCTTGATATATGCAATGTATTTGACAGGGAAAAAACCATTGGAAGCCTTGGATACACATGGGAGAAGAAAAAAAATAATGCTACCTGACAGTAAGGATCCGGAACAGCTTCTCCAAAGCGCTGATGAAGAGGGGCTGCTGACAGCAGCTGATCAATAACAGAGAAATGTCAGGGGTGCGAGGGAAACTGCGTATTGAATAAATGTTTATCAGCACATATCATTTGACCAGTCTGTTCAAAGTTCCTGTTGCAACTCCCTTTGGCAGCACTTGTGTAAAACTGAGGTAGCTGTAAGTGGCAAAGGTTTTATTTATCTCGTTATTATCTGTTGACTTTCAAAGGGCCCAATAACGACTAGCAGCAGATTGGCTAACTGGCTGGAAAGGCTGAAACAACGTCTTGGGAGGCCCCCTAGGAGCTTTCCAAGTCACCTGGGATCATGGGCTCCAACCCAAGAAAAAGAAGCGCATGTCTCAGGGCACAGCCTCCTTTACAACTGTGTGAATGGAGGCCCATAGCCACAGCATCCGATAAGAATCTGGTCAAAGTAAGAGGAATTTGAGAGAGTTTGTGTTAACTGCACTCTGATTCCATCAGCACTTTTAGATAGCCTGTCACCTCATCAGCACTGCAACTTTGTGAGATATGATTGTTTCCCCCATTTTATGGTCAAGAAATCTGTGAGTTACAGGTCTTTTTCTCTTTAAACTGTAATGAAGATTGTTTCTTTTTATTATCTTTTTAAAATGAGTATATCCTTTATACTCCACACACAAAAAAGGTGCTTGTTGAGACAGTCCCTGTCCATAGCCACCTCAGAACAACCTGAGCGCAGCAATTCGCTAGAACAGAATACTCAAATCTGATTTCCAATTTTAGAAAATATGGAACAGTTCATGAGTGTGCATGTCATCCTTGGCAAGGGCAGGTGAATCGAGTCTGTATTGTTCTGACGTTAGAATCTGAGCTGCCAAAGTGAGCATGAGACTAAGCAACGTGTCCAAGCTCCCAAAGGTGAGAGTTGGGATCCCAATCTGATTATCCTTGACTTTGAAAGTCTTTGATCTCTTTCTGTGACTTAGAATGTCTCCAGGTGAGACAATCACCTTCGCTAAATGTCCTTTGATATCTACAAACAATAACGATAACCATGGTCATGATAGCACACATTCACCGGGTGGCTTTCTAGTAGCAGGCAATAGTGTAGTTTCTGTGAACACGGAAGTGAAGAAAGGAAAGAAAAATTACTGCCCTTGTTGGGAAAGAGGATAATATATTAGAAATGTGCATGGCATTTTTTTTTACAAGGGTAAAAGTACAGTAAGGAATCTGAAAACAGCAAAGAATAGAGGATTGGAAGGACCCAAAAAAGTGGCAAGTTCAAATAGGTGATCATCAAGGAAGTCTTCACCAAGAAGTTAACATGGTAGCAAAGACTTGAGATGAAAATGCAGCCATCTGGAGTGATTCAAACAAAGAAGAACAATTGCAAAACCCTTAGCTGAAAACATGTGCTGTGGGTTTGGGGAGCATGGAGATGGAGAAGCTAAAATGATGGCGTAACAGAGAGGAGAAAAGATGAGGGCAGGTGAAATGGCTGGGTGGGGCTTCGCAGAGGCCACTGCAAGCATGGGAGCTCTCATTCTCAGGCCAGTGAGGGGCTGTTTGTGAGGTGCTTGGCAGTGGAGACTGCACCCAGCCCGCGTGCGGAAAGGATCCCTATGGCTGTTGAATTGAAGGAGGTGCAGACTGAAAAGGACAAGCTCACATAGGAAACTCACGTAGGAAAATGTTTTAGTATTTGCTAAGATTCATGTATTTGAAAGAGATACACACGCACGGAAAAAGAGAGGCAACCATCTCAGACGCAGTAGTTTTTACACACTACACACAACACCTAGCCCCAGAAACTACTTTTATAATCTAGGTCAGAGATGCTGATGGCTTAGACTATGGGCGAGGCCGTAGAAGTGACTGGTTCTAGATACAATTTGGGGGGAGGTTTTTTTCTTTTAAAGATTGATTTATTTTATTGGAAAGGCAGATTTACAAAGAGAAGAGATAGAAAGACCTTCTGTCTGCTGGGTCACTTTTCAGGTGGGTGCAATGGCTAGAGCTGAACTGATATGAAACCAGGAGCTAGGAGCTTTTTCTGGGTCTCCCACATGGGTGCAGGGTCCCAAGGTTTTGGGCTATCCTCTACTGCTTTCCTAGGCCACAAGCAGGGAGCTATATGGGAAGTGGAGCAGCCCGGACACGAATTGTCACCTCTATGGGATCCTGGTGGATACGAGGTGAGAATTTAGCCATTAGGCTATTGTGCTGAGCCCTTGGGGATATTTAAGAAGAAAAATGATGTTTCCAGATTTTCAATCAGAAGTCTTTCTCCTCCCATTGTTCCTCTAAGAAACAATTCTATAAGGAATGGTTAGTTCAAGAGTCTTCTCTCTCTCTCTCTCTCTCTCTCTCTCTCTCTGTCACATAAAAAGTTGTTTTAATTTGAGATGAAAGCCAAGTTCTGTTAAATATTTCACCCAGTTGTTCTACATAAATTACAGTGTTTTAAATCCTAGGAAGGAAGACTCAAGACTAATACCATCAGCTCTCTGCTGTATCTGTACTCAAGGTGACCACTTGGTTCTCTGGGCCTCACTTTATTTTCCTGTAAAATGGGGCTACTATTCCTCTTACAGCCACTTTGAAGGTACCTGCTGCATAGTAGGTGCACTATACATCATCACGGAAATAACAAACAAGAAAGAATATAGTCAAAGGCCTTTTGGAAACATGCGTAAGTCCACGTTAATTATTAGCAAACCTAGGCAACTACTGAGACAGGCAGTTTTGAGGGAACCTTGAATTTACAAGATGATAACTTTGATTTGACTTAGCCTGTCATTTCTAGTTGTTCACGTAATGGAATCATGAGGAAAACCCCTCAGTCTCTAACCTCTGAGGTAGTCATAAACCAACAGCACCTGGGCAGCTTATGCAAGAACAACTTTGATAGGCAGTCTTTTAGAAATGAAGAACACCTGCTGTTTTAAGCGATCTCATTAGAGAATTTCTTTGCAGTGTGAATCTGATCGCTGGGGAAGCTAACAGTGGAAATGCATAAAGCACACACAGCCAGCCAGGGGATCACAGTTTACCCAGAGCCAGTGATGTAATCCACAAAAGCATACGTGCCTGACTATAGCAAACACTTGCAGAGTGTAATTCCTTACCTCCTTGTTTTCCTTCCTTCTTCATCAAACTGTTCATTTTATAATTTTTTTCTAATGTCTCATATTTTTAGTTGTAAAAAGAAACATTATTGGGGAAAGAGAAGGGAGGGAGGATTGCTGGGTAGATGAGAGGGAGAAGGAGAGAGAAAGAGAGAGAGAGAGAGAGAGAGAGAGAGAGAGAGAGAGGAGAGAATGAGAGATCATGTTCATTGATTTATTCCTTAAATATCCACAATTACTGTAGCCAGGAAGGATCAGAAACTCAATCCAAGTCTCCCACGTGGGAGGAACCCAACCACTCCTGTGTCTCAGGGTGTGTTAGCAAGAAGCTGGAGGCAGGAATTTGAGCTAAGTAACAAACACAGATACACTGACGTGGGACGTTGGTCTTAACCAGTGTCTTAACGTTGAGACTACGTCTCCACCCCTGACATCTGCTTGGTACCGGTGCTATGGTGTATTTAGAAGATAGAAACATGAATGAGACACTTCTCATCAGTCACACGAGACTGATTTGATTAGTAAACAAGGTGGAAATGGCATCTGTCCAATTCATCTTTTCCTAACATTGTATTAACAGAACATGAGTGTTTGGGTAGTGTCCTGAAATTCTAAGGACTTCGCAAGTCCCCTTTCCTATTGGCATGAAGTGTCTCCAGCTCTGCCATATCTACTGCGAGGAGCCAGATCTGTGTCTTAGGTTTTCTAATTCATCCTGGCCATTTCTTCCTCCAGCTCCTTTCTTGTTCCTCAGGTGTCCTTTACATTTTTAGATTAAAATTTTATTATTTATTTATTTGAAATGGAGATAGAAATTGGTTTTGCATGTTACTGGTTTACTCTGTAGATGTCTGAATCAGCCAGCGTTAGGTCAGGACGCTGGAAATCCATCTGAGTCTTCCCCACGTGTCCCAGGGACACAACAACAAGAATCAGAGCCGGCTGCCTCCCAGACTCTGCATTAGCACAAAACTAGAATTGCAACTTGAGCCAGTACTCAAACCCAGGCACCCCCATGTGGGATGCAGACACCCCAAGAGATGCCTTAATGCTGTGCAGTGTTCACCTCCAGAATTTCTTTGGTGTTACAGGGGATAGTTAATGGCTTGGATATGGAAATTTGGGGAAAGAAAGAAGATTACGGATGTCTCTAAGATTTTTGGCCCTAGAAACAGGAAGACCAGAGTTAGTAAAAGTAGCTCATATTTAATGCAGAACATCTAGAAACTAAAATTTAAGTGAGAAAAACTGTTTCACAATTCTTATAAGTTAAGCAACATCAACAGTTTGGTGTTTCAATCTGATCATTATTCTATGCTAATTGTTTTATGATATTTATGTATGCGAAATATGTGTATTATATATTACATATATATGTACTTATTTTGCTTTCAAAATAAATTTCATATGATGAAAATAGCTCTGTGTTATTATTACCCAGTGTTTGTTTGTAGGCAGCAAAAATCAAACACTTTCCTGCTGTATTTTTTTCTAGTATTCTGACTTTTTCCTCATTCCATTAATAGATTTTGGAAAAGATAATTTTAATAGATTCATCAAATATCACATTACACTGATGCATTTATGGCTTTAACTATTCCTATATTATTGGACATTTAGATACTTATTTTTGTGCTACTAAAAGTAATGCTTCCGTCTTTATACATAAATATCTATGCGTGTTAATAAATTGTTCAGTCTGAAATCCACAGGTCAGTGTTTTTAAAGGAAAAAAGATGACTTGTTGATTAGCAATCATTTCCCAGCATCACAGCTACCACATGGTGTTGAGAGGCTACGGTTTTGATGTCTGCGACTACAATCATTTAAACACTCAGTTTCTCACCAGGCTTTTAAAATCCGTCTCTACTCTCCAAGTTTGATTAATCTGAAAAGGCTAGAAATTATTAATGTGTGTTAATGAGCCTGGCGAACATTTGAAAGTCATGTAGGAACTGCTGATTATGAAATCTGACACACAATTCAGTGCCTTTTATTTCATTAGAGAATTCCTTTTTCCACCAACTCCATGTCAATCTCATTTTCTCTCAGTCCTGTTTGGTAGGGCATGGTTCTAAGTGCAATGTTAGACATTTCCAAAGCTGAAAGCTAGATCTAAAAATCATGAACATTTTCCTAATTGTATGGCTTTCCCAGCTGACAAATAAGGATATCACTAGGGATGTTAATAAACAATTGACACCTATGAAACAGCCTGGGGAGGGGAATCCAGATGTGCAGTCATGGAAACACAGAGGAGCAGGGATCGCTCTCCAGCCAGTAGGCACCTCTAGGCTTGCACACTTCCTGCTGTGCCGTTGAGTTTCTGATTTCACCTTGCAGAGGGCACAAAGTGTGATACATTATTCACATGTAATAGATTTGTTTCTGTTTGTGCTCCTTTTTGGCTCCTGCTTCCTTCCTATCTCCAAACCCACACTCATCTCAGATGATGTTAATTGTTCAATTGCTGGATGTGAAACATTGTAGCAATATGAGCAGTAAAGGCTATTCAAAAAGTTTAAGAAGTGTCACAACCCACCTCATCCCTGGGAATCCCCTTTCCCAGTCATTCCTGTGGTAACAGTCCCATTTGTTCTGGATTAGCCTTCTGTCGCACACATGAGCAAGAACAGGTATTTCCCATACATAGTTTCTTCTTTAATATGAAGAGTAGAATACTATACACATTGGAAAACAAATCTACCTGAGAGTGGAAGGCTACAGACCAGCCAACTTCAGAGAACGGCTTTAGGTTACAGAGATGCTTGGTCATCTTTGGAGGTAATCCCAGATACTATGAACTTGGAACCTTTCACATTGCCAGTAAAATAACAAACGGCAGCAATGAAAGGACTATCGATCCGGTTTTGGAAACGTTGAATACTAAATCTATCCATCAGTGTGGTGTTTCAAGGAGACAGTGTAGGAAGCTGCATCCAAGCTCTCCCCTCTGCCTTGTCCTTACTTCTGTCTTCATACAGGAACTACAGTGAGTCTCTGACATGAGACTAACAGACACATTCTTAGAACACATGAACATGATGACATGGCACAATTCTGTGTGATATCTTCCACCAAGAAGGTGCAAAGCTGAAGACAATTTCCAATGTGACACTTTTCATTTATTTCAGTATTTTCCTCATTTTTAAAAAATAATCATCAGCAGCAAATATAAGTATATTCAGTTTTTCAATCTCTGTCTGAGCCCCAATGCACTCCAGGTTTCCCATCTGGGAAGCAAAAATAACAACCTGGGCTGTCACCCTCTGCCTCCCAGGGCCTGTAAGTGCTGGAGCGGGAGCTGGACTTCAAACCCAGGCATGTTCATATGAGACTTGGGTGTCTTAAACCCCAGGTTGAAATCCTCTCCTTCTACAAAGCTTGTAATATTTTGGCATTTGTTAGTAGGTGGAAAGTGCTCAGAGAATTCCAAGTGGCGTGAATACAACCAAATACATCTGTTAGAAATTCTGAACTCTAAGAATAAAAAAAGATTAAAAAGCTAGAGAATTTCTAAAGAGAGAGAAGAAAGAAAAGACAAAGGGGAAGCTTAAAAAGGAAAGGGAAAGGAAAAAAGAAAGGAAGGAAAGGAAAGGAAAAACGTAGAGTAGTAGCAGACTTCCCGGTGGCGGAATGCTAAAAAGACCAAATTTTCAAATGCTGCAAGGATTTGGTTTGGAAACTAAGGTCCCATTTCCCGGCAAATCAGAATATAGAGTGAGTAGCTTTAGCTTTGTAACTCAAAGAGGTTTCTTGACTGTGCTACCAAAGCCAGAAAAGGTAAAGTAACAGGGAGAAACTGCCAGTCACAGAGAAATGACAAAACAATGGAAAGGATTAATAACCAGATATACACTTGGTACATAAATGAGAGAATTGGAAGAGAACCAGAGGGTTTAGCGCTGTCGTGCAGGCTATTAATCTGTGGTTTGAAATGCCAGCATCCCATTACATTAGTTCAATCCATCTTCCTGCTAATGAGTACAAGGCAGCAGGTAGTGGTCAAATATCTGAATCCCTGCCACCTACATTGGAGACAAGGATGGAATTCTAGGCCCCTGGCCTTTACTTGGATCAGTTCAAGTTCTTGTGGCCATTTGGGGAGTAAACTAGAAGTTGGGAGCTCTCTCTGTCTCTCTGTGTCCCTCTTTCTTTCAAATAAATAAGCACATCTTAAGAAGGATTTAAAACCAAGAAGGAGGGCCCCGCTCTGTAGCCTAGCAGCTAAAGTCCTTGCCATCAATTCGCTGAGATCCCATATGGGCGCCAGTTCTAATCCCGGCAGTCATGCTTCCGATCCAGCTCCCTGCTTGTGGCCTGGGAAAGCAGTCAAGGATGGCCCAAAGCCTTGGGACCCTTCACCCACGTGGAAACCTGAGAAGAAGCTCCTGGCTCCTGGCTTCAGATCGGCTCAGTTCCGATCTTTGCAGTCACTTGGGGAGTGAATCATCGGATGGAAGATCTTCCTGTCTCTTTTCCTCTCTGTATATCTGACTTTGCAATAAAAATAAATAATAAATCTTAAAAAAAAAAAGCAAGAAGGAAACTGTTAGTACAATTACAGCAGCATCAGAAAGTAACTTCCACCATGGAGAGGCAGAAATAAAGGGGAATAAGACTTATTAAAATGGAGGAAGTTTCAAGAGGAGGCCCAGATAATGAAACGGCCTGAGGAAGGCTGCTGTCCACCTGTACTGGTGACTCAGCGTGAGAAAGGGCCTGGCAAAGCTTATTCCACAAGTAATGACCAACCACAAACTGCCTTCCAGTGTTGCTAAGGAAAAGGCTGCTGATGGCTGCTAAAGCGCCACTGGGCTAGCCCACACAGGAAAGGGAAGCAGAAAGATTGCTGCAAGATGTCAGGGAACAGCACACTCTATCTCTTCTAGCTTTGCAGTGTCCTCTGTTAGCCAGAGTCTACAAGCCACCTGGCAAAGCTGAAATGGAATGCACACAGTTCCAGCCCAAATATCACAAATCAAAACATCGGCTTAGAGTCCCTTAACTTAGCAACTGGCACAAAGAACACATATACACACAAAGGAAAATGTGTTTGTCCCACTGATACACGACTGAAAAAGCCTTATGCATGTTAGCATCAGAATAATATCTTTCCAAAGAAAGGAACTTAAGAAAAATGGACAGAATATTTTGCAGCATAGTTAACAGATATTTAGCTTCAATAATCTAACATTAAAAAATTATAAATGCATTGTTTTCGAATTGTCAGTTTTTATCATCCACATGCTGTGATCCTCATGCTACGCTAGCTCTTTGTAGACATGATTTAGTTCTCAGCACAACTCTATGGCAGTTGGTGCTGTTAGAAGATAGAAAAGATGTGGAGAAAATATGATAAATTTAGTTTTGCTCTTTCTGAATGGTGGGGTTAAAATTCAATACCAGCTCTTCTGGACTCTGGAGTTCTTTCCCATGCCCTTTCCTCTTCTTTCTACCCAATTAATTTACCTTGAACATTTCTACAATTCCACTGTTATCTCCCACAAAGAATCCCCTGACCCTGTCTTCTGGTATAGCCCTGGATAATATCGCATCCTTCATTTACCAAAGCACACCGAGGAATCAATGTGTCACATTGAGAATGGAATGTCAGTGAGTCTATAAATATTTATTCTAAGTGAGGGGAGAGGGGTAACTTATCACATCCATTCACAATTAAACACTTGGCAAAACCAGTAGCTAGTAGGGAAATTTGATGTTGGCTAGTTTGTTAATTTGCTGCATGGTATTGTCAAAAGTATTCATCAGCCTGGTTTCATGCTGACAAGCAATTATTTCTCTGGGACTGAATGATTTCCTGTCCCAGACCCACAGGAGAATGGAAACTCTCTGACAAAACATTTTGAGATTTTCACTTTATCTGTCAATGGATGATTTCGATCTGATTCCTCATAAGGATAATAGAGTCAAAAATATCAATGAAAGTCTCAGCAATTTAGAAGTCCTTAGAAAAAAGCCCCAGCTCCTGTTTTTCATTTTATTTTTGGCTAAATATTTGAACATATTTACAACTAAAGAGATAAGTTGATATTTTTGAGGTACATTTTATCAAAAAAGGGGGGTCAGGTTTAGGTTCATGGCACATTGGGAGAAAGGTATGGCTCTTTCATATATATATATATATATATATATATATATATATATATATATTCCCTTCCTCCTCATTTGTACAGCCCCCCATCAACCTCTTATACCTGAATTATCCATGTTTTACAGTTAGACATGCACAAACATGTTCCTACCACCCAAAGTTCACGGTTCATATGTAGTTCATACTTGATGTTGTACATTCTGAGCTTGGATATCTACAAAAATGAAATGTATCTCATTTACCTTTGTAGTTTCAGACAAAGTATTTTCAGAGCTATGTTTATTTTACTTCCTCCTAGTACTAAATTATGACTTCTGTCACTTTTGTGATTTGGGATTGTTAACATCTCTTGAACTAGTCTTTCTCATACCTTTTAGCGAAATTTCTCTTTCTTTTATGTTTTTTGTTTTAACAGATGTATTCATAATTTGAAAAGAAGAATATAAGAGAAAGGGAAGGAGGGTAAGAAGGAAGGGGAGAGAGAGAGAGAAAGAGAGAGCTCTTTCATTTGCTGGCTCACTTCCCAGGTGACCACAACAGCGGTGGCTGGGCCAGATCAAAGCTAGGGTCCATGAGCTGCATCTGGGCCTCTCATGTGGGTTGCCAGGACCTAAGTACTTGGGTCATCTTCTGCCTCTTTCTCAGCCCCATTAGCAGGGAGCTGGATCAGAAGTGGAACACCTGGGAAATGAACCAGTTCCCATATGGGTTGCTGGCATTGGAGGCATTGGCTAAATCCAGTACACTACAATGCTGGTTTATTATCTGTCATTTTAGTATTGATATTTTTCTGAATTGCAGAAACTTTCTCATTTACTTACATAGCTATGGTGACCAAGGAGATGCAGAAGACGCTTGTGTTGACAGGGAGACTTTGGCCATGAGTGTCAGCGTCTGTGGTACCTGAATAACAATGATAATATTTAAGTAGTGCAGAGAACCGTAAGTCTGGAGTTAGTATGTTCCTGGGTGGGTCATGGGCTTGCAGTTGTCATCTGGCAACCCCATTCTTTCTACCTTGCAGATCTATCATTCATTAAGAAGGTCATTTCTCAGCTTCAAAATGGTGGCTGCCCTCAGAGGAAAAAGGGTAGTGGACGGCTTGCCCAGATCCAGATAGAGAATATGGCAGCCCATTTGGGGCCTCTGGAAGACATCTGTTACCATAGCAGAGGAAGAGAACAGATTGGACAACTACCCCATCCCAAATATGACAGCAAATATTTGGCAAAATGGAGACTCTAAGTTAAACTATGTCAGCCAATGGAAATTGAAAGTGTTTCCTCATCTTTGGGTCGATGAAATCAACAACATTTCAGAACTGTCTCAACCACCTGGGCAGAACCCTTGGAACGTATGCCACATCAGGGTCAGTATTAGGTGGCCATTCCCCATCCTTGGGTACCAGGGCAGTTGGGAGGCTAGGTGTGGCTTTTCCCCCGGTCTTCGTCCTCCACCAGATACAGGAAAAAGGAACGGAAAACTGGGAAACAATGATCACATCCACCTTTCCCTGACCTTTGATCCTTTCCACCCTGACACCCTGATCAATTATGCAAGCATCATCTAAAATAAAAATTGAAAAAAAAAAAAGGAAAAAGAAAAAAATCTTTTTTAAAAGTTCCCAGAAGACTTCCCTTTTGCTTTGCTTTAGAAATGTATCACACACGAGTATTCAACTTAAATCAATCCCTGGCATAGAAGAATGAGTTTACCATAGTTAACTGACTTGTATTTATCACATGAATGTATACCACTGTCTGAATGAAACTGTGATTCTGTAAAAAAAAACATATGGGAAGACGACTGTTGGATAGTTGATTGGTAGTGTCCAAGATAAAACAAACAAACAAAAAATGACCAGCTCAGATCTACCATGTGAAGTTTAGATCTGGTTCTGCAAATGCCTATGAAATATATCAGACACTTGAGAATCCATGGCCTCATCTTCTCTGAGAATCTCATCTAAATCCCAGGTCTTTCAGCCACACAGCCATCTCCTTCTACACAAATGAGATGCATGGCATTACTATACATTCAGTTAGAGCAGAAACCTAACTATAATCCTAATTTGACTTATCCCTTAGGCTTCATATTGAGTTAATACAGATACATTCTATCAAACGTATCTTTTAAATATAACTCAGGTTTATTTGCCGTTCCTTCTGCAGAGGCAAACCAAACACCATATGACTGAACTGCCAGCAAACCAACTCATTTATATACTCTTTACAAAGTTTATTGACTGTGATTTTAATATCTTTCATAAAATTGCATAACACCTGATAACAATTTGAACTTTAGTTCCTGATGGATAGCATTTTTACGAATTCTAAGCAAATTCTCTAAGCCCGGGATCCCTAGAGAGTGTGAAGCAAAAAGCATATAAAAAAGGAAAATCACAGAACGAGAAAATTAAATGGCAGCAAATATAGTCAGTAACAAAAGAAAAATAATGCAAACTAAAATGGTAACAAGATACCATTGTATATCCACTAGATTAGCACAAGGTTAAGAATCTGATGATGTTATAGAAGTTCATGACAGTGACTGTTTTAAGAAAAAAGGACAATGGGACCAGGGAGAGGTAAACAGGGCTTCCAAGTATGTGTAGGGTTTTTATTTCTTTCAAATACAGAACTGAATTAAACCTGACAAAACTATAAGAGTTCTTGAGTTTGATAGGATTTTGAGAAAATGCTAGAGGGAGATATTTAACCTACAAGATAAGGCACCAGGTAAGATTTCAGCATCTCATGTTGGATTGTCCAGATTTAATGCCCAGCTCCTGATCTTGACTCCAGGATCCTGGAAGGCAGCAGTGATGGCTCAAAGAAATGAGTCTCTGCCACTCCTGGAAGGATCTGGAGAGATTTCCTGGGTCTTGTCTTTTGTCCTGGCACAGACCCAACCATCGTGAGCACTTGGGGACAGACCGTTGGAAGAGATCTCCTCCTCCTCCCTTAACCCTCTTTTCCTCTCCATTTCAAAAATTAGGGAAAAAAAGTGATTCTTGAAAAAATTTTATATTTTAAGTTATTTTCATTTCATTTCATTTTTAATATTGTTTACATAGTTAAGGGGTATGCACTCCCATGTGGGTCTTCGATTAGGTTGGGGAGGGTTGAAGTATAAAGGAAGTGGGACAAATGTTTCAGTTTGTTTTTGCTCCTGTGTCCCCAGCAGGGGAAAGGGAGGGACCACTCCTTGCTATTGAAATACATCAGCAGCCAATGGATGGGGGAGTCATTTGATGACAAATTAGAATGTTCCAAGGGTGTTACTCCAGTGCTTTAGATAGTTCTAAAACATTGTCAGCTTCATTGCAACAGAGTTGAGAAAATCTTTACAAGATCAATTGGGTGACCAAGCTCTCCTTAGTGCACTTGATGTCCTCTGTTGGGCCAGATGAGCCGGCTGCCCTCTCCCCTGTGTGCATCAGGCATGTTGTCCGCTGCTCAGGCATCAGCAACTGAAGAGGCCCAGTACTAATACATGTATTCTAAGGTCAGACCACACATGCTGTGATTTTCTCTGTGACCAATGTCTGAGTTCAGAGATCTAGTTGGGAAACTTGCTAAAAAGAAACCTCGCCCGGGTGACCTCAGACTTGACTCCTATGTACACCAGCCAGTTCAGAGTCAGGTTTGGTCTGTCACATGCACTGGCCAACACACATACCAGTGAATGCAGCTGCCTAGTCAGTTCTGTCCCGAACCCCATCTCTCATTTGAACTGATGAGTGTTGACCTAGCCCAGCCTAGACAACCACAGGCTAGATCTACACACACCCCAGCAGGTACAGCGGCCTAGGCTGCGTGACCTCAATAACCAGGCTTGTCCCCAGCCCCAATATTTGCATGCGTCAGCATGTACTACAGCCTAATCTGGTCCATCCTGCATCCCATCTGGTTCTTGTGCACACCCATGGGTGCTGCAGCTTAGCTTAGCCAGACCCACCTGAGAACTGGCCTGCACAAATGCTGACAGATACTGCCATTTTGACCAGTCTGGCTGGCCCCCCAGCCCTGGTTATCATGCTCACCAGTGAGAGGTGCACTCTAGCAGGGGAGTGCCCACAGTTCCTCTACCAGGCCCACTCCCAGTCCTGGATCTTGTGCCTGTGATGGAGTACAGGTGATCCAACCTGACATATCTTCACCCAGTCCCATCACTTGCCTGCAGGTGCTGTGGTCTAGCCTAGCTGCCCTGCACCCGGTCTGGCTCTCATGCATGCCAATAGGAGAAGTAAAAATTATAAGCTTAAAAAACTTAACGAAATTAAAATAAAAAGCTTAAACTGGACTTAGAGGCAAGCTACAGTTAAATTTAAAAGCATGCTGCATAAATTAGGATTGATTGAAAAACATCCTATCACCTTTAAATGCTAAACTGTAAATTAATTTTCCTTTAAAGACAATAGAGATTGGTTGCAGGATCTTTCTACACGAATGTTTCTACGTGGAAAAGGAAAAGAAATTACCAGAAAAGAGGAAATAAGCAGAGTTTACTCTAATGGATAATATGATTAGAATGCCTGTCACATACCTATTGATGCTGCTGACATTTGCCAGCATCTGTAGAGTGTACCAGATCGAATATTATTTTAGTTGCTGTTGCCATGAACCAAAATTAAAGTATCAACAATGGGAAAGCTCACTTTCATCTGATAGTCTACGTAGCCCGAAACAGCAGTTTGGCCATGCCAAGGATCCAGGATCCTTGCACCTTGTTGCTCTGTCACTCACACAGAACGTCCTGAGTGGCTCAGATTTCACCTGCAGACTTACACTACACCCACTAGGATAGGGGTAAAAAGAACGTGGGGAACAAACCCCATCGCTAGAAGGCAAGGCAGCACCACATTATCTCTTCTGTCCTCAGTACTGTAAGTAGCCCAGAGATGACTTAAAGTAAATGGGAGGAGGAGGACCTTTGTAGGTTGTGTGTAAATACTATCCCATTTTCTGTAAAGAACTGGAGCATCCTTGAGTGTTGGCATCCCTGGGGGTTCCTGGAACTAACCCACTATACATAAAGAGAACAACTAAGCTCAATATCACTCTTTGGCTTGACCCTGGCTTGAGGCATTTGAACCCAAGTTTGGACATTAGTTCCCAGATGTCTTACTGACTTTCCTAGAGAATACACTGCTTCATCAATCTTCCAGCTGTGTTTCTACAGTGTGATCCTGAAAAGTGAGCTCCATTCCCTCCTCACTGCCCTGTCATTAATTGAGCACATAACAGCAGGGCCAGTGTTCTAGTGTAGTAGGCTAAGCTACAGCCCGAGGCACTGAAATTCCATAGGAAAACTGGTTCAAGTGCTGGATGTTCTGCTTCTGATCCAGGACCCTACTATGGCACCTAGGAAAGCAGCAGATGATCTAAGGGTTGGGATTGCTGTGGGAGACTGTGATGAAGTTCCGCAGTCCTGGCTTTGGCCTAGACCAGTCCTGGCCAATGCAACCATTTGGATAGTGAATCAGATGGAAATTCTTTCTACTCTCTAATGTTGCCTTGCAAATAAATCTTAAAAAAAGAAAAGAAAATGTGACTCAAGACACACCATACCAAAATGCTGTGTGTAACATAATAATGTTTGAAAAATTTGGTAACTATAATCATGAAAACAACCACAAAGAAAAGCCAATTTCTTTAGCTCGGGCATAGCTTTGGCTGGTCTCTTATAATTGACACTGAGCTTTTAAAATGCTGTTGTCTTATAACTCAAGGTAAAAAATTGTATCCATTATTTAAAAAATACTTTGCAGCTCAAGCAGACTCAGCTATATACCTTTTTGTCCATTTATGCATTCTTTCATTCTTTCAAGTGCTATAATAGATAGTCAGTGCATTAGCTATAGTTGTTACTGTCATATAGCATTGTATTAGTTGGTTGATTCATTAACTGACCGAACTGACAAAAGACCCTGGGCTAAGAAACAAGATGTTGGGGAACAAAAAATACTCTAACTTCTCAAAGAGTTTACAGAAGGTAAGGCAAAGTTGCAATCAAACAGTTGTGAGGCAATTAGCAATTAGACATGCATAATGTGTTGTGCTTGTTAATAGCAAATATGTAGCTTTTTAAATTAGAGCTCTTTGTGGGATCTTTAAGATTAAAAAAAAAAAGAAGTATCGCAGAGCAGCAAGGCTCGCCCGTTTCAAGCAACTGTGAGTTCTCTGGTCATGTTTATAGAACAGGGCTTGAGAAAAATATTTCCTGTTAACAAGCCAGAATGTAGTTTATAATTAGATGAGAGGGCTCGACAAGAAGGGGTGATGGGAATATGGACGGACATCTGGGAGAAGATCAAAAGGAAACATTTAGAATTTTCCCTGTAGTCTTAAAAAAAAGTAACAAATCCTCATGAAACATTTCTCATAGAAGATAAACTAAATTGTGTCAGGTATGTCTCTGTTGTGCTAATTGATGAATTGATGTAGAATGTGAGACCAGGTTTGACAGAATACAAGGACTCCAGAGACCTGGCAAACTATGGTGGGGCCCAGCCCTGAAGACTTGGTGAGTGATGGGCTAGATGACCCATGGCCACACCCATTCCACTTCCACTTGTCTCTCTGTTCTTTTCTTCTTTTACCTCATTTACTGAGTACCTGGGCTGTGTGCAAAACCTAATGATAAACCAAAGACAGATATCAAGATCAATAAGGATGGCCCTTGCACTTAAAGGGCTTGTGTTCTTTACTGCTAGAAGAAATATTCCTGAATTCCTACAACCCAGCTACCACTTCCAAGAATACAGGCTTGCAGAAGGAAATGGGCCCCACTCAGATGGGCAGATAACTGACTTTGGTCAGATAAATAAATATGATCATTATAGATAACTGGGCTCAGTGCAGGGCACTCTCTTGTGTGTATTAGTGGTCAATTTTCAGCAGACAGCTCCAGATTCCTCTGCTTCTCAGTGGAGAGGAGCCCTCTCCGTAGACATTTCCCTGCATGGAGGAAAAAGGCAGTGTTGAAAGATGACAGGCTTTAGTTCGAATTCCACTCTCGAACTTCATATCCCTCAATTTTAGGTGAATACCTCAGCTAGCTTTAGTCTCCCCAGCTGTAAAGAAGGAGACAGCATCTTCCCTGGAAAGTTTGTAGAAGAATTATAGTAATTATATGCAAAATGCCAGACCAGTACATGGCAAATGATTCCTCTGTGGTCTGGACATTTAAAATTGAAACAATTAAGTTCATTGCCATCATACCATGTGTCAAAGTTTTGATTTGAAAGTGTGGTCCTGCTAATGTTGCATTGTACCTGAAGATATTTTGCTGGTTCTAATCCTGGTAGCCACCCTACTCATCCAGCTCCCTGCTTATGGCCTGGGAGGGCAGTCGAACACAGCACAAAGCCTTGGGACCTTGCACCTGCATGGAAGACCCAGAAGAAGCTCCTGGCTCTTGGCTTCAGATCAGCTCAGTTCCGGCCTTTGCAGTCGCTTGGGGAGTGGATCATTGACAGAAGATCTTCTCTGTCTTTCCTCCTCTCTGTATATCTGCCTTTCCAATAAAAATAAATCTTAAGAAAAAAGAGTCAATTATGAAAAAAGTTGCTAAGCCAAGTGTACTCCTAGATGGGTAGTGATTAGTAATAATAACAACATAATAGCATGAAATAATAAAATCAGAAAGGACTGGAAAAGCATTCAAGACTTTGCTTCAAAGGAAAATGATAGGAAGCATCACCAAATTAAACCCACTAATTAAAATTCAATAAGGAATGATCTAAATTTCTTTATAAAATAATGTAGGGCCTTGTTTTGATTCTGATCATCTGATTTTCTTTGATGACTGCAGTAGCGGGGAAATGAGATTAGATAAAATATCAAAGCATTCACTCTCCCAGCCTGTCTGGGGTCCTTCAGCACAATGGTTTCTGTACCCTACTTAGGGTACTCAATTTTTTGGCAAGTCTTGGAATCCTTGGTCCTAGAACCCAAACTTCCTATTAGCTTCTTTCAGCTGTTCCCAACGAAGTCTCCCTCACTAGCAAATCCATACATTCCCTCTGACCATTTTCTGCTTCTTCGGGATATCTTCCCTCTCAAGCACTAAGTGATGGAGAAATCCAAGGCGGATTAAAATCTCCATGAGGACACTGGAAATGCTGGGGCATGCACATGTACGTACAAATGATATTACCAAAATCACTTTAATAATTGGAAAAGCTCAAATGTCATTGGATTTCCATTTGTTGGTGTCATGTTCCAGTTTCAGTGATGTCCACAGAAGCATATTGGCATCATAGGACTCAGTCCCAGGACTCAATGTTCTTGATCTTTCCCATTTTTTTTTTTTTAAAAATATGGCATAGAGTAAAATAAAACAAAGCAAGAAAACCATGCAAATGATGATGTCAACACAGAAAATGTTTCTTGTGATCTTTTGTTTTGGCCACATATATGTGAATGAGTACATGATTTTCCTGTATTGTGCTATGAGATTTACTTGCAACTATGCATAGCAGTCCAAGAGTTTACAAAAGTGCCCGCTCTTCACAGCACTTGTCTGGAGTGAGGTTGCACGAAGTGTGATTTGGGGGAGATGGTTGACAACAGAATGCCTTAGAATCAGAGGAGATGGGTGGTCTAATTTTTATCATAGGAAAGCTGAGCTTTTGTTAAGAAACAGTGTGCATAAATATACCAATGAAGCATTTCTTTTTTTTTATGTACACAGTTTTTATTCTTTTATGTATTGCTTCTGAAAGGCAGGGTGACATAGACAGGGCAAGAGACAAAGAGATCTTCTTGCTGCTGGTTCACCCTTCAGATAGCGATGAAGCATTTCATGAGGGATTTGCTTGAATCAAAGAGACCTCTGGAGACCACCACAAGAAGTTATCAAAGTCACTGAAGGCTTCTTATCATAAATAGACATTGTGTCTTACTCTAGAGGAGAAATCATTCTATTCACTGCGGATTTCCTGCGTATTATTCTCTCTTCTAAATACTGTATACACAGACTCTCTTGAAATCCTAATGACACTTTATAAGGTTGGTATTATCCCCTCAGTTTAAGATGCTGGGATACACAGCAGGTGATTGAATTGCCAAGAACGAAAATTTAGACCCAGGTCAAGTTGCTCATCATTAAATCTCATCTGAAGGGAGGGATGGTATCTTCCTTTGGAATCTGTTCCCTTGATGTTCAAAATCTTTTTTTATTTTCTGGCAAAACTTTTCTCTGATCACAGTTTAAACTGCTTGTGCTGCAGTCAGGCCCCCTTTTCCTCTTTGTCTCTTTTTGTGGTGCCAAGGAACAGCTGGTCACCATCCTATTGACAATGCTGTGTTGTCAAGTAGAGGACAGTAATTGCTCTCCTTGAGAACCGACAATCTCAGCTCCTTGGACCATTCTCCCTTGGCTTTGTTTTCTGCAACCCTTCAATTATTCCTTTGTTCCTTGCCCAGGCCCTTGAGGATACACAGCTTCACTGCTTGTCAGCCTGGGCTGTGGGGGACAGGAGGAGATGGAGGCACTTGCAGTCCATATTATTCTGAGTTTTCCTGGGATGGGCACCATAGGACTGACTTATAATCTGTGCTCAGCCTTTCTCAATACTGACATGAACAGCCACACATCCACTCACAGGGCACACGTGTCTCCAGGGACCTTTATCATATTTGTGGCTTGCTGTTGTTAAAACCTGTCACAGCATTCTGTATTCTGTCTCTCCCGTTGTGAAGTCCTTTCCCTTGGCCCCAGCATTCTTACAGAGGTCTTGCTCAAATGTTCAGCAATCCCTGAGGACCTGATCAGTTGCATCCCTTTTCTGTTTTTTTTTTTTTTAATTCTTTTGCTTCCTGCCTCAAATTTTATGTGCATGTCCTTTCATGTTTAAACTGTTAATCTGTAGCTTGATCTTTTAAAATGGTAATACATGCACATGGTATACAATTTACACACAGTAAATATGAGTCCTAATTGTTGTCTCCCAGAGGCAGCCAGTGGTGTTACCAGTGCCTTATACTTCAAAAAGTTCATGTTGACTTCAAAAATCAATATTATGAAAAAAAACTGGATTTCAAAAACCATTGCATCAAGATAAGCTTATCTTTTAATTCCATTTTCTGTGAGCCTTGTGAACTATTCTTATGCACATATTTGCATTATCCACAAATTGAATAACACCATAGCTTATTCTGCATTTTCTGTTCAATTGGTGCTATAGCTCAGGTGGTATTCCATTCTGAGTTTAAGAAGAGTTTCCTCATCTTAGTGGCTGTATATGGTTTCATTCCAAGGCTAAGCTCTGACTCATTTCATTAATACTCATTGCAGGACATTTGGTTTTAAAAGTGGACTTTAGATTAGTACGGCTTCAATAGAATTCTAGCTCTATCACTTATTAGCTGTATGACTTGCATAATATACTTTTCTGTGCTTCAATTTTCTCATCTATAAAATGGGAGTTATAATAAGACTTCTTTCTTAGGGTTGGTGTGGGGGTTAAATGCTAATGTCAAAAACATAAGCTAGTGTAGTGAACATAGAAAATTCCATTTAAATGTAGGCTATTGATTTTCTAAATGCCTGGTCCAAAATTTTGCGATTGGATTGGTGTTGCAATAAATGACTTTGGACAGAAGAGTGATACCCAAATATATATCAGTTGTTACTGCGTGATGGATCAGAATGCTGCTGCCCTTCGTGCTGCAGTGTGGTCTCAGAAGCTTCCCGTAGTGCCAGATCTGGCATTTACCTCTTTGGGTGCTGAGTAACAGCAAACGTCGGGATTCTAGGAAGAAGGCAGCAACATGCAGTCTCTGGCGACAGACCCATGAGGAGAAGCCGGGATTTCAACGTTCTCTATTGAACTAGCACATACCGCCATTGCCAGAGATTGTGCCCCCTCACCCGTGCAGATTTCAGGTTGCCGAGAAAATCATCATCCGATTTTGCACCTGTGCAAGAGGTATATAATTGACTAGGCCATGGACAAGTGTTCCTGGGACTGTTTCACCAGACTGTCTTCCTCACATCAAGAATGTGAATCAGCGTGTTTTGCAGCAGTAACAATGTGAAGACCAAAATGGAAACATCTATAACATTCATACTGTTTACCTTGGATTACTCTGTTTTTTCTTCTTTCCACTCAATTTTTTTTCTAAAGAAGGGATAGGTTTTTTTCTCATTCCTGGTTTACTCCCCAAATGGCCACAATGGGTGTAGCTGAGCCAGATGGGATGCCAGTGCTGCGGAATCAGCCTGCTGAGCCACCGCACCAGCCCCTCCACTCAGTCTGTTCCTTCACCTTCTCTTTGTCTCCTCTTCCTTTGAGCTGTGCTGTTGCATCAGTTGCCAGTGCTGACTGTATCATCTTCTCAGAAACTGTAGCTTCAGCTTTTGGTAGAGTTGTGGATGGGAATTGTATGTGCTTAACACCATTTGGAATTTCTGTACTGATTAGTTCTTGTTTCATTTCTTCAGTTCCTTGCTTCTGTTTGGCATTTCCCACTCAAAATTCCTTCTCTCAAAGTTACCTGTCAAATTGCTTTCCCCTTGAGAAGAAAAAGCTTACCGTCTCCTATCAGCAAGATTGTGAAGTGCAGAAACTAGCCTATGGGACTCAGCGTCCCATGATCTGACCTAGCTTTGCACCGTCTGTTCTCTCATCAGAACAGCTTCAGCAGCCATGGCATTTTTGCTGGCACTACAGAAAATCAAGAAGCAATGCACAGGGGCTCTGGGATTGCCTTCTCTTTTGTCTTTTATTATGATGGAGTTTCAATATTGAAAAGAGAAAGGCCAGAGATAGGGAAATTTTATCCACTAGTTCACTCTCCAGATGGCTGCAATGACCACCAGTGAATCAGGTCAAAGGCAGGAGCCTGGAGCTTCTTCCAGGTCTCCCATGTGCATGGCAGGGGCCCAAACATTTGGGTCACTTGCTTGCTGTTTTGCCCAGGTCATTAGCAGTAGAGAAGTCAGATTGTAAATCACTGCCCACGTGTGATGCCTGAGTTATAGGCAGTGGCTTTACTGCCACAGTGTCAGCCTAGGCATTCATTCTTTCATGTAACTATAGAGGTTAGTCAAACACTAGAGCAGGGTTGGTGCTGTTCTTGAATTAAGGATACAGAAATTGAAAGCACAGTATGGATCTTTGGGGAGCTTATGGACTGGTGAAGGAGACAGATAAGAAAGTCAATGTCCACTAGAAGGCCCATTTTTCTCATGGGGGTAGCATAAATACTTTGAGAATATGCAAGAATGGTAACAATTACATGTTCCTGTCTCATCAGGAGATTCCCTAAATGATGTTCAAAATCCTTGATGCTTATTAAGTGCTTGTTCTCTGTGTGAAAGCAGATGGATTCCTCTGGTACCTGGTTGGCACCTTTGTTTCAGATTTGGTGCTAAGGTGACCAGCATCGTGATTCTCAGCCTGATTCACGATCATGACCCGTTCCCAGCTCCTGAACACAAAAGTGCTAGTATAAACTCGTCATTACCACAATGGGAAGCTCTAAACTTTGACCTTTCTGATTACAGTACCTTCGTCTCCTTTGTCAGCTGTATTTTCCAAAATAGATGGGAAATTTCCAAATGTACAACAGGCCATATTCTCTAATTTGGCCCTTTGTTCCACCTATTAGTGATCTTTTAACCAGATGTGGATTTTGAATGTAAATTAGGTGTAGCACAGCAGTTAGACACAAAATGACCTTTATCTTTCTGTTATATCTTTTATTGAGAACTTGTTGTGAATGTTTCATATCCATTTAACCCATGTATGAATGCATGGCATCAAGTGGGCCATCCTATTTTAAAACTACTTTTCACAAGAGTTGAATAGAATCTGAACAATCTAGTCCAACTGGGGCTGGAACAATTGAGCATATGCCTTGGGTAGAACAAAAGTTCTAAATACCCAGATTCTCTTATGTTGGTTCTGGCACACAGCTGATTCTTTGCAATGGTCAGTCTACGCTACAAACCTTCAAAGCAGCTCATACCTCATCCATCAAGGCTGAGGGTTCACATTGTAGTTACTAATGGTATTTGGCACCACCATGAGTAAATAAAAAACCCCACTGTCTCATCAGAAAGAATCTTTTAGGAGTTAATGGATGAGACTGGCTATATAATTTGTGGGAGTCAATTGAAATAAAAATATGGTGTACTTTATTAAAAATTAAAGAAGTTTAAAAACAGTGATCATAGAGTATTAAATACGGCTGGGAATGAGGAAGGTTAGACCTACAGCCATACACATAATTTGATAAAAAAAATAAATGGCAAAGGGAAGTATAATTTATTTGCCACATATTGGAAATTTATAACTTTTGCTTTTATAAAACTATTGTCACCATCCCACAGTGACACTAAAATAACGAGGCATACTCTGAGGGTCTGGGAAAAGCTGGAACTGCAACCAGACCCTTCACTGCCAAAAGCAGCTGCATTTAAATTCTTCTCTCTGCTGCCCCTGTTGCCGCCCATCTTTCCTTCTTTCCCCAGTCTTTCTCTTCATTGTCCATCCTTCTCCTCGTAGTCTCCCCGTCTTTCGTCCCGTCCTAGCTTTTACCGGCTACTTTTATATCGTTCTCCACCAATCACTTCTCCCTGTGGGTCCACTTGGCACTACATGATAGGCCAGTAGCAATGACATAATTGCAGCAAGGGCATTAGCCTATCCCTGTGACTTCCTGTTTACCTGCTGGTGAGACCAACTCCGCCTCCTGGCCCTGGGCCAGCTGCCATCTTGCAATGGCCCCTACCAATCCCAGAAGTGGCTTTAGCACCCTGCTCCCCACAAACTATGACTTGTTATTTTCAGTAGTTAATTCAGTATACATTTGAATAGTTCTATCATGTTTCTAGCAACACAATTATTCTGATAGGGGAGAAAAATTGGAAACATATCCTATTTCCCCTCTTTTCCCTCCAAGTTATGCACAAAATCCAAATCTTTTGAACTTTGACTTAGGGGAATTTTCAGCAGTTTTCAAACTTTCTAAATTGTGACTTTACAACTATGTTACATTGAAATCTGAGTATCAATACACAGACACACACACCAAAGAAACAAAAGTTCCGTTCATTAATATTTACCTTTGTTCTTGCAATGCAAATATTTGCCATGTTATTCATCAAAAACCAACAGACGCTAGACATGAGCCACTAGATAAATTTCATGAATCACTCATTGGTCACATCACATGATCAAAAATATTTCTTGAATGTCCATGTGGTATCTTTGTTGGATGGGTAGGTAAAGACTGGGATCACCTTAGAGTTCTTCAGCAAAAAAGAGCCAAGTCCCTGATGTTCTGGTTCCAGGGCAGGAGATAGCCACACTGAGACCATCATTAGAAGTTTTATACACAGGCACAACCTTACTGGAAGCGATTGGCTAATTTAACTGTATAGTCTGCAAAATGCTTGTCCATTCCAACTCAGTGATTCTACCTCTGAAAATCAGACTCAGGGAATCATCACTGATTTCCAGGTAAGGGATTAGCCACAAAGAGTGATAATGTAATGTCATTTATAACAAAGGAAAGCTGAAAACAAATGAAATGTTCAACACCAGGGCACTGGTCAAATGAAAGTATACATCATAAATTACATCAATAGGATATTTAAGAATCCTCTGTGTTTAAATTTGATGAGCTATAAATATTTAGCATCATATACTAAAATGTTTATGTAATATTAAGATACACTACAGCATATACTTTATGATGTCATTTTTATAAAAAGAAGATGTGAGTATATCAACTTGCATTAAAGTGTTTAGAAAAAAGGAAAGCAACCATTAAAAGTATCTTTTAGTATAAACTGAGAAGCTTAAATAGCAGAAATTTATTTCTCACACTGCTAGAAGATAAAAGTCCAAGACTGAGGTATTATTTTGGGGAATTCAGTGTGAAATACAAAAGCAATCTCAATTCTTGCTTGACACGAAATAATTTTTTTTTTTAAGATTTAAATGGGGACTCTAAGGTTGACTATGTCCGCCAATGGACTATGAAAGGGTTCCCTCATCCTTGGACTGGTGAAATTGACAGCATTTCAGAACCATCGAAACCAACTGGGCAGAACCCTCAGAGTGTGCACCACACCAGGACCCTGGGTTGATATGGAGTGGCTGTTCCCCATTCTTGGGTCTTGGGCAGTTGGGAGGGCTGGGTATAGTTCCTCCCCATGTCACCTCATCCTTCCAAAAAACAGGAAGAAGAAATAGAAAATTGGAAACAATGATCACACTCACTTTTCCCTAACCCTTGATCCTTTTCACCCTGATCAACTATATAAACATCATCTAAAATTAAAAAAAAAAAGACTTATTGGAAGGGCAGAGAGAAGGAGAGAGAAAAAGATCCTCCATCCACTGGTTCATTCCCCCAAACGGCCAGTGCTGAACTGATCTGAAGCCGAAAGTCAGGAGCTAGGAGCTTCCTCCAGGTTTCCCCATGTGTGTGGCATCCATGCAGGATCTCGGCCCTTGCTAGGCGGAGGATTAGCCAGTTGATCCATGCGCCAGGCCCATGAAAAAAATTTCATGCAGACAATTTCAGTAAGCAAAATAAGATTTGTTAAAGATAGAAACCTCCTGCTGCAGCAGAAGGGTTTTCAAGAGAGAAAAACCTGAATATGGTGGAATGGTTTCTTTTAAGCACAAGTTGGAAAGAGGAAAAAAAAACACTAGAATGACAGTTAGCAATCACAGGCCTGAATTTTAATCCTGTCTAACTTGCTCAAAAGCAAAAGGGATGGAAATTGACATTTTCATCTGGTCAGTGACACTTCTGGGGGAGCCCTTTGCATTCTCTCAGTGGGACTTGCTGACCCTTTTTTAGGTTTCCTGCTAAAACTGGAGCCCATGGAGGTGGAATTCATATTCCAGCAGGGTCTCCATGCAACAACCCAGCTGAAGTCACATGGAGAAACCAGGAACCAGGAGTTGCTTTCCGAAGGAAGCAAAAATAGGGGCGATGCAAATTTATATTTTCAAAAGACAGTTTCACAAGTGACTATAACCCTAACTCCTTACAGTGTTAGGTGGTCTGGTCTGGTTCCCCTGAGGCTTCTCTCCTTATTTCAAGGTGCCCTCTTTGGCCTGTGTTCTCACATGGCTTCTTCTCTGCTCACACACACTCTTGGTGTCTTTTTCTCTTTTATTTCTGTTCTTATGAGGATGCCAGTTCTACCCTAGGACCTCATGTAACCTTAATATCTCATGAAAGGTCCTGTCTCTAAATATAGTCACCTTGAAGCTTAAGGCTCTAACTTTTACGTTTTGAGGAGACACAGATTCACAGCCTGTGACTTTTAGGATTACAGGTAGATTTTGTTTTCATCTTTTTAGTTATTGAAATTTTTTAAAAGTTTTATTTGCTTGAAAGCCAGAGAGAGAGAAGGAGGGAAGGAGAGAGATGTTCCATCTTTTAGTTCTCTTCCAAGGAGGCTGTGGAGGCCACAGTTGTGCCAGGCTGAAGTTAGGTGCTCCCATATAGGTGGCAGGAGCTCAGACACGTGGTCCATATTCCACTGTTTTTCTCAGGCCATTAGCAGGGAGTTGGATCAGAAATGGAGCACCTGGGACACAAACTGGTGCCAGTATGGGATGTCAGCATTGCTGGCAGTGACTTTTTCCACCATGCTACACTGCAGCCCTTGATTATCTGAAACCTGTAGCTTTTCTGTGTTGGCCACTGAATGCTCTAACTTTAACTTGCGCAAGTAGATAAGCAAATAAAGGGTTCCTCCAAAACAAAGGGCGTGCAGAAAGATAGAGTAAGACACATTTTTGATTCAGGATGTGTTTCTCTCCCTGGGGTCTTCTTCACGACCAAAGAGTAGTGTTTTATCTCACGGATAAAGGCTCTATAAAGCAATTTGTGAATATTTTCTTCTTAAAAGGTTGTGATCACCATGTACACTAGTACATCAGGACAGAAAGTCACAGGAGCTGATTGTACAGAGGTGAGTGGACTTCCAAAAACTGCTAACTTCTGCAAAATTCTATTTCTATTCCCCAAAACACATGAAATGAAAGAGTCATCATCCAATAGTACAATGCAGTATGCATCTCTGCTTCCAAATCAAAGATGGACTCCTAACGAAACTGTTAGATATACCTTGACACTAGGTTGCTGGACTCTACCACGACTCATACATACAAGGTCAGGATACACTGAAAGAGCAGAATGATGGACTTAGGACTATTTATGAAGGACTATACTACTGTAATAATATGGGGGAATCTGTGGCTCTGGGAATTTTGTCTGCTTTAAGAACATAGCTTCTCCAGGGTTGTGGCATCTAATAAAGAAAGAGAAGCCACTCACCGCTGCATATCCCAGATATTCCACAGGAGGCAGATTTAGTGTTGGGACAAGTTCATGCTGACAGCCAGGCCTGAGCCACTGAGGAGAGGCCAGCTTAGTTCTCCACGATCTCGCCCCTGCTACTCATTGTCCATCCCAATGTCTGCCTTGCGGTCATCCACGTCCCTGCACCAAATCTGTCCTTTGATTCTGATTCCATTCTCAATACAATGTTCAAAGAAATCTGTTATGAACTAATTCACTGGGGTACAGGGGAATCTTCAATTAAAATGAGAGGATCATGGTACAAATAAAGAAGTTAAAGCACTAATTAGAAAAAAAAATCTGTGTGCAGAGATCCTTTTTGGCCAAGGTGGCTTTCTAATATTATACCAGAGTTAATCACCAACAATATGTTAATGGCTTCTTTCATCTCTGTTCTAGTCAGCCACTAATTAAAATATTTTAGTACTGATAAGCATGTCTTAGAATAAATATTTTGATCTCACATTGCTTGAGTTGGTAGTGAAGGATAGAAGAAAATATATCAGTTTTGAAGAAAGCAAATCTGAATTTTGAATCTTGTTTTTTCGCTTTGATGAGTCACCGAGTCTCTCAGGCTTCGTTCCCTCCCTAGACCCTGAAAGGACTGAGTGGAGGAATCCTTCCATTTCCTAGTGATGTGCTCTAGCCAGCTTTCCCTGGCTCACGAGAATTCATTGTCAAAATCTCAGGAACTTCTGAACTGGTTGTTAAACACAGCTCTCAGGACAAGAAATAGATTATATAAATTTATAATTAAAAGCATTTTTAAAAACAAAGGTCTAGAAATAATCTCATCATGTCCTCATTATTTTACTGTATTTTCCAGTGATCTTTGTGCTCAGTGTGAAAGAAAGGTAATTAAGCTAGAATAGCCCAGAAAATGAACTGTGCAAAGAGGGAGGCAGGAGAGATTAGTACATGTGGGCAAAGGGTAGGGATCTTTGAGGAGACAGGGATTGAGAAATTTTTAGAAAAAGATATTGGGGCTAAGTGTTAGAGGTAGAAGCAGGACCCTTAATATCAGACATTTTATATTTATTTTCAAGGCAACTGAACTCTTGGGGGTTAAGAAGAGGCTGTAGCAAGCTGTAGGATGTATAATAGGCAGACAAGTCTTTATATATATTTTTTCTTTTTTATCATACAGTTCCATAGGCTCATGGATTTCCCCTTTCACCCCATCCTGTAGTTTCCTTTATATTATTGCAATAGTATGTTGAGTCAACTAACAGAGACAAGAAAAATAACAGCTAAGTTTTATTGAATTCTTTCTGCATCCAGGAACTTTGCTAAACAAACTGCTCATGTCATGCTCACCACAGCTCATAAGACTCACTCTGTGGGAAAATGAAGACTCAGAATCCAAGTGTGTTGCTCAAGGTGCAGCTAATACGTGGGCCTCTGACCACAGCCTGTTTTATAGTGCCATGCAATTTGGAAAACAGAAAAGAAAGCACAGAGAAGCAAAAGGAGTCATTAGACCAGTGGAGGCCCAACAGAGTCAAACAATGGGATGGGTTGGAAATTAGCGACATTCCAAAAATAGAATCAACACTAAACTGTTCTTACTGCTATGGGAGGCTGGAGAGAGAGAAAGGTGGAGATGCCTGGGTTTCTAGCTTTAGTCTCTGGAAAGTGCTAGAACTATTCAAAGACATTGGAAAGTGAAGGAAGGAGGATGGCAGTTTTTCTTTTTTAAGATTTATTTTATTTTTATTGGAAAGTCAAATATGCGGAGAGGAGAGACAGAGAGGATCTTCCATCCGATGGCTCATTCCCCAAGCGGCAGTAATGGTTGGAGCTGTGCCGATCTGAAGCGAGGAGCCCAGAGCCTCATCTGGGTCTCCCATGCAGGTGCAGGGTCCCAAGGCTTTGGGCTGACCTTGATTGCTTTCCTAGGCCACAAACAGAGCTGGATGGTAAGTGGGCTGCTGGGATTAGAACTGGCACCCATATGGGATGCGCATGCAAGGCGAGGACTTTAGCCACTAGGCTACAGTGCCAGACCCAGGATGTCAGTTTTGAATGATGTGTATGGAGAGCTGGGTTCCCATGAGCCAGAGAACTGTTCAATGGCAAGTTGTGGGGCCCCTTGGTTTTCTCTCATTTTCTGTGATGCTATCCTGTGCATTTGTCCTGGGATTCTCGAGGCTTTCCCAAGTTTCCTTTCTCTGTTTACTTCATTTAGCAGGGAAGGCTTGTTAATGACTAATCTGTGTGCATGAGGCACAGAGCCAAGGAGGAGATGCAGCTGTGAGGCTGGAAGGCTGCCTGGGATCATCCACAGCTTCTGCTACAATTCTCTCCTCCTCTTCCTCACCCCACTGTCCCCCTGACTCACCCCAATGTGAAATCCAGTTCTGAGCATGTATATAGCAAAACTGCTTGGGTGTGGAGAGGAGGGTTGATTCCAGAATTCTCCCAGGCCTTGGAGGTTCATCTCTGGTCCAAAACAAGCCAAGTAAGTACCTAATGCCTCTGGTAGCGGGAGCATCGATCTCTACCACAGAGGACAGACAGTCGCTAAAAGTTTCTCTTTGGCATCAGTGATGTTCATCGGTGAATTTAAAAATTCTGAATAACAGAGCTTAATGGGTCTCATCATTATTTACCTGAAAAATTATTTGGGAATATCCTTTGTCATGGTGGTACCCCAAAAAGAATTATGGGACACACTGGGTTTCAGAAATATCTGTTAATAATTGGACCTGTTGGTGTGCTGCATTCTGGTGATTTGATCATCAATCAGTGTG
Organism: Ochotona princeps; assembly: GCF_030435755.1. Classification (NCBI taxonomy): domain Eukaryota; kingdom Metazoa; phylum Chordata; class Mammalia; order Lagomorpha; family Ochotonidae; genus Ochotona; species Ochotona princeps. The sequence goes on along the minus strand of NC_080846.1, from coordinate 15,526,915 downwards.
AGTTTTGGAATATTGCTGACATCAGATGAATTCAGAAGGGGTAGAGCCTTTAATCAATGCTTTATTAAAATGAAAATTTTCCATAGGACAGGATTAGGTTTACAAACTTCTCCCCCTTTGCCCTCAATTGTAAGCACTTGTGTTGCTAATATTAATATCAGACAGAAGTATCACATGAAAATAATGAAAGTATGGAAACAATAAGGATGGGCTTTAATATTAAAGTTGTCCAAGGACTCCATGTAGAGATAAGGCACCTTCTTGTCTGTTTACTGACAGTGAATTAAGCATTTATGGAACTGGGATCACTTCTCTTAATTGGTTTTTTATTTAGAAGGGATGGGTGGGAGGGAAAAGACAAATGACTCACCTTGGATGTTTCCTCCAAAAAACTCGCACGCACACTTTGAGCTTGAAAGGAATCTGGTGTCATCTCTGGTGTTGTCTTAGGACCACTTAGGATAGCAGTTTTGACAGAAGGGAGAGGGACACTTTAACTAGAATTGGTGACTAAGCAGAAGGTAGGAGGAAGCTGTTGAAATCGATGGGCACATTTGTAGTATAGATTTTGGCTATGATTTTGAAGATGTATGGTTATCTCTAAACTCATCAAGGTCTTTAAATATAACAGGACTGCAAAAGTGTTTGTGGAAATGTATATTCTCAATACAAACAAATGAGTGGATTTCAATAACCTTATATGTTTCTGGAGCCTCCTGACGGAGCTGGGGTAAGGAAAGCTGCCTGGGAACTCTCACACAGTTTCTGGCTGTGATTTTGTCAAACCACAGATATGTTCAACTTTGTGCCATCTCTCAGTCTCCTAATACTCTAAATACGAATCTGTGCCATGTGCCCCTATGGACTTCGCTGTTTTGCTGAGATGTTGCAATTTGACTGATGCAATTTCTGGTTAACTAACCCGTGTATGAGTGGCAGGGCCTCCACACCTTGAGGCATCACAGTGCCATCCAAGGCATGCATTAGCAGTAAGCAGGAATGGGGAGCTGAGAACTGAATTTGGATACGCTGATACAAGATGGAGGAGTCCCAAATGGCGGCTACGCTGCTAGACTTTTTGCCGTTACTACATACAAAATATTTGATCCTACACTCCTGGACAGAGCTGGCTCCTGCTGGTAATCCAGTAGGTAGCTTTTCTCCAGCATAAGCAGGGATGCAACAAGTGTCCTTGAACACAGGAACTCTGGCTTCCTTAATGAAACCCGGGAATTAGCATTTCATCTCTTTTTTTTTTGACTTATTTTTAATTAATTATTATGCATTATGTGACAGTTTCATAGGCTCTGGGAATCCCCCCACCCCTCCCCACGCCCCTCCCCCCTGGTGGATTCCTCCACCTTGGTGCAGTATTACAGTTCAAATTCAATCAAGATTCTTTCCTTGCAAACATATACCAAACATAGAGTCCAGCTACTTATTGTCCAGATGGGTTGAACAGTTTCTTGGGGAGACCATTTCTGGTCCAAAGTAACACCCCACTAACAACAGACAGATCAACAAAACAAAAACTCAACAAAGAAACAACAGAGCTCGTACAAACATTAGAACAACTGGACTTGGTAGACATTTATAGAACTTTTTACCCCAAGGCCACAGATTATACATTTTTTTCAGCAGTGCATGGCACCTTCTCCAGGATTGACCACATGATAGGACACAAAGCAAACCTAAATAACTTCAAAAAGATAGGAATCATACCATGTACCCTCTCAGACCACCATAGAATGAAATTGGAAATCAGCAATTCAAAATGCCCCAGGAAATACAGAAACTCTTGGAGGCTAAACAATATGCTATTAAACGAACAATGGATCAGAGAAGAAATTAAAGATGAGATCAAAAAATTTTTGGAAACCAATGAAAACTCTGACACAACATTCCAAATCTTATGGGACACGGCCAAAGCAGTGCTGCAGGGTAAATTCATCTCATTTTAATAGATACAACCAAAGAACATTCCCAAAAGACGGAACACCATGTCCCAGTTTTATACAAGAACACAGATTCCCGTATACTTTCCCCAACTTGATCTCTTCTCCTCTAATAAGTGAATATTTTATTTAGTTACATTAATTTACATTTTTACAATTATTATATTCAGATGTTTCATGTTTATTGGCCGGTGAAGTTTCCACTTCAGCGGTTTTTCTTTATACATCCTTTGCCAGCTCCTCCTTTGTGTTGTTTATCTTTTTTATTTACAAGAATTATTTATATATTATTTTGACTAATATTTTGGCTCTTATGTTGTAAATGTTTTCTTTTAGCTTTGTTTATGATATCTTGATTTATCTTACATTTCGATGCTATCTTATTTACTCAATAATTTTTGGTTTAACAAGTCAATCCGCAAGTTCATAAATATCATAAATATGTTTTCCTGTATTTTTCATCAGATAACCTTATAATTTAAGGTTTTAATTCATCTGAGACTTGCTCTCAAGAAAGGTAAGGATCTCCATTTTTGCCTGCGAAGGAATGACCAGTTTTCCTCACATGACCTCTGGATAGGCCCGTTCTTCTTCACCAGTTGGAACTGATTTCACCAGCTGTGGCATAGGCTGTTCAATTGGTTCCATTTTTTATAGCCATCCCCATTGCATGCCATATTTGCAATCTAATGTCTACTCCTGCAAAACTTAGGTCAAGAATTTACCCTCTATTATCAGAAAGACTTTCCTAGTTTTCCTAGTCATACCCTGGCTTGAAACCCATCAATGGTGTCCATTTCGGGTAAAATCCAAAATTTTGACAGTGGTCAAACAAGCTATCGGAGAGCTGCCCATTCTGGAACCATAATCACCTGCCACACTTCCCCTTAGCTCACTCACCTCCAGCCTCAGGGGGCTTGTGTGGTCCTTACACAGCTCCAAGCTCAGGCCAGTGCTTGCTCCTCTCTGCTACACTTCTGACTTGCATGCTTTACTCCTGTGTTCTTCACGTGTCAGTTCAATGTCTGCTTTAAAAAGAGTAATTTCCTGAATTTCTCCAAAATAATGTCCAATGATACCACTCTATCCATTATCCCTTTCATTATCCACCACCATCAAAGTCCTTTATGTACTTGTATATTAGCCATATATTTTCCCAAAATGTGTTTGTCTAATCCACCACTGAATTTCCAAGGCTTAGACCAAGCTTGCAACACAGTAGAGAATCAACTTATGTTGGAGAAATGAATGCACCAGCTTGTGTTCTTGAGGGGACCTTGGCTTGCTTGTAAGGCAGCAGTCCTCACACTGTTTAAATTGGTATTTCCTTGCCCAATTTTTCTATTAGGTTTTTGGAAGAACAATTTTTTTCATCCTTCTATGTTTTCTATATGCCTAGGAAGTAAGTGTATATTGACTGAATCAGCAAATGAATGGATTGAAAATGATGTTGAGATATCATTTTTATTTATTTTTCTTTTTTCTTTTTTTGATACAATTCCATAGGCTCTCGGATTTCCCTTTCCTCCTCCCAGAATTTGCTACCCCTCCACTGTTTTTCCAAATATTTTTGCAATAGTATAGTCCTTCAATAAGCAGTCATAGATCCTCATTCTGCTACTTATGTGTATCCTGACATTGCATGTATGGACAATGGCAGAGGCCAGCATCCTATTGTCAAGATATATTTAACAGTTTCATTGAGAGTTCATCTTTGATTTGGAAGTAGAGATGCATATTGCATTGTATCTTCACATCTGGATACGACAGTCTCTATTATACAGTTACTATAAAAATGTTCACTTTAGACAACCATAAAACAGTAGCCTATGTGCCATATTGCTCAACTGGCAGACTCACGGTATGCGACAAGTCACCCCAAACACACTTGCTTAAGACAAAAATGATAGGTATTTGTCTCAGATTTTTGATGAGGTGTTTCTTCTGTTGTTTCCTCGTCTTAATCATATAACTTATTCCAACTGGAAGGCCAGCTAGATTTCACTGGTATTTGAGACCTTGATGCTGACTGCTAACTGGGACACTTGGACTGCCTCAGTTTCTTTCTCTATAGTATTTCATTCCTGATCTTCCTTTATCATGGCACTGTCACCCAAAATTGCAAAAACAAAGTCTCAAGACATATTGGAGCCTAGCTTTAGCAGGACAACTTTATCCATCAAAGGAAGTTGTAATAATAGCTCATTCAATAAGATGTCAAAGTCAGCTACTGGTTCAAGATGTATTGTTTCCATGAAAGTGACATCAACACTTCGTGAATTTATTAGGGCTTTTAAAAAGATTTATTCCATGCCTAAAAGAACACATCCAAAATTTTAGAAGCAAATTCCTTTCTTATTTGCATACATCACCTTGGCCTTCTTAGAAACCCCTTTACCTGGATTCAAATGTCTACCTGGCACCCCTTAATCATTTGAGCTCTTAGCAAAGGATCCTATGTCCACATCCATGATTTGATATTTATGCTGGGGTAATTTTTTGCTTTGAGAATTTCTGCTGGATGAAGAGACAAAAAATATAAAACAATCTTATTTTTTAACCTAGCACAATCCAGACCCTTCATATTTATTCTGAATTGTGCTTACAAAATTCTGCTTACAGTTTAGTCCTTAGCTCATTTCTGTCTCTTTGTGTACCTTATCATGCACAGCTAAAAAAGCCAGCTGACATTCACCATACTACCTCGACATTTTGGACCTGCAAGTTCTTCAGAAGCATTTCTATCTTCCAAGTTACCACAGGTGGCCATTTTGCCAACATGAGCAACCTCTTCTTTTTTTCCTAATAGTGGTTTTGTTTTCTGATCTTCCAATGATGGTCTCCTTGCTACCATTCTATTCTTTGTCCATCTCCCAATCCCAAAGCCAAGTCCATAGGTTTTAGTAAGATTTTTCAAACAATATCTCCCTTTCAGGTGCTGAGTTATGTATTAACTATAATTAATTTGCAATAAGCACTTCAAAGCTTGAAGCCTTAAAATAGTGATAATTCATTATCTCTCATGTATCTTTGTGTCAGCTGAGTATTCTGCTGCTGCACTGACTCAGGTGGAGCATTTTTGTGCAAGGCCAACCAGGGTGGGCAGGACCAAGATGGGTTCATTTCTGTCTGGAATCTCGGTGTGGCTGTTCACCAGGAAAACTGATATAACCCCACTTTATCTCCCTGAGATTGTTAAATTTTATCTACAAACAATGTATTATTCTTGGGTCAGATGTCTTAGTTAGGGCAGTGGAAGCTGCCAGACCTTTAAAAGTCTGACTTCGGAGTCCTATGGCCTCATGTCCATCACATTCAGTCAGTGATATCATCCAACCACCTCAGGTTCAAGGGCTGGGAAAGTATGCAGACATCAAGGGCTGACCCAGAGTGACAAACTAACATTGCAAAACAAGTGTGGGAAGGAGGGAGTTGTGGTTACCTTTGCAACAATGTGTGCCTATCACCGACACAGCATTTCAGCAGATCCAGTGAAGTATTTGAAAACAGATGACAAGTCAGCCAGTCACAGCGAAGGCATAGGTGAATGGCTTCTTGGCTGTTTTGACTAAAGTAGATAACAGAAAAAGGAAAAAATAGCCTTTTGCCTTCAATTAAGAAACTTAAGGAAACAAAGAATACTTTACATGTGGGTTCTAATGGAAGATAAATTAATTATGGGAGAGATTTGGGAGTATGATTGAGAGGTGGTCGGTTCATGTGTGAAATGGTTTCTATTGAGAGATATGGACCTTCACTGCTTAAGAGATATAACACGCATATGTATGTATATATGTGTGTATGTAATGTATACTATATAAAATATAGCACATGTAGCATATACATCTTATAAAATATATATACTATATAATATAACACATATAATATATGACATATACATTATTCACAATATAACACACATATATTACATGTGTATATATTATTACATATGTATATATATAATGAAACAACCCCACTACTTATACTGCTAGTCCCTCCTTTTTTGTTTCCTTCAGAACGTATTTCTAGTCGTCAGACTAAATCCAGAACTTCTGATGAGCCTGAAGCAGTGATGGGTAGAAAATCTCACTGCCCCATCCTATAACATTAGATTATATCAACATGCAACAAAATGTGTTCTCAGCCATCAACAATTGACTCTGGAGAAAATGTCAACAAGGATGTAGTCTTTGTATAGGAGAAGTTTATAATGAAAAAGCACTTGTCATTGAGTTTTCTCTTCATCTTCTAAGAGTCCCCTCAAGCAGAGCCAGGGCTACTAAATTAGAGCAGCATCATTCCAAAATCTGCAATGACAAACTGCCCTAAGTCTGAGGCGCTGCAAGGGACACGAACCTCCTGTGACACACAGTATCTGAACAAGTAAATATTGATAACCAGGAAGTGGGAATTCAAGCTACCAGTAATCATATGTCTTATTGCAATAAAAACAAACAGTTTCTGAAACTATTCATGTGCCCTCCAATTAAGGAATAGTTACAGCGTCATTCAATAAACACAAAGTAAAATAAACATTTTGTCCCTCTTTCCAGGAGTATCCAAGACCTCAGCTTTGGTGCCATCCACTCCTTCCTCCTCCCTGTGGGCGACCCTAAGTTTGCCTCCATTCTGTCTCTACAGATGACACGCTGGGATATACTCCGAGCATCTCAACTCAGCCGGTTTCTTGCATTTCCTTCTGTTCTGCTTCTTCCCATTCCCTTTCCCCCTTTTCATTAGAGTGATCTTAAATGAAGATGTCCTTGAACCATGTAGAATTTCTAATATGTTCCCCTTGATGGCAGTTGGATTTCCCAGACTAGATACGGGAAGGAATTATTTTATTCTCATGGCTTTAAGGACTTGGAAATGAGCCGGAAAGCGTATGAGAAAGAGAGCTTGCGCATCTTTACAAAGAGGTTCATTTGATATTTATCCATTATGAAATATTTCTCTTAAAAAATATTTATTTATTTTTGTTGTTAAGGCAGATTTATAGAGAGAAGGAGAGACAGAGAGAAAGATCTTCCATCCACTCCTTTACTCCCCAAGTGGCCTCAATGGCTGGAGCTGAACCAGAGGCAGGAGCTTCTTCCAGGTGTCCCAAGTGGGTGCAGGGTCCCAGGGCTTTGGGCTTACCTTTACTGCTTTTCCGGGCCACAAGCAGGGAGTTGAAAGGGAAGTAGAGCAGCTGTGATATGAATCAGCACTCTTATGGGATCCCGGTGCTTGCAAGGTGAGGATTTACCCACTAAGCCATTGTGTCAGGTTGCATTATGAAATATTTAAATTATGCAAAATTACAGTAAGATCAACCAACTCCCTTATAGTTATTATTCACTAAGAAGGGGAGTACTATAGATGTTACGAAAACTCCCTACTTATGTAACCTAGTCACATTCTTTTTTAGTTTTAAGATTTATTTATTTTACAAGAAAGAAATGGAAAGTCAGAGAGAAGGAGATCTTCCATCTTCCAGATCATTCCCCAAATGGTTGCAACAGCCAGAGCTAGGTCTGTCTAAAGTTGGGAGCCAGGAACTTCTGGGTCTCCCACATGGGTGCAGGGCCCAAGGACTTGAGCTATCCTCCATTGCTTTCCCAGGCCATAAGCAGGGAGCTGGATCAGGAGTGGGGCAACTGGGATTGAAACCAGTGCCCATATGGGATGCTCACACTGCAAATGGAGGATTCGCATATTACACCACTCTGCCAGTCTCAGCTTCTCACATTCTATGCCAACGTCAAAAAATGTAGCATTCATTGCTCTCATTAGTATCTTTGTAGTGAGAACAGGAATACGGGCTTTGCTTACTGAGGATCGTGGATATTTTCGGCTTGCAGATCATGGAGACTGTGCCGAGACTGCTCCATTTTGCCATCCTAACCCAGAAGCAGCCATTGATAAGTAAACAAAAGGGCAGATTTGATCCTTTGCAAGCTGAGTTTGACCTGTGAGTCACAGTTTGCTGACTCCTGCGGTAGATTCTCTGTGATAACAGTATTGTTTTACATATCTTTAAACAATATAAATTGTATCAAACTACATGTATTATTCTATTCCCTGATTTTTTTTAACTCGGTATGATGTTTTTCAGTTTGTCTACATGAATTCATAGTTCTAGTTCATTTTATTAAATATATTTTTATTTTAAATAGGTACATACTCATTGTAGGTATTAATGAGATACAGTATGTCATTCTAGTCCATGTAGATACAATGTGTAAAGGTCAGAGCAGGATAATTAATACATCCATCACCTCAAACATTTATCATTTCTTTGTGTTGGAGACATTCAAAAATCCTCTTTACTAGATATTTTGAAATGATTAATTGTTGCCAAGAATACTAATGTGTTACAGAACATCTGAAGTTACTTCTCTTAGGCAATTGCTCTTCTACACATGTTAACCCATCTCCTCTCCCTTCATCCCTTTGGCCATTGTAAGCCTCTAGGAACTGCTATTGTATTAATAGCTCATGTTGGTCATTTTAACTGACTGCCGTGTAGGATTCTGTACCCATTCTCTTTTGGATATCTGTGCTTTTCCCATTTTTTTAAATTTACGATTGGAGGTACAGTAAGCATTTTGTAAATATCACCATATATACCCATGAAAATCAGCAAGAGGTTCACCTTTTTATCTTTACAGCATCTCTGTAATTTGGACCATAAACCTGATTCAGCTGAGGCTCAGCATGGTCAGGAGGGAATGAGAGTTGAGTCAATATTTCCAGGTCATCTTGAAGTTAGGAAAGGTCAGAACTGGTTCCCTAACCCAAATCCTTGCCTTTCTCCTCCCTTGTGGTATTTCTACTGTACCACAGTGGTTGTTTTTGCACAGTAAAACCCTACTAGCTGTGATTGGAGAATACAGCAGAAATATAAGTTGATTCCATCTTCTAGATTACAATCTGAAGATTTAGTGAGGATGAAGTAGATAAAACTAAGTCACTAATTAACTCAGAGGAAGAATTGACAAACAAGCGTCTATCAGCCTGCTAGTACCCACATAGGAAAAATTCTGTGAAACTCACAGTTATTGGCATGCAATTAAGTAACTGGAGAGGGACCAGGTCTCTGAATAAGGCAACGCTGGACTTTAAAAAAGGATAAGTACTCAGCCATAAAAGAATAAAATCCTGTCTTTTGTAACAAAAGGCTACAACTGGAAACCATCATGTTTAGTGATATAACCCAGTGTCAAAAGACAGATATCACATATTTTCTGTTAGATGGCAACTAATGTAGAACAAACAAAATAAGGCAGGAATGAAATGATCACTTTAGGATAGGACTGTCATTTTTAGCCCATGTTCATACTCTAGTGGAAATGTGGTTCTGGGGTCTTTTTATTTTTTACTTGTTGAATGTTATGATTACTGTGAACATAGAGTGAATTAAAATATCAGAATATTTGTTTTCAGACTCCGCATAGGGAGTCAATGAGCAAAACTGTTTGAAGTGGATGTTTGACATACTGGTAAGTTGCCCACTTAGGACCTATTAGAGTACCTGGTTCAAGCCCTATCTTGGTTTCTGTTCTAGCTTTCTGTTACTACAGTCCCTAGAAGGCAGCAGTAATGGCTCAGGAAATTGGATTCCTGCTACCCATGTTGGAGCCCTGGACTGAGTGCCCAACTCTCAAGGCACAGCCTAGCCCAGCTCTGGCTATCAAGATCATTAGAGGAATGAACCAGTCAGAAGTCTCTCTGTCTTGATCTGTAACTGTATCTCTCACTTTCTCTTTAAAGAAATACTTTTTTAAAGGATTTTATTTATTTTTATTAGAAAAGCAGGTTTTACAGAGAGGAAAGACAGAGAGTAAGATCTGTCCATTGGTTCACTTCCCAAATGGCTGCAATGCCCAAGGCTGAGCTGAACCAAAGCCAGGAGCCGGGAGCTTCCTCCTGGTCTTCCACACAGGTGCAGGGTCCCAAGGCTTTGAATCATCCTCTGCTGCTTTCTTAGGCCATAACCAGAGAGCTGGTTTGGAAGTTGAGCTGCTGAAACACAAACTGGCGCCCATATGGAATCCCGGTGATTGGAAGAGGATTAGTCAGTTGAGTCAATGTGCTGGCCTCCAAATAAATACTTTTAAAGAGGAAAAAATAATCAAGTGAGCTTATATTTTCAAGGTAATTATTACATTAAATCACAGTTTACCTCTACTTTGTGTCTTTTGACACAAATCTTTTAATCTCATTTAAGCCAGATACTAATTTAGTTTTTATACAAAGGCTAAATTGTAAATATTTTGGCTCTGTGGGCCATGAAATCATGTGTTTTAACTGCTTAACTCTGCAGTTATATGGAGAAAGCAACTATGAACGTCCAAAGACAAATTAGTGTGTCTGTGGGCCAAGCAAAACTTCAGTTACGAACTCTGAAGTTTGAATTTCATGTAATTTTCATGTTCCATGAGACATTCTGTTTTTTCCACAGCCATGTGGAAATGCAAAACCATTCTAAGCTGCAAGTAGTGTTCTTATAAAAATTCACTTCCCATGAACTTTAAAAATTGTTTATTTATTTGTTTAAATTTCAATAAGAGATGGGGAGGAAAGAGCTCGATCTCCCATTTGCAGGTTCCCTCGCCAAATACCTGCAACAGCTGGGGACTGTTGTGGGCTGGAAACTCAACCCAGGTCTCCTGTGGGCAGCAGGCACACAGCTGCTTGTGCCATTACCAGCTGCTGTCTAGGGAGCAGGAGAGCAGCAGCTGAGACCAGGAGGGAAGCTGAAACTTGAATCCAGGCACTCCAGGGTGGGATGAAGCATCCCAAGGGACAGCTTACCTGCCAGACCAAATGCCTTGCCCCCCTGTGAACCACGTAAAGACCACTTCCCATTCTGAAAGGCCCTTGATGCTCAAGACTGGACATCACAGAATGAGAAGCTGGCTATTTTTATCATGATTTTTGAGGGTAAGAAAAATGAGTGACTAAGCTGAAAAAATTGATTTGTGTTTTTCAGTGTGCTGTTTGAATTACTTTCCAGATACTTCTAAAACCATTTTTAAAATCACAGTTTCGCTTTTTAAGTCCCTTTCACCCTTGAACATGACCAGAGGAGATCCCTCTAAGTATTTGGATTCTTGAGAGATCTGCTGTCACCTAATCAGCACATTCACATGGTGGTTCTCCAGTGTAGGATAAGAGCCCAAACGATGCAGAGTCAGGGAAACTGTTCTCCTATGCCATTTCTTCAGTTAGGGCATGCCAAATATGGAATTTGGCAGAGCTAAGCATGTGAAACAATAAACAGTTAAATTGAACCACTGTTTCTTGTGGAACTATTGTGTGTCAGGCGATTGCAGAAGACAAGTTTAAATGAATATACAGAGGAAGATATATCAGAGGAATCCAAAATGAAGACAAATGTACCTAGCAAACATTTGAGAGCTGAATTGTGCTGTGGATGTTTGCCGGAGTTTGATGAATGGCACTCCAGGTTAAAAAAGACAGAGCTGAGAAAAGGAAAGCACAGAGGAGTATCTGAGGTCTGAAGCTGTCAGCTCTTACTATTTTTTTAAAGATCAGAGGAAATGAGTCCTCAGCTACCGAGTACAAATAATTTGAGTTAAATATTGAGAAAAAATCTTGACTTTACACCATGGGCTCTGGATAGGCACTGCTATGGGAAACTGCAGGATTTGCTATTCCAGAGACAGAAGAAACTCTGACTTAAAACAAGTGCCCCAATATTAGGGAGCTTTTCAACTCATTATTATACAAATATGTATTTGGTGTACATGATTCTTATATACATACACATATACATTATGTATAGGGAGATATGAATATTACACACACAAATACTCAAATTTTAATTTATCTTCAATTTCCTTCTGTGTATGAATGTCAACAATCCAGCTCTGACTGGTTTATTCCCCGGTATCTCCAGCTTCCTGTCAGAGCCTTCCTCACTCCTCCAATGGTTGCAGCAGCCAGGGTTGGGCCAGGCTGAAGCCAGCAGCCAGGAGCTTCCTATGGGTCTCCCACATGGATGCAGGGACACAAGCACTTTTACAGGCACATTAACACGAAACTGGATCAGAACTGGAACAGTTGTAACTCATATCAGTGCTCATTTGGGGTGTCAGTGCTGCAGGCCATAGGTTAATTTCCAATGCTGCAACACTGGTCCCAAATAAGTAATTTTTTTCTTTTGTTTTTAGCATCAAAGAGTCTTTATTAACCAAGCTTGGTGATGGCAGTGGACACTAAAAATTAGCAAATGAAGTCAGCATGGCAATTCAGCCTGAATCAAAACCTTTAGACAAACAAATGGTCATTACTGTGAAACCCATCTGATAAACTGAAGATCTATGTTCCAGTTTCCCCAGCAATATAAGTTATCCTAACAGACATGCAGTGAGCAACCTGGACACATTTACAAAGCTGCAAACATTCACCTTTTCCTGGCTTCTCTGCCCATATACCATTACTGCTAGGCCTCACTTCTTCCAAACTCTAGAAAGTACACAATTTAGAAATACACAGCATCTTAGCATTTGCATCTTTACTGACTCACCCAAGCAGGGAACAGAGGGTGAGGAATGCAGACACACAGGGCCATGTTCAGGGGCTACGTGTCCTCAGAGTCTGTGTGAAACCACAGAACAAGCAGGTACCGCGGAGGCCAAGAGTCGGAGTGCAAGAGCAATGGAAGCATGCAACCAAGAGCTAAGTCTTTTTTTTTTTCAAATGCCCTTGGCACAAGAGTACAGTTAAATAGGAAAGATAAGTTTTAATGGCCTATATTATGGTGGGATAATTATAGTTGACGATTGACTGGCTGTTTCAAACAGCTAGAAGAGGATTTTGAGTATTCCCAAACAGAAAGAAATGATATTTGAGGTGATAGATATGCCAGTTACCCTGAAGTGATGGTACATGTTGCATTCTGTACTGAAATGTCACACTGTGTCCCACACACATACAATTACCATGTGAGATTTTAAAATGCAGATTTTAAAAATTTTGCTCTTGAAGCCACTGCTACTTAGCTTCACCTTCCTCCCTGTCTGTTGGCTATCTTGCTCTTCACATCCAAAGATCACTATTTTGGATTTTGCTTTCAAAAACAGCCACCATGTCAGCAGGTGGTCATCTTCATATTTGAGCGATTATTTCTTTAATGTTGTCATTCCTTGACAGCATGGAGTAAAGATGCCCTTTTCCCCCCTCTTTCACCATCTTATCTCTAAATGTCTAAAACAAGGATCGTGTCGATTAACTAAGTGCCCAAATTGGTTGAAAGTATGAATAATCAGTAAAACAAACAGTTTCTAGTTCACTACCTCATGAGCAATCAAATGTGTCTGAAGCTCACTTCTCCTTGAGCTGGGAGATTTGATGAGAGGGAGAGAGGGGACTCAGAGCAGTGGGGCAAATTCTCATGAAAGAAATATTCTTCTGACAAAATACCTCTATTGTCTGCCTGAGTAGCAAATATAAAATCATTTACTTGTAGACGAAATTATTTCTTTGTGGAGACATGCTAAAAATATTTGAAAACCACTTACAGAAAACAGCTTAGGAAAAGATATAGAGATTGTATGTCTTTCATTATTCAATGCTTTCAATTACTTATGTAGGAATGTAACAGACATCTTAGCAGGAAGGAAGACCTAGAGATACACTCAAAGTGACACAGCTTGGCTTGGATTCTTAGATTTTGTCTGGACTTCTCCAATAGATGAAACTCGAGACATTTTGGAAAGATTTATCATTATTTTTTATCATAATCTCCTTTTAATCTAGAACAATATACTCATGTGACCAAAGTAGACCATAAGAATAAAAATGTGAACCTCTGAGATTTCCTATAAAAAGGCTGAAATAAGGAAGTTCCTGGGGGAAATTATTTCCAATTTTTTTATCTGCTGCCCAAATGTATAAATAATCAAGAAAATTCTAGCAGGAAGTGAAAGCCTTAAACCATTACTGCGGTTTTACACATTTTTAATTTAAGACAATAAATCATGCATCTGTGTTATTTTAATTAAAGTTTTTACATTTTCGTTTTCTTTGCTGTGCATCAAAAAAGGAAGGTCTAACCAAAATGCTATTACAACTTCCTCAAATCTCCCAAGTGCTAAAATTTAAATGAGAGCATATGATCTTTTCCCAGGTCAATTAGAGAATATCTATTCTAAAAGCACACATCTTGGATATTTTTTAGTTCAAAGGAGGCGAAAGAATGATCAGTATTGAGGGAAGATACATACAGAAAGGCTTTGGTAAATCTCCACAGGAGCTTCTCTCTCTTTTCCTATCTGTCTCAATAACTTCACACTCACAAAGCAAACTCTCAATTTGCCTTTCAGGTTTTTTGCTTTTTTCTTTTTTGAAGACAACCACCACAAAAGTGCATTCTGATATTGAAAATTTTGGATGGTATCAAAAATGAATCTCATAGAACACTGCCACTTACCAGCTGTGGATGAATTCTCACTTTCCGAAAATTTATTTGGTAAGTTGTCAAGTTGACACAGGTGTCAATAAAGACAAGCTATAATCTGGAAATAAATGAGAAGAAAACTTAGAGGGTGAGTCCAACGGAGAATCAAGAAAATGTTTTTGCAACTTCTAAGTATTGAACACACATTAGAACTCTACAAGTTTAAATATAGCTTGGACCTTGGATTCATTGAGCCTCATGGTCTTCATTTTTTATAGATGAGGACTGCCAGACTCTCAGGAGCTTTGTGACTTGCCCAAGGCCAAGAAGCTAGATAATTAACAGAGTTGGGAGTGGAAACTGATTCCTGCTCTCAGGTTAATTCCAATATTATGATGGCAGGTACTAAAGTATGAAATCATGTTTCTTATGGTTTAATATTATACCTATTAAAAGCTTAGTTATGGCTCTGCAGGAGTTTTCCTTTTCATTATTCCTCCAGTGATGGGGGATCTATGTCAGGATTAGTCATTGAAGATGGATTGAGAACAAATTGTACCAAGTTGTTCTCAGTAGAATTATAACTAGATGACACCATAAAATGATATATTGCCCCACTTTATGCATTTATGAAAAAAACATTTCATTATGGAGGCTTTCATTTAAGAACATCAGCAAAGAGTCAGCAAGAACAATAGTTTGGGTGGGGCCTGGAGTCTTCGACTATACCTAAAGTAAATCCTTTGTACATAATAACCTTCCTGGCAGACTTGGATCCTTGTGATTTTCACTTGCTGTTAACTGTAGTAGACTATGACAGTGAAAATACGAATGCCTAAAATTCCACAAAGTACAATTTGTTAAGTTATGATCCTTTGTTAAGTTATGGTCCTTTGTTTGGCCGCAGATACATCTGAGAGATATTAATAGCTTATGCTTTTACCTACAAGTTATTATCACTTCAATGTGTAGTGGTTTATCAGCTCCTTTCCAAGGGAGTATACTTGTACGTCACCCTCACTTAAGGGCATTTAAGGACAATGATCCTATTTTATAGGCAGTGATCACATTTTACTAATATTTTTGATAAATGGGAATTGACTAACAAATAATAGCAAAGGAGGAAAGAAATTTAGAGTTGAAAATAGGATGTTGATCAGTAACTCTCAGAGACCAATGGTAGAAATAATTATGTGTTAAATGGCAAGTTCTCAGACATACTTGCTATGTGTTGTTCTGCTATTGGACTTATCTTCTTCGTCCTATGAGTGCAGTCAAGGATGATGCCTTGTCTCCAAGTCTGGCCAGTGATCCTTTGTTCTAGCTTGTCTTTCCATGGCTCCTAAAAGAAAAAAAAACTGAATGTATAGACATCTTTGTAAGTTTTTGTTCTATTTATCAATAGTAATGGATCAATTAATAATGTTGGTACTTGCCATTGAATAAGGAAAATTCCACTTAATGTGATAACTTTTCAAACAGAAACTTCCATTCCTTTCTGTAAGATTTAATGATTGTATGCTGAGATTCCTAAATCTGAACTATAGGGTCATGATTATTTTGCCAACCTGTTCAACTCTCTTTTGCACCCAGGTAGAAAATTGTACGGTTTCTCTTACATGCTAGCCTGGCTTTAAGCAGACACAACAGGTTGCAGGTTAATCTTAGCGGCCATGAGAACGAAAAGATGTCAACAAATAGATAATAGGTCATGAAGTTTCTGTCTGTTTACAAGCACCTGAAATTGATCACCATGGCACCTGATTTCTCTGTGGGGTTCCTACATCTCCCTTTTGCTGGGAACACATTCTTACTTGGCTCCTTAACACTGTATTTAAGGTCTCATCATATAGATATCTAGGACAAGGTGAATGACCTGTAATGCACATGATTTCTGGTTCCCTGGGACCTTCTTCTGGCAAGACAAGTTAACCCCCCTGTGACCTTTCTTCCTTTTCTCCACTAAACTCCAGAGCCAGACCTAATCCTTCTTTCTAAATTTGTTTTTCCAGCTCATTCATTTTAATATATACTTGAGTTAAGGTATGTTATAGGGGAAGATGAAGAAAACATCGGTTCCTTTATTCTTTCTCTCCATCACTTTGTGTGCCCTGATGACACTAGAAGAGTATGTGGTTGGTTCTTGAGCTCAGGGTGGAGTATAAGAGAAAAAAGCTTGAGACCAAGGACAAGTAGCTATAGAGATTGAGAAATGTCACCCCATTGGTTCAATTAGAGTGCCAGACTCTTTTCTAGTTGGCTGTGTCCTCAACACCTGCTGTCACGCTGTTACAGAAGGGCAAGGGTGGCTTACAGTATAATTATCATTTCTTCCACACAGATGTTGAGCACTGATGATATGCTGTGCATTAGAATAAGGCAGGGAATGAGACAGGCAAAACCCAGTAAACACGTGAATCAGAATCAATGAAATAATATCAGGAAGTGATAAGTACTGTGGCAAGGTGACATCATAGTGACCAGAGGTATGGGCAATCAAGCTGGTGTTTTTTTTTTTGAAAGTCAGAGAGGAAGATCTTCGATCCACTGAGTCACTCCCCAAGCGGCCACAATGGCTGGAGTTGAGCTGTTCTGAAGCTACGAGCCCAGAGCCTCTTCCAGGTCTCCCACAAGGGTGTAGGGTCCCAAGGCTTTGGGCCATCCTTAACTTCTTACCCAGGCCATAAGCAGGGAGCTGGATGGAAGCAGGGCTGCTGGGATTAGAACAGGTGCCCATATGGGATCCTGGCACGTGCAAGGTGAGGATTTTAGCTACTGGGCTACCGTGCTGGGCCCCAAGCTGGTGTTTTGAGAGGTCTCTGAAGAATGGATAACTGAATGGAGAGTGAAAGACAAGAAGACAGGGAGAACATACTGCGGGGTCGGGGAGGCAATAGCACGTGTAAAGCCCCAAAGTCTGCCTTGGGCTTGGAACAACCTTGATTTCTCATTTTTCTTTAGGGCAGTAGAAGGTATAGAGAGCTGGCTCTGGACTCTGCTGTCCCATTGACCAGCTGTGCAGGCTTGAACAACTCACCTAAGTTCAACAAGTAAAATGGAATTATTTGGCTGGGAATTCTAAAACTCTGTCAACTTTTAACATTTGAGTACACAAAATCTCCACGTCACAAGTGATGATGATGATGATGACTCAGTGGTATTTAAATGGTACAAGAAGTGATAAGTCCATTTAAGGTGGTCCTGGGCATGATCCCCTCGGGGAGGGTAATCATAAAAACAGAAATTAAGCCCCAACTTTAAGACATTGGAAAGGTATTGAAAACAAACACTGCTGAGTTCTCACTAATGGGTACTGGAAATATTCATGATCTCTTTAAAAATACTGTTAGGATTCTTGTAGAGAAGACCATAGTGGACTGCTCATTCTTCAAAGGTTTTGAAAGGAAAGTATTTCTTCTCCACAGTGAAGAGCCCAAAACTAGGATTATGTGTAGATATTTTCTATGTGAGGTGATGCAAGGGAGCAAAAGCGAGAAAATGAGGTGAAAAGACAGTGAAAGAAGCAAAAGCAAAATCACAGGTGAGGGTGAGGAGAATTAGGTGCCATTGATAAAGAACTGTCAGCTAAGTGATCCAAATTTATTAACAGGCTTCTGGCTCCATTTAGTCAAGGTTTGTCCCTGGGTCATTAACTCCCCTACTTTTCTGAGCTGTCTTTGGACTCTGGCTAAGCAATTTTCTCTGATATTGAAGGACTTTTGTATAGGATGAAAACTATATGCATCACACTGTTGAAATGCCAGGCTATCTGCCTAGGTTCAATCTGAACTCTGGTAGAAACCATTGCCAGAGCTGAGGGCAAAGTCAGTGGTGGGGGGAATGGATGTGACATTATCACTGGAAAAAGAACTAAAGTTTAGACAGAATGCAATTGGGAGATGGGGCTGGATTCAACTTCCTGAAGTCCTTTAATCTGTGCTGATGCCAAACACCCCTGACAAATCCAGATGGGAATCCAGCCATCAGTAACCAAATCCATGGGGAAGATTCAGAACAGAAGACCATGATGACCTCACAGAGATAAATTTTTCCTTTGGGAGATCTTAGAGCCAGGAAACTTAGTCAAATATTAATTTAGTGTACTGTAAAAGGCATTTTGGATGAATAAAGACGGCAAAGTTTTATGCAATTAGTACATAATAAAAAGTAATAATGACAAAGTCCACAGTTTCCCACGGTTTGCCATAATGAATAGGGTGGGAGGCGTAGATGACTTAGCATTTGTATTTTCTTTCAGCAAGTTCTTGTTTGAAAACTCAAAATCCATACAGTGTTAAAGACTATTTAAACAGTATAACCATTCTGAATGTAAGAATAAGCAAGAGAAAGTGTGGCCCTAGGTTCCAATATCCAAAGTTCCAGCTTACTGCTGATCAGTTCAACTAGCTTGGTGATATTGGGATGTGTTCACTGAATTAGAGTTCCAATAAAGAGTGAAAAAGAAAGGAAAACATCTTGGATAAAAGAACTCTGAACTTCAAGTTTCTCCCCTGTGAAAACGGTTGTAATAACTCTCTTTGTGCCTGTTGGAAAAAATGAATGAACTTTGTAGAAAAGTGCTCTGTAAATAGTCATACCTCTTAAAACACCATAATTGCATAATCTAGAGTTTAAAATGTAGTTGTCAAAAATTGTTGAAATGATACACACCAATCTGCTCATTAAAAGAAGGAAGTCCTGCTTATCTTAGCCTTGTTGAGTGCAAAAAAAAATTTTCAAAGAGCCAAAAAGAATTAACTACATGTAAATAACTTTCTGGGTGCCCTATGGAAAGGAACATAGGATCATCTTGACATTACAGCATCACTCACAATAGCTTTGGAATACACAAATCATGCTATTTTCCTAATTGTATGTAATAGTTTTCCCAAAGCTTGATTCTGAACAAAACCCAGCAAGTGGCAGGAGGCAGATCCCATCCACAATCCTGTACACTTGCATTCCATTTCTTTTCACTATTTTTTGTGGTTTTGTGCTTTACTCCGTTGTTTATTGACACCTTCTGTGGATAAAGCTTTATTTATAATACAAGATACACATGCTGGAATCTGGTTCTTGCCTCTACTTAAATTAAAAGCACCTTCCAGATGTTATAGACTCAGCCAGATGTATTTAAATACAATTAAAAGTCTTGAGTTGCACTTCGGTAGACTCTTTCTGACATTTGATTTCAGGTATTTCTATACCTCTCTGATTGAGTATAGGTCTGGCTTAGTGGGTTAATTAAAGCTTAAAATTATCAGAATATGGAAAAATACAATTGCCTGAGATAAAATAAAGCAATGTTAGCACACTAGTAATATTTTCACTGCTGTTTCCTATCCACATCTCTTTCATGGCTCTAAATGGCCTTCATGGTTTTCATAAACTAATTCACCATGGCTTTGTTTCTCGCTCTCTCAAGGAATTTCAGACCTACTACTCTTATTAGTGGAGTAAAGAAATGACAGAAGAAAAAATATTGACTGAGCTTTTATTTATCACCAAAGAGATGATTGTTTCTTTTAAGTAGGGCATGCATAGTCAAAGACAAATTAGCCAACTTGTTGGTGATTCCACTGAGGTCTAAGGCTTAGTTTTCAATCTTGCAAACCAGGACACACCATCTCAGGTGAATCAACCTGGAAACATTGACTATAAATCATATTGCAAGTTTACAAATAAACAACAATAAAATGAGTTCTGAGGCTAGCAGTTACTAATTAGTGACTGCCTTGCATATGTCATACATCATGCTAAGCACATTATGGACTTGTTAGCAGACATCCTGGATTCTACCTCATCTCTGCCGTCTACCACCCTGTATTTGTGGGAATATGTATTTTTTTTAACCTTTGAGCAAGCAACACAGAAGGATGTTTGGCACATCCTACAGTACTCTGCCAATATTAATTCTCATGATACCATGATACAGTAGAGAAAATGGACATCAGATTATTTGGTCAAGGTATCATAAATTGTAAGTAGGCAGTCAAATATATAATTATGATGAGGGACCGGATTTGAATGTTAAAGGCTCCAGGCCAAGAGAAAACTGTTCACATTCTTCATGAAGAAACTAGCAAAGTGTATCTGGTTTTGGCCATGCTTCTTCCCAAGAGGCATTCTCAGAAAAAGCATAGTCAATGTCTGCCCTAGGACTTCTCTTTGTGCCTTCCCAGCTAGTGACTGGCTCACTGTGAATGGCACAGCATTTACATTGCTCCTGAATGTCACATATAGCAATTCTAGCTTGTAGAACTTTCTATGATGAAAGATACATTCTAGATCTACTTCATCCATACAGGAGCCACTATCTGCAAGTGGCTATTGGATACTTGTGATGTGTGGCAATGGAAATCATTTAACTTAGTTGACATTCAATAAGCCATATACAACAAACAGCATAGATTGTTGTTTCAAACAGCATAGATTAACAGTAAAAACATGTATTTTGGTTTAAAAATAATATGAGGCAATTGATCATCTCTATGAAACAAGCAAAGGAATCCAAAGAGTCTTACGATGACAACATTCTATGTGAGTTTTATTCACTGAAGAAAGTTTCCTGGATTACCTAAGCTGTCCTAATTATTTCTTTTTTTCATTAATTTTTTTCCCTTGTTCTATATGTTGCTGGAGATCCTTACCTAGCTGCACACACAATTCTCTAAAATCCAGACACTTAATCTTAAAGATCTATGCATTTCATTGTACATTGATTACATCACAATTCATGTAAGTTAGGTTAGGCATTTGGCCTAGTATTAAAATGCTAGTAAAGATATTAAATCCCATTTCAGGGTACATAGAATGAGTCCTGTCTCTGTTTTTGATCCATCTTCCTGTTAATGCCCACCTCAGTTACTTGGGTTTCTGCTACTCATGTAGGAGACCTGGACTGAATTCCCAACTCCCAGCTTAGACTTAGAACAAACCATTACAGGCATTTGGGAAGTGAACTGAGAATACGAGGAATCTTTTCCCCTCTCCTTCCCATTTTCTTTCCCTCCCTGTTACTCTGCCTCTCAAAAACATATATTTAAAAAAGAGGGGGGGGGGTGCGAGGCTGACACTGTAGCACAGTAGGCTAAGCCTCCACCTGTGTGCTGTCTTCCCATGTGGGCACCGGTTTGTGTCCCGACTGCTTCACTTCCCTTCCAGCTCCCTGCTTGTGGCCTGGGAAAGAAGCAGATGATGACTCAAATCCTTGCCTATGTAGGAAACCCAGAGAAAACTTTTGGCTCCTGGCTTTGGATCAGCCCAGCTCTGGCCATTGCAGTTATTTGGCAAGTAAACCAGCATAGGAAAGATCTCTCTTTCATTCTGTTAATTATTAGTGTAGATTATTTGAGGTCAATGGACAGCTTCTTTTATTCTAATCAAAGCAAAACCTCTGCAGAATATCTTGAAACAGGAAATATGAAGATGGTCTGGTTCATATCCTTTATTTTGTCTTCCACCAAATATCTTCTAGAGGCAGGAATAGCCCTGGGATTGTGAGGAGACTGTGGTGCTCACAAGAGCCATGGTATGTGTAGGACAGGCTGGGCTAGGCCTCTGCACCTGCTGAACCATCCCAGAGCTGGGTCTGGGGATGGAAGGTGTGGTTGGGTTGTAGCACACAGCAGTAAGAATCAGAATGAGTGTGAGCAGGTTGGGCAAGGCTGCTGTTCCTGCCAGGACAGGAGGTGGGCCAACCCACCAGTGTGCATGAGATCTGCTACTAGGAAGAGAAATGATAGAGGAGGTTGGGTAACTCCTCTGTCAGGATATACTCCATGCAGGTGAGTGCAAGAACCAAGGCTGGTACTATTACCCACAATAACCCTAATAACCCCTACTTGAGCTCTAATATGAACTGGCTAGTATTGCCCAACCCAACCTATCCTGCATCCTGTTCTAGTTTTCACACCTGCCATTGAGTGCTGTGAACTGGTGCAGCCCGGCCCTCCCCCAGATATGACCCAATGGCATTAGAGCCAGGACTGGGGGCTGGCTGGGCTGGGCTAGGCAGTAGCACCCACCAATATGAGCTGGAACTCGGGGTAGGCCGGGCCAAGCCAGGCTGTGGAACCCGTTGGCCTGCAAGTGAACTGGGTTGAGAGAGAGCCAGGCTGGACTAACGGCCATATCCATTGATGCATGCATGAACCAGATTAAGTGCTAGCTGGTTGGGTTTTGCTGCAGTATCAGCTGGCAAGTGCTGAACTAGAGGTGTGTCCTGTCAGGTTAGACTGCAGTACCACCTGGAAAGTGCAAGATACGGGGCTGGGAGTGGGTCCAGTAGGGAAACTGTGGTTACCTCTCTGATGGGCTATAACTCCTACTGGTGAGCATGAGGACCAGTGCTGGGGGCAGGCCTGGCTAGACAGGTGGTAACACCTGTTGGCATGAGTGTGGGCTAGGTCGTGGGTTCGGTTGGGTTGAGTTAGGCTCCAATGCCCATTGATGTGTATGAGAGCTGAATGGGATGGGGGACAGACTGGACCATTCTGCTGCACACACCAGCATGCACAGGAATCATGGCTGCAGGAGGACCTGGTGGGGGTTATTGGGGGTTGCTCCAACTAGGCTGCAGTTCCCAGTGGTGTATGTGAGGGCAGAGTGTGTGATGAGTAGGGTTAGGCTGGGCATCAGCATCCATTGATTTGCTTATGAGATGGGGCTTGGGACAGAATTGGCCAAGTAAAGTGACTGCAACCATCAATGTGTATGTAAGCTGAGGCAGATAATGGACTGAGCTGGACCCACACTGGCTGACATATACAGGAGTCAGGTTGGGGTCCCCTCTGGCATGATTTCTTTGGGGACTGGACTCAGAACTTGAATCATCGTTAAAATCACAGGACATATGTTCTGACTATGGAGTGCATGTTTCAGAATTGGGTCTCCACGGTTGATGAGGCCTGTGCAGTGGATGGTATGCCTGGATGTTCATAGAAGACTTAACAACCAGTTCATTGAGGTCTGCAGAGAACATTTAGTTCCACGGAGGGCAGAACAAATTAGACAGCTCTCCCAGACAAATATCTGTGCAAATCGAGACTCTAAGGTGGACTCTGTCAGTCAATGGACCTTGGAAGGATTTCGTCACCCTTGGAGCAATGAAATCAACAGCATCTCAGAACTATCAGAACCACTAAGCAGTATCCTCAGAACATGCTCCACATTAAGATGACATTGGCTGGCCGACCCCCATTCCTGGGTACTGATGCGGTTGGGTTGCTGGGAACGGCCCCCTCCCCTTCTCTCTCCACTTTCCCCAGATACCAGAAGAAAAAAGGAGATTGGAGACAGTTGTCCCATCCACTTTCCCCCATTCCTCATCCCTTACCACCCTAATTGGTGGTCCACATGGGCATCCATCCCTTTCAACTATGTAAATATCATCAAAAGTAAAATGAATTTGTTATTTTTTAAAAAGTACACCGAGGATAAGGAACAGCTTTTCAAATGGGGATCCCCCATACTGAGAAATTCAAACCAAAATAATCCAGCACCGTTTGCCAAGCGGATCTTTGGATCCTCAGAAGACCCAGGGTTAAATATCATCTTCCTCTGTACTAATTAGTTGATTATGGAGACTCACTTAGCCTCACTGAGTTGCTGTGAAATAGAGTTGAAGATAATGGGCAATATGATTAATATCTCCCTCAAAGAATGCAAGTGAGGATCTTATGAGATAAGCGTTTGGAACTCTAAATTATAAATTTTGTAGACTATAACCATGTCTTGCAATGATTACAACACCTCTGTAGCTCACCTTTGCCTTTTAAAACTGCTTCCATAGTAATTATTTTATCTTCACAACAAGTCTTTGAGGGAACTAGGGCAGGAAGTATTATCTATATTTTACCATCTGGTAATATAACACATGAGGCCCACACAAGCCGAGTGACTTGTTTAAAGTTACATAGTGCATCTGGCTGCATCTTGCCAAGGCTCACCCTAATCCCACTGTGCTCCTTTCTAAAGCCTTCTCTTCTCTTAAACAACCACCAGGCTCAAGGTTGATAGCCAGAGGTAATGATTCAGCAAAAAAAAAAAAAAAAAAAAAAAATGAAAGTATTCTTCCTCAATAAGCAAACCATGCTATCACTTAAGTCCAAAGCTGAATAATCACAGTATAATGAGGATGGGTGCTAACCACCTTTAAGATATTCTTATATTAATTCACCAATATCTACAGACAGTTATAGGATCATCAGCCCTATTTTATAAATGAGGAGATCAAGGTTGAAAGTGGCTCTAGAATTCATGGTCCACAGAGTTAGTAAGTGCCAAAGAAGCCTAGATGGATTAGCTTGCCAGGGCTGCTGTAATAAATATCAAAGACCAGGTGACTTGAGCAACAGAAATTTATTATCTCAGTTTTGGTGTGCTGGAAGCCCCCAAATCAAAGTAGCAGCAGGCCTGATTTCTCCTGAGGAGGTTTTAGGGCAGGAGCTGCTCCAGGCCTATCTCCTGGACTGGTAAAATGAGATTTTATCTGTGTTTCTCTTCACACCACATCCCCCTCTAAGTATATCTGTGTCCCAATGTCCCATTTTAACAAGGACATGAATCACACCAATCCTCAGTTTGATTTTATTACCTCCACATGACCCAACCCCTAGATAAGGTCCTATTTCAATTAATGGAAATCAGCACGTTAACATATGGATTTTGAGGGCGCTGAATATAATCCGTAATGTTGGTTACAAACTCAGCTGGCCAGATCAGTGGGTCTTGACACCAACACTCTGAAGCATTGTGCTTTAATAACTTCCTGCTGTTAGAAAACATTTTGTCCTTTTGCCTTTGAAAGAAACACACGTAAAGACCTAGATCAGGGTACTTGACATCCTAGTCCAGAGCATCGAACAGAAATCCACCCTTTCAATGTTTTTTTCCACTGGAAAAGGAGGTCCCTGTAAAGTGTTTATCTAGGAGACTGATTTCCAGCTTACTAGGCAATTTGGCATTAAGAACTTTCTCATAAACATTTACAAATATTCTTCTCTGTAATGAAGTTAATCAGTAAACCGTACAACCTCTGGCCTCTGTCACTTCTTACCTAGTCTCATTTTCAGTTGCCGTGAATAAGCTAAGAATGGTAATGCAGTTTCAGGGGTTAGAAAATCCAGTTCGAATCAGTCCTCATCCCAGCTGTACACCACCAGAATTTGTCACTGACATGATGAGTATGAAGCCTGCTAAAGGTAGGATGCTGCTTGCAGGTGCTCTGGGTTGAGCTTCTGCAGCTGGACGGAGACATGTGGGCGCTTCTGAGATCAAGCAATAGATCTGAGTCAAAGATGGCTCAGCCTGATTAACAAGAGTGGGGTGGAGTGATTTCTATTGAGTTCTCAGCTGGGAAGTTTGGCATTGGGATTAAATCTAAGTGTGTGTTCCCTAAAATTCTTCATGAAGTATTGTGTCAAATTAACATTATTTCAAGTAAAACTTTGATTTTAACATTACTACCAATAGACACATAGAAAATCATTTACAAGTGCATTTTAAAATACGTTTTTAGAGACAAATCTGGGATTCCAGTGAATCATGAATTCCAGTAGCTTGTGATCAACACACACACATGAATAAATGAAACAGTGCCCTTCAAGCAGTAATAGGTATTAATTCATCAAAATTTTGCTCCCATTTAATACAAAATATGTATGTAATGTAGTCATGACATAAAACACATTTTAAGCTACATACTGTGGCTTAAAAATTAAGAAGAGAAATACTGAATTCAAAGAGCTAGCTTCATAATAGTTTTCTCCCAATAGCATATAACAAATCAAAGAAGTAAAGAGTTGGGTTTGGGGAATGTGGTGTTGGTTTTCTCTGAATTCATAAACCATAATTGTAACTAAATATAAATAATATTTTTCTCAAGATAGAAAAGTGATTTTTAAATTTCCAGAAAACTAAATTCCAATAAATTTACACTAATTGCAATTGTGAACATATTTTTTATGTCACAGAGTTGGCATCATCCCATTTGGTGGAAGTGTAATTTTTGAAAGTGACCAACAATGTTTTTAGAAATGGAAATTATTTGGAACGTTAGTGAAGCAAATTTTCCACTTTAACAAACATTTATTAAACATTTACTACATGTCAGGTGCCAAGAATGACAAAAGGGGAATATAGTCTGGTATTTTCTTCCTAGGAATTCACAGACTAATCATACTAATAAAAATGAGTTGAATTCCTGTGTTACACAAGGCACTATGCAGTCTACCCTCTTTGTCTTAGCTCACCCCCACGATGATTGCTCGCATAGGTACCACCTTACTCCAGCTTTGCAGAGGAAGGAACAGTTTTAAAGTTCAATGCCTTTCCCAAGGTCACACATATTGGTCGTTCAAGGTGAACTGAATCCAAAATTTGCCACTTACTGATATACCTTAGTCTGGAGTTTCATACTACCTCGCGTTTAGTATGGAAGATAAGCCTGTGTAGCAATCAAAACAATTTCACATGCTTCAGGTAAGTGCTGCAACAGAGGTGTGTACAAAGGGTGGAAGGAAAGAATTCCACCCAGCAGAACTGGTGCAGACTTCACAGCGGAGGACTCAGCTGACAAAGCAGGGAGAGGCATTGGACAGGCCTGTGTTGGGTAGGGCAAACAAATTGATACTAAGGATTTGGAAATAGAAGAAAAGTAGAAAAGGACATTTTCCCATTCATTCCTATTCAACAAATATTCGATCTGCTGCAGCTGGCGTTGTGCCAGAGATGGGTCCTACCTGGACAATTTCTAGGGAACATTAGAAACTGTGAGATGGTGGAAAAGTGCTTTTATTACTGTGTGGGTCTGAGTCTCACAGATACTTGGGCACACGGTGGTTCTGGTCACAGACTTACTACTGCATCGTTTTGGCAGTCACTAGCCACATGTATCTCTTTAATTTTAAATACTAATTACTTAGTTTAAATAAAATACAGCATTCCTTTCTTTTTGTGGCATTTCTCCGAACTTTTCCTCAACACGATATTTCAAACCTAGAATTACCTTATAAGATTGTGAGGTTGGGTGTTAATAATATCATTTTACAGAAGAAATTGAAGCAGAAAACTACTAGGCAACTGTGTAAGATGTCAAGGCTTACATATGGTGGAAATTGTCTCAGTCCACTTGTTTTGAAATCCGTTGCCTATACTGGCTCATCGGTTTTAAGATGGCCATATATTTACATTTACACTTTGTGAAGATTTGGTGGGTACACTTTAACATGCTAGAAGTAGATACACTTAGAAGATAGAAGCATTACTTAGCATTCTTGTTTCCTGTTCTCCGGTTTTATCATATCTCATTGTTTTAGCTTAATGCAAAGATTATCTGTGCGTATGGAAGCTTTCTAGTTTAAGCTAGATGATTCCTGAGACAGATGTGACATTGATATTATTTGACCTGAGTTGGAATTTCATCGCATTTATTGATTATCAAAATATTTGTTTTTCTGGAGACAGTGCTTAGAGACTTGGAATTGTCATGTTTGGAGAAAAAGTTAACACATTTCCTTGAATTTGACAGAATTCAATAGAATGTCATTTATTTATTGTCTGACCTTGGGCAAGTTGTTTAACCTTTACTATATCTTTGGTGGGGAGAAATCGGGGTGATGGATGAGGAGAGGAAGAGGGTAAGATAGGTTGGAAAATAAAATTTGGGTATAAGTAAAATTAGTACTTTTAATGGTTTTAGCTCTTCCCAATTCTTTCCACTTTAGAAATTCTAACCATTCTGCTTATGATTAGAAATGTATTTACTTTTTTCTTTTTTTCTATAACCATTTCATATTTTTATTCTTTCACTTTATGCTCATAAGACAAAGCACCGCTATCAAAATTTTTTGTCTATCTGATTTTCTGTAACTCAATTGAACCTAGAAGAAAGGCAATGGATTGATACAGCATACTATGTCAATTATTTCTTGCATCAATGAAGAAAGCATTTTCTCTTGATTAAAATTTTTAAACATTTTAAAATTATTATTTGAAAATCGATATACCAAGTGACAGAGAGCTGCAGAGAGATGGAGACAGAGAAAGACTTCTTCCATCCCCTGGTTCATTCCCCAGATGGCCCTAATAGGATGGTCTGGCTAGGTCAAAGTTAGGAGCTAGGATCTTCTTCCAGGTGTCCCTGCGGGTGGTACTAACCCAAACATTTCGGCCATCTTTCCTCTTTTCCCCAGGCCACTAACAGAGAGCTGGACCATAAGTGGAACAACTGGGATGTGAGCCAGTGCCCAGAAGGGATGCCAGTGTTATAGGTGGCAGCTTAACACACTATGCCAAAATGCTGTCCCCCAAAACATTCCTTTTAGTGCTTAATGTGTTTACTGTTGGACCCAACATGGTAGCCTAGCAATTAAAGTCCTTTCTAATCCCAGCAACCCCGCTTCCCATTCAGCTCCTTGCCTGTGGCCTGAGAGAGCAGTCAAGGACAGCCCAAAGCCTTGGGACCCTGAACCCACGTGAGAGACCTGGAAGAGGCTCCTGGCTTCTGGCTTTGGATTGGTGCAGCTCCGGCTGTTGTGGCCACTTGGGGAGTGAATCAATAGATGGCAGATCTTCCTATCTCTCTTCCTCTCTGTATATCTGACTTTCCAATAAAAATAGAATAATTCTTTAAAAAATTTATATATTTACTGTTATAAAAATTCCTAAATCTTAATGAACTCACAAACTCTGTCACATGGAGATTTTAGATAGAAAGAGTTAGTGAAGTCGTCCCTTGCTTAGATGTCCAAAGGCCGAGTCAGGATGGGGAGACAGAGACACAGGTGTCCTTTTGGTATCTTCAGGGGATCGATTGCAGGACCCCCTGTGGGTGTCAACATCTGTGGTTTCTCAAGTTCCTCATATAACATGCTGTAGTGGTTGCATGTACTTAGTGTTCTGGGGTGTGTGTGTAGTTATGTTTTTTCTTAGCACAGTGCTTTAGGCTCAGGGATTTCAACTCCCCCTGTTTTTCCTCCACCCCAACTGCTTTCCCCTATATTATAACAATAGTATAGATCAACAACAATTGCAAGTTCATCATTGTTCTATTTAAGTGTGTCATGACATTGTAGACATAGACAATGGTAGAAAGGCCAGCATTATGCTGAACGTTGTATTTAGCAGTTTCATTGGGAGTCCATCTTTATTCAGAAGCAGAGATGCATATTGCAGTGTATTTCCACTTTATGGTATACTTGCCTCCATTGTAGAATTCCTCTAGATAAAAATATATGTAGATATGTGTTTACCTATACATCTATTGATCTTGTATTTTACATGAAGATTATCTTATATTAGAGAGAACATATGATATTTGTCCTTTTGGGATAGGCTTATTTCACTGTGAATAATGGTTTCTAGATTAGTTGGGATCATTTTGTTGCAAAGGGTTGCATTTCATTCTTTTTAATGCCTGAATAGTATTCCATAGAGTATATGTGCCACCACAGTTTCTTTATCCATTCCTCTTTCAACAGGCATTTGGCTTGTTTCCATGTCTTTGCTATTGTAGAGTATGCTGCTATAAATATAGGATTGCAGCTCACTTTCTCATTTAGATTTCATTTCCTTTTGATATGTTCCCAGAAATGGAATAGCTGGGTCATATGATAGGTCAATTTTCTGTTGTCTCAGTACTCTCCATACTGAGTTCCAAAGTGGTTGTACTAGCTTGCACTTCCACCACTAGTGAAGTAAGGTACCTTTCTCCCCACTCCCTGCCAACAGATGTTGTTAGTAGAGTTTTGGATGTAGGTCAATATCACTGGAATTAGGTGGAACCTCAATGTGGTTTTTATTCCTATTTCCTTCCAATTCTGACTCTGGCTTTCTCCCACTGCACACTTTAGGAAACAGTGGGTGATGACTCAGTGATGGTCTTGTTCCCCATGTGAGAGGTCTGGTTTGAGCTGGGTGCTCCAGGCATCAGCCCCCCGACCATGCCTGCTGATTGTAGGCATTTGATATGTGTAACTGACCCCTGTCACCCTCTGTCTCTCTTTGCAACTGTAACTCTCTAATGAATAAACAAAAATCATTACTTCTACTTTAACATCAGCTACAATTTATCAAATACTTCCAGTGTGCTAAACATTCAGAAAATGCTTGCCATGTCCTATCTCAATGAAGCTTTACATCAGTCCAGGAAGGAAGTTATCATTTCCTGTTTTAAGAAATGAAACTTAAAGATGCTGAGTAAATTGCCAGTGTCACACAAAGAATATTACATGGCACAGATTTAAATCAAGGTAGATAGATTGCACATACTTAATCTCCCCAATTTTTGATGCTCCGCCTTTGTTATATCATGATTAAACTAACATGCCTTTATGACAAAAATTATAAACAATAAAATAATTGCAGTTTCCTACTCCAGAAAAATCACATATAATATACTCTCCCATAGTCATAGCTGTTGAGGTTGTTTTGTAACACAGAAATTCGCCTTGCACAAAGACATGGTATTTTAAAATATTCATGTGATTGTACATCTTATTTTTTAGGTTTATTATTTTCAAATAGCATTATATCATAGGAATCTTGCCATGTCGACCACATGGAGATTAAATCATTGTCTCATACTTACATAATCTTTCAAAGTGTTGATGCAACAAACTTTATAAACTCCTTGATATATATTTAACTTGCTTCCAGCTTACAAAGTTTCTGAGAATAACTAATCTTTAATGAAACTGTTATTCACATAAGTTCAAGCATCAAATATAAGTTTTCTATGGAAATTTATGCTGAGTATTTGAGCTTTAAATAGTGGGAGATATTGATAAATTGCCCTTCATATGTGTTTATTTTCCTGAGTGTGTGTTACTAAATTTTTTAAACTTTGAGAATGAAAGTATTTCAGTTTGGATTTAATTATTGGCAAGCATGAATGTATTTTTGTGTATTTATGGGACACTTGCGGTTATCTTTCTGAGAAATGTATCTGTCTAAATGAAATTAAAGATAACTCACTCATGTCTTTTTGTCCTTTTTCTTTTAGGTTGTTGAGTTTTTCTAATTGGTTTGAAAAAGCTCTTGCATATTTAGATGAATCTTTGGTTTGTCCTCTCTGGTGCAGATATTTTCCTGAGTTTATAATTTGTAATTTGATTATGTAGGAATATGACACACATTCTGTGAAAATGTAAATTTCTACAGTTAAGTATTTCAGTCTTCTCAAAGACTACATTTTTAAGTGATAACGCTAAATCCTCTATGTCATTTCCAGAATTATGGCATTAATTATAGTATTCTTGTCACTTTCATTCAGGTGTACTAACAGAACAAGTAACAAGTCCTCTGGGACAGAATCTAGAAGTGGAACCATATTCACAATACAACAATGTTCAGTTTCCCCAAATTCAACCACAGATTTCTTCATCATCATCCTATTATTCCAACCTGGGTTTCTACTCCCAGCAGCCAGAAGAGTGGTACTCTCCTGGAATATATGAACTCAGACGAATGCCAGCTGAGACCTTCTACCAGGGAGAAACAGAGGTGGCAGACATACCTGTGACCAAGAAGCCCCGAATGGGAGTGTCCGCAGGGAGGATAAAAGGGGATGAGCTGTGTGTTGTTTGTGGAGACAGAGCATCTGGATACCATTATAACGCACTAACCTGCGAGGGCTGCAAAGGTAAGCATCTCTTCATTGTCAACTACCTCCTTGTGAAGGTCACACTACAACTGATGGTTGAAATGCTTTGAGTTTGATGTTTCCCTTTCTCCTTGTAACTTCCTATTTTCTTCTTCGTACCTCCTCACCTTCGTTGGATTACCTTAGATCCTAGGAGAAATGCATAGAATATTTAACTTAAATGCAAATAATCATGCGATCAGATTTAATTTGTTGTGGGTTTTGTTTGTTCCTTAAGAAAAGAGAAGCTGTTGAGATAATCTTTTTAAAATTAAGATTCAGGAAAATAAGATTTCCTTCATACATTTTCATATAATTTAACTGTGAAAAAGAGAAAGGAAATTGTGAAAGAAAAAGGAAGTACTAATTAATTACCTACTTAATAATTAGAAACATCTAATTATTAAACATTGTATCTAAGAAGCATTTATTTTTACATTTCTAATAGATGTTTTAGGGAAATAATAATGAAACCACAATCCATTCAGAATGGGAAAATATAACGTGATATATGAAAATGATTTAAAAACTTCATGTTATTACCATTTCAATAAGGGCACAAATAGTAAGTGTGCAAAATTTCAGGGGAAAGGATAGCATGAACTAACCTGCTCATCCATTTAATTTTGTACTTATTCATTCAACAAATGTTTCTGAAATGCTCACATGAAATGCTCCTATACTTCTTAAGACATGAATCTAACCGGGGTTTTCCGATGCCAATGGCTGCCACAAAATGAACAGTTGACCCCGTCATGTAAGACTGGACCAAGGCAATTTCAAACCATTGAAAGTTTGAAGTGTCAGATTGTGTAAAACCATACTAGTCACTTCGTATAAATGCAATGGGATTTCATTGTGCCAAATTTTAAAAATTTGATTCTTCCCTATCTTCAAATAGTAAAAAGGAAAATATTATCTTCCAATCCCTATAACAAATCACAGGAATAAATGTCTATTGAGACACATAATGAAAATCCATGTTCATCGCTTATATTTCGTGTGTGTTTAGCTTCATATATATTTACATATGTGTGTATACAAACTGTATTTTACAATTTATGAGTCCTCCATTTATTTTTGCAGCAATCATTAGCATTGAAAGCTTCAGTTTAGCATACCACCCAATTGATTCTGCTGAAGGGACAGTTCTTACCTTGGCAGTTATCAGAGCACCTGATAAGTGTGTGTATTTACACGCACAAATATAATAATATACATAAGATATAGATATTTATATGAACTACAAACATATTTAAAATAATTTATAAATATATGAAGCTACACACACGTATATATACTAAATATAAGCAGTGTAAGGTCAGTGCTAATAGCTTATGCTAAATATTCCCTATACTTCATTAGTAAACATACTAATTTTCACACTTTAGTGTACATTTTATAACAGAGAAAACTGAGCTGCAAGAAATTAAGCAGCATACTCAGTGCTTCACGACTAATCATGAGAACATTAAAATTAGTGCTTATAAATCTAATTTCTGATCCTGTTATAACCAACCACAAGATTGCAGTGCTATTTACTGTTTGCCCATGAGGTAGACCAAGAGTAGAACACGCTACTCTTGAGCTATTTGCTCTAGGCTAATATTGACTAATTCAGTGGCCAAAGGAAGAAAACTCCAGTGCTCCACTGAGATAGTGAAGTATTAGTGTTCTAAATCAGTGGGATAAATCCCTGAAGTCTGTAACCTGAGATGGCTTGCTTCCTTCAAAATGGCCTAATAAAATACGATTCTCCTCAGAATAGTTCTGGTGAATACCAGGGTAAATAGAACAGGAGTAGGGAACCAAGGACAACCTCCGAAACTGCAACCATACAGGCAGGCAGAGGGGACTGACACTGTGGCTTCCATGGTAAAGCATCCTGTGACGCCAGCTGTGCCACCACCCATGACACCAGCATTCTCTATGGGCACCAGTTTGAGTTCTGGCTGCTCCACTTCTCATCCAGAGCTCTGCTAATGCAAAACTGGAAAAGCAGTGGAAGATTGCCCAAGTGCTTGCACCCCCTCAACTCATGTGGGAGACGCAGATCAAACTCCTGATTTCGGTCTGGCCCAACTTCGCTGGTCATCTGGGGAGTGGACCAGCATCTGAAAGAAATATTTCTGCCTCTCGCTCAGTCTTTGTAACGCTGTCTTTCAAATAGACTTTAAAATAAATATTTAAAAATCAGGTAGAGGAAAAAAAGACCTTAAAGTGCTTAGCACAGAGGTCAGAGATCTAAGACCACCAGGTTCACAGGAGAGAGTGAGACAGAGAGAGTGGACAGAAGAGAATTACTTTGGAGAAAGTCTAGAAAGATGAAGCAGAATTGGAATGCAGGTTCATTTTTATGAGCAGAGCAAGGCAGTTTTTTTTTTCCACTGATTTTAGTTTGATACTTTGTTCCCACGGTACCAGTAAAAGGGTAAACTTGCAAGCA
The DNA here is from genome assembly GCF_030435755.1 of Ochotona princeps. NCBI lineage: Eukaryota > Metazoa > Chordata > Mammalia > Lagomorpha > Ochotonidae > Ochotona > Ochotona princeps. Next base: position 15,492,461 of record NC_080846.1, on the reverse strand, counting down.
GTAGAGACAGGATGCAGCCAGGCAGGTTCTATATTCTACACTTGAGTTTGGCACTGCCTTTCTATCAAGAGCCACACAGCAAATATTCAAGGCTCTGTACCACAGCAGCCTCTGTTATAACTGCTCAGCTCTGCCATTATGGCAGAAATGCAGTCACATAAAGATCACACATGTTATGTTACAATAAACTTTACTTACAGGAGCATGTGTTTATTTTAGTGATTGATGCCTGTGCCCCATTTTTGAGAGGTGGAATTCTATTCCAAGCTCCAACTATTTCTATTCCAACTAATTCTATTCCTAACTCCAACTTCCTGTCAGTGCAGACCTTAGAAGGCTGCACTGCAAAATGACAGCATTATCTATCTTATAGGATATCGGGCAAGATTAGATTCTTGTGTTTAAAGATTTAAGACATCATTGAAAGTCTTTTAGATCTATGATACACATGATGTAAAAATACACAAGGGAAAAAAAACAATAGATTTTCCTTTTTTTTTTTTTATCTTTTTGTTCAAGAAAGTTAAAAGACAAAGATCATTGTGAAACTTCCAGCTTTTACTGGTTTTTATTATCTGGCTTCCTCAGAAATTCTAATTTGTCTGCATGTTTTATTTGTCAAGACATGCATAGCATCAGTGAGAGAAACTGTGGTTTTCATTTTATTTAAATGATAACTTTGGAAAGCAGGCATAATGTAGAGTGACAACAGCTGCCATTTGTTCATTCCTAGATTAAATCAAGAGCTTTCTTTCCCTCTAAGTTATCAGTGCAACTTGCATAACCAAGAAAACCAATCTGCATATGACTGGAAAATTCAAACAGTCACATTTCTAAATAGGTCAGCGTCTGTCACATCCATCCAAATACTAGAAACGTCTATACACGTCAGAGAATGATGGGATTATTAAAGGCCATTTTTATCAGCAAACAGTGATCCTGTTCTCCTTTTGAATACATTTTTATATAAGATAAAGAGCTGCTGAGATTTAGCTGTGAGGTTTTAGAAAAGCTTCCAAAATTACTGAAACTCTCCGATGGAGAATAGATCTGTTTCCACTGTTGTCCGTCCATTGTTGATGAACATTTGTGAAGACTCTAAACTTACAGGAATCCCACTTGAAATTGAGTGACATCTGATTTTATATGATTTAAATAATCTCAAATGAACTCTGTAAGTAAAATTATCTCAGAGTGTGAGTCAAAAAAGGACTCCAAATTATTCCACTGCATTGGAAGCCTTTTGTAGAACGTCATACAAAAGCCTGGGAAGAATAGTTTGCTACGGCAGATCATTTAGATTCTAGTCCCAACTGCTGTTCTTCCCAGCTGTCCTAAATGACTTTATCTATCTAGGTTTCAGATCCTCACTCATGAAAGAGGAAACGACTTTCCAACAATTAGAAGACAAGAGCCTTGAGGAAAAAGCATTGTGTGGGCTGATTAATTTAGACTAGGAGGACTCTCAGAAAGTAGAACTCATGAAACATGAACAAAGACAGAATCCCACTGAAGTTCCAAGCAAGAATATATGATCATCTTGGTTGGAGTTTCAGATGTCGCAGAGTTAGTGGGAGATGGGCAGGAGCCTTGTAGCTTCAAGATTCAAGAAGTGTGTATCAGCTCACATGCACATCTCTGGTTGTCCACTATGCTCACACTCTTCCTAGTATCGGTCAGCAATAGGAGGCCAGGGTCCATCGAAAATGCTTTATTAGCAAAGTGATTTCCACCTTATTTGAGCTATGTGGCCGAGTTGTTGTTACTTTGATTAGGGCTTCTAGTTCCTATAAAATATCTCAAAGTAGAATCCATTGCTAGAAGATAAATAGATTTGAAAGACAGAGTTACAGAGAGAAGGAGAAAAAGAGGGCCATCTTGTACATGCTGGTTGAAACCCTAAATCTCATAATAGCCTAGCTGAAGCCAGGAGCCAGGAGCTTCTTCTGGGTTTCCCATATGGATGCAAAGGATTCAGGACTTGAACTATCTTCCACTGCTTTCCAAGGCACATCAGTAGGGAATTGAATTGGTAATACAGCAACTAGGTCTTGAACTGGTGTGTATGTGAGACGTGGCATTGCAGGTGCCACATCAGCAATGCCGCAATGCTGGCTCCCAATCCTGGGGTATCAGTCTGAGGTAATAATTGAATTCTGAGTGTTGATCCAGAGTCCTGCAGGGTCATTCTGACCATTGTGCCACTCCCTTAATTTTGTGAATTAATCTTTATTTAGGAGTTAACTTACAATTACCACAGGGGTGACACAATTGTAAGCTAAGGGAGAGAGATTGGGGGGCCAAGAAAGTCCACATCAAAGGCACTAGGGATGGGACTCTGTTTCCATTTCAGAGTCAGCACCTTACAGAACTGTCTTCTCCTTGGAGGTTCGGTATGGGTGCTGATCCAGCACTTAGAACTTGTGAGACTCATCCCATCCCCAGCCTATGAAGAAGTTCCCCAGACCTCTTCAACGACAGGCTGCCTCTGCTTCCCCAACTCTAAAATCATCGTCCTCCACTTCCAGTGTCTTTACATCTCTGAGTTGGTAGAAACCCTTTCAATGAAGTTTTGAAAACAAAAGGTATATGTAAGAGTTTAGTTTTAGATAAACAACCTTAGCTTTATCTCAGTTAAGTGAACATGAAAAGATGAATACCTTTCTTCAGATGGAAAAGAAAACGAGAAAGCGTAAGAAGTAAGAACAAAGCACCCATGAATAAACAATACAGTGTATGTTCACCTTGACATTCTTAAGAGTATTGCAAAAGAGTCACTTAAAAACTCAAACAAATTACAAAAAGTAATGATTCTCTGTTATGACCTGGGCACCTGCTATGCTGTGCAAGACTTAGGGAGATTCATATCTGAGACCATTTTCAGAAACTTGAACTCTTTCCTGGAAGACCATGTAATGTGGTGGTTAAGAGCAGAAGGTCTGAATCAGGTTCAAATCAGAGCTCTACCACTTATTATCTATAAAATCTTGAGCAAATTAACCCTTGCATAACCTACTCTCATTTTCCAGAAGAGATCATAACAGTATCTACTCCATTATATTATTATGAATATTAAATAAACTGCTCTTTTTAAAGTGTTTAGAATAGTGTTTGTCACAAATAAAAGGTATCCCTGGGTTATGGGAAGGTAAATTCTCTGGTTACTCAGCTCCGTGTGTTTGTTGCTGCTTAAAATGCTTGGAAATCATTAATCTTAAAAAAAATTGTCAACCATTCTTGTAGAGTTTAGGGCAAGGTACCAGTGTCGGTCATTGTAGGCTGGCATGAGCATGTTTGTATAATGGGAATAGGGTATAGCATATGAGTTCCACCTTTATACTGAAGTAGAAAAGCAGCAATGTAGAAAACAGTGTGTGATATTCTGCAGGATGGAGGGATCTCTTTATGTCATCCCACAGCTATTTGTCTGCTACCTAAGGATGTCTCCCCAGTCTGCACATTCCCTGCATGGCAATGGCAACCTGTCCACCCATCTTTATTGCCAGTAAGGCTCTATTCCTTAGTGAATTTCCTTTGCATTCATTTTCAAATGACTTTTCTGATATGAGCATTGTTAGATTTGTGCAAGAAGGAGCAAAATAGAAAGAGTAGTTAGTGTATGGACATATTTGCATAAATATAAATACAGTGTATGAACCACTACTTAAATGATGCAAGGATAATATTGTATTGCCATCTCAGAATGAAAGCTAATTAATTCAGCCATTGAAATGATAATGATTTCTTTTTCAGTTACTACCAGAGTTAAAAAAAAAAATGCATGCCAAATTGTTCCATGCATCATTCCTTTGATTCATCTTGGAATAAGCACTTTTATTCTATTGACTATTGAGCTGTCAATCAGTGGCTGTGGCAATTTGAAAGGGAGTCAGTTCTAGGAGGATCTGGAGATGAATAAGGAGACTTAATTTACAAAGGCTAATGTGTTCACTGAGTTCACGGAAATAGATCTCTTTCCACTTTTAGTCTCTTTTAAAATGCACACTCTGGTGTTTACATTCTCAATATCAACACAGTCTGAAGCATAAAGTCTTTTTTAGACCTTGCCTAGATTTGACATGTAGTAAACGCAAAGATCTTTTTCACTGAGATTTGTGCCAGCTGATAAATTTACAAGCAAGACCATGACTTCATTGCTTCTGACATCTTTAAACTTTTCCTTCAGCTTGTGTCTTTTGCGCTTGGCAAGTTATCAAGATCTGAGTGTCTTTCTCACTTTGCCCTCTCTGTTCTCTCCTGGTCTAAGTCAGGCAATGATTGTGTTAGCTATATTGAGGACTGAGGACATGATTTTCTGAGTCCAGTCTCCTAGTCTTGCTTTCTTCATTTGGCTCCAAGGTTTCTTCCCAAGGTGCAGGTTAAGTGCAACCTCTCTGGTAGAACCTTTGAGTGGCTTCTTCCCCCTGCCTCGGAAGGAAGGGTTCAGTTCCTTTGTTTGCCATTCAAGAACATTCAATCACAGACCGTTGCCACTATATCCCTTTACCAATCTCCAACTAATTCTCCTAACTCTACCCTCTTACCAAGATGGATTATCCCCATGTATAACCCTTTACTTTGGTTATTTTCATGGGGTCTTCCAAAAATCCTGCTGCTCATCCAAACCCCTGCTTAAATTCTGCTTCTTCCACAGATCTCTTCCTGAGTCTGAATTAATCAGTGATACTCAGTCCATATAATACTTCCAGCTGTTGGGAAATCCTCATGTTATACTCCTGTTATTTGATGATTTTTTGCCATCTGCTAGAAAAGTACCATCATTCTACTTGCCCTGTCTTCAAAGCCATTGTTGCCCCTGCCCTTTAAGTGTGGCATTACTTTTACCAGCATGTAGTGCAATTCTGAAATTTATGAGTTATTTAGCTATTCTATCACACTATCTTAAATTATATTGTGAATTTATTCTATGTTTTTCTGCTAAGTTGGAAGCTATGAAAATAAGAAATGTTTTATTCATCTTTGGATTTCCCAAGTCAGATAATGTAACTTTCAGATAGAAGGTGACTCGTGAATGCAACTGTAGGAAAATGAATAGAGCACAGACTTTAGTGCCTGACTGCTGGATTTGGATTCTCTTAGGCCACTTATTAACTATGTGATGAGAGCCCAGTGATTTAACCTCTCTGAACCTTTTATTCTTCATCTAGAAATAGAGATATGCAATATAATTTTCATTATAAAACTGATATGTATTGAACAACTCAATGGAGGTAAAGAATCTGTAACAGTAAGTACTTAACAAATATTAAACTATTTTATCACTATTAAGATAGGAGGACACTTATATTCGCAATTTTATCAAAGGTATGAAGACAATTGAAAGACCAGAAATAGGGTGGCCAACTGCTTATAGGGGGAATTCCTCTGTTCCATGGGTTGGGGTTTATTGAACCAAATAAAGCCAACTTGGAATTATCTTAAGGCCACACCTTTAGGATCATATGTAGAAACATCCATGTTCAGAGTGTGGTGTGAACAGCTCCATTTCTAGATGAAGAAGGAGTTACACAACACACCATGGGGTAGAACAAGAACATATTTACTCTAACACACGAAGTGCAGATAAAAGTCTCGCAGTGATGAGAACAGTTATAGCGTGAATCAGAGGCAAAGGAAAAGGAGTCAACTTTGAAAGCTACAAAGCACAACCCAGCTTACAATCATACCCTGAGCTCTCTTTACCAATGGTGACCATGTTCTCTAAGATCTCCACCCGTGCATGCCTACAGCCATACATAGTACTGGTACTTTTTCCACACAAACATATGTGCTTATGATAGAGTTTTTTCTAAATTTGGTACAGCAAGAAGTTAACAGCAACAGCAACGTAGAACAATCATAACAAAGTACTATAATAAAATTGTGCAACTGTGGTCTCTTTCTTTTTCTCAAACAGATAGGGTGGGTAGGATATACAGAATGGATACCCAGGACAAAAGGATAATTTAGTTCTTGATAGAACAGAGCAAGATGGTATGAGATTTCCTTATTGCATTCACAGTAATAAACTCCATGAATTATTTAAACCTCATGAATGATTTATTTCTGGAATTTGCGGTATATTTTCATATCATTCTATTTAAGAGAGAGAAAAGTGAGAGAAAAGCAGAGGGAGAAAAGAAGAGAGAGAAGCTCCTTTCCATTGGTTCACATCTTGACTGGGCCTAAAATCAGAAGTTCAATCCAGTTGTCTCAGGTGGTAAGAACCCAATCATTTGCCAGGTTCTGGAGCTGGATATTAAACCCTAGTACTTCAACGAGGACTTGGACAGCTGAATTGCTAGGCTAAATGTGACATCCCATCGGCATTTTTATAATGCAGTTGGCTTCAGTCCCCAAGACTAAGGAAAGTGAAACTGGATAGTAAGGGAACCATTATAAAGCAAAGAAGTGCTTCCCTGTTCCTTCTTCCATTTCTTTTCACAATCCTCTCCCCTCTTGCCTCTAGAAGTGTTGGAAACCACAGTGAGCCAGGCGGGGTGGAAAGAGTAGAAGTGGGTCTGGCACATGGCAAAAAGGAAAGGAGGAAGGAGGCATCGCTTCCCTCACAGACTGCATGACCTTACTGGACTTTGCTTTTAAATCAAAGTGGTATTTGTATTAAGACACTAGACTGGCATAGTAAGTGCTGAATGTGACTTTATCTCAGAATGTTTGGGAAATAGCTACAAATATTCCAAGACTTAGCTCAATGTTTGCCTCTTTTCCTGATGTTTTAACCCAAATAGATCTTCTCTGTGTCTGTTCTGCCCCAAGACAGCTGCCCATCAAAACTCATGTGAAGATGAGCAGTTGAGTGCAGTGTGTTAAGGCACCATTTGGGATGCCTGCATCCCATTTCTAAGTGCCTAGAATCAAGCCCTGCCTCGCTTTCCACCCAGCATCCTGCTAACACATTCAGGAAGCAACAGAAGATGGCCTGAGAACTTGAATTCCTGTCATCCATGTCAGGGACTCAAATGGAGTTCTCAGCTTCCTCCTTCAGCTCTGACTGTTGTGGCCATTTCCAGAGAGAAGCAGAATATAACAGATATTTCTCTCTTGTTGGTGTCACTGTATACTTTGGATAAATAATTCCTCAAAAAAGGAAAGAATCCATGCAATCTTAATTTCACTTGGTTAGTTATTGGGATGTCTTTGTCTTCAACCAGCTTTTAAATCTGGGAGGACAGGAGAAAATAACTGGACTTTCCAACACCAGCATCTAACAACTTACTACCACAAAATTGACCCATTGATACATGAAAGTTTCTTTTTCTCTCTAGGAGGGGCTATAATTCAGATTTGCAGTTCTTTTTGAGAGATAGAAGCAGTAGCCTTTTCTATTACACAATAAATTTCAAAGTTCCATTTGCTACCACTATAACCAGAGTGCACAGATACTCTGAAGTGGTTCAGCAGAGAAACAATCTGACATCTCTCCGTCTAAGTGTGTCTTCCTGAGAAGTTCCCAGGGCCATTTTACACTCTCAGTGTTTCCTCCCCAGGTTTCTTCAGGAGAAGCATTACCAAAAACGCAGTGTACAAGTGTAAGAACGGAGGCAACTGCGTGATGGACATGTACATGAGGAGGAAGTGCCAAGAATGTCGACTAAGGAAGTGCAAAGAAATGGGAATGTTGGCTGAATGTATGTATACAGGTATTCACTCCAAATAACTAAATTCCACTAAAAATCTCTTAAGGAGGCAGATGCCAGGTAATTCCCACCAGAGCAGGGCAATAAGTGCTTTAAGGAAGGGATCTTCCGGGCCCAGCAAGCAATGAGTCACTAATGTTGTCCAGACGGTCAATCAATTCAGGAGCACTGGATTTGCCTGGAAGAAGCAGCTGCTTTTTTTTGTTATTGTTGTTGTTCTTTGTTGCAGTGAAGTTGCACTAACAGTTAAGTAACATACTTTAGCTAAAGTTTTTTTTCAAAATTTAATTTTAGTCATTATCATAACAACTTACAGTTGCAGGAAAAAAAAAGACTGTTTTATAAGGTATAACTGCCTCTGAATGGTCTAGATAGAGTTTTAAACTGACTCATTTTATTAAGAATCCGTCTTGTCTTAGAGGAGCTTTGAGCCAATTTGTAGTGCTTTACACAGGAAATTAACTACTCTGAGTTTTAATATAATTTTGCTCTTTGATCTGATAAAGAGACACTATATTAACTTCTGACTTTGTGAGGAATCCTAATCTACATCAAAAAATGTAGAATGCATGCTAGTCTATAACATAATTAATTTTTCAAAATGCAAATTCTAAGGACTGCTCAGACTTTGAGATCTGCTCCTCCTCAAACCACAAATAGACAAACAAAAGTCACCCAGGGGATGATCACAGTCAGGGAAGGAATGCCACAGGAAATAAAAGCCTTTGGAAGGTGACTCCAGTCCTATTGTTCCCGAACTGTAAAGGCTACTGGGATGGACCCAGAGAAATAATACATGCAGAAGAGAGAAAAACAGACCTGGGTAAATAATCCAGTTCTGGGGAGATGAAAGTTTTAGAGTGGCTGATCACAATCTTGTCTTAGCAGACATGAAACGAGAACACAAGGACTGCTGCTGGCATCCAATCTCATGATGGAAACGGGGGGTGCTGTGGCTCAGGTTGCTCATCACTTAAATATGAACTTGTTCCAGCCAGTGCCCTGGGGGCATTGGGCATACGCCCATCTGTAAAGGCACAGAATATTATTAATACCCCCCCAAAGCCTTCCAGGAAAAAGATGCAGATCTTTCACAGACTATGAAAAAATTTCTCTGCACAAAGAAATTCCTGGAACTTTGTCATTAGCATCAAGAGAATAAGCAAATTAAATGTAGAAGGTTATTTTTTGCGTTATTTGTAACAGTTTAACCATGAATTAATGATACTATTGTACATTTTGTACTATTGTACAAAAAATCATCTTGAATTATGCTTGTCTTTAACTATATTCTCAATGGCTTCTGTAGCTCAGATAACACATTTTAAAATGCAACCCTAAAACATGCTAGTATTTGCTCTATTTAACCAATTTAGTTATGCGTTACTTTTGATGGCACAGAATGTAAACAGGGGTGAAAATCTTTGAAATACTATCTTTCAAAGTCCTCTAAACCAGGAATTAGAAGACTACTTTTTATCCTTTTGTTGACTTAATATCTTGCATCTGCAATAATGCTTTAGTATCAGAGATTCTTGATGTGAAGCTAATTTTTAGAAAAGTGATCTGATTCCATTTAGAAGTCAATGAGGTAGGCGTTATTTCCATTTTACAAATGAAGATACTGAGAGCATAGAGGTGAAGATTCTCTTAGTCAATCATTAAACCCTGGTTCTCTTTTTTAAAAAACATTAGAAATTGCACAAGGAGTTTTCTGAACTGGCTGCACGTGGGCTGTTCGTGACCACACACTCAGCAGTGTTTTTCTGCAATCAGTGACATCCCTGTGTTTGTTTTTCAGGTCTGTTAACTGAAATTCAGTGTAAATCCAAACGACTGAGAAAAAACGTGAAGCAGCATGCAGATCCGACCATTAATGACGACACTGAAGGACAGGACTTGCGACAAGTGACGTCGACAACAAAGTCATGCAGGGTAATAACATGCAATGGTGTTGGTTGCAGCTGGGAGGAGCTGGTGTCTGGGAACCTGGAGGTTTGGCTAGGAGGTTTTCCACAGTCACAGTGGAATTCCCATAGCAGCTGTGCCAGGCAGAGCCTTTTTTTCTTTTCCCTTTAATCCAAAGAGGAACGTATGCCTCGGTGTAGAAAACCAAACAGCTGCAGTATATAATATCAAAGTTCCTGTTTCCATTCCACTCCCAATACCTAGTGGTGGTGTTCGGGAATGCTTTGGTGTGTATGGTGGGGATTTTTCAATCAAGCATTTTTGAATTAAAAAAAAAATTAAGTGTATTTATTTGAGTTTCAGAGAGAGATTCTGTCTGTCAGTCCACTCCTCAAATGACTCCAGCAGCAGCTGGAGTTAGGTTCAACTGAAATTGATTCCAGAAACTCAATTCCTGCACAGGTGGCAGAGACCCAAACTTCCTGAGCCATCATCTGCTGTCTACCAGAGTACACACTAGCAGGCAGCTGGAATCAGAAGCACGATTGGAACTGCAACTCAGGCATTCTACTATGGAGTGCTCTGACCCTTGGGCCTCTCAACTAGTTCTTAACTGTTAAACCAAATGCGCATTCTCTTCCCACTCCCATCGTGTTTTGATGATTGATTTTTTTCCCCCCTGTCATTAAGGAAGGGGGTCATTTCGGGAAGAACCAAATAGAGACTGTGGAGTAGTACTGATCACTGGGTGAAACAAGATGATTAAAAATTTGTGAACCAATAAATAAAAAAGCCCTTTCAGGGTATTCAAAAATTCCCAGAAAGCTCTTTGAACAACCAAAGACTAAAGAATATCATCTGAAATGATAGGCAAACACATTGTGATAATCCACAGGATGACCGGAAGTTTAGCTGGCTATTGGCTAGAAGGCCAAAGCCACAACCTTATGCATACTTATACTATTGACTAAGAACACTTCATCCATATTTAGCTTTTCAAATATGTTACTTTTCTTCACCTAATAAAAACAATTTTCTATAAAAACATGATTTTGCCATATTTCATTAGTTATACGATCCTATTGAAGACAAAGAGGTGGCTGAGATCTGAATTGTCCAGACCAATGACTCCATTGTTAGGTCCACCCAAACATGTTCCTGTAAATGACCAGATATTTTTGGCTTTGGCCATATGGTCTCCATGCCAGCTATTCAACTTTACTCTTTTAGTGCCACAGTAGTATAGATACTATGTAAAGAAATGGTTGTGTTCCGTTAAAATTTTATTTGTAAAACCAGGATGATCTATAGGTAACAGTTTACCAAACTCTGCTGTATGTGAATATTTGTAGGTGGAGTATCTGTTTTGCATGTAAGAAGTTCCTTTTATCAGATCCTGCAGTTTCACTGACCTACATGAATGAGCTCAGCAGTCTTCAAATCCAACATTTTACTTCCAAACATACATGAAGATAGTATTTTTTAAAATCCCTATGATATAGTTACAAGTTTAGCAAAATGTGCTACAGATTGTTGAAGGACCCAGGGAAAACAATTACCTACCATATTAGAGCTCATGCTCCTTGCAAGTATTTAGGGTCTTTCAAAAACAAGTCTGCTATTGGTCCATTCCAGATAAATGCAACAGAAAGAATGTCTTCTGTCTTCCCTAACACCTTTTATTTTCTTGCCAGTGTAGGAGAAAACTGAACTCACCCCAGACCAACAGAATCTTCTACATTATATTACGGACTCATATAACAAACAAAGGATGCCTCAGGAAATAACAAATAAAATTGTATGTATAATATCTGAAATTAGATAGATTTAATAATGATAATATTTTGTTTATCTTGGAAATGGGATCTGTATTTGAATAAGTTTGAAATACATATATATATATATAAATTTTTTAGCAATATTAAACAATAAACGAGTAAGAAGTCCCATATCTAACTTGCTAATACTAATTGCTCTCCAAAGACCTGAGAACTATAAGGCAGACCATTACATTTTATTACCTAAATTGTTTTTTCTTTGCTGTAATTATTTTATATTTATCTTCTTTCTTACATATTCGTTATGTGCTTTTTTAGTTAAAAGAAGAATTCAGTGCAGAAGAAAATTTTCTCATTTTAACAGAAATGGCCACCAGTCATGTGCAGGTTCTTGTAGAGTTCACAAAAAAGCTTCCAGGTATTTTTCTTTTTAACATTCAAAGTGAATTCTTATTGAGTGTTTGTATATGGATTTTTTAACTACTCTGTAGTCATCTTGTGAGATTATATCTGCTATCAGTATTCCCACTGCCAGCTAGTTTTACATGTCATTATTTCCCTTTTCACGCTGTGAGATATTGTTCTGTTGAGGAAGGCAAATCTTTTCATTGTAAAATGGGAATCATCTTCAAACTGCCATGTCAGTCCTGGCCCCCAGCTCCTAACTCCAGACTCCTAACAATGTTTGCCCCCGAGGTACTGTGCTGATGGTTCAGTTCATTGGAGTCCTACCAACCACAGGGGGAGCATGGATTTGGTTCCCACCTCTCAGCTTTGGCCCAGTCCAGGCATGGTATATAGGGAGTAAACCATGAGATCAAAGACACCCTTGTCTCTTTCTCCACCTCCAAAATAAATAAATTAAAATCAACAAATATGTCTAACTACTATAGGCAAGAAATGCTAGAGTCAGAAAATGCACTTTGGAGTATTTGCAGTAATTTTTCCCTATTAGTGGATAAAAACTGAGGGTTCATTATGGAGAGCTGTCTTTATCAGATTTGGGTAAGATGGATTTGAGCAGGGAGGACCATTTAGTGTGCTGCCACATGGGTCCAGGTGGGAGAGCCTGGAATAAAGCTATAGTAGTGGGAGCAAGGAAATAATGTAAGAGAGATTTGAATATTGACAGGCTTGTTGAATGATTGCATGGATGAATTGAGAGAGAAGACTCACCCATAGCCATTCTGATAGTCCCAGTACAAAAACTAAAATGCAAGAGTTTTATTTTTCAATATTAAGTTCTATCATATTATCAATAACATCTAAGCCAATAGGTTTACATTATTTCTGTGTTTCTTTACAAATTGGATTTCCCTTGGTCTAGATAAGTATAGTAAATGCATTGTATAGGCATAACACTATATTATTAAATCGTAGAAGCTAGTTTCTAAATAGGATTTTAATTAGACATGTTAATTTGCCATTTTTGTTGATATTGTGCTCCTATTTTGTTAAATGTGCCACAAATAGATCAGCCTACATAGCACCAGACAAATTGTGGCAAGAATTTTCACTATTACTGAAAATTCATATTTTAATTGATAAATTAAAGAAAAACTTAAATTGCTATACACTAACCTGAAGAAAAATGAATTTATGAATTTATTCACGAATAAAGAAACTTAATTTGCTGTATACTAAGTAAAGCTAAGTAAGTTATGATAAGTTATGCTAACTAAGCTATATGCTCATTAAACAGAAGGCAATTGTTCTCAAAAGCAACATTATGTAACAGTTAAAACTGTAGGGATGGGAAGCATTTAAAAAGGAGAAATGCACACTTTCACTTACATATGGGTGAAGATTTTTCAGTTCAAATGGTCAGTTGATCTGGAACAAGACATAATTGAAGCCAACAAGTCTTATTTATAGGAATGTACCTTGTCTGAGAGCAATGCCGATATCTTAAGTATCTTCATTCCCAGTACCCTGCCAAGTTCCTGAAGAAAAAATATAATTAAGGCTTGTTCAATGATTAAAGCAGAAGAGAAAATTTTAAAAATACAAAAGGAAGTAAAAGGCAAAATACTGTTTAAAAGAAAATGATCATTTTGTTACAAATAGCAATAATAGTTACATAAAATCAATGGTGAAAGGGCATTAAAAAAACCTTCAGGATTATCCCCCTGAAGATCGCGGAGCATCACCTGTAGTAGGTACTGTCCAAGGTACTGGGGATCCAGAGAGGAAGAAAGCATGGCTTCTGCCTTCAATAGAGTTGTTGAAATAGTAGCAGTCTGTATCTTTTTCTCTCTTAAAAAGATTTATTATTTGGAGACAGAGAGAGGGAGGGGGAGAGAGAGAGAGAGAGAGAGAGAGAGAGAGAGAGAGAGAGAGAAAGAGAGAGATTCTTTCAATTCACTGGTCCATTCACCAAATGCCCTTAACAGGCCAAGCCAGGGTCCAGAAAATCCTTCTGGTTCTCCAAAGTGAGTGCCAGAAGCCCACGAACCTGGATCATCACCCTCTGTCTTCCAGGCACATTAGCAGAAGGTTGAATCCAAAGTGAACCTGGGGCTCAATCACATCTGTGATGTACCTGCTGTGCCATGATGCATATTCCATGTCACTGATTTTTAATCCTTTGCATAGTCCTCTTAAACCTCTCATGTTGTTTACCAGTTTTCTAAGCCAATGAGATCCAGGTGGCATTATTTATACATATTCGTATGCATGTGTGTAACAGCATACACACCAGCTTGTGTTTTGTTTCTCACATACTTATTCAGACAGTCCGTCACACAGTTGCCCAACAAATATATCTTGGGTGCCAAATATTTGCCAGTTGCTGGGGATTCAGAGGAGACAAAATGGAACAAGTCTCTATTCCCCACAAGTTTACATTCCAGTAGAGATGGCAGATAAGTTGGATAATCGTAAGTTCTATGATTAAATATAAAGCAGATAGGGGATGGACTCATGCTGGGGAGCACTATTTTAAGCGGAGCAACCCGGGGACAGAAATGCAACTGCAGGGAAAGAATGAGGACTGGGCCTGTCTGGGAAGATTCCTCATCTACCTAAGGCAAAAGCAAGCTTGTGTTAGGGAAGCACAAAGAATGAGGAGAAGAAGGAAATAAAGTCAAGAGATGTTATAGGGGGTGGTGCCATGTGATTTGGTCGTGTTTCTATAGGTTGGTTATTCTACTCATGTTTCTCACATAGACTTAAGCTCATACCTCCATGGCTTAATGTTTTAGGGGATGGCAGCAAGCAGAGATGTTAGTCACCCTCCAAAGAGCCTCATGACTCATGATTCAGTCAGCTAGCCCTGTTGATCTCTGGATGAACATAAAGATTTTTCTGGCTTAGGAATTCTTCCATTCTGCAAAGTTGACTCTGTCCCATTAGATGTGACTGAAATAATAGCTCAAAGACAGGCTGCTTACTTCCAACTTCATCTGAATCAGTCTGTCACTACTATGATATATGGTATAGACCTGATATCTGCTGTTATCCAACTTGCTCAATAAATTCTACACAGTGAAAGTAAAAGCTTCTATTGAAGGGAATGCAATAGATCTTTATTGGCTAAACTGGATTACTCCACAGTAAAATAAAAAATTACGAAGTTGCTGTTTGGAAGTGCTTAATTTAGGGTGATGATGAAATACTAATATACCAGTACAATATTCCCTGATACTGATTGGATTTTCACCTGTATGCAGGATTTCAGACATTGGACCATGAAGACCAGATTGCTTTGTTGAAAGGGTCTGCAGTTGAAGCTATGTTTCTCCGTTCCGCTGAGATTTTCAATAAGAAACTTCCAGTTGGACATACAGACCTATTGGAGGAAAGAATTCGAAAGAGTGGTATGTGTCTTGGTTAATGTTTCTCCAAATAAAAATCGTTGTATTTCACTATGGCGGTTATGACCTAACATGTGCAATGAGGTGTGCTGACTGTGCCAGGCGTGGAGAATGGGTCTGAAAAGGTAGGTGTTGACAATGAGACTTACGGAGGCATGCCGCAAAAATCTACATTGTAAGAACAAAGTCTCAAAAATATTCTCTTCACAGCACAGTGGTGAAGGGCCAGAGAATGGAAACATTGGAAAGCTATGCTCATTTCAAACATGGTGAAAACATAGCATTCAGTTATCAGGATTATTCCATCTAGGAGGAGAAGTTATTCAAACCTTCATGTAGAAAGATCAAGTATAATACTATTATCCATTGCTGTCAAAATACGATAAAAGTTATAGTACCAAAATTTAGATATGGCTTTATTAGATTCCAGACACTTTTCTAAGTACTTCCAAGGGTACTTCAAAACACGGAAATGAAATCCAAAGATAAGTTTGTTTTGGCACAAAACATTTTTGAAGGCATTATGATTTTTTCATAATAAAAATTTTAATGAACTTTTTGAAGATACCTTATATATTTAGATTTCAAAAATTTTCATACCAAAATACATTTATCTTTTGATTCAGTTTTCAAAAAAAGTACTGTTGCATATGATTTCATCAAATCCTGGCAAAAATTCTGTGAAATCAATACTATCCTCATTCTCATTTTACAAAGGAAGAAACTGAGAATAACTTTTGCTGAGATAAGCAGAAAGTCTGACTGCAGAAGCCATGTGTCTTAACCACTGTGCTACACTGCCTCTCAGGAGACAAAGCACAAGGTTAACTTACAATGAAGTAGTAGTGACACAGGCAGTTAAACAGACATTGTAGCGAATGGCAAATTCTGTGCAATTTACCTTGGACAGTGCTTAAAAAGAACATTTTTCCTCAAAGACTATAGCTGGGTGCGGGGGGGATGAATGAAATAAATTCTCAAGGCTTTTCCATTCAAAGCAGGTGTTTAGTCTGAGGGCTAAGAGGCCCATGTCCCATATTGTAGTATGTGGGTTTGATTCCTGGCTTTGGTTTCTGAGTCTGGTTTCCTGTTAGTGCAACAATGATGTTCTAGTCATTGAGTTCCTGGGACCCACATGGGAGACCTGGACTGCACTGCGTTCCCAGCTTGTGGCCCTGGCTCTTGCATCTGGGGAATGAACCCGATAAAATGTAAGAACATCTTTGACTTTTGAAGCCAGTGTTTTATAGTGATTGAAAGGAAAGTTTGCAGGCAGTTCTTATCAGTTATATTATGTAAAAAATGAAAATATTCCGACTTATTTTTAAAAGCGGTCTTTCTGAGTCATCATGTTTTATTGCCTTAAAAACTGAAAGTAATTTTTAAAATTCCTGGGCCATCTTACCAAAACCAAATCCACAGAACAAGAACAAAATATAAAAATTAGAATCTTCAATAGAGTTTAGAAGCATATGCTTTTCAAGAAGGTAATCTTCTTCCTATAAGGTTATTTAGTGGTTTCCCTTGTTTCATGACAATGTGCTCTTGTGGCAGTAAGGCACTGCCCTGCAGAACTGACAGTTCCCTGGGAAGAGATGAAGTGCACACAATTCCAACAGAATGAGGAAGAAAAAAAGCTCAGAAAGAGGTGACTTCTAGTTGTGGTCTTTGAGCTGGGCTTTGAGCTGGGCTTTGAAGGATATTTGATTTGAAAACTCAGTATGGTGGTCCTAAAGAGAAGGACCACTCAGAGAAAAAGTGAAAAGGACAAGAAAGCTCAGAGCACACACAAACACACAGCCTTTGAGTGGGGAGAAAAAGGTTGCGTTAAAGAAAACAAAAGGCAAAATGAAAACAAAGTAGCAGATGGTTGAAGGCTTGGAATGTTACGCTGCAGATTTCGTTGCCTTTTTAGTGATACAGAGGAATGAAAATGTTTCCACAGGAAAAGTGAAACCTGCAGAGGGAAGTTTACAAGTCAGTGATGTTAGGATAAGCCAGGATGAGAGACACCTGCTAGGAGGCATGAGGATTCAGAAAGACTTACAGGTGCATCCTTTTACCTTTACATGCTTTGAAAGACCTCATACTGACAAAAATAAGAATTTTAGTCCTGTATAAATTTCACCACCTAATTATTCAGTGTACACTCTGTATGTGTTCATGTGTATGTGAGTGTATATGCACGTGTGTGTTTGGCCGAGAGGACAAGGGCTGAAAATGATAACCTCCAAGCCATCCATCATTCATTGCTACAAGTCTTACTGCTCTTCTCTCAATTAATTCAAACTTTATGATTGACAGTGTAGCCAGTTACTCATGCAGTTACTTCTGATTTTGCATCTGTAATTGACAACTCAGGAAAAAAAGTAAAGAATGCAAGATTAATTCTTACCTGTATAAACTTAAATCCATGAGTCAAATTCACATTTTAATGAGTAAAAGAAAGGGGATGATGGTTCCTGTCTCAAGACATTGTTCATTTTACTGTTAAAGTCTCTTTCACTCTCCAAAGAGCCTCCTTCAGCTACTGTGTGTGAATGGTTTCATTTTTCAGAATGATCTTTAGGAATACTGACTTTGGAATATGACTTGAATCTAGGTTTTACTATTTATTAGTGGTATATCCCCTTTAGGGAATAAAAACTATCAAAATTGAGTCCATAACCATTTTGATCTCTGTGAAATCATGTCTAACTTTAATATTTGTTCTGCAGGCTTGCCTGCATGCCTGGATTTTTATATGAAAAATTTAGAAGGCAGAACTTGACTCTTTATATTTATTTGAGAAGAGGAGAGAAGGGATAAAAAGCTAGTTCATTCCCCAGATGCCTGCAACGTTCAGGGCTGAGCCAGACCAAAGCCAGAAGCCAGAAACTCAATCTAAGCTTCCTACATGGTGACAGAGACCCAGTTACTTGAGTCATCACTGTTGCTCCAACTGTATGCTTCGGCAGAACATTAGAGTCAGGAGCCAAGGCCAGGTATTGGACCCAGGCACTCCTATATGGAGCCCAGACAACTTAATTTGAGCCTTAATTTCTAGGTCAATAGCCTGTTCTGTTACTTGCTCTTTCTGTGTCCGTGTTTTATTCTAGACCTACTAACCTGGCTTGGAGTGGACGCTCAACAAAAGTGTGTGGGATGAATGACTATTGCTGTGAGCTTGGCCCATTTATTCAATGTTAAACAGGCTCTTCTCCTGAATGTCAGAGTTACCGTTATCCCTGAATGACAACTAACCAATAAAAGGTCTTTTTCAGACCTTGTCTGTGATAATCAATTTTGGGGACAAATATCACTTCTGCATTTGAAAAGGGAAGAGACAGTTTGGCTACAGACATTCTGTTGTAGTCTCTCTCCTCAGAGATGAGTCATTTCAAGTTGATTCAGATGCCAGATCATTACAAAGAGGGTGCAATTTCTGTCACATGAACTGAAACGTTTTGGTGAGAAGACATCCAGAAGGGAATCACAGTGGCTGTTTCCCTGCTCTCTCATCTGCCTCGCTCTCAGCTGCTCAGCTCCCATTTGTCCCTTTTGCCTGGCTCCATCACACGAGTCCAGTCAGATGTTACTGTTTCTGTAGTGACCACTGGGGCGGGACAGGATTCTTCCTTTCTTGCTAAGATGGAGAACATTCCTTTCACTGTGGTTCAGTGGAGAGAGACATATAAAACCCAAACTTGCCTGAAAACGTTCACTAGAATATTATTATGAAAGGCATATATGTATGGTAGATACATGAATTATAGCACCAAAATAATTATTCGGCACCCATTATGTGTCATGTATCAATATTTGTGTGAGCTTTGGGTTCTATGAGAAGCAGATATCAAGATGAGATTAAATGTGTGAAAGGCTAATTGGGGGAAATTCCCCTGAAGAACAGAGGAGGAGGAAGAAGTAGGTGTCACCCAGAGGCACCTTTTCACCATCAGGCTGATCTTGTACCTGTGAAAGGATAGTAGAAAGAAAGTTTTGGAAAAGCACAGTTCTGGGAAAAGACACAGTGGGCCGATGGAGCAGGACAATGGTTGGGTTGCTTACGGATAGTCAACATGGACACTCCTGCTCTGCTCGGTCAGCAGTTGGCAGCAGACAGGTGTATGTGTGTACTCAACTGTTCACAGGCTATCGGTCAGCTGTGCTCCCTATCACGGACCCTCTGAATGGGAGATCTGACTGGGGCACTGCAGCTCCATGGTCAGCATCATGCCTCATAAAAGTGTCTCATTTGTTATTCACAATACTTCGAGGTGTCTATCAGGAACTCCAGAACACGTTCATATTAACAGCTTCTCTCCCTCCAAATTTCAGTCTCAAACATCAACCCCTCAACTGACAGTACCTTCTTGTTCTCTGATCCTCTGCTTTCTAGCACCCTAATGTCAATGACTTTTTTGTTTCCAAACAACTTCCATTCATTGACCTTCCACCCGATAAGCTAACCCTTTATCCGCTGACTGCTACCGTCTATCTGATCTCAAGTTTCTCAATGCTTGACTTCTGGTTCATGACCCTTAAGTCATTCATTGCATATCCTTGCTTGTCTTTTACTTATGAAATTCCATCCCTGAATGAATACAACTCCTTGCCTCCCTGCTACTGATTCAGACTGAGGCACATGACTTTTGACAATCCACTGGGAAGAACTCAACTTGTGCATCAAACGCATCCACAAATGCTGTTTCTGTGATGTAGAATGGAAGTCTTAGGTGGGGATAAGCTCTCCTTGGGAACACTGGCAGTGAATGGAGAACTTTTTGGTTTTAATGACTAGAGCAGGGATGCTGCTAACATCCTGTGATGCTCAGTACAACCTCCAAAACATACAATGACCTGGTCCAAAATGCCACCATCGGTCTGAAAGAAGCAGAGAATGGGGATTCAGGGGCAGTTAGCAGTGATTTCCATGTGACAGTATCTACAGGGAATGTTTGTGATTTGCACAAAAGTGGAATTGTATAGAAGATATTTATTTCTTGAATTGCCATTGAATACAGTAACTTACTTTGTGCAAGGCACTGTGTATATACTTACTTTATTATTGAAATAATATTACTGAGATAATAGTAAGATAGAGTGGCTTTATAGTGGAGATACGAATGCATGGTTTTTGTCCTTCAGCAGCTCTCAGAAAAGTAAGAAGGGTAGATGAGCAAATACTTCTTGGTTACTCTTAGGACTACACAGAAGACACATGTAAAATGAAATCAGAGCCTAAAGGAGTCACAGCCGCTTGTGTGAATCTAGCTAAAGCAGAAAGGCTCCGAATGTTGACAACTGAATCCTGGAGATTTGTTTAAAAGAATTATCAGCTTTAAAAATCTGTGAAACGTATTCCAAGCGGAAGATGGCCAGTATAATATTATAATAAAAATAGAACGGTAAGAATGTAGAGAAATGAGAGTACATCCATGTACAGGATCTAACAGTGTCTTGCTATTTG
The DNA here is from genome assembly GCF_030435755.1 of Ochotona princeps. Taxonomy (NCBI): domain Eukaryota; kingdom Metazoa; phylum Chordata; class Mammalia; order Lagomorpha; family Ochotonidae; genus Ochotona; species Ochotona princeps. Next base: position 15,471,850 of record NC_080846.1, on the reverse strand, counting down.
TGAGAGTAAAATTTATAAGGCTGCACATGTACCAAGTGCTAGATTACTAAGGGCAGTGAACGCCAATATAGGACTATAATTTATTCCTACACAAAGGTGGTGATTTTGTAATATTCTGAGCAGACCCTACCCTGTACCACGAAAAGTTCTACCTGGCAGTAAAGTAAAGGAAGATTTGTAAGAACTGGTAAAAGAAGCAGTGGGACTTGTAAAATGGCTAATGCAATAACTAAGTGAGAAAGGATGAGCATTCTTGCAGATTAAAAATATGCAATCAGCAAGAAGAGAACTTGACTAATAATTTCACAAGTTTAAAAGCTTGTGATCCTTCATGCTTTCGAAAACTTAAGGAATGACATTTTTCAGGGTAGGATCTGTATAATACATATGCGTGTCTCTAAGAGGCTTTCCTAAAATATCAGGCACATATTGTGATCATAGAAACCATCACAATTCACATGCCGATTCATATTTTATTATCTATGTTAATACTTCCATGATTAATATTTAAGTTTGTTTCTCCATGTGGATTTCCAGAACCTTGCCTGTCCCTCCTATCACATAAAAACTGGATCTTGCAAGATATAATAACTTTGCAGAATTACCTTTTATTCTGATGGTAATATAACACATTCCTGTTTCTATTGTACATTTAATTCCAGAGTAACATAATATTTTAAAGATATCCCACTTACATCTTCAGGACTCTTGAAAGAACATGTGAAATTATTTTCTTATTCTTAAAATCCATACTCTTGTTGGCTGTTATTAAGGCCTTATCTCCTACACAAAGATACAATCTCTTGAGTTGCTTTCACTTAATGAGCTTTGTGTTTATTTATGTTAATTGAGGCCTTAGAATCTGTATCTGACACAATCTGTTGTTTCCACACAATTCAAATGCATCAATAGTTTTATTTGTAATGCAGTATTATAATGCAAACTAGGCTTTTAAGCTGGGATTTTTAATAAAAAATAGGAATAAGCATATGATCCACTAAAGATGATAGGATCAAAATAGGCTTATTAGCATTGCATGAATTTACATCTTAACATTAAGAAAATTGGCAATAAATTTTTCATAGAATAAAGCAGCTTACTCTGTTTCAAGTATAGATATTCTCTGAGATTTACAGAATATATTTAGGAGGCTTGTTCGAACCCCTTAGGAAATATAAAAGCAATATTTAGTTTAGTAAGCATATATTAGGCTAGCAACAGTCATTATATGGGGATGCTGCTGTATTTAGTTTTGGAACGTATCATTTTGTTAGCAATCCCAATAGCCCTGATCCACAGATGCCATGCTTTTAAGTTATAGCTGGAAAAGATGTTAGATAAATTGCCCAAGTTCATACAGCTAATCAGCAGAGTGCTGGGAAATGAATGCACATATTCTGACTCAAAGCCAAAGCATTCATTTTAGTTATCGCACTCATCATTCACCCACGTCTGATGTTTGCCCAACTATCACTTAGTAGATATTTTAATAGTCCAGTGAAACACAAATCCTGCCACTTGGTAAAAAAGAAAAAAAAAAAACAGCATGAGTTACACCCAGTTATTTCAAATTGTTTCTAAGAAAGTGAGAAAATGAATAGAGACAATGAGGCTAGAAAAGGGAGATACGCTTAACAGAGTGATGGGGCTGTAGTTGGGTAGTAGTACAACATGACGGCATACAGTAAGGACTAGGGACCACTATGCTTCTTTTGCTATTCTTCAAATATATGTGTTCTTTTTCCACTGCTTCAGCAACTGGCAGAAAATGAAACCAATTACAAGAACCAAATTTTCCAAAGAAGCACATGTAAGCTGATAGTGTCTGAAGGAAGGGTTAGAAATACAAGTAAATAACAGAATATTTATAAGAAAGGCAAATACATTCAAGTGTAGCATCCTTAACATCTCTAACTTTGCTTTTCACAAATAGACAATTTGGGCATGAAGTGAATTGGGACTCTCAAATCATAGGAAGAGACTGTTTTCAAATTAAGGACTCTTGAACTAGTGGACAAAAGATCTCTTTTCTGTCTTTCAAAAATAAATACAGATGGGGGAGCAAATGTTAAGGAACATAAAGGGGATATTTTCATTGTTTCTTAAGCCTTTTGCACTTGCTCAGTTTGGGCCTTCACATACCTACCTCTACTTTTACTCTGTCAACTGCCAGAACAGTTTATATTCCCTGTATTGTCCCAGTGACAGCACATACTAGATAAATAAATATTGGCAAATTTTGTTGAGATGAATCTAGTTCATCAGCTTAGATTCTGGAAACTTCCAAGACCTGGTAAGACCTAATAGCGCTAGATGATTGTAGCCACTGGTGCCAACGGGAGGTATATTCTTTATTAAATATTTTAAAATAAATGTTTTCTATTAATAATAGTCATGCTATGGTACAGAGTATGACACAGCTGACTCACTGGCCAGTCTGGCGATGGGAAGAGAATGTTCCTCTGGTCTGAATGGCATTCCCTGCCCCCACACCATCACACAGTGACAGCACCCTTACCACAAGAAATTCCCCAAACACAGGACTATCTTAGTTAGCAATCATTTATCCATCCCCTGCCATGTCTCCGGCAAAACGCAAGAGATACAGAAGTAAGACCCATCTTTGCAGGACCCTTCATGGGTCAGGAAGCACACCAAATGCCTGCTCTTGTATAATTTGTATCTATCTATCTATCTATCTATCTGTATCTATAGATATATAAAGATTTATTTTAATATATATCAACATACATATATTTATATTTTATAGAGAGAGGATATATTTATATATGAAGATTTATTTTTATTAGAAAGGCAGATTTACAGAGAGAAGGAGAAACATACACACACACTATATATATATATATATATATATTTGAGGGAAGGAAGTTCACTTCCATCTGCCTGTTCGTTCTCCTAACACCCACAGTGCTTAGAGTTGGAGCAGACAAAAGCCGGGAGCCTAAACTCAATCCAGTTCTCGCACATGGTTGTGTATTAGCGGAAAGCTGGAATTAGGAGTCAGGGCTGAGGAACGCGGCCCTCCAGTGCGGCATTCAGTCATCCTAACCATTGCCCTAACTGGTAGGGAAAACAAACAAACAAACAAGCAAAAATAAAAAACCCGCCTGCCCCTTCGTAAAACGTAGAAGCTAATTGATGCTGCAGAGAGAGACCGGAGAAATGAAGTGTGATGGGTCCAGTAGAGTTGAACATAGGAGGAGACAGCTAGTTCTATTTCATTGTGAAAGGAGAGTGTCATGAAGAAGCAAAATTTGAACCTGGCATTGGTACATGGGTGTGGTGTCTTAGCCTAATAAGGCTATTTTAGCAGAAATATATTTATTTATTTATTTAGAAATATTTATTGTATTATAGCCAAAAAAAAAATTCCGCAAAGACACAAAGTTATCTTATTTGTAAGGGGAGCTATCAATTGGGATTTTTTGGCAGATGGCAGAAAACCTAACTCAACAGAGCCAGGATAAGTAAGGACAGAGCTTAGCTGAAAGCAGGAGCTCAGGGGAGGAGTGGCAGCAGAACTGGTTAATTCAGGACTCAGCGCAGGAGTGGGAGCCAAGGGCCCTCATCTTACTGCTCTGCTGTCCCACCATGCGTTTGCCCTGAGACAGGTTCTCTCGCTCGTGTAATGGCCACAGCAGTTCCAGGTGTCTTTTCCAGGTACAACCAGTCTAGCAGTCCAAGGAAGGAGGGGTGGTGCTTTCCTGAGGATGGGAATCTAACAGCTCGGAGAGTAACTTTATTAGGGGGCAAAATAAAATGGAAATATGTATGTTTATGAGCAATCTTTTAAAATGTCATGGAAAGTGCATATTATGAGGAAACTGTGTAAGGACCTCAAAAATATTTCTATACCTAAACTTATCTTTTAATCCCATTTTTCCAGGATTTCTTGAAATACTCTGGTGTTTCTTAGGAGCTTCCCGATAGGCTCCGCTGTAGTCTCATTGGTCAGAATCTCACTGCTTTTGTCCCTGAATACACTGACCTCGTTCATGGGAAATGACACCAGCTGTGCCTGGGCCTCCAGGCTGAGGTGGGCATCTGCCTCCAGAGGCAGGAAAGGAGGACAGTGACCACACTGTGTGGGAAACAAGCTCGATCAACTTTTGGAACCAAGAACAGGTGTCACTGATTTATTAGAAAACCATTGTGGTGGTGAGAGCTTAGTTTGAAAGGGAAGCAGAGGGCACCCACAGCCTTACCCTCTATGAGATTTCACACTTCCCCGTTTAATCACATAATTTTTGAGATGCTCGATCTGTCTTGAGACAGGCAATTACACAAGGTGTAAGAAGTACATAGAAAACCAGGAAGAACGTTTGTCTAATGCTCATATTTCTATGTCTCTCTCACACACACAATCACAAAGACACCTGTTTTTGTTCCCAGTATACGGCGAAGTACGTTCTGAAAGACATTTTTTTTAAAAACAACTTAAATCAGTTAATTCTATCAAATTGCTATTTTGTCAAATAACATGTTTGATCATTGAATAATCACATACTTGTTATCATTGTTGTTGTTAAAGAAGGCAAATAAGAAGCCAGAGCGAAATGTTCATATAACCTAGAAACATGCCTTGGCAGTCTTTGTAATTTAGTTAGAAAACAGCTCCCCCTGGTGACCAAAACTCAGCTAATTTGTCACAACAGCAAAAGCGAAGAAAATTTGAAGCAAGTCACCAGCAAGGAAGACAAAGCAAGAAAACAGGGCAAAGACTGTCCTCTTCAGGACGGCGTCGTTGTTACATTTCTTACTTTAGAAACCGCTGGTTCACAAACGCTGGAAATCCCGTCTTCTTACATGTCTAAAGTTAGAAACTGCTGCTTCTGAGGCCCTGTGTGATGATAGCTCAATTGACTAACTCTCCCATTACAAATGCTGGGATTGTAGGCACCCACTTGTGTCCCTGATGCTCCACTTCCCATCCAGCTCCTGCTTGTGGCCTGAGAGAGCAGTCAGCCCGAAGTCTTGGCCCCCTGCACCTGCACGGGAGACCAGGAAGAAACTCCTGGCTCCTGGCTTTGGATCTGGCCATTGTGGCTACTTGGGGAGTGTACCAGCAGACGAAAGATCTTTCTATTTCTACCTCTCTCTGTAAATCTGCCTTTCAAATAAAAATAAATAAATCTTTAAGAAGAAAAGAAAAGAAAAACTGCTGGTTCATAAACACTGGAAACATTTCCTGCGTTTATACTGGCATGATCAGTTCTGATGGCTAACTCAATTCCCAAAAATACTATATTTTATCCATCCTGTAGAAAACTTGTTTCTTAAAGTCCTGTTAGCTTTTTTCTTCCTTTCTGTATATTTACTCTTGGTTTTTGTAACACACATATGATTAAGCCATCCAAATAAGCATTTTTACTTAATGGTCCCCAAAGAATGTCAACTATAATTAGATAGCTAATGGATCATTGGAGGGGAGAGGGAAGTTGGGACTTAGAAAAATGAAATAAGAAATTAGATAATCAAAGATGATTTCTAAAAATTGTAAATTTCCAAATCAGCTGCCTTGGATTATGTCTAAATCCTCCTGGTCATGGATTATGTCAGGTCATCACAACTCATGGTGGTGGCCCATGACTTTCAAACTAAGCCAAAAAAAGTGGCCATTTTTTTGAAGACAAAAATGATAACTTCGCAAGAGATGTTAGGTCTTAGAAAAACACTGAGGCAAATCAGTCAATTTCTAGTCATACCCAGTTGTTTTTTTTGATAGCAACATAGCTTCTTAAAGATTAAAGTACACCAAGGCAAAAACTAAGATGAGCTGAGATTAAGATGAACACATTGACTCAATTCTTCTGTATAGCTAAAAAAATAGCATCTTATATATTATTTTTTGCTAACACTTATTAAGGACTTACTATGGACCAGGCATTGTGCTGAGAACTTTACATACAACATCTCACATAATACAAGCGTTACATAATTCAAGTTTCACAAATAAGAAAACAATGGCTTCAAGAATGTAAGTGATACGCCCATGCTAAAGTTTGGGAATCAGGTGGATCAAACTCACTGGCTCACAACCTTCTAACCACTGCGTTGGAAGCTGGGGCTGGAGTTCCCCAGCTCGTATCCTCTGATCCCCCACTTCTTGATTGTGCTGTGTCATGGATAGTCAGTGCAGTCTGCAACAGCTGGGTAAAGGACAATCTTCCACGTGATGTCATCCTCAAGTTGCTCAACAAAGTCTTTGTTGTTTCTACGGTCCATGAGGGTCAATTAAATGATTAAAGAGGAGAGGAATGGGGGTTGTTGACCAGGGAAAGAAAGGACTGAGCCAAGGACTCAGTTTGGGACGTTTCTTTGTACTCTGGTAGGAGTGAGGGTTTGGGCTTTTCTGGTGCTTTAGGCGGTAAATGTACTCTTTAGCATGGGGACTCAAGCTGTTTTCTGGTTTGCTTCAGTCATGACTCTGGATCTATATCTGGTTTGGGAAGGAATAGAACATCGCATTTGCAGGTGAATCGGTCCTGGAAAACTAACTATCCTTTAATTTGCTGGTTCTCTCCCTGCTCTCCATCTCGGTTCTCCTCGATGTGCCAGCCGAGGTCTCTGCTAGATTGGGGTCACAAACAGAACATGCACCAAGCTGGTATGTGTGTTCATTGAGTGGAGGAAATGACATCAGGAAACCTCAAATTATAAGGAGGAATAAACTAGGTAAGGGAGAAGGAGGAAAACATGTTTAAAGGAGAGAACACCATGTAAACTCAGCAGGAAGAGGGACTTTAACCCAATGGTAATACACTGTGGTTAAGACACAAAGAGCCAGCATTGAAGTACCCAGGTGTGATGCCCAGCTCTGACTCCTGGTAATGCAAACCCTGTGAGACAGCTTAATTACCTAAGCAGTGATGGCATAAGTGATCCACATGGGAGCCCTGGATTGATTTTCTGGTTCCCAGTTCCTTCCCTGTCCCAATTCCACTCATTCCAGGTATTTGCAGAGTGCAGTGCTGGATGGGAGTGCTTGCGCTCTCTTTCTCCTTCACTCCCTCCTCTTTCCTTCTTAATTAAAAAAAAGGCAACATGAATTATTGTGGAACCACAAGTACGTGAACAAGGCTCAAGGCAGGGCCATGGACTACAAGAACAATAGTGCCTCTTAGTCTTAGCTAACAGAGGACTGGAACCTACCATCTTTGCTTCCATCTCTCACCAACTGTGTCTGTTGATAAGTTGTACAATTTATCTACATCATGAGGTTTTGGGAAGATGAAATGAATTACGGCATGAGAAATGCTTAGAACAATGCCTGCCATGGAGTGATTAGTACTTAATACAGGTGAACTCTACTGACAGTATCATGAGTAGGAAGAGTGACAGCGGGTTTCTGTATGAACAGGAGAAAGATTAAAACTTTATATCAAAGATTATTAAAGCGTGAGTTTTGGAAAATCTGTTGAGAAGTGGGGAAAAATCAGTCTGGCACAGGGACAGAGGATAGATTGAATATAACAAAGCTAAAGATGAAAGACTAATGAAGAAGCAACTGCAAAAAAAATCATAAAGGGATGATAAAGGGATGATAAACTAAGTCAGTGCCAGGTGCAATAGAGAGGGGACAGGTGCCAGGTGAAGAAGTAAACAGGGGGATCCACTGAGCTGAGCATCTCAGCTGTCAGGAAGAAGCTGGGTGAGCAGTGACCTCAGCAGCTGAGAAAGGGAACTCCAAAAAAGGAAGGTGGGGAGTTTAGTTCTGAATATGATGTCCAATTTATGACATACTGTCATGCGTTTAAAGAGGATAGACAGGGGCCAGTACAATGGCCCAACTCCAAGTACTGGCATCTGTCATAGGAACTAGCTCATGTCCCAGCTGCTCCACTTCCCATCCAGCTCCCTGCTCCTCGGGGGAAAGCAATAGAGGAAAGCCCACATCCTTGAGACCCTGCACTCGTGGGGGAAATCTGAAGAAGTTCGTGGCTCCTACCTTGGGGGTCAGCTCAGCTCTGGCCATTGCAGCCATCTGGGGAGTGAACTAGCAGATGGAAGATCTTTCTGTCTCTTTTTCTCTCTGTAAATCTGTCTTTCCAATGAAAATAAAAGTCTTCAGAGAAAGAGAGAATAAACAAGAACCCATGTCCAGTAGGCAATGGATAAATTGGAATATTTTGATAAGAACCCTGGCCAATATGTCAAGTAATGTTGTTTATATTTTATATTTCTGGAATGTAAAACCATTTATTATTATTTGTGTAAAATGTTATCTCTGCCTTAATTATAGATATCAACATTGGAAAGATTCATTAATGCTGTCTAGAATATTGTGAACTTCTGAGATTCTCTTGGTAATCCAGGAGCACTCTCCTGAGGTGTGAGCTAGCCATGACAGAAACAAGATAACCAGTGATATCAAAGAGATGCAAACCACGGATTAGACCATCTCTTGGGGATTGTGTTCAGGGGTCTCCTTGTAGTATCCTGCTTGTGTATGAGACGCATCCTATATAGTAATTACTTGAATGTGTGCATAGGGATTTAATATTAATGTGTACGTATGTATGCACACATATCAAGCATTTCTAGTTTTAAACTTTTCAGTTTAAACCGATTTTACTATAACTGTCATTTTTTTAACGTTCTTCATAGGTATTTCTGATGAGTTTATAACACCTATGTTCAGTTTTTACAAAAGTGTTGGGGAATTGAAAATGACCCAAGAAGAATACGCACTGCTCACAGCAATTGTTATCCTCTCGCCAGGTAATTTTAATTTCTATGCCACGTTTTTTTTTTCAATATCATGGGTAATGCTTCTGTCTAAAGTCTGAAAAACAGAACCCTAAGGGAAAAAATGGGTCTGTAATTCTACCATTCCAATTGAATCATTATTAACCTTTCACTATACTTTTCATTCTCTTTTTTGAAACATCACACACATATACTTAATAAGTACATTCCAAATAATTACTACGTACTGGACATGGTTCTAGATGTGAAGGACTGGCAGGAAACAGCTTGCATGCAGTGTCTACTGTAGTAGGATGAGGAAGATGAATAAACAAATAGAAATACTTTTGCAGAAATTGGCAAGTACTTCAAAATATAACATGTCAGGATGTAAGGCAATAAGAACAGGTAGTTAGCTAAGGGGGTCCAGGTTGGACACTAGCTCTGGTTCCTGATTCCAGTTTCCTGATAATGTACTCCCAGGCAGACGGCAGTGTGGGAGGCTTTGCAGTCCGTTCCTGGACCCTGGCGTTCCTGGTCCAGCAGGAGCAAGCATTTGGGGAGTGAACCAGATAGGACAGCTCTCAGTCTCTCTGCTTCTTTCACTGCCTCTGAAATAAATTAATATATTTATTTAATAAAAAGGCTACAAATAAGGTTACAGGAAAATGCTATTTTAATTCATGTTCATGGAAGATTTACCTAGGTGGTTGGATGTGAGCAGGAGCCTAGATGAAATTTTGTGTTTTTGTTTCCTTTTTAAAATATATATATATATATTTATTCTAAACACACACACGCACGCACAGAGGATGGCAGGTAGCAAAGGAAAGAAAAAAAAAAGAAAGGGAGAAAGAGATTAAGAGAGAAAGAAGGAAGAGATTCTATCTGATGGTTTACTCCCCAGATGGCTGCAGTAGCCAGGACTTAGTTTATTCTGGCCAGGCTGAAGCCTAAGGTCAGAAACACCATTTGGGTAGCAGATTCCTAAGCATTTTGGCTTTAGGGAGTCTTCTAAGGAGCATGGTGTGTTCTCTTTACCTGTTCTATAGCTTGATCTAGTTGTGGCTGTATGTGTATGTGAGTGTATGTGTGTATTTACCAAATCAAACTCTCAACTTGCTCATCTCAAGAACAGAACATTTGTAAACGTACATTTCGTAAAAGTGAACCTTGCCAAAATGAAGCCCCATTAATGCTTTCCCACTTTCTTGTTTTATTTTAAACTCCAAAATAGATAGGCAATACATAAAGGATAGAGAGGCAGTAGAGAAGCTTCAGGAACCACTGCTGGACGTGCTGCAGAAGCTGTGTAAGATTCATCAGCCTGAAAACCCTCAGCACTTTGCTTGTCTCCTGGGCCGGCTGACAGAGCTGCGGACGTTCAATCACCATCACGCGGAGATGCTGATGTCGTGGCGAGTCAACGACCACAAGTTCACGCCGCTGCTCTGCGAGATCTGGGACGTGCAGTGATGCGCGTCGCAGAGGAAGGCGCTATGCGTTTCCTCTTGCAACAGAAATCTGATGTCTAACTTTCTTTCATTTGTACCTGGTTCCAGCCAAGGATCTTGAGGAATATTTATATAGTAATTCTATAACTTCCACAGTTGTAAATACAGCGCTACATAGAACTCCTTTCTCTACAGGAGTAGTTTACGAGGCTTCAGGGACTCCTACATTCTCATTGGCCTGCCCTGTTTGCCTGATTAAATTGATTGTTATTTCAACTGTATCTGTTCAGCTATGAAGAAATCTCATTTGGCTCTGTGTCTTATCATACTGCATGTATTTTATTATAGAATTGTATTCAATTTTGGTAATAAACAGTAAATAATGGCAACAGGATTTTCTCTGGGATTGAAATTTTACAAATACATAAACTCTTAATTCTTTAAATGATGAAAGGCATTCTCCTGAACCACAGGGGATAATTGAGAGATTGATAAACTTTCACAATATAAATGACACTTTTCTTATCCCTGGAGGAGCTCTAGTTAGTATTCATTCATTTGTAATAGCCCTCTGAGTATTTCATTTTCTTTGAAGTTCAAATAGAACTTCACACAAAAAGCTAACAGTTTTCCCATAAAATATTCCCCGAGGTGATCTGTTTCCTGACAGTGAGGCTCTGGAGCAATGGCCACAGCTCAGCCTATGCAGAAAACTTGGGAGAGGACAGTCCCTTCTCTCTTAAAAGCTCACTGTTGGTTTCTGCACATACATACAATTATTCATCTTTTTTCATTTGTTTGGTTTTGCTTTTGAAAACACTCCTGCAGCTGGGCACACAGCTGCTATATCCTTCCGCAAGCAGGACTCAGTTCATTTCCTTCTCTCATTGTTACACTGCTGCATTCTCTCCCCTCTCTGCCTTTATCCCTTTGAATATAATAAGACACCTTTGATAAATCATGGGTTTTTATCTCCCTTTTTCCTGAAGTCAGCCAAAATGGAGTTTACAAATAGTTTTTGTATGAAAATACTCCAGCAACCCCGAAATTCTAAGAATAACTTGCTAGTGTGAAAGGGAACGAGTAGGGACTTGCATCAGTTGGATTCTATCTGATATAATAAAAGTGTCTTGAAGCCCCACCATGCACAGAACTCTGTTACTAAACTCCATAGGGGATACGGAGATGACCGAGACGCAAAGCACCTGAGGCAGCTGCAAATAAGCAGAGGAAAGTGTGGGAGGACTACCTAGGTCATTGGTGAAGTCTCACGGAGAAGGTAGCATTTCCAGTGGACTTTACAGGCTAGCCCAGAATTCCATGGGTTGTGAAAAGAGAGGTGGTAGTTGAGGGTAAAACAGGTTAGGAGCCCAAGAACAAAGAGGGGAAATCATGCAGGTCTTAAAGGACTGTAAGTAATTTGGGGTGGGGGCTGTTGGAGGGCAGTCTGTGTACACTGTCCCTTTCTAAGCTTAAATTCCACCATCATAAAGTGAAGCTAGCAGAATCTTCTGCTCAAAGAAATGTAGCTTATTCATGAAGAGTGAGTGAGAAGTTGTAGGCCCACCAGAGAAGGATGGTGAAGGAAGGACAAGTAAGACAGAAGTGAATTTCTGAATGCTTAAAAAAAGAAGTGAATCAATCTCAGAATCACAGACTAGAAGCCATCCATGAAGAAAATGGTGGGGAATTAAGACGGGGTAGAGACAGGACTCTCAGAACGAAGCCCCTCCCAATCTCCCAGCATGCATCCATCTCTAGGTCCAAACCAGTCAGGAACAAACAGCATCCACACCCTGACAGCAAAAGATCCCCACTGTTGTGCCAGAAACTTCCCCAGCATGTGTGCATGCCGGGAGCAGCTCAGTAAGCCTAACATATGACCCTCCTGAGGAGCCATGGTGAGCAGCACTGCCATGATGACCATGTTGTGTGTAAAAGAGCAACTGTCCAGTGCAAACGGATGATGCGCGGGAGATAAGAGAGCATGGCAGCACCTCCCGAGTGGGCAGAAAGTGTTCCTGCTGGGTTGTCTCCCTTGTGCTCAAGCTAAGACCCCAATAAAGCGTTTCTTGGTTGAACAGTGGCCTCTTGCAAATTTCTACTTTCAAGAGAGTCAAGGAACCCAAGGCTGGCATCAAAATGGGAACTGATCGAACAATAGACAGAGGTGGTAGCTCAATTTCACGGATTTAGTCAATTAGCTAAGACCTTGTAACAACACACAATACTGTTTGCCATATGGAAAACCAATTGCAGAACTAGAAGAAATACATCGTTGGCGTTTGTCCCTTGTTCCTGACATGCAGCTTCTAAAACTCTAGGGATTCCCTCAGAGGTAGGGGTAATAGGTACGTATTTGGTATGTGTAATAAGCTTTCTTCAACTGTATCTAAGTTTGTGCATGAAATGTGATTCCCGGTGGGTCCTCAGCTTCAGGATGAGGACCCTATGATTACAGGGTGAGAACTTGCCACCCTAACCCCTTCCTTCTGGGAGGGGAAAAGGGCTGGAGATGGAGCTGTTACCAATCGTCAGTCAATCAATAATGATTGAGCAGCAGAACCTTCATCAAACCTCCTAAACCAAGTATTTGGGAAACTTATGGCTCAGTGAACACATTAAAGAGCTAGGAAGATGATGTGTATGGGTGCTCTGTGGTCCCCTCTTCTGCCCCACCCCATCCCTGGGCCTGTCTATTTTTCCATTTGGCTGTTCCTTAGTCCCTGTATCTCTTGTAATAAACTGGAAACAGTAATTAAGCTGTTGTACTGAGTTCTATGAACTCTTCTAGCAAACTATCATGCCTGAGGAGGGGGAACCCTCGTTTATAACTGATTGGCCAGAAGTAGCTGAAATGAGAACAGTCTTGTGAGATGGAGCCCTTACCTTGGAGGACTGAACTGAGGACAGTTACAGTGTCAGAATGAATAGAATTTGAGGTCACTAAGCTGGTGCCAGAACTAGTCATTGGTGTGGAAACCCCCACCTTTGGTATTAGAAGTACTGTGAGAAGAAGCAGTTCACTGATGGATTCTCTTTTTCAGGAAGAATTTTTATGAGACTTTAAGGAAAAAAAGAATATAAAAAATAAAATAATAGTAAAAGTTTGAAATTAGAACATATGCATGAATATGGGAGAATTGGACTTTATTGCCAGAAAATGCCTATAATTGAAAACAAGGATTATAGAAATAGGTCTAGCACTAATTAGCTAATGAACTTATAAAAATAAACATTTTTGAGGCCTCTTTAAGCCTCAGTTTTCTTGCAGGATTGGCATGAAGATTAAACATGGTAATATTTCTACAGGAATTTATTTGAAAGTATATGCCCATACTCAAAACCCAAATAGTAGCTATGATTAAAATGGACTTAATTGATTGAATAATTACAAATTATTAAAATTGCCCAGCTGGTACTGTTGATATGTTCAGAAAGCATCTTGACTTCTGACGTAATAGATTTTATAACAGCATTTATGGAACATGTAATCTAAAAAAGGAGACAGATAAGAAATTAGTGCAGAAAAAGAAGTACAAATTTTAAGTACTTTGGACAAAGGCTGTCTCCCCTTCTCTGATGCATCCATTTCTGGGCAACTTCCCACACTTTTGTCAGAGATTTTTCTAAAAGGCAAATGTATTATGTATCCTCCTCACCCCCTAGTAGATTCCATTGGCTTCATCATACACTCCCTGACAGAGCACCTGGGACCTTTCACCATCTGGTCTTACTCAAGCCTTGTCTTCCACTCCTAACTAAATTCTGGACTTCCAGATAAGGTGTGCTTCCCAGATTTTTGTAATCTCTTAAAACAAGTGCGAATGGAAGAAATCAAAGAAGGGACAACAGAGAGAAAGTAGTTTTTTTTTTTCCTTTTCCCAGTGCATCCTAGTGTGCTACAACTGGTTGTGATTTTGTCTCCTAGGGGATACTGGTCAATGTCGTGGAGCAGCTTGGGTTGTCAGAACTGGGCAGTAAAGATGCTACTGGTATTCAGTGAGTAAAGACGTGAGACTCTGCTACACATTCTACAAGAGGCTCCCATAGTAACTGTCTTTCCCTGCTCTTTCCCATCCTGTCTTCATCCATTCAGGGTGCCATAATAAAAAACCATATACTGAATTAAGTTATCATCAACAACAGGACTGAATTTCTTTCAGTTTTGGAGACTGAGCAGTCCAAGGACAAGGGTGAGGATTTTCTGGTTCAAAGACAATGCCTTCCCTCTGTGTTGTTCCACCATGAGAGACTAACTAGCTTTCTGGGCCCTCTTGTTTAAGGGCACTAATTCCAATCATGATGGCTGCATCGTCATGACATAATCATCTTCCAAAAGCCCCACAGTCTAACACTGTCACCGTTAGGGGTAAAAATTCAACATAAATTTCAGGGAGACATAAAAATTCAGATCATAGCACATTCCAGGATGGTATGGCCTACACACTGTTTTCCCTCCTGGACTTCATCTAATTTCAACATCATTCTGGAGTAGTGGTGGTTTTCCGGCTGATGTCAACATTATCAACATTTTATGAACCCACGTATAACTGGTCTGCAAAATGTTCGTGGGAGAGTGCTTTGTCTTTCCATTGCATTTTTCCACACAATTTTTGTACTAGACATGAGCAAATATTCCTGAAGCTTTCTTTGTTGCTGAGAATTAGAAACTAATTTCACTTACTGATTGTTTAAGAGTGGAAATTTTCTTTTATCTTCAGTTTTCTTTCTTTCTCTTTCTTTCCTTCTTTGTTTTTTTCTTCCTTTCTTTCTTTCTTTTTAATAAAATTACAGTTTATTCTTTTCTCCCTGTTCCTAAAAATGGTAAATTCAATCAACTGCCACACATCACATTTAGAGGTTGGAAATGTGACTTAGGGAAAGCTAATCAACATCATCTATTGAAGGTCATAGTGATGGGTTTAGTATTGGGTAAATACCCATGTGTTGGAGCTTTCAATTGACTGGGATGATACTCTGCTGGCTCTGTCATCAGACCAGAGAGGGTATACCTAAGAAACCGTTGAACTTGACGGGACAATAAGATGCTGGACTCTATGTTTGGTATACGCTTGCAATGGGGAAATCTCAACTGAACTTGAGCTGTGGTTATGCAATAAGGTGGAGGAATCCACCATGGTGGGAGGGTTTGGGGAGGGGTGGGGAGAACCCAAGTATCTATGTAACTGTGTCACATAATACAATGTAATTACTGAAGTTAAATAATAAATAATTAAAAAAAAAAATACCCATGTAAACGAAATGAGCTATTTTTCTTGGATACTTTTGAGCAGCAGGCAGTGATAGTTGTGTGTGTGTGTGTGTGAGGAATTCTCATTGGATTTGGTAACTCATTCCACCCCTCCCTTAATTTGACTGCAAAGGGCTTATTTTTCAATAATGCCACATTTTGAGGATGGATATGGATTGGGGAGGTGTACAATCAACATGTTGTATATAGATCATGATACAACATTCCTGTGTTAAACACAACAGCTGATGACATAAGATTCCATTTGTCAAATTACTTAACATATTTATTAATACAATCCAGTAGCATTTAATTTCTATCTCTATTAGCTCTCAATAGATTATCCAATGAGCCAGGAGTTTAATTAATTATGACCAAATCAAGGTCTCTATTCCTCAAAAACTTCATACAGAAGCTACACAAAGCACAATCCATAAGACTGACACCTGACAACAAAATGCAGAACAAAACAATGAAAAAAACCAAAACCAGTCAAACAAAACAATCAAAACTGCAACAACTGGGCCCAGCGGCGTGGCCTAGCGGATAAAGTCCTCGCCTTGAACGCCCCAGGATCCCATATGGGCGCTGGTTCTAATCCCGGCAGCTCCACTTCCCATCCAGTTCCCTGCTTGTGGCCTGGGAAAGCAGTCGAGGATGGCCCAAAGCCTTGGGACCCTGCATCCGCGTGAGAGACCCTGAAGAGGTTCCTGGTTCCCGGCTTCAGATCGGCATGCACCGGCTGTTGCGGCTCACTTGGGGAGTGAATCATCGGATGGAAGATCTTCCTCTCTGTCTTTCCTCCTCTCTGTATATCTGACTTTGTAATAAAATAAAATAAATCTTTAAAAAAAAACTGCAACAACTATGGTGCATGTTTAAAAAAATACCGTCTTTCTTGTAGGACTGTAAAAGGTTACCCCTCTTCAATAGCCAAGTTTTCTATGAGTTTTAGAGACTCTTCTGTATTATGTAGAGCTTTTTAGTTGGATAATTATTCCTAATGTACTAACTTTGAAAACTTAGATTTCTAAACATGATTCTTTGTTAGAGTGTATATTTACAATTGGAGAGTTAAGACTAACAGACTTGATCATAAATAGGAATAAACTGGTGAGTCTTGCTTTGCATGTTACAACTATGCAAATTTCAGATATACAAAGCCTTTAAAACAAGCCTATGAACCTAACCACCAATTAGAAAGCTTACACATGAAAGTAGACTGCAGTTCATTAAAGGGAACCCTCAATCATTAATTGCAGTATTAAAGATGGTCAGTGAGCTATCCATAACAGCCATGGCTAGGCCAGGCTAGAGTGAGCACGCAGGAACTGCATTTGGATCTTCCACAAAGGTGGCAGGGCCCAGGCATTTGGGGCATCTTCCAGTGCTTCTCAGGATTCATTAGAAGGTAGCTGGATCAGAAGTAGAGCAGCCAGGACTTGACCTGGCATTTCAGTATGGAAGGAGGTACTAACCAGGAATTAATATAAAAGCGAGAATGAGAAAGCAATAATAGGA
Organism: Ochotona princeps; assembly: GCF_030435755.1. NCBI lineage: Eukaryota > Metazoa > Chordata > Mammalia > Lagomorpha > Ochotonidae > Ochotona > Ochotona princeps. The sequence goes on along the minus strand of NC_080846.1, from coordinate 15,454,912 downwards.
AAGGTGTGTGTGTGTGTGTGTGTGTGTGTTGCAAATATATATTAAGAGAGAATGAAAGAGAAAATATTCCTGAGGCAGCATAGTTTCAATTTTTAATAAAGGTATTCTGATATTTAGGAGCACATTATATATGTGTGTGTGTGCATGTATGTGTGTGTGTATAAATGAAAACAGAACAATTATTGATAACTAATGACTTACCATGTAAGTCTTGTACAACACAACTTTCTTAGTCTGAATTTACTTAACCTTATACTTTAGGCTCTGGGGAAAAATGTACAAATATTGATGTTCAAATTCAAGAAACCCAATCTAAAACCCCAACTTCATTTGGTGAAATAAGATGGCATGCAAACTGTCCTTTGGTTTTCAATAGAAACACTAGAACAACAGGTTCCGGGAGATCGACTTATTGAGACACAAATCCCCATCTGGCCTCAGATCCAACTATTTGTCAACACTTACAAACTTTGTCAGCTATGAGATGGCCATTTTCCTCCCCCCAACTCAGAAAGCCAGCTCTGAGAGTCGATCCTGCACGCTGTGGCTGAGTACTCACTGACTTACACTTCGGAAATGTGTCTCTGCACAAACCCGTGGAGACAGCCTTACCTCCAGCCACCCCCACCATCGTCTGCCCATTCCGTCTGCATGTTCCTTTCACCCTTCAAGCCGAACACATCTCAGACCAAAATGCACTCATCTACCCAACAGTTTTTCCATTTCTTGGATCACCATCAAATTGCATGACAGTAAAACCCAGATAAGCAAATTCTTTCAGATCTCCAGGTATTCCCCATCTCCATCACCCTTTCTGAGAATGTTCAAGTCATTATCTTACTTTGATTTGTGGACTGACTGTCTTACGTCCTTCCAAAAATCCTTGAAAATGGCCAAAGCACATGTCTGTTCCTACCAGCTCCTCCTTACAACCATCTAAGGATCTGGATTATTCAACTCCTACACCAGGCCTTCCCTCTGAGCACCTCTAGGACCAATCAGATCACCAAATTTTAGACCACTATTCCCAGAATATTGCTTAGGCTGGATCACCAAATTTTAGGTATTCAAAATCATTATTTCCATAATGTTTCTTAGGCTGCCATACCTCTGAAACCTTGCAATTTTGGGTCCCCCTGCTTAGAAAATACTCCTTACTCCCAATGAGTTTTCCCTTCAGGAAAATTCTTACTCATCCTTTAAATTTTCAATACCACACCACAGCAGTATGGTGTAGTGTGTTAAACTGCTGCTTGCAATGCCCACATCCCATAATAGAGTGCTGGTTCTACCCAGTTCTCTGCTGCTGGGAAGCAGTGGGTGACAGCTGATATGGTGAAGTTCCTTCCACCCACATGGGAGACCCGAATGGATAGAGTTCCTGCTTCCTGGCCCTGGTTGTTGTTGTCATTTAATGAATGACCAGTAAATGGAAGATCTCTCTCTCTCTCTCTCTCTCTCTCTCTCTCTCTCTCTCTCCCCCAATCAGATTAATAATGATAAAATCCATCTTGCCAAACCTCTGATCAGTATCCTCCAAGCCTGCCGCGTGTTTCCTCCTTACGTTGAAGGCTGAGGTGGCTTTTTCACTTTAGTTTCTTGAGGACACAACGGTCTCTTGCTTTTGTTGAGTGAATGAGCACCCACATGCTGGAGAGAGACCATTATTCCGGTCCAGTGTCTACACTTCACAAGTGGGGAAATGGGGCAGAGATGTGACAGAATTTCACAAAAGTAACAGAGTTAGTGGGTGGACGTGGGTTTGAGGTAGAACACACGCCTCCTGGCTGTTGGCCCATAACTTTTTGTTTGTTTGGGTCTTTATTTGGCCGGCCTCTGCCTTATCTTAACCCACAGAGCTAGTAAGTTTGTCTTTCGGTAGAGGTTAATGTCTTTTTGGAGTTCTGTTATTTCCTGAAAGGTCTAGATCCTCTTTTTGCCACCAGTGGTGGCTTGGAGCTCCGGGGTTCCTCCTCCTTCTCCCCGCCCAGGAGAAGAAAGCCTCTGCCTCCAGGACCCCCCCATTCCGGCCGGGTCCCCGTAGTCTGTCAGGTCAGCCGGCTGCTTCCCAGCAGGTTGAGGGTTGCGGCGTTTAACAGACAGGTCTCAGAGACACGCCAGTCCATCCCATCCGCCCACATCTTAGGATGAGGGACAGCCATCCCTAGAGGCGAGGTGGCTCTCCCTTTCCTGTCCACCGGGACTGCCGCTGCTCTGGGACGTGGTCACCTCGCCTTTCACAGGGGCCTGGCTGGCCGTACCCCGGAGACGCCGGGAAGGAGCCGGGAAGGAGCCTTGCAGACCCGGAGTGCGGCTGACTGGAAGCAACGCGCGGGTCGCGGGCTCTGCCGGCCACGCCCCGCCTCCCTCGGATTGGCCATTTCGAAACAGGCGGCGGCCAAGCTCCCTGAGGCCCGGGCGGCGGCGGCGACGACCGCGGCGGCGGCGGTTGGTCAGGGGCGTGTGCGGCCGGCACAGATTGAGCCGCGATGTCGCCCCGTAGGGAGAAGTGACCACCCGGCGCCTGGACTGGTGAGTACTTCCTTGCCTGTCTTCTCTTTTCCTCACGAACTTTCCTCGCTTTCTCGGGGGTCCCGCTCCTCAGCCAAGGGGTTTGGAGGCGTCCCCTCACGCGCCACTCTGAGGAAGCCTAGTGGAGTTTTGATTGGGTTCTCCATTGGCTGGCTAAGGGAGTTGCGCGTTCTGATTGGTTCACGGGGCTGTCAATGTGAAGTTAGGCCAGCCTCCACCTGGCCGCCCTGGTGCAGCCCATCGGACCTCAGGTATGGGGGGGCCCGCAGGTGCGAGCTTGACAGGCTCGGGGCTGCGGGGGGCGGGGTGGGGGAGGGGAAGGACCTGGGGCTGCTGCCCGGCCTGCTTCAGAATCCAAAAACAGGATCGGGCCCAAAAGCTAGCAAAGGGGACTCATTCCCGTGCGCCGAGTACTGGGACGGTTGCTTGTTTCCTGCCTTCTTCTCATCCCAGGCAAGACAGGATGCCACTGGAGGCTCTTGAGAAGGAAGAGCACGGAGAGATCTTGCCCTCCCGCCGGTTTTGTAGGCTCTTCCCCGTTGTCACTCCCCAGGCTGTACAGGGCTCAGCTGTCCTGGACGAGGGGACAGAAATGGAGACCCCTCGGATTGTTTGCGCTGCCCTCTGGGAAAAGCTGGCGCGTTGCCCTGGAAGTCACAGGGAAATTTAGTAGGAGCACCTGCTTCTTAGTGCAGCCACCTGTTTGCTTCCTAAAGTTTTCGAACCAAAGCTTCGAATCTTTTAAATGTACTCTGTCTCATAGTAGCATAAGGCGAGGCAGCTGATGCAGCCGCTATTGAGGGCAGCGAAGGGGCTGTGTGTGAAGGCTCAGACCGGCTCAGAGCTTGGGCTTCACCTGCTTGTGTGGAGAACTGTCACAGCTGCCCTACCGGAAGATGAGCAGTTCTTGGACTGCTCTATCTGATCCCCTCTGATGGCACCTGAGCGATTAGGAATTGGAATTCTCAGCTCCTCGGATACCCCGAGGGATGAGATTGATATTTTTCAAATGACAAAGTGCAAACACCGGCCAGACTCCTCTGATACAGTTTGTGATGCGTGTTATTCTTCTGACTCACCTGTTTCAAGAACTCATTGAAACTAACAGCCAGGAACTAGTGGGCGTGCCTACTAGCTTGGCGTTATTGAATGAAAAGCTGGATTTCTTTTTTTCTCTTTTTCTCTCTCTCTCTCTCTCTTTTTTTTTTCCAGTGTGGTAGAGTTGCCAGGCTTCTGAGGTCTGAAATCAGACTTCAGCAGCTTTGTGGCCTTAGGGAAGTCATTTAATCTTTCTAAGCCTAAACGATCTCATCTGTAAACGATGGTTAATAACAGTTCCTACTTTATTGATGAGAGGGTTGTGGTGAGGATGAAATACTGATCCATGGAACCAGGTTAGAGGCGTAACTATTATTATTCCTATGCTGTTCAGCTGCTGTTCAGTCACCAGCCAGCAGCAAAGGTGGGGAGAAGCAGATGAAGACTGGTAGAGACAATGATAACGATCATTCCTTGATGAAGATAAACCCACACAGAAAGGTCTGAGAGCATTGCCCCACACTGCGGCAAGCCTGTGGGTCGCGTTTATCACACGCATTGTACCTGGAATGTGCCAGGTCTTGTGTTCCAAACACTGACATCATTCCCAAACCTTTGAGTGATCTCCATCTTGTAGAGGAGGGAAATGCCTTCTGAGGGTCCTGGTGGGGCTTAGTCCCGCCCGTCTCCCGCTGGCGTCCTGGCTGTCCTCTGGTCGCTCTTCTTCTGCATTGGAGTCCTAACATTAAGCAACCGCGCTGCTCTCCGTTTTTTGCACGGCTCAGATTCATTTCTGCTGTGGATGTGGGTTTATTTTGACTACTTGGTAAATGAACAAATCATGAGGTAACTCGTGATGGTGAAGCAAAGTGTGGGAGAAGAGAATAATGCCTTCTGTAGTGTTAGTAAGACGCCAAATGAGTCCAGTGACGCTTAGAGAATTGCTCAATTCAGAAGTGATGTTCCCCAATTTATGTATTTTCTGTATTAGTTTGAAGATCAAGGAAGAAGTTTCAGTTGTCTCAGTTTTTCAAAGCTGACTGTGGCTGAGGAAAGAAGTGGAGAGTGTAGAGTGTAAGTGTATCCTACATTCTTGCAGTGATATGTGGGTAACATTCTACTCTCTTCTGATTTCTTGTTGCTTTCCACACTTTGATATTAGTTGTCCCTTTGAAGGTGGTCCATGTGATGTCTACGGGATGTGGGGAAACAATTAACTTAACAATTAACGTTAAGTTTCCTTATGTTAATTGAAAGCTAGTTGTCATAGAAAATACTTAAGAAGTAGCACTTAGTAGAGGTAGTAGCTGTATTTTTGCTAGTATTTTTTCTTCCAAAAACTCAGAAACTTAAAAACATGCTGCATTATTATGGTGTCATATTTTGGTTAACAGAAAATTATCATAAATGCATTTCAATTTCCAAAAAATATATATATAATCACACTGAAAATGTAATTTCACTTTGCTGCTCACAGCATCATAAGAATTTACAGTGTTAGAACTGTCAGTTCTGTGCTGGGTGTCACTAAAGTGCTAACAAGAAACTTCTGCTTGCAATGTAAACTACTAAGGCAATGTCATTAGCTGAGGTGAAGGGCTTGCTTTATGTACAGTGATTTTTACTTTCCTTGATGGATGACTTTTATATTTTTTGTTCCAAAAATAAAATTAGCTATTGAAGAAAATGGAAGTTTTAACTTTGGAGAATTTTTTCTGTTTCACACATACACTTTGGAAAACTGTGCTGTCCATCACGAAAGAAGGATCTCCAGGAAGCTCATGGGAATGCTTAGTATGAAAAAACTATGCATGAATTTCAGATTGTTTATGTGCCCCAAAATATGCCTCTGTCTTTTTCACAGACTTTTTTTATAAAGATTTATATATTTTTATTAGAAAGGCAGATATACAAAGAAAAGGCGATACAGAGAGAAAGACCTGCTGGTTTACTCCCCTAAGTGGCTCAGCAGTTGTAACTAAACCAATCCAGAGCCAGGACTCTGAAGCTTCTTCCGGGTGCAGGGTCCCAAGGCTTTGGACCATTGTCTTCTGCTTTCCCAGGTCACAAGCAGGAGCTAGGAGGGAAGTGGAGCAGCTGGGATATGAACCAGCGCCCATATGGGATCCCAGCACGTGCAAGGCAAAGATTTGGCAATTAGCCTGTCATGCTGGGCCTGTCACAGACTTTTTGAGGCACCATCATCCGTTTCTACTGGTTGCTCTTGGTCACAGAGTGCATAACAAACCTCTTTATATGCTAGTAGATCTAGTCCTGTCATGTTCTTTCAAGTGACTGAAGGAGGGCACTGCATGAAATGCCCATTTATTTTATGGGCAATTTCCTGATAATGCAAATCTAAAGATTATTCTTACATTTTTTTACATTAGTGTTTTGTTTGTATGCTTATACACACAATTTTAAGAGCATAAGGGGGGCTGACACCGAATGGGCACTGGGTCATGTCCCAAAAGCTCCATTTCTGATCCAGCTCGCTGCTTACGGCCTGGGAAAGTAGTGGAGGATGACCGTAAGCCTCTCTCCATTCTGTAACTCTGCCTTTCGGATAAAAAAAATAAATGTATTTTTTAAGGGCTAGAGTAGAGTAAAATAGAAAGAAGCGTGTCATATGTTGTAGAATGTTGAGGAAGTGATTCAGGGGATAATTTTGAAAAATTGAACCTGAAGAATGGATAAAGAAGTCTGAAAGAGAGAAGCAAGAACAATTTCTCATGAACATAGTGCTTAGAACTCTTATGCCTTGAGATCAGAAGCCAGAGTTTTATGATATGAAGCTCAGTGCCAGGAGGGCTGTGCTGCTTCTGGTCTCTTCCACAGGGCACCTGCGTCCTTGGCCCCTCCCCCTGTCTTCAGTGCAACGTTTGAGAGCTCTGGCAGTGTTCCATCACCGCCTCTTCTTCCTCTGCTTCAGCGGTGCTCATGTTGCCTTCTCTGGCTGTCCTTTCTGCATCCCTTTTCCTTGTTCGTTGGTAAGACTTATTTATTTGAAAGGCAGAATTAGAGAGGAAAGGAGAGGCATGTTCCATCCTCTGATACACTGTCCAAATGGCTGCAACAACTAGAGCTGGACCAGGTTGAATTCAAGAGCTTTGTCTGCGTCACCCACGTGGATGACAGGGTCTCAGGGATTTAGATCATCATCTGCTGTTTTTCCAAGTAGGGAGCTGGGGCAGAAGTCAAGCAACTGGGATTGATCCAGGATCCACACAGGATGCCAGGACTACAGGTGGCGTTTTAACCCACTGAGCTAGGTACATCCCTATTCTATTTTGGCTCCTGAGATTACATTGGGCCTACTCAGCTGGTTTCCCTTATCAAGGTCCTAATATGACCAATCTACAAGGTCCTATTTGCCTGTGTATGACTCATCTTTTTCACTATTGTAATGAAATTCTCTATTTTTGTAAAGGAGTTTACTTTGCTTCACAGTGCTGGAGGTCCGAGATCCAAGGACTCCTCTGCCAGTGTCCTTTCTTGGCAGTGGCATTCTTGCTGCCAGAGTCCCCAGGCAGAACAGGGCACCAAGGGCAGAGCCTTCATTGTGTGTCTTGCCTAAGGCACCTAGTTCAATGAAGGGGACAGATGAATGCTTGTTGATCCAATGAATGAGTGCACCATGATAAACTTCTAGCCCAAATAATAATGTAGCCCCAGATAAACAAAGCTGATAGACACAAGGAGGCAGGCTGAGTGGAGCTCAGAGCCTGTGTTACACAGATTTCCAAAGGCTTAACTAGCAAGGTGGCTAGGTTACAAACTCTTGAGTCTCAATCAGGACGTATCTGAGCGTCCTCACAATCATGGTATGGGTATTGTAAAAGCTCTAGTCTCACTTTTTTAAAGAAAAGATTTATTTTCTTGCAAGGCAGGGTGACAGAGAGAGGAAGAGTGAGAGATATTTTCCATATGCTGATTCATTCTGCAAGTGGCCTGAGTGTGGGCAGATTGAAGCTTGGGGTCTGGAACTCTGTTGGATCTCCTCCATGGGTGTCGAGGGCCCAAGCACTGGGTGTCTTCTGCTGCTGTCTCAGCACATTATCAGGGGGCTGAATCAGAAGTGGATCTGGATCACACGTAGGACTTAAACTGGTGCCTGGATATGGGATCTGCACAACAGGCAGTGGCTTAACCTGTGGTGCCACATTAGCCATTTTATATTCATTTGTAACCATATTTATTTTTATGTTAGTAAAAGAAACTTTCCAAATTATACTTGATGATGTCTGATTATTAATAGCCTTTCTTATCTCTTCTTAATTTGACAAATGGTATTAAATGAGCTGTAATTAGGTCTCCTCATAGTATTAATAATAGCTCATTTGTTAGGTAGTGTGATGTGTCAGTAATTTTATATGTGCCTTTTCATTTTTACAACAGCCATCTGAAGGAGGTGGTGATCTCATTTTAGAGATGAGAACATTAAAAGTCAGAGAAGTTAACTACCTAGTGTGTACTGGAACCGGAATTCACACTAGATGTGTCTGATCCTTTCAGTGCTGTCTTTATAGTGAGTTACACTAACACCCGGTTGAAAATAAGTGAAATAGGTTTGGTATAAACATAGTATTCCTATTTTCTGTTAGATAATTAGATAATATTTAACGCCAAATGATAACGCTGAGAAACATTTTCATTTATGGATAAAGCAAAAGGGGTTTAGCTGCTTTTCTAAATATTACAATGAAGGATCTTTTACACTTGATCTTAGCCAAAAGGCCGAGAAGCGATTCAATGAAGGATCTTTTGATGTTCAGATGAGGTTGTAGAGCAGTGTAATGATGGGTGTGTGCTCGCCACCCGTGTTGAAGTGAAACAGCTCTTGTGGAGTTGAAACGCCCCTGTGCGTTCCTCCGTCTTGTCTTCTCCCTTGCCCTACGCTGCAAGCGCTTCCCCAGCACTGGGACGCTGGCATCCGGCCCACTCCGGCAGCTGTCATATGTTGGCAGTTATTTGGTGCCTGAGTACTGCAAGGAAGTGTGAGTCAGTAGCATTTAATATTATTTTTTTTTCTAAAGAAACATATCTAATGTCTGTATGCTTTAACTTCTCTACCTGATTGCCCACATATTTGTTTCAGGACTAAATTTTTGAATTATCTCCATCATGTCTCATTGTGAGGGAGAGCAATGAAAATGTACAGTTTTAGAGCCTGTGCAGAGGGGACCCAGGAATCAGCCCAGCTGGTTGACTATTTTCTCTGTTATGCTTGAATTCAAGTTGGAGTGAACAACCTGCATAGGTAATCTTGAGGACTGCTTGACTGAAGATGAGTGGGAGAGGTCTACACCCTGCTTATATTTCAGGCAAATGAACGCTTGTCGTGTTTCTAACATTTTCTCTCGATTTTTTAAATTAATTTTTTCGTGTATTTTCTTTTTACTTGAACAGGCAGAGAGAAGTGCACTGATGAATCATGCTCTGATTCATCCCCGGAAATCATAGCTGGGGCTGGGCAAAGCCAGGGCCAGGAGCGAGAGATTCCGTCCAGACCTCCACAGGAGTGGCAGGGACCAGAAACCCGAGTTGACACCTGCTGCCTCCCAGGCTGTGTATTAGTAAGAAGCTAGAATTGGGAGTGGGATGGAAATCCAGGCCCCCTGAAGTGGGATGCCTGGGACACAAGTGGTGTCACAACCACTGTGCCATTGTCCCCACCTGTGCCTCCCCCACTCTACCACTGATTTTAAAACTTCAGTTTAGTATTCTTTTTTTTTTAAATATTTATTTGTTTTTACTAGAAAGGCGGATATATAGAGAGGAGGAGAGACAGAGAGGAAGATCTTCCATCCGATGGTTCACTCCCTAAGTGAGCGCAACGGCTGGAGCTGAGCCAGTTCAAAGCCAGGAGCCAGGAGCTCTTCTGGGTCTCCCATGCGGGTGCGGGGTCCCAAGGCTTTGGGCCATCCTCGACTGCTGTCCCAGGCCACAAGTAGGGAGCTGGATGGGAAGTGGAGCTGCCCGGATTGGAACCGGCACCATATGGGATCCCGGCAAATGCAAGGCGAGGACTTTAACTACTACACTATTGTGCTGGGCCCTCAGTTTAGTATTCTTATGATCTACGCATCAGTTTGTCTTGTGATAGGTTCCCAGGAAGGTTGGATTATAATTTGAACTTGGTCACTTTGAGAGGTCAGCTTTTGCCCCGATGTAAGTGAAAAGACTAACTTAAGTTAGCAAGGAGTTGTAATAAACTTTTCCAGACAGACGGGAAAAAACAAAGGCCAGTGTGTTGCTATTTAAAATGAGACGCTGAAAATAAAATATTGTATGTTCGGGATAATAGTTTTGCAGGAAAAAGGAAACAGAGGTTGCAACTTTGAGGTAAAGAGAGAGAGAGGTAATAGTTGAGCAAGGGCTATAAGCATGATGAGATCAGATACTGATCTAACAAGGCAGCCAGTCTTGCCTGGAATCAATTGCCTAAAACCCAAAAACAGTTTCAAAGAGAGTAGTGAATGACCAGAAACTGCCAAAAGCTGATTCTTAGCGTCTGGAGCATGGTGAGTGCTCATCAATTAATTGACAATCGATTCATACAGTCTCATCAACTTGTACAAAAATGTTCCAATAAAAGCTGATGTTATGTCTGTGGTAGCTTTCCATTTGTGAAGATACATTTAACTTACCTGGCTGCCATTTTAGTAAATAATTTATTCTTAAAGGAAATTCTAATGATTATGCTTTTATCTTCTTCCAAAAATAGCTCTTATTACCCAAGAGAATTGTTTGGAAAAAATTATAAATGAACATTCTCTTGCTGAAGTTCCAGTGATCAAATGTTAAGCACAAATTCTGCATTTCTTTCATAAAAATAATTTTGCTAAATTGTCTATTAAAAAGTGCAAGTGCAGAACATTCCTGTGCTGGCCTCTTTGTGAATGTGTCACTGTTCCTGATTTGCACACGCCTTGTAATTTAGGCTTGCCTTTGTTATGGCTTGGCACGTCCAACTGTTCAAGCCCTTGTCAGATTCTGTGGAACTCCATTTTAATGGGAACAGCCTCTTTGCTGAATTTTTGAAAAATGGACTTGGAAGCTTCTTACTGTGAATCTTTGTTGGAGACAAAGGATTATTTATGCTAAAGGAAAATGTATTCCCCACTGAATCTGCCCGTGGCAAGGATAACAGGCCCAGTAATAATGCTCACTTGTACTTTGGCCTTTTGCTGTGGCAGAAAGAAGGAAAAATTACATTCAAAAGGACATTCCTTTTTTTTTTTTTTTACTCTCTTGCAAAGAAAATGTGACTCAGTGCTAGGCTGTGGTTCAGCTTAGCCCAGGTTCAACTTTGCTATCAGAAGGAACCTTCCTTAAAGGAAGTGGGCATGCGTGGTGGCTGCTGTGTGTGAGGTATGGCTGATAGAACTCGGAGGAGGAAATAGTTTTCTCTCAGGTTTAGAATCGTCTTACAAACAGGCTTTTTTTTCTTAGAAATTTTTTCTTAGAATTTTCAAATTCTACTATTTAATTAATTTCTAAGAAATTTTTCTCAGAATGTTTTGTTGGTAGTTTGCAATAAAATAACCCATTGGCTTACTGTATTGCTTGTAGCAATTAAAAATACTCAATTTTATATTTTGTCTATATCGTGACTGTCTTTAAGCTCTTCATTTTTCCCCTTGGAAATATATTGATTACTTTGATTAGCCGAATTAGATTATTTTTCCTTATAGATTTCAAGAATAAAACTTCAGATCTCAAACTGATTCTTTTGGGTTTTGTCTTTGAAAAATTATTGAAGAAAAGCATTGGGTGTATTTTCCACAGTTAAAACTGATCTTGTATGTTAACAACTTTGTTGTCTAGTGGAAGAAACTTGTGGTTGGTTAACCTGATAAATTCTGTAGTCTAGGTGGCTAGTACGAGTCCGGAAAAACTAGGCACTTGATTTCCGATATCATTTTATGCAGTATTTACACTATGTTTATGGGGGAAAATAACATTCTTGAAGACTTCGTACAAGCTATATATTTTTTTGTTTGTTTGTTTGGTTTTTTTTTGTTTTTTTTTTTTTATTATTTAACTTCATTAATTACATTGTATTATGTGACACAGTTACATAGATACTTTTAATTTTAATTTTACCTAATTAGCTAAATGCTGCAAGAATTACTTTGCTATCACTGCCAGAAAAACCACATATTAAAGCATGTTTCAGATTTTCCTCTTTGAAATGAGGAATGACTTTATGAAATTAGAAGTTATAGCCTAACTGTCCCAACAAGAAGAAAAGAAGAAAAAGTTTTTGGTTGCCGGTTAAAACAGGAGAACCAAGCACATTCCCACTGCTTGTGATTTGAGGGTTTCAGGAAGTAGGGAAGTTGCCATTGTCTGCATATTAACACGTTTTTCTCTTTTCAGGAAAACAACTTCATCTCAGTAAAGAAGACCATGCAGCCTGCAGTTCAAGTAAGTGTTTTTCTTGGAGAAAAATATGTATTTAAATTTAAATATAATCAGTGAGATAATAAGTCATTACAAAATATTTTTATGACACTAGTGTTTTAAGCATCACATTTTTAATAGCAAAAATACCTCATTTTGGCTTTTTCCTTCTGAAAAGATTTTAATAGCAAGCTTTTGTTTGTACTGAATATGTGTAAGAATCAAAACAACTTTAAGGTTGGGAAATAGGTCTTCATACCAACCTTGGAAAAGAATTGGAATGCTTCGCCGTTTCCTCCTCTTTGAAGTTTAGTGGATATTTGCAGCTAAAAGAGCTTTTGGGGAGAATACATGCAAATTTGTTTTATTTATTTTTTTTAAATAATTGTGGATGTACTCAGTACATGCATAAATATGACTAGGTATTAAAATTTGAGAGTGGTGTGTGTGTGTGTGTGTGTGTGTGTGTTTTGTAGGAGGAAAAATGCAGAGGAAAATCAGGCCAGGACAACTTCATTTGTAAATAATTTCCAGAGTTGGTGTTTGCTATATTATTCTATGTGTTCAGTGAAATAGCATGTGCTATTCAATAAATTCAATAAATCCACAGCTGGCTAATCCTTAAATTAAGAATGTTGTATGGCCCACAAATGAAGTTATAAATATCCGGATGGTCCGTGGCAGAAAAGTGGTTCCCACCTCACGAGAAGAAGAATTTTGGCCTTCTGTCTCATTTATGAATATTAATGAATCTAAAAATGTTAATGTGAAAGTACTAGATGGTACATTGAAGCAATACTTTCAATAGTTTTATCTTAAGGATGCACAGAAACTTCTCTGGTCTAGATGCCACTGATGGATCTTCACTGAGTGTTTGCCAAATGTAGCCTGGATACGTTTCAGGAAGATTTTTACTTCTCTCCCTGTTGACTGTGGCAGTTTCAGGACTTTCACCTTTTTCTCTGCTAACCATATCAGATATTTGTATTCATAAATGCCTTTCTGTTGTTAATTGACTTCTTATTTAATACAGTAACATCATTCATATTCTTCTGTGCTTCTCATTCTGATTAATCAGTGTACAATCTAAAAATTGATGAACCAGAATTCTTTTTTTTTTCTCCTTTTCTTTTTTTTTTTTTTTTTAATTTCGTTTTATGACACGGTTTCATAGGCTCTGGGATTCCCCCAGCCTCTCCCCAGGCCCTCCCCCATATTGGATTCCTCCACATGGTTGCAGTGGTACAGTTCATATCCAGTCATGATTCCTTCATTGTGAGCATGTACCGTGCCTAGAGTCCAGCCTCTTATTGTCCAGATAGTTTCAACAGTTTCCTTGGGAGACCATCCCTGGTCTGAAAGCAGAGCTGGCAGAATATCATCCCCTCCAATGAAAAGCCACAAAATAACATCAACAACAGTTTACAACATTATGGAGTTATTGCATGACCAATACGTTAGAAAATGCAAGTTCTTAACCACATCCTGTGACTACTTCATTGACATTTCAATTTTAGTTTATACACAACTGGCTGCTATACACCTTAAAGTGGTTATAGGGTACTATTCAGCTGTCTCGTGTCTATTTTCATGTTTATATTTAACAGCTTATAGTATTCAAGCGTAATTTTTACTGAACTTCGTGAATTTTAGGATAGTCCAAACAGGCTTATAACTCTAACAAGGCGTATGTTAACAACTGAGGCGCAGAACAGTTGTAGGAGGGGTGTGCAGAGAAATCTTCAATACCTTAGTGAGGAGGAACTAATCTTTGTGTCCTACCTAGTAAGGTATATGTGAGTCCAGGCTGACCTTTTCTTGTCTGTTCTAAGATTTCCTTGTTGGTCTCTGTCTATCTAATCTAATTTGGGGGGGAGGAGGGCTTCTGGAGCAACCCTGATGGTCATTGCAAGAGAGGGTGGGGATCCAAAGTTGGAATTAAGTAAGGACCAGAGAAAGCTCCTCTCCTGGGACCCGAAGGAGATTTACTGGATGAACCGGAATTCTTAACTTCTTTTGGATCCTGCCCTTTTGAGGATCTGATAAAGCTACAAACTCTCTTTGAGAAAAGAACCATTTGTGTTTAGTCATAATTTTTTCCCTAAATGGAAACAACCAGTTTATGTATCTAAGTTCATCTACAGACTAACTGTGGATTAAGAATCTCTGCAATGTGACAGCTTTTGCCATGTTTTAGAACAACTTTTACGTATCTGATATTTTGGAGGGGGGAAGAATTCTGCTTACAGGAATGGAAGAATCTAACATACACTTCTCTCCAATATAGCAAGAAGTGACATGACTTGTTAGTGTTAACTTCTGCATTTTCACGTGTAATTTTTACAGAACCATCCTTCTAACTCAATTACCTTTTCTTGACAAGCATTCATACTTGCTCTTCCATTTTCCAGCTATACCACTGATTGTAAAAGACACTAGGGTCTGACACCTTGGACAGGGTTGTCCCCGTGTATGGATGCTTTCTCACGTCACTCAAGCTCTGACATTTCATTCCAAACCACTCCCCATCCCCTGCAAGAACCTCCTTGTCACATCCCTTGGGCTCTAGCAAGACCTTCCAGAGTTGTTTAGGATGGGGCAGGGCAAAGGCTAGTTACATATTTTTCAAAAAGTTTCTTTATAATGAGATCACTGTTTCTTTGACACCTTGAAGAATTGACTATGATCTTTTCTATAAATATTCAGATAAAGACAGGTCTAGTTGTATTTCAAAATTCTCTATGCTTTGGTTTGATAGTATGCCAGTGCTGCTCTTCACCCTCCTCTTGGCATTGGCCAGGTCATAGGAAATATTTTAGGCCTTGCCAGCCAATATCAAAATTGAGATGATTAAACAGATAACTCGGTAACAATCATCATAAAATGTAAAACCTATTATTAGCTTGTGTGCTAAGCAAAAGCAGGTGACTCACCAGTCTTGCCCTCATGGACTTTGTAACAAACTGCATAGATTTAAACAAGAATAGTTAGACTTTTTTTGTTTTAAAGATAATACAGTTAGAATTTAAGTTTACAAAAATGTGTACTTTTTGTATGCATTCATTTAGCCACCCATTCAGTACATTCTGTTTAATCTCATTTATCTGCTAGACCCAATGCCAGATGCGATGGAAATGTATCTTGTAAGGCAGGGGTTAATAATCCATTGTATAATTAAGATACTAAACACTTGTACTCAGCTGACAAGGGACAGAAAAATATTTGTCAGATTGTATCTCCTTGACTCAGTAGTAAAACCCACTTATTGGTTAGGGGGTTCATATACGTTGACCACAAGATTCAACAGTGAAGACATCCCAGGGACTGATACTTTGCTCCTAACATCCATATTTTATGTGATCTGCAGTTTCTATATATGTGTAAATATATATATATTTTTTTATATATATTATATATATTATATATGTATATATACTTATACCTCATTATTTAAGTGTGGATGTAATTACTATGACTTTTAATATAAGACTGCATTCATTTATTCGATTGGCGTTTTCTTTAGGTATGGTTTGGAGAAGATCTTCCTTTAAGCCCACGGAATCCTCTGACTCCCAGACATGGGCCAGGGTTGGCCAATGTTTGTCAATATGATGAGTGGATAGCTGTGAGACATGAAGCCACTCTGTTGCCTATGCAAGAAGATCTGTCAATCTGGTTGTCTGGTTTGTTAGGTAAGGCTGGCAAGGATATCCAAAATTGTATTATTACCCAGCAAGTATTTAATGAGAGCCTTACTGTTTATTGAAGAGTGATTGTAGTGAATGAAATATTCAGTGTTCTCTCATTGTCCCAAACAAGCAGTCTGGTTGGGGAGGTTGTCTGAATCACCCTGAGCACTAGGAAATGTAAATGAAACTGGAGAGATCAGTATGTTTTGAGTATCAGTGTTTTATTGTGCATATTAAATAGATTTTTAAAGCTTATGTATGCCTAATTTTGTTTTGTTTCACTGGCCCCTCTCCCCTCCCTTCAATAAATCTTTTACAGGCGTGAGATTCCTGGTGGAATCTATATCTACTAGTTAAAACACTGATTAATTCTCACGCACTGAGGGCTGGAGATGTAGGAAACCCAGGAGGAAATGGCAGGGTGAAGATGGCCTGGTGTCATGGTTCTAATTCATTAGACATTTTGATAAATGCTCTTAAATTTTCTCCCAAGAAAATCACTTTAAATACATAATTTCATGTGATATTTCAGAATTTTCATGAAAAGATACATCCTCATGATTGTTGATTGTTCTCTAAAAAAATAACTAAACATACACCATTCTCTCACTCTTCCTGCTTGTTATCAGTGTTTGGATCATTTTTATAGCTTATTTTATGCTAATGATGCTTTAAAATGGTATTTTAGAGATGACAAAAAGTTGGTTATTGGTTATGGTACTACCTTTAATTTTTAAATTATGAACAAAGCCCATTTTATTTATAGAAAAATGTGTGTAAGCAATGTGAATATGCAGTGAATTTATTTCATCTTAATGTCAACTTGCTTTTTATGAAACTGTGTTATGGATATTTCTGTTTCTATTAGGTCATCTAGTTTGCCAGTTTGCTGTGTTCACTTACCCTGTGGAGTGAATATTTGGAATTGATATTTTTCTAATATTTGAACTACAGTCTATGTTTTTTCTAGCGTTTGAACTAGGATCTGTTTCCATTTAATTACATTTTAATAATTATTTGATTTCACTGTTTCTAGAAGAATTTTAACTTTGAAATATGTTTTTAGGTATTGAAGTCAAGGCGGAAAGCCTATTGGAAGAACTTGACAATGGAGTGCTGTTGTGCCAGCTGATTGCTGTTCTTCAAAACATGGTGAAAGCATGTAGCCCTGAGGAGCCACGAGTAAGTAAACGTGTGGCAATGGTGGTTTTATAACTTGGTGCATATTGATTTGTGCCTCTGCATTTCTTTCCTCTATAAGGCTGTAACCTTCCACCTGGCTGTGACACTTTGGATAATTTACCTAACCTTTTTGAGCTACAGGTAGGAAAATGTATTCCTTTGTAAGTTATTCACATTTACCTGCACGATTTCAGTAAAATTCAATGAGATATTTGATTTTATTTTTTGCAATGATTATTATGTCTTCAGTTTTAAAAACGGTATTTTAGTTCTGGGAAAAATAACAGGAATATACAAGGAACTAACAGTAGTGATTGTTTCTAGATAGAGAGAGGAGCTGCTGGGTAGAGATGGGAGAAGGACTTACTGAAACTTGCTGTGTCTTCTGCAGTATAAAAATCATGTTCCAGAATTGCTTATTTGAGCAAAATTTTAAACTAAAATAATTCTCAGCAAGATTAAGTACTTGGATCAGGTAGTAAAATTAGGATTCTATGAAATGTGGACCATCTGTTTTCAAAGAACTTAAGAGTGGACAACTACTTCCTTATTTGAAGAAATTGAAAACATCTTTATGAAGATGTGCATCAGGAAGAAAGCCAAAATGAGTATGCCTGGTAACTTAAGATAGCAATAATGTTGTGTTTGTATTGAGCTATGCTACGTGTGGAGAATATACCATAGAAATCTGCTTTAGAATTATCAGATTGATGTTTTTTTAAGAGAAGGAGATTAGAGCTGTTTGATGCTACTGTTAGTTTTGACCAGATTGTTAAATATTTCCTGGAATGTAGGTTAAAGCATAGTAAAATTAAATAATTTTTGGAAGATAGTCTTTATCCTAAAGCTGTATATTTTTTAGTTTGATTCAATGCATTGAATAATTACTTAGTAATAGTCAAATGAATAACTAATGGAAATGTCCCTGATGCATTTTTTTTAAAGTATTCCTTTTTCTTTTCCAGAATTTTCCAATGAGAAAAGTGCCCTGTAAGAAAAATGCTGCACCAGGTTCATTCTTTGCCAGAGACAATACTGCAAACTTCCTCCACTGGTGTCGACACATTGGGGTTGATGAAACTTACCTCTTTGAGTCTGAAGGATTAGGTAAGTGTTGTGGTCATCATCTTTGCTCTTTTTGATATTCATCAGGACTTTTTTAGCCCTCATCATTTTTTGTTTGCTTGTTTGTTTACAAATACGGCCTCAAATGGTACATCTCATTCTCCTAGAAAGAGCTGTACTCAAGTTTGTAAGGAGCAGGCCTTGAACCCTGTGGTAAGGACACTGGTTGGGATACCTGTCCTTGGAGTGCCTGGGTTTGAGTCTCAGCTCCAGTGCTAACGTCAGCATCCTACTAATGGCCACTCTGGAAGGCTGTAGGTGATGACTCAAGTATTTGGGTCCCTACCACCCACATGGGAAACATGATTGAGTTCCCAGCCCCTGGTTTGGGAGTGAATTAATGGATGAGTTGTTTTTTTTTTTTTTCCCTCTCTCTCTCTCTCTGTTTTTTAAAGATTTGTTCATTTTTATTGGAAAGGCAGATTTACAGAAAGAAGGAGAAACATAGTGAGAGAGATCTTGCATGTGTTGGTTCCCTCCTCAAATAGCCACCATGGCTGAAGCTGAGCCGATCCAAAGTCAGGAGCCAGGAGATTCTTCTGGGTCTTCCATGTAGGTGCAGGGTCCCAGACTTTGTGTCATCCTCTACTGCTTTCTGAGGTCACAGGGAGGGAGTTGGACCATCCAGGGCATGAACTATCACTCAGGTGGGATTCCAGCGCTTGCAAGTGAGGATTTAGCCATTGAGCCATTGCACCAGGTCCAAATTCTTTCTAAATAAATTTTCTCAGAAAGGTTCTGACTAATGCTTTTGTAATACATTTTTTTCAAGAATCACCCCTTCAAATCTAAATTACTAGTAGTTTTTTCTTGTAACTAGGTAATAACAGAACTGCAAATGATGTGCTCTGGCAGTGTTTAGATTTACCTTATAAACAACAGCTGCCATCTTGGTCATCTAAAGGGGCTAACTTTTGACAATTTTGAAAAGTTATACTCTATTACTGACAATTTTTACCTTTAAGTAAATAGAGGCATCTGTGCAGTGGTTAGATTAGTAGCTATCCAACTGAATTTTATACTAGATGTATTTCCACCGTTTATACGTAGGGGTGTGTGTGTGTGTGTGTGTGTGTGCATAGTTACTTGAAGAAGCTTATGAAAATGGATTTTAAAGATGAGTTTATTTTGCTGGCAGTCTTGAAGTCTGTGCATACTCAGGGTCATCACAGAGCTCATGAAAAATGTGTAATGTGAAAAAAACTATGCATGGAGTTCAAAACGTTTTATTGCACCAACATGAACTTATGATTTTATTTTTCCCCAAACTTTTTGAAGTATCTCATACAAATATGTGCATCCGTAAACACACACACACATGGAATTTTTGGTGGTGTGCCAAGAGCAGTGGCATACCCAGGCTGTAGGCTGTGAGAGTTGTTTTCCTGGGTAGAAAGAAGTTTTATCACTGACATTGCTTAGAATTTCTGGTTCTTAGTGATAACAAAAACCAAACTAACTTTCAGTTGGTTTTATTATAATCTTTAAATTCTATAGTGCCAGTGTATACCCTGCTAGCCTGCACTGAGGATAAGCTGCTACCCAATCCGGGTGCTTCTGGATTCCTCTGTCAGATGTGCAGTAAGGTGTAATGCTGGCTCTCAGCCCTCACTTTGCTGTCTGCCTGAAGTCCAGGCGTGCCGATCGCTATGACAGGTGGATTGAACGGCACATCCGTGTTCTGATGATCAAAACAAAGAGGATGTGTTTTCCTCTTTTGTATTTGCTTTCCTATTTTGTATTTCTCATGTTCGGTAGAAGACATCTTCTGACTGTCCTGAAGGTCAGTGTTGGACTCAGTGAAGCACTACCAATGCCATGAACTCATTTCTAGGGATTAACCAATCGATAATCTAATGCTGTCATTCTGGAAACTTTGCAGAGGTGAACCTTTAATTTTTTGCTTTGCAAAGGACTGGAAGTAATTCAAAGAAATAAATAGATAATTTTAAGGTGTTTCTAATGATGTAAAAAAGGCAAACTTAAAATTTTTCAAAATTCATTTATTGGCAGGAATTTTAATCTCGGCTATCGACTTTTCATTGATTTTAAAAGATTATGCCTTGTGCTGGGGAAGTATAGTAGATGCTAGTTATAACTTAGAGCGTCTGTCATTTCTCTGAGGGAGTCAGGGTACTTGCCATTCATCGCACACTGCACATTCCTGTTCTGGAGTTTCTGACTCCACGGACTGGATCAGAGAGGGAGATGACCCAGAGCAACCCTGTTGGTGCACTGAGCCCAAGCTCTACCATCAGGCTTTGTTCTTGGAAAGCTAAGCTATGCTTCCCCTAACATAATGTTTGCCTTTTAGAAATGTCCACGGCAGTGTTCTTTATTGTGTTCACTGTATTGTACCATCATCACCACTGGATAACTTCAGGACATTTCTATTACTTCCAACAGAAAACCCATGCCTATCGGCAGTTATTGCAATTACTCCCCATGCGCTGGCTGCCACTAGTCTAATTTCTACCTCTATGTGTTTGCATGTTCTAATCATTTCATATAAATAAAATCATACAATATGCAGCCTTTTGTGTCTCGTTTCTTCAGTTAATATAATGATTCATTTATGCTGTAGCATGTAACATTATTCCTTTTTTATGGCTGAAGATAGCTCGTTGTATAGATACTCATGTGTTTTAAACCCATTCATCAGGTGGTACACAATTGGGTTATTTTCACTTTCTGGCTATTATGAATAATACTTCTATGAACATTTTTTATGCAAGTGCTTGAGTGAGCTTATGGTGTTAACTCTCTCAGGTATACCTAGCCATGGGATTGCTGGGTCTTTCTTACATAGTGGCTTTATGCTGGTATTTTCAGGAACCACCAAGTTATTTCATAGTGGTTGCACCATTTAACATTCCCACCAGCAATACACAAGTATTTCAATTTCCCCACAACCTCACCAACACTTCTTGTAATCTGTATTTTGTTTTGATCATAATCATCGTAATGGGGAAGAAGTAGTATTGCATGGATTTTGATTTACTTTTCTTTAGTGACATTAAGAATGTTTTAAGAGCTCTGTGGTCATGCCTGTGTCTTCTTTGAAGAAATACATATTCAAATCATTCTGTTTGGCCCATGTTTCTTTTTTGTTGATTTGCTAGAGTTCTTTGTGTATCTAGACACTAGTCCTTTATCAGATATGATTGGCACATACTTTTCTGACCTTTGGGTGTGTTTTTACTTTAATAATGGTATAGTTTGATGCACAAATGTTTTAAATTTTGATAGTTTACTTTATCAGTTGTTTTTGTTTGTTTGTTTGTTTGTTTGCTAATCCTTCTGGTATCATCTCTAAATAAGCATAGCCTGGTCAAGGCCATGCAGATTTCTACCTGAGTCTCCTTAAAAGAGTTTTAGCTTTTGCATTTAGGTGTTTGCTCCATTTTTAGTTCACTTTGATATGTGGTGTGAAGAGGGGTTCAGATTCCTTCTTCTGCATGCAGACAGCCCATTAGTTGAAAAGATTGTTCTTTTCCTTTTGAGTTGTCTTGGTATCCTTCTTGAACATAAATGGTTGCTTTCATTTCTGGATCTTCAATCTTCTTCCATTGATCTCTATGCCTATACTTATGCCAATAAAACACTGTCTTGATTATTATATCCTAATACAGTAAGTTTTGAATCAAGTTTTGTTTTTTGGGGGGAGGATTGATTTAGCTATTTTGTGTACCATACAACTCCGTGTAATTTATCATCAGCATGTTAATTTCTGAAGAAAGGACTGTTAGAGACTGTTTTGAATCTGTCACTTTTGGATTCATTGCCACCTTAACAGCATTCTCTTCTAGTCCATGAGCATGGAATGTTCTTTAATTTGTGTCTTATTTAATTTCTCATAGCATTTTGAAGCCAGTATAAATAGAATTATTTTTGTAATTTCATTTTCAAGTTATTTCATTTCCAACTTATAAAAATAACTTTTGTCCGTTGATATTGTATTCTGCAGCTTTGCTGAATTTGCTTATTAGGGTTTTTTTTTTTTTTTGGTGGTATTCTTTGGGATTTTTCTAAACATAGAGTTACGTTGTCTATGATTAGAGAGCGTTTTCATTCCTGCTTTCTAATCTGGATCCTTTTTGCTTATTTTTCTTGCCTGTATGCCTTGGCTAGGACCTCGAGTATAATGCCGACTAGAAGTGGTAAGAGTGCTTCTCCCTGCCTTTTCCCTGATCTTACAAGAGAAGCTTTGAATCCTTTGCCCTTAAGAGTGGCGTGGGCTGTGAGCTTCTTATAGGTGTCCTTTAGCAGACTGAAAAACTTCCATTCCTAGTTCATTGTCATTTTTTTTAATCAAGAAAGGATGTTGATTTTTTTTCTGCTCTTTTCTGTGTCTTCTGAGATAATTGAGTCTTTTATTTTGCTAATTATATATTGCCTTGGTTGTTCTTATATTGAACTAATTTTGCATTTCTCTCATAAGTCTCATGGTTTATACTCCTTTTTAACATGTTGCTGACCTTTGTTTGCCAGTATTTTATTGATGATTTTTGTATCATACTTGTAAGGGATATTGGTCCTTAGTTTTCTTGTCTTTTTTTGGCTTTGAGATTGGGGTGATTTGAGCATCAGAGAATGATTTAGGAAGTGCTCCCTCTTCTGTTTTTGTAAGAGTTTTGAGAGAAGCATTAGCACATAGCACTGTGCTAATGATAACATGGAATTAAACTGAAGTATCTAAAAGAATCTCTCACTGAGATATCTTAAATGTAAATAATTTAATGCTACAAAGCCTTTACTGTTTTATATCTAAAGAACTACTATTCTCTTGTTAGTCAGTTTTTTTAAAGATTTATTTATTTTTATTGGGAAGTCAGATATACAGAGAGGAGGAGAGACAGAGAGGAAGATCTTCTGTCCGATGATTCACTCCCCAAGTGACCACAATGGCAGGTGCTGTGCCAGTCCAAAGCCGGGAACCAGGAACCTTCTCCAGGTGTCCCTTGCAGGTGCAGGGCCCAAGGCTTTGGGCCGTCCTCGACTGCTTTCCCAGGCCACAAGCAGAGAGCTGGATGGGAAGTAGAGCTGCCGGGATTAGAACCAGGGCCTTATGGGATCCCGGTGCGTTCAAGGCGAGGACTTTAGCTGCTAGGCTATTGTTCCGGGCCCGTTAGTCAATTTTTAAAAATAAAAATAATTGATAAAAGATAAGGATAAATAGAAAATATAGATATATTTATTTTAAATCTTTACAAACAAGTAAGCCCGCTGTATTCCTTCTTCTTTTATTTTGCCCTTTTCCATGCCAAAAAATGTGTCTTCCTGTTTAATTTTGCTTTTTAATACATATCTTATTTCCACAGTTTTGCACAAAGATCCAAGACAGGTATATCTTTGTCTACTTGAGATTGGACGAATTGTGTCCAGGTACGTATTCCAAAATATTTCAAAATGTCAGTTTTGTAAACATTTTAAGCTATTAGTTTTAGCTTATAACACCATTTTCCCTAAAAACCTAATATTTTGTTTCAACTTCCTTTTGGTGTCTTAACTTTGTTTACTATGTTTAAGCATATGTCAACATCTGTTTTTCTTATTATAGCTTGCCTTTATTTCATATTGAATTGAACATGATCATTTCTTTAGATAAGGCTAGGGTAAGATCAAGACCTGTGCCTCCTGTACCTACTTCAGCCTCAGTCTTTTTTCACTCCTGGTTTTAAAGGTTCCTTTCAGAATCCCAGGTAGATTTTCAGGATTTCTAGTAGCCCCAGTGTGTGCTGTGCTGTGAAGATGCTCATGTGGGGTTTTGGCAACCTATGAGACATTCAAAAGCATTTCCACATGATCTAATAAAACAACACAGCTGGTAGAAGATAATCATACAGATTTTTCTTTTAAAAAGTGTGTGTGTGAGAGAGAGAGAGAGAGAAGAGAAGAGAAGAGAAGAGAAGAGAAGAGAAGAGAAGAGAAGAGACGAGACGAGACGAGACGAGACGAGACTAGACGGGAAGGGGAGGGGAGAAAATGATATCTTGGTACCCAGGGAAGTGTTTGGGTCACCTTTGCTTGAATGATCATATCTTCTGCTTGGTTTTTAGATATGGAGTGGAGCCACCAGTGTTAGTAAAACTTGAGAAAGAAATTGAGTTGGAAGAGACCTTGCTCAATGCTTCTGGGCCTGAAGATTCGATTAGCATTCCAAAATCATGCTGCCAGCATGAAGAGCTGCATGAAGCTGTAAGTAATGGCCCATTTTTAAAAAAGTTTTTGTTTGTTTGTTTTGATGTCTTAGAGTCTGCTAGTTTTATGTACTTCTAGTTTGCTACACATGATGGTGGTGATTGAAGGAAATTGTTTCTTGTTTATTACCATACATTAGCTATAAATCTCCACTTTCTGATGAGTTCAAGGAGCTATATATGGTTTTTCTTTTAAATTTTTGTAGTCTTAATGGCCAGGGCTAGGACTAGACAGAAGCACAGTCGCTTAAGATGCTGGTATTGTAGGCAGTAACATTACCCCTTAGGCTCAATGTCAGCCTCCAAGGCACTACATTTTAAGGGTGATGTCATTTGTGTATGTTGAAGAGTGGGTTAAGCTGTGTAATGCTGGAGTCAACAGACAGGAACCCATCATGAAGGGTAGCATAGGCCATTGATTTTTGTTTTAGCATGGCAGGATTATAATCTCATTTCCAAATTATAAGGATTACTCTTGTGGTCACATAGAGGTTATATTGGTTTTCTGGTGCTAATCCATGCATAACATGATGAACGCTTGAACTGGAACAGCACTAGTGGTAACAGAGGTAAAGCAATAAATCTAAGACATATCGGGAGGTAGAATTGACAGGAATCAGTAACTACCTATGGGGAAGGCAGAAAAGCTAGAGCACTGTCCAGATTTTCTAAGTGGACAGTGTATGTACGTACACTTGGAGAATCCAGGAACAGGAAAACTTGTGAAGAGCACTGATGAATTTATTTTTTAATTCCTCCCTGACAGCAAATATGCATACTTGCTAAATATGTTAAACTGAAAAGTCTTCTAAAGTTTATACCCATTAAGTAGAAGTTCATAGGATTGCATTTCATTAGGCTGTGGGTTTTCTGTAGCAACTGCAGTATTAAGTGATAAAGGTAAATTTAGTATCAGACATTTTCTGCTTACTACCATTTTGTAGAAGTGCTTAATGTACAAAACTATTTTAAATAACAAATAAGTCATTACCAATAAGCACTGAAAAGTTATTACTTAGATTGTTTGCTTAGCATAATAAGTGCATAATAAGACATTCAGTTAGCCTTGCAGGAGATGAAGATGTCAGCTAGAACATCTCTATATCAGACTAAAATATATTTATTTGTTAATGTTCCTAATATCTGTGAAGATTATGGAAATCAGTCTGCGAAGAAGAAATAATGTAGTTGGTGAAAATAAAATTTAAATCTCTTAAACAATGATTAAATAAAAAGCAAACCAGGAAAATATCTTATTAAATGAGAATTACAGTGTCTTCATTTCCTTATTATATAAAGACTGTATAAAATCTAATAAGAAAAACATTTCTATTCAGTTAATGTACCTTTTGTGTTCACACAAGAAAGCAATAGAAATGAAACTTGTTGGAATCAATATTATTTGCTCCTTAGCAAAACACCTTTAAGTTATTAAAGCTGATAGTTTCTGCCGAAACTATTTGTTTCCGAGATCAGACGAGATCAGGCACGTTCAGGATGTTGTATATGTTGTTATTGATAATGAAAAATAATGTAAACTTTAGAAAAATAAAGTGACAAGTTGATTTTATGTTGTAAATACATATATATATAAACTGTATAGGATTTAGAAATGGGAAAAGAATCAATAGTGCCGTAGTACCATTGTAGATGATTTTAAGCTTTTTCCTTGGGTGTTACTATGTTAAGTATGTAACAAATAAAATCAGAAGCCTTTCTCACCTGCTGCTGTAGTTCCTTATGCTCAGTGCCTTGTTTAGACAAGGGACTGGTGCTGATGTCTACTGCTCAATATAAGTGGGCATTGCAGATTTTAAATAAGGAAAACATGGAACCTCTCAGAATACATTTCTGTAGAAATGTATATGGAAAGAAGTTATACTAAATGTATTAAAATTTATATTGATAGAAAATACTAAGAAGTTTTTTCTATTCCTTTGGGTAGCTAATGTATGAACATGATTCTAACAATCTTATCCCCTTTACCTGGGTTCAGTTTATTTTTACCCATTTTGTGCATATGGGGTGTGGACGGATATGTCTGAACGTGTGCATATGTACAATGACACAGGTATCAAGGGTGTACACATCTTAAGTTTGATTGAATGATTTGTGAAAATCAGTTTTTTGACATATAAATAATGTTTTTTTGTGATATGAACTATGTAGAGAAGTGAATTCCTGACCCTCACCACCCATCTTTGAGTAACTAATTAGTACAATCATATAAATCCTTACTGGTGCCCGGCTAAACTGGACGTAGCTAAGGAGACTTTTAATCCTACCTAAGTTTAATTAAATGAGCTTATTTAGATATATTTTGTGTGACAAGGTAGTTAAGAAAAATATTTATGATCTTGCTTTTTCAGAAGTGTAATTTTAGGTAAACTT
This sequence comes from Ochotona princeps, assembly GCF_030435755.1. Taxonomy (NCBI): domain Eukaryota; kingdom Metazoa; phylum Chordata; class Mammalia; order Lagomorpha; family Ochotonidae; genus Ochotona; species Ochotona princeps. The sequence continues at coordinate 15,428,346 of NC_080846.1, read as the reverse complement.
AAATATTTTCCATTGTGGTTAAAATGTGAATTTTTTTCCAGTCAAATGTATTCCAACAATTTATCTTTAATTTATTTTAATGCCCATGCTTTAAATATCCTTTCATATTTACAGAAATTGTACAACTTTCATGTTGTATTGACTGGGGAAAAGCAGTCCGTTATCTCCTTGAAGCACAGCAGTAGGGTTTCCCCAGCTCCCGACACCTGAGCAGACCATGAGAACGCAGCAAGCACTTCTGAGAAAATGGCTCCTGAACGGAAACATTTAGGAGTTTTACGTAGTCCTGAGTAAAGGGAGGTTAGGAAATTGCTGCCTCTTTTAGCAATAGCCTTGAACAAATTAGATATTTCCTCATAATATTGGTATAGCACAGTGTTAAGTTCCTGCTTCACGTTTTTCTGACTAGCCAGTGCTTGATTTGACACAGATGTATTCATTCAGGTCTTAATGATGAAATCACACTGACTGCCACTCAGGAATGTGTCTCAGGTCACCATCACCATCCTACCCATGCAGTCCTCCTGCATGGTCGTGAGGACACTGCCTGTCTCATGACCCTGGGGCAGGGACGGGGACTTGATCACTGCCAGCATTCATGTTATGTTAGCAATGTCTAGCCTTAAGAGATGTCAGCGGGTAGAGATAAAAGAAAAACGGTTGAACTGAATTTGGATTTTTGAGTTTGATTTTCCTAGCTATCAAGTAACGTTGCACTCTTACCTTAGACAAACTTTTTGTAACAAGTACTAAATTTATTTTTAACCTTAGGTCAAGCATATTGCTGAAGACCCTCCTTGCAGTTGTTCACATAGATTTTCTATCGAGTACTTATCTGAAGGCCGTTACCGACTAGGGGATAAGATACTGTTCATAAGAGTAAGTGCACGGTGCACGTGTGTTCACATATAGATCTTGTTGTGAAATTGGGTTTCCTGCCAACCTCTCTTTGCTTTGCTTTTGCTTTTTAAAAAGTTGGGATAGATGATGCAATTAATGGAAGAATTTCACTGTATAGGGAAAACATGCCCTATCCACCATCTGCTTAATGCGAATCTGTTTTTTCCTTTTTGTTCTCAAAAAAAATACATATTAAGTGGCATCAGAACCCATTCAATTATTTTCTTTACGATTTGTAAACCTTAAAAAAAGAAAAATACAGACTTCTTGCCTTTCATGATCAGTTCAGACAGGCAATTTAAACACTGCAAACAACTAATTTTAGAATTCCTAAAACTAAACAGTGAAATCTAATTGAGGAACAAAGCTCCTTGTACCCTTCTGGTAGCTTATGCCATTTTTCAAATAATCGAATGGGGAGTAATTTTCCTCTATTAGAAAAGAAAACAAAAACAAAACATCTACTGCAATGAAATGCCTAACAAGAAAAGGAAATAGAAACATGCTATTTATGATAACATATACTTTGGGCTTCGTACATAAAATTTTTCTCATGGCCACAGCATTGCTGTGTGTATACATACATGTTCATTTTCTGCCTCTGTCCCATCTGCTGTGTATTAATTGTCCTCTCCTGATGAGATTGAAATTTCACCAATTCAGCATTCTTTCCAATTCTGATCTAAAATTAGGAACTGTTTTATTTCCTGGTTAGGAGTAATATAATAATAATTAAAATGTAATTTCACCATCTAGTTTTCTTCCCTTTCACATATTATCATTACCTCACCACCACCTACCAAAGTCACACAGAAACACTCTCCTGCACTTTCCACCTTTTAACTGGCTTTCTTGCTAAAGGCATTGTGATACAGATAGCCATGATGTACACAGCATGTGTCTCTGAATCAAAATCCATGCACAGTGGAAGGCATTTGGCCTGGCACTTTAAAACTGAGAGTTGGGGATCCCATATCCCTGTATCAGCGTGTCTAGGTTCCGGTTTTCACTCCGCTGCTGGTTCCAACTTGCTAATAATGTGTGCTAAGGGAAAGAGAAAGTTGAGTTCCTGGGTCCCTTTCACACGTTTAGAAGACCTGTATTGAGTTCCTGGCTCCTTTGCAGACATTTCAGAAGCGAATTGGGATGGGAATTTTAAATCTTTTCCTTTCTGCCAAATAAATAAATAAATTCCTAAAGTTTGTGGGGAACCTCATTTAGTTCTACGTATTGGTCTGCTGTAAGGACAAGAAACTGAACTCCAGCTGGGGGGTGTACTGACAAAGGCATGGTGTCTTATCCCCACGAAAGCACCGTCTGGGTTACAGGCACCCAGTCCACGCGAGACCAGGCCACACTGTGTTAGCTGGGACAGATTCTACCATCTCTAGGAGCCATAATTTTCTTGTCTGCAAAGAAGAACTAATAATGAATCTTATCAAAGTGTCTTTAAGATTAAATTGGTGTATATGAAAATAATTAAATTGCAAAGTATAATATTTGGTCTTTTTTGTTTCTTCCCTATTTTTTTCTTTATTATCAGGCACTGTTTTTTTCCTTTAAGTCCTCATTTCTCTTCTTCCTTCATCTCTTCTCCCTTTTTCTTTTCACTCTTCATTGAACAACATTGACCTTGCACTTCTGCATGTTAATAATTTAGGTTTTTAAAATGCAAGTTATTTGTAAATATGTTGCTTACAGGTTGGAGGAATTTGATTGTAGTTGTGTAACTCAACCTGAATTAAATTTATTAATAGTACCAGAGGCTATCAATTTGTATGAAAATGCTGGCAAATTCTCTGAATGTCATAGGTCTCAACATCACAAATTATGACTGCTAACACATTGTAACTTTATTATGAACCTCACAATTTTACAACTTTTTTATTTTTTTACTTTTCTTTGTGGGGGCAGATGCTTCATGGAAAACACGTTATGGTCCGTGTTGGTGGAGGCTGGGACACTCTTCAAGGATTTTTGCTTAAATATGATCCCTGTCGAATATTACAGTTTGCTACACTGGAACAAAAAATTCTAGCATTTCAAAAAGGAGTTTCTAATGAAAGTGTACCTGATTCACCTGCCAGAACACCTCAGCCTCCTGAGATGAATCCTTTGTCAGCAGTTAACATGTTTCAGAAACAAAATCCAAAACCTGGCACAGCAGTTCCCAGGAGCAAGGAAAAACAGGTGCATCCACCAGGCTCTCTGCTGCCGGCTTCCTCTCAGAAAGCAGGGCATCCGGGCTCCACATCAGGCCCTTCTAAAGGTCCAAGTTCCTCAGCGATGCCTTCCCATCTCAAGCTCAAGTCTTCAAAAGGCACAGCTAAGAAGCCACATGTCCCTTCAAACAGCATCTCGTCTTCACTAGGCCCAGTAGGTAACAGCACTTCTTCACCTGTATTATCAAGAACTGCACCTTGCGTACCTGAGTCATTAAGGAAATGTGTCCCATCCTCCAGTACCCCTAAGGCCAGGGTCATTCCAGCCCACAGTTCAAAAGAGCTGCCAAGTAAGTGTTCTGGAAAAGCTGACTTGAAGTATTTGAAAGACAATCATATTTCTTCAAAGGATGATAAAGCAGTTCACTCAGCTGCACATTTAGGTTCTTCATCAAAGTATCCAAAGGCACCTAAAGCAAACGTACACGTAAGACCTAAACCTTCCCCCTTTAAGTCCCCTGCCAAAATGACAAAACCCAATTCCAAAGCCACAGCCCAAGGAGCCCAGGCCCAGCCATCTGACAGAGCTGCACCTGCAGGGGTGGTCCCGGCCCAGAAACTTAAACCAGCCTTGAATCTAAATCAGCCAGTTTCTGTGGCTTCCGTTTCTCCTGCAAGAAATGCACAGGACTCAAAAGACAGTAATACAGCTTCAGTTGCCAAAAAGCAGCATCAGTCTAAAAGTCCATGCCAAAGGGCAGGACCCAGCTCCTCCAAATCCCCTGGCCGCACTCCACTGTCCACCATGAGCCTTCCCCAGTCTTCTGTGAAAACACAGACAGCAACCAAGCCAGCACACACTGCCACCAAGGGCCAGTATTCAGCCAAAGGACCTCCAAAAAGTGGCAAGACCCCAACTTCCAGCAGGAAGCCACCTTCATCTGGTAAGGAAGCAGATAGTGGAGAGAGAAAACCTGCTGCCAAGAAAAAGGAAGATGATGACCACTATTTTGTTATGACCGGAAGTAAGAAACCTAGAAAATAAATATGCATGTGGCATTTTAAGAAAACAGGACTGGAGCAGAGTGAATGTGTCCAAGTTTCTCCCATGCATATGTGTTCCGGAACAACATAGAAGGGTGACGGGTGTTGGGACGAGGAGGAAGTTCATCAGAATCCACATCTCTGAATTCACCAGCAACTATTCTTGTGAGGCAAAGAGTTGTGAAATCACTACAAGGTTCTTTTTCATACTAGATATACATGCAACTTTCAGTCCATGGTGTCATTATTCATGGCTATCGCTAAGGGAAATATAAGAATTATAACTATGGCAGGAGTGGGAAACTTTTTTCCAAGGACTGTCTGGATATTTATAACATCGGTCTTGAGCCAGACAAAATCGTCAACTTGAAAATCAGCCTGTTATACGTCTATTGAATTATGGTTGTCTTGGCAGGCCCAGACCAAATGACTTGCAAGCATTAAATGGCCCTTGGGCTGGATATTCCACACTCCTGAACTATGAGGACTATTTTTTTAAAAGTATATGCAAATATGTATAATATATAACTTCTAAAATATGTATATTTATATAAATCATCCATTCATAAGATGGATGTTACATACATGCTAATAGCAACAGTGAGACTCTTAGTATTAGGTATTGCGTTTTGTCAAAAATGAAACGGTTTGGCACTTGTCCTGCGTTAGGCACCTGGTTTGATTTCCTGATCAGGATTGCCTAGTCCTACAATGCCACGTGCCAATGGATGCTGCATGTTAGCTTGGCATTTCTCTGAGCTGGGCTAGATAAAATTCTTAGTACTTATGTCTTTTTAAGCTTTCCAAATCAGAAGGAAATGATTATTTTATCAGCCTTAAATTACCAGTACTTTCAGTATAAATAATAAGATTAACTTATTGAAACATAAGCAGAAACTTAGTTTTTAAAAAAACCCAAAGATTTTTAATGTATATTATCTATGAAAACTTGTATTTTAGTAGATGTTGCACAGCTGGGGAGAATGACTGAAGAGCTTCTAGCATATTAAAGATATTTTAATATTTCCTATGAATTTTTCCACAAGCATAATGTATTTTTAACATCAGAGTTATGTTTTAACAATCTTAAAATTAAGATATTTTTAAAAACTCTTGATATCCAACGTAATTTGTATCACCATGTCATTTTGCTCTAGATTATGGAACAAAGCCAGTAAGATTTTTCCAATTATGTTCATGTTATTACCATCATGTTGCCTCTGTGACTCTGACGGCAGGTGGCTGGCTGGTGGTGGTTTCTGTCATCTGGACAGATGTTCTTAAACATCTCCCTTTCACATAGTGGTGGCATAGACTCCATTGAATTAAAATGGCACTTGTAAATAACTTACCCTTAAGGAATTGTGACTTAAAAAATTAATAGTGTTATTTGAGAAGTGTTAAGGATGTTTTAAATAATTTTGCAGTGTTAGTTATCACAGGTTATTATGTTCAATATTGAGGTTTGCACTACTGTGTTTGCTTTCAACTAAAATATGTTTACTAGAGAACAAACTAGTTCACAGAAATGTACAGATGTCATAGAATAAGCTTTAGTTGGCTAATAACATTCTGTAGATCATAAGCAAGAAAACTTTGTTATAAATAATACAGGTGGGTGTTAAGGCACCGTGGGTTAAGCCATTGCCTGGGGACTCTTCACATCCCAGTCAGAGTGCTGGAGTGAGGACTGCCTCCACTTCTGATTCAGCCCCTGCTACCGTTCCTGGGAGGCAGGCAGCACGTGAGCCCCGAGTGCCTCGGTTACTGCCATCTACACGGCACATCCCGATGGAGTATCCCATAGGAGCACCGTTTAGCATCCTGGCTGCTCCATTTCTCATCCAGCTCTGTTGGTGCCCTGGAGAAGCGGCAGAGGATGGCCCGAAAGCTTGGGTCCTGCCACTCTTGTGGGAGACTAGGCTGAAGCTCCCAGCTCCTGGCTACCGGCTTTGGCCTAACACAGCTCTAGCTGTTGCTGTCAGTAGGGTATGAACTAGCAGATGGAAGACCTCTCTTCTCTGTCTTTTACCATCTCTTTCTGACTCTTTCAAATAAATTAATAAACCTTTAAAAAGAAAAGGCCAGGTAATACTTGTATTATCTATAACTTAGAATTTGGAAAAAGTAATTGGTATTATAGCCAATGTATGAATCTAAATAGACTTTACAATTAGGTGAACATTACCATTTTTATCAAGAATAATCAGATATAAAAGTATTCCATAGACATTTGGAATAAATTCTAGATTTAATCAAAAGAATTGTTTATTTGAATAATCGGAAATCAATTTATAAGCTTTAAGTTATAAGAAATTTCTCTGTGGTCACACTTACTGAATTTGTGTGTGTGTTTATATATATATATATATATATAAACATAAATAAACAGAACTTTATTTTGGAAGGATAAACCATATATATATATATATGGTTTATTTTTATCCTAAATATTCCAAAATATTATATATTATATATATGTAAAGGTTTTGTTTTCATAAAAATGGCTGAAAGAATTTTTTTTTCAAACATATTCTGGGATTTTCCTAAGACCTAGTTTTTCTAATCACTGAAACAATTTTTAAAATAGCTTTTTACCTTTTTATAGTTAGGGAGGTCCCATTCCTTCTTAATAATAAGCAAGATTTTGTGATTTCTTTTGTATATAATATTTAATACAATGAGTATTAAGCTGAAATTAAGTTTCTGGAAAAAATTAAATGTGTGCTTTCAAAAATTAAAATGCCTTTATTTTTCTTTGCTCTAATGTGTTAATATAGCTAATACCTAAAATTAAACTCCAGATGAAAATGAAATGTGGATTATTTTTACATTGTTTGCGGTTAGAGTATAAGACATATCTTCAAAATAGTTTGATAAATTAATTACATGACCTGTATGTTTCCTCTCCATGATAAGCTTACAATCCTTAGTGGAAAAATGAATTTTCTGAGGGAGAATTCTTACTCTTCATGCAATCTTTACATCTCTGCCTCATTTAGAATCTGTTACTTCTGGTAGATGGTTATGCTGTCCTGTTGCATCTAGGTTCAGCCAGTGACTACTTTGAATCCAAACTCTTGTACCAGCAGTGTTTGTATCCAATTTTAACTTATATTTGTACGTACATATAGTATGTATGTATATAGTATGTACATACTAATGTGTCCATTTGCTTTTTCTTAAGTCCTGAATATAGTGTGATCACCTGCTTCAGACAGGAAGTTGTTTATATAAAACATGGATAAATTTGAGATGAGTTTTAAATTCCATTGCTATTTGAAGAGCTCTTTCTATGCTGTGCAATTTATTTTATTGCTTTGGGAGATCATAAGGTTTTGTCATTGTCCTCCAAATTACTCTGTTCCAGAAAGCCGAAGACTTATATTTAGTGACCTTTGTGAAAATAGAAATAACTTATCAGTTAATAAAATAGAATTACTTGGATCATACAAGCATTGTGTTCACAGAAGGTAATGGTCATAGAAATTTCACATTCTTGTAGTCCTACTTAATATTATATTTTTAATGTAGTTATATTATTCTTGAAATATTCATCACTCATGGTTAAAGTAATTATTTCTAAAAAGCTGTTAGTGTGTATTTTCTATGATATTTCCAAAAATCAGTAAGAGATCTTAAATTTTTCTTATATTTTCCTATTTTGTGCATATAAAAATTTTAACATAAATATATTTTATGAAATTAGAGAAGGAAATATTAATGAAACATTTACTAGTAAATTTAGAATATGAAGACATTTGATTGTAAAGATATTTTGTTATAAATGCACAGCTCTGTTCTTGTAACAAAATCACAGTGCTACTTGATCTTGAGGAAATAAGATTTGCAAAAATTAGCAATGGGGATGTCCATCATGCCATTATTAAAGTATTGGTATTAGCATAAATAAAATATCATAGGTCATGGGAGGTATTGTAGACATTCAATTCTCTTAAAAGCAGTACACGTGCTGATAAAGTGGCTTATTTTGAGAAACTGTGGTGGCAAAACATTAATAGACAAGATTTCTTCATTTTCCACATTCAGTTAGAAAGAACACAGTCCTTGCTTATGGTATGTGAGCTCAATAAATTTTACTTGTTATCACTGACCTTTTGAAGTTAGTCTTTTGGGTATTATAGTATTAATATATATGCCAAAATATGTACAACCATATGTCAGCTTTTAAAGCTAATTTTAAAGTTTAAACTCTATATCTAAAATGAGAAACGAAACTCTTAAGTCACACCAGTGCTTGAGGATCATGTGAATAAGATAAGAAACTGGTAAAACTTTTTCAGTTGAGTGGTTCGGCATTTTGTCAACACAGTCTGAGGTTCCCAGAGTTTATTCTGTCAAACACAATGATTCCTCTCTCTGAACTTTCATCCCAATCTGACTTTCAATGACTCCTTCTAATGTACAAGGGTTTTTTCACCTGCCCTGAGCTTTTGATTTTTTTTCCCCTGAAGAAAGGCCTATTAAGATGACATGACACAAGTATAGAAGATACATTGAGATTGATTTGTGTTTAACAACACTGACTTTGAAGCTGGTGGCCATGTTAAATAGAAGTTGCTCACCCTGCCTGGTTGCTGCCTGGTAGATCCGACCTTCCTAACTGTTCAGGGTGATTGCAGACAGCAGCCATGCGCAGCTTTCACCACAGCACTGACAGCTTCTTTCCACACCTTTAGAACTCGCTTCAGGTCAGATGCTGTTCAGCGCTCAGTCATTTATTTTTACAAGGCTGTGAGGCAGATTCTGTCACTGGCCTCATTTTATATGTGAGGAAACGGAGGCACTGAGGGCTCACTTCTTGTGCTCCTCCGTTTTCTGATGGGGATGTTTATGCCAAATTCAGAATACAAGTTGGCCCCTGTGCAGCAGGGTTAATAGGTGGGGCCAAGAACAGGTGATTTCCCCCCCTAGCGCTCTGCCCTCTTCAATGCAATTAGTGCCCTTAATAAAGGGCCTGAGAGAGCGGGTTTCTCCCTTCTGTCTGTGAGGACACAGCGTTTCCTCCACTCGGAGGCAGACACAGCACCATGATGCTATCTTGGAGGCCGAGGCAGAACCATTACCAGACACCCAGTCTGTCAGCCCCTTCATCTTGACTACTCCAGCTCCAGAAATGTAAGAAGAATCTGGAATCTTCCTATCATTACCCAGTCTGGCTTTTTGGTTGCTGCAGAGCTGATGGAGATGACACTTGGGGGAGGGATGTTTGACACTCCAGCAGCACACGCAATACCTGAGTGCTAGCTCCTTTACCATCTCCAGAAGTAGTTCTCCTGGACAGTAAAATATGCCAGTGACACCTACCCTGGGTGTCTAGGAGGTGGGTGCACTGGCCGCATGTCCAGTGTGCTGTGTCTGTTGTGTCCACTGCACATGGAGCTCCAGCAGCCCTTGGACTCCCCCATTGCCAAATCCAAACAAGCTCACCCTTTCTTCAGTTCCTCCTTGTCATCCCGACCCCGTCTTCCTCCTCAATCCCACAAACATGTTCAAGTCTCTCATCACTGTTTCCTCTTTCACTTTCCATTCCTTTACCCCCAAGTCACCACCATGGACTGGTGGCGTTGAGCCAGGTTTTGCTACCAAAGCAAGAAAGCCATTTTCACGGCTTCTAGTAGCACAGGTAACTCCTCACTTATACTTGGTGCCCAGGAGGGTCACCTGGCACTCTGCTTATGGTGGCTGCTCAGGGACTCAGACTGATGGAAGTTCCCTGTCAACAGATGCATCTGCAATGACCATGGCAGGGAGGGAATGCCAGCCGTTCCCTTGGGAACTCCTCCCTTGTCCTGCCTGATCTTGTTTGTTCATGATGCCCTCACCCATCAGGGCTGTTCCCTGGTTGCTCTTCGTGTGGCCCTATCCATGCTGCTGTCCCCTAGAGATCACTCCTTGGCTTTCTTCTTTTCTAATAAATGTTCTCCCTCTCGGCAGTTCTTCCAAACTGTAGTTATTAAAGTTGTTTCCATGCAGATGATATCCAGATCGTCGTGGCCTGATTTCCCTGAGCCCTGGAGCCCCAGTTAGCTGTCATCAGTTTGCTTCCACTATTATCTCACATACGCTAGTCTGAAAAGGAACCTCCCGCCTCCACCAAACTGACGTTTCCCCCTGACACCCCTACTTCTGTTGACCTCACCTGCTCTGCCCCACACTGCGGGGCCAGTGATTTTAGCAAGTGTCTCAGACCCATCCCTTTGTCCTGCCCGTGTCCGTGGATTCTCACCTCTCCTGGAATACCTGCTGGATCACACTCCCAGCTTCTCTCCATTGTTCTGAGCTACAAACTGCACAAATCTAGGGAGTACCATTCACCATTTTCTCTAGGCCAATGGTGCCCCCAAGAGTTATGCAAACCTGCAGACACCTTTAAGCTGATTTTACACACCGTGTCCTTTATAATGTGCTGGCTTGAGTCCTGACACAGCACTGCTAGAAAAGTCTTCCTTGACTTTCTGCTGCAACCAGAATGAAGGTCTCACATCTTAGCTCTCTCTCCCGAAAGGTTAGGATGAAAGGGCCCCCCTTTCTGGATTTCTACATTTCATCTGCACTTAAGCAGCACTTTCATTACTGCCTTATAATCTCAGAACATTCTTACTATGCCAGGAGTAAGAAGTTGCTTCTTAATTGAGGGATTAAATTAGCGAAGATTCCTTTGAAGCCAATAGTGGGAAACGCAAGTTAAACGGGCTTACATTGGAAGAGAATATGGTGGCTCACCTACATGCTGCAGGCATGGCTGCATGTGGGGTTCAGCTGAGCGCCGTGGGACTCCCTCCCTCTGCTTCCTTTTGAGGAAGCTGAAACCACAGCAGGGCTGTCTGGCAGGAGCTGCAGCCCAGTGGGGGAAGACACAGTTGCTTCCAGAGAAGCTGCCCACAGTAACAAGAGGGGAGGAAGAACCCTTGGGCTTCTCCCTTTCCTGACCTCGGATGTCCCACTGGTGCTTTCCGCTGGCTGTCCATAGTTTGGGAAATGGAGCCTGTGTGGGTCTGAGCAAAGCCAGGAAAGGGAGAGCAGAGGATCTCAGAGCTGTGGGGCAAGGACCAGCAGGAGAAGCTATTCAGGATCACACAGCAGGGAGTGGTGAGTGGCCTTGTAGCCGGAGTTCTTGCCACACTACACTTCAAGCGGCCCAGAAGAGGCTTCCAGCTGGAAGCATCTGGATGAGCAGAGGCATGAACGGAAACTTCTGGAATATGCGTGCAAAGAGCAGAGGGTTTCTGTGCTACTGCGTAAGGTGCTTGCAGATTAACAGAACACGGAGTCCACACTGCGTAAAGCCTGCAGGGCTTGGCTCAAGAGTTTGGCCAGTGTTCAGAAAGTTGTGGAAGAAAAAGAAAGGTTAAAGGTCATTTATTCCATAGTAGAAATATACCAGAAAAGGAAGTAAACATTTGGACTCTTTCCAAGTGAGATACAAGGTGAAATAATTCTCAAGAATACAAGTTATAAATGTCAGAAAGAAAACAGCAGCTTTCCCCTGATTTTAGTGTGACTACCCTCTTGGATGCTACTTTTCAGAATGAACATTCCTGTGTTCCCTCACAAGACGATGTGACGCACTATTCTTGAGCTTGACGGGGTGCAGTGTGAATCATTTGTTGAGCTTTCTAATATTTGCATTGTGTTTTTATTAAAGATTTATTTTTATTACAAAGTCAGATATACAGAGGAGGAGAGAAAGAGAGGAAGATCTTCCATCCGATGATTCACTCCCCAAGTGAGCCGCAACGGGCCGGTGCGCGCCGATCCGATGCCGGGAACCAGGAACCTCTTCCAGGTCTCCCACGCGGGTGCAGGGTCCCAAGGCATTGGGCTGTCCTCGACTGCTTTCCCAGGCCACAAGCAGGGAGCTGGATGGGAAGTGGAGCTGCCGGGATTAGAACCGGCGCCCATATGGGATCCCGGGGCGTTCAAGGCGAGGACTTTAGCCGCTAGGCCACGCCGCCGGGCCCTGCGTTGTGTTTTGAAGTTGCAGAAGAGCACCCCTGTTAATGACCTTGGATCTGAAAAGAGATTCTCGGCATACAGAAAAGACATAAATGGTTGTTCACTTTGTACTCATTTTGTGGTTTTAAACCTCCAGATTTTATGCTCTGGCTGGCTTGATTTGCAGTTAAATGGTTTGACCTCGCTTTCAAATAACATTGACGGAAGTGCACAGCAAGAAAATGTCTCTGAAGGAATGCAGTGAGTTGGGAGATTTTTGCAGCTTTCATAGGGTAAGAGAGCTGAACTAATTGATCATTTATCCCCAAACTGAGAATATTTGCACTTAGCAGTGAGTCTATCGTTACTGTCCTCAACAACACAGATGTTCTAACTAGATGCCTGACTGTGAACTGTACATCAGGCGTGTCATAAACCAAGTTATCTAAATGGAGTGTCAGCAGATGGCTAACCATGATTTTAAATCAATAAGCATGTGAATCCCTCAGTGGTTGGGAAATTAAGCTCCATGACCCCCTCCCCACCATCCAAACACTTACTCCTCATTTATCAAACATTTATGAAGTGTTTCCTATCTCTCATGAATTCAACACAAATGCATTAATTGTATATGTCAAATAGCTTTGCCTAACAGTGAGCAAAGGAGGCAGTATGGGTCAAGCCCTCATGCAGCTTACAGTCTAATGGAAATAATCGTCTTTACTGAAAATTTAATGCATACAGGGCTGTTAAAAGGGTCCCTTGTTAGTAGAGAACATGGGGGCCGGGTAGCAAGCGCAGCTGCAAGCACAGTGGACTGAGAGTGTGAAGGCATACATGGGGAGTGAGCCGTCATCTCTCCTGAGCATCCAGGAAAAGCTATCCGAACAAGCTCTGCATATTTGAAGGAATTTCATTTGGAGTAAAACAAGTGGCAGGATGCCGAGGGATGGAAATGCAAACAATCATTGAGGTTAGACATGTGGAGTTCTCTGAGGATGCAGGAGCAAATGGGCGGAGCCAGGTTTACGTTTGGGCACTCCAATATGAGGTGCACATAAATTTATAAGTGTATTTCCTTTTGCTACATAGACTATTTACCTTTTTTTTTAGATTTATTTATTTTTATTGGAAAGGCTGATATACAAAAGAAGAGAGACAGAGAGGAAGATCTTCCGTCTGATGGTTCACTCCCCAAGTGGCTGCAACAGCTGATACTGAGCCAGTCCGAAGCCAGGAGCTCTTCCGGGTCTCCCACGCGGGTGCAGGGTCTCAAAGCATTGGGTCATCCTCGACTGCTTTCCCAGGCCACAAGCAGGGAGCTGGATGGGAAGTGGGGCTGCCAGGATTAGAACCGGCGCCCATATGGGATCCCGGGGCGTTCAAGGTGAGGACTTTAACCACTACACTACTGTGCCAGGCCCACTTTTTTATTTACCTTTTTTTAAATGTATTCATTTTTTGAAAGATAAATTTAAAAACTGAAAGGGAGAAAGAGAAAGCCTGGTTCAATCCCTAAGTAGCTGTAAAGGTCAGGAACCCCTCTGGGTCTGCTCACGAGCAGAGGGAGCCCAGACACTTGGACCATCCCCCACTGCCTTTCCCTTGCCAGCAGGGAGCTGGATTGGAAGAGCAGGAAGAGCAGCTGGGACTTGAACCAGTGCTCATATGAGATGCTGGTATCACAGCCACATCGGCAGCCTAACCTGCTACATCACAACCCCAATCCCCCACCAATGTCATTATGTGAGAACCTTCCTGCTTTGTGTTTGGTTTACTGCTTTTAATTTTAAATCTATTTTATCTAATAGTTCGACTACTTTTGCTTTCTTTTGTTTTCTATTTGCATCAAATCTCTTGTTCCATCCTTTCCATTTCAGTCTCTGTGTCCTTAGAAATCAAGTATTTCTTCTAAACAACGTAGAGCTGAGCCCTGTCCTTGAGGCTTACAGCATCTACTTTCCAAGTTTTCTTGAAATAATAGCAAGTCACATCAACTGGAAAAAGAAGACTGTGACAAGCAGAGCCAGCTACGACTCCTAGTGAAGTGCTCTGGGCTGCGCCCCCCTCCCTGCACTGTTTGATGCTTCAATCCACCTCTTCCCGCCTTGCCTGCGTCCTAACATCCTCGGCATAGAAACTGTAACTTACAAAGCCTTCGCAGTACAGATTCACATGCCACCTTTGCGATCTTAGCACATTCTGCATTTGTTGTTATGGTTATTATTTTTATTTCTAGTGAGGTTTCTACCTTCTGATATTTTCTTCTTATGAGACTCTCAGTATGAAGAATTTCTTTGAGCATTTTTTTGTATCTCAAGGGTGGTGATGATAAATTCTCTTTGCTTTTGTTTGGTTGGGATTATTCCTATCTCTTTTTTTGTAGCTGAAGAATAGCTTTGCTGAGTTCAGTATTCTTGGCTGGAATACTGTAGCCGTCTCACCCCTTTCCCTGGCTTGTCTGGTTTCTCTCGAGATGTCTGCCGCCGGGTGAATCGGGACCCCTCTGTGTGCTATTTGCCTCTTTTCTCTGGCAGTCTTGCAAATCCTCTCTTTATCTTTAACCTTGGAGAACTTGATTATAGTATTCCATGGAAGACATTTGGCCGCATTGAATCCTAGTATGACCCTTGACCTTCCTGTCCCTGGATGGCTTTATATTTCTCTAGATTTAGAAGTTTCATGTCATTATCTCTATGAATATGCTTTCTGCTCCTTCAGCATTCTCAAGGCCCTCTTTAATTTCAGTAAGTTGAATATTTGTTCTTTTCAAGCTGTCCCATATTTCAGACACATTTTCTATATTCCTCTTGATTAATTATTGATTTGAAAGGGACAGTGTCAAAGAGGGATACAGACACACACAGGGGAGAGAGAGAGAGAGAGAGAGAGAGAGAGGTTTAGGACCCTCATGAGGTTCTCTCACTTGGGTGGCAGAGGTAAAGGCACTTGGACCATCATCCACTGCCTTCCCAGGAGCATTATCAGAAAGCTAGGATGGAAGTGGACTAGGTGGGACTCAAGTCAGCACTTCACTATGAGTCACAAGCAGCAACTTAACCCACTGTACCACAATGCTAACCCTTCTTTTCTCTTTTCTGCCCCACATGTGCACTGTATGATAACAGCCTCCATTTGTTCATGACTATATCTGCACATTTGAAACTGTATTTGGAAGATGGTAGGTACTTGGTATAGCTTGATAGATTCAACGAAGGAATAATTTTTAAGAGGCAAAAGATGACCAAGGGCAGGATGCTTAGTGAACCTCTCAGTTAGAAGTATTCACAGAACGGTTGCATTCAAAGCCTAGACCTGGAGGCCATCCTGAGGAGCTCACAGGGAAAACAAAGGCATTGCCCTGAGAATCTAAACCTGCAGAATAGACATGTTCATATGCACAAAACCAGGGGGAAAGTAACACAAAAGACACATTTAAAAAATCTGATGATACTAATCTTGGCAGTGCAAGCACAAATGAGCCAGAAGAAGGAAACTTGGTAAACAGCTTTGGAGAGTTATATAGTCAAGGTGAGGGCGCACCTTCAGGCCAAGGCAGCAAGGCCAAGATTCCATAAGGAAGTTCTCAGACAGGTGCACATGAAGATGTGGAATAATGCTAATTATAGTCCTGCTTCAAAGGGTGGCTAAAATAACCAAGTTGTGCCATCAGTAGCAAAATACATTACAGTTATACCCAAAGAATAAAATCTTCTAAAGTGAAAATAAATGGATTTAATGTGACCCAATCTCAGAAATTAAAGTTATAGAATGATAATGCAGCATTATGGCATTTATATAAATTCTAAGTATAAAAAATAATAGTGTTCTTTAGGGATATGTGTGTGTTTAATGAGAGTATAAAATATGCTTGATAGGGTAATCAGACTTTGGAGTTTGCCTAGACCTGTCTCTGTTTCAGCCATGGAAGGCTCTTACCTTGTACAGAGCAAGACAGTGGGTCACACTACCTGAAAAAGACCAACAAGAGGCTTCTTGATGAAGACAAGGAGATACAATACGAGGAGAGGCACATCAGTGTCATTCAGCTGAGTGTTCTCTTTCTAAAACTGGATGATGGGTATGTGACCGAGATAACACCACTCGGCCAGGTTTGAAACATGGACACAAGAGAACAAAAGTAAATTAGAAAAATAAAGAGCAGCTATCCATAGGACTAGTCAATCATGAATCTGCCATAACCTAAAAACTGCCAAGAGCAGAAGCTGGTTCGTATGGGAGGTTTCTTCTTCCTCCACTCTCAACAACATCCACTCCCATCCTGGGCCCCTGGATAACTTTCAAACCCAAGGACTGCAGGACACCCTTCCCACAAAAATACAAATACACACAGATCTACACACACACACACACACACACACACACACAGAATCAGTGTTCTTATGGTGGTTTTCTAAACTACCTGGAAATGTCTCTTGTTTAGCGAACGTCTTCCCTGATGACTGGTGCTGTTACAGTGCTACTTTCTGGGTTTGGCTGACAGGCAGAGGAGTGGTTCAGAATTTGTGCCCTGGAAGTGATTTTAATCCACCACTTACTAGCAGTGTGACCCTGAGGAAATCACCATACCTCTTTTTCCTCCACCATAAACCAAACCTAGCAGTCCTTTTAAGATAGATATGAAGACCAAGCAAAAATATGCTTCCAAAGCATTCAATGCAATTCTTGCAAAATACAGCAAGAGTTTAAATATGGTTGATTGGTAAAACTATTGAAAATGAAAAAGAATGGTTCCAGGGAGTAGGAACCAAATAATATATCCCAAACATATTTCAATACTATGCAAATTATTTTAAACTGTAATGTAGGATTAAAATAAATCGGGTGAGGAAAGATGAGAAGAATCAGCTTCACGTTTTTTCCAAACCATCTGTAGAAATGTTAAAATTAGAACATTCTTATGGCAGAGAATTGTCATGTTGCTTGAACTAGATTGTGAAAACATAAAAAAAAAAGCCTCACCCAGGTTCTCTTTAGCGTAATGATTCCCATGAGAGCAATTAAAATCTAAATTTCTTGTTTCTTTTTTTGGAAATAATGCCAGTTTAAAATGGGCTGTAATTGTCCCTATTTACACACTGACTGCAGAGACCCAGACAACTCTGTAATTAGCTCCATTCAGAACAAAGCACTGGCCGTCTTTCAGCTGCTTCCTGGCTTTGGAGCAGAGGAAGCAAAGCAGAGATTTTTGGCTCTGTTGCAGAAAAAGGTATTTAAGCCTACCATTAGCCGTCAGTTGGCAAAATGATAATTGCACAGTTTATTTCAATTGATTTATAAGCCCCAGGAAAGAATGATCTCTTGGCTAAAACTGTCAAATGAGTAATCAGGGCTATGCCACGCTCTCCTCCCTTGGAATCTTAACAGCCGCAACCAGCATAAACTTCTAGTGTCGATCTGCTTCCCACATGTAAGCCAGCTAATATTGGAGGGGTACCTCTTACTCATTCTTGTAGCTCTCCCTCTGCTGAAAGATCACTCTCATCTGTTTTATATTCAGGATTCTGCACTTTTCCAATGAAGGTATCACTACAACTTATAAAAGAAGATGGGGAAAAAAACCAAAATTGTGCTCTGGGGTTCACAAGATTTTTAAGGACCACTAATTTTTTTTTTTTTTTTGACAAAAAGCATATAAACTGAATTGGTGGCTTCTCCTCATCCACAACACACACACGTGCGCACACACATACACACACACACACACTCAGCTCAGAGGAAATGGAATTATTCCATTTAGGTGTGTCTTGTTGAGATGTTTCAGTTTTCTTGTTTAATTCAACCAAGAAGTCTCTAGCATGCGAATTTAACCCAACTTTACTTATTGTGATTGATGATCTCTTGGTACTTCCTGCCATCATTCTGAGTTCCTACATTCATTTTGTTTGTTTGTTTTCTGCATTCTGTATCTTTCCCCCATTGATCCTTTTATGTACTCTCAAGCATGTTATTTTTATTGTTTTGATGGTCACATGTAAATTTTTAATGCACAAACAAAAATAAAACCTTCAAACAAACCATTTAGTCTATTTATCTTTTCCTTTAACACACGCACCATTATCTTTCATGTTATTATTTAGAATCTAAGCTCCCTCTTGCCTTTAAGAGAAAATAATTGTGATTTCTGTTTTTATAGCCAGTGATTATTTCTATTATACGGTCAATGAATACCTCCCTCCCCTTTCGTGTGAATCTCCTTCATTCCATCAGTGGAGGCCTTTGCATGGTAAACTAGCTTGATCTTTGCACAGTAACATCTATTTCATTCTCATCCTTTTCAAAAAATTATACCTAGCACTTCAAGAAATTCATAGAAATAGAATTCAAAGATTTTTATCTTGATATAAGATAGATTTTGAAATCCGTTTATTTTTCATAATAGACATTTTCAATGGACATTTTTTAAAAAAGATTTATTTTACCTTTTTATTGGAAAGTCAGATATACAGAGAGAGAAGTGAAGAGACAGAGAGAAAGATCTTCCATCTGAAGATTCACTCCCCAAGTGGCCATAATGGTCAGAGCTGAGCCAATCCAAAGCCAGGAGCTCAGAGCATCTTCCGGGTCTCCCACGGGTGGGTGCAGGGTCCCAAGGCTTTGGGCCGTCCTTGACTGCTTTCCCAGGCCACAAGCAGCAAGCTGGATGGAAAGTGAAGCTGCCAGGATTCGAACCGGTGCCCATATGGGATCCCAGCACATGCAAGGTGAAGCCATTAGCCGCTAGGCTATTGTGCCGGGCCCTTCCATGAACATTTTAAAAAGCCATCCTTGCTTTGTGAATAGCTAATACCTTCGCATGACACAAAATTCAAGTAAGTTAAATACTGGTTGGGTATAGAATTCTACACTGAGTGTTGCTTTCCCATATATTTTGGAACTATTACTCCTTTCACTCTCACCTATTTTTGCTGGTTAGAAATTTTTCATCAGCACAATGGATTGTCTTTATAGCTTAATGGATTGTTTATAGCTTCTCTCTGATAGCCTTAAAATTTTTCACTTTTGTTGGTATTTTTCATAACTCCTAACTCATTATTCTTGATTATGACCTCTATTGTTATATATCTCCTTTGTGTCTTTCAAAATCTTAAACATTATCCAAAGTCCTGTGGCAATGCTATATTTCTATTCCTAATTTTTTTTCTAATTTGTTGAATTGATTGCCTATCTTTAATGTATTTAGGTTGCCTTGTGAGTTTGTAAGCTGTGGCTCAGCTTTGTCAATCTTTGGAGAGACTTTTCCTTTCCTGTCCCACATACACTTGGTTTATTTACTCCATGACTACACACTTGAAAAAAAAAAATCTACTCTTCCGATGAATCCAGACCAGGAAGAAAAGAGTTCATTGGCTCTTGGTCCTCCGTTGTTACTGGTAGCTATCTTATTCGGTTTTTAATAGCCAAGGTTGGGCTAGGTGTTGTAAAGCAGTGAACAGGCCATCAATTGTGGTGTCCACATCCCATACTGGAGAGCAGTTTTGTGTCCTGGTCACTCTGATTCCTACCTGGCTCCCTGCTAATGCACCTGGGAAGGTATCAGGTCGTAGAACAAGTGCGTGGGCCCCTGCCACCCACATGGGAGACCTGGATGGGGTTTTGGGCTCCTGACTACTGTCAGGTCCAGCCTTGGAAGCCGAGTTCATTCAGGGAGTAAACTATTGAATGGGCTATATCTCTCACTTTCTCTCTGCCTTCCAGTAATGAAACTAAGCAAACATTTTTAAAGCAATGTTTTAAAGAAAAGATATGTCAGGGTAGTCTGTCAGATATGTTTGGATAGATAACACACACACACACACACACATGCACACACGCACACCCCTTACAGAAACATTACATTATAGTTATTATAGTTTCAGAACATTGCCTTGTGAATTTGAGGGTCTATCACTTGCGATTAGAAAATTTTCAGTGTAATGTTTTTTCAAGTAGAAATAGTTATGAATTATAGAAGTATTTATTTTAAAACTTATTGAATTCTTCTGCCTGTACTGTGCTAAGTGTGGTTATGCCAATCCAATGAGACTACTTTTTCACCTGTAAAATGGGAATTACAGTGTTTCTTTTTTTAGTGTTTTTTACATTTATATCAGCATATCACTCACTGCAATTTCTTTTTTTTCTTTTTCCTTTTTAATTTTATGAAACAATTCTTTAGGCTAGCAGTACTTCTAAATGCCGTATAAGACAATTGTAAAGAGTAGAGATGAAGAATACAGTGAAGTGCGTAACAGGATGTCTGACACGTTGTAGGCACTTATTAAGCAGAATAATGGTTACTAGCAATCTCAATTTTTATGTCACCACAGAGATGATGTCAGTTTGGAAGAAAAACAGATGAAATACAAAAACATAAAAGGAAAAGAAGGGGGCAACCATAGTTGAGTTGGCTGGGAAGTCTATGCAAGGTACTAAACTAAGTTATGGAGATTGAATAGGAGTTCTCCAACTGGAAATTTCACCGAACATGGAACAATGTATTCAAAGACATACAGCTTGGAAGTAGCACATGTATTCTGGGAGCTGAAGACACTCAGGATGAGTGGAGGATGTGCACGAACAAAGGACATGTCTAAAGGGCCACTCAGAAACCAACATGAAAGGGAAGGACATTGCATTTCAAAGTTGTGACCACCTGGAACAGAGATGAGGAGAGCCTCAACTAAAGATGACAGAGTAGTGCAGACAGGTAAATGGGTTTGAAATACATGAGATAAATACACGGGACTTGGCAGCTGGTAGAACATGGAAGTTCACTCACCAGTGGAGTCATAGCTGTGGCATCGGGAAGGGTTACTGAAACTCTTTGGACCCTAAGTCCCTCTTGTGTAAACTGGGAATACCAGTAGGACCATACACATGGAATCACACTGGGAATTAAGAGAGACAAGGCATGTAAAGCATTTAAAAGAGCACCTGACTCGAAGAATGTACCAGCGCATGACAGTTGTTCCCAGGTGGGGTTGCTGTAGGGCCCAGCCATGAGGTCCTGGTTTAGCACCCCAGAGGCTGAGGCTTTTGCACGTGTGGACAGATCTTGGAGGAAGAAAAGACTTAACTCTAACATTCTTTCCATCCATTCTGGAGAATCAAGCATCATGGACCTCCACAAGAGCTAGGCAATCATTCATACTCCTTCAACAACCAGGTTTGAGCTTCCTCTACATCCTGTGGGAAAGCAGAATGCAAAGTACAGGGAAACAATGTGCCCTGACAATAATGTGGCACCTGACACCAAGAAATGCACAGACGCAACCTGAAGGGAAGTAAATCATTTTAGGAAGTAAATCTAAAACCAGCCACACTCTGCTCAAGTGCTAAGAAGACATTATCCACCAAAGGGTCAATTTTTTGGTATTATGTTTTGTTTTGTTTTTTATAGTTGGATGTAAGTTTCTATTTGCTGATATCACAAAATGGTACTTAGAAAATTTTTTTAGGCTGAGTGCTACAACAACCACAAAGACATCATGGGACTTAGATAATATATTAGGTATAAACAGAAGTTACTCTGAAGAATGTACTTATGATATGAATAGCGATTAATAGGTGGGAATGCTGAAAATAAAACTCATTCTTTTAGGATAAAAAAAAAATCAATGGACTAGATAACAAATGAACCTCTATTCACTGCTTAAATTTCATGGAAAAAAACAAAATCAATATAGACCAAGTTTGCAGCATTTTAAGAAATAGCATCAGAAATGAACACCAAGGTGAAACCCACATTTTGGGGGGATAAAAACCATTTTGATAAAATTGCCTTGTTCCTGAACCTCCTTCCATGAGTGTCATGTTAGGATGCAGCCCGTCTAGATTAACCTTATCCCACCCTTGATTTTATTTTTGGTTCTTGTTGTATGGCAGATGCATATTTATGTATGAGGTTACAAATACAAGGGTAAAAACAGAATGTGGCGAATGTGGCTCCTCAGTGAAGCTCAGAAAACTTCTCTGTTGGGAATGAAGCTGAGTTCAGGAAGATAAAGACCTTCACCTGGGACCACACCTAGAGCGTCCATGTGGATCTGCAGACGCTGGCTGGTGTAGACTGCTGGTCCAAAGGTTGGAACAGCAAATGACTCTGCTCAGGTGCGGATACCACATAGAGAACCTCGGGTGGAAAGAGAAGCTCTGGTCCTTTCTGGATCTTTCTACTTCCTTGCTTCTCTCCCAGGAAAGCCTGTTTGTGTGTGGCCAAGGTCTCCTCTCATTCCCCTGAGCCTCTGACAAGGGCATTGAGTTAGGGAGGCCTGCTTGCGAAGAGTCTCTACTGCGTACCCATGGCTTTGTCATTGTCAAGTGATTACGTGAAACCAGCAATGAATATCATACTAGGAAGCTTGCATACAGTACAGCTTTCAGAACAGGAATGTCCTCAAAGTTTTGGCACATTTTTTGAAAATCAGATTTAGTCACTGAACAGGAAAATTATATAGGGAAGAGAGAGATACAGAGAAAAAGACATCTTCCATCTTCTGTTTCACTCCCCAAAGGGCCACAACAGCCAGGGTGGGGCCTCAACGCCAGGAGTCAGGGACTTCTTCCAGGCCTCGCTTGTGGGTGCAGGGGCCCAAATACTTAGGCCATCCTCACCTGCTTTCCCAGGTGCCATAGCAGGAATTGGATTGGAAGTGTAGCACCCCTATGGGATGCCGGCAGCATTTCAGGCAGCAACTGAACCCATTAGGCCACAATGCCAACCCCTGTTTGGGTAATTCTAGCAATGATTTTGGTTTGCTACTTTGAGTTTTTGCTTCGATGTTCCTGCACATGACAGGAAACCTTTCCTGAGCCCCAGCTTTGTGGGAAGAGGGTCATGTATCATGAGTCCCAGGACCTGGCACATGGATCATGTGCAATAGATACTTGTATGAAAGACTAGCACATTATTAGAGAAGAAAGGACTCTAAGACACTCTGAGATGTATCGATTCTGCTACCCCAGCACCAGGTAAGTCGTCTCAATCACCGGATTAAACATCTGCCTCTGTTTCTGATTTTTTTTTTTTGGTTATTTTCTATTCATCTTGGTTCCTTGCTTCACATAAATACTGAAACATTTTCCTTTCCTTTTACCACCCATAAAACAACTAATTCTGTTGGGATTTAGTCCAGATGTGATTCATCTACATAGAAATGTGTGCATAACTGACCTCCTCAGATATTTAGTTTTACATGATGGTATGCCTTTCCATTAATCCAAGAATTAATGGAAACCATTTAAGTTCGGCAAAACTTTGGATTTTTCTGATGCGGCTCAGACACATTTCTCATTAAAATTACTTCCAGGGGCTTCAGCTTGTTCTTTGCTACTGCAACTGGCAGATCTTTCTCGTTAGATTTCCTAATTACTTCTCAGTGGTATGTGGCAATGTTGCTAATTTCCACAAGGATTCACTTAGTTCTCATCCATCCTCTTATATAAAAAAAGCCTGTGCAGTGATTGGGAAGGTATGGCTGGGAGACATCAGGAGGAGAGCTACAAGACTGTGTATTGTTGAAATTCAAGGCCAGCATGTTGCACAATGTCCGTTTAGGAAAGATGAACATCTGATCAGCTTGCTTTGATGTGCAGGGACATAGGTCTGTATCGTTTGTCACCTTGTCTTTGAACTCCTCTTGCCATCCTGTAATTCCAGAAGTGTCCAGCAGCTATCCTTCAGGCCCACTCTTCCCTGTCCCTCCTCTGGCTGCTCCTAGATGGTCTGCTTGGTGATTCTGTTGCTGCTTTTTCGTTTTTTTTGGTTATTGAACCCATTCAGAGCACTCTCTGTGGTTTATAGAGTTTAACCTTTCACCCTGATTCTTATAAAGCTCTCCCCTTTATTTTTTATGTTTTTATAATTTGTTTATGTATTTGAATGAGTTACACACACACACACACACAGAGGTATTTTCCATCTGCTGGTTCATTCCTTAACTGGCCTCAATGCTCAGGGGTGGGTCAAGCCGAAGCCGGGGGCCTGGAGCTTCTTCAAGGTCTTCCACATGGGTGTAGGATCCCAAGGAATTGAGCATCAGCAGGGAGTTGGATCAGAAGTGGAGCAGCTGGGATTAGAACAGAAGCAACACTCCTTGGGGATGCTGGTAGCTTTCTGTGCTGTGCCACGATGCTGGAGCCCAAGCTACTCACCTGCATGATGTCACCAGATGCTACCATTGAGTCTTCCTGCCTTCATTTGACCTGCTGCCCGGGAGTCCTTGCAGGTAGAACACATCCTGACTCCCCTTCCCAGGTGAGGGTCCCGAGGCAACAGCCTATCATTCTCTCCCCCAATTCAAAGCTAAAACTGTGACTATGAATATTTTCCCCAGGTTCATCTCTCTTCTCTTGGTTTTTTGTTTTTTTTTTTTTTACTGTTAGTCTTACCTCTAATTGCATTGATTATTTTTTTAAATCTTTTTAAAAATGCTTTGGTACAATTCCATAGGGCCTGGGATTTACTGTCCCCCCCCAAATTCCCACTCCCCAACTGATTTTCCCCATATTGTTACAACAGCATAGTTCTTCATAAGCAGTCATAAGCTCATCAGTCTATTAGGTAAGTGCGCCCCGACATCGCTGGCACAATGCCCGACAGTCCAGCATCCCCTTGCTCAGCAATATCCAACAGCTCCTTTGAGATTTGGGAGCAATTTTGAACCTGGTGTCTTGAGTTACAGATGAAGCAGTGAGGAATGGGCACCTCAAAGAGTGACCCTTTGGCCAATTTTCTATCCTCCAAACAAGTGGACTCCCTCGTAGGTGTGCGTGTCATATATGCATGTATCATACATACTCGACTGTCTCCCTGTGTACTTGCGTGTCAACATTGGCGTTCAAAACCAGTATTGTAAAATAACATGCTAGATTAGCACATAAATAGATATAAATACATTTTTTAAAAATACATGTTCTATTATCTAATAAAACTGAATTAAATAATAAATTGGAGGGAAAAGTATGTTTCAAAGAATTCTACTAATTTCTAAGTTGTTGGCTGATTTTTGGAAATTGCTCATGTGACTTTTCCTCTGACTGGCTGCCACTGACTACGCTGCCCTCTCTATACCGTGATCAGGCACCAGGACATGTGTCAAAGTCTTCCAGCCCCTCCAGCATCGAACTGACTGCTTCTGTCACCAGGGACCTTCTCGGATGGAGGCAGCCTGCTACCCACCGTCATGGCCAAACCCTGCTATGGATGACTTCCTACGTGGATGCGATACGTTGTCTTCACCTCAGTTCTGGCCACGGCATGCCAATTCTAGGGACGCGGGAAAAGAGAGACACGTCTCCTCACTTCCAGAGTATCCCTGGCCGAACTCGCAGGTCAGTTCAAAGAAATGGCTTTCCACTCGGTGACATCTGGAACGCTAGGTGTCAGAACATTCTCTACGGGCAGATAACTACCGCCAGGTGGCGCCAAATGCAGCAGCCCGGATTTACATACCGCCTGGGTTTACAATACAGGCTGTTAAAATCCGACATTTATCATCTTCGTCATGATCGTGCGTCAGCACACTTTTTAAATTTTTGCATAATGGGCGGGGAAGTTAGATTATAACGAGGTTGTATCTTCCACCAATGCTTTATTAGGAAAACTCGAAACTTGGAGAAAAGTTACAAGAATAGTATGATCTGTAACGAACACTTGTATACCTTTTACGTACAAGTATAAGCTCTTAAAGCCATGCCACTTTTTAAGCTCTATGTTTTTCTCTATATACATGTCTGTGTGTTTTGGTTTTTGGCGTCTGTGTGGTTTGGTTTTTCCCCACCCCTTAGGGCTGAACCACGTGAGAATGGATTGTAGCATCCTAACTGTGTCTCCGAACCCGTCAGCTTGTGTCTCCTAAGAACAGGGACTTCTTCATACTTGGGAATGGTGCCACGAATGCGAGATTATTATCTGACATAGAGCTATGAGTATAAAAATGGCCTAAACTGTGCTAGGCCTGGTGTGCGTGCGTGTATCCAGGAGTCAACCAAAGTTCACAGACGGTTTTTAGTTGTGATTATCCTTGAGTCTCCTTAGTTTGGATTTTTTTTAAAGTCTTGTCCTTTATGAAATTAATGATTTTTGAGATTCCAGGCAAATCTTTCTTCATTTGCCTGTATCTTTATTCTTGAACTAATTTTGTTTAAATTTTTGGGGGGGCAAAAATGCCATAAAGGTGTTGTTGCGTTTTTTTAAAGGATGGGGTTGGTGTTGAGATACCGGAGGGATTAACACTTGCAATGCCAGCATCTCACACTGAAGTACTGACTTCAAGCTGGACTGCTCCGTTTCTGATCCAACTTCTTCCTAAAGTGCTTGGGAAGGCAGCAATGATAACTCAAATATTTGAGCTTCTGCTATCCAGGGAGGAGACCCGGGTGGAACTCCAGGCTCCTGGCTTCCACCTGGCTCAGTGCTGTTTGTTGTGGCCATTTAGGGAATGAAGCAACACATGGAAGCATACACTCATATTCTCTCTCTCTCTCAAATAAATAAATCTTTAAAAATAAAAAAAGTAAAAGGAATGTAACAGAGTCCAGAAATCCTCTTTCAATGACCTACTTCTTATTCTAGAGATAAAACTGCTTCTCACTGGCTCTGAAATGAACTTTTAAGCCTGCCCACAAATCTTATTGGTTTGTCCCGATTTGTCCTCCTCGTCCCATTTCCACAAGAACATCTGAGCTAATGGAGAAACCATGAAACAAGAAGATGGACACCCTGGAAGCTGGTACACCCGAGATCACCAGGGCCTTCATCTCAGTTAAGTCCTGGCTAGTTCTGGTATATTCTGTTTCTAATGGACACCACAGTTATTTCTCAAGCAATCTTCCTTTCAGAGACCTGCCATTTTCTCCTTCACGGGACCTGGGTGAGCTGTCAATCATAGGACTTAGTTTCCCCACTATGCCGGTGGGTTGGAGGGGAATCATGATGTGACGTGGATTCTGTGACCATGCAATGTGACAGTGTTTGCAGGAACCTTGTGGGAAAAGCTCTGTGGGAAGAGAGCAGTTCTCACAGAGCCTTGAAGCTGTGTGAGCTGACGGGAATCAGAGCGAGTCCTTGTGACATTTTCTAGCTCAGCCATGCCTGTCATTGGAATTTTTTTGTTAAGATTTCATTATTTTTTTTTTTTTTGTTATTGGAAAGTCAGATATACAGACAGGAGGAGAGACAGATCTTTCTGTCTCTGGTTCACTCCCCACCTGGTTATAACGACTAGAGCTATGCCGATCCAAAGCCAGGAACCAGGAGCTTCTTCCAGGTTTCCCACGCGGGTGGCAGGATCCTAAGGTTTTAGACTGTCCTTGACTGCTTTCCCAGGCCACAGGCAGGAAGCTGGATGGGACGCAGGGCTACTAGGATACAAATAACCACCCATAAGAGTTCCCACCACTTGCAGGGTGAAGACTTTTGTCACTAGGCTACCATGCCAGACCCACTGGAATTCTTTCTTTAAACTTTTTTTTAAAAAGATTTATTATTATTGGAAAGCCGGATATACAGAGAGGAGGAGAGACAGAGAGGAAGATCTTCCATCCGATGTTTCACTCCCCAAGTGAATTGCAACGGGCCAGTATGTGCCGATCTGAAGCCAGGACCCAGGAACCTCTTCCAGGTCTTCCATGCGGGTGTAGAGTCCCAAAGCTTTGGGCCATCCTCGACTGCTTTCCCAGGCCACAAGCAGGGAGCTGGATGGGAAGTAGAGCTGCCGGGATTAGAACCGGCGTCCATATGGGATCCCGGCGCGTTCAAGGTGAGGACTTTAGCCGCTAGGCCACGCCGCCGGGCCCTTTCTTTAAACTTTTAAGCTCTTTAGAGTTGACTTTTCATCTCATGCAACTGAGGTGTGACTGAGGTGGGTATGATGTCAGGACTTGGTCCGAATACTTCCTTGCTTCCTGTGGAAGTTAGGCCAGGGACTGGGCAGCCTCTGTTTTTTTGGCAGTGAATAAGGATAACAATGCCCACTGCAGGGATTCCTGCTGTACAGATTAAGCAGATAACGGAGTGACACTGTGCTGTGCCCGGAGTCTACTCAAGAATCGGTGTATGCTACATACACATGCCAGAATCTAGGGCATCTGCTGCCACCACTTACTCTCTGCCCTTGACTTTCCGTGCCCTCTAGCCGAAACTGAACTTGACTGAGAGCAATGCCTTGTCAGGTGGCATGCAGTGCTCACTGTCGTTGTCTTGGTTGTATTCTCTCCATTTGTCATATAAACAAGTAGAGCAGAGCATGAATATATCTCCAGGGTCTGTGGCATTTGTCTTGTCGTTACTTTTCCAGGTGAGAGGCAAGCCATGGACGAGGGGAAGTTGAATTTCACCATTCTGACATTTTTGGCTCCAAGGGGAGCTGGGGAGGGCCAAGTGGGGGACAGGGAGAAAGAAACCGTAATACAAGTGTGTTGTGCTTTGATCACCTGTTTGTGCTTGTTTTGGCCTCACTGGTTCCCCAATTTTGGTGGGCCAGAATCTACAATATTCTCAAGTTTTCTATTGTCCAAAGGGCCTGGGGTCAACAGCCTTTCAGGAAAGCAAAATCCCAAGAGAAGAAGCCATGGGGTTCTGGACTGCACCTTCACAGTGCAAACAAAGGGACTGCAGACCTGCCAAGAGGGTGTTTTCTGTTGCTCCTGTTTTGGGTACCTTAGCAGTCGTTCAGAAGATGCCACCCTAGATGGGAGCAAACACATGTCTTGTCTTTGCACAGGCCCAGAAGATCAGCAGAGCTGACGGTGGATTGCTGGCAGCCAAAGGCGGTCCCACAGCACAAGTTTTTGGCTGGCATGATCAGTGTCCGCTCCTTTGGTGCCTAGAATGGTGAAGGAGAGCAGCAGAGACCTCCATTGCTTGGAAAACCTCTCCTCCACCGGGGAGAACTGGCCGGCCCGGCTTGTAGGAGGTCAGCCAGGTCAGCCTCTCCACGATCCTCTTCGGGCTTTACAGTTGGGGTTCGGGAGTGGGTCACTGGGTTGTGTCCCAGTTCCCAGGGTCCCGGTTGCACAGTAATATCTTCCTCTGGTTTGACTCACATGCTCAGAGAAGGGGCTGGTAGGTGGGGGTAATAGGAACTTCTTCGCTAGAGGGTTATTGGATCCTTCTAGAAGACACCTTATCCTGGCCCTGGCACACAATTCAACCCCCCCCCCCAAATATGCTGGTGGTCTGAGGCAGGAATGATCTGAGTGCAGCGCAGCCCTCCCCAAGGCAACCTCTTCAGAATCTAATGGGATCTGGAAGTTAACTTTAAGCCACTGTAATACATCTCCCTTCTGTGTCTGCAGCTCAAGTCAGCAGTGTCCTGAGTCATGCTCGGAGAGCGCCCAAAATTCACAGAAAGAGCATTTCCTCCTTCTAGCAGATCAGCTGTAGGCATCCTAGTGAGAGTCGAAGAATCAGTGAAGGGGGATGATTAGTGAGAGAGATGCAGGAGTGGTGGTCCCCAAGGTGCAGCAGAGAGCTTGAAGCTTTGGGGTGGTCCCGGGGTTCCAGACGCAGGCAACAGCTGCCATGTGAGACACTGCCCTCTAGCGGACACCAGAGAGTACCGCGCTGTTCTCAGGGTGAGGCTGAGACACCTGAAGGCTCTCAGAGGGTGGCACAGAAACCTGTAGTGCGAGCCCTCAACCCACGTATTCCAGAAACTACTGGAAGAAATGTCAAGACAGGACTCATGGCCCTATAGCAGAGGTAATGGTGGGAGAAACCTAGAAAATTAGGGTTTTTTCTTTTTTAAGATTTATTTATTTATATTGGAAATTCAGATATACAGAGAAGAGGAGAGACAGAGAGGAAAGACCTTCCATCCGCTGATTCACTCCCCAAGTGGCTGCAACAGCTGAGCCAATCCGAAACCAGGAGCCTGGAGCTTCTTCCGGGTCTCCCATGCGGGTGCAGGCTCCCAAGTCTTTGGGCCTGCTCTTCCAGACCACAAACAGGAAGCTGGATGGTAGGCAGAGCCACTGGGATTAGAACCAGCACCTATATGGGATTCTTGTGCATGCAAGGTGAGCACTTTAGCCACTAGGCTACCATGCTGGGCCCCCCCCCTTTTTTTAGTGTTCCCAGCATCTGTGGCCTGGGATTAAGGCAAAGAGGGGACACGTGCTATCACCTGTAATTGCAAGTTCTTTTACTCAAATGATAAGCTATTTACCACACAAAAGGCGAAATAACAAATGGCACTGGGCCATTCTATTTAGTTGGCATGTAAGTAGGATTTGCAGGAAGCCTGGTTGGGTGCACTGGTACCCAGAGCCAACATCAAGGAATTACAAAGGAACTTCTAAAGGTCAATTTATAACTTTCATTTATTCCCCCAGAGTTTGCTTTCAGAAATGTCTTGAGATTTGTAAGTTGCCATTCCTGGGAGAAGGTTCCAACTAAAATTTTGACCAGAGAGTTAGTCACATGTAATTCCACGTAAGACTTCGGAGCCTTGAATCTGTCTCCTCAGTAGCATTAGTAGCCCGACAATTGCATAATCAACCACAAAATGAAATAAGTAGGAGGGTTAATGCCTAGAAAGCTCTGATGTGGGATTTTTGGAAATATCAGCTGCAGAAATTTTGACTACTGGACTGCCCAGGTAAAAGCTGTTCTCCTCAGTGGGGCTAATTTATGTACAAAGGGATAAATCCATGCTGTGATGGGTGAGCCACAAAGTCTGCTTTTCTGATCTGATTCTCAGCAGATTCAGTGTGGCACCTTACAAAGGACATTTACAGGGTCATTGCAGCCACTGTCATCAAATCAATTTGATTTGCTCTTTCAAAAAAAAATAAATCATGTGACCTTCAAGGGATCATACCTCTTGGCTTCTGCTCTGTTAACATCTTATGGAGATCCTTCTATCATGTGTAAGAAATAAACAGCTCTGTGTTTCAGCATGGGTTATTCATATATCATATTTGTTGTGATTTGATTTCAGCAAAGAGCTGCCAAAATCATGCCCTGTGGATGAAGCTGGCCAGTGAGACGATGATGACGCAGTGTCGACAGGTAGAACCTTGGGTGACGTCAGCACCGTGTGCTGTCGCTTTCTGATCATCTACAGCTTTCAGGAATCCTGGCTGTGAAGCTCACAGTGCATCTCAGAATTATGCCCATTACAGTTTTAAATGGCTCAACCCTTGGACTATGTAGCAAGCTGAGATGGCTTAAAACGCTAGAAAAATAAAATCAAAATATGTGGATTAGGCATAAAGCAATGAACATTGTGCTGCATTGCGCCTCCCGAAAAATTGAAACAAGAAGAGGATATGAAGGGTAAAGTCTAGTTGTCTTGTTTATTCGAGTTTCCGTCATTCTCAATGAGTATGGTTCAGGCTCCACAGAGCCTGGATCCACCTCTGAACAGTAGGCACAGAAGTCTGTGAAGACTTCCAAACTAAAATGAGATTTAGATGATGGAAAGGAGATTGATTCAACAAATAAACCGGAGCAATGCCGCATCCACGGGAGGAAGGATGCTAGCATGTGTTATCCCTGGCCATCATGCATACATGAACACCTTCAGTCTAAAATTAATGTTCTGAGTATGACTAATACTTATGCTCATGAAGGAAGAATAAGAATATTGGTCCCTTCTCCTAATGGAAATTTTGTAATTGCATTGAGTATGCATTGCATGGTTAACTGGACTTGGGTTTGAATTCTAGCTCTGCCGATTACATATTACCTGGATGGTCTGGAATGAGCTGATTCCCCTAGCTTTCTAGGCATCAGATATCACTGTTTAGAAAAAAGGAGTCCATTAATATCCACCTAACAGGGTTGTTTTAAGAATTTAGTGAGAGGCAGGTGTTTGGGAGGTTCATAGCCTGCATCTGAGGACCTGGGTTTGATTTCTGGCTCAGTTTCCCAACTCCAGCCAGTGCAGGTCCTACAGGGCAGCACTGATGGCTGAAGTAAGTGGGTTCCTGCCAAACACATGGAAGACCAGGACTGCGTTCTCAGCTCCAGTTCTGACCCCTGGCTGTATCCCTGGCCACTAGAACCATTTGTGGAGTGGTCCAGTGGGTGAGAGTGCTCTGTTTTCCTCTCAAAATTTGTAAAGCATTTAGCACAGTCCTGGATGAATAACAGTACATGAAGTAAATCCGGGAAAAATAATAGCTTGAACCATCACTCAGCATTATACTTTGGTGATATATATCCACGAATTAGCAACGACTTTCTGTAATAGCAGCTTGAACAAGATTGCGCAGACATCAAATTTAATCAGCATCTCCCAAGTGCAGGGAATTCTGAAAGAAATGTATAACACGTTATTTGGAGGCTTATTGGTCTAAACACATAACCCTCCCTATGAGACTAGAGAGTGCGTTGGTATGCCAGCTACTCAGCCAGCACAGGGAACCAGATGCTCTCCAGAGCAGAGAAGCAGGACAGCTCATCCGGCAGGAAGTTCCAGGGCTTAGTGTATTTTGGAAGAACTGATACAGAGGACTGTGAGTGTTCCCCAACAGAGAAAGTGGTATCTCGTCTGACAGAGGCCAGTTGGAAAATCGTATTTAGAACCCAGTGTCTGTGGAGCCTTGGGTGAGTTTTCTGGGATTTCTTTCATTCCTTATTTTTCAACTGGAGCTTCTCTACCTAACTCCCAAAGTTAGGACAAATGACTGAAGGTAATGACTGAAGGTAATGGGTGCAGAGTTACCGTGGTTAGCAATGCTGCCATTACCTAACGGCCTTCAATTCTTACACAACTTGTTTTTCTCAGCAAAATGCCACCTGCACATAATCAATATTTCAAGGGAGATAAATTATTTACTTATTATATACTTGGATTTATAAGGAAGGAAATTGATTCCATTACAGCAATCACATTGATTTACTTAAATGACAGAAACAGCACCCTTGTCTGCTATTTGTAGACTCTGGACTCAGTTCAACCATATGGCGCAAGATAGATTACCTCTGGACCCACAGCAGGAACAGGGTCAAAAGATCAGTTAAGTCATCTTAGCTCATGAGTGACAGGGCAAATATTTTAGCTAAAACATTGATCTTGGGTCTGAAATATAGACAGCTGAGCTAAATGAGTTCATGTATTCACAGATAACAGCAATGTCTACTGGCTTTTGTCCCAGCCATGGGGATATGAGTGAAGAAAGTGAGCAGAAGCCAAGAATAGGAGAAGAGAAGAAATGAGTGTTTATCAACCACCTATTTTGGCCAGGCAGCTCACCTGATCATATCACGCAGAAAATTCACCTCATAGTGTTGATTCTCTGAAGAGTTCAATTCTTTGTTCCTTGTCTCCAGGCAGCACAACTGGTCAGAACAGACATCACTAATCCCAAGATCTGACTCACAGACCAAGGGTCTCTCTCACCACCAGTCTGACTATCCATTAGTCACTCGACATCTAGCCAGCCTCCTCCATGCACTAGGCACCTGGGATATCAAGATGCATCAGGTAAATTCTTTGCATCCTGGGGCAACAGTTTAGCGGGGACCACAGCATGAGAACTCACAATCATTGCGCTGGATGGAAAGGGTGCGATTAGAAGGCGCTGTACGCTCATCTTAAACTTCAAGGCTTCCTTTTTGTCATACATCCCTTCTGAGGAAATACAACTGTCTGCTGGTCTCTGAGGGGTATTTGTTCCAAGACTACCTGGATGGTCCCTTACTTAAAATGTAGTATGGCATACCACTTGTACATCCTCCACATATTTCAGATCCTCCCTAGATTTCTTACAATACTTAGTCCAATGTAAATGTTATGGAAATAGTTGTTATACTATAGTGTTTAGGGAATAATGGCAAGAAAAAATGTGCATGTTAATACAAGCATGATTTTCCTTCAAGTATTTCCGTCTGCATATGATTGAATCCGTGGACCTGAAACAGAGAAGTAAAGAAGGCCAGTTACGCTGACTTTGATAAATGCATGTGTATGTCAATTTTGCAGTTTCACCCTCACAGTAGATCTTCCCAGCTGTCTTTTGGAGCCTTGCAATCTGATCTGTTGTTACCTTCTGACTTCATCTCCTACTGCTCTCCATTTTGTTCATTTTGTGCCACACACACACATTAGTTTTCTTCTGTCCCATTTAGCCTGTCACACTGGTATGAATATTCTGCATAGGACAACAACTCAACACCTGGCTTGCAAAGCTGGAAATATAAGCGCCTATTCCCCTGAGCTGGTGTAAAGTCAGCTCTAGCAAACTTCAAAATCTCCCTAGCGGGGCCCACAAAAAAATCCATATACACTGTAGGCTGTCTTCCACGGTTCTTCCCAACAGCAAAGTGTTATGGCTTGAGTTGTGATTAGGACAGCATTTCAGGCAAACAGAACACCCTGCTGTGACCACATGATGTTGGGCATGAAGTGACTGAAGAGTAACCACTTGACCCGTGGCCTCTGATGGACATTAATGGAGCCACATAGGAAGTGTCATCATTTCCCTGTTCCTTTTTTAACGGGCCATCCATTTTCAGAGAGACCACAAGTCAGTTGTAAGTGACCCTTCTGGCCAAATGCACCTCCTGCTGGCAAAATGCTGAGGAGGCTGTCCCCAGAGCTGCGGGAACACAGTGTTGCAGATAGAATCAGAGAGAAAGAAAGCTGTACTGTCCCAAGTCCACAGGCAGCATCTTGCTGGACATGTCCGAGGGATGTGGTGCCTCTTCTGGGAATCAATGGGTGAAGAGTTGAATGAGATCTGTCATTTGAGTGTTGGAGAGAGGAAAGACGAAGACCCTTTGATCAGCTGTCTCTGGTGCCTGTGCGCAAGGGGAGGCTCAAGGGGACAAAGCCTGTCCAGCAAAGGCTCTCTGGTTTAGCACATCTGTAGGAGGAAGGGCTGGGAACTCCCACTCAAGCTGGCTGTGTGTCTTTTACAGCATGCAGACCAATGGTTTACCCCACAATTATAAACAGTTCTCTGAACCAGTTAGGTCCATTTTCGGCAAATCATTTTGTTAACTCTACACTGACTAAGAAAGCCCTTCAAAGCTCTGCTGAGTGGAGAGCTGACCTGGAGGGCCCTGAGAGAGGATGGTGTCAGGCTCATCCGTGTGGGCAAGAGGAGGCTGTGTGACCTGGTCTGCCTTCTCTCCTCACCGAGCCCCAGGCCTGCCTGTCTACATCGCAAAAGCAGCGCATTTTGAGCTAACTCTGTTTTCTTTCCCCCTCTCCCCGATCCCTAAGAGAATCTGTTCCAAGAACGTAGTGCTTTGGATCCAGCTCACTTGTTTGGAATGTTCCTACACTCCCAAGATGCAATGGCAAAGCCCACTGCACAAAGGTTGTTGTTTCTTTTCCTTGTGGCAGCACAGCGCTTCCGCGGCAGCAGACATGTAAGTGTTGTCCACGGGGATGTGACGGAGTGAGGCTCTCTGCTTCCTCTGTTTCTGCTTATGAAAGTGCAGTTCTCAGCCGTATCCACAAGCCCCTAACCTGAGTGGTTCACATCACTGTGTTCAGTTTGCTGAGTGGAGGGCCTATCAGGTTCTCCCAGTATTAACATCTGCTAAAATTCTGAAACTGTCTCCACTTTCTGGAAATTTTGACCATTTGCCTTCAAAACACATCCTCTTTCTATCTTCCCTTCCCTGTCAACATTTTCTTATACTTGAAACTTTCACATTCTGTCAACATGATCTTTTTATCATCATTAGTTTTTAAAAATTTGAACTGTCAGAGAAAATTGAAAAACAGGTAACTGAACAAATGGATAATGTTGAAACTAACACTTCTAAGTATAGCCTATTTTTAAGCTTGAATTTGAAAAAATGGTTACAACATTCTAAAAAAAACATTTTTATCTGAAAAGGAGAGAGAAGGAGCTGTAGAGAGAGAGATATCCATCTTCCATGCCTTGGTTCACTCCCCACGGGCCTGTAGCTGCAACTCCCTCTGGGTCCTCCACGTAGGTGGAACATCCTCTGCTGCCTGTTCAGGTACAAATGAGCAGGAAGCAGGATTGGAAACAGAGGTGGGACTTGATCCCACGCACTCTGACATGGGCCGTGGGCGTTCTACCTGACAGCTTGACACGCTGTACCACGATGCCCCACCCCCATCCAGGCGATTTCACAAAGATTTAATCACCAATGAGAAACCCTCAATTTAATACAATCAAAATATTGAGGAGGTGCGTGTGCTTGCACACACACACACACACACACACACACACACACACCCACCCCATCTAATCATCATTCATGCTCCAAACGCCTGCAGTGGTCAGAGGGGGGCCAGGGCGCCAGCAAGTTCATGGCCTCCCATATGAGTAACAGGGCCTCCATTATCTGTGTTGTCATCTGCTCCACCTAGGCTCTGCATGCATGGGAAAGTGGAATCAGGAAGGGAGCTGGCAATGGAATCTGTGAGTACTGTGATATGGGATATGGGCATCTGAACATGTCTCTTAACCAATGCCTACCTGTAAGCTGAATGTCCATGAGTAAAGATACTTAAAATCAGTAAGCCCAACATTAATATATACATCATATTATGTATTATCACATATTATGCATTATATTATTACATATTATTATATATTAATAGGAATGTTCACCAGAGAAAGAATGTATATAATGTGCTTCAGAATAAAGCAGCCAACAGCAATGGAGCAAGAAAGCTCTTGCGTTTGTGAAGGGTGTCCACAGATCAATAATACGGACTTAATTTGGGAGCCTATTAGAAGTAGGTCTCCTCTCCCACTGAAGACCTGTGGAATGAGAACCTGCCTTCTAACAAGAACACCCCTAGGTGTTGTGCATGCAATTAACGATTGAGAAGTTTCACCAATGCAAGGTCATGCCTAAACTCTGTACTCTCAAAAGCAGAGTTAGCCTGAATGTGTGGTGACCATAGCCTGCCCCCCACCTGATACCAGAAGTGGGTTATCTCCCCAGTCCATACACCAAGCCTTTGAGGGACATGCTCTTATTAATCTCATCATATGGCTGAGCTCAACTGAAGTTTAGGGAGTCTGAGTAACTTTCAAAGGTTCTCAACCAGGATCCAAAAGTTTAGGTGGTGACTTGTTTCCTTCGAAGGGGAGTATTTTCCATATCTGAAGTGGATCTTGGTTTTTGTTTGCTTTCTCACCTTAGCCCTTAAGTTGCATGCTGTAATCTGGAAAACAAGCAGGAACCTGGTAGTTATTCTGTAGAACTTTTAGTCCTTGCCAACATTTTATTTTGAAATGTTTGAAAGTACAGAACAGTTGCAAAGAACAGCACAAGGACCGCCCTTATGTCTTTTCTCTACATTTACCAGTTGTCAGCATCCTGCCACAAATGTTCCCACACTGGTAGGTATTTTAACTATGGAAAATTACATCACAGATATGATGACACTGCACTCCTAAATTCTTCAGCATGCATTTCTTAAAACATGGTGGTGGGGGGAGGCATTCTCCTACTTTTATAATACTACTGTTATATAAAAAAAGAAAGAAGCATAGCGATCCTCTAATATATTCCTCTACAGCCTTATTCAAAGTCAACATTTGCCACTTTTTTTTATCTTTTCTTCCTTATTTCACTTCTTTGTTCAATCCTAGATTTACCCAAGGTTTACGTATTATATCCTCTTATTATGTCTTTAGTCTGTTTTAAGTCAGAACAGAACTTCTGCTTTTTCCTTCCCCCAGGATATTGACATTTCCAAACAGTCTGGGCCAGTTGTTCTTGCAGCACGTCACTCATTCTGGATTTATCATTCCAGAACATAGTCACTCGTGGTTATATTCTGCTTAGACATTTTCGCTGGAAACCACCATAACTGATATTGGATCACAGCACATCCTGAGACCCATGAAGTCAAGTTGTCACACTGCTGAAGGTGCAAAGTTGGGTCGGGCGCTCATCGAGAGGGTCATTTCTCCCCTGCTCTGATCACTTTTTCCTTGTAATAATTATTTTGCTGACATTATGCTGAGTTTGTGAATGCCTTGCTCTCAGCAATCTCTCATCTAATAGTTTTAACATCTGTTTACAATATTTGCCCAAATTGACTAATATGTTAGAAGTGGAAACTGAATTTTGTTATTTCTCTTTCTCTCTCTTTTTCTCCGTTTGCTTTAGAAGCTCGTGTTTTTTCCGAACAAAAAGATTCTCTGTGCTTCTTTTTAAAGTATTATAAGACTCGTAATTTTCTACAATTCAGTGTGGCAATGTCCTTTTAAAATACTTCCATGGATCTTTGAATAGATCTTGGCGTTCTGATGCAGACAACTCAGTGTCGTGGGTAGTCTCCCAGATTCTAATCAAGAAGCCATCCTTTTCCTAAGAAGTTTTCATTTCTTGGGGTGGGAAATGGGATGTGGAAACAAAGAATCAAGTGCAAACTGTGGTATATCATTTCTCATAGGACTTTTTAATAGCTACAGCTCTGAAAAATTAAATAATAAATTTTAACAAATTTTCAATTCAAATAAAAAACAACATTCCAACACCTCTTTTGCCACAGTGAAAACCATGGTCCCCAGTGTCAATATATTTACTTATTTATACAATCTTACAATAAATACAAAATAGTCTTAGAAATATAATAGCCAATACCATTGCCCCCAGTAAACTTACTAATTTCTAGCTTTCTTTGCCATTTGTTTGGTCTTAATAAGATATTTTCTATTAAGATGACGAAGTCATAGTATGGTATGTGCAAATTATTTGAATATCTCATTTCTCTTTGTGACTATGTTATCTATGCAGCACACACTAAAATTCATTCCTTTCTGTACTCAATATTAACGTTGCCTTTTTCTTTTTTCACCTTTATGTTTAGCGAATATGAAATGTTTACAGAGCTTAAAAGTTGTAACTATACAATAGATCTAATCAGAGGTCTTACTCTTACCCCTATTGCCTACGCATATTTTTGTTTGTACTTTTTTCTCTTTGTTACACCAAAAAGAATACTTTGAACATCCTTGTGCTTTACTTGTGTTACTGACGGTATATCCTGAAAATGACTCCATGTCCATTCCTACACGGCATCCTCATCCTTTTTGGTGCCAGCACATATCTGCAGTGCTTGAAGGACTCCGCAGCTGTTCACCCTTCATGGCTGAACTTCTGGGTTGTTCCTAATGTTCTGTTATTACAAGTCATATACTGAGCTTGTATTTTCCTGTATTTGTGAAAGTATTAATTTCTAGTAGTGATAGATTTCTAGGTCAAAGACTTAATGTATATGTAATGATGCAAAAAAGAAAGCCAAATTTTTGTTCATATGGCCTGCGTTCTTTTACTGTCCCATCAGCAACACACAAAAATACGTTTTATGCGGCAATCCTTACTATAACATGAATTATCAAGCTTTTGACACTTTTTCCAGATAATTGAGAAATGCTATGTCTGTATAATTTTAATTTTTGTTTCTCATGCATGAAGTGAGGCACTATTTTTGCCTTTAAAGGCTTATATTTATTTTGTGTGAATCACCTGCTCATATATTTTATTGTGAAGTTGGTTTTTAGTGCTTATTCCAAATAATCAAGTTCTGATTCTAACTTTGGAGTTTACAAAAGATTTTCACAGATCGTCTTATTTGATCCTAAGAGATTTTGAAAACCCCAGGAAGAATCAGGGCAGCACTGGTGAATTGGAACAGTCTGAGATACAGTCTTATTAATCCGGAAAATGTGAAAGTAACCTGCAATGACACGCATGAGGTGTCTTGTCTGATGCTGTTAGAGACCTTCAGGAAAATACTTCATGTAGAAGATGATCAAAACTGGCAGAAAGCAGCTTGTAACAGCTCTGTAACCATTTAATAAACATTCCAGGAAGGTCAAAGTTGTCACATAATATTTGAGTTGTTTCTTTGCTTGCAGTTGGTCTCAATGGAGTATTAGGAAGAGGGGCAGGAGCGAGAAGCAGCTTGGGAAGAATCTGTTACTTGCATAGCTCTGTGTGTGTGTGTGTGTGTGTGTGTGTGTGAGAGAGAGAGAGAGAGAGAGAGAGAGAGAGAGAGAGAGAGAGACGGGGGGGAGAGAGAGAGAGATTTTGGCTGTTCTTTCTTTCTGTTCTTTTTTTAAGTCCAGAAAATAAGTTGAACTTGCCCCAATTTCGTTAATGGTTGCTAAGTCCAGCAATTTTCCTTAAGAGGTTCCCTGCTAAGAGCCTTCAGCAAAGCACACCGTTAAAAGTAAGAAGGGCAGAGTTATTGGAAGCATCATTTAGGAAATGCAGAATAGTTAACTCTGCCCACACTGTTAACCCAGAGAAAAATTGTTCATAAAAGAAATATCAATCTCCTTTGATGGAACAGAGCTGCTCTGCAAAAAAAAAAAAAAAAAAGGAGAAGAAGAAATTGGCCCTCTGTCAGCATGATCTGCTTAAGTAAAGAGAGAAAGATGAATGTGTTCTGTCTGCAAATGAAGTTGCCCAAGCAAACTGCGAGGGGAGGTGAATCGTAAGAAAAACCTCACCAACTTCCCCATTGATCTGAAAATCACCTTCTCGAAGAAGAAAGGTTAAAGTGTGCACGCTGCTCTAGTCCACAAACCACTGTTATTCCTGGGCAGGAAGAGAGAAAAAATCTAGGCTCTCCATTAAGCGAAGAACCGTCCTCAGAGCTCAGGCTAAACATACTCCTGAGGATGGGTGATTCAGTCGCTCTCCTTTTGGATGCCAGACAATTCCCCCCCTGGGGCATTCCCTTGACTAAGGTCAGCAAGTCAGCAAGGACTGAAACGGACACCATCTGAGAAGTACTGAATTCCGGGTCTCAGCATTTCTACAAAATAAAATTGAAAGCAGAGGCCTATTATAAATATGAGAGGAAAGTATGGAGGACAAGTGTACTACAGATTAATAGTTGTGTGTCAACAAATGTAAGTATTTTGAAATAAGTTCAATTGAGGTACAAGTTCTAAATAATCAAATGCATTTTTTTAAAAAGATTTATTCATTTTATTACAGCCAGATATACACAGAGGAGGAGAGACAGAGAGGAAGATCTTCCGTCCGATGATTGACTCCCCAAGTGAGCCGCAACGGGCCGATGCCGGGAACCTGGAACCTCTTCTGGGTCTCCCACGCGGGTGCAGTGTCCCAATGCATTGGGCCGTCCTCAACTGCTTTCCCAGGCCACAAGCAGGGAGCTGGATGGGAAGTGGAGCTGCCGGGATTAGAACCGGCGCCCATATGGGATCCCGGGGCTTTCAAGGCGAGGACTTTAGCCGCTAGACCACGCCGCCGGGCCCAATTGCATTTTTTAGAAAGATTTATTTGGGGGGGGGGGGATGGCAGGCCAGCATAGGGGCTCAACTGGCTAATCCTCCATCTTGCAATGTCAGTATCCCATATGGACACCAGTTCTAGTCTTGATTGCTTCAGTTCTGATACAGTTCCCTGCTTTGGTTTGCGAAAGCCACGGAGGATGGCCCAAATGCTAGGGCCCTAAACCTGCATGGGAGACCTGGAAGAAGCTCCTGGCTCCTGGCTTCAGATCAGCTCAGTTTCAGCCATTTTGACCATTTGGGGAGTGAACCAGTGGGTGAAAGATCCTCTTTTTCTCTTTTGGTCTGTAAATCTGCTTTTCAAATACAAATAAATAAACAAATATATTTATCTTGAAAAGTATCTATTTATTTGAAGAAGAAAAGGGAATGACACGGAGAGAGATCTTCCATCTGATGGTTCCCGTCCCAGGTATCACAACGTCCCAGTGCTGGGCCAGGAGGGAAGCAAGAAACCAGGAGCTTGTCCCAGTCCTCCCACAAGGTATCAGGGCCCTAAACGGTTGGGCCATCTTCTACTGCTTTTACCAGTCCATTATCAGGGAGCTAGAACAGCAGGAACACCACCAACAAGCACCCATTTGGGTCACTAGCATTGCAGTTCGCAGCTCTATCCACTATCTATACCTCAGGGCTGGCCTGAGGCTCGCTTTGGTGTCCTCTACTAATTGCATCATTTTTGTCATTTCTTGGTCTGTTAACACTGGTATTTTTGATATAAGCAATTTTTCTGCTTTTTGATGTGTCAAAAAAATTGATGGGATTTTATATTTATAACTTAATGCCTGGATTTTATTCTGGTTGACAATAAAATTATTTTATAATTTAGTTCAGTCTTTTCAAGGCTTGTTTAAATATTGTTAGAATGAGACTAAATCATCCTTCATTTTTGAACATAGTTTGTTCCCTCTACAAAGGTGTATGTTTTCTGAAGTCTACTGGATGCTTAAATGGCCAGCATGGATTGTTCCCTTGTCTGTTGTGGAGTAGACTTCCTGGCACGGTATGATCTACAGGAAGTGTGGAGCTCACACATCCTCAGCCATTGAAAAGTTCTTATCTTTTACTTATCTGACAGGCAAAGAAGATCAGTATTATGGAGAAAAAGGGAGTGACATGGCAAGAGGTCTCATTAACTTGTCCGTGCCTGAAAAGCCTGAGGTGGCTGGGCCAGGCTACAGGTGGAGCCACGAGCTGGAGCACAACCAGGGTATCGCATGCAGGTGGCAAGAATCCAAATACTTGAGACAAAACTGCTTTCAAGGGTTTGCATTGGCAGGGAGAGGACTAAAACTCAGGTACTCCGATGTGGCCATTAGCAGTGGGCATTTTCACTGCTGGACCAAACTTAGTTTTGCCTTGCCTGACTTTGTTAAGGTTCACGAGCATATTAATATTCAGCAGGAACTCAAGAGGGAACTCTAGTCTGTGTCTTCTCAGTTCACAGGGGCTTCCACTTTCTCCTTCCTGTTCTACTGTCCAAAATGTACCTCCGGGATAAAAGATGGAGTAATGATCAAGTTCATACCTTTGCATTCCTTTTCATACAAGGAATAGTTCAGTATAACTTGATTCTAATATCTGAAAAGAGTTGTTCCATATATTTGTCCAGTTTTCTAGCTACTCAAAATGGAATAAAAGGGCTCAGCACAGTATGCTAGTGGCTTGAGTCCTCACCTTGCACATGCTGGGATCCCATCTGGGCTCCGATTCTAATCCCAGGGGCAACCCCACTTCCCATCTAGCTCCATGCTTGTGACCTGGGAAAGCAGTAGAGGATGGTTGAAAGCCTTAGGACCCAACACCCCAGAAGAGGCTCCAGGCTCCTGGCTTCAAATCACACACTGGCCATTGCAGACACTTGGGGAGTGAATCAATGAAATGAGGATCTTCCTTTCTGTGTCTCCTCCTCTCTGTATATATGACTTTCTAATAAAAATAAAATGAATCCTTTAAAAATGGAAAAGCAAATTCAATTTCTGTTCCACCATCAAATCCAGAAACAAAAATCTGATACTTCATACTTGACATGGATTCAACATTTACTAAATACCTACTATGCATGAACCATTCTGCCTTGCCCTGAGGAGTGAGTGCTAAATGATATTTAAAGGGGTTCACAGTCTAGTTAGGGAAAGAGATAGAGGTTAGCATAGCACAGAGTTAAAAAACCACAGTCCCTCTGTTCCTAGTCTGTTACGGTAGACAAAAATGGACAGAAAGAAAGAATCCAAATGAGGGGCACGAAGAAACACTTTTGCAGAAGGAAGCAGTTACTCACTTAGTGGGTGAGTAAGCAGACAGATGTTAAAACCCAACTATATATCTGTCCCATAGACTCAATGGACTGATCGAATCCTCGATCAGTGCTTTCCTTTCTCACAGACAAGGCTCCAGGACAAGCCAGATGTAGGCATGATTAAGTTAATTGATGCTAATATTTGAACTTTTAATAGATGTATCTCTGCAAAAGAGAATCTGTAACCAACAACAACCTGTTTACTAAATTAACCTTCATGGTAAAATTATAGGATATGTATTTTGCTTTAGAAAATGTCTAGATTTGTCATTAATTTTTGTTAATAACTGTATTTCCATAAACCAAGATTTATAAGATCTGCCAAACAACACTTAAGCCATCTTTCCAAGCTTTTTCATCACATTAGCAGTGAAATAACCACTTTCTTCAAATATGCATTGTCAAAGTGTTAAAATAAGACATCTGAGTCAGACAGAACTTGCCTTTGCTAGACAGTAGCTTCATTCCCTTGTCTGGAAATAGTCTGACATGAATAAACTCCCTTGTTCCTGATCTTAGAAGCTAAGGAGATTGTTGTA
This sequence comes from Ochotona princeps, assembly GCF_030435755.1. Lineage (NCBI taxonomy): Eukaryota > Metazoa > Chordata > Mammalia > Lagomorpha > Ochotonidae > Ochotona > Ochotona princeps. Next base: position 15,384,208 of record NC_080846.1, on the reverse strand, counting down.
TTTCTTTCCTTGAAGGAGTTGTGTTTCTGGTGGTTAGGCTTGGTAGTGGGTATTATTCTGCTTCCAGAATGGTAGATTCCTGAAATAAATGAATAAATAGATGCTCGAGTGAGGTAATAAAAGGAGGACAGATAACTGCAGCAGAAGGTGGCAGGAAAAGGTCTCAAGGCTTGTAGTGTGGCTGTGGAGCTGTGCAAGCGTTACCTCCCAGCCCTATCCCCGTTTGCAGTTATTCTCCTTTCTCTTCTTTCCCCAATCCCTGGAGCACCACCTGCTTTTTATCTCAACAGATTTGCCTAGTCTGAGCATTTCATACACATGAAATCACTCCTGTGGTATTTTGTGTCTGGTTTATTTCAGTAACATGCCTTTTTCCTTTTATATTTTAACACGTCGACTTTAGATTTTAGAATGGTTTCACTTTGAGCAGTCTCTTGCCCCCGATCCTCTTTCTCTTACTTCCTTATTGCTTTGTTGTTAAACTTTCTCAACCATTTTGAAGTATACCCTGCATACTGTCAACTTATCCACAGGGTTATGCCAGCATGCTGGGGGCTTTGTGGTTTTAAAAGACAGAGAGGAGAGGAATCTGCAAGCCAAAGAGCAGAGAGTTCAGCCTTGCCCAAAGCAGATGCTCGTGACCTCTAGAAAACTGCATTCTCAGCAGTGCACAGAACCCCGGAGCAAGGCTGGCTCTGGCTCTGCTTCTTGGCCGTTGCCAAGAAGGAAGCCTAGGGAAAGGCCAGCGAGGAGCTCCTGGGAGTAGCAGCGACTATCCAAGAATATACACGTTCCTCCCTGACCTTGGTGGTCAGCATCGATTTGTTCTCCCACACTTTAGTGAATATTTTAAAGCACTGAATTGGATTTTAAATTCAGAGGCTTATTTTTATACTGCATAAAACTTACCTGAATTAGTCTTGAAAGTACTAAATGATTCAACTCTAAATACTTGTTGAATAAGCCTTTCTAGAAGTATATTCGTTGTCCAATGGTAATGTGTTTGCTCTGAGTGCTGAAGCCATCTGATTTATAGTACCTGGAATATTGTTAATTTCCTTTAACATTGGAAAATTTAGGAAAGAGCCGAATGGGACTGAATTACTTTTTAGTGGATCCTGAGGATACATGGGGTTGTGTATAGAAGAACATAATCTGTATTTATTGATGTATTTATTGATATGCAGTAGAAAAAGTACTGGGTTAGAAATAATAACCACTGTCCTTTCTTGAGCAATTAGTGTGCTCCAGGCACTGTGCTAGCATTTTCACATGTATTTTATTTTTTCTGAAATTTATAATATTCCTATGTATTAGGTGATTCTAGGAGGACAACATACCCAACCTCCCCCATTTTCCAGGTGAATTTTTAATTCCAGAGTTAAAGTGTTTTTAGGTATATTAGAGTTTGATCAAGTTAATTCTCATCTTGATTGTGCAGTTTCACATAAATGAGCCTTAGCTCCTCCTCTGTGAAACGAAGTGATTGAACCATAATCATGACTGCTAACTGATGGCACTGCTTTGGACACTTGCTGTACCAACTCTTTCAAAATTCCCCGATGTGCTGAGCATGGTGGACTTGTCCTCCGTGGTTGTCCTGCCTTGGTGAGCTGAGGCCACTCTGCCAGCATGCTCTCAGTCGGTGACTGAGTACCCCGGGGTACTGGGGAGTGCCCAACAGAAAGTTAATTTCATGGACAAGTCTGGCTGAGGCCCTGCTGACCAGCAGGGCCTTCTCACAACTCTGTTTCAGTGTCAGATTCTTCCTACCCAGGCCTTCCTTCTTTCTTGGCTTCCCAAGTACTTGGATGTGCCTTGTGATCAGAAGGCTTTCCCAGTCTTCTCTGACCCCACCCCATTTCTCCTTCACAGAAATGTCCTTCATTGTCTTTTCCACATTTAATCTGTCTAGGCTTCTGCTGTTCAGATGACCAGAACAATTTCCACACTTGGGAGATCAAGAAAACATCTTAAATGCTACAGAAATTCCTATGTTCTACTAACAGTGAATCCTGGAGCTCTGCAAGGACACAAAGTGCAGCTGCCAAAGGAAGATGGGTAGTAAACAAAATGCAGACTGATTTAAGAGCATTACTGAACCTTAGCTACTTCTATAACCACGTATGTTTTTAACTTATGACGTTGGGAAAAAAAAAGGTTAATTGAGAATTTTGCTTGAGAATACTGGGAACCATTGAACTGCATTACTTCCGGGGTCTTTCTGGTGTGACATCATTGCTCCTTCGCACAGGCAGTGCAGGTCAGTGGTTACAGGGCTATACTGAGAACATGGCCTCTGGAATTAGATGAACTTGTGCTTGAGTACTTACCCTTCTGGTTAGTTCAAGCAAGTTTTGCAACCTCTGAAACTCTTTGTGTTCTCAACTGCGGAGGTACTAATAGTGACTGCCGTAAAAGATAATTGTGGGGCCCAGCGCAGTAGCCTAGTGGCTAAAATTCTTGCCTTGCGTGCGCTGGAATCCCATATGGGTGCCAGTTCATATCCTATCTGCTCCACTTCCAATCCAGCTCCCTGCTTGTGGCCTGGGAAAGCAGTAGAGGATGGCCCAAAACCTTGGGACCCTGCACCCACATGGGACACCTGGAAAAAGCTCCTGGTTTCTGGCTTCCTATCAGCTCAGTTCTAGCCATTGCGACCACTTGGGGAGTGAGCCAGCAGATGGAAGATCCTTCACTCTGTCTCTCCTTCTCTCTGTAAATCTGACTTTCCAACAAAAATAATTTTTTTAAAAAAAAGATAATTGTGAGGGCTAAATGAGAAAAATGAATCTAAAGTCTTTTCCTGTTCCAAACCAAGTGTTTAATGAAAATCCGTTGGAGTTGCAATAATTCTTCATTGTTTGTCTCCTCTTGAACATTCACCTTCAGTTCTAACCCCAGCCTTGTGTCTAAGCGTATTTCGTAGTTCACCCTTCTATAGAAATTGCATTCCACGCCTGCTCTTCACCATTGTAACCAACTTTTATTCAATAGTTTGGAATAATCTTGCCCTTAATTGTTATCCATCTATGTAATATTATTTCAAAGCCAATTTCCCCTTAATTCTCCAACTACAGTAATACTATCAACATGAAGAGCTGAGAAAACCATCCATCATTCATATGAACCCATCTCAAACAGACGACTATTGCAGACAGATTTAGAGGTCTGAGTTTTAGAGATAGCATAGTTTTTTTTTTTTTAACAAAACAAAACAAGCCAAAACAAAGCCAGCATCAATAGGGCCTGGCATTATAGCCTAGTGGCTAAAGTCCTCACCTTGCATCCACCAGGATGCCAGATGAGCACTGGTTCATCTCGCAGCTGCTCCACCTCCCATCCAGCTCCCTGCCTGTGGGAGGGATGATCCAAAGCCTTGGGACCCTGCGCCTGTGTGGAAGACCCAGAAGAAACTCCTGGCTCCCAGTTTCGGATCAGCTCAGCTCTGGCCATTACAGCCACTTGGAGAGTGTAGCCGTGAACAAAAGATCTTTCTCTCTGTCTCTCCTCCTCCTCTCTGTATATCTGCTTTTCCAGTAAAAAAAAAAGAAAGAAAGAAAAATCTTGTTTAAAAAAATAGCATAAATAACTGTTGGAGTTCCGATTTTACAGTTGACAGTAAAATGTCTTATGGGATGGGTCATTAGTGGGACAGGTGCAGGGACAGCTGTTCTAATTAATTTGTTAGGAATCCCCATTCATAATTTCTTTAGAGATTGGGAGAAGCTTTACTATGTACCTGGTTATGCAAAAAGACTGGACTGAGGAGAGGTAACCATTAGGACTTCTGTTAACCAAAGGTAATGAAACCCAGAACATTAGGTGTTCAACCACAAATTTTTATCATATGAAATGAAGTCAGGAAGCAAACAGTTGCTAGTGTTAAGTTTATCAGGTTGATGATATCTGATTACTGAGAGCAAGGACTTAGCCATTGCATGGACCTAAGGTTCTTTCGGCCTTTCTTTCATTATCCTAAACAGTTACAGGAATTCCAGTCAAGGCAAAAAGAAGGAGGGAACAGTTGGGAAGAAAGCAGGAGAAGCAGATCCCAAGCAGATCCCAAGCAGATCTCAAGCAGTCCTCAGCACCGGCAGATCCTGTCTTGGTCTGTGTCTTGGGGCCTGCACTGAGCAATGAAGGCAGCTGGGAAAGAAAACCTTTTCCTGGGCCATAAGCTGTCTGGGACACAGGACTGTATTAGGAAGGGAAAGTGGAGAAAGCATGTTTGGAACACAGTTAACACTGTCTGATCTCAGGAATGAGCCTGGGAATATTGGTTCTTTGTCTTCACAGTAAGAATTATAGTGATAAATGTAGCAGTCCGTGTACAGGAAACAAAAACACATCCCAGCAAACATCCAACAAATGTCCACAGTGCAGTCTGCACTTACTCTAACATTATTCTGAGAAATATGTGTGATAAAAGCTGGATGCCACTTTTAATCAGGAAGAAAATGTTGTGCATAAATGTTAGAGTGATACAATTTACCTGACATTACAGACTTCTAGAAGTTAGCAGAGATTCTTTGACAATTGCTCAGTTTCTCTGACAATGATGGGTTATATTTAAAGGGAAGTTGATCATGGTGTCTGAGAGATGGTTGCATTCCCCTGAAATTTATTGTTCTTAAATTCAGAGTGTTATTTTTTTAAAAAAAGATTGACTACATCAGGAACTTAACCAGAATATAAATAGATCTTATAGTCCTGAGGTGTGCAATATAAAATAGGACAAGCCTCAGGAGCTTCTGCTGGGGATGCCTGCAACACGAACTTTTGGACCCTGATACTGCAGAAATTATCCATCTTCAGAATTAAGTGAAACTGTGAAAACTGAGCAAGTCTGTATCTGAAATTTTTCTCAGATGGATGACATTTGCTTATTTTGCCAGAAATTATCCTTAAAATATATGATTTTTATTTTATTTATGCTTTAAATACTATTTAAAATTTTGTACTTTCCATAGCTACAATGAATACAACTATTTGAGTAATAATATGCATATATACATTAGTGATATGAAGGGTCTTCAAAATAATCCATATAATGTATATATTATAAAAAACTAAGCATTGATTTGAAATATTTTTACACCAAAATAAATTTATCTTTTAATTCCATTTTATCTACACACTTTTGAAATTCCTTCCATCACTGTTATATTTAATACATTAAAATTGCTTAAGCTTCATTTTTTCCTTTTAAAAAATTAATGACATTCTCAGATTATGTTCTTCAACGAAAATTTAAAAAACTAAAGAAATGGGGAGGATAGAATACCACACTGTAGAGACACCTATGTATGTTTTCAGCTGTTTCGACCCTAAAGACTACTTGGTACAGGATCCAAGATGGATTTATGCATAGATATATAGTACTGATATGTGCCTGGAATATACGAATACATCCTTAAATAATAGGAAGATTAAAAGTGTTCCAAATTCAGATGATGCAATTGATAAGATGGCTCGAATCACAGGCCAACTTGAGAGTGGAAATGAGGTCACTGGAGGCCAGCAAAGTGGAAGAAAAAGCTGAAAGAGCAGGTACCAGAGCTATTTGATTCTTTGTCATATTATGAGTAGACATGGTACCACATTCATTTCAAAATAGATATAGATACTTTCAATAACCAGTGAAGTGAAGTGACATAGTTGGGAACGTAGATATAATCATGAAATTGGAATTAGGGCTTGGGATGTCTTATCGCTACATTAGTTTCACCACTAAAAATGGTGGCCCACATCATGAAGCTAAACAACACCCTTGTAGACTGTTATATTTTGGGTGTATAAGACAGAGGATAGTCTGAGAAATTAGATCTATTTTCATAGAGTATTCCTATCCGTGCTTTTTGGTTGTTGTTTTGCTGCTGCCTCCCTTTTCTATTTCTTCTTGAAGGGTGTCAGCAAAGAGGCCTAACGCATGGATGTGGGACTCAGACAGACCTAGATTTGTATCATAGGTCTGCCCCTCACTGACTATGAGACTCTGGGTCATTTGTTTAATTATTCTATGATTCAATTTCTTCTAGACTATCACAGTAAACACACTTGTCTTATGTATAACTGCCCAATGCAGCTTGATTTTATTTCAGTAAGATTCCAGGGGCCCATGACACAGGTTTATTTCTCACTCATGCCGAGTGTGCTGTGGGTGTGTGACTTTCCAGGGGTCAGCATTCCATCTCATAGCACCTGTATAGTTTTCTATGGTCACCCTGGCCATTTTAAACACTTCAGGTATCAAGGTGGAGCTGAGAAGCTGGCATCTTTTCATGCATTTAAGGGCTATTTACAATCTTTGTAAAGTGCTCCAATATTTCTCCCATTTTTCGGTAGTTAATTATTTGTCTTAATGTTGAGTTATGAGAATTCTTTACATAGACTCAATACAAATCCTCTGACAAACACAGGAATTAATGAATATTTTATTCTAGTTTAGGTCTTGCCTTTGTTGTTTATGTCCTTTAAAACGCAAATTTTGTAAGTTTGACAGAGTCTAATTTGTTATTCCTTTAAGTGATTAGCAATTATATTGACTTTCAGAAATTTTTACCTAATCCAAGATCACAAACATTTATTCCTAACTGCTTATCAGAAATGCTTTAGTTAACTGTTTCATTTACGCAGGTGATTCATTTCAGATTAAACTTAACATACGGTTATGATAAACTTTCCATCCTTCCCCCTTTCCTCCCTTCTTTCTTTCTTCCTTTCCTTCCATTCTTTCCTTCTTTGTTGGTTTCCCTGTATCAAGATGCTCAGTTGCCCCAACAATGTTTATTGACGAAACTGTCTTTTTTGCATTAAATGACTGCTTTTCTTGGAAATCATTTGACCATCTAAGCGTGAGTCTATTTCTGAGTATTCTGTTCATTGATCCGCATGTTTATGCTTCTGCTCAGCACACACCATCTCAATTCCATTGCCTTGTGTTTTCACTCAGAAAGTATACATTTTCCAAGATGTTTTTCTCCTTTAAAATATTTTCCCACTGTTTGAAGTAGTTTGCACTTCCATATACACTTTTGAATTGCCCTGTTCATTTCTACAGTAAATTCTGCGGAGGTTTTCATATACATTCCACTGCTGTTCACTCTGGGAGGAGATCCCAGCAATACTGGATCTTTTGAGTGGCAGCCACAGTATGTCCTTTGTCTTAGTCTTTTTTTATAGGTAGAACCCCCGAGACTGGCTAATTTATGAAGAAAAGAGACTTACTTAGCCCACAGCACTAGAAGCAGAAAGCCTCAGATCAGTTAGTACAGCTGCTTGGCTTCTGATGAGGGTCTCACGTTACTACATGCATGGTGGGAAGGTGGGAGGGCAACTGGGCACATGCACAAAGCAGCAGCAGAAAGCTAAGGAAAACAAACGGACTTTATGGTAAGCTACTCTCCTAATGACTAAATCACTACATAAATCCCTTGGTGAGGGTGAAACTCCAGGACTACCTTTTAAAGGTACTGCCACCTCTTGGCACTATTAAATAGATTATTTTGTAAAGATTTATTTATCTGAAAGGCAAAGTAATGGTGAGGGGAGATGAAAAGAGAGAGGCAGGGAGGGAGGAAAAGAGGGAGGAACACACACACACACTCACAGAGAGAGAGAGAAATATTTCTCATCCACTGGTTCATCTCCAGTGGCTGCAACAGGCAGAATCCAGAAAACTCCACTGAAGTCTCTAAAGTAGATGGCTGGGACTCAAATGCTTACGCCATCGCCTGCTGCCTCCCAGGCACAACAGCAGGAAATTGGGTCACAAACAGAGGCAGGATTCTGTCTCAGACACTGCTGTATGGGATATGGATATCCCAAGTGGTGGCTTATCTACCGGACCACAGTTTCTGCTCTGCAATTAGTTTTTTAATACACAAAGTTTTATTTTTCATTTGAGATGGAAATGTGTAACAAAGTTTTTCACAAGCAAGAATTCATATTCAGGAAGATTAACATGAACTCCAGTCCAAATGGTTCTTAATGTAAAATATTTTCATCTGCATGGTCATTGAAATAACTAGAATTGGAGAATAAGATAAAAATGTCTACTTCCAGAGAAAAGGTCATAAAATATAGCAGCATAAAGTACACTTGAGATAAACAAGAACCTGTCTTTTAATAAATTTTCTGTTTAATAAGAGTTGAGATTCAGTAACAAGGCAATGTCCACCCTCTAGAATTATATTTTATCTATTTTCAGTTCCATTTAGATTTAGCTAATTGTCCTTAGGAGAACCGGTGTAAATGGCTATAAAAAGTATTCCAACAAGGACAGAATTCATGGTGCAGCAAGAGAACCATATTAAAGTAAAAAATGTTTTCTGTTGTACATGGAAGAGAAATCCTTGTGACACTTGAAAAATGAAGACCAGGAAGCCAGAATAATCTGTTCTCTTCCTTGAGATAAGAACTCACTGTTCATGTTCCTTCTTGCAGTTTGTTTCAATGGACTGGCCCCAGTGAGCTTCGGCAAACCTCACTGAATCTCTTCATCATTCATTACCTCTTCTCTGCCTTTCAGTACAATGTATCTACTCATTTTTAAAGAAAAATATCTGAATAAAATAATATTTTAAATGAAAGAAGGCTTAGAAAGCAGAGACCAGCAACATGGCATAGTAGGCTAATCCTGGCTTTGCAAGTGCCAGCATCCCATGTGGGCACTGGTTCATAGCTGAATGCTCCATTTCTGATCCACCTCTCTGCTTATGGCCTGGGAAAGCAGCAAAGGAAGGCTCAAGTTGGTAGGTCCCTGTGTCCATATAAAAGACCAGGAAGAAGCTCCTGGTTCCTGGCTGCGGTCGGCTCAGTTCTGGCTGCTGCTCTCATTTGGGGGTTGAATCAATGGATGGAGGGTCTCTCTGTCTCCCCTCTCTGTGTGAATCTGTCCTTCAAATAGAAATTTAGAAAAAATGTAAAAAAAAAAGAAAGCAAAATAATTAGATGCCTTCTATGAATTCAGTATTAAGAATTGGCTCTAATCTAATTATAAACTCTGGGTACATCCTTAATAGTCAATTAACTACCCTGTGACTCAGTTCCCTTAACTGCAAATACTGTTATACCAGTGTGTGAAATAAATGCAGATTGAAGTATATATATGTGTGTGTATATATACATATATGTACATATATGTGTTTATATATAAAGATAGATATATAAATGTATATTTGTTTTTTATAATAAAATACATGTAAAATACATATAAACTATGTTTCATATAATAGTATATTATTATATATTATTTTTATATATATTCTATACTCATATAAGTTTTATATTTTATTTATTTTATATTTATATTTTGAAATATTATATTTATATAATAATATTTTATTTTATTATATGTATTATATACTTCTATATTTATTTTTTATGCTTACCCAAGGAGACTTCTAAAAGTTTATGGAGAAAAGGAATTCAAAGATTAAAAATAAAGATACACACCTAATTTCTCAGCATAAACTCCATCAAGCTCAAGATGAACCAATCCATCCCTAAATAACTGAGGGTCCTGGGAATTTAATGATATCAATGTAGTCTTTTGAAAACAGTAACTGCAGAAAAATAGGTTGTCTGTAAAGATTTGTCTAAGATTAGAAAATAAAGAGAAGTCAGAAACAACCAAAACAGACATGAAAGGCTAATGCCCAATTATTTCTCATCAGAGTTCATAGACTTGCCCTTGTTTAAGGAGAAAAAGGCACAGGAATGTCTTTGCAGTGGAGGAAGGCTCCATGGTAAGAGAAATCTTCCTGCATGTTTTCTCTGCAAGGTTTTGAGTGGCTTTCTTAGAACACTCTTCCCAGAAGCTGATGTTATCAGTATTTGACTTTCCAGAAAGTCAGCAAGTCAAATGTCTTGAGCATCTCCACAACTGTTGCCCTGACTTTGCTCTTAACCGATCCACTTCTGCTTTGATTGGAATAGTTCCACCTCTTGGTGGCCAGGGCTCTGTTTGTCTCCAACATCTTTCTAGTACAGTCATATTTCATCTCCTACTACTTCAATTCTTGGAGTAAATGTTTCAGGATCTTGAATACACTTGTTAAAAATCTCGATTGAACTCAGTCTTAACTTGAGCTGAACTGATTAAGATTCCTGTAGTGTTGGCTTTCATTTCTGCTGGTCATCAGTCCCCTTGAACAAAGGCATGAGCAAAATTATATTTTCCTTCCTTCTTTAATATTATTTTAAAAGCGGATTTACAGAGAGAGAGGTAGAAAGAGAGAGGATCTTCTATTTTCCAGTTCATTCTCCAAATGGCTGGAGCTGAGCTGATTTGAAACCAGGAATCATGAGCTTCTTCTGAGTTTCCCACATGAGTGAATGTCTCAAGGCTTTGGGTCATCTTCTACTGCTTTCCCAGGCCACAGGCAGGGAGCTGGATGGGATGTAGAGCAGCTGAGACATGAAATGGTGCCCATATGGGATGCTGGCACTTACAGTTAGAGGATTAGCCTATTGACCCACCGTGCTGACCCCTTTCCTACCTGCCAGATGTGGCTAGTCTGCTGCTACAGGCTTCATTTCAACATCATCACACCCCTTCTTAAACCAAGTTCTCCATTTGTAAGTTGTTGGTTTCTTTGGGATATGGTCTCTATAAACTTTTTGGAAAGCATGAGGATTTCAGAATTCTCTGAACCCAAGTTTTATCATGAAGCTGATGCTTGTTCTTACATCTCCTTTAGCAAAATCCATGATGCTCAGACAGGGGACTCTTCAAATTATTGTTTTATCATTTTAGTGCCTCAAACTAGATCCTGTTCAGACATGTTAGTACAAGTTTATTTTGATGCAAAAATATTTTGAAATCTGTAAATACTTTTTAGAATCCATAGTATACATATTCATACACTTTTAGAAGATCTCTCACATGTATCGCCTACAATTATATACATTTTAGCTGCTTTCATTGTTGCAGATATGACATATTTATCTTTAATAAATTAATAACAGATATTATCAATCAAGGGCCTACTTACATAATTTGAACTTATTTAATTTTAAAATTTTGGGGAAAGAAGACATTTTGTATTTTTTCGGTATTGAAGATTCTAGCATGGATTCACACACATCACTGTTTCAACAAAGGAAGCTAATATTTAGTGATCCTGTTTTATGATGAGTTTTCCTTATAGGGTACACTTCAGAAATGAAACGTTTAGGCATCTTTTAAAAAAGCCCTCTATGATGTCTGACTTTCTACTAAAACTCTTCCGTTGGTACGGATTCTCCAGAGAGACAGAGGCAATAGGAGATATATTTATATACATACAAAGAAATGTATTAGGAGGTGCTGACTCACGTGCTTTTACAGGTGAAGAAGTCCCACAGTTTGTCTTCCGCACGCTGGAGATCCAGAAATGCCAGCAGTTGTTTTTAGTTGGTGTCATTTGAAGGCCCAAGAGCAGAAGTGTTGATGGTTTTGATTCCAGTTTGAGTTCTAAGGTGCCAGAATCAGGGGCTCTGGGGGGTCGGGGAAAGCCAAGGACCCCACTCTGTGAGCCAGCTCAAAGGGACAGCCTTCCTCTGCCTCTGTGTCCTCTTCAGGAACCCCCAACACACTTCATGGTGTCCCCCTACATTGGTGAGGGCCATTGGCTTCACTACGTCTATTGAATAAAATGCTGACTTCTTCTGAAACCACTTTCATGGACACACCTAGAAATCATGTATAATCAGTTAATAATATATCCCAGGACCCAGTCAAACTGAAATAAAATAAACCGTCACACTGTAGATGCTTTCCCTCCTCCCCCAAAGTACACACACATACACACAGCTAATTTTGAAAGCGATTCTCAGGGGACTTTTTGCATTCCATGAAATTCATCTATGGACCCTTCCCCCAACCCACTAGCCCAGAGGGAAGTTTCATGCATTCAAAATAAGGACATAACCCAGGGGCCAGAACTGTGGTGCAGTGCGTTAAGCTTCTGCCTGCAGTGTCTGAAACCAATATGGGTTTCTGTTTGAGTTCCAGCTGCTCCACAAAATAATTCAGCTCCCAACGGAAGCACATGGGATAGCAGTGGAATATGGTCCAGTACTTGGCTCCTGCCAGCCATGTGGGGCACTTAGAGAAAGCTCCTGGGTCCTGGCTTCCATCAACTGCAGCCATTCAGAGAGTGAACCAGTGGATGGAAGACCTTTCTGTGTTTCATTCTCTGAATGGCTGCAAATGCCTTTCAATAAACAATATTTTTGTGGAAAAAGGAACTTACCCCCATCTCTATTTTTTGGTGTCCTAACATAGCAGACACTGGAGTTTAGACAGTTCTCTGGCCCTTACAAAATGTGTTATAACATGTTTTGCATGTAATTGTCTTCCTTGAATGAAGAAGGTCGTTGAAGTCTACAGAACAAACCATTCCCAAGTCAGGCCCCTTGAGTTCTGATGGTCAGCAGTTGCCACATATGAACTCATAGTTCTAGATGCCCTAAGATGGACCAGGTGCTGTGCTAGTCTTGAGATATCCTGAAACACCCTCAGAAGATCTCACTTCTCCTCTCCAGTGGGGAAATGGATGGGTACATTAAATATAAGATTGTTACAAAATGCTATAATAAATATATTAAATGTTATAAGCACACAGATGATGGCACTATTGTAACATTTGTTTTTAATAATGAATTAAAATGGGCAAATGGGAACTAAGATATTTTTCTGATGCAATGCTATTAAAATATTTTTAATAGTTATTAAACTATATGATTAAGATGAATGATTAAAAATGTTAACCACAGGTAACCTCTTTTTGTCAAACATAAATATATTTAGCGCTGTTAAAAAGTTCAAGTACAGGGCATGCTGAAGATGGAAGGACACTTGATTTCCCTCAATCTACTATCTGCAAAAGGCGTTTCCCTGGGAAGGTTTAGTACAAAACTTTGTGGCAGTTTGTATTTTACTCATGAAAACATGGCCAATGAATAAAATGTAAGAATGTTGGAATGGTAAGCCTGTCTTTAAGACATTTCATCCGCAACACCACAAATCCTGGACCTCATCTATCTTTTCTTTTCTTTCCTTTTCTTTTTTCTTTTCTTTCTCTCTTTCCCTCCTTCCCTCTCTCCCTTTCTTCCTTCTCTTTTCTTTTTAAAGATTTGTTTTAAGGATTTATCTTTTATTGGAAAGTCAGATATACAGAGAGGAGGAGAAACAGAGAGAAAGATATTCTGCCCGCTGATGTATTCCCTAGATCAGAAGATCAGAGCTGGGTGGATCTGAAGCCAGGAGCCTGGAGCCTCTTCTGGGTCTCCCACACAGGTGCAGAGTCCCAAGGCTTTGGGCCCTCTTGGACTGCTTTCCCAGGCTAAAAGCAGGGAGCTGGATGGGAAGTGGAGCCTCCGGGATAGGAACTAGTGCCCATAAAGGATCCCTGTGCGTGCAAGGCTAGGACTTTAGCCACTAGGCTATAGCACCAGGTCTGTGGACAACATCTTTCAAATACTTCCTCAGCTAAGTCCCCTGTGGACCCTGCTAAACTGGACCCACTTGCTCCCCTGGGGTTTCCACAACACCCTGCATTTCACCAAGAGAATTGGGATTTTTCCCTGTGCTGTTGTCACTCTGCCCCCCAAGAATGCAAGGCAGGTGGGGACCCTCCCTCCCAGTGCCCTTGGGGCAGGTGCGCTGCTTAAAGATCTCATTCTGCATCTGACAGCACAGCAGCAACAGCTGTGAGGCTGCTAACAAGCCTGACAGGGGCTGAGCGCACTTGGCCCCCAGTTGCTCAAAAAGCGGCACAACATTCCCGACCTGAACTCTATCCTGGCACCGCACATCTCAAGGACTTCGAGGTGGGGGGCAGACGGGCAGAAATTCAGGTAGCTTTAAGAGAGTTTAATTACACACCACTTCCTAGTTTTTGCTAATTAGAAGGAACTGCCAAGAAGCACTGCTGTTTCTAATTCGTTATCAATGCCCTTCCACATGACTACAAAAGCTGAAAGCAGGTGGGGAATTCAGGGCGAAGAAGCTGATGTCAGAAGACACTTTACAAATGGACTTGGTACCTAGCCTGGGTACACGGGAGCCGCTCCATTCTCAGAAAGGAGAGCCTCAGAGGTAAGAGAAGGGTCCAGCCAGGGCTGCTGAGGAGGGAGTAGTGGAGGGCGGAGTGTAGGAGGGACTGCTGGGGAAACAGAGTTGGGGATACTGAGGCCCTGGAGGAGGCTGGGGCCGTGGGAGAGCAGTCCTACCTGGCCCCAAGCTCGTTCCCTTCCGGAGCTGAGGGTTCCAGACTTGTGGCGGGAGAGCGGATTGTGTGTGACCGCAATTTGCCCTGAAATGAAACCTTAGCGGGGATCTTGATCAAGGGACCACCGGCTCGTGGTTTGTTGGCTGAGTGGAATCAGGCGCCAGCCTGTGTCTCCTCTGCAAAGTCGCGGTCCTGTGCTCCAGCGCACGAAGTGTGCGCACCAACTTTGCCCGCCCGTCACCTTCTAGCTGCCCTCGCCAAGAACGGGAACGCGGGGAGGAGACGCCACAGGTGGGAGGCGCCAAAGGTTCTGAGAGGCTGGGCGGGCACCTAGAACTGCAGTTCTCTAGAAACTTCCCAGGGAACGCACACGGCTTTGCCTCCACCTGAGGTTGGCGAAATCCCGAATGCAGTTCAGGAGTCGTGGCAACATCACCTCACAACTGGCTGGGCGCTGGCGCTTCCCCAGTGGAGGTGATAGGGTACCAGCCTCGCGCCAGGAAGCCCCCGGGGGCGACGTGACCCTCTGGACCGGGGGCGCCTTTTCCCCCCTCCCCTCTCCTCTGCCCTCCCGCGGGTTCCTGCTCTCTCCCACGCCCCCCTTCCCCGCCAGCTGGCTGCAAATGAAGAACGCTCACAAGAGGATGGGTGAGCGTCCAAAGGGGGCGACCGAGGAACGGGGGAGGGACGTCTCGAATATTCAGTCAACAAACGCTGAGGTGCGGGGCTGTCAGGGTAGTGAGGTAAACCCACGAGGAGCCATGATGGGAAGATGTGCTGAGGCAGAACTCAACTGTTGGGGTCAGCCCGAGAAGTTGGCAGCCGACGACCTCATTAATAGCAGCCCGCAGGGCAAGGCTGCCACGCTACCCCTGGAGACTGACCCCAGGGCGGGGAGTCTTGGCGGGAGACCCAGTCCCGAGGCCCCTGCTTCTGCTTGGCTTGCCCTTCTGGGAAACCCTCCTCAGGAAGGCAGCCGGGGGTCGCACAGGATCTAGGAAGCGGTGGCACGCCCAGGGCTCCCTCAGCGCTGCATTTGCCCGCGTCATCCACGCGGCCAACAGCGCAATACCCGACCCAGCTGGCCACTTGGTTGGGGCAGGTGCCCGATGCCGGCCCGAGGGCCGAGTGCGCGGCGGCTCCGCCCGGCACCTCCCACAGCCTCCACGCCCACCCTCTCACCGGGCTGCGCGTCCTCCGCCGGAGGTTCAATCCCCGCGCGCCCCGGAGCGCCCTCACTCCGGCCGGCGGCGGCGGGCTCACTGGGCATGCTCGGCAGCCAGGCGGCCGGGCGCTGCGGGAGCCGAGCGCATGCACTCGCCGGGCCGGAGGGCGGCCGTCCAGGGGCGCGGGGCGCAGTCGGCTGCTCTCGCCGACGCCCTGGCCAGCCTGGGCAGGACGCGGGCCAGGATGGCTTCCCTCACCGCATACGGTAACGGCGGTGGGAGTTCGCGTGCGCCCGGGACGCGGGGGCGGGCGGAGCGCGGGAAGCCTCGTCTGGGCACCTCAGACAATTTCGGGGTTCCGCTGCGCCGAAGGTTTTGCGAGGGAGGCAGCTGATCCCGCCTGGCTGAGCCTCAAGGGCTACGGGAGACCCCTACTGGAACCCGGGGAAGAGGGGGTGTTTGCTGGAGGGGTCGGCGGAGGCCAGGCATGTTCGGTTTGGGAGGGTTTGGGAGTTTCCAGATTTCATCGCTTTGGACCACTTGAGGGGAAAGGATAAAGACCTTAAGTGCTCCTCGCGTGGCGATGGGAGGCTTAGGTTGGGTGACAGGTATTCATTCAGCGCCTAACTTGTCCCTGACTGACCTTGGGCAAGTTATTTAAACTTTTCTGCTCCCGCATTTCTCCATCTGTAAATGAGAGATTGAGAACATCTCTCTGGCAGATGCTGTGAAGTGAAAATAACATGCACCGAAATATGGCTTTTTAATGCAAAAAAAAAAGCTTAGAAATAAAGTTCCAGGGAGTCGACGGGAACCCCCACCCCCATTTTGGGGATTGTGTATGCACGGTGCAGGGCAATGCGCAGCTCTGAAGGGGCACACAAACCGCCGTGGAAAGGTTTCAGCCGCGCTGTCAATCCCGGTGTAGCTGCTCAATCACATTCCGGCTTGTGTGGAAAAGGAGATGTTTCTGACTCGGCTAAAACGCAGGTGGACCTCCCGCCCTCCTCGGCTTGGCCGGCAGGCTGTGGCAGTGATAGAATCTGGGTTCCCCTAGCATTTTCACGGCTATGTTGAGGGGTGCTCTCTGCACGGGGACTGCCCAAGCCTGGGGGTTGTTAGAGTAATTGAGCCTTGTTACGGAGGCTGTGTTCACTTGGCCAGTGGCGTCCCCTGCTCATTTTCCCAAGGTTAAACGGGTTCACCTCTGTCTTTTCTGATTGACTGCTTGCAGTGGTCATTTCGGTGTCTAAGGCAGTTTGCAGTAGATGCCTGGGAACCGCTAAGACGTCTGAGAAGATTACAAACTCTGTGTCTGTGGTGGCTTCCTCCCCATCCTTCACCCCTGGCATTTTCTTGTTACTGGGCTGTGAGTGGTTACTTCCTGTACCTACATTGATTTTAACACTCAGCGCTGCTTTTGTGTATTTCCAGCTGGCAATAATTCATACTTAGATTGTGTTATGCATGCTCGCTGGCAGGATACCTATCAGAGGGATGGTAACTTCTAGTTTTCTACATTTATTATCGCTATGAGAGAGAAACTCTCCCATCTGCTAAACTGACTGGAACTAGGCCTGACAGGAGCTCAGAGCTGGGTATGCTGTCCTGGTCTCCCACATGGATGGCAGGCACCAAGTCACTTTGAGCTGTTACTGCTGCCTCTTGGGGATTGCACTGGCAGGAAGCAGGAGTTGGAGCTGGCCTGGGCATCAAACCCAGGCACCGTGAATCAGGGCATGGGCTTGGCAGCTGCACGGCTGAGCGGCCGCCCCTCCTTCATTGTATAGTTCACATACCACCCTCTGGGTGCTGCCAGTTACAGGTGTGTAAAAGTGAGTTCATAGGAAACTTAACATGCAGGTGGGGAAAATGATACCAGAATAAGTGAAGTCATTTGGAAAAGCCTGTGTGTTTCAGTAACTGAAGAGAAAACTTGAGGGTAATGTTTTTCCCCTGACAATTAGAGATCACACATTTATCTGTAGAACAGCTGAAGCAGATTTAAATAAGAATGTCAGTTATAATTTGGTTATTTTAGGTATGTTTTTGTCTGACTGCCCTCTCTTCCTATTTCCTAAAACAATTACAGTTGGTGAAAGTCCATGTTCCTTTTTTTTTCCCCCTGAGATTTATTTATTTGAAAGAATTAGAGAGTGAAAGGTAGGGACATATTATAGCTGCGAGTTTATTTCCCAACTGGCCACCATGGTTGGGATTGAGCCAGGTGGTAGCAAGGAACTTGGAACTTCCACCGTGTGTCCCGCTTGGATGGCAGGGGCCCAAGCATTTGGGTCATCTTCAGTTGCTTTCCTAAGTCAGCAGTGGGTAGGGAGCTGGACTGGAAGCAGCAGCCAGGACTTGAACCAGTCCTTTTAGGAGATTTTGATGTTGCAGATGGCACAATGCTGGCCTGCACATCCATAATTTTGTGGACCAAGATGTAAGCAGAGAGGCTGTTCTGTTAGAGTTTTCAGCCTAGGGAACACATTATTAAGGAAAGCCAAATTCGAAGACCTTCAGTACACTCTTCACCTGTTGGGTGCGGTTGAGAACGTTGTCTGATGAGAGCTGGGCCCTGTTCTGGAACTCTGACAGATCGTCTCTCTGGCACAAGAGCTGCTGCCGTAGCCCGTCCCCTTGCAGTTGTGCTGCTTTGGGTTTGGAGACCATGATGGAGGACACTGTACATTGTTTTTCCTTAGAATTCATCAGGTTTAGTTTTCTATTCGTTAGATTGATGTGATCAATGTTTTGTTCTATCTTTAGTCCGGAAGCTGCCGGGAGAATGAACAGTTGCCCTGTGAGCATGTGGTTAGGCTCACAGGAAGAGAGAGATTTAGCTTCTGTATGCATTTCATTAGCAACAGCCTCCTGTAAGCCTCATTAACTTTCCTTCCGATATGCATTTTTGATCCTAGATTACAACTTTCTTTTTCGGGATCTTAGCATGAATTTTAACTTTTTAAGTTATTACCAGAGCAGGGTAATAACTAACTGTAACATGCCCTCTGATAAATGTATGTACTGGATGAATGATTCGATATTTAGAATTGTGGATTTTTTTAAAATCTCAGCTTTCATTGCTGGTGTCTCTTGTCCTCTAAATGGTGTAGAGTCTTAACCGCTTTTAGCTCACAAGACTGAGGATCAGTGACAAGTCTCTTTCAGAGAGAAGTGATTGGGACTTGATTTGTTCCTGGCGACGCAAAGTAAGCCACAGGAGCCCTGTCCCTGTCTGAACCAGGAAAGGCTTTGTGGGTGGAACTGCAGGCTTGGTGTCGAGCTGTCAGCTTCTGACATAAGGTGGCTTAACAAGGGATCCAAAGAGCTGATGGAGTACAATGCTGTCTCTTTCAGATTGGACAGGCCTCTCTGAGGACATGTTTGAGATCTGTGTGCATGGACGGAATGAACCTTTATATCTGAGTAAGGAGGATTCCTGGCCAAATGGGAAGTCTGTGCGAGGGGCCTGCAGCAGGAAAGAACTTGTCATGTTCAAGGTTGGCTGGAACCTTGGTGTGGCTAGAGCAGAGCAGGCAATTAGAAGCCAGGATAAACCTGCAGGCCAACCTGGGATACTGTTACAACTAGTCTCCTGCCTCTTGTTGTTGCTTTGTGGATTCCTGCTTCTGTCCATGATGATGTTTGTCTGGTTTCTGTTCCTGACCTTAATCTCGCTTTCAGCTGTGTGGATGAGGTTGATTAGATACCTCCCAAATGCTACACAGTGCCCCATGAGCAGAGTCAGCCTCTTAATGGGAGGAGGACTTAGTGGGACCAGAAATGTTCAGAGTTTTAAGTAGAGTGTAGCTTATACTTGGATCTAAGAATGATAATGGTACCCTATGTGGATTGATTCAGTTAACCCTCACAACAACTTTCAAGAAATTGGGCCAGCATTAAACTTATATTCATCTGAAGAAATCTAGGCACGGGTAGGTTGGTAAAGGAGCTTATTTGGTCTCATGCAGTGACAGGAGCTCCCAATTACCAATGTCAAGTTTGACTGTAGAATCTGGGGGTGGGGGCTGTTAGGAAGAAAAAGAAAGATGAGCAAACGGGTGGTGGAGGAGATCCAAACAGAAGGTTGGCTTGAGCAAAGGCTAGAAGACGGTGGTTGGACTGACAACTAGTACTTCTGACTGGAAGAAGGGGCACCAGAGAGCTGTAGTGAGAGCTAACCCCAACCACAGGGCGTGAGAGTCAAATGTAGGCAAGAAAAGATGAGAACCTAGGCTGCAGCTTCCGCTTATATGACCTCCTCTTGATCCAGGAGACTCTCACATAGAAATCACAAGTCAGAATTTCTTCTTTGCAGGTGCAGTGCCTATAGAGCTAGCTCTCTGCTGAACATCTGTGCTGGAATGCCCTAACAGCATCTCAAACTCAACACGTCCAAAGCAACTTTTATCTTCTCTTGTACATATTCTCCGTAGAATCTCTCCAACTGCTAAAATTAAACGCTATGCCAGTCTCTAGCGTAAAGCGAGAGGCTGCCAGAATGAATAAGATCTTGCCATTTCTCTTTGTGATGGCAGAGTTGGCTGGAGAAGATTCCTCAATGTAGATTTATAATGTAATACTTTAGGGGATGGACTGTGAGGGGTGAGGGATAGAGGAACAGTTATCTGGAGGGGAAATACGTGACAAGATGAGAAGGATTTGGGGGAGGTGACAATAGCTGAAGGGGAGAGGAGCAGCATTGTGGCACAATGGGTTAAGTTGCCAATGATACTTACAGCCCATTGGAGACAAGATTCAGGTCCCAATTGCTCCACCTCCATCTAGCTCCCTGCTAAAGCACTGAGAAGGCAATGGAAGATGGCCCAAGTAACTGGGCTCCTGCTGTGCAGGTGGGAGATCCTGACAGAGTCCCTGCCTTTGGCTGTGGCCTGGTTCAGCCCAGGTTGCTGCAGCCATCTTGGGAGTGAGCTGGTGGATGGAAGACATCTCTCTTTCTCTCCTCTCCCACTTTCTCTCCCTCTCTCCCTGTGCCTGTATCTCTATAACTGCCTTTAAGTAAGGAAAACATTAAAAAAAATTTTAAACATGTTTATAAAGGCAGCTCCTAGCAGCAGTGGGCGTGGAGTACCATGCAAGGCTCGAAGACAGGAAGTGGCTGGAGGGGTGGATAGTGGTAGTGTGCCTGGATCCTGGGACTCCTAATCAAGCCCTCCTTATCAGCTACCAGCAGCAACTGTGGGTCAACCAATTTATTTCCTGTACCTCATTAATTTTTTTTAATCTGTAAAATGGGGTTACTATGAAGTTTAGGTGCAGTTAAACTGCAAAGTGTCACCTAGTGAACATCCAGTATGCATTAGCTCTTGCTATCAGCCACCTCTTCCACTTGCTGGCCCTCATCCTTCTTGGAGGAAGATGACAAAGTTGGCAGATTTCACCAGCCATTGTTAGGTTTTCACTCTGTGGGACATCAATCACCTCCTCTCTCTCCTCTTCTGGACTCCAGGCATCTGACTTGATGTGGCTCCTAAGAGCTCTCAGTGGGCATCCTCTCTAGAATCTCATTGTTTTGTCCTGTTAGGAAAATGCTCTCCTCTTTAGGTTATAAAGTCCCAGAGGGCAGAAACCAGAGCTTTCGTGTTTGTAGTCCTGACTCATGGTAGGCCATCCTATATAGCTCTTGCAAGGACTGCAGAACTGAATGGTCTCCAATAGGGGCGGAACACCTTTCACAAGTTTTAAAAATTCAATTGTCCTATACAAATCACACGCAAAATAGATGTTACCCTTTAGGAAAGAAGAACAAATAAAAGAGCCAAAGGGCCCCTACTGCACAGAGCAGCCCGATGCATACTGACCGCTGGGGAACCTGTGCTTCAGCTGTGCAGTAAATCCAAGGGCATGTTGGACTTCTCTTGTTTTATCCTCTCTTACTTGGTGTGCTTCTGTTATGCAACCCAACCAGTGATGGTCAACATCGATTAGGATCCTTTGGATGAAGAAATCCCAGCAGTGTGTGAATGAAGTATTCTCTGACCTTCAACTCTCTAGATTGTGAAAGTTTCTTTTTGGGTTAAATTTAAGCTTCAATTTTATTTTGACTCTGCTAGGGAGCATTTTAACTCCTTCTAAAACCTGTGTTCTTTGGGATGGTGTTTCTGTTTGCCCCAAACTGCTATATAACAAAATACCGTGGACTGTGTGGCTTAAACAACAATTATTTCTCACAGTTCTGATGGGTAAGAAATTCAAGATCAAGTGTAGGCTTGTAGTCACGCTGCTACTTGCTGTGTGTTCTCGCCTTTGCTAGGTGCGTGTTTGTGGAGAGAGCTGGTTCTCTGTCTCCTCTTCTTGTGTACTTATCCCATCATGAGGAACTGATCTAAACCCAACCACCTCCCAGAGGCTTCACCTCAAATTTGTCATGTGGGGGGTAGGGCTCCAGGATACAGATTTAAGGTGGACACATGTACATTAAGCTCAGAGCAAATAGTGATGTGGAATCTTCTCTCAGAATGGAGTCCTGGACAGTCAACAGCTCCCAAGGAAATTTCTAGAACAAAAAATTCAGCATAGGTTTGGTGAGAGTTTATGGTGAGTCAGTACATAGGATCTGGAAATGAAGGTGGAAACTGCTTGGTTAATCAATCTTACATGGTAATAATACTATGACATCGGTCTTTACCATCTGGAGAAAATAAAAATGGGATATATAATGGTCAACAGAATGAAGAGGGTAGGCAGGAAAGATGGCTATTTCTCTAATTAGGATTCATGACAGGGCTTTCGTCCTGGTGTCTATTCTGTCCAGGGAAAGCAAAGGAAAGCTGAGATAATGAGAGTATCGGGCCTAGTTTTTAAAATACAGGGATGGTGATTCAAACATTTGGGAAGCTTTCTAGAGGCCTTGGCACACATTCACTGTGCTTTCTATGCATTAGGCTGTGGACACAAAACAAGAATGGCCTTTGCCTCTGCAGGGATGTAGCTCAGGCCTGGTGGAAGATGCTGCTGACATCAGAACCCACCTGCCCGCCTGTCTCCCAGTGGAGTGACAAAAATCCTATGAAAAACAATGATGACAACAACAAATGAAGAAACCACGAAAACCTGGGAAGCCCTGTATACAGCACTGTGATGTGTTCAGTGTTCTTTTAATAGAGATCTGTTTTATGATGATGAGTCATCTGCACTTTAGAGACCTCCTAAGGCACTAATCTCCCCCTGTGTCTGCAGTGCCAGGGAAGCATCTAAGGTCTTTTTCTGAATGGATGAATTGTAGGTACAGCTGAAAGGAGGAAGTTGAAGTTCAGTGCAGTATGGTGAGTTGAAGAACATTACTCAGCTAGAAGGAAAGGGCAGGTCTTGAATATGAGCTTTTCTGTAAACCTGTGTTATACACAGGAAATACGGAATAGAGCACACCCCATGTTTCCGAGGGTCATGTTCATGCACCAGGACACACACTTAGCTTAGAAATGCACCATACTATTTTTCTGCCCTTACTCATAAGTACTTTAGAAATGAAGTTTGGTGGTTTGAAAAATATCCAATGCTCATTAGCTGCAGCTCACTCTCGGCTGTCAGAATGGACTTTGAATATTCTTGTTCTGGAGTACCATTGGGGGCAGTTTCTAAAGGAATGTCTAGTGAATATTTTTGTATAGTTTGTAATCATGTTCATCTGTCAGTTGGCAGATTCTTGTTTCATCTGTGTGCATAAACAAATTTAAATATTTTAAGGTTTTATGAAAACCTTTTTTTTTTTGTTTGTTTGTTTTCATGTGTCCTTACTTTCCCAAGAGTGAGGTGTTTGCCCGGGCTTTGTGGATTGTGGATTCCATGGAAGGATTCCTCATTTCAGACTCTATTTTTTCAGGGGAATCTGGTATCATGTCCATCAGCACCACCTGTACCTGCTTTGTATTCCAGTGAAACATGAGGAAGGGCCAGGGAGCTTTGTCGTTTACAAACAATACTCGAACAGTTATAAGAAGTAATAAAATGACCAAAATGAAGGTTGAAATGAGTGACCTAAAAGTGAAGCCCTTCAGAGACTTACTTCAGGGTAGGTGTTTGAGAGCAGCTGTCTCTTGTGAGAGCTGCATTCCGCGTCACAGCACCTGCGTTTGAATCCAGGTTCTGCTGCTTATTCCAGCCCCTGGTCACCCGGAAGGGTAAAGCACAAAGTACTTGGGTTGCTAAAACCCAGCTTGGAGACCCAGATCGGGTCCTGGACTCCTGGCTTTGGTGGGGGGGCAGCCTCAGTGTTTGGCCATTTGAGAAGTGAACCAGCAGATGGAAAATCTGTCACCATCTTTGTCTTTGCCTTTCAAAGAAAAGAAAATGTTATTTCAAAGAAAATGAAATGTTACAGCAGTTCACAAAAAAATTGCTGGTTAGACTGATGTCAGGGTATCGGAGTTCTGGCTCCCCGACTTTCTAGCTGGAGACTGAGAGCGAATGACTGAGAATTCCAGGGTGGGCCCAACTGAAAGTCCAGGAGCCATTCCTTCTTGACTGTCCAGAGTGTGAGCTGTCACCCCTCAGAATCTACAGTTAGACACGCGTCTACCTTGCCCTTGACCTGGTGAGGTCAGAGCTGCTCATGGCTGTTACCCATTCTTAGGACTTCTCAGGCAGTTCTGTGAGCAGTGTCCTCTACACTGAGAGTTTGCGGATGGGCCCCTCTGGTGGCACTTACGTGACACATGTGTTTTGTGCTAATGTTAGTGTTCACTGAATTGTGTGCTTAGGATCTGGGCCTTTTGTTGTATTGGGTTTAGACTGAAACTGAATATTATATATATATAAAAAATTTCTTCCTCAGGCAGGTTTTTTGCAGAAACAGCTGTTTGAATCACACATGCCTGTCATTTTTTCTTCATAGCTGCAGGCTTTCCATAGTCTTCAATAATGTGTTTGTGCAGCTTTCTCCCTTCCAACCATATATTAATTCTTTCAGTTCTCAGAACAAGGCAGATCCCACAGCTCCTTAAAAGGGTCTTTGGTTGGGGCCAATACAGTAGCATGATAAGCTAGCATGTCCTAGATGCTCCACTTCCAATCCAGCTGTCTGCTAATGGTCTAGAAAAGCAGCAGAGGATGGCCCAAGTGCTTGGGTCCCTATACCCACGTGGGAGACTTGGAGGAAGCTCCTAGCTTCTGAATGGCTCAACTCTGGCCATTGTGGCCATTTGGTGAGTGAACCAAAGATCTCTGTCTCTGCTTTCTGCAAATATGCCTTCCAAATAAAAACAAGTAAATCTTTAAACAAAGAGTCTGGTTGATTCCTAAGTCTTTCAGAGTTCAGCTTAAGATTTCAGAGTTATGTTGTAGATTAGTATTATTTTCGTTTGATGAAAGTGGGACTTGCAGGGGTGTCTTATTAAATTGGAGATCTTGATGTAGTAGCTGTTATTTAATTTCAACTGAGCTTACAGGTGGTGCACATTTCACTAGTCTAGGGGACTGTACTTCAATGGTGGACCTGTAGACATAGTAGTTACTGGGTAGATAGCAACATAGCAAATGTTACCCGAGTAGCTCTTCCTACCTGTGGAGCATCCACTGAACCCAGCTTGTATTCATCTATCATCCTTCTGACTTTGTCTAGGTTGTGAATGATTATTCTGCTGTTTAAGACACACCTGAGTTTTAATTTCAGCTTTGTGACTTCCCACATGGTGTCTCTAGGCAAGTTCTTTCATTTTCTGAGCCTCCAATTCTTGCATCAGTGTGGTATGAGAGCACATCTGCCTTAAAAGAGTTGTTTTTGAAGCTTAAATGAAGTAATAGATATAAATCAAAGGATAAATGTTGGTGTAGGGCCCGGCAACCCCCAGTCACAGCCGTTTCTGCTTCAGGCGGCCCTTTTTCTCTGTGTATTTGTTTGATACCATTGACTTTGTCCCTTCAAGGTCATCTTCCTTCCAGATATCTTTGAAGACCGAAGCACCAGTGAAAGTTGAAAGAGAATTAGGAATGACAAGTTTAGTTAGGGTAGCTTGTTATTCTTCAGTCTCGATTTTGTGGATTCAGTGAATTCTACAAAGATACTGAAATGTTTGCTAACTATGCATTTTATGTAGCTGAATCTTCTCTTCCCTTAAAGAAAAGTGAGATAGCATTATTCTCACCGTTTTCATGTAGAGAAACCATTGCTAAAGAAATTTAAATAACTTGCTCAAGTTCAAAAAGCTTGTGTGCAGCCAAGCTGGACTTGAGACCCAAGTCTCTTTTTCTTTCATTGTTACAATCTCTTTCAAGTTTTAACTAGTGAGAGGGTGAAATAGTCATTTATTCCTTCTTTAATTTTATCCCTTCCTTTTTTTTTTTCTTTCTTGGATTCAGTGATCATTTAGGGAACATTTACCATACGTCAGGCACAACACTTAGCTCTGTAAATTACAAATCGCATAAGATGGGTCTGTCATGACAAGCCTGCAGGTAGGAGATGTGTATGTCACTGCCATCTAGCATGCCCAACGGAGCTGTTGGAGGAGTAGCTGGTTGTTCAGGAAATATTCTAGAGGTAGGGTGGAAATGTTTTTCAGTGGAGGAGTTGGCTATATGCATTTGCTAACATTGATTTTTCTCTCATTGAAAAATATGTCTTCACGTTTTACCTTCCTATCTGTGAGCCTGTCTGCGGCCTCCTTAGCCTCTGGTGACCACTGCTATCTTCCTGCTCCCTGCCTGTCATGTCGGTGACTTTCCAGCCGAGGATTCATGCAGAGCACCCCATTTTGTGACTTTCTCAGGTTCCTGTGAGTACCTACAAACCCATCTTCGCTACCAGCGATCTCATCCTCTCATTAAACTCAGATGTTTGGAGACACCCTTTCTCTTAAGGAGGCATCTTGCAATTATTGATAGTTATTTCTTTCCCTAGAGCAATATTTTCCCCCATTATAACCCAGTGTTCTTTCTAAAAAGAATTTATTTGAAAGGCAGAGCAGCAGGGAGAGAGAGATGGGAAAGGAGAGCGAGAGATGTGGCTTTTATTCTCCGCTTCACTGCCCAAGTGGCCAGTTAGGAGCCAGGAACCCAAGCAGTTAGGACATCTGCTGCTGCTTTCCTAGGTGTACCAACAGGGACGTCGATCTGAAGTGGAGCAGCCCCTGGACTGGAACCTGTGACAAATAAGGCATGCCAGTACTGCAGGCAGCAGCTCAGCCTGCAACACTGCAGTGTCTCCCCACAAGTGTTTTCTTAATGATGCATAATTTTGAAATACCTTCTTTAGTGTGGTTTTCCAACCATTATTCCAAGGACTTTTAACCTGTAGTGCTTTATATTAGATAATTCATGTTTAGTTTGATCATTTAAAATCACACATGCCCTTCCATATTGTAAGATTATTTTTAGAGCACTTTTAAGTACACAGAATTGAGAAGGCATAGGAAATGTCCATATACTCCCTGTCTGCAGAAACATATACCCTTCTGCATTATCAACATCTCCAGAGTGGTGTTTGTAACGTCATAAACCTACGTTGATGTGACATGGTCAGCCCAGGTCTTTAACCATAGGGCTCGTTCTTGCTAAGAGTTCTATGGATTGGGACAAAGGCCTTAAGCTACACATCCATCGTTGTAGTTCATCTAGAGTGTTTTTCCCTGCCCTGGTAATCCTCTGCACCCATCTGCTTGTCTCTGCTGCAACCCTGGACAACCACTGGTGGTTTTACACTCTACAGTGTTGCCTGTTCTAGAATGTAATAAAGTTGGTATCAAATAGTATATCAATTTTTCAGGTTGGCTTCTTGGACTTAGTCATATGCCTTTAAGTTTCCTTCATGTCTTGTCAGGTTTTTTTTTTTTCTTTAAGTACTGAATTATATTCTCTCGTATGGGTTTCCCACAGTTTATCTCTGGGGTATATTATGGTGGCTTCCATTATAAATAATGGTGGTTTGTCTATTATGTATGAAGTTGTTATAAACATTCATGTGTAGATTTTCATGTGGACATAAGTTTCAGCTTGTTTGCTGAGTCAGGCTAGCATTATGTTTAGTTGGTACCAAGCTGTCCTCCATGGTGGTATACCATCTTGCATTCCCACGAACCATGAAAGAGTTTCTATTGTTCACATCTTGCCAGCACTCAGCGTTGTCAGTATTCCTAATTTTGGCCATACTAATAGGTTTATAAGTACATTTGCCTCATTGATGTATGATGTAGTTTACTTTTTAAATTTATTTTGAATTTTTGAATTATGTGGTACAATTTCATATAGACTGGGATTTCCCCCCAAAACTCCCGCCCCCAACAGATTTTCCCCATTTTGTTGCAATGGTATAGTCCTTCTTAAGGAACCATAATTCTATCCGTCTTATTTAAGTGTACCCCGACATTGCTGGTACAGACAATGTTAGACAGGAGCCAGGAGCCAGGGCCTTTATCTGTGTCTCTTGTGTGGGTAGCAGGGACCCAACTTCTTGGACCACTTTTCGCTGCTTTTCCCAGTGCATTTGCAGGGAGTGGGTCTGAAGTGGAGCAGCAGGAACGTGGACTGGGATCCGCATGGAATGCTGCCCTTGCAGGGGGCAGCTTTGCTCGCTGTAACACCACAGCCCTGGATCCATGGAGTGACTTTGCACTTGCGTATTCTCCCTCTGTGTGTCGTCTTTGGTGAGATATTTGTTAAGGTCTTTGGCTCCTTTGAGTTAATCAATAATTGGCTAGTTAATTAGAGGGAGATATCCTATGTGCTAGTTAAGCCGGCACTCCTGCCTCCTAGTGTGTGTTAGCAGGAGGCTAGAGCTGGAGCTGGGATTCAAACTCAGGGACTCCACTGTAGGATGCAGGTGTCTTAACTGTTAGGTGAAACACCAGCCCCTGACTCTTTTCTTACAAAACAGATTGTTTTCTTTTTGTTGAGGGGTAAGCTTCCTTTGAGTGGTGGGTGATAGTCCTTTAACAGATGGGTCTCTTGCAAATGTGTTTTTCAAACTGTGGCCTGTGTTTGCGTTGTCCTCAGATCCTGTATTAGATATTTCAGAGTCCAGCCCATCCGTGCTCTTTCATGGGTTTGCTTTTAGTGTTGTGCGGCTTCTTTGTGAATGATAATAGTTCCTTATCAGATGTGTCTCTTATAGATTTATTTTTCCAATCTGTGGCCTGTCTTCTCACTGTCTTCATAGCCTTTCCTGGAAATGTTTCAGAGTCCAGCCCATCCATGATCTCTTTGTAAATTTGCTTTGCTGGTGTGTCTAAAAAGCCTTTGCAGCTCCTTCTCAAGGTCATCTGGGTTTGCTCCGCTGTTGTTTTCTGAGAGATCTATAGCTTTGCCTCCTTGCCGTGCTTCCTATGCGGTCTGAAGCAGTTCTGGCCTGTGCTTGAACTCTCTGCCACCACAGGCTATCGCTTTGACCTTGGATGGGACAGTTAGGCACCTGGCGTCTCGGCCTTTTCACCCAAGTCCGGGCAGGGAGCCTGTTCTGCCTTACCTCATTTGGGCTGGGGTGTGGGTGAGAACGCTAAAACGTGAGGTTTTGGTGTTTTCGCCCCGCTCTGGGGATGGCTTTCCCTGCGGACTGTAGTGAGGGAATCTGCACTGGGCTGTAGCCTCCGCTCCCCGGGGTCCACCGCCCCAGGGCCCTGCCACGGTTCTCTCTCGCCAGGGTTAGCATTACCACCTCATCAGGGTCTCTCTGCTCTCCTGCCCTCCTCTAGTCTGTGCTTCCCACTGCCGCAAAATGTTTCCAAAGTGCAAACAGGGTTCATGCTTGTTCAAAAGGCTTCCGAGGCCCTTGGTCTCCCGGCTCTGCTCGGCTCTGCTCGGCTCTGCTCGGCTCTGCTTCTCTTGGTGTGTTTGTGGCTTACTCACTCTCTAGGCTCATGGGCCCCCAAGTCTCCAGACCTCGTGACAGCATCTGTCGGGACCTCTTTTCCCTTCTTTGTGCCTAGTCGGACAGCAGTCACCTTTTCCTTTTAGTTTGGATGTCCCTTCCTCCAGGAAGCCTTACCTGATTCTAACCTCACCTTCTCATCTGCCGCCTCTACCTTATCTCGACCCTCTCACTCCCATTCCATTATAGTGATATCAAACCGATATAAGTTGTGGGGTTGTCTGGATGGTTTACTGTGGTGTCCCCAGAGCCTGGTGCCTGCTAGTCCTTCAGCGCCCTAAGTCGGGAGGGACTGGTGAGTGAGTAGGGGACCGTTCTGTCGCAGACGCTGGGAGCTGGCTTATTTCCTGTCAATCATGTGTTTACTTGGTGGTCATGGTGTCTACCAGCCTATAATGAACCTTTTTGTCTCATTTCCTTGACAGACAAAGATGCGAGCAGTGGGAGTTATAACCTTTCCTCTGCAACAACGGGCAGCTACTACAGTTGTGTCAGCCAGATCACCATAGGTGAGTACTTGGATCATTGTTTTCTACAATCATTGCTGGGGAAGGAGAGGGAGGCTAATGAAAGAGCAAAGGGAACCTGTCAGTGTGTGCCTATTTGTGGCTATAATTGGAACCATTGCTTGTGGAATCACTGCGTAGGCGCGCCCTCTTGTGGCCACTCTCTGATTTTGCTAGAAGGAGATGGCAGATAAAATTGCCCAGCTCCTCCATAGATGCCTTGCCCAACTTTATCATCTGCTTTAACCTCTTCCTTTGGGTGGCACCTGTACTATTAAGCAATCATTTAAAATTACGATTGAGTTCCTCTTTAATACACAGTAACCGATTTAAAAAAGAAATGTCATGGTATAACTACAGATAGAAAGCATGTCAGTAAAGTCTGCCCATTCTTGTTTGAAGAGTGTGCTAAGCTGGTTAACTTGGAGTGCTTTTCCAAACCAAAGTGAGACCGTGTCCTTGTCATGATCAGAAAGGGTGAAGGACAGTTAGGAACAGTGTTTCCATAGTGTCCCTTTGCGCCTCATTGAATGCACACTTGTATTTCCCGTCCTTGGCACCTGTGGATTCAACCAAGCACTGATCTAAAACTGTTAGACAAAAGGTTTTATCTGTACTGAACGCTTTATTCCTTGCTGTTCCTTCTTAAACCATGCAGTGTGGCAACTGTTCAGAAAGCACTGCCATTGGTTACCAAAAATGCTGATTTGAAGTACATGGGAGGCTGTGTGAGCAACAGCAGGTAGCACTCTGTTTTATACAGGTGGCTGTCGGTTATGATGTCTGCAAGGGGAACGGGAACCGCCCCTGCTGCATTCCCCGTGACGACCCTGTTGGTGGTGTTCATGCAGAGGCGGGTGGAATCCATGCAAGGGGAGGAGAGCGAGAGTGAAGCCTCCGTGTTGTGTGTGTAGAGGCCCCGGGACCAATCTTTGAGGGAAACCCAGTGCAGACCGAGACGGTAACAGGGACCAGAACCAAGCAGGTCCATTGCTTTAAAGCTCAGGGAATTCCTAGCAGGGGAGACCGAGTGAACCCCCTGACAGCTTTGTGATGCCCGTAGGAGTGGGAGGCAGGTGGCCACGCTCTGAAGGTGCGATGGGCTGGGAGTTGATATTTTCTTGTGTGACAGTTCTGGGTGAAAGTAGAAGGGCAGGCAGTGAAGGCAACATGGGAGCAAATGCTTTTGAGGAGGTCTCATTTTTGCCAAGTGTTATTCGAAATACTTTTTCTCTTTCCTGTGTTTGCTTATTTATCCCTCCCTCAAAATCCTGAAGAGTGTTATTTCCGCTATTGTTAAAATCTTTTTGAGATCTTTCATTCGTTGGTTCACTCCTGAAATGGCTGCAAGGGCTAGCCAGAGCCTAGCCGGTCTACGGCCCAAGGACCTGGGCTATGTTCCAGTGGCTTCTCTGGCCACAGATAAGAGTTGGCTCAGAAGTGGGGCAGCTAGAAAATGAACCAGTGCCCATGTGGGATGCTGGCATTACAGGTGGAGGATTAGCCACTACATCAGCCCCTCTGCTGTTGTATCAGTGAGAGGACTGAGTTCCTGCAAAGTTCAGGAGTTGTCTGGGATTCCATGTGTAGTAAGTGGGGTTTGAACCTGGGGACTCTGACTCCTGTTGGATGACATTCTTGCTGCTTGCCATTTTGCGGACCTGGCCCTCGTGCCTGCTTCTGTCGACAGTAGCCACCATGAAAGGATGAAGGAAGGTTGAATTATTTCCATCCAAATTATATCTTTTTAATATAGATATATTTATTTATTTTTATTGGAAAGTCATATATACAGAGAGGAGGAGAGACAGAGAGGAAGATCTTCCATCTGAAGATTCACTCCCCAAGTGACCACAATGGCCAGAGCTGAGCCTATCTGAAGCCAGAAGCTAGGGGCTTACCCTAGGTCTCCCACGTGGGTACAGGGTCCCAAGGCTTTGGGCCATCCTTGACTGCTTTTCCAGGCCACAAGCAGGGAGCTGGATGGGAAGTGGAGCTGCCAGGATTAGAACTGGTGCCCATATGGGATCCTGGCATGTGCAAGGAGAGGACCTTAACCGCTATGCTATCGTGCCGGGCCCAAGGGTGGATTCTCTTTTAATGAAGTTTCTTTAGGTACCTGTGCCCTGCTAAAATCAGATGCAAAAAAAAATCCAAAGAACAGAAAAACAGAGCCTGCCAATATCCCACTGTTTATTCATGAGGCTTTTGGGTAACTCTCTAGCTTCTGGAAGGAAATTCTTATTTTACCCATGTATGAGCGATTTGAGTTAGGGTTCATTCGTTTTACTCAAGACAAGTTATATTCCTTTCATGTGTCTCATGATTTGGGGTCCCATGGGTAAAGGTGTTGCCATGGAACTGAGACCCCAGCTTCTATCTCCTCTCTAGGGGGGACATGATGGGGACAGAGGAGAACACTACTAGTGTGGCATTCCTCTGCCGGCCCCCTTGGATGTCAGCTGCTCCCGTGTGCTCCTTCCTTCAAAACACTTGGTTACTTTTAGAACACTTCATTTAAATTCTGCCATAATTACAGAAATCATACCATAGCTTACTTGTATCAATAACTTGGACTCAAGAATTTGCTAATGAACTCCATTTGTAGAGTAAATGATGTGGTAATTTCCTAAACTAAGAGGAAAGGCTCATTAGTTATGGGAGCAACAGTTTTTCCAGCGGGAGATAGGTACTAAAATTCACTGTGTTTTTATAGAAGAGATGGTAAAACCTGAAATCAGAAGGAGTTGAGTTCTTAGGAACAATGTAAACGTGTTTATTTTTCAGGTAACAGCAACATACGCTTAATAAGTGCTTTGGTGAATCAAATACCATGTATCTATGCATTTAGTTGTGTCTACTTAAGGCACATATCATGCTTTGATCAAGTAAAATGCTGCAGTGGGAGGAATTTTTATATCCCTGCTTTTAGTCACTCTCTGTGCATGTGGTGAAATTACATAATCTGCTGCCTTGGCAAATGTTTGGTAAACTTCACAATACTATGAACCACAGGCCTCACGCTGAATAGTAGGTGTCTAGATATGTTCGTCTCACATTACTGAAGCCTGGAGCACTCTCACCCACATCCTTCCCATCCTTCCCTTCTGCCCCACCCCTGGTAACTACCATTCTACTCTTGTTTCTGTGTATGAATTTTTGAAAACATTTAATAAATTGAGAGGCAGAGGTAAAGGGAGAAATGGAAAAGGTGGGAGAGACAGGTCCTCATTCTGTTGATTCACCTTCCAAATGGTCGCCATAGCCAGGGCTGAGTCAGGCCCAAGCCAGGAGCCTGGAACTCAGTCTGGGACTTCCACGTGGGTGCGAGGGCCCAAGCAACTTGGGCCATCTTCCACTACTTTCCCAGGTGCATTAGCACGGAACAGGACTGGAAATGGAGTAACTGGCATCCCAAGTGGGATTTGTAAGGGTTACTGGTGTCACAGGTGTTGGCTTACGCTGATGCACAATACCAGCTCGTGTATATGACTTCAAAAAAAAATTACTTGTGTATACAGTGAGATCGTGTATTTCTGTGTCTGTGTAATGCATTTTAGGTTTAGTCATGTTGCTGCCAATGACAGGACCTACTTTTTTTTTTTTTTTTAAAGATTTTATTATTATTGGAAAGCCGGATATACAGAGAGGAGGAGAGACAGGAAGATCTTCCATCCGATGATTCACTCCCCAAGTGAGCCGCAACGGGCCGGTGCGCGCCGATCCAAAGCCGGGAACCAGGAACCTCTTCCAGGTCTCCCACGCGGGTGCAGGGTCCCAAAGCTTTGGGCCGTCCTCGACTGCTTTCCCAGGCCACAAGCAGGGAGCTGGATGGGAAGTGGAACAGCCGGGATTAGAACCGGCGCCCATATGGGATCCCGGGGCGTTCAAGGCGAGGACTTTAGCCGCTAGGCCACGCCGCCGGGCCCGACAGGACCTACTTTTAAAGACTGAGTAATATTTCATTCTGTGTGTGCCTATATAGAGATACAAATATCTCTATATATCACAGTTCATCCCTTTATCCATTGATGGGCACTTAATCCTTCAAAATCTGCTTTCCTGGTGCTCTCTTATTCTGTGTCATAAGTTCAGAGAAGCCCGGGAATGTTTAAAGAGAGGGAGGACTTAAGTAAGTTTCTTAATGAAGCAGCAGGACCAGAGAAAGACCTGGTCCCAGTTAACCTTCTTATGGAAGGATTTCTGGTCTCAACAGGAAGCAGTGTGTTCTCACATTTTCAGTAAGTACCTTAGGAAACGCCAGAACCCTTGGAATTCTGCCTCCCACAAGCTACAGCAGACTTCAAGTCCTGATCACAGATCTGCATGTTTTAGTTCAGGAACAATCCCAGGTCCAGTGTCGTTCAGTCCCAGGGCCAGTCTGTCTTCTGCAGTGTTTCTGGCTCTGTCACAGTGTTGTGCATTGTCTCTGATTGTTTCTAGAAGCTCTATATGCCTCACTCAGAAAACATCCACTCACACTCCCTGCCTTCCACATAGTCACTTGGTTAGGAAAGAGACCAACCGAAAGAGTTGATTTGTTCCCGTGTACATATTCTCAACATTCCCGTTTCTTCGAGGATCCTGGTGAGCCACGATTCCTCAATGACCGAGTATTCAGTAATGAGTGGTGCAAAAGCCATTCATCAGGTAGTAGGCCCCATTTCCTGGAGTTTTTCTCACTGTGCCCTGTTTTAGGGAGGATAACGGCTTAGGGGCCAAAGCAGCTGCTTGGGCATCTGTGTGCCGGGGCTCGATGTCTTGGCTGCTATTTGAGTGCAGCTGCTGACCGTGGTCTGGTTATCATGCTCTCAACCTCAGTTTTTCCATCTGTCAGTGGGAATTGTAGTAACTGATTGTGAGGGTGAGATCCTGTATCACAGGCCAGCAGGCATTAGATAGACTTTCTGGTGAATTCAGTGTCTGATAGGCAAGTAGCTTTTTTGTTTCTAGGCTTCCACAATGACTTACACGTGGGTGACTCCTGGATTTATGACTCTGGTCATTTTTCCAAGCTCTCATTTCCATTTCTTTTCCTGCTTTTGCGGCCTGTTATTTCTACGTGAACATTGCCAGTAAAGCTCCGAGTGTCTAGTGTCTCCAAACAAACTCGGCCTTCCTCAGCCTTTGCAAAAGCCCCACTTAGGGAGCAAAGTCTGCCATTTTGTTTGGTGCCCTCTCTGGCGTCATGCCAGGAAGGGACAAAGCCACCTGGTGGCAAAAGCCCCTTTCTTCCCATGTCAGCACATCTTCCCTCCTTGATGTCAGCACTTTGACTTGACCTTTCCGTGACTTGCACCTGGCTTTTCCCCACAGCCTCCGCACTGGTCCTTGCTGCTGGCAATTGGGTAGCACTCGGGAAAGACGGCTGGGTCTTGAGCCTCAGCTTGGAGCCTGGTCTGCTTGGTTTGGGTGGATGGTAAAGAGCCAAAGAGGAACGGAGAGGGATTTTCTGAGATGACTCAGGCACCCTCTGAGACAAGGGAGGCGCAGCTCATGAAGGAGACACACAGGGAAGAGAGTAGAAGGCGGTTGTAAGGCATGAACCAGGGTGGCACGCTACCTCCCTGTGTGCACGTGGTATGTGGCATGGGCTTGAGCCTGCCCCAGACACGGTTGCCCAGCCTTCATCTTGCCCCTTTGGGGTTTCTGGGTTCTGCTATGCCTGCCCCTACATCCCCTTGATCTGGAGGTTCCCCCTTACATTTTGAGTCACTGCCTGTCATTATCTTCAAGGCATCATGTCACCAGAGATAGGAAGGCTTGGGGGAGCTGGGCAGGGAGAGACAACCTCCCAAAAGTACTCAAAGTAGAAACAAATGAAAGATTCTGGATACTGTTGCTGTGGTTGCTGTGATTATATTGATACCCACTTCACAGACTTTAATGGTAATACTTTGCCAGGTAAATCTAGTTTTTTTGTTTTTTAAAAACCTTGGTGTTTTGGACCTTAAAGGGGGAATTTATTTATTTGAAAGAATTTCAGAAATGTAGGAAGAGACAGATCTGGTTATTGATTGATTTCTAAGATGACAATAACAACCAGCTGTAGGCCAAGGCCAGACACAAGCCAGGAGCTGCTTCTGCATCTCCCACATTTCTCAGCCTTCCCCTGGCTATTAGAAGGGAGCTGGTTAGTGAGCAAGGCATCCAGAACTTGAACTGGTGGGCATTGGGATGCCAGCATGGTAGGCAGCATCTTCCCCTGCTAGACCACAACATTGGCTCTCTAACCTTTCTCTTAAGATTTATTTATTTCAAAGGCAGTTTCAGAGAGAGAGAAGAGGGGTCTTACATCCTATGGTTCACTCGCAGAATGGCTTCAATGGCTGAGTCTGGGCCAGGCTGACGTCAGGAGCACCTTCCTGATTTCCAACACGGATGCAGGGACCCAAGCACTTGAGCCATCTTCTGCTGCATTCATGGGGGTTTTCGACAGGGAGCTGGATGAGAAATAGAGTAATCAGGACTTGAACTGGCACCCATATGGATCCCTGGCACTGGCAGTAGCGACTGAGCCTCATGACCTTAATGTCTTGTATCAACCTACCTGTTCATTCTTATTTTGCCTTAATGTCCTTATATTATTTTTCTGTATTGTGGATCTGGGTTAGGTTGCAAACTGAAATCTTGTAGAAACCAGGCAGAGGAGTGAAGCAAGCTGGGAGCGAGGTGTTAGGGTATGCAGGAGACTATGGTTGGTTGGAATTCCCTATTGCAGTTCAAAGGGATGGCACAATCAATGATTCAACAGGTGATTCCCATGTGGCAATGTCATCCAGTCACTTCATCCACAGGAGAAGATCAAGACATTTTTCAAGAAATGTTAGAAAGCTGTATTTTGGTAGAGGGGCCAGTATTTTCACATAGCTGGTTAAGCCACTGCCTACAGTGCCAGCATACCGTGTGGTCACTGGTTCAAGTCTGGCTGTTGTGCTTCTGGTCCAGTTTCCTGCTGATGCATCTGGGAAAGCAGCACGGGATGGTCCGAGTGCTTGGACTCCTGCTCCCGTGTGGGAGATCTGGAAGAAGCTCTTGGCTTCTCATTAGGCCCAGCCCCAGGCCATAGTGGCCACTTGGGGAGTGAACCTGCAAATGGAAGATGCCTCTCTGTCTTGCCCTCTCTCTGTAACTCTCCTCACAAATGAATGAAGTATAAGTCTTTTTTTTTAAGCCTGTATTTTTGAGAACAATTTAGACCTTTATTATGGATTTTTAATTTTGCATCCTTTACTTAGATGGAAACTTCTCCCAACACACACACACACACACACACACACACACGCACACACACACACACACACATGTTTCTGCAGAACAGGTTTGTTTGGCCTCTGGACTTTCTGGGCTGCAAACTTTGCCTCTAAGGCCAAGTTCGTGCCATGTTCTCCGTGACTTAGTCCCTCCATCTAAAAGGATGCTGTCCCCTGAACTCCCCAGGGACACTTTTCTGTCCTGATTTTTTTTAAGCTGTTTGTTTTATCTTGCTTTATACTATCACTA
The DNA here is from genome assembly GCF_030435755.1 of Ochotona princeps. Lineage (NCBI taxonomy): Eukaryota > Metazoa > Chordata > Mammalia > Lagomorpha > Ochotonidae > Ochotona > Ochotona princeps. Next base: position 15,346,989 of record NC_080846.1, on the reverse strand, counting down.
GTTGCAGTTTGGGGGACGAGCACAGATTTTGTAATGAGATGGATCTGAGCTTAAATTCTGCCTTTGGTGTTTGGTGTTTGCAGGCCGGTTGAGGCACAATATCCTGATCTGTAAACCTTAAATGGTAACACTCCCCTTGTAAGATGGCTGTGAGCTTGAGAGCAAAATTGCGTAAAGTATCTAGCATATAGTAGGCTATCAATTATTTTCTATTATGAATACAGATCTTCTCTCCTTTTAGTAGACTGAGCTCTAGGAGGGCAAAGACAGGCTCCTAGTCCATTGTATATGCTTAATAATGTATGCTGAGCAAAATGAGAGCCACCAAATGTGATACCTGCTTTATCTCAATGTCTTTTTTGGCACTCAACTGACTTTCAAGGAATATGAAACCATTTATAGTGCAAGACTCTATCTGGTGGCTGCTACTGACTTGATGCTTTTGTCTTTCCAGGCTATGATGTGGCTGGGCCTGTTGCAATTGGACTTGCCCACTGGAAAAATCCGTATGCACAAGGCAGACCAACTCTCCCATCAGATCTGCCTCTTCTCGTCTCCAAAGATGCAGGCATTCCCGTGTACCACCGATCCTTCGCCCGCAGAAGTGACCTGGCCACGCCTTTGTCTTGTCCAGCCTCACTGTCCATCACTCCAGTGCCTTCCTACAGCAGCAGCAGCCAGGAGACCCTGAGTCAAGATACCACAGGTAACAGGGCTGGTTTCCTGAATGGAATTCTGGACTCAGTGTGTCTGAGTTTCCTCATGTGTTTGCCTGTTTAGTACACTGCTTCTGTTTTCTTCTTATGAGGTGCGGTGGATTCCAAGCACACTTCCATCTTCACTGGCCTTTACTAGGTTAGCCGTAAGAGGGGAGTTGGGTGTGTTTAAACATCTTTGACCTAAGTGTTGGCTCTAATTAGCAAAAAAAAAGATCTGGTAATCATTTATTCTGCATTAGAATTTAAAATCTGTCCTGTTTTAATTTCTTTAATGCTATGCTTCATGACGAGCTATCAGCTTAGATTAAACTCCTGTATTCAACAAAGTCAGGTTTGAATACTTTAGTTAATGCCAACTCCTGTGGCTCCATCAAGTTGACTCATATCAGGGCTGTGTAAGCCCCCATCATCAGGGTAGAGCTAATCGGCTGTCTGTTTTTGTGTAGTTCAGGAACTGAGTAGATTTTGCATTTTTAATAGTTGGAAACAATTAAAAATAATACGTTGTGTTAAGCGAAAACCTGTGGAATTCAAATGTCAGTGTTTGTGTTTGAGGTTGTATTTGGATACAGCTGCAGTCATGCACTTGGGAATTTATTTATGGATTGTCTGCTTTTGCATGATATTGGTCAAGTTGAGTAATGGTGACAGTGACTTTATTGCCTGCAAAGCTGAAAATATTGAGTATCTGGCACATTGGAAATGTTTTCTGACTGCTAAAGTCGTATCTTAAATCACCTCCAGCATCCTGCCTGAAAATATCACATCGCTCTCGAAGTCCGTTCCAAGAGGTCCTACCTGTGCTAGGATGGCCAGATAATTGTTCTTTGTCCTAAAGTCTGAGTTGGAGGTTTACATTTTATAAAATCTATCTTATCTCATTTCTCTATGTAGATAAGGCACTTAAAGATAATGATGTAGTTAGGCAAATGTAATTTGTTTTAGAAATAAATCTGCATGTTGGGATTCTGTGACGCTTAACAATTTGCAAATATGGTGCCACCTAGAGACGTGATACTGTTATTGCAGGAGTTTATAAACAAAACAAAACAAAACCAACCTTTAACAGCCATAGCTTGTAGACTAAATAAATACTAAGAGTCATCGTTGCACTGCTTAAAACTGCAGATTCCTGAGTCCTACCCCAGGGTGCTTTGTCCGTGGCACAAGGTGATCCGTAACCTGTGCTTTTCAGGCCTCTCCTCCTGGGATTTTGATTCCTGGAGTTCTTACACAAATTTCTGCGTGGTGTCTTTGTGGTATCTTTACTTAAGCGTCTACATCAATTTAATAGAAATTCTGTTCTGGAGCAAGAGACTAGAAAGAAGGGGTGAGGGAAGGAGGAATAGATTGATTTTTTTATTCAAGAATCACAATGACTGCCCCAATAGAATAAATAGAAGTCCACATGGTAACAGTGTGGTGAATTAGAAAAATAAAACAAAACCAAAAAATCCTAAAAACAGAAAAATCTTAGAAATAATTTTAGGGGAAAGACAGGTGACTTGCAAATGAGAGAAACTCAAAATAGGTTTTTCCTGTAGAAAGAATAGAGATCAGGTGCAATTGGTGTCTTAAAGTGAAAAGAGGTGCAAGTCAGTTTGGATTTCCAGATCCAACTAGATGGCCATTGAAGAGAGGTCAGCCTAAGAATAGCTTTTGCAAGGCTGGGAGAGTATGCCCTATGCACATCTCTTTAAAAAGGTTGTACTCAAATTTTAGGACCTAGAAGGAAAGACTAAGATGTAAGAAATGACAAGAGACCTTGTGTTTGTGTGTATATATGTATATGTAATCTTATATATACATACACACATACTTATATAATTCTAGGAGAATGGTTGTCAAACACTGTTTTATTCATGGAGGGTATTTGACAATATCTGTAGATTTTTTGCGTATAATTGTTGAATAATTGGGCAGGCATCTGCTGCATAGGGACTGTGCATAGGGACTATGCATAGGGATTGCATAGGGTTGCCAGTTATCATCCTGCAAGGGAAGGACATTGTCCCTAATACCATGTCTCAGGTTCGCTGTCATTTCTTAACTCTCTTTTTTTCCCTTTGAGCGTCTCTTACTCCAGCCTTCACCATATCCTTTGTCCCCAAACTGTATGCTGCGTGGCACCTAGGCTTTTCTTACTCATTTACACTAGCTTCTCAACTGGTACTGTTGACATTTTGGGGTGACTAATTGTTAGCTGTGGGAGTTCTGTTCATTGCAGGATATTTAGCAGCATTCTTGCCCTGTACCCAGTAGATGCCAATTGTAATCATTGAAAATATCTAGACAGTGCCAAATGCTTGTGGGGGGGGCAAAATCACTCATGGTTAAGAATGATTGATTTATACTAATTTAGCCTGGTCCTGTTTTTTGAGGTTCTGTTGGTAGGAGTAATCTGGTAACTCAATCCTTGAGAATAGGTTCATGGGTTGTGAATTTTACCCTGGTTTAATAAGAGCCCTTTGCAAACCCTGACCTAATCAAAGGCGTAGAGAGAATTTCTTAAGAGGCAGACCCTCCCCTCAATCCTAACACTTGCCCTCCTCTGCACCAGCCCCTAGTATACATTTCTCTGAAATTATGTCTAAATCAGGCTTTCTCCATTGTGTTCAAGATCCTGGTGATCTCCCTATGTCCCTCTCTGCAGGAGTAGTGAGAACTCTTCCCTTTTCTCCGGGTTCCCCTTCTCCAGTATCTTGTATTCCATTATTTTCCTCTTAGTTGTCTGCAGGTAGCCTTGGGTTTTAGAAAGAGAACATTAATGGAGTCCAAACATGGACTTTATAAACACATCTGTCATCTGAAAGGGAAAAGGAGATGTGAAATGGCTGCAGACCAGTAACCATTGCCCTTGTCTGGCTCTTCCTTGTGATGTCTACTCGCCTGTTGTGGTGACCCAGCGGGGCTCACTAACTTCTGTGTGTGCAGGTTCTGAAAACGCGAGGTGTGCGGGGATGTGATGAATTTGCCCAAGGCATAGGATAGCTTAGAAAAGATGTCCATTCAGTAGCATGAACCCATTGTTTTTCAACAAATTACGACCAGATACTTCCAGAATGGATGCTAAAGGAAACAGAGAGGTTTTACATTTCAGAAGCAGGCTGCCGCACTGACCTTGCAACTGAATCTGCTGAGACCAGGAGAGAAGATCAGAGTAACATGATCTCACTGGAAGACCCACGTGTCCTCTTTCAGAGATGCTCTGTGACCGTGTTTCACCTGTCCTGCTTGTGCACTGTAGACTCAGCCAATCCAAAGCCTTTCCACTGGAGTGGGAACCCGATTACATCTGTGGTAGAGGAATGGAAGACAAGTAACCCTCTATGGAAACAGAACGGTTTTAGAGACGGTCTCTAAGCCATCCTGTTGAAGTTCAGTTTCTTGTATACAACGTAGAGTTGGGTCTTAGGTTTTAGTCACTCTGACAGTCTTTTAATGGGTGTCAGTGGGCTATTCACATTTAAAGTGATTATTAACCTAGTTAAAATGATATGTACCATATTTGTAACTATTTTTCTATTTATGGTTGCGTTTTCCCCTTTTTTGCTGCCTTCTCTGGTTTTAATTGAATATTTTCTGTGGTTTTAATAACTTTTTAGTTTTAATTGATGAAAGGTTGTGGATGTTGATGTGTCTGTTTCATTGTATGCATGTATATAGTTGTTTCTAGTGGAATAGCATCTGTCTATATGAAAACGTTCCTTTGGTCAAAATGGTCCTGAAAGGGTGTTTCAAATGTAACCATATTCTGTCAATGACCGCAGAGGTTTGGTTAATTCAGGATGTGAGGATGAGGGTTAATTTAGATTAGAAAGCTATGACAAGTAGACCAACTTGTCCTGGTATTTACATACCTTTTGAAAGGTGGTTTGTACATCCTAGCATGCTGTCTGTAGGTGTCACTGAAGGACAGAACAGCTTGGGCAGAGGTTGCTTAGGTGGGGGACTGGTATTCTGAGCAGTGGGACATTGTACAGAAGCTGATTCAGATTCGTTGGGGAAAATTGATTATCCTTAACGTTTAAGGTCAAGCCCTGCATGTATTATCCACAGAGATCTTGCTGCACATGGTGATGGGGTTCTCTGAGGTAGTCACTCTGACATTTCATTTTGACATCCTCTGGGCTAATTGACATTTGCAAGCAGGTGCAGAATCTTAACCACAATGGATATGCCTCTTCTTTGAGAAACAAAAAATGACTAATTGGGGACTGCCTGTATTTTGGAACTACGAGGCTGATTGCATATGTTCACTTGACAATAGAACTAGCTAAAAGAAAGAAATCACTAGCTTTTCTTCAAGTTTCCAGTTTCTCTAAATTTAGCTATATTGTTCTTTTCAGAGCCCAAGGCCATGGCTTGTCACTTGAGTTCTGATTCCAGCAGAATCCTCTTCATTTCTTATCTCTGTGGGAGTGGTTTTTTGTTTGTTTTTTAGTTTTAGAAGATTGAAAACATCAGTGAGCGAAAGAATGATTAATGACATATACAGACAAAATCAAATTACATTGTTATGAAGTTACTTAAATATTTGATCTAGGAAACTGAAGTACTTGCATTAAAAGCTGTATTGAAGTTATTTTGCAAAGAGTGATAGAAGACAGATCTTTAGATGATTCATGGCAAATGCTGTTGTGGGAAAATTATGCATGAATATCTAATTTTTTGAACCAAAATAACTTTAAATTCTTTATTTCCATGCGCTTTTGAAAGCTCCATCCTAATTTAGAATGAAATGGTATTGAGATGCTCCCATAAAGCCATCTAGTTACCCAACCATCTGAACCACAAGTGTGGGCCACAAGAGGTACGGAGTGTGAGTTGGACTGAGCGGTGCCATCCAGAGATGGTGGCTATGAGAAGACATTTTGGTAATTGCTTTAGTAACACTTAGTGATTAATGAAATGTAGTATATGAACAAGTAGATATTCCAGGTATGTCTTGTGAAGTGAACACAGGATTCATATGCTCCATAGTTGAAACCATGGTTCTCAGAATCTGTAAACAGAAGTTGCCTGGGGGGTCTTGTTAAACCAAAGACCATCATTCAGAAGATCTTGGCAGTTGGTGGTAAAATTCTGTATTTCTAAGTGCCCGGGTAGTGCCAATACTCCTGATTGTGGAGCTTCTGATTTTGTGCAAGATTTAGGCAACATAAGATACTGTCATGAAGACTGTATAGTCACCAGTAAATGTGGGCTGTGAAGGAAAGGAATGATCCTCTTCTGAGGCCTTGGTATGTGTGTTCTCTCTGCATATGCATATATACACGCATATGTTTATGTATATGTGTGTTTTGAATTTTGATCATATGTATACATGTAAAGAGAATCAAAGTATTACTGGATTCCCAAAACAGGACTCCATAAGTGATATATCCATTATAACCAGTTTTAAGTAGGAGGTCTGCTTATACTCTAGATTGGGACAAGTACTGACTCTTGAGGCACAAAGATGGGTTTCAACTTTTCCATAGGGGCAGCTTGGTTTAAATTCTAAAAACAGGGCCAAAATCCCAGCAACTATGGTATTGACTCAAGAGGGGGCTTAGCTGTCTTAGCTTCAGTTCTCTTTTTTAGGCAGAGATTATAAACTTGAGCAGTACAGGCAAGAAGTTTGTTGGAGAAAGCCCTTGCAGTCTGTATGACAAGTGACGTGTGGCATGTTGAGGAAAGTGGGAGTCTGAGGAATACAGGCAGGATTTGATCGGTGATCGTGCAGGCGACTGCTGCTGACTTCTGGAGTTGGAACACTCTTTCATGAGTGTTGCACAACAGAGGTTTTAGTCCTTCCTGCCACTGCCTGGATGCAGATGGTAAAAAGGAAAAAAAATGCAACCTTAGGCTGCTCTCGGGGCCTAGAATCCTCAGGTGGTTAGTTTTGGGCCCTTCACTCTACTCCATCAGCTGACTGAAGTGAAGAAATTAGGAAAATGTGAAATGGAAAGCAAGTTGGAAAGCATCCCAGAATGACCAGTTAAAGCAGAGCTAACAGAAGTCTCTGCAGAGTTTTGGTGGGATGGGATGTGGCTGGCAACTTGTCTGTTGGGACTGGGTGAAGGGGGCTAGAGCTTTTGAGGTTGTTAGAGTTCATCTAGCAGGTCTGTGGATACCAGTTTGTAAATCATTTGCAAAGGTAAGACCAAGCAGAGGATCAGGGCTCGGAGATTTGAAATGATCCAGCATCTGGCAGGTTTCACAACATGACTTGCTGAAAACTTGGCTTCTGACTGGCTCGGTTTGCCATTCTCTCCACCAAAAAGGGTAGCTTATGTGTTGGGAAATACCCTCTGATGACTGGTTCGCTGGTTCTGAGAGTATATGCTTTGGAAACTATGAACAGTTTTTGTCTTTTTCTGGCAAAAAAAAAAAAACTCACTTATGGTTGTAATTATAAGTGAGATGTTGGTTTCATTTTCTTATCCAGATATTGTGATTCCTGATCTTTTATTCAACAACAGTCTACTGAGTTGCTACTGTGTGCGCAGCAGAAATGCTGGAGTGACTCGAGCACATGCCCTCTTTAAAAAATATATTTATTTGAGAATCAGGGGAGGGAGAGCGAACACAGACCAGCAGCACCATTTGCTGGTTCATTTCCACCAGTGTCTGCAACAGCCAGTCGAGAGCAGGCTGAAGCCAGGATCCCAGCATTCAGGCCAGGACTCCCGTGTGGGAGTCAGGATCCCACCTGTTGGAGCCATTGTCTGCTGCCTTCCAGGGTTCACATGAGTAGGAATCTGGAATCCGGCATCGAGTTGGAACTTGAACTCAGCACTCTGATATAGAATGCAGCTGCTCAAGTGACGCCTTAACGGCTGTGCCAACTTGCCCATTTCCTCTTTATTCATAAGCTGACAGTATCTTAATTCCGCTTGATTAGTTCTATAAAGACGGAAGACATAACTATTAGGGACTATATGGGCGAATTAATCTGATCTGAGATGGTTTTGAAAGACCAAGGATGAGAGAGATCTTAAGGATGTGAGAACTGACGAAGACCTTGTAAGAATGGTGGGGAAGGGCCTGGTGGCGTGGCCTAGCGGCTAAAGTCCTCGCCTTGAATGCCCCGGGATCCCATATGGGCGCCGGTTCTAGTCCCGGCTGCTCCACTTCCCATTCAGCTCCCTGCTTGTGGCCTGGGAAAACAGTTGAGGACGGCCCAAGGCTTTGGGACCCTGCACCCGCGTGGGAGACCTGGAAGAGGTTCCTGGTTCCCGGCTTTGGATCGGCGCACACCAGCCCGATGCGGCTCACTTGGGGAGTGAAACATCGGATGCAAGATCTTCCTCTCTGTCTCTCCTCCTCTGTATATCCGGCTTTCTAATAATAATAATAGATCTTTAAAAAAAAAAATGGTGGGAAAAACTCGTGTGTTTTCTACAAAATGCTAATATCCTACCAGACATAGCCACACAGTGCTATGCAGCTGAGCACAGAGTTAACGAATATCTCTCTCAGTGGAGTGCAGGTACAAAGCCACCCAGCAAAGGCTGTGCAATAACTGAATTGTGAATAATTTAGAACAGTGACATAATCTGTCACAGCCTTTCCGTGTTACACATGGCATCTTCTTGATCCCAAGGGGTCAAGTTGGTCTCAGATCTGAGTTCTTGGTACGTAGGGGTATTTATATGAAAGAGATAACAGGGTATCCTCCTCATACCCTAGTTAATTGTCCTCATTTTACCTGTTTTTCTTAAAACTTCCTTTGATAAGTTCCCTTTCCCCAGTGTAGATCATCTTAGGAAAGCAGGTGCTTGTTGACTGCCTGCTCTGCCAACATATGAGATATACCTGGGCCACTGTGGTCATAGATGTAAGTGTAACCTAATTAAGCCACAATCCACATCTTTTATATCTTTACTTTTATTCCAATTCTTCATGGAAAAATCTCTACTCTCAAAATATTTTGAGTTGTTTTCTGAAATTATGTATGTAAATGAGAGATATTTTTAAGTCTGATTTTTAATTTTAATACACCAAGTATATAAATTGTGTTTAATTACAGATTTAATCCTAAGGTTTAATTCTGAATTTATAATTGTCTTCTGGACATCTGTACCCTCATGTTCTTAACTGTCTACGTTACTTCTGTTTTCACTGTTCCAGCAAGCTACATCTCTATCTATTCTGTTTCTTTAAAAAAAAAAAAGCAAGAGTTATTTTAACCCCTAATCCACTGTCATTATCTATCAGTTCTTTTCCTCTTGTAAATAATGGCAGGTGCCATTATTCAACCAGATACTGAAAATATTCTTCATTCACGTACTGGGCTAGATTCTGTGTTAAGAACTGGAGATGTGAGGGTGACTAAGACATGACTGTCTCTTTGAAGCTAAACATCTAGTCCTGGAGAACATGTAGCTCAATGTTAGGCAGGCTGTGAACAAGAATTCACATTTATCTCTTCTTGCATCTAATTGCTCATCAGGTATTGCTCATCCTGCATGAAATACATCCTTTGGATCTGCTCTTTGTCTTTATTCCTATGGCCATTGCTTCTATCTTAGATCATTACTTTTTACTAACTTGGGCAGGAACAGTATCCTGCTAGTTGGCTTCCTGACTTTAGTCTTTCCCAGAATATTCTCCTCTTCCCCTACTATTTTTTCTCATTGTCCTAATTTTAAATTTTCTTTTAAAATATGGTTTACATAGTCAAGAGGGATTACATGCCTATGTGCGTCTCTAATTAGGATGGGGAAGTTAAGGTACTGAGGAAGGTGGGTAGCACAAATGTTTAGGGTTTGTTTTGCTCCCGTGTCTACAGGATGGTATTGGAAGGGGTCACTGCTTGCTGTCAGTCTACATCAGGACCCAAGGATAGGGACTGGTCATTTGATGATGCCTTTGAGACCCTGATGCGGGGAAGATCCTGGTTTTGTTGCTCCAGGGTTGAGAAAATCTTTCTAAGGTTTGTTGATTGACAAAGTCCGCCTTAGTGCATCCACAGACCCAGGAATGAGCTGCAAAGCTTGACTAGGAGAGTTGTCCACCTGTTCTGCTTTCCATCCTCTGACAAGACAGCTGACACCCCCAGCTGTCCTAGACAAGCTGGCTGTCATGTCTTCTGTGTGCATCTGGGCTTGCTGTTCACGGCACAGTTATCAGCAACTGAGAAGGCTCTGTCCCAGTACATGTACTCCAAGGTCAGACCACACATTAGTGATTTTTCTCTGTGGATAGGGTCTGAGTCTAATGGACTAGTTGAGATCCTGAAGAAATCTCATCTGGGGTGACCTCACACTTGATTCTAGTGTACTCCAACAAGTACAGGGTCAGGTGTGGTTTGTCACCTGCACCAGCCAATGCACGTACCTGTGGATGCAGCTGCCTGGTCAGTTCTGTCCCAGCCCCATTTCTCACACGAACTGATGATTGCTGCAGCACAACCCAGCTAAACCATCACAAACCCAGTCCTCACACATTCCAGTCAGTGGATGCCACAGCCTAGTGACTCCCAATGACTCCCACCAAGCCTGTCCCAGCCCCCAGATTTGCACATGCCAATCTCTGCTGCAGCCTAGCTCAACCCAGCCCATATCCTTTCTGGATCTCATGCACACCCATGGGTACTGTGGTTTGGCTCAGTCTAACCTGCCCACATACCTGGCTCTTACATATGGTAACAGGTACAGCCGCTTTGTCGAGCCTGGCCTGCCCCCAGCCCTGATTCTTGTGCTAAGTACAGCATAGTTGAGGCGTGTCGACCGTTCCTCTGCCAGGCATGTTCCTAGTCCTAGATCTTGTGCCTGCCATGGGGTACTGTGGCCCAGCCTGACATGATTTGCACCCAGTCCTGGCACTTGCTAGCTGGTGCTATGGCCCTGCCCAGTTGGCCCATACAAATTCTAGTTCTAGTGACTGCTAGCAGGTGCTATGGCCTTGCCTAGTCCTCCCACAGTCTCAGCTCTTGCATTCACCAATGAGAGCCCCTCGGAGGAGCCCTCAGAGTTCCCCTCCCTGGCCCTTTCCTGTCCCTTCCCTGCCCCAGGTCTTGTGTGTGCTGGTGGGTGCTTTAAACCAGCCTGGCCTGGCCCACCTACAGTCTCAGCTCTTGCTAGCGGGTGTTACAGCATAGCCCAGCCGGGCATGGCCCACAGATGAAAATGAGGCACTACTTTATGTGTGGGAACATTTATTTTAAATGTGACTTAATGATTGAACAAGCACTGACCAGGAATCAGGAAGTACACAGCTTGACATAATGAACAGCAGTAGAACAAGAAATTAGGCAAGCCCTTCTCTTGTTGCATCCTACTCATAATTGAGATTTTTGTTTTTAAATTGGCCTCACATCTTCAGTGATTTGAGTGAAAAGCATTTTTCTTTTGGCTGAAACTCATAATAGGAAGCCAGAAAAATCTGTTTTTAACTTGGCAATTGCCTCTATCATTTGTTTTTGATGATTCCACTTTAATAAATAAAGTGGGAATGATAATGATAATACCTTTATTACTATGTTTTTTTAAACAATTTTGAGAGTTAACAATTGACGGAACAATAGTGGTATCTAATTGCTGCTTTTTTTTTTAATAGACTCATCCACATACTTAGGTTGCCTTCATTATCTTTAGGGACTTCACTTTTTTTTTAAGATTTATTATTTGAAAGGCAGAGAGAGCAAACAAGTGTTTTCATCTGCAGGTTCACTCTCCAAATGGCCGCAGTGGCAAGGGCTGGTCCATGCCAAAGCCAGGAGCCCAAAACTATTTGAGTCTCCAACATAGGTAGCATAGGCCCAAGTACTTGGCCTATCTTCTGCTGCCTTCCTCAGTGCATTAGCAGGAGCTGGATGGGGAGCAGAGCTGCTGGGCGCAGAAGCAGTATTCTGATATGGAATGTTGATGTCATAAGCATCAGCTTAACCCACTGTGCCCAGTGCCAGCCCCAGACACTTTGACTTAGTTATTGACACTTATTATTGTTCTCTATGTATCCCTCCCCCTTCTTTTTAAAAAATATTTATGGATCTGAAAGAGTTATGTGGAGAGGGAGAGAGAGATCAGTCTTCCTTCTCTGGCTCACTCCCCAAGCGACCACAATACCCAGAGCTGGGCCAGGCTGAATCCAGGAGCTTCTTCCAGGTCTCCCATGTAGGTGGCAAAGGCCCAAGAACTTGGGCCATCTGTTTTTTTCCCAGGCACATTCACAGGGACCACAGGTAGAACAACCAGAACTCAAACCAGAACCCCTTGCATGCAGTTTTGAACTCTAACTCATCATTTAAAGCCGTCTAGGATGATTGTTACATGTTTCTCATACATTTCCTTTCCTTAGGATTGCTGCTTTGTTGTTCCCTCTGAGTCTTCATCTAGGCAACTTTTACACATTTTGCTACCAACTCTGATCAATTTATATTTTTTAGGGGCTGAGATTTTAAGATTTACACATTAATTAAATTTGGCACTTAAAAATCTTCTCTTAAGGAAAGATCAGAATTTTGGCACAAATCATATGCCCAGAGATATTGCAAACAAGGCTGTTTGGGTGGACCATTAACAGTGAGATCCCTACAGTGGCATTTCATTCTCTAGCAAAGCTTATGTGCTCTGCAGTGCTCTGATCCAGCATTGTACCATTCTTGAAAGACTCTCAGAATCACCTGCCTTTGGTTTGGCTTCTGCAGGATTAGTGTAAGACTGACATTGAACTGTACTTGGATGTGAGTCAGTGCAGATGGTGGCCTTGGTGTATAACGCACATCATGTGAACAGTTCCTGGAACAGATGGGCACCTTCTTTTGCATCAGCTGACACTTCAGTCCTCCTCAGAGGCACACGTGCAAGGGGGGTGAGGCAGACTGAGGCAGAAACTGGGCTCCTCAGTGCCAGTCACCATCACTGTAACTGTGTCTGACAAGAGCTGCTGGGGACTTATCCTTATTACATGCAGGTCTGGAAGCCAGTTTCTGAAAGAAGGTGGGGTACCCTTCCGGATCCCATGATTCAGTAATGACAGCTACCACTTACATCACTATAAATAATTCATTATGCACTTTTCTCACATATAGGACCATAGTTGACGTTTACGTTGACTCTGTAAAGGTAATGTATTCGTTTCCTGGAACTGATGCCATGAATCAACACAAACCTAAAGCATGAAGCACAGAAATCGATTCTTTGTTCTGGAGGCTGAAAGTTTGAAATCAAAAAGGCAGTGAAGCTTTCTACATTGGAGGTCTGTAGAGAAGAATCCTTTCCTCTTGTGGCCTGTTGTGGCTGTCTGAACTTTTGACAGCATCACTGTGGTCTGCCTCTGTCTTCATGTGGCCTGCTCCATGTTTCTGTGTGCTTTCCCCTTGTTTATGTCTTGCAAGAGTACCTCATTGGATTTAGGACTCATCCGAATCCAGGATGATCTCATCATAGGAATCTTAACCTTGAATTACATTTGCAAAAATGTTATTTCAAATAAGATCACTTCTTGAGGACCCTAGTGGGGATATTTGGGCAGGGGGAGCAGGGCAGTGTGCTACAACCCAACCCATTACAAACTGCATTCTCGTTTGAGGTTATGGAAATCTTATTGAAGAAAGTTTTCAACCTTAGTTCTTAGGTTGCTAAAGTTTCTATTCTTTCTACTTAGGCATATTGCTCCTCATGTGGTGAGAACATGACTTCTGTTCCGTGTATTTATAAGTACCTGTTACATGTCTGTGAAATATGTGTCTTCACCCAGTGAAGAACAGATGACAGTGGAGCTTTCTCATCATGGCTGTGACCAGGAAATCAGAGGAGACTGAGTTGATAATGTGTCCTCTGTCTAGGGTCAGTCATTCCTCTCTGCTTCTCCTTCCCCTTGTGTCCTCAGGGCTATCAGCAAAGCCTAAACAAAGCTAGTGGTGGGAATTCTATGGTCAGTGTGGCTGAATGGACATGGCCAGGGACAGGGCCCCTCAGTGTGGCTGCTGGGTACCTGCATACCAACCTACAAGCAGAGAGGACATGTAAATATAAATGCCATTTCCTGCTTCTTTTTACATTTCTTAGGAGGAACAGAGGCCGATGCCAGGGTCATGATGTGCCTTCCTTGAGCTCGTTCTGCTGTGAATCACGGGTCCCAGGCTTCCTGAGACCCTACCCTGGGCCTGTCCTAGGGCAATTTCCCATACTCCCATTGTTTTCCTGGTCCCACCTCCACCATATAAAGACTATGTTTGGATTGCCCAGAAATAGAAACCTTACAAATTTCCCTTGGTCATGAGCACATCCCGTTTCCCTTTCTCGTTACTCTCATATGTCATTTCTATAAGGTGCTCTTTCCGGGTAACTCTAGATGTTGGCATTTTCAGGACCCGGTTTCTAAGCCACTAGATTTTGGATCTAGTTGAGAGATAGGGGTAGGTGCTTGGCCTTTGACAATGGAAATGTTGGCTTTTCTCCAGACAGAGTCCTTTGGAACTTGTGACTCATGTTGAAAGATGCTCCCTGTGTACTTTTTTTTTTTTAGGCAAAATTTGAGGCAAAAGAGTGGCCAGTAGTAGGTGCTGGTCCAGGTTGAGAGTGGAGAACGGCTTCTGCTTTTGAATTTTGAATAGCTCAATTCTTCCCAGTTGAAAAACTTGGGGTTATACTTCTGGCAGAAGAAAGTACATTTGGGCTCTGTGCTCAGGTGGTGGATGTGTTGGGCCCTGCTAGAAACTGCTGCTTAATTTCTTCCTGGATTAAGCCCTAGAGAAAGAATTTAGGGGGAAGTTTTGGTATGGACATGTCCTGAATACCCATTCTGTGACGGGTCTGATACTAATGTGGGGACAAACCTCAGTCTATTAGAATACAGTCTCCAAAAGGGCAGGAAGGCAGGGAGCTCTTCTTGTTTGGTTCACTGTCAAGTGCCCAGTACTGAAACAGTGCCCAGGACATGGTGAGGCTCCTAATAAGTATTTGTCCAAATAGATATAATACATAATATATAATATATAATCCCATGGAGTCTCCAGAATTAGCCTTTTGAATACTCTGCTGGATATTAATGTAAGTCTCGATGAGATTAAATAACTTGTACTTAGTGAGAAAGGATTTGAGCCAGGTGTTACCTGGCTTCTTGGTCTACCTGTGGCATTCTGGTTGTAGTACACAGCGCTAGGAGGGGCCAGTTTATCTTCTACAACTTTGACTCACTGTTAATTTTGGCACTTGGTTTTTCTGGCATTCACATGACCAGAAGAGTCTGCCACTGCTGACCAGAATCCCACAAGCCTAGCAGCACCATCATTCCAGGAATCTGAATGATGCTCTGAGACAGCTCCTAGCAGATCAACCTCGTTCTTTGTTTGAAGGAGGGCAACTGTCATAGAGATAAAATGGGTATATTTCTGTCTGGAAGGTTAAGGAAACACAGCTCCTTCATCCTAATGAACAAGTGTCTTGGAATATATTCGTTAGACAGCTGAGCTCCACTTTCATGTGTAGCTTCACGGCTGCTTCCATGCTGTTTCCCTTCTTCACCTGTGGTCTAGTGTTTGTGAATGCCTAGCATCCCGCTGGAGCCCAGGAGGTGCCCTTCCAGCCTGTTACAGGAGCTGCTGCTGGTATCTAACATGTTATGATCTCACATTCTTAGTTCACACAGGTCAGGGTGGGTTTTGTTTTGTTTTGTTTTCCCTTTAAAGATGCACAGGCTTTTGTGAGCTGGCCTTGAAAGCCTATTTCTTTCACACTTCCATCAATCTCCATCACATTTGTTGAGCATGTGCCAAGTTCAGAGCTGCCCTGCCGTGGTGATATAAGGCAGGTATACACTTCGAAGAAGAAACCCCATGCACCACTGTTCACTCAAATTTAAGGCCACCTGTTACACATATCAGAGAGAAGCAGCAAAGATTGAGGCCGTTGATGGTTAAGTGGTCTCCAAATACGGAGGAGCTGTGGGCTGAATTTAAGCATACAAACCTCCCTGACAACTGTGGACAGCCAGAATAATTAACAGGTGACCATTTTATTCATCTGTTTCCATGGGGGCATCATTGGATCAAACGTGTTCTGGAAGCAATAGTGACGGTTATGTCTAAAATAAGAATTAATGGTGTTGGTCACACTCTGAGAATAACACGAGGTACGTCCATTCACCGTTGCTGATTATGGGTGAGTTAATGACAATTCTTGCTTGATTTGCTGTTGTTACAGCTGTGAAGACTTTGCTTGAACAAAGTATCTGAAAAGGACACTGATTGAAGAGTAAAATTGTCCAATTGTTTTTGATAAAAAAAGAAATGTACCGAGATGGGGTGAAATAATGGCAAATATCCCAGTTTTTTTTTAATCTGTGAGGTATTAACACTTTATGCAGGTCCTGCAGGAACGTCAAAGTAGCCTTGTAGTGGAAGGGAACTGCTGCAAACCCAGTTATTTGCATCCAGTTCATAGATCGGTTTTAATTCCATTGCTGATTTTCCAGAGAATCTTAAAGTAGTAAGTAGTTTATTCTAATAATGCTACAATGCATTGTACATCAATAGCTTTGAATAGCATTTTTGTGTTGGTTTAATATAATGATGTACAAGCAAATGACAGTTGGAAGAAATATTGAAGCTCTGAACTGGAAAATGCCAAAATACATGCTGCTTGAGATCTCATGGAGTTGTAGCAATGGAAACATGAGGTTTGAATTAGTGCTCACCTAGATATAGCAGAGAGACTCTTCCACTTTTCCTCAGGGGACACAAGAATGAAATCAAATCCTGGGGGGTACCATGGAGAAATTCTTAGTACTTTTGTACTAGCTACAGGACTCGTGACAAGAGGAAGGAAGGTGATGGAGGTTGTGAATTTTTTGACACCCACTGAAAAGTTATGATTCTAATACTGCACTTCTGTTTTCATTGCAGTGTAGTCAACATTTTTAATCAATTAACATTGAGGTATAATTGACACAATTGCATGCATTTACAGTGTGTAATGTGACATTCTAATTTAGGTAGACATCATGAAATTATTCCTGCAATGAAGCTCATTAATATATGCAGCAGTTCACATAATTATCATTCATTGGAGGTAAGGCTATTTAAAATCTGCTCTCAGTAATTTTCAAGTGTTCAGGACTCACTGTAGTCACTATGCTGTCAAATAGATTCCTAGGATGTATTCACTGTCTGATGCTTGATACTCTTTGGCAAAAAATCTGCTTTGTCTACACTTCTCTTCCACCCCAACCCCAGCTCCTGGTAATACTATTGTTCTCTGAGTTTCACTTTGTGAAGACTGTATGAGTAAGTGAGAGCATGATTTGGTTTTCTGCATTTTGCATTTTCACTATACAAAAGGCACAGTATGCAAAATACAAAATACAAGATTTAGCATAATATCCTCCAGGTTCCTCTGTGTTGTTGCAGATGATAGCATTTCTTTTTTAAGGCTGAGTAATATTCTACTTCAAACCAAATTCTGTTTATTTATCTTTTGATGAACACTTGAGTTGACTTCCTATTTTGGCTACTGTGAACAATGCTGCAATGAATTTTGGAGCACATTCTGATTCATTTCCTTTGCATACATACCAAGAAATAATATTGCTCAGTGATATGGTAGTTCCATTCTTTATTTCTTGAAAGAATTTCATGGTGGGTGTACCAGTTTTCATTCCTGTTAACTGTATACAAATGTTTCTTTTCTCTATATCCTTGCCAATGTGTTTTCTTCCAGCTTTTCAAAAATGATAATCTCATTGCGTTTTTAATTCACATTTATGTGATGAGTTGTGATATTCTACATTTTGCTTGTGTCTATTTTAAACTGTCCATATCCTTTGTTCATGTTAATCAGGCTATTTGTCTTGTTAATGGATTCTTTGAGTTCCTTATGTATTTTGAATATTATTAGTTTATCAGATATGATTTGCAAATATATTCTGCTATCAAGCTTTTTCTTTACTGTGTTGATTGTGTCGTTTGTACCGAAAAAAACTTCTTAACTTTATTTAAAAATTGTTTTTACAATCCTATAGTCTTATCTGAAGTATCATTTTGCTATTTCTTAAATTTTGGGGGGTTATATCCAAGATATCATTACCTAAACCATTCCCAAGGTGCTTTTGTCCCATTGTTTTGCTTGGATTTACTTTTCTGCTCATTTTTTGTAGTTCCAGGTATTACATTTAAGTTTGTAACATCTTTTGAGTTGACTTTTTAAAAGATTTATTTACTTTTATTGGAAAGGCAGATTTACACAGAGAAGGAGAGATAGAAAGATTTGCATCCACTGGTTCACGGCTCAAATGGCCACAACAGCTGGAACTGAGCCAATCTGAACCCAGGAACATCTTACAAATCTCCCACGTGGTGCAGGGTCCCAGGACTTTGGGCTGTCCTTGACTGTTTTCCCAAGCCACAAGCAGGGAGCTGGACAGTAAGTAGAGTGGCCAGAACATGACTGGTGCCCATATGAGCTGTCAGTGCTGCAAGGTTGAGGATTAGCCAGTTAAGCTGTTGCACCAACTCCTTGAGTTGACTTTTGTATGTAGTGTGGGATAGTGATCATTTCATTGCTCTGGATAAGTATGTCCAGCTTGCCTGTGACCATTTACTGAAGAGACCGTCCTGGCTGCAGTGGCCAGGGCTGAGCCAGGCGGAAGCCAGGAAACTTGTTTCATCCAGGTCTCTCGTGGTTGGCAGAGGCCCAAGCACTTAGGTCATCTTCTGCTGCTTTCCTCAGGCCATTAGCCGGAGTTGGATTAGAAGTGAAACAGCTAGGGTGTGAACTGGCACCAATATGGGATGCTGGCATTGTAGGTGGCGGCTTTACCTGCCACACCGCAGTGCCAGTTCTGTCTCTTGAGACTATTTTCAAGTTAGATTCTGTTTTGTCTAATTTAAGCATGTAGTTATTCTTTTTGTTATTGTTGTTACTGTTTGCATGGAGTATCTGTTCCATGTTACTGCTTTTGGCCCATTTATATCACAAATGCTACAGTGAATTCTTCAGGCAACATAGAGTTGGAGCTTGTTATGTTTTTTTATACTCATTCGCTCTGTGCCTTTTGATGCAGTTTAGTCTGCTTATGTTTAAAGTAATTATAAGTAAGGATTTGCAACTTGAGTTTGTTAATTGCTTTGTAACTGTTCTTTATTCCATTCTTTTCTTGTTATCTTCCTTGTGATTTGACTTTAATTGTGGTAGGTTTTGAATTTTTCATCTTTGTGTATCTACTACTTTGTTATGACCATAAAGTATACCTAAATGTCTTATTTCAACACTAAACTGGCAGCAACTTTTCTTTTACGCAACTCCTGATTTTGTCTTAATGTCATACTTTCGATCTTTCTTGTATTGTTTCCATGAATAGATTGCTACATCTATAGTGTCTTTCATATTTCTTTTAACTTTTAAGTCAGAGTTAATAGTGGTTTATTTCATATTTGGTTTTAAGTTAGAGTTAAGTGTTGTATTTGATATTATGGTTGTGTTAGAGTATTCTGAATTTTAGTACGGTCTTAACTATCTGGATAATTTTTCCAGTGGCCTGTATTTGGACTTCTGATTGTTCTTGATTCAATTTGATATTAAAGCTGTATATAAAACTTCTCAGTTGTTACGTGTTCTTTAGCTCCACATATCTTTTTGGTTCTTGTATGATTTCTGTCTCTTTGCTGAACTTTGAATTTGCTTTCTGATTCTGTTTACTTGTCTGTGTTATAGTTGACTAAAACTTAAGATTAACCTTTTGAAATCTTTGACAGGTAGTTTGTAGATCCTCATTTCTTTGAGGAGGTGTACTAATATTTGTTTTAAATATTTCTAATTTGTTTATTTTGAAAGGAGGGGAGAGAGAGATAAAGAGAAGGAGAAAACTAGCAAACACCCATCTGTTAGTTCACTTCCCAAGTGGCTTGAATAGCTGGGGCTGGACCAGGCTGATGAGAGGCAGAACCTCAATGCACTTCCCCCAAGTGTGTGTTAGGGAGCCAATGACTTGAGCCATCACCTACTGTCTCCCAGGGTGCACACTAACATGAAACTAGAATTGGAGCAGAGCTGGGATTTGGCACATATCCCTGCCACCCCTGTGTGGAATGCCAGTGTCCCAGGTAGTATCCCTGGTGGTTCCTTATTTTACTTTGATGGTTTCATGTTTCCATGATTGTTCATGGTCGTTTTGGCCTTGTGTTTGTATCTGTGACTGACTTCAGGGAAAGCTCCTTCCCAGTTAATCTGTCCAGAGCTTCTGAATTGGCGGAGTTCATGGCTGACTTGGTACCTCCGTCAGCAGGTGGACTGATCAGGTGCCCAGGAACCCAACTGGACCATCCTGGATTCTGTGTCCACTGGACCATTCCTGGTACCTAGTTCTGTTGCCTAGGACCTTGAGGGTGAGCCTAGTGCCCGAGTACTTGAGAGTGGTCCCAGAGCCTAGGTTTGCATAGGAGCCAGCAAAATGCTGGAATCATCCTGCAGGCCTGGATGATAAGTCTGATGCATCCTGGGGCCTACAAAGGTGCTGGCCTGATACTGGATACTGAGCTGCTCAGGGGACTGGAGCTTTAAGGATGACCTTCCCCTGCAGCAGACCTGGCTTACTTCACTGTTCTTCCGCCATGAGAAGGAAATCTCTCTGTGTTGTGATGAGCTTAGGGGAAGGTTGGTGTTGCTAAGGAGACCCTATCTTTCCTGTCCTCTCCACTGTGTCTGATTTCTGTGAATCCCTTAGCTCTTATGAAGATATTTTTGCACACAGATAGTTCAAAATGATGTTTCTTGGAGAGAGGGGTCATGCTTTGAAAAGCCTTAATCTGTTGTCTTGGTGATATCAGTTCCCCACACTGTATTTTAATTTATGTATGTACTTAGGTGATTCTCTTTTTGGCTTCTGAGAGCTTTGTGGGTCAGAAATTTTGTCCTACAGCTGTATTTTTAGTGTCAAGCCATGCCTGTGCACAGTAGCTTTTCAGTGTGTTTCTTAGCTCTGAGTTACAAATGCCATACTTGTATGTTAACATTTTTACCAGTATCTTTGAACAACATATGAGTTGATATTTTTCTGTCATGTGAAGTATAATCTCTCCATCTTTAGATTACCACCAGACATTGCAGGGAGTGTGGGTGTAGTGTTAAGTTTGGTGTAATAGTTCTGTTTTTACAAAATCTCAAAGAGACATTAACTCCCTTAAATCTAAATAATTAACAAATATTTAAAATGTCATTTCATGAATCTCCGTGCCTATGGTAGTACATAATTTGTGCAAAACCATCTGTTTAGGTAGCTACTTACAGTGTAGCAAATAGCTTCTCTCTTGAAAGCAGGAAACAGCCAAATGGAATGACAGAGAAAATAACCTATTCTTGTACTTACTTCTAAACCTGCAAAACATATGTACTTTCCCATGGGAAGACTTTTGAAATCAATTTTCTTCAGTTGTGTTCATTTAATTGCAAAATTATGCAACCTTAGCAATCTCACATTTCTCATCAAGGATACAACTATATCCTGAGAGGTATGTGTTTGTGATTTTAATACAAAGGAAAGATGGTAGTGATCTAGCTGGCTCCTGAAATTGATCTGACCTTTTAATAAATAATGCAGAAAGATAATTAGGCTACTGACAAAGATAATAAAATACAACTGTTACTCAGGTGTTACGGTCTAACTATGAGAATTTGCAATGTGGTCATCCCACTGGGGTGGAAAGAAGACACCACAGGATTTCCTTCCTGGTTCTGAACTTGCCAGCTGTTGTCATGGGTAACCTCCATGGAATCTGAACCCTGTTTTTCTATTTTTGATATCAAGCCATTAAAAATTTACAGGGCATCAGTTCATGTCCAGGTTGCCCAACTTCCACCCCAGCTCTCAGCTGATGGTCTGGGAAAACACCAAAGGATGACCAAAGTCCTTGAGAGTCTTCACCCATGTGGAAGATCATGAAGAAGCTCCTGGCTCCCAGCTTTGGATCTGCTCAGCTCTGGTCATTGCCGCCGCTTGGGAAGTGAGCCAGCAGATGGAGACCTTCTGTCTGTCTCCTTCTCTCTCTGTAAAACCTCCCTTTCAAATAAAAGAAGTCTTTTTAAAATTTGATTAAAACACAAAATCCATCTATTTGTTGCCTACAAGAGACATATCTCACCAACGAAGATCAGCGAAAACTATCTCATGGGTTTTGATTTTTTTTTAGTTTCATCTGTTCAAAACATTTTCTTTCTCATTAAATTCTCCACTGACTCATAGATCATATGGTAGCATCATTTTCTTCAAGAAGGTTTTTGATTTTCATTTCTGCAGTGACACATTAGTCATTCAGTAGCATGTTATTTAACTGCATGGTGGTGTTAATTTTTTTTCTTCCTGTTGATTTTGTATTGTGGCTTTTCATTTAAGGGGTGTATAGTAACTGTGTAATGGAGACTGTCCTATTCAGTAGCATGCTATTTAACTTCATGGTGTTGTAAATTTCTATTTTTCTTTCTGTTGTTGATTTTGTACTATGGTTTTTCATTTAAGGGGATGTATAGTAACTGTAATGGAGACTGTCATATCCAGATGTGAGGATACAGTGCAGTATGCATCTCTACTTCCAGATCAAAGATGACTCTCAATGAAACTGTTTACTGTATCTTGACAATAGGATGCTGGACTGTCTGCCTTTGTTCCTGCCACAATGATGGATATGTGACTGTTGATGAAGAACTGTATTATTGTAATAATAGAGGGGAACTCATGGAGGGGACTTGGGAAGAGGATAAGGGAAATCCCAGGGCCTATGGAACTGTATCATAAAATGATGAGAATAATTTTAAAGAAGTAAAAAAAATTGAATACAGGATTGTTTTGATGCTTGAATAAATATAGGTAGCCTTGGTATGAGCTATAAAAGGATATAAAGGGATAAAAGATTTATGTTCTAATAATTCTTTGTGGCATAAATATTTTCATAGGACAGATCATTCTGATCGAAGATTATTCTGGTAAAATCAGTTCCTTGGACATAGTGAAATTCACATACATTCTAGAATGATGTACGTTTACTCCCGTGTCTAACATGACCTCTTCTCTCTATCTCTTAGCTCTATGATGGAGCTCTATTAAGTTGTTTGAGCTGAAAACCTTTGCTAGAAACCACCTCTTATGGAGGATTAGGAGACAGAGGCAAAATCATGAAACATGATTTCAGGGTATTTTCTTAAAAAAAAGTTTAGTGATCAAATTCTTAGTTTTATTTTTATTTGATGTGTTTTTGTGTATTTCTCATCCAAATCCTAGAAGCTTCTAGGAGTCATTTACTAATTTTTAAAAAATAATTTATTTCAGTAGATAGTTGGTTATATAGCTAGTAAGCATTGCTTTTAGAATTTATAAGATGTTTGTTTCTGATTAAATATGGTGATAGTTATGTATTACATAGTGTCTTCCCTTTATGCCTTTTTTTATCAGGAAAGTCAAGGATGAAATTAAAATTATAGTGACTCTTTTAGGCAATATGGTGGTGTTTCTGGAATTATCCTTGTTCTGTTTTTATCAGAGTTGCCTGGAGTGCTCATTCATGTGGATACAGGTCTTTGCCCTAGATCTACTGAGGTAGCATTTTCAAATTCTGGGTCATTTCATATGGACCTACTGGTTATTCTTAGATATACTAGAATTTGAATATTACTGGCTGAAAATTTCTGCCGTTTTATTTTTCCCTCTCATTCTATGAGTTTTGATTTTCTGTTTCTGTCTTAATAGCCATATTGTCGCTCTTGTATTAAACCAATGACAGCATTTAAGAAGTAGACAGGACAGAATAACTAAGAACATAAATGTTCATTGGAAAAGGTTTTAAAAAAAACGGTTTTAAAGACAGTCAGAGTGAAGAAAGCCATTTTGCTAGTTGCCTACTTTTGTCTTTTCTAAAGTGTAACCAGGAGCCACATATCAGCTCTTGCTTGGAAGGACAGGAGGAGGAGGACTTATAGCTGGGAACTGCCAGGTCATAACTTACTACCCTGTCTCTGGAAGGAACAAGGGTGGAGAAAAGCATTAAACAGCCACTGAGAGGTAGAGATGCTATAGAGATGCATTTGTTTCAGATTTGCTTATCTAGCTTTAATCTGATTATAAGGTCTTTCCCTTTTTAAAATGTTTATTTATTTAAAAGACAACCTGGCAGGAATGAAGAAGGGAAGAAGCTGAGAGAGATCTCCTGTCTGCTCTGGGTCACTCCCCAAATGCCAGAATAGCTAACACTAGGCTAGGCCCAAACCAGGAGCCTGGAACTCTGCCGAGCTCTCTCCTTTGTGTGGCAGGGGCTCACGCACCTCAGCTGTCACTGCTCCCTCCCAGGACATGCATTAACGGGAAACGGGATTCAGGAGAAGATGTGGGACTCGAAGCCAGGCATTCTGATGTAGGGTACAGGCACCTGATGAGGCATTGTAGTTGTACCAAACACCCAGCTCAAATCCATCCTTCTAACAGGTCAAAACTTTGTTTTATGTCTCTTTGGTTTGCTATAGTGCCTAGTGCTTAAAACACCAATGGATGGAAGAACAGAAACATGGAAGATGAGACAGTGGTGTTAATACTTATGAGAAATACAAACGTAACATTGGTTTAAGGCAAGTTCTCATATTATCAGGTATAACTAGTTTTAGACATACGCACTGTAGGGGCTAGTGCCATGGCATAGCAGGCTAAGTCTGTGGTGCTGCATCCCGTGTGGATGCTGGTTGTCTCCTGGTGCTCCAGTGCTGATCCAATTCCCTGCTTATGGCCTGGGAAAGCAGCAGAGGATGACTAAGGCCTTGGAATCCAGCGCCCACATAGGCAACCCAAAAGAAGCTCCTGGCTTCAGATTGGCTCAGCTGTGGCCTTTGCAGCCACGTGAGGAATGAACCACTGGGTGGAGGAGCTCTCTCTCCTTGTCTTTGTTTCTCTCTGTAACTGTGCCTTTCAAATAAAAAAAAATAATAACTTTTTAAAAACAAAGAAATACACATTGTAGAGCTAAAATCTGAGTTACTTAAACGTGTGATTTATCTTGTGATACTTCTCATCCTACTGGCCCTTTCAAAAATGCATTAAATTCAAATAAGCAGATTTTGACCAGAACCTGCGTGTGTGTGTGTGTGTGTGTGTGTGTGTGTGTGTGTGTGTGTGAAGGAGAGAGAGAGAGAGGGAGAGAAAGATGCTTTATCGGGAACACAGTTGAAGACCCAGCCATGAGGTCTCATCTAGGATCAGGCCCGTCGAGAGGGAAGCTGTACCATGTGATGGGCAAAACCAAACAGTGGACTCTGTCGGGAGCTGAGCTGAGTTGGAGAGAGCTGGGCTTCCAGGTGCTGAGGTAGCCGATTCAGAGAATAAGCCACAATAAAGGCAATAGCCAGGCCCTTAGTCACTTCCTGCCATTATGTGAAGAGGCTAAACTGGATAAAGTGTAGAATTCCACACAGACCTGTACTTTCAGATACACGATTCTGCTCCTGGGCCTGATGGGCTGCACCCCTGCATCCCTTCATCCCCAGTTGTACATGAGAATTACAGAGTTTATTTGTGTATGTGCCTCTGTTTCTTTCAACACCCAACCCAGATGACAGCTGACTGCCGGGGAGACCATGTAGTGTTGATGACCAACTGTAGGACAAGAAACTTCAAACCAGGGTTGACAGATGATCAGGGAGTGCTACTAGTTCTGAGATTCATGACTCTGGCAGGCATTGATAATTGATTACAGATCACTCCCACCCCCCAGTTTTGGAGCCTGATGCAGTTGTAGAATCCCAAGGCAGCACTAAAATAAATTACTATCAACCAGGTAGTGGATACAAAAGATTCTTATTACTGCACGCACTTCTAGCCTTTTGTCTCTCCTGTTCAGAAGTAACCTCTTACCCTTTAGTTCGTTTTTAAAAATGGGTTTTCATTAATTATTGAATCCATATGGAATATTTATTAAGTGTAAGTAGGGCCCGGTGCAATAGCCTAGCGGCTTAAGTCCTCACCTTGCGCATGCCGGGATCCCATATGAACGCTGGTTCGTATCCCTGTGGCCTCACTTCCCATCCAGCTCCCTGCTTGTGGCCTGGGAAAGCAGTCAAAGACAGACCAAAGCCTCGGGACCCTGCACCCTGCATGGGAGACCTGGAAGAGGCTCCTATCTCCTGGCTTTGGATTGGCTCAGCTCCGGCTGTTGCTTGGGGAGTGAATCATCGGATGGAAGATCTTCCTGTCTCTCCTCCTCTCTGAATATATGCCTTTCCAATAAAAATAAGATAAATCTTTTTTAAAAATAAAGTGTAAGATAAAAAGGTAATTCATCTTTAAACACCTGTAGATCCACCACTCATTTTAAACAAAAGAACGTGAGGTTGTGAAGTACCTCCCCAGTTGTATCCCTTTTTGTCTCTCATAGCAAAGATAGTCTCTGAAATCCGCTCTTCATGTTTGTTTGGGCACTGGAAGCAAATACCCAAATCCAACCCACTTATAAATGGAATTCTCATGATTCTGGCATCAGGGGAACCCAACTTCAAAGCACCAGAAGATTTGCTGTCTGGCAAGGGCCTGTGATGAGCTTCATCGCTGGTGCTTTTTCTGCACTGTGCATTTCTCAGCGTGGGTATAATAGAAGGGACGATGCAGATCTCTGGGGCACCTTAAAAGGGAACTGACCCCCAGCCCCGAGGGCAGAGCTCCATGTCCAGCAGCCCCATCTTGTAATGCTATCCCCTTGGAGTTTAGCATCTCGACATTGAAATCATGGGGGAGGGACAAAAGCTTTAGAACCATAGCAGGAATTCCTGTTTTATTTCCTATTCTTTTTTAATTTTACTTATTTTTATTATCAAATGATACAGTTCCGTAGGCCCTGGGATTTCCCTTATCCTCTCCCCAACCCCCTTCCGCCTCACTGAGTTCCCCTAAATCATTAGTATAGTACATTCCTATTCTAAACAATATGCAGTTTATTTTGATATGCTTTTTTAAAAATCATTTATTTTTATTACAAAGTCAGATATACAGAGAGGAGGAGAGACAGAGAGGAAGATCCTCCATCCGATGTTTCACTCCCCAAGTGAGCGCAACAGCCGGTGCTGTGCCGATCCGAAGCCAGGAGCCAGGAACTTCCTGTAGGTCTCCCATGCAGGTGCACAGTCCCGAGGCTTTGGTCTGTCTTCGATTGCCTTCCCAGGCCACAAGCAGGAAGTTGGATGTGAAGTGGAGCTGCTGGGATTAGAACCAGAGCCCATATGGGATCCCGGCGCATGTAAGGCAAGGACTTTAGCCACTAGGCCATGGCTCCGGGCCCTATTTTGGTATGCTTTTAAGTTTGCATAAAGAGCATCACACTGTATGTAGAATTTTTGGAACCTTCTTAAGATAAATAGGATTAGATTCATCTATGTTGTGGATAAATGTCATTTATGCTCCGATGTGGTATTCCACTGTATTCATCAATCCAAAGTGCTTATACATTGCATGGTCTTTGAACACTTGTAGAATGTGATTGTGGGCTACTGACAAAGCTGATAGCTACTTAGAGGAGTGAGCAAGTAGATGGAAAATTCTCTTTAGATGGAAAACTCTGTCTCTCCTCTGTTCCTCTTTCTAGTTCTTAACTTTCAAAACAAATAACTAAAATTTTAAAAGCTCAGAGAGTAATATATGATGAGACTAAAGGGCTATTGAGCTAAAATGGTCTAGAGCTGAGGTATGTTAACATGCTGTCATTTATACAGTAGGTCCGTTTTAGGAAAACTACCTTTGAGAGTAGAAGTGATAATTTTTTATCTCTAGACATTTGACTTTGATATACTGTTCTGTTTAAAGACAGTTGTGAAGATAATATTACTAGTGTTTTATTAATAGACAAGGTATTTGTTTTAGAAACAAGGTATTTATTTAAAAAAAAGGTGCAATGAATTATCGCATGTGTCCTTGGGTATAAGAGCTTGTATTTGTACCCAGGAATGGAGTTGTCACTGGATATGAGCTTGCTCAGATTTGTTAGAAAATGCCAAATTGTTTTCAAAATGAGTTGTATCAATTACATAGTAACAATTTTATTAACTTTTTGAGAGGCAGAAAGAATGTCTATCTGCTGGCTTACTTGCCAAATGCCCAGGACAGTCAGAACTATGATGGAGTGGCAACCCAGGAGCTGGAAACACAATGTAGGTTTCCCATGGAGGTATCAGGGACCCAATCGCATGAGCCGGCATCTGTTACCTTTTGGGGTGTGGAATTGGGGGCTGAAGAGCTGCAGCTGGGTATAGGTTTTCTGATATGGGCTGTGGACATGTTAATCAATATTTATCTCTAAGGGCAAATGCCTGCCCCTATAAGCAGAATTTTAATGATAAAGCGATCATTATGATGACTGATTATGCTAATTCATGTAATATTTGCATGCCAAACACTATAAACACTTAACATATAAAAACTCTTGCATTCTTGACTGTCCTAGTTGCTGTACATCCTTGCAATACTTCATATTATATGACTTTCAGATTTTTCCAGCCTGTATGTATGAAATAATGCCTTACTAAAGTCAAACTTTGTATTTCTCTGGTTATCAATAAGCTTAATGCCTTTTTTTATGTTTGTGCAGTGTTTGTCAAGTCCTTTCCGCATTTTTAAATTGAGCTAATTTTAATTATTATTCAAGTTCTAGTAACTTCTTATTTAAATTTTTATAGCAGTGTCTTTGTGTTTTCATGGAGCCAAACATTATGAATTGAATGTGATCATTGCAGAAGAATATTTAATAAAATAATTATAAAGGGACAATAGTGATGTATAAAATGGTAATCTTTCCTCTGATACTAGCCCTAGACACATTGTCTCAGAGGTTAGCTCAATGTTGCAATGCTAGGGATATGGCAACAAGAATTCCTGCACTGGGAAGGATGTTGGACTATATTGTTATCGCTTCTCGGCCTTTTTGCTAAGATCAAGTGTGGACTATATTGTTATTTTCCAACTCCAAAATTTCTCTGATCTATTCAGAAATCCCTTTATATCCTTCCTGCTTCTAAACCTTCACCAGATAGCATCCCTCAATGCCCTGGTCATTTGCTTTAAAAAACAAATCCAACTTTGTCATGAAGTGGAGCACAGCTACACAGGTGCATGCAGCATGAATTGCACACTGCAGTGAATAATTGTGTAACACCCAAGTCCGTTTTTAAACAACCTCTATTGTGATGGCAGGTTAAATAAAGATAAGCCAGCTTCGGAAAATTCAGTCTTTTGATGTGATCAAAAAGGGTTGACGAACTGTGACCTATGCGTCAGAACAGCTCACAGCCTGGTTTTGTTGGAGCATAATCAGGCTCATTTGCTTTATGCTGTGACAAAGTTGAGTAGCTGAAGCATTGATAGATCATATAACCTGTAAATCTGGAAGTTCTTGTCTTTAATATCTGACCATTTATATAAAAAGTTTGCCAATCTCTCTTCTGGAGTCTAACTCGGAAAAGCATAATCACCTCTATATCCTATGGGATTTCATTATTTTAATAAAGCTAGTCTATCAAATTTTTATTTGGAAGAATGAAGTTAAATAATAACATTCAAAAATATTAAACTGTATGATTTGTTTTAATGAAATCTTAAGCATAGTTCGAAACTAAACCCAAAGCAAATTATCGCTAAATCATGACCTCCTTAAGACTCTGTTCAATTGCATCAACAACATTTCATAACTGGAAGACAGGAGCAACCCAATAATTTTTTGTAGGTCAGAGGGTGTGACTAATTGAATAGAAAAAAAAAAGAGATGAACATTTTGAGAATCTATCCCTGGAGAAAGTAATACCTGGAATAGATTGAGTTTTTTGATTAACTTATTCCTTTGTGAGTAGAGTTTAAATATCCAAACGGATGAGAAGACCTAGAAGGAATAGCATTGAGCATGCATGACTCTGTGACTCTGTAATTTGGCGAAGTGTCTGTGGGCACTCCTCCCTCTTCTTGGGAATGAAGCCCAAAGCCAAACCCAAAGGAGGTTGCCACTACCCTATCCATGTGTTTTCCGGGAACACAGGTCTTTTGGCATCAGTTCTTAACCATCCACTTCCCTATAGCCAACCCAATTTAATTTTCCTTAGACAATCCCATAATCGAACATAAAGATAAACATATTGCCTACAAGGGAAATATGTTTGCAGACAAATGATCGTATGAAGTTCATACTTTACAAACTCACTATAAGCTTTTCTCCAAGCCCTGCTTCAGCCTCCAGGTCTCCAGGGGTCAGAAATGAGTACTTTTTGCTGTACTTCTTTGAGGCCAGGAGTTGTAATCTGAGAAAGAAATTTACAATTCAAAAGCCTCTCTCATCCTGCCCCTCCCAATTTAAATAAATAATTGTATATAAAAGCACCTTGCTTTTCACTTTGCTTTTAAAGAATGCTTGTGGGAGGTTGAATGAAAAGTTAAGCAGTTTTAAATAGGGATCTTTCCACTATACAGAGAATTGTTTTCCTATCCTGATAGGAACAATTGCTGGGAGAGCAACTCCTTGGAAACATGTGTAGATTGTAGGCTGGTGAAGTTGGAGATCAGGAGACGGACAAACTGAAACCCTCTCATCTAAGAGAAAATTAATCTGCATACACGGGGATACATATTTTTTGATACATTTTTTAAGTAATTGTTTTGTATCCTTTATCAAAGCTGGATGTAAATGACCACAGGGCAGTTGGAATAGTGGTTGGAGACAGTTTTTGTCAAGAAACAGGTCTGGTCTCCATTCCTATATTCATCTATTTATAATCCTGTGATCTTGGGGAAACTGTTCTCTCAGCAGCTAGAGCTTCTAAAGAGTGAAAATAATATTATTCATCTCTATTCTGATGTTAGGAGGTCAGTGCAATACTACCTGGAGAGTATGCTGACGCCTGACATGTAGTACAGGAATGGAGAATGGCCAGCCATGTGCTAGTGAGTAGCCCCCAAAGTTAGAGGTGAATGAAGCCACCCACTCCTAGACCTGATTTTGTTTTCTCCTGATTGCCCTTCTGACTTCTTGAAGTTAGCAGCTTTTGTGTGTGTGTATGTGTGTTTAAGCTCCTATGATGTTAAACGTTTGTAACCTGTATTAATCCATACTGTAGCTTCTGGTATTTTGTATCAACAAATGTTGGTGGCATTAATTGAGTAAAGGGACCAAAAGATGGAATGATAGTAGCAGTTAAACAGTGAGTGCTTACTGTGTGGCAAACACCATTTGCCCATGAATTGGTTCCTTCAGTGCTTCTAAAAATACAGAAAGTAGCAGTGTTATTATCCCTGCTGTTCAGGAACGAAGTGCCAAGAGGTAAACTAGTTAGTTGTCCAGGTTTGAGAGCCAGGAGTGCCCCAAGACTCCAGGGTCCAATGCCACCCTGGGTGTCCTGTGTGCTCAGCCTTCCTCTGCCTGTTGCCAGCAGTGATGGGAGTGGCTGCTGGGGTGAGGCTCTCAAAACCAGCCCTTCAAGGATCTCTGCAGCTCTGCAGAGCCACTCCAGAGCTTGGATGAGTTAATGGTTCGGTTTATAAACATGCCCAGAAATGAGCTGGAAAGAGGACAGCTCGTTCTTCAGCTTAGTTTTTCTTCTAGACCTTCCATTGAGGCATTCAGGGCTGGGGGATCAAGAATAATAATTAGAATCTGTTGAGGTACATTTCATGGCCTACTCACCGATCATGTAACCTTTTCCCTCTTCTCACCCACCCCATTTTCTTCCTTTCTTTAAGTTTTAAAAAAATCTTTAATGGGTCCTGGTCTGTGACATGACAGATTAAGCCACCACCTGCAGTGCTGAATCACTATTAATGCACCTGGGAAAGCAGGGGAGGGTGCCCCAAGTTCTTCGGGCCCCTGCACCCATGTGGGAGATCTGGAAGAAACTCCTGAAATTTGCCTGGCCCTGTCATGAATGCTGTGGCCAATTAGGGGCGTGAACCACCAACTGGACTCTTCTCTCTCCCTGTAACTCTTGCTTTCAAAAAATCAAAATGAATCTTAAAAATTTATCAACAAGAACTAATAAAAGGTGAATGTCTATTTAAAGTAATTCATTTCATTTCTTTTAAGTCTATTCTCTTGCAGAGTAACCTTTGGAAATTGGCTAGAGATGATAAGAGAATGAGCAGCTGTTACAGAACCAGAAAAACTTCCAGACAGTACCACTCAGGGGTGTTGTTGCTGAGTGTTTTTTAGATGGGACAAACAGATATGTAGTATCTTTTTAGCATTAGAAAGAACCCCAGTGACAGGTTTATTCTCATTTTTGTAGCTCAGGATGAAGGAAAACTACATAGTGACAGAGGATGGGCTAGAAGCCAGCTCTCCTGATTTCTATACAGCTGTTTATTTTTTCCCACTGACTGTTTGCTGGGAAGAATAGAAAGTTCTGAACAAAAGGCAGTCCTCGGAATTCTTACATTGCTGGGAGACACGCCCAACATCCAGTTTACTTGGTGTTTGGATTCTGCCATAAAGAGATTATGTTAGAGAAGCATTTCCCCCCCTAAGTTTTACTCAGGGAAAGCAATTTCCTTCTCTTGGATTTGGTTACCAACAGGTGCTAATATTGTGGCACATGAGGTTAAATTGCCACCTGCAATGCCAGCATTCCGTACAGGTACTCAGGTATTGACTCTTCCACTTCTGATCCAGTTCTGTGCTAACATGCCTGGGAAGATAGCAGAATGTGGTCCAAGTGCTTGGGTCACTGCAATCCAAGTAAGAGACACATTTAGAGTACCTGGCTCTTGGCTTCAGTTTGGCCCAGCCCTGCATATTGCGCCATTCTGGTAGTGAAAATAGAAGATCTGTCTTTATTGTTCCCTCCTTCTGTGTAACTCTGTTTTACAAATAAATACATAAATCTTTTTTTTTTTAGTTTGGCTATAAACAGTAATACTGTTTTGTAAATATTCGCCTAAAGTTCAAATTTATACATTTAATTTTTGTCTTTTCACTTTCCTACAAATATGAATTTTAGTGTCTCTAAAAACTATTTAATAAACCGTTACTCTTACTTACCATTCAACCATTGTGATTTGCTGTCTTAAAACTTTCTTATGATTGGGATTGTTCTTGTATTGTCCCAGACGAAATGGACTGGTATTCTCTTTTAGTTTTAGAAGATAATGCATGCATTAAAAAAAGTACTTTCTTTGTCAAAGGGAAGAACTATGTTGAACTTAAATACTTTAGGGGACAAGTGAAAGTAGATGCCTGTTTCAGTTTCCTCTAGGGTCTTAAAATACTCTAAGACAATTTGAATCAGCAAGATAGACAAGTATAACTTAATCCATGTGTATAAAAAGTAAAGATTATTGCAACAACCTAGTTGTACAATATTGGGTGTTGTCTTCTGCCCCCAGAGAGGATCAAAACACCAGCATCCTCATCAGACGATGTCCAGAAAAGGCAGATGCTGTAATCCATCTTCCCTGAGTTGTTCTGAGGCTGTAATTGGCATGGAGGGAGGAAGAGCACTAGACAGAAGGTCTGGAGAGTCAGGTGCATGGGAGCTCTGCCCTTGAAGGTGTTGTGATTGGAAGCAAGCACAGTGTTCTCTTATTCCTAAGCTTGGGGTTAGGACAGGAAGCGGTCAGCGTGGGCTCACACATGCCTACTCAACTAACAACACCTGCTGGCGTGGTTGTGGGGAGAAAGGCACCCTCCTTCACTGCTGGTGGGAGTGTAGGCTAGTACAACCACTGTGGAAATCAGTATGGAGAGTGCTTGGAAGATTGCAAATAAACCTGCCATATGAACCAGCTATCCTGCTCCTAGGAATATACGCAAAAGAAGTGAAATTTGCATGTGAGAAGGGAATCTGTAACCCTATATTTACAGCAGCACAAGCTACAATAGCAAAGACATGGAAACAATCCAGATGTGCGTCCAAGGAAGAGTGGTTAAAGAAACTGTGGTTCATCTACTCCATGAATTATTATTCAGCTATGAAGAAGAATGAAATTATTCCATTTACAACCAGGTGGTCCCACCTAGAGACCATTCAGTGAAATGAATCATGAAATGAGTCAATCACAAAAGAACAAATACCATATATTCTCTCTCATATAAGGAAGCCAACATGGAAAGTGTAACTCCAATAGTCCAATCTATACTGGGTTTTTTTGATTGACTGTTGGCTTTTTTGGCTGTATCCCATGTGTTTTGATGTTTTTATTTCAGTTTGGTTCCTTCCAAATAATCTCTTTTCTCCAGTCGAATTCATCACATGCTCATGAACTATACGATGGAATCATTTTTCCCAAGAGACTTCTGTGTCTCCTTTTTGTCACTCATGTGTTGGTTACTCAGTGGCGTGTTATTTTTTTCAAGGTGCTACAATTCATTTTAGATGTCGTTGTTGTCGTTGATGTGGCTAACTCATACTGGTTGTTGACCTTGTTTCATGGCCTCTCACTTATGGTAATGTAGAGTGATGGAGTACTAGGGTCTATCATATACAGACATGGGGGTACAATGGAACATGCATCCCTGCATCCAGACAAAAGATGGGTTCCCAATGAAACTGTTGGACATGTGTAGAATCAATAATTACATTTTTATAATGTTCTAAGAGTTTTGCAAGGAACACTTAGTATATAGTGTCTATGATTGATATTATATGAAGACTTTTTAATCACATATCAATCCATTAGCTGGGAAGCCTTTAACAGAGTCACACACATACTCATAAATTGTGAAATACATACATTTGGGATTCAAGAGGATAAAGAAGGGAGATTTCTCTTTTACACATCTTTGAGATCTTATTTGAACAGAGATGGGTGATCATAACTACTCCTATTACTAAGAAACCAAACACATTCCTAACAAAGTAAATGCACATAAACATACATTCTTGGTTTTCAATCCCCAAAACTTGTGAAACGCGACTGGAGTACAGTTTGTGTCGTTTTTAAGAAGTATATCCAGGATTGAGAACACAATGCTATTCATCTTTGAACGGCATTTGACATTTTATGTCCTAACAGCTCATGCCATCTCTTTTATTGCCAGCTGAAATTTCCGTCTGTAGTAGATTGGTTCTAGTTTCTTCTGGATCAGCTCTGGATTCTTCCCTGTGCCTTCCAGGCATGCAGCCCAGTGCTGCTTTTGATATAATAATGGATCTGCAGTAGGCGGAAGGGAACTTCCCCTGTGTAGGTGGAGAAAACCTCAGATTCCGATGATGCAGACTCATTTCCTAGCAATTTCTTTTCTGTTCTGATTGATTGTACCATGGCAGCTGTTTCAGACATTCATTCATAAGCCCTTAAAACCACCTCCCTTCTCTCAGTGGTCTGCTAGTTTCCTGTGACTGAGAGCACTGCCAGCCACTGCCCTTGCCAGGCTCCCCAATGACACTTCATCAGCAGTTATTTAAGATCTGGTCTGAGTATGCCAGCTTCCCAACCATTCTTGCCTATCTGATTTTCAGGCGCTTTTCCTCCATGTTGCCCTTGCTCATCTGTGCTCTGCCTTGCCTACCATAATGCCTTGTTCATCTTCCGGTTGGTGATACATAGGAGGTGCTCCCTATGTAGATTCTAGATATTTTACCCTCCCTATCAATGCAACCAAAGTTCTCCTGTGCATTTCAGTATGTTAACAGATTGAACAGAATTCTGCCATGCGTCTTTATTTGAAACCACAAGTCTCAGCTATTCAGTCACAAAATGTGCAGCAGAATCACAATGCTGGTCTATTAGATACCCTAAGGTGCTGGTTTCTCTTAATAGAAGTACTTTAAATTCCAAACAAAAATATTGATATGACACATTTGAGTTAAAACATTATTTTCACTTATTTCTAAGCTCCCCCAGGCTTTACAGATACTTTATTACTGAGGAAATAATTCTGCTTTCAACTGCAGAGCTGTTTTGCTGGATTTTGAGATCTGGAGCAGCAGGTCTAGTTGAGTTTTTTTTAAAATAATAACAAGAGGTATATAGATCTGTCTTTCATAGATGTTCTGCCAGTCAGGTGTACAAATCCATGTGTCAACACAGAATGGTCTTCCGTGTCCTCAAGCTTTGGAGTTCTGTCATACCGTCTGTATTCTGACTTGTTTATAATTATTTACTTGGGCTGTTCTCCTACTAGACTGCATTCAACTTATTTGCTACTTGAGTACATCTTTCTTTTTTTTGCCACAAGACTTTAAGATATTTAAATTATGTCTTATTGTTTTGCATTCTGTAGTTTTGAGGAACCAAACTACAAAACTTTTGTTCTGCTACAAAAGACCTTTTTCATTATCCCCCACCGCAGATGAATGTTTTGGAATACTATTTTAAAAGAAAACATTTAATTGTAATTAATTTGTGATCATTTTCTCTTGGTTAGCCAAACCATCAGAGCTTTTTATCAGCACAAGATAATTAGTGCTGTACCAAAATGGATTGATATATTCTAAGCAAAGGGAAATAAATTGTTCCTGCTTGTGTTGGCTTGATTGGAGCCCAGTGCCTAGTTTTTGCTGGGCTCATTGGCAAACAGGGATGACTCCTCAGATTCTCATCATCTTCTTTTGAATGTCAGGTCGGGGGCTACAACTCGGTGTGATTGGTCTGCTTTCCATCTTCTTGGAACTTCCATCATGCAGTGCTTGTGCTTGCAACATTTCTTTCCTCTGCCTCACAAGCATCTCTCATCTTACCTATCTTAAGAAACTTGCCCTTGATTTGCTTATTTCTTTTACCATCATTTGCTCCCTCTAGCCTTCCAGTGACCTTCAGACTTTGAATATTGCCTAACAAGATTACCTATTCTTTTTCATTTACTACCAAAAATATTATAGCTTTTGTACTTCCTCCTTATTCCCACCTCCCAAAGTCAATGACTTACTGTTAAACCACAGTGGATTGTACTTGGCATTTCCTGGTCCATCCTCACCGGTTTTAGTCTGTCCATGTGGCTTCTGTGTCACAACCTTTATCTGCTTCTCTCCTCTTTGGCTAGTTGTAACTTATTTTCTTATGGAGTCTGTGAAAGTATAATAAGAACTTAGGTTTTAGAGCCAGGCTGACCTGGGTTTGGATCTCAGCTCCATTGTGATCAGCAAAATGACCTTAGGCAGTGCAGAATTTGCCGAGCTTCAGTTTCCTAAAAATGGGGATTAATACCTGTTATGTTTTGTTAGCATTAAAAGCACAAGCCATATGCAAATGTGGCATCCAGGTGACTGATACATAGACTCCTTGTGATTTAGGATAACATAAGTAGCACTCAAGTTTTGCTGAGCAAGTTTTGTTCTTTTCCCAGGAAGCAGTTAGCTTCCGTTTGTGGTATACTCCCAATGACTTCAGGATCTCGCAGTAGACTACCACCTCATATTTGGGTCAAACTCCACTCTCCTAGCACTATCAACTTACGACCCTGGCTTTTGAATATCTGTTTGAGTCCAGTGGACAAATCTTGTGTAAAGCACAGCAAGTTCCCAACCTTGACACCTGTTTGGATGCCGCATTTATCCAAGATACAAGATTACTTCGACAGTAATCTGCCTATGATTACTTCCTTGATTGACAGAATCTCAAGCCTCATGAGGCTCCCTTTTTCCCTCCTTATATCAATTAGTCAGTGTGTACTACGCACTCTGTTTTGGGGTTGCTGAAACAAGTGAGGATTTCTCTTAAGGAAGGGTAATCGGTTCTATGACAAAGGGGTTATAGTGTAAAGGAGGTGGGTATTTCAAGGGAACCCCCCCAGAGAATTTGGCTTGAGAGAGTGGGTCATACCTCAATTTGTTCTGTCATTTCAACCCACTGATTTTCAGCAGATTGCTATTTATGAAACATCTTATTTCCATTCTTCTTAATGACTACCACAGCTGTTTCACTGAGTCCTAAATATTCCAGGCACTTTTTGAACTGATATTCCTAAGAATTTACCACATCTCTCTCCAGTTAAGCCATCATCTTGTGAAAGTTCTGGGGTCACTTTCTGAAGCATAAATCTTAAACATCCTTATTGACCACACCACTCAAAATCAGTTAGGGAACAGAGGACCCTGGGCATTTTAATTAGGAAAGAATTTATTGTAGGGGTGCCAATGAGTCTAAGAATCAGAGCAAGTTAGAGAAGTAGGCCCAAGAACGATCCATCAAAGTCTACCTCTGAGGTCTTTATTGGGAGCCTACAGTTGCAAGAACTTCTAGCCATTGCTTAAAGTTCACGGGTCTAGAAGCTAATGATGCTACTGCCTTAACACCTGCCTTTTTCCCCTTGAGAAGATAATAGACCCTGCTGTGGTGCCCCAGAGAAATCTCACATCTCTCTGATCCTGCTTATCAACATGGAAATAGCCCACAAAATTTAGGGAGATGTTCTCCATCTCATTTCCACAATCCAGGATTTGTGCAACAGTATCCAAAGCATGGAACCAATTACTCCTTCAGAATCCTGGCTTGAAGGAATGCGGTAACTGTTGGTTTTGCCTTGGCAGGGTCTTTATAGCAAGGAAGGCAGATGAGCAAGGAACTGAGGATGAACAGCACACTCTGTGGCTCCCTGCCATCAGTCCGGTCACTGCTAAGGCAAATGCAATCTCGCCTTCAGAATTGTGTGCAGTTTTGTCGCTCTCTTTGGTTTTTGCATTATCTGTTGTCTCCTGCCATCTATAATGTCTGTTACAAACATTTGTTGATTCCATAAAGAAACAAAAACAACTACTTTTAGATCAACTCTGTCTCATCTTATAGCTGTGATTTTAGCAGGAGCAGCCTTCTGGTCTGACCGGACTATTCACTATATCTGCTGTAGTTCTGCCTTTTTTCCCCAAGAAAACATTTATTTTATTATTGTTTGAAAGGCAGAGTACAGAGAGGATAGAGAAAGAGAGCAATTCCTTCACCAGGTTGCTCTGCCAGTCAGAACTGAGCCAATCTGAAGCTAGAAGCCAGGAGCTTCTTTTGGGATTCCCACCTGGCTATAGGGAGGCAAGGAGTTGAGCCATCCTGTGCAGCCTTCCCAGGATATAAACAGGGAGCTAAATTGGAAGTAAAGCAGCCAGGACTAGAGCTGGCTGACACCACAGGCAGAGGATTAGCCACCATGCCCTGGCACTGGGCCTCTATATATAGTCCTGAATTTTTCCTGAGACCCAACCAAGTTTTCCATTCTTTGATAATCTAAGAATCCACTTGATGTTTTTCTCCTTAGTTTCCTGTTGCTCTTGTACCTGTGTCTCAGCGTTTGCCACCATCTGCCAGCATTGGGTGCAGGCATATAGTCAAGCTTGCTTACCTGCTGTGTTGAGACCTTCTGGGAAACAGGCTGTTTCCTTGGCTATCAACGCCCTCCCTCCATCCTGTTCTGATGTGTCTGTGACTTCCTTTTCTCCAGATAAAGCAACGGCAGTTCTGCATTTGTTTCCCTCTTTGATTCTCCTACAACTGCAGTCGGAATGCACACATTTCTTGATGGGGTTAAATCTTGGGTAGTTACTTCTCTGCTGTCCTTACTCCTGCTAGAGCACCACATTGCTGTTTTTAGCCTTTAGGAGCGCATGTTTCCTGTTTTAGCTCTAGTCAGTCATGCAAAATAAATCTTAAAAAGGGAGGAGCCTTAGGAGGGAAAAACATTCAAAAAATTTCTTTTAATTTTTGAATGTAATTCACAATAGGTTCTCAATTTTCTAATTTGTCAGGCCTTGACAATGTAATTTATGTGAGAAATATTCCGTTCTTCCAACTTCATAATTTAGATTTGGAAATAGGAAAGCAGTACTATGTGATGTGTCTGTCCTTGGGGCTTGACTTTGTGGAATGTGAGGAATTCTCTTTCTTCCTCTTCTTCCTCTCCCTCTTCTTGCTTTCCTCCTTCCTCTTTCCTCTCCCCGTTTGTTTCCCAGATAGAGCTAGTCCTAGAGGCAGCTGTAACTCAATAAGAGGATAGCTAGGTTTCAAGGAATGAAGAGCAAAAGCACCATCCTCCCTTTAAAAGATTCATCTGTTTTTATTTGAAAGGCAGATTTACAGAGCGAAGGATAGAAAGAGAAAGATCTTCATCCACTGGTTCATCTCCCAATGGCCAGAGCTGAACCAATCCAAAGCCAGGAGCCAGGAGCTTCTTGGTATCCTACGTGCGTGCAGGGTCCCAAGGCTTTGGGCTATCTTCGGCTGCTTTCCCAGGTCATAATCAGGGAGCTGGAAGAGAAGTGGAGCAGCCAGGGTAGGAACCAGTGTCATATGGGATCCTGGCTCCTGCAAGGCTAGGACTTTAACCACAAGGGACCATGCGGAGCCAGTAAAAGCCCCTTTGAAGAGTAGTTTTTGTTTAGCCAAATTAAAAGTTCAGTGATCCACATACATCTCCCCTTTATCAACATCTTCTAGAATTAGTCTATTTGAAGCAACTGATGAACTTGTGCTGATACATCATCACCACCAAGAGTCCATAGTGTACACTGTGGTCCTTTCTCCCTGTTGTGCATTCTGTGGGTTAGGCACTTATGAAGCTGTATATCCACCATTGTCACATCACCTGGAAACACTTCCACTGCCCTGAAATTCCTCTGGGCTCCACTATTCACCCCTCTTCCAACTCTCCTTCCTGCAATCTTGGTCTTTTTACTGTCACCATAGTTCTGCCCTTTCTAGAAAGTTGTTAATCAAGCAGTGTATCACCTTTTCATATTGGCTTCTTTTACTTGGTAATTTGTGGGAAGTTCCCACAAGACCTTTTAAATGATTTTCATTTATTTTGAAAGTCAGATATACAGGGAGTAAGAGAGATAAAGAGAGCTCTTTCATCTGCTTGTTTACTCTAGATGGCCGCAACAACCAGGCTGAAGCCAGAAGCAAGGTGCTAGACTCATGTCTTCCACATGGGTGGCAGGTGCCTCAAAACTTGGACCGTCTTTCTGCTTTTCTCAGGCCATTAACCAGGAGTTAGATGGGAACTGGAGCATCCAGGACACAAACTGGCACCCATATGGGATGCCAGCTTTGCAGAGGGCAAATTTACCGGTTATTTCTGTTGCCTTTTCCCTGAAACGTGACTTTTCATGACATGGTAGCTGATTTCTTTTACTGCTGAATAGTATTTTATTATCTGGATGTACCACAATATATCCATCCACTCTCTAAAAGAATATTTTAATTCTAATATCGACATTATAATAAAACTCTTGTAAATATACACTCTTGTAAATAAGGTTTTGTGTGGATATGTTTTCAACTCATTTGGGTAAATACCAGAGTGGGATTGTCGATCCTATGGTAAAGTATATGTAGTTGGAAAACAGCTGCTAAGCTGTCTCCCAAAGTGGCTGTATGATGTTGTATTTCCACCAGCAATATAGGTTTATCATTGTTAGAAGTTCAAAGGACTTCTTAAAAAGTCATAAAAGGAGGAATCCATCCCCACAAAGGTGTAAAATGTTCAGTGTATGGCCTAGTTCCATTTTATCAATGTAGGAGCAAGTCACAGTTCTTTAAAATATTTGTTCTGCTCGCTTTTCAGCTGCAATTGTAGAACTTGAAAATTGGTTGCAGAGGACTCAGAGGAAATTCTGTAGACATGGTAGACTAGATAAGCACCTTCATAGCCATCAGTGCTACAGTTCATTCTTGATTTTCTGTGTGTGGATCAGGAACACTCTGCCTCTTCCTGATACACCAGCTGATCTGGCAGAATTCTGTAGTTGCTTGAGTTGGGGTTTGTGTTGGGTTTTCTTAGCCCAACCAGGGAGAAAAGGAGTCTTTAGGCACTGATGGTCATTACAGTGATGCACAGAGAAGGTGTCTTTATTCCAGTTCTCTATATGTACTTGTCCTTGAGTTAATGTGAAATTGAGGGAGTGAAAGTAGAAATTGACTAATCCTCAGGCTGGTGCGGAGGGTTACCAGTAAATACTAGGTTTTGCCTAACTTTCCTGAGCCACACCCCTTCTTAGATTCCTTTCTGGAATGACTCATCTGTGTAGGTGCAGGGCACTTTGTGCCCAAAGATCAACAACCCATTGGTGTCCCCATACTCTATAATGAATCCAGCACTCAGGAAAGCAGGGCTCTCTCCTCTCCAAACTTCATGGCTGGTGAAATTGCTGCAGGAAGACCCTTCTGCCCTTTCCTCAGCTGGGCCATTCATAGTGGAAGGTGTGTGTAGTGCTTTATTATCCCTAAGATGCCTCAATTAGTTGAGTTCGCATTTAAAAGGCAGGAGTTTCCAAGAGGGTAAATCCATGTTTTATAACCTCAAGGAGAAATTTTAGTTTTGAATTTTGTAAAATGAGCTAATTAGAAGTCAGCTAAGAGGGATTTTTTTTTTGGCACTTTGGACTGAAGTCTTTTTTTTTCTTTTTGGACCAATCATATTAAAAACAATTCCAGAAATATACATCAACAGCCATCTGTGATAGGCATTGTAATAAAGTGAGAATTTGGAAAGACAGGTAAAATAGTTTGTCATCCCCCAGGAAACAGAACAATCTGGAAATAGAGCCAGACATCCAGAGAAACTCTGTTTTTGTAACAGTTCAGTTGCATGTCTCCAGGGAGAGTTCATCTCTCAGGAAACCGAGATGAAGAAAACTCAATCCTGGACGTCCCTGTAAGATTCACAGTTATGACATTGTGTGATTAGTGTCAGGGAGTGCCTTAAATGAAGGAATGTGCTTGGATTGGCCATCGAGAAGAAATTAGTGTTCGAGGAAGACAAGGAAAAGAAATTCTAAGTGATGGAGAAAGTTTGTGCCTGAACTTTGAAACTGTAAAGAGCTTGGAGGATTCTGGACGTGAAAGGAGAGGATGCTAGTGGAGATGGCAAGAGGTGGGAGAGCAGTCCTGGGGCTCTCACTGGACAGTCAGGAGACCATGTAGTCCTGCACATGGCAAGAACTAGAGCGGAAGTCTTATGGGAGAAAGCGTAAGAACATCTTCCTTTAACAGTCCCAAGACAGCTGTGTGAAGGATGGATGAAACAGAGACTCAAGGCAGGGAAGTTGTTTCTGAGACTGTCATATTAGTTCTGAGAATTGACAAGTAGACCAGGGGAATAGCTGTGTAGTGAGGATGAAAGCAGGAAAGAACTATTCAAGAACTGATACAGAAAACAGGCGAAAGTAGGAATGACATTGAGCTTTCTGGCTACCCCCAAAAAGTCACGAAAACACCCGCTGAGGTAAGAGT
Organism: Ochotona princeps; assembly: GCF_030435755.1. Lineage (NCBI taxonomy): Eukaryota > Metazoa > Chordata > Mammalia > Lagomorpha > Ochotonidae > Ochotona > Ochotona princeps. Next base: position 15,304,198 of record NC_080846.1, on the reverse strand, counting down.
TCAATAAATGTTTCCTTTGGGCAGCAGATAGTAACGCATTTAAGTGGGGTAAAGAGAAAACTAGAGAGAAAGTTTGGGAGAAAAAGATGGATTTGGTACCAGGTTCAGGATACATAGGTTGTTTTTTTTTTAAACATAACCTCTTTCCTATTTCTTGCTAAGAACAAATCAGTTCACATGCCTGCTTGGTAGATTGGCGTGCTATTGCTAATTGAAAATGGATAGCACTTTAATGCTTGCTAAGGGCAGGGGGAGCTCATATTAAATATCTATATAAATGTGAATATTGTGGTATTTCTTATGTGGCCTCTGAGATTGCATTCCCCCTTGGTAGTGAAAACTAGTTGGATTCTTACTGCTGTAGAGGACATGGGATGACTGTGCAAGCATTGGTCTTGTTACAACTATTTAAGTAACATGTATCAGATATGTATTGTATTCTGCACCATGTTTTAGGCTCTCAGGACCCAGCCAAGGGGTTCAACAGAAATAGTCCTTGCTGTTTCTATAGGGCAGAGCATAGATATTAGATAAGCATGTGAACAAATAAGGTAGTTAAAGGTAAAAGTACTGAGAAAAATAGAGTATTGTACTTGTAAACAATTGGCAGGATCAGGACGGCCTTCTGACCAGGAGCTATGCCAGAATGTAAAGAAAAGAGGTTCCAGGCAAAGGATACAAATCCGCAGAATCCTGGGCAGGAAGGAGCTCTGTGAGGTCAAGAAGCAGGAGTAGGATGAGAGTTGGGTCCTATGTGGATACTCTATAGTTGTGGAAAATGGTTGAACGTTTATTGGAGACTCATTAGTGTTGAATGATTTTATTATGGTGTAAATATTTCTGAAATTCATGAATAGTTTTCTTCACAGTCTACATTTTCCATAAACCTTTTAAGTGAAAAAAAAAAAAACTATGCCTGGACTCTAGCATCGTGGTGTATTAGGTGAAACTGCCACTAACATTGCTGACATCCAACATGTTCACGTGTTCGTGTCCTAGCTGCTCCACTTCCGATCCACCTCTCTGCTGGCCTGAGAAAGCAGCAGAAGATGGAACAGGTGCTTGGGCTCCTGTTACCCACCTGGGAGACCCAGATGAAGCTCCTTACTTTGGTCTGGTTCAGTCCTGGCCATTGTGGCCATCAAAGGAGTGAACCAACGGATGGGAGAGCTTTCTTATACACTCTGTTTCTCCTGTTGCTCTGACTTTCAGTTAAATGAACAAATACCCACTTTAGACTGCATGGATTTTTTTAAAAACTTGCATCCAAATAAACATCTTTAATTACACTTTATATACCTGCAAAAAGTCTATACAAAACATACACAAGGGTATTTCAGAAAGTTTGTAGAAAATAGAATGAAAAGATAATATTGCATTTCTACAAGTGCTTTGACTATGCATGTGTGTGTATGAATTCCATTTCCATTGACAGCATGCTGAGGTTGACATTCTGGGTAGAAAGAAAATCAGGTCTCAGAGAGCAGGTGTACTATCCAGGAAATAGCAGAGATAGGGCCTAAGTCAGGGGTTTCCAACTCTTCTACCCTGTTCCTACCTGTTGACCAAGACTGAAGCATGACGCTGAGGTTGACTTAGCTCTGAGTCTAGAGAGGCTGGCTTGCAGAGAATACCTATCTTTGTTAAACTTACTTATTTTCACTGTTTTCAAAAGGCCGAGAGGCAGAGTGATAGTCTATCGACTGGTCCATAACCCAAAAGCTTTCAACAACCAGGAGTGGGGAAGGCTGAATCCAAGAACTGGAGCTTAATTTTGGTCTCCAGTGTGGCTGGCCAGGATTCAAGACTTGAACACAGGATGTGCATTGATAAGAAGCTGTGTCAGAAGCAGACCAGCTTCAATCCCAAGCTGGGCATTCAGATTTAGGATGCGGGTGTCCTAAGTGCTATTTTAGCCATGGCACCAAATGCCTGGCCCAGGACCCCTGTCTGAAATTCCGTGATGGCCCTGATGGGATGACAAGAATGACCACAGTCATAATGCAGTGATGACAACAGTGATCATAAACAGGCCTACTAGAATAGTACAGTGTCTTGTTTATAATTTAGAAGAGCCATTAAAAATAGCAGGCCACATTATGCCACTCTCATTTAGTTTAGGAGATTACTCAGATGACACAGCACAAGGCTGGGACTTGACTTTTACTCTAGTCCAGAGTCCTTTCCTCAAAGTACAGAAACTCCTGCAGACTTCCCGGAAGACATTGTACTCTTTGATGTGTTTTGAGTATAAAGATGATGTGTAAAAGATGGATTCATTAATCATATTGTTAACTGAGCTCCTGTGTGTGTCAAAAATTGAGTCAAAAGATCACAATTAAATAGATTAAAAGATACTAACTTAGTACAATTTAATTTGTTATTTGTATTTGATGATATAAGACTAGGAAAATGCTATGGAAGTATACAGGAAAAAGTGAGGTAAGACACTGAACTGGGGGCCCGGCGCCGTGGCCTAGCAGCTAAAGTCCTCACCTTGAATGTGGCAGCATCCACATCCACAGCATATGGGCTGTGGTTCTAATCCCAGCAGCTTCACTTCCCATCTAGTTCCCTGCCTGTGGCCTGGGAAGGCAGTCAAGGATGACCCAAAGCCTTGGTACCCTGCACCTGTATGGGAGACCTGGAGGAGGTTCCTGGCTCCTGGCTTTGAATCAGCACAGCACTGGCCGTTGCAGTTACTTGGGAAGTGAATCAGTGGATGGAAGATCTTCCTTTCTGTCTCTCTTCCTCTCTGTATATCTGGTTTTATAATAAAAATAAAAATAAAAAATATTTTAAAAAAAGACACTGAACTACTGAACTTGGCCTTGAAGGACGAATGGTGTGGTTCCTCCAAGGAGAGATGCAAGAAAGGTTGTCCTAGAAAAGCCAGACTACTGTGATAAAGAGCATGTTCTCTGTGGGGAATAGAAAGTTCACACAAGTGAACATGGCATTGGATGAGTAGCGAATAGCAATGGAAAGCGAAACTGTAATGTGTAGACTATGTTTGCAGAGGTCATGGAATGTCAGGTTCAGGAGTTGCTGAATCCGGCTTCACCACTCCAGATTTGTTTGCAAGGGAACAGCATGATTGTATTTGCTCTGGTGTAGAAACAAAATGTGAATGGAAAGGAGAGGTTAGCTTGGATGAGGAAAGATAGAAGTCATTGTAATAGTTTAGGACTAAGAGCGAGATCCTAAATCGGTTATAATTCCTAATTATGTATTGAGGAAAAATGGAAAGGTAACAAGCATGAGGGTTAAGAATTTATTATATGTGGAGAGGCTCCAGTTGGATTTCCAGTGCACATCCTAGTTCTCTAACATTGGGCACCCACAACTCTTGCTTGTTTTGGCTTTCTCAGATTTAGTCCAGTGCTGCCTGATTCTTTAACCCTACCATTGATTAATTTCTGTATTTTCAACCAAGGAAAAAAATGCTGTACGTCTCACATCTTATGGATTCTTTGTGAATAAATTGATCTTTGATGGTTCCACAGAATTCTGCTGATTGAGGAATGCTGAGTGTAAACGAATTTTTGAAGACTTGGATGCTGTGGTTATATTGATGTACCCCAGATACCTTTTATGTGTTTGGAACTGTTGCTGTATAGTTGCAAGTCTGCCTACTAAGCACTTTGGGGAAGTGATCTCAGCCAGTAACCTCTGATAGGGATCCATTAGCAGCTAGTCCTCTCTCTTCATTTCAGGCCTCTGCTGAAACATGAAGAATTTAGATGTTAGATAAGGAATCATGCCTTAATGCTGATGTCAGTACCACATTATTTTTTTAAAATAATATTTTCGTAGTAATTGAGGACTACTGATCCTAACCTTAAATTGTAAGGTAAGACTTGGGAGAAATAAATCAATAAATATGGATTATTTCCCCTTTAAATTATAAGCATCCAGAACCCATTTCTGTTGCATAAAAGGTTGACATTGACCCTCAGAGGCACACCAAGCTTTCTGGCTTCAACTTGTAAATGTCTCATTCCTACTTCACCCCAATTCATGTAATGCTGAGAGGAAGAATTCTCAACTATTGCTTTATGGATGTAGTCATAAGACATTCTTGGGGGCTGTTCCCTTGTTCAAACCAATGTTTCCATGGAAAGGGAAAGTATTTTGCTTGGAAGCTGTTCTCATAGCTCGCATGCCGGGTCTGCCTCTTAGGGGAGCTCCTTCCAGCTCCCTGAGATTCAGGTAGTGCCATGGACAGAATAACACTACTGTGTGTTGCTGCTAAGGTGAGGAATAAGGGAGAGGATGAAGGCTCTCAAACCAAGTCTGGCACAAACTAGCATTGAGTCAGTGTTACAGGTACAGATTCATGAAAAGAAGTCAAAGCAGCACACCAGACTTTCCTTAGGCAGCTTTGAACTTACTTTCAAAACCATTAATATGGGAAGGGACTTCGAAAAGTCCATGGAAAATGGAATTAAAAGATACATTTGTTTCAGTGAAAAAATTCACACGTAGGTTTTTCCTAACAGTCATTTTCCATGAATGTCTGGAAGATGTTGCTTCTGTCTGAATTTCAGTGTTTCTTTTTTTCTTAACTAAGTTTTAATTCTATCTCCACAGACTTTCTGAGGTACTCATATTTAAAATTCTTTGATTTTTTTTAGATGTGTATTAACAAACTTTGAATTCAAAACTGAAATTACATGGCCATTTACAACGCTTGATTGTCTGGAAACTAGGTCTGTTTTCATTCCCCCCCCCCATGGCTGATTATAAAAGGTAGAAAAATCCACATTTTATAAGAATGCTGTCTACCATGGTTTTGAAAGACTTGAGCTTAATGAATCCTCATCTTCTGAGTTTGTAAAGCTCTTTCAGCAAACTAATCTGAACCAAAGTTCCTGGAAATGCTTTTTTGCTTTTAAACAAATAGCAGGTGCAGGTACATAATTCAGTGGATATATCCTACAACTTTTCTTGTAGTCTGCAGAAAGGACATTATTTCATGCTGTTACAGGATTTTGGTCAGATTCTCTTGGTCATTCCAAATGTCCATATAACTAATGTTTACTGAGAACAAATATTCCACGTAACAAATATTTATTGATTTTTTAAAGTACTGGCGCTAGCGTGAGCAAGATACAGCCTTTAGTATCATCCTAAATTCAATTGATTTGAATAAATATTTTGTACGTTATAAAAAGTATTTGATTGTTGCTGTCTGAGATGGGAAGCCCTTCTATCATCTTTTGAAGAGAGTCATAGAGAAATGACCAAACTGTAAAAATTATTTGTATTTCAGTAAGTGATTGGAATATGCATTTTTGTTGACCTAATCATTAATGTAAGGTTATTTAATCTACTAGACAATTTGTATTTTTGCAGTATTACCCTTTTCATGCTTCATTGTCATCTGTATATTCAAGGTATTGAACCTGTTTCACAAACAATATTAATCTCTATTAATTTGTGGGCTTTAAATAATACCGCCTTATTAAATGTATCCTTTGACATGCTGCCCATGGTTTTACAGGATTGGAATCTGTTGTCGCTGATAAAAGCAAACATTAAGTTAACGAACCTCCTCATACATGCATTAGTTTTTAATATTATTTGTGCATTTATATTTTCCAAGCGGTTTTGGTTATGGAAAATGCCTTATTAGGCTGGTTGTGAGCTCCAAGGCTGGGGTCCAATCTTGTGGCTTTTTCTAAAGCGCATTGCATTCTCTCTCCTGGCAAGAGTCATAGTGCTGAAATTACTAAAAGTGTTGAGATGTGTCCATGAGTTGATAAGCAGGAATTCGCTTTAGTAGCCGCACGCCTAGTTGATATTTCTCAAATGTTTGCCGATTTGAGTTGAACTGAGGTGAAAAAAAGAGCCAGAATTCTACTCTGTGTCTCCCAGGTTTTCCTTATGTGAATGCATAGGACTCCCTGGCAAGCCATCCTTTTTTCTTCATTTAAAAAAATTCATTTTGTTCATCTTTGATGTGGAAAATTTTGATGGCCTCCTGCGGTGACTCATATTGGTGCTGTGTTGGCTGCTTTCCTGGGGCCCAGCCCTGCCAGCTAAGTTGTGAGAGTCAAGCCCCTCAACTCAGGTTGCCTGTGGGTAGAAATGGTAACAAAATATCCAGTGATACTGCAATGTCTGAGGAAGAGAACTCATCATTAAACAACAACAACAAAAACGGAACAAAAATCCTGGGTATTTATAGCTTCTGATTAACTTTTGGTGACACATGTGACTTAACTTTGCAAAAGAGATATGAAAGTAGTACAATATGTTTGTGGGAAAATGGAAGTAAAATATAAATTTTGGTGCAAAAACTGTTTTTAAGGATTTATTTATTTTTATTGGAAAGTCACATATACAGAGAGAAGGAGAGACAGAGAAGATGATATTCCATAGCATACATTCACTCCCCAAGAGGCCACAACAGCCAGAGCTGAACTGATCTGAAGCCAGGAGCCTCTTCCAGGTCTCCCACATGGGTGCAGGGTCCCAAGGCTTTGGGCCATCCTCAATTGCTTTCCCAGGCCACAAGCATGGAGCTGGGTGTAAAATGGGGCTGCCAAGATTAGAACCGGTGCCCATATGGGTTCCCAGTGCATGCAAGGCGAGGACTTTAGCCACTAGGCTACAGCAACGGGCCCCAGAAACTGTGTTCTAAAATGTATTGACCTGAAAGCAGAGTGACAGAGAGGAAAAGGCATACAAAGATCTTCCATTTGTAGGTTCACTCCCCAAATGGCTGCAGTGGTGGAGGAGGAGGTAGCCAGGAGCCAGGAATTCCATCTGGAGCTCCCTCCCATGTGGGTGGCAGAAAGCCAAATGCCTCCCAGGTGTGTAACAATAATCTTGATCGGGCCTGGCACTATAGCCTAGCGGTTTATTAAGTCCTTCCCTTGCACATGCCAGGATCCCATATGGGCGCCGGTTCTATTCTTGGCAGCTTCACTTTCCATCCAGCTTGCTGCTTGTGGCCTGGGAAAGCAGTCGAACACGGCCCAAAGCCTTGGGACCCTGCATCCGTGTGGGAGACCCAGAAGAGGCTCCTGGTTCCTGGCTTTGAATCAGCTCAGCTCTAGTTCTTGCGGTTGCTTGGGGAGTGAATCAACAGACAGATCTTTCTCTCTCTTTCCTCCTCTAATATCTGACTTTCCAATAAGAGTACAATACATCTTAAAAAAAGAAGAAGAAGAACCTGGACCACAAGCATAGAGTGGCCAGGATCTGAACAGGACCTGGTTCTATTCTGATATGAGATGCTTGCATTCCCAGTGGTTGCCTCACGTGTTACACTACGACTCCTTCCCTTTCTTTCTTTTTGCAATAACTTTCGACCTTCATGAATAACAGTAGAGTCTACAAAACACTTTAAAAAATGATAATATTACAAAAAAACCTTAGAGGGATAAAAATTTTAGCTTCTATGAACTTTTTGAAATTTCTTTATTTAAAAATTAGGTCATGTAAGACAATAACTCCAAGTTAAGCTTTGTGATGTCCAGTTTAACTAACATCTAACTCCAGAAACCACACCCTTATCTAATTTAGTCATCACAACCACACATACACACTTAGGTGTGGGTATATACATATATATGTACACACACAAATATATATACAAGAATAAGCCTATAGGTTTGATGTAAAACTAAAGAGAGAAAAAAGGCACGTAACAGAAGTTAAATTCTCCATGCCATTCTTTGTTCACCATTAAAGGATTTAATCCTTTGTTTTTTCCATTGTTCAAACACAAGAGTTTCTCAAACTTCCATGTGCTTATGAATTATTATTCATGTTTACTCAAAATGCATGTTTTCTAGTTTATGAGTGGGTTAAGAAACATCAAAGAGAAATATTAACTATTTTTTAGAAAGTCATGTCTTTACAACACTTCCAAACTTTTTTGCCCAAGAAATTTAACAAAGACTGAGTGTCAAATTCATCAAGAGACCTTTCAGCCCGTTGTGTCCAGATGTCTCACTTATAGAACAGAACGTCTGGCTCCTGACAACCTCAGTCTGTTTCTTGGGCACCGGGTAACCCAGGTCCCAAAGACCTTGCTTACATTCAAGTTAGCTCTTCGATGCACCTCACTCAACAGGACTGCCCACTCTGCAGGTACCGTCATTGGGGGTGGGCTTTGGAGCCTGCCGTGTTGCAGAGATTACTGGGGGAAGCCTCAGAAACTTCCTGAATCACTCTGGCTTTGGATCTTAGCTAAATAGAAACAAATATTAACGGCGACCCCTTCCTATCCCCCATCCCCGTAGAGGCTGAGAGAGCAATCCTGGTAAACTTGTGTTCCAAGCAGGGGGCTGTCCTGTTCTCAGAACCGGCTGTCATCCCTTGTCACGTTGACACGGCCCCCTGGCTGGGCTGATTGGTCGCTGGCAATAACTGATATGGAATACTGATGTTCTCACCGGCAGTTCCTTCCACCCGAGAGGGATCCTTTCCACCCCTCTTCCTTGCCTCCCAGAGCCCAGCAAGGTGCCCCCCTCCCCCGACCATGTCGCCTCTGCACCCGGAGGGGGAAGGACTGGTCCTGGGTGTGATGCTCTGAGACGCTAAAATCCACCAGGCTGGCTGCACTCCAGCTCTCTCTCCGGAGAGTCCTGCTCCAGACTTCTCAGGGTATTTTACAGCACAAACAACTGCTAGCGGGCCCCCGAGGGGAGACTGAAAAGGACTTGTGTGGAGGTCTGATCGCAGCTTATCACTTTGCTGGCCTGCTCCCGCGGAGCACCTGGAGGTTCATGGTGGATTCCTTTCCTGTGGAAGCCACGGAGGAAAGATCAGTGCTCCTTCTGTTGACTCTCTGTATTTTTATGGTAAGTGCTTGCTTGACTTGAATGAGCTGTTCTGCTGCAGTGAAGGGAGCCGCTCCACTCCTTTGCTTGCTCGCCGCCTTGCTCGGCTGAGTGACCTTCCTGCTGCGTTCCGTTTGCAAAGATCCTTCTCTTGGGTGACCCAGCTCAGGAAGATGCCAGAGGTCATTTGTCTGGATCCCTTGCCTTGAATTCTGACTTTCCACCCTTAAGCCTGAGCTCTTCGTCTGTGATAGAAGCAGGGGAGCTCTCTTTGTCCTTGAGACAGCAGTGGGGAAATGTGTTCACGACGGGAAACTGCAGCAGTACGCAGGGAATCCGTGGAGGATGACTGACGAATTTGGGCAAGATGAATCCTCAGTGTGCTGAGGGCCATGCTCTCAGGATCTGGAAGGGCTGGGGGTAGGAGGGTGAATCTGCTCACATACCAAACTATTCTTTCTTTCTTGGGGGAAGATGTGCACTCACGTGTGAGTTATGTTGGAGTGTGCTGTGGGCAGCATGCTTTTACGCACCTGCCTGTGGGTCCAGAATGGCCCTCTATCTTGTGGGGTTTACAACTTGGGCAGGATCAGTCGCAGCGGGAGGGATCCTGTGCTGGCAGACAGATGGAGTAGATTGCATGACCTCACTGCTTCCTTCCCTTCCTGGTCTCTGGGTACCCAGTTCTGCAAACTGTATTCTGCAGCTTGTTGAGAGGGTGATGGGCAGCGAAGAGAAGAACATTTCTGAGTTGACAACATAGTTTCATTCTCCTGCCAGGAGACAAAATGCTTCCAGGCGCTTGGAATGGCTAGAGTTTCCAGAGAATATGTGTGTCAGAGTGTTTATTCTAGGGCAGAACTCTTGGAATAGTGCTCTCGTTTTGCTTCTCATCTCCTGAGACTTGCTCCTAAGAGCACCCCAACTTCCAGTCTGGCACCGACTGCCTTGTCTGTTGGTAGTTTCCCCTTGTTAAGTTTATCTTGTTAGATTTTGTGTGGCTTTTTCAATCCTGGTAGATCCCTTTTCACTCCTAGTAGTGATCCCTTTAGGTTTAATTCAGCCCTGATTCATAAAGCACTGAACTAATACAGTGAAAATTCTGTGATTAAGGAGAGAAAAAATATGGAGTTAAATTTCCAAACTATCCCAACTCATTGGAGTTTGAACTGTAAAGTTCTTTAACTGTTCATTCACACTACTTTTATTTCCACTGTCTGTGTGGGTTTTTCTTAAAATAGTGATGATGACATCAGATATATCCTTTTACCCTGTTCCTTGGGCCCTAAGTAGATATATTTGGTATTTTTGTTTTTATTGTAGTGCATCGTAGCTTGCTTATTTGAAAGCGTAAAGCCTACATTTAAATACAGAGCAAGGATTTGTAGAAATTCACATGACAGCCCAATCCAAGAGTAAAATCAGCAAATTGACAGCAAAAAAAAAAAATCAACAAAATTTTCATGCCATCTGTAGTGCCTGATTCTGTAAATAATGTTTGAAATTCTTTCAACATTGTTTGGGTTAGTTAATCCACTCTTTCTTCCTCTAAATTGTTGTCCTTAAGAAGATTGTATTGTAACTGACTTCTCTGTTTCCTCTTGATGGTTCTTTAATGTTGAGCTGTTTGCTTTAATCCTTAGTGGTATTTTCTTATTTCACCTCAACTTTTTGTCTGAAAGGGTTTTATTGGGTGCCTGGAACTCCACTTGAGGGTATTCATCACAATGGAAAGAGTTAGCCTCAGCTTGGGTGTCATGGAGATAGACTTCGTAGTTCACACTGCGGGTAATTTCAGATGCATGTAAAGCATGTTTCATTTTAACTAAGGAGCAATTTTAGCCTTGAGAGAAAGGCTATTTTGCTGAACAGATAGTTTGCCAAATGTAACCAGCATACATATGCCGGCATATGTAATATATATATATGTGTGTGTGTGTATATATATATATATATATATATATATATATATAAAGTGTATTGTGTGTTTATTATGTGTACATGTTCTCAGTAGTTGCAGCATGTTCCTTTAAGGAATAGAAGAAGAAAAATCCTGAGACATTGCTTAGTATCCTCTAGCTAGCAGGTTTTTTTGTTTTGTTTTTTTCCCCTTTTGGGATATCCCCACCTCCAGCTAAAGCCTTTGGGGATTTCTTTGAATTGGGAGAATGCATTCTTCAGCATTTCGTTGTCTCACAGCATGGAGTCATGTTAATGCCATTGCAGGGTCTCTGTAAGCAGCATAGAAAACTACCGCAGGAAAGATGAATAAAAGCTGTGCTGAGTGTGGCCAAGGCACTGGATCGTTTTTTATTATGTGTGTGTGTATTTTGCTGCTGTGTCTTGCAACTGATTTTTGCTTGCAATCTGAGTCAACTGCAGTTATTTGAAATGGGTCTAGAAACCCTGGAATGGAGTAGTCACAGTTTGTTTTTCCACACTGCTGACTTAAGCTGTCAGCAGGACTATTGTTTTTTCACTGTTTCTTTTTGATGGTGGTTTAGTCTGAAATCTGTAGCTTACATGATAAACCAGAATGCTCCATTTTATGTTCTTTTGCTTTTACCTGCTCCCCATTTCTGCTCTCCACATTTGCCTCTGTAAATAGGCACATGTGAACACGAACTCAGATAGTGAGTATTGCTTGACAATCAACGAAGAGTTGGTCACTTTCTCCATCAGTAACCAGACTATGAGATGTCAAGCCAAAGTCATTGGGGGAAGAAATTGTCCCTATTAAGGTAAATATAACATCTTGTTTCAGCAGGCATTCTTGTCACTGAAACTTTTCTCCTTACTTGATTACTAGCACCAGAAATAGAATCAACTCTGCATTTTAATTAGTGATATTCTGGATAGGTCTGGGTTGGACTGCCCTAAAAATCTTGACATGTTTACTGTCTAAAGGTCTTTGTGTTCGGGAGCAGGTGGGTGACACAAAGTAAAATCATTCGATTGTGTGGTACAGCCTTCCTTTGGGAATGGAATGAACCATACCGTTAGGATGCTGGTTGAATTTTTCTGTTGCCTTTTCCAATATAATTAAGTCAATATACTCCTTTTCTTCAGCTCTGCATGAGTCCCTTTTAGAGTAGAAAAAGCAGAGTGCAACTCCCACATAAAGATTATGAGAGGGAGGACCATTCAACAGAGATGCAAAACCACTTCCAGCACCAGCTTTGCTGATCTACTTTGAAAGGAACTTGCTATTCAATTGGCAACTCAGATTGTATGAAATAGGCGAACAGCTTCATAAGCTGTGTTGAAAACTGGATTTTTGAAGTCTCCTTACTAAATTCATTTAGAGGTATAGTCACTAGACCAGTCTCCCAAGATGGAAAAAAAAGACATGTCCACAGTGGCATGGCAATCTGTCTGAACTGTCATCAGTGCTCATGTTTCCAGTTACACCTCTCGGGCAGTAGAAGGAGATGGCAGAACTTCAAAGGAGAATCAAGTTACAGCCCCCAAATAATGCAAGATGAAGGGGGCAAAATTGTTCCCTAAATTTAGCATCTAATTTTCCAGCTAGGCTGTTGATTAATCAAGTCGGAAGATACAAGACATTGCTAACACTCTCTCCCTCTCTGACAGATTTTGTGGCCCTTTTCTCTAAAAAAAAGAAGTCATTGACCCTTTTTTTGGGAATTTGATGAGTACCCTTTTGTCTGGTAGATAAAGCAGACATATTGTAATACTTATACATATTGTAATACTTATAGAAAGCAGACATATTGTAATACTGCAGGAATTAAAGAACTTACCATTCTTCCCGCTGACCTCCCTGCTGGGGACCTCCTGGGAGTGCCAGAGAGGGGATGAGAATGGCCAGCCACACATCGCTTTGGTCCCCTAGGTTCATGTCTAGTCCCCACCACTCATATTGCCCTACTCAAGCTCTGAATTTGGTACATTAGGCTTGGCAAGGACAATCCACTAAAAATGTGAAATGTTACTGGGCTCTGTTTATTGCTAGATAGTCATTTCTAAGCAATGCACTCAGACACTCTTGGAGAGGGTGAGCTGCTCCTTGCTTTAACTCCACAAGGCCTCCAGAGCAGTTACAGTACAGTGAGCATCAGAGCTATTCTGAAAAGGGCGATGATACTGAACCTCTGTGAATAGGGCTTATGTGTATAGAATGAACACCTACTTATCCCAGGTCAAACTGAAATATCTTTCATTGTCAAAATGGATCTTGTGGAGTATCTTCTCGTTTTATGTCTTAGAAGTTAGGGAAACTTGAGTGGCTTCTCCAGGACTGGTTGGAGACTGACATCTAAGTAAGATGACTACAGTGCAAAGTACATTTATTTTACCAGGACCCTCCTCCATTCTTGGTGTGGATCCCTTCTACAATACAAAGCTGACACTGTGTCATTCATTGCTCACAGAAATGCTTTGTGATATTTCACTCATTGCTATCCATTGTGTCTGGGTGCATTTCATGCAGATTACATGGCAGTACCAACCAGAGTGAGTCACATCAAACAAAATGTTTGTGATAATTTGTCTATGCTTTGTAGCATTGCATTGTTTTTAGTACTGAAATTCTACTGATGAACATTTTAAGAAAATTTTATAATCACTTTGTTTAGTTTCTCCTCATACATCAAGTATTTGAATGCTTCTTTCCATATTTTTTAAAGGGATTGATCTTTGTAGAATCTTCTGTGCATCTATTCATTGACCTAATATTCATAGAACTTCTGTGTGCATGGTAGTACCCCACCTTAGGCACCCGTTGGTGAAACAGCCTGATGCAGCCATTACTTCTGGGCTGCTCAAAAGTGTGGTCATACTCCATGGAGTTGATTTTCTTGTGTTTCTCAGCCAGACAAGTCACGCTTACTGGTCCACACAGCTTCTCAAAGATTCCAGGCAGAAAACAGTTTGTGTGAACAGATTTTGTCTGTGGTTACTCTGTTCGGAAGTTCTTTTCATGAAAAGGCACCTTTGTTGTCACTGCAATGTTTATCTTCTTCCAGTTTTCCAAAACATTATTTTTAGCGGGCCCGGCGGCGTGGCCTAGCGGCTAAAGTCCTCGCCTTGAAAGCCCCAGGATCCCATATGATCGCCGGTTCTAATCCCAGCAGCTCCACTTCCCATCCAGCTCCCTGCTTGTGGCCTGGGAAAGCAGTTGAGGACAGCCCAAAGCTTTGGGACCCTGCACCCGTGTGGGAGACCTGGAAGAGGTTCCTGGTTCCCGGCATTGAATTGGCGCGCATCGGCCCGTTGTGGCTCACTTGGGGAGTGAAACATCGGATGGAAGATCTTCCTCTCTGTCTCTCCTCCTCTCTGTATATCTGACTTTCCAATAACAATAAATCTTTAAAACATTATTTTTAGCTTCTGTTTTTGTTACTGGACTGAACAAAAGAGATTAATTAGCTAATCGACTTGTTGGTACTTTAGCTGTCATTTACAAAATGATAATTCCATTTTTTTTCTGTTAAAGTAACCTGTTCCTTAAAACGCTAAGCTGACATTCTGCATAGTAGTCCCGTGTACAGTGCATTACTGGCAGGTTAAAGACCTAATTTCTTGACCCTGCAGAGCAGGCCTATTAGGATGCATAGGCTTTGCCTCCTTGTTCAGGTCTTTGTTATGAAGTCATTGGCAAATGCTCCAGAAGTAGTATCCAGACCATTTACGGGGCTTTCAAATGAGACTTTCATTAGCCTCAGGGCCTTTCTTCGTGTCATCATCCCGTCTCAAATGTCTCTGCTCAGATGAAACTTTCAGGGCAACTGCATGTTTGATGTTCTCTGAAGTTTTCCGAAATTTGTATTGACCCCGTGACCGAAAGTTGAATTGGGTTGATGTCTCTGTCTTGTATCACTCATTTCAAAGATCTCCTGGGATTTAATAGACCAGATCATGATATCGTGATTTTGTGCCCATCTTTCTCAAATATATTTTTTGTTCCTCAAGGATGGGAATATTTTCATATCTGTATCCAAAGGCCTCAGTGCAGTTGAGTAGTTGCCAAATGATTCTTGAACAAATAGATAGGGAATCATCATCTAAAACGTGGTGTTGGCATTAGCAGCTGACTGTGGGTGAAGAACTTAATTTTTCTAATCAATGTGACTATATGAATCACACTAAAAAGAACAAAGAGATTGACAGGCGTCTGCATCCATTCGGAGTTCTATATAAAAAGCCCTGAAAATGGCTTTGCCTCCAAATGAATTTCACAAATCAAGAATTTATTAAGTGCCTTTTATAAACAAAGTCTTCGGTTAGATCCCAAGGAATGAAAGCTTCTAGAAAAAGCATGATTTCTCTAAGAGGCTACAAACTAGTGAGAATTTGTCCCATGTGGAAAAGGCTCAATGACCAGGCAGACTGTCTATAACCAAAAAACTAACTAGGCTGTAGACTAGCAAAAAAGGTGGAAGGTAGAGAAGAAGTTCTAGTTGGGTTGAGGTGAGCAATAAATGGAAGGTCTGGTGAGTGCGTCAACAATCAGGATGGAGGACTGAGGTGGCAGAAACTCAAGAGATAGAAAATGCAGGAGAATATAAGTCGCCTTTGAGTGGGGAAATGGGAATTGTATAGAAGATCTAAATGTCATTTTTCATTTTGGAAGTTGGAGGATGATTAATAGGGTCTGGGAAAAGCCAAATGGAAATTTATTTGGAACCTTTCCTCAGGCTTAATTAAATAACAGCATGTACACAGGAAGGGAAAATAGTTGCATAGTATATAACTGCATACGATGTTTCTTACCCATTCCATTGCCCTTGAGGGTACACTTGGACATTCAAAGTCATCACAAGGAAATGGAGCTCAAGTCAATCAGTTTAGATCTGGAGATCGTTTCAGACACAAATCACTGTGGTACCTATTTACATGTTCATATGTGAAGAATCCCATGGGTCCTTTAATGGTTTTACTGCTAATAACTTAGTTGTGGTGCTTTTTCTTTGTGCTATTTATAAGTAGTAGTATTTTATGAGCCTGGGGGATATGTGTGCATTAGCTGGTTTTGTGTAGGTGAGAAAAATAGCTTAGAAAATTCTAAAGTAGGTTCAGTAAACCCTCTGGATGTGGTATGTGCTTCTTCCCCTCTTTTTTCTAAAAGAATCTAAACATATTTTTAGGCAATGATAAATTGATAAGTTTTGTGCACCCCAGAATTAGATTTTATGAGATGACTGTCTATCTTGAAACTGACTTAGAAGAATTAAAGAACTTTGAGGAAAATTTGCAAGCATCTTGGCCAGAGCATGAAAACTCGTGAATTCTGCTTCTGGTATAAGATATGACACAGTAAAGAAACTCCATTCATGCACTTGCCCAGTCCACAGGTGTTTACTGAGCAATCACTGTATAAGGACCAACAATGAATAATCTGTCCTCATCTTACCTCCGTGGAGATACTGTTCTGGGCGCAGTGGAAGAAGGACTCAGTACATTCACAGATATGGAGCATCTCAGCTTGTGATGAGCACCACAGAGGAAAAAGAATGAACTAAATCTTAAAGCCAAACATGTTTTGCTACTGTTTTCACAGTTGGCTTTCCTTATTAATGTATGTGTTACATTCACATGACTTTTCTTCTCTCCATTCATGGTTTTTAGGATACTGTTTCTGTACTTGTAGTTTTTAACTAGTCTGTCTTAAGTCTCTATCTTGAAAGTGTGTTTTACTTTCCCAGATAAATGAAGTTGTTGAAACGGAGTACTGTGACAGACATTATAACCAGGCATTCCAGCTCTTGCATTGATATAAAGGAGCAGTGCTATAGATGCCAAGGCTTGGGAATATTTTTCTCAGAGGTAAAGCTGTCAGAATTTAGGTGAAGAGTGTGGGATGGAAATATATCTGCCTTTCAACTGAATGTGAGAGGAACAGATTGCAACAGTCTTCTGGGGGAACTCGGGATCTGTTAACATGGGGAGCTCCCTTTCTGGGAGGGTCAGGGAAGTCGTGGGTGTTACCAGTGAGCACAGTTCTGTGGGGAAACTAAGTGGATGTGTGCAAGAAAGTGAAGATGCAAGGCTCTTAGCCAAAAATTTCTGTTTGGGAGGATAGAAGGGAGAGAGCCAACAGCCAACGAGGTATTGTACATAACAGATTCTGCCTCAGGTGGAACATCTGGGTGCATCAATTCATGGAAATGATGCTTCTAAACAAAAAGCAATATTTATGGATTTCCAAACTCTCTAACTCTGCCATCTGTGTGTTCTTTGATTCAGCCTCAGTATTCTGGGTTTTTTTTTTTTGTTTGTTTGTTTGTTAGTTTTAAAGGCAGATAGTCAGTACCTTTTACTTTGCTTCTAAAGGAATTAAGATTTAAAGGAAGATGTCTCCTGGTTGTAGAGAGCCCAGGCTGTGGGATGGGAGGTTTGTTTCCATCCTGAGTCTGCCACTCAACCTTTCATGTTAGCCGAATTCCTTGGTCTCTTTGTGTCTCATTGTCTTCAATAATAAAGCATAAGTGACTATTAATTCCTATTGCATAGAGTTGTAATAAGAGATAAATCAGATAGGACAAGAAAAATACTTCAATACGGTGTGGGCCAATCTAACCAAGCAGCAACTGGTAACTCATCATTATAGGCCTCTCTGATGACAGGAGTTTGAAGAAGTATTATTATACATGCATTCATTTCCCTACTGTGTAAAACTTTTTCTTTAATAAGTCAATCATACTCTCTTCTTCATGTTTTTGATGAATGATTTAAAACTATAGGTTTTTTTAAAGAAATCTATCAGTTTTGTTATTCATCTCTTAGATGTTTATTAAAAGTTGGAATTGATTTAGATTCACAATCGCAGAACCCACACAGAATAAGTAGAAGGCTACAGGGGCCACAGGATCCATGGGAGGAAAAATGGTAAATGCCTTTGTGGCAGGATAAGAATAAAGTGATGAAAAAAAAGGAATAAGATGATGGAAAATGGGATTAAATTTCTTCATCTGTTGACATTCAAGAAGACCCAGGTTTGGCTGATCTTCTGGTGGGTGAGGTCTGGATGTTAGGGAAAAGCAGTTACATTCCTGCAAGTTTGTAGGAAAGATTACTGAACGTAGGCTTACTGGGTTGCAAAGCAGTGAGTTTAAACATGTTAATGGCTTTCAGTAAATCACCATCCAGGGAGGCATGCCAGTTTACGCTCTCAGCTGTGTTGAGTGACAATGTCTGTTTCCTTGCAGCAAAACCCACTAGTACACATTTTGATCGTGGTCTGTGTGCTCAGTGCAAAGGATCATCTCCTGATTTAAGTTGCATGTCTTGCCATTTGCTCATTTTATAGTTGCTTCTTCTGTAAACCAACCCACCTTACCCTTTGTGGTTCACTTTTGAAAACTGAGCTTCAGTCTTGCATTTTAGAAGCTCTTTCTATACTAGAGAATTCACATTTCTTTGATTTTTCACCATATATTCATATTTCCCCTTGTTTTGTCATTGTCTTTAATATTGGTTATAGCATTTGAAATGGGAAATTTTTTAAAAATTATTTTCAGTTGGCTAAAATTGCCATGCTTGTTTTGTTTTATGAACCTTGTGTAATAGTCAGAAGAGCCTAAATACACTCTGAATTCAGAGTTCATTATTCCATACTTTTTCTGACTTTATATCTAAATGCCATAATTCTCATTTGATTTGCATATATTCTGTTTTAGTAATGAATTAGAGAATCAGTTTGCTCTTTCTCCAATACTCAACCCATCCTCCCCATACATTTCTGGGATAATGTATTTTTTCCTTTCCTATTATGTGGTCATTATCAAAGAATATTTACTCAAACAAGGGTGGAATGAAATGGAAGAGCAGCATCTTCTATTAAACATCTTCGTCTGGTTAGGGTTTCTTTTAGAGATTTGGCTGTTTTGCTTACTGTCAGTTTACCCATGCTGCTTCCTCTAGTTTTATGCAGTTCAGTATGTAGTATGGCTATCTCCTTTTATTATCCTTTTGTGGTTTTTTTTGCTTCATAATGTTCCTGTATCTTCTTACATGTTTGATTTTCCATATGAACATCTGAAATTGTCTAGTTTTTAAAAGTTATGTGTTTAGGGGAAGAAATAATTAAGAATAAAGCTTAAACTGGGAAAATTTCTTTGTTACTAAACCAATCTGCCCCCCCCAAATAGGACATATGTGTTTATTAAAATCTTTTTGTAAATCCCGCTTGTGATTTTTTTTTCAAGATTTGAAAAGCAGAGTTACAGAGAAAAAAGGAGAGACACAGAGAGAGATCTTCCATTCCGTCTGCTGGGTCTTTTCCCAAATGGCTGCAACAGTCTAAACTGGACTGGTCCATAACTAGGAGTTTATTCTGGATCTCCCACATGAGTGCAGAGGCGCAAGAACTTGGGCCATCCTCCACTGCTTTTCTAGGCACATCAGCAGGGAGCTGGGTTGGAAGTAGGAGCAGATGGGACTTGAGCAGGAGCCCATATGGCATGCCTGCAATTCAAGTGGAGGCTTAACTTTCTATACAACAGATACAGGCTATACCAGTGTTTTAAATTATTGTCTGTATATATTTTGTGCAATATTTTTCTTTGATCTGTATTATATAATTTATGATATGTGCTTATATAATCTTAACAGTATCAGCAATAAAAAGACAAGAAGGAATGTTTCTAAAGACAGGATAAGACCTGATGCGGTGGCTCACTGGCTAAAACCTTGCCTTGCATACTCTGGGAACCCGTGTGGACACTGATTCATGTCTCAGCTGCTCCACTTCCATTCCAACTGCCTACTTGTGGGCTGGGAAAGCAGTCGAGGATGGCTCAAAGCTCTGGGGCCCTGCGCCCACATGGGAGACTGAGACAAAGCTTCTGGCTCCTGGTTTCTGATCAACTCAGCTGTGGCTGATGCAGCTACTTGGGGAGTGAACAACTGGATGGAGGATCTTTTTGACTCTCCTTCTTTCTAGTAAATCTGCATTTCCAAAATGAATAAATCAATCTTTAAAAAAAAGAGCTAAATGATCTTACATGTTTTTTAAAAAATGGTTAGAAAATTTATCTGAAGGAGAAATTTTGAAATTTTGCAAAAGAGGTGACTGATAGTTATCCCTTTAGAAGTCCATATTTTGAATTGTTGACATAACTATAAAGTTGCATTTGGTTTAAATATGCAGTTGAGTTTAATAATAACTGTTTCCCGTACTTTCAAGTTCAAAGTACGAAAGCTCAGATCCATTTGCAAAGTGTTCTGCATCGTTGTCTCTTATTCGTTCATTTGGCTGCCAAGTGATTAATTCAGAAAGCATCTAAGAACTACAGAACAGACATTAGAAATAGACTAGTAATATGGGATAACTTTCAACAGAGAGCTTTGTTTCCTGGGAGACTGAAATTTTAAAAAGATTATGATCAAGTAAGATAATGTGTTTCTATTGAAGTATGTGCTAGGTGGTGTTGGAACATGGAGGGGGTGGCACTAAGATTATCTTTAGGACAATCAGTAAAGACTTCAAGTTGATACTACTGAAGAGCCACCAACTAAAGTTGAGACCATTTTGTTGAGTTGCTGCTAAGTGGACAAAGTAAGGGGAGCTGATCCAGAAAGAGAGAGAGAGAGAAGCTGGCATAATATAGAGCAATTAAGGCCTGGGTCAGCTGAGAGCAGTTCTGCCATGAAACTGTTAAGAGATCAAACTTGGCTAGTAAGGTAGTGCCAGAACTTAAAAGATTTCATGACATGCAAAAAGAGCTTGTCCTGTATTCTCTAGGTAATGGAGGAAAATTTGAGTAAGAAAATCATAAACCAAAACAAAAATGTCAATGAAGTAGTCACAGAATGAGGTTGAGAGCTTGCATCTTGTAACATATTGGTTACTCAATACCATGACAATTAATACCATAATGTTGTAAATTGTTGTTGATGTTAAGTTGGGGCTTTTAATTGACCAGGATGATATTCTGCCAGCTCTACCTCCAGACCAGAGATGGTCTCCCCAAGAAACCGTTGAATGTATCTGGACAATTAGATGCTGGACTCTTTACTTGATATATGTTTGCAATGAAAGACTCTCAACTGAATTTGATTTGTAATACTGCAACAAGGTGGAAGAATCCACCATGGGGGGAAAGGAGGGGTTGGGGGAATCCCAGAGCCTATGAAACTGTGTCACATAATACAATGTAATTAATAATAATAATAAAAGAAAAATCAGACCACCGTGAATTATATCACGGTGGTAGCCCTGTGGTACGGACATACAGTCAGAAGTACTGGTGTGAAGATTTTAGCAGTAATACTTAGAGATGACAGAAGGACTCTGAAGAATTCATTCATTCAGCAGGTAGTTATCAGAGTGCCTGTACACTGAGCTCTGTTTCAGGCACTAAAATACAGCAGTGTACCTGGCAGATAAATGCTCCTAGCTCCCAAAAATGATGTTCAAGCAGGAGTTGCCTGGCGAGCTAATGTACTAAGCTTATTTGTGAAGCAGTGGTAAGTTCAAGGTGGAAAAATACAGTAGGGAAAGAGTAAAAGAAGGTGATGAGGAGGGTACTAGTAGGGAAAGTTCTCTTAGCAAAGTGGTATTTGAACAGGCCTAAGAAGAAGGGCAGGTGCAAGCCCAAAGGGTATTCAGGCAGCGGTAACTCCTGGCACTGAGACCTTGAGAAGGGAGTGTGCTTGGCATGGTTAAGGAACAGTGAGGAGGCCAAAGCATACTTAGCAGAGTGATGGAAGAGTGCCACAGTTTGACTGGCAACCTGTGAAAGGATCTTACTTGTTGCTTTGAAGAGAGTCAACTGCAGGGACTCTTGGTTATAGACCCATTGGGAAACTAGTACAGAAATCCAGAAAACTTGTGATGGTGGTTCAAGATGGTGGCTTTTGGGAGGGAGGTGGTAGGATATGGCTCTACCTTGAAGCAGAAGCTAAAAGGAGATAGCACCTGCAATGTGCAAGGGGAGATGAGGTAACCACTGTGGAAGGCTGGCATTGTGGCACAGTATGTTAAGCTGCTGCCTGTGATGCTGACATTCTGTATCAGAAATCTGGTTTAAAATCTGACTGTTGTGCTTCCAATCTAGCTCTTTAGGAAAATAGTGAATGATAGTCCGAGTACATGGGCCCCTGCAGCCCACATGAGGGACCCAGGTATAGGCTCTTGGCTTCAACCTGGCCCAGCCATAAATGTTGGCAGCCATTTATGAAGTGAACCAGCAGATTGAAAATTTAGTTCTCTGTCTGTCTCTATTTTTGTGTGTATGTCTCCCTGTCTCTGTAATACTGCCTTTTCAAATAAGTAAATCAATATTTTTTTAAGTAAAGAGGTACATAAATGATGTCTACTGTTTTTGAACAATAAAATCAATAAACAGGCTTCACTTTAGTTTAAGTGAAGGGGGTGACACTAAGGTTATATTTGGGACTTTAAGCAATTTTAGAGCCTGAGAATTTTCAGCAAGTAGTAACTGGATCCCTCATAACAGGAATTTGGCAACCCAGTGGAATTCACATGAAAGGAACAAATTGGGAGGCCAGCAAGGGACTCCTAGGTCCTGAATTTTGGAAGGTTGGGGGAAACGAATTAGCTGTGGCAATGCTTTATTAGCTGTTATTGGTGCTTTCAGCTGGGAATGCGAGATAAGGCTGTCCAAAGCCTCAGTACTCTTTCCATTTGCAAAATGTTATAAAATCTTCCAGAGAGTTGGGTCAAGCCTCGTTCCCTTATTTTTGGAAGTTATCTATGATACAGTGCCATTATCAGTTCTCAAGAATATGTACATTTCCAGATTGTGTGATATATCTTGAAACTGAAACTACATTTGTGAAAGAAAGCCAAGTGCCCTTTTGTCAGACCCTAACTTTTCAAAGTTAGTTGGCTTACACTTTGATTTCTTTTGAGAAAATGATGATAAATGCCCTGTCCACAGACTGTCCAAGTTGCTAGCTGGCTAAATCTCTCCAATACAAGCCAAGTAAAAATCAAAACTAGACAAAAGTGAAAAATGTTTTCTTGGCTGGATCTTATGCTAGGGTTTCTATTGTGATATTCTGTAGTTAACTGTACACTAAACAGTGCACAACTCTTACTGTTTTGGGTTGCTTTATTTCTTAGTTCAACTTGTTGCCATCACGTCACAAAGTTAAAGGGTCGTTCAGTTATTGTAAGAATCAGAATGATGGTTGAGATGGACCTCACTAAACATAGCTGTTAACACAAAACCTGCCTTCTGTTACTGCCATGGGTGGTGCTAATTGGCCTGTTTTGTGTTTATATAGAATTCTGTGTTATAAAATACAATGTATGTATGCCTATACACAAACCTCCAAACAAATGTTTGCCATCTGTCCCTACGTATCCACTGGGGTTGGTCCCAGGACTCATGGACACCATATCCCACAGATACTAAGTACTATTTAATGTGGGAAAAAAGGTGTAGTATTTGTATATAAGTTGTGCATATCCTCCTGTGTACTTAAAACCATCTCTAGATTACTATAATACCTAAAACAGTGTAAATGCCATGCAAAAAGTTGTAATACTGTATTGTTTAGGGAATGATGACAGAAAAAGTCTGCACATGTTCAGTACAGGCATTGTTTTTTGGTTTTTTTTTTAACCCAATATTGGTTGACTCTGTGGATTCAGGAACTGTGGATGTGGGATCTTTGAATGCAGAGGCTAACTGTACATCTTTGTATAATTCCTCCCCTCTCCCCTACAAACTGCATTAGGCTCTTTGCTTCATGAATCAATCTTATTTTGATTTTCATTTACCTAGTTTAGCATCCGACATGTACTAAGAGCTCAGCAAATAGTTGCTGGTTTTAACCAAGAAACAGGTTTCAAGGTTTGTTGTTGTTCTCTTGTTACTACTTTTGTATCCTGCCTGTCTTGATTACTTTTGAAGACCCTCCTTGGCTATTCTTGAGCAGCGGTTATCCAAGTTCCACTTGCTCATTTTGCTTCCTAGATACAGCTCGTTACATCCTTTCTGTTTCTGATTTCAGGCAGAGCTGGAATCCTCTCACCTCTCAGCTCCTCCAGAGCCATCAGTCTTGCCCATCCTCCCTGCTGTTCTGGTGACTGTACCCTGTGTTCTTGATAACTTGATCTTATGGGAAAACCTTGAGTGTGTCACGACTAGGCGCTTAACAAAGCAAGGGATGTTTTAGTGGGAGAAGCTCTGTGTTTTATTTTTTTAAGATGAGAAACAAGCATATCTTGTAGGACAAAACTCCAGTAAATATGCACCAATAGTGTATTTTTCTATGTGTATTATCTTGTCCTAGAAGGGATTTTTAGGCTGCTAGTAAAATTAGAAATAAAGAAAGTAAATTTGGGACAAAATTCACCCAATTACATTGTAAGCAGAATGACCTAAGCAATACGGAAGACACAAGTTTAGGTGTGTGCTTCTGATCAGCGAGTGGGAAGAGGAGACACATGTGGGAGAGAAGACAAGGCAGTCGTTCAGGATGATTACAGCTACTCCTGGCACCAGACAAGAACTTCTCCCAGAAATCCCTGTAAAGAGTACATGGTGTTTTGTTCTAAAAATCATCAAGTTTTATAATTCTGATTCTGCTACAACTTTTTTTTTTAAATGTGAATAGCATCACCTCAAAACTGAATTTTACAAAAGCAATTGGCCAATTTATGTTTAGGGGTTGGTTTTCTGATGGTCTAGACTGACCCAGTTTGAGAAAAGTAGCTGCATTATTTGTCCTTCAAGCAGTCAGTGTTTTGCGTTCAACTTAGATTTTGAGAATTACTTATTGACATTGAACTTGTGATACTACACCCTACCAAATAAGGTTGTAGACTGTGGCTATTCCTTTATCTCTCCAAATAAAGGAGAGATTTGATGTTCTAGTATTGTGAGGGAGTCATATTTTTTAGTAAACTCATTTACCTGAATAGCAGGTTGCCCTTTTCATTTCCAAAGAGATGGTGGGGGAAAACAAATGGGTAGGACAGGATTACATGTAGAAAATTGTGCCTTCTTTTCTGCTTGAATGATCCATTTCAGGGGCTTTGGATAGGTGTTTTTGTGTATGTGTTGGGGAGGGGGGCATGCATTCTCAAACACTTGGTCAAGATGATTTTAGGGACATCAGTTCATAAAGTGTGGGTCAAATGCATGCCTTCATTTCCCACATCCCAGTTAACACTCATTTTTTCTTCATTCTCCATTTCAGTCTTTCTGATGTGGATTGTGCAGGGGTGTAAAAAAAAGTTGGGCACCAACCAGCAAATTGAAATATTCTCTTGCAGACATGGATGGTAGTATGAACAATAAAATGCCTTTCCAATAAAAACAAATGCCACTGTTGGAGGAAATTCTGTGGAGGAAATGGACTAGCCAGGAGTTTAAGGAGAAAAACTGTGTAGTGAGTTTGAAATTTTAAGAACTAGTTATTTTAAGCTTGATTGAAAACCTGTAATTCTTGAGGCCTTTCAAATCCAGTTTAGAAAGAATTGAAGGAAACATTGATATGTGCAACAAGACTTTCTAGGTTCTGCATAAATGAAGGAAGAACTACTAGTCAAGTATACTTGGTAGTTGAGTCCGCTTCCTCAACTCCGAACTCTCATGTTCCTAAGGTGCAGAGGAGTTGATCATGCTAGATTAGGATTGATCTGCTTAAAGAACTAGCAGATGTTTGAAAAGTCACCTCAAATAAATTTGGTGAGCATTTAACTAATTTGTTGTTTATTTTCACTTATAAAATGCTACCATTTAATTTTCCGGTTTTGAAATAATTGACCACCAAATTATTTCCTTTGCACTCAGAAGCTTGACAGTTAAAGTTTAATGATTATCATGGGGCCGGTGAGGTGGTGTATCAGGCTAATCCTCTGCTGGTGACCTAGCGTCTCATATGAATGCCGTTTCTGGTCCCAGCTGCTGCACTAGCCTGCTCATGATGTTGGAAACTTGCAGACAGGCTCAAGGTTTTGGGCTGTGGCACTCATGTGGGAGACTTGGAAGAAGCTTCTGGGTCCTGGTTTTGGACCAACCCAGCTCTGGCCACTGTGGCTATTTGGGGAGTGAACCAGCAGATGGAAGATCTCTGTCTCTCCCTCTCTTTCTCTGTAAATCTTTGAAGTAAAAATGAATAAATCTTTTTAAAGAAGTTCATTGGCTACTCTGCTTTCTTAATGTTTTAGAACAGTGCTAAAACATACATAACAAGCAAGCTTATATAAAAATTAGTGAAAACAATTTGTACATTATTATATTATTGTACTTTATAGATGAATAGCTTTGATACCTTATACATTTGTTAAATATGTCATTAATTAGTCTCAACATCATTTTACAGAGGAATTATTGACATACAGAAAATTATATATTTAATGAACATTCCTAAGCCTGTGAAGGCATCACTACAGTGTATGTCATGGATCTGTCCATCACCTCAGTTTCGTCTTGTTACCTTTATTTATTATTTGTGTTTGAGTACATATGTATTAAAATGACCTAACATAATACTTTCCGTGTTGGAACAATTACAAATATGTAACATCGATAACTGTACAATGTTTGGTGTACAGTAGATCTCTAGGA
Source organism: Ochotona princeps (assembly GCF_030435755.1). Taxonomy (NCBI): domain Eukaryota; kingdom Metazoa; phylum Chordata; class Mammalia; order Lagomorpha; family Ochotonidae; genus Ochotona; species Ochotona princeps. The sequence continues at coordinate 15,277,887 of NC_080846.1, read as the reverse complement.
CAAGTCATCTGAGTTTTATTCCCTGTGATTTCTGGCAGCAGCTTGCTTGCCTAGAGGCAAGGGTCATGTCACCATGAACAAACCCCAAAAGGAATCAAGGAAGAAGGGGAAATTTAGGCACAGAGAAGCTCTATCTCTATCTATTTTGTGTAGATAGTTTTCTGTCTTAAACTCTGTATTTTTGGCAAAGTTAGGAACCTTTAACAGGGTATATGTGTGTGTGTGTCTGTTGCTGGCAGTGCGGTGGTGGTGGTTTTAGGTGATGTTAATGGTGGTTTGTGGCGGATGGTCAGTGTTGCTGGTGGGGTTGGGTTGTTTGGTGGTGATGGTCATTGTGATGGTAGATGATGCGACAAAGAGTAATGCTTTCTCTCAGTCTGTAATGAGACATTCTGTGTCACACAAACTAAATAAAAATGTTCAGTTATGTGTGTGCCTTTTTGAAGTAGGTTTAAAGTAGTCACTGTTCTTATTAGGTAAAGGACTACACTGATGTTTTAAAAGATCTTCAGATTTTCGGAGATTTCCTTGAGTCAGAATGTTAAGGCCATTTTTCTGTTTGTGGTCCTTTGGACTCATGCCAACCCTGAACAAGTTTGTTTGTGTGTCTGATGTTTGCTCCTGTGGACATGCTCTTACTCATATAGATTCTCTGTCTCTATGTGTCAGGCTAAGATATTTTCAGCCTAATGTCTTATTACCACCCCAAATAACTCTAAAGCAAAGAAAAAGATTGTGTTTTCTTGTTGAGCCTTCCTGCCTTGCAATGTTAGCCTGTTAATATTACCTTGAATTTCCCAACACACTTTGCATACATTGTCTCATTGTGTCCTTGCAATGGTTATGAGAAGTAGGCAACGGTTATTACTATCTGTAGGTATTATTTGGATGATGATGATTATTATTATTATCATTTTACAAATAGGTGAAAGGAATTACTCAAAATCAATACATCCAGATCAGGATCAGGCTAAAGATACAAGGCTTCTCGGGCCCGGCGGCGTGGCCTGGTGGCTAAGGTCCTCGCCTTGAAAGCCCCGGGATCCCATATGGGCGCCAGTTCTGATCCCACTTCCCATCCAGCTCCCTGCTTGTGGCCTGGGAAAGCAGTCGAGGACGGCCCAAAGCTTTGGGACCCTGCACCCGCGTGGGAGACCTGGAAGAGGTTCCAGGATTGGCGTGCACTGGCCCGTTGCGGCTCACTTGGGGAGTGAAACATCGGACGGAAGATCTTCCTCTCTGTCTCTCCTCCTCTCTGTATATCTGACTTTGTAATAAAAAAAAAAAATAAATCTTAAAAAAAAAAAAAGATACAAGGCTTCTAATTCTTTGTCTGTTTAGCTGGCTGGTCTTCCTTTTCCTATTGTTTGGTGACCCCCATCTCCTCCTCTTGCAGATCCTCAGAACTTCAGAACTTCTGCTTTGGGGTTATTATGTCCTTGCTGTGAATTACTTCTCTACCTCTTACATCAAGTGTCAGCTGTAGCTTTTCCCCGTTCCTGCCAGTCTTTGGCATTATACTTAACTCTAATGGATTAAACTCATATGTATCCTAATTTTTCTATCGGCCAGAAACATCTTTAGCTGTAGAAAGCCGTATAATATATACTTTTATTTCCAAGATTTTTCCTTGTATTTTATTTAAAACGGGAAGACAGACTTTTAAAAGGATTATTGTGGTTTATTTTACATTTCGCATATTTTGCCAATATTGTTGGTATTGAATTTAAAACATTTTAATGAACAAAATTTTGAAATTAGAACAAATTATTTAAGAACATTTTTATGATGCCCAAAGGATTCACTGTGTAAGTTTTCAATATTAACATTATGTAAATTATAATGTAAATTAACAAATATTATTGTATTCAAGGGGCTACAAGTTCACTAGACAAAATGAGTAGAAAAGAGAAAGCATGGATGAAGGCAAGAGAGCACCACAGACTTTTATCATGATCAGAAGCATGAATGCTAGTATCTACTACTATTATTTTGAAAACCCCTGGTGTTCTGCATTCCTGCATGTATTTTTGTTGATTTAAGTGTAACAAGACATTAAAATGAAGCTCTGTCTCTTGAGTTTGGTTCTTCTTGTCAGCTGTCCATTTACAACATAGGTAAGAGTTTTTCCAGAATTAACTGTTATCTGCTGCGTTCTATGTCAGAGGTTGAATTTGGGACCCTGGCAGATGGGAGCTCATGGAGTTGGATGTGTATTTCTCGGCTGAAATTTGGGGGACATATGGTTCTGGAGTCTTATCCTATACATCCCAGACCTGAATTTGTGAAAAGCTGTGAGCACAATTTTTACTGAGAGCAAAGAGGCGAGAGAAGCCTGCAGGGGAAAGGTGGCAAGCTGGTGGAGCACGGATGTATGAGCTTCTTTTTAATGGTTCAGTTGTATCTTCTGGGATCATTGTAAAAGGAAAATGCACTCAGTGCATTCCTGAGGATGAAGAGGAGGGAGGGGCAGAGGAAGGATGGTTGTCAGTTCTGGTAACTGTTCTCGATCTGTGGGAACACCATGCTTACACAGAATGATTGCAGTTTGCCATCTGGGAAATGTGATAGTATAGAGTTCTGAAATATGACAGTCCTTATTTTAAATCTCTTACACTACTTCTGCAATTTCTCAGATTGCTTATGTCTAATATTTCCTGTAATATAATTGTTGGCTTTGATATGTTTTGAAATTTGTTTTAAGGCATTTTGCTATTTCACTTGGATTGGGTAGATTCTACATGGACAGTTGATATCTATGATTTAGATAGATATCTGAAATAGTCATTAATAAGTATCATGAGTATTTAGCATATAATATGCAGTATTTTAAAAAACATTTCAATTACTGTGCTACAATTTATTTTCTTGTTTGGGATAGTTACAATTTTTATAAGCCCATTTTCATTATACTTTTATGTTTCTATAGAATACACCTTAGATTTACCAGTTTTCTAAAATTTATTTCAAAAACAGAGTGACACACAGAGAGAGATGTGTTGTATGTGAGAAACAGAGAGGGAGATATTTTCTAGTCACTGGCCCATCCCCCTCTCACACTTGTTCACAACAACTGGGGCTGGGCAAAGCCAAAGCTAGAAGCCTGGAACTCTATCTATGTCTCCTGCACAAATGGCAAGGGCCCAAGTACCTTCTTGGACACATGCCTTCTTAGTCACATTGGATTAGAAATAGAACAGCCAGGACTCAAACTGGCACTCATTTGGAATGCCAGCATAGCAAGTGGCAGCTTAACTTGCCGTGCCACAATGGTTGCCCCCAAATTTACCAATTTTAAATGAGACTATTTTAAGCATTATTGTTAATAAGAATTTATTTAGCAAATAGCTTATGTAATCTCATATGTGTCTGTATTTTTTAATATGTTTGCCAGATACCATAAAAGTCTTTTGAGGACAGAATCGAACATTTGTCCACATAAACCTGTAAACAACTAAAAACTCTGGCATATTCAAATATTTCAGTAGCAGCAACACTTCTGTCTGTTGATGAAACTTGGATGTGGAGAAATTTTGAAGATTGGCAGATGAAATTCATGGATATTCAGAGTGAAGTTTGATAAACTTTTAAAGAAAGCAAAATTAATCTTTAAAATATCTAATCCAATTATTTTATGACTTCAAAACATTTCAGTTATACATCTTTCGTACTAATAAATATATGGCAAAAATACTATTTCATTAATTCATTGATTTATGTAAAAATATTCATTGAGTACCTGCCGTATGCCAGCAGACTGCTAAATAGTAGGTATGCAGGAGTGAATAAATATGGAATAATCTCTGACCTGATGAAGGAAGAGTCCCAAGGGATGGATACATGAGGAAACACAGAGTTAGGTAACTGCAAACTGGCTCTTGCTGTGAGCGATGCGAAGCGAAAGACATGAGGCAGAATAACTGGGAAGGGGTGGGCATTAGTCAACTTGAGCTATCAAGGAAGCCTTACTGACAACATGGTATTTACATGAAGACCTTAAAGGTGAGTAAGTTTTGTCAGACCTGAGTGGGTAAAAGAGCATTTCAGTTGGAGAGAACAGCACATTCAAGGACCCCATAGTGGGAACGAGATGAAGCTTTGGGTAGGAGGAAAGAGAGGGATATGAATGACTCAGAAATGAAGTAGTCTGAAGACTAAATTGCAGTATGCAGGAGGCAGTCAAGTTAGAAGTAAATGTATTTTTTAGAAGTAAGTAGAGAGTGGAGTTGACAACAGGTCTTGAGTTAGGTATAAAACAATGGATTGTGCCTAATGGAGAGGGACGTGTGGATAAAATGGGCTTTTGGTAACAGTGGATGAATTGGAATTCAGCAGATTAAATTGTTACTACTGTGACATATTTATCCTCTAGGAATCCCCCAAGGAAGCTTAAATGCTGATTTTCAATTTATATGTTCATTTTGTTGTAATACTAGTTGTATTTCTAAGCTTTTAAATTTTAAACTCCGTACAACTGAAGGTTGTCTCCTCCTTTCTTGATATAGGCTGAAAGTTCTTACCTTATATAATCAATTGTTACTAAGTAAATTTTATTAATGTACAGTTGCCAACATCTGATCATAGAGGCAGGAAATCTTGGATTGAGAGTGAATTAGGCACAGTTTCCTCTGTTGCAGTTTCCTTTGGTTGCTCTTTGGGTTATTATATTGTAGAAATATTGGAAAAAATAAAATTTCAATTATTAGCATGATTTGGCATTTATAGAATTCCTCAGGTGTAAGCTATAGAGATTTTCCAAAATACATGCTAAAATGTAAGAATTGCTTGATTATCTGGCTATCTGATATATTTGTAAAACAAGTGCAAGGTGAAAATATTCAGATCTTTGCGTTCTAGCTATAACTGTAGTGCATAATTCCAATAGACCCTACCAAGGGTACTCCCTTCCATGGTTATAGTCTAGATAGGGTCCACTTAGATTTGGATAGGTTTTGGATTTGGACATGATTTGAGATTCTGAAAATTAGTTGAGAAGAATCAAAAGGATATCGTTTCAAAGTTTGTGTTAATCTGAAAGGCACAGTAACCCAGACACACAGACAGACACATAGAAACACAGGCATGTTTTCTAACGGCCACAGCATGGTTGGTTTGTGTCAGGCTGAAGTCAAGAGACTGGAACTCAGTCCTCAGTCCAGGACTCCCATGTGAGTGAAAGGGACCGAAGCACTGAAGCTGCCATCTGCTGCAAATTATGTTAGCAGGGAACTGGGTAAGAAGCAGAGGAACCACCATTGAAACCGTACTGTGTTACGGGATACAGATTTCCTAAGTGGTGGTTGTTCAACCTGTTGTGCTGCAGTACCTACCCATCAAAGTAGTATTCTAATGAAGCCATAAACAGGTTTCCTAGGAAGCTGTTTTAGACATGTATCCACCAATTATGTGTGAAATGTGAATTTTACCATAATAACTGCTGCATCACTTTACTAAAGAATAGGCAACTTTCATTACTATGATTGACAAAAAGAAACTTGTTCAGTTGAGGGATCTTGCACTGTCTTCTGAACTAACCACTGATTTTTCATACTGTAAACTCTCTTCATGCACAACACATACTTAGAAAGTCCTCCTACTTGAAAGGACTGATTTTATTTATCAGTGGGAAGAGATGGTTAAATGAGGGAATAGTTAAAATAATGTGACACATGTTTTTCTTGAGTATTTTACTCTGACCTAAAATATAAATTAAACTGATTTGTTAATGTTTCAGTGTGAGTTAATAAGGACTTTTCTTCAAGTAAGAATCCATTAATGTATTCCAGATGGCCTGTATTGCATAAATGACACATGAAATTCATTACTTTTGAGGGACCCAGATGATTATAGAAACAACAATGCAGAATCATCTCATGTTTTATGATTTTTCTCATTTATTACATGGTTGTTCTAAGCATTTGTCAGTAGATCTGACTTAGTCTTATCAAGTATCTCCAAAACTTCAACTTGTCTTCCTTTTATGCTCATATTTAATTGGTTTACATATTCCTTTTAAAAAGATTTGTTAACTACAATCATGTAATTGCAATAATGATTATGAATGACAACAATATTTGGGGATAAATACCACTAATTCTTGAAAACCTTTCAGCTTTAAAAAAGGGAACAGAAATGGCAAAGTGTGCTGATAATCACCCAAATTTAATTTGGGTTTTGGCAAGCTGTGGGTGTCAGTGTTTTAAGTTTTACAGAAGGAGTGGGGACTGCTAAGATCAGAGAACAGTGTTCCTGTTTTTGCGCTGGTTTTTGGCTCACTGGCCTTTGATTTTATTTACAAAATCAACTCCTTATCATGCAGTTTGCAGTAGCTGCTGACACAAGTGTACTTCAGCCAGCTCTGAGCAAGGCAGCATATTACCTGTTTAGTCATAAAATTGGAAAGTTTTACTGTTAGACTTTGCACTGGATACTTCCCTTGGTGTTCTGTGCCTCTGTAAAAGCCAAGAATATTCGTTTCCACTTGGACTTCTCTTTGTATCTACTTCTAAAGCTTCTCTTTCTTGTTTGCTATCTATTCCTTAACACAGGCCTCAGTTTTCCTACCTTTGGCTCCATAAACCTCAACTTTTGGAGCCAGAAGATCATGTAAGTTATCCCTTCTCCAGTTACTTTGGAGAACCAATCTTAGTTGTCTTCAGGGCAGGTACATAATTGAGGTATCAGTGAACCATCTTGGATTCTTTTTTTTTGAGTCCTGTTGATTTCTCATTTTCCATCCCCTAGAAAGTTAGCAAAGTCTGTTGATCATGCCAGTTTTAGGAGTAGATATATAATGATGGAAATTTCATCTAATGTTTATTCAATGTTGGGCATGTTATTGAATCATCAGGATAATTTTTAGACAAGCTGTAAATCTTAAATTATCCTCATGTGGCTACAGGAAATTAAAGGTATGGAAGTTTTCATGTGGTGTCAATAGGGCTTTATAATTTTTTATAAGTTATTAATGAGCTCTGTCATTGTAAATCAGATAAGTCAGTCAACTGTTTAAATACCAAATCCAATGCTGTCTAATGAGATATATAGGCATTGTTGAAAGAACATAGTCCCAATTGCAAATAATTTGGCTTTCTTCCTAGCGATGCCTTATTCCAGGTTTGTGACAATGTGTACATCACTGAACTTCTCTGAGATTTTTCTTCCAAATCTTCAGGTTGGTAATTTTCACCTAGTATTGATTAGAGCCTGCCAGGAGATACTTGGCTAGATCTGGAGACCTTTTAGATTGGTACAATTTGGGGATTTTTATGGCACTTATTGGCTAAAGGCCTACACTACTGTCAAATGCTACAATCTAACCAGTTTCAATAGTACAAGATTAAACATTTTTGGGATTAGATAATATGAAAGGATAGTTTCTATTCTAAGTATGTCTCATTCTCAAATTGAGGCAAATATATACACACAGTTTTATATGACCCCCAAATTATATACATGAAGATATTATATGTAAATGTCTAATAGGTCCTTAAATGATGTCAATGTAATTTTCATTGAATTAAATAATCTAAGAAAAGTAAATATGGTAAAAAAATTTACCACTCTGCACCTTTTTTCATTCAGCATTCTCATATATAAGTTAAATATTTGTGGGAAGTCCATGATGAATTAAGATGTTTCTTGGTTCAGCTATGTGATAGTTTCTCAATTCCAGTTGTTAGGAAGATGCCATTGGTATTTATAGGGGTGTGTGTGTGTGTGTGTGTGTTTGTAGGAATGGGGAATATTTAATGAATATTTAATGTTGAAGAGTTTAAATACTATAATTCACTTGAAGACTGCTTTAGTAAATAACAACTCTCTGAGATATGTATGCATCCCTGTGATTTATAGTTAATATTCATCAGTGGTATAAATGATATTTTGCTGTACTGAATTTTACAGCTTACGATAATGAGCACCAGTGTTAGAATTCTAAATTATTTTTGAGGAATGTGCACTTTGAAATCCTTGGGGGTGATTAATGTTTATTGCTTATCTGTGTCATATTTCTATGAAATAAAAATGGAAGGACTTGGAATGGTTTTCAAACACAGCAGCATGCATTCTGGTCACCTTTTTCTAAGTATGACTCTTTAAGCTTGCTGTCTAAAATGTTTTATAAAGTCAGTGGTGAAAACACGCAAAGCTGGAAACAATTCCTCTTCTCATCTAATCCCTTCACCCTGGTTCTTCTGTCCCCTATCACTGCAACTCCATCGACAATGGAATTGCTATGATCCCATGTTCCATAGATTCTACTGTGTCTTGTTTGTTTTTTCGCCCCTATGTCTGGTGGGTAGTATTTCTAAGTCACCCCTGGCTTGCAGATTTCCCTACGGGCATCTCTGGCAAGATTTCTACTTACACAGGCTCTAGTGTTCAGTCATCCTTGTCCTTACATGCCCTTTCTTCTCACCCCTTCTCTCCCTTCCACATTGATTTGGCATTTATTTTATGTAACTGCTTTTTTTTCTTTCTTTCCTCTTCCTCAAAAACTTGACACCTAATACTTGTATGTTTTCATGATGATTTATGTAGGGATCAAATTAGTATTTTATATTTCTAATCATTTATCCTTTCTTAATGTCAGGAAGCTTCAGAGTTCTTTCATCTCATTTTTTATGAAATGTAAGTTATTACACCCTGTAATCCTTGTAGTGTGCTGAAGAACAGTAGATCCTAGTCATCCATTCTAGCCATATTTTGGTGCCCTTTATTCCGCTTCCCATTATCCCTCATAACCTCCAGTGGCCACTATTCTGTTCTCTAATTTTGAAATAAACTTTTTCAGTTTTCCAATGTGAGAACATGCAGTTCTTTGTCTCTCCCTGCCTGATTAGTTTCACTTAACATGATGCCCTACAGTTCCATATTTTTTTAGTGGATAAATGACAATTCATTGTGTATACATACGTTATCTTTAGCCATTCATCTAACAATGGACTCCTAAGTTGATTTCATATCTTGGCTGTTGTGAATAATGCTACAATGTGCGTGGTTTTGCAGGTGACTCTGATTTTATTACTGTTGGAAACATTCCAGTAATGGTATAGCTGGATCATGCGATGATTTTAGGTTTAGATTTTCTGAGGAATCGATGTGCTACTTTCCATAATCTAGAAATTTTAGATGTATAGAGCAAGTATAGGTGCCACCTGGCCTCTGCCACATTGCTGAAACCCATTTCAGACTATTAAAATCTCACTCCTTCATGTTATTATCAAAGCAACTTTTCAAGCAGTTACTCTATGAATCTTCTGGTTTTCTTTCTACAGAGCAAGAAAATCGGTTTCTCAAGAACAAATGTTCCCTTTTCCTGCCCTGATTATTAATAGGTGATATGAGAATGACAATATAAATTGTGGATTGTTACAAAAATTTTTACTGTAGCTTGAAATAAGTTCATGGCATTAGTATTATAAGGGAAACCAGACATGTGCACCATATTTGAGAAAACAAATGGAAGTTGGCACACTTGTCTCTAACTCCCTATGATAAAAGAAACTGTTTCAGAGCTGTCAGCAGTAGTTGCACAGTTCTTGTCAGTTAATCTTTTCAACCCCACTTTGGTAATAGAACTACTGTATAGGCAAAACTTTACCAGCAGTTGAAATTCCAGACTATCTTTCCATTGGGTTTAACTTGAAAATGTTCCCTGATGACATGTTCATCTCTGGTTTTCAATGTAGAGTTGAAGTACTAATTAATTTCACAAGTGCTGATTGATGAGTGTAGTACAAGAATTGATGCCTCTCCTCTTCCTACACTGTTAACCTGAACATAATTGTGCTGGGTCAACTTTCTCATTAACACACAAGGTCCAGTGATTTGTGTTGTGCTCAGCTGGGCATCTTTTTCTTGTATCTTATTTTTACTAGTCAGCATGATAGTCTAGAATTGGGACTGATTTACCTTGTGCTCTATTTGATTATTAATGTCAGCCTTCTTAGAATGAAAGTGCTGATGGTTGTAAGAACTGAGCGAGTTTCTGTATTCTGATTGGCTCCTCAATTCATCTGTTGCTGCCCTGGTGGTAATTGTCAACTACCTTATTTATAGAAATGGTTTATGTGGTGCATTCATGTCTAGTAAGTTGCCATATGGAATGTTAATATGCCATCAAATGGGTAATCAAAGCTTAGAAGCAAATTTTCAGGAACTAATAAAAACAATTGTGATGAATAGAATGAGATGTGTTTGAGACAGTACTTGTAAGTGGGCACTGGGGAAAGGCTTTTGTTTTTTTCAGCTGTTTGTGAAACAGACATTTTTAAACAGTTATATCCAACAAAGTACTTACTATTTTTAAGCTGCAAAAAGATAACATGATTAGTGCTTGAGAAGTCATTATGGAATGGAATAATAAAAATAAAATGTTCAGTTTGTCCCCTGGTTACTCAAGTGTCACTTTGGAGGAATATGGTTTCTGATTAACTTAAACTAGGATAAAATTAGAATAAGTCATTTATATAAAGCTTAACGAATACAGAAGTATCATAAATTACGTTGTTTTCCAACTTGTTTTTCTTTCCAATGGATTTGTATTAGAGCATATTACATGCAAAAATGCAGAAGTCTGCACTGCCTTTCTTACCAGCAGTCTAGTACTGCAGACAGATGCAGCATCACAGATTTTAGGTAAGTCTCCCATTGCTGATAAACATAAGGCTATTACTGCAGTATTGTTGCTGTGTATACCAACCTAGTGAATATCCTTGGACACGTATCTTTGAGTACATGGTTACAACTTTCTGTACTACTTTAAAAATTATTCATCTGAAAGGCGGAGTGACTGGAAGAGAGAGGAAATGTACATATGAGAGCAAATAAATACTTTTGTCTGCTGGCTTACTACCCAATTGGTCGCCGTGGCCACAACTTGGCCAGGTTAGTGGCACGAGCCAACAATTGCATCTGTAGTCTCCAACATGGGTGACAGGGATCCTTGTACTTGTGAAATCTGCTGATTTCATAGGCGTGTTAGCATTGAGCTGGATTGGAAATGTAGCAGCCAGGACTCAAAACTATCCCCTATGTGAAAAGCAGGTGCTGCAGGTGGCACCTTTACCTGCTATGGCACACTGCCAGCCCTGGGGGATAATTTTTTTGAAGTGTTTTTTTATCTTGTACCCCTTTTCTGACCATATAAGGTAGAATATCATTTTACTCTGGATTAAAAAATAATACAAAGCAAAAATTAAAAAAAATTCTAGAGATGCATATCTTTGGAGCAGCTAACCAAGAACAAATGAATGTGTTGTTATGCACAAAAGGTCTTTTATCCTCCCAATGTTGAATCGCAGGCAGAAGAACTGGTCTGCGAGTGGAATCTACTTAGCAAAGATGGATTGCCTTGACCGGACTGCAAGAGGAATCCTTCTTTTCATAATGTCTCTCAAGTCCCAAGCTGAGTTTTACTACAGCTTTTTTGACAATAAAACTAAATTCTTGAGACAAGCTACTTGTGAAAGAAAGAGGTTTACTTTAGCTCATGATTTGGGAGGTTTACAGTCCAAGCTCAGATTAGCCACATTGGACTGGCCTTCTAGTTAAGAAAGAGGAGTCATCATATGGTGGCCCAAGAGGTTGAGAGAGAATGGTTAGACTTTCATAACCATTGGGCTTTTATAACCAGCCCTCACACAAAAATTACTCCAATGTCCCAGGGACCTTACCCAAGGTTCACCTGAACGGTATAATTGGTTAGGCTTCCATACTTTTACCATCATTTGTTGTGAATTATAGTGTTTAAACATTTGCATGAGTTCAGAAGCCAAGTATGGTTCGAATCATAGAAGGATCTAATGTCTTAAATTTGAAGATGGTCCACACCTACCAATGTGCAAGTGACGAATACCACCTGATTCGAGACTTAGAGGATCTTTTCAAGATTGAACAGATTTTCCTTTTCGAAGATTTGTTTATTTGAAAGCAGAATCACGGAGAGGGGGAAGGAGTGACAAAGAGATCTTCCATTTGCTGGTTCACTCCCCAGATGACTGCAATGGTCGGGACTAGTCCAGACGAAAGCCAGGATCCTGAACTTCCATCAAGATCTCCCACATGATGGCAGGAACCCAAACACTTGGACCATGTTTCACTGCTTTTCCAGGAGTATTGTGAGGAGGCTTAGAAGTAGAGTGGTTGGAGCTTAAACTAGTGCTCAGCTGGGATATCATTTAGTTAAGTAGTGATTTAACATGCTATACCACAGTGCCAACCTCAGGCTACTATAGTTTTTAAGGAGACATGATCCTCTGGAACTTGGCCACAAGTATGTGTCACATGATACAAGAAAGAAAGCAAAACACACATTCACAACGACAGCAAGATGGACAGAGACTGAAAAATAGGAAGATTTTTTTTTTCCCTAAGGAATCCAAAATGATGGGCAAGAATGCTGAGTATTACCCTGAATGCTGACTGGGACAGCAAAAATGTTTTAAGTCCTATCAACCATATCTTATAACATGGAAGGGTAAAGTAATAGGAAGATAAAGGACGAAACCATGTGGTTTGGAATTTAAAAGAATTTAGTTAATAGTTAAATAAATGATGAATTCTAAGCCAAACTAGTTCAGATTTTGTAGTACATTCAACAGCCATCTGTAAATGAGTTATGAAAAAGAATAAGATAGATGAAATATCTGCTATTTCAATTAGAGGTAGAAGATCACCCCTAATGTCATTTAACTACTGAATTTTCCCCCTCCTTTTCATTGCCCCCTTTCTCTTGGCTCTTGGTTGCTTACAGGAGAGTAGGGATATATTTTGTATATTCTTACTATCTTTTTTCATTTTTGTAAGAAGGATGAATCTCTGGCTTTGTGGTATATCCTTAGGGTAAACTGACAAAGTATTTAAGAATACTTTAAATGATTTGCTATTTGATTTTTAGAGCTGTTTCATTTGTGTAAATCCTTACATTTCCTATTTTCTCAAATTTCTTGTGGTCTTTCACCTCTCAGTTGCTAGGACTAGAATTGCAAATTATATATCTCCAAATGCTTTTTATTTCTGAAAGTATAGTTATGTCCTGTATTTGAAGATGACTGTGTATGTAACCACTGCACCAAAATCGTCTTGGAGAATGAGCTGTTGTACATACACAGTGTGTATTTGATGAAATTGTGTGCAACTAAAGTGCACAGAAACATAGACTGTATTAGAGCAGTTTGCATATTGCAAGGATAATTAGATTTTTTCATAGTAACCAACCTAATTGTTTATGGAATTAACATATTGTAAAACTTATCCCAAGAAAAGATAGTTCCCTTTAATGTTTCGTCAGGGTTTTTCTGAGTGTGGATTTCCCAGGGAGTACCTGGGAAATAAGATTAGTATTATAATTAAACTGCAGAGATTCAAAATTTCTATTTCAAAATTGGAAGCTTTTGAAGCTCTGCAGGAAACGGTGTTCTGGACAGAGCACTAAATTAGGGCCAGGAAAGTCTGGAGTTTGATTTGCTTCTATGAGTTAGTCATGTGACCCATTTCAGAGTCACAAGCTTCTTAGTTTGGAAAAGAGAAACATACTACAGATTAATGAACTGATAAATATTGAATAAACATAAGTGTCAGTGAGGCTTTTAAAGATACTTTTCAGCTCTAAGATTCTAAAATTCAGAATTTAAGTTAGGATTTAATTAGGTAACAAAAGGCTTACAAATTGCAAAAACCTCCACCCAAACATTCTATTGAAATTTATAGATGTATCTTGTTTGAGAGGCAGAATCACAAGGACTTTCCACAAAATGACTTTTGGATTTGGAGTACAGTCACATTAGTTGGTTTAGAGAGAGTTTACCGAGTGTGACTTTGGATATTGTCAGTTTGTCACAGATGGGGATGGATTAGTCGTTGGAAACATCCAAATGTGTGAGGCATAAATCAGCACTGCAGGCAATGGGGAAGGTCTGGTCAATGAAGTATCCAGAGCTCTTGAATGTTTACTTCACACAGGAAATGGTTTCACAAAAGAGGAAAATTAAGTTGTGTTAGAAACCCCCATGAGAGATATTTTGCTTTGAGTTTTGACAGATGAAGTGGGAAAAGGAGTTGTATAATTTCTTAATTGGTATTCATTTTCCAAAAGCATTTAATTAATATCTAAAAGAAAGAATTTTTGTGCAAATTGTAGCTTTCTATTAGAAAACACATGGAATTGAATCCATGTTTATAAATTGGTGTTTTCTTATATCAAAAATTATGTTTTTACTTGATGATCAAAATAATCCTGTTGGTACCAGTTAACAATGGAAAGAATATGTTCCAACTTTATACAGTCATTACATACGGAATCCTTTGGTTGGGAAAGGACAATTAATAATTAGTTTTGTATTCTTCTTAATAGCCAGCAGTAAATAGGAGAAACAGCAAATCATTTGCTCATCTGGAGAGCTACTACATATTGAGGACCTGCGATGGACTTCCATGGTCAGGCTAGACTCTGTGCATGTAATCTCACCTGATACTCTGACTGCTCCAAAACATAGACCTGACACTTAGTGATAAATAAGTTGCAACTGACTCTTTAGTAAAGAGAATCAGGAAGATGTCCAAGTCTCATCTGCAAACACTTTTGTAGGGCCTCACTAGAACTTGAATCAGATTGTATAATCTTGAATAATCACCCTCCAAGCCTGGTATGAAAATTTTGAACATTAGTTATGGACATTGGGCCTGGTGTGGTAGCCTAGTGACTTAAATCCTCGCCTTGCACACACAGGGGTTCTGTATAGGTGCCGGTTCTAATCCCGGAGGCCCTGCTTTCCATCCAGCTCCCTGCTTGTGGCCCGGGAAAGCAGTCAAGGACGGCCCAAAGCTTTGGGATGCTGCACCCATGTGGGAGACCCAGAAGAGGCTCCAGGCTCCTGGGTTCAGATCAGCTCAGCTCTGGCTGTTGTGGCTGCTTGGGAAGTGAATCAACAGATCTTCTCTGTCTCTCTTCCTCTCTGTATATCTGATTGTTCAATAATAATAATAAATCTTAAAAAAATTATGAACATCATATAAATTTCCACATAATTTATCCTAATTGTTTTTTGATAAATGATTCAAGACATGCCTGTGTATGTTTTTTTCAACCTTTAAAATGGGACTAATTTGACTCTGGATTTTTGATACATCTATCACCTGTTGACTTTATATTTTATATGTTGCCCTGGAACATGTAAGAGCTACTGTCCACAAACCATACATTTTTTTTAAAAACATTAAAGTTTAAATTACATAAACTTACCTCATTATAGAAGCTGCTACCAAAATCAGAAAAATACAATGACTTAAAACCCAGTCAAGCTATGATGATGTTAGTTGCACGTGCTTAAATAGAAAAAAGAACATGTTTAAGTGTGTGATAGAGAAAGTGGAAAGGAGCTATTGAGGATGTTGACTGTGCATAGAAAAATGTCCACAGTATCATATAATAGTGATTCGATTGATGCAACTAACATGGCTACCAAAATACCCGCATTATATCTGTTAATGTTCATGCATCAAACTTTGCTAGTCTTACTCATTGATATGTTATTGCTAGTCCCTCCCCACAACTCCTCCACATCTTCCTTCTGTTTTTTTTGTTTGGTCCCTACCAGTGTGTCTGGTACTGTCCTTGGTGCTGAAGCCTAATGTAGTCTAGGGAATCCTAGGGCTCCTTGCTTTGTCCCAACTGCAGTGACCTATTGTCTTACCTTACACATTGCATCACAAACACAAAATATAAATTTACTAGTAGTATTTCTTATAATTGTGGCTTTCAAGTATGGGATCTCAAAAGGAATCCCCAAACGTAATACAGTTAAACCTGAGTTCCTGACATTTCCATTCTGTGTTACTCAGACTGGAACCCTTTTAATCCTTTCATTTTCTCATTTCCCATATCCATCAAATGTACCTTTTAAACTAGATTCAGAATCTGACCAGTGATCCGCCCCCATGGCCATCCTTATGCAAAACACCATCATTTCTCACTGTTAGTTTTCCCACTGTTCTTCCCATTTGTCTTGCTTTTTCTCCAGCCCAGCTTTTGAAGTCTATTCTCGGTGCAGCAACCACAGTAAATATTTTAAAACATAATCGAGACTGTTTCACTCATAAACTGAAAAATCCGGTGATGACTTCCTGTTCGGTAAAAGTAAAAACCAAAGTCCTTATTTTGGCTTTTGCCTGACATGTCCTTCTTGATTATTCTGTATTTAACTCCTCTATTTCTCATCACCTAGTGCATCTCAATTGAGCCACCCAGGCTTTTTGATGACTCTTGAGAATACTTATTCATGTTCCTGTTTTAGGACCTGTGGACTTGCTAATCTCTCTAACCAAATGGAACGTCCATCTTTATGTGCTTGGTTCACATCCTCATACTCTTAAAGTCTTTATTTAAAATGCTGTCATTGATGCTCCTTCTAAAGTCTTCCTATCCCTACTTGATAAAAAAAGAAATTCCTCACCATAACAATTTGGGTCTCCTATTCTAGGATTTTTGCTTAGTATGTGCATGATACCAAAATGTGTGGTTGCTTTCTCAGATTACATCTCAGAGGAAGTGGGAATTTTTTTTGAGGGGGAGGAATTTTTGTTTTACTTTATCTTCTGCTATGCCTAGAGTAATCCTTGGCACATAGTAGATCAATAGATTTGTCAACTTAATAATTGAGATGATAGTTATAAGTGAGTAATTTCAGGGAAATGAAATGTCAATTTAATTATCTAAATAGGCATCTCTTATTCTAACAGATTATTTTAGGTAGCAAAATGGTTTTTAGCATTATGGTTAGAATTCTGGTATTTAGAAATACTACAATAGCTGAGAAGTCCAGCTTCTGTAGATGCAGAGAATATTAGCTGAAGTTCTTGAGTTGGTGAAGTCCCTAGGAGGAAACTCATTGGGTACTTACTGATGTTACACTGCTTGACTACATTAGTTACTTCTGATGCTAATCTGTTTGTAATCCATGCAATGTCTTCGATGGTGTGTTGATAGGAAATATGTCATTGCAAACTACTTCAGATGGATAGTGGAAAGTTACACCTGGAGTCTTAATTTTAGAAACAAGCCTTGATACATGCTCTTGATTTTTAAAAAGTGAGAAATGTGCACCAGCCACTAGAGGGTGCTGGGCATTCATATTCATAGAAAGATCCACTGGTTCATGGTGGCTTGTGCCATTGTCAATACCTAAAATGTTAGGGTACACTTAGAGAGCAGAATGAGGGACTTAGAACAGTATAGCCCTTTAAAAACAGCTATAAGAGTATAGGGGAAATCAGTGGGGAAAGGAGACTTGGGAAGGGGGAGGGGAAATCCCAGAACTTATGGATATCATAAAATAAATTTTAAAAATTAGTTATTCCCCCAGAAACAAGAAGTAGCAAATTTAAAAACAGTTCACCTACTTTTCCTTAACCCTCGATCCTTCCCACCCTGATCAACCATGTAATCATCATGAAAAAAACAAGTGGTGGTGTCTGCCTACCTTCTGACCTTTTTCTTAATTTATGTTCCTTTTAGCCTTCCATGTTAAATGGTTGTTAATTTAGTATTTCCTTTCTTTTTCAGAATATTTATGATTGGAGAGGGAAAATATGCATTAGGAACACCCGATTTTCTTGTGTGTTTGATCACTGAGCAGCCCACATACATTTGTTATATGGCAATGGCTTAAGCAAGACTTCAAGAAAAATGGCTTTCAAAATATCTGGTATTTATACTTCTGAGTTTCTGTTATTTCAAAGTTTTAGTTTCATGCTATTTTAGTTTATGAGGTCTTTAAATGGATAAACCATTTGAAGAAGGAGTAAGATGATGTTAAGATGAGGCCCCTTGCAGCAGACCATGCACATCAGTTTTCTAGGAAAAAAATTATGCTTTTTCTTCCCTGGTTGAGGAAGACAAATGATTAAAAACAAAAACAAGATCAACATTACAGAATCTGAATTGGTTCAGTTTAATCCTTTTTGAAACATTAAAGTTGGACAAACTTTGTGCTTGATGGGTGTCAAAACTGTTGTGCCAGATCAGCCGCAGACAAGAGGAGACCCTTCAATGGAAATTTTACACAAGTGGAATCAAGATCCAGGTGCATTTCTTCCAAGGATTTTTAGCAGCAGATGAAATATGGCTCTGCCAAAATGATCCGGAGAATACACAATCAAAGCAATGGCTATCAAGAGGTGGAATTGGATCAGTCAGAGAAAAATTGGATTGGTCTAGGTCCAATTTTGGATGATGCTCAAGGCATTTTACTGTTAACTTTGTACAAGGATAGTGAATAAGAATTTTTTGCTCCCTGTGAGAGTGTTTTGAGAACATTAGCCAAAGCTTTAGAAGAAAAACTTCACCAGAGCCTTTCTTCACAAACAATGTTCTTGGTTATTTCTCTCATTTTATCAGAGCTTTTATATAGGATCATGGACACCAACATTATAGTTCTGATTTGGTTCCTTCTAACTTCTATTTTATTAAACATATTTTCCTAGTTAATGTAGAAATTCATTGCATTGGCATGATTAAATTCTTAGAACCCCTACTTTATAAATGATGCACTCAATGGCGAATGTAATTATTTACAATGCGTTTGAACTTAACGGATATTAGATTATATAGTTTATGATTTTTGTTTTTCTTTTAGTTCCACTCTTTATGAACATTTTAAAGTTCTCTTATATAGTGACTGTTAGCACAAATATGGTACTTATTAGGTACTTTATGAAATTTACTCTTTATTTTCATGTAAAGATTTTTTTAAATTTTACTGTTAGACTAGTGCTAGTGGATAAGTTCGAAAATGACTTGATACCTTCCCATTATAGTAAAACCTATGTGTAAATCAGTAGTGGGAATTCTATTATTGGGATTTTTAAATGTAAGTAAAAAATAGTATTTTGTTTGAGGTTGCAGCAAACATTGCACAGTTGATGCTTAGCCTGATTTTTTGGTGCTGGGAATCTTGACCAAGGTCTTGTGCATTTTTCAACACTGGTTTTGGGAACTTGAGAGATACTCGGAGAGATTATCTTTTTCAAAAAGGTATTCTCTCAGAGATTTGCAGCAATTCCAGGTTGATTCCTATGTATATATTTTAAATTTCTTGAACAGGTTGTTTTGTGATTGAGTCATTCAGTGTTTCTTGTGTACTATTCAGATACCATCATCAGTCATTTCCATCTTTGGAAAAAATAGCTAGTTTAATGGGAATGAAAAGAAAACAATTTAATGACATTGAGTTCCTGAGTGACTATCAGAGAAATTTCTTGCTCTTGGAATCAAATACATAATTATTAAATAAAATGCATTTTAAAATGTATGTAAAATAAACTTCATTAGGTTTGACACAGGGAAATTTTGTGGTATTGGGAAGAATGAAGCTTGGATGGCTGGCTTTGCAGCTTTCCTGCTTATCTGTGAGCCATTGAGTAAGTCACTTTTCTGGGATGCACTTCTTTATTAGTATAGTGACAGCGTGAGATTAAATGGTTTCTAAACTTTGGTGCCTTTTAGTTTTTCTGACATATGTACACTGACATTTCAATTAAAATAATGATGTTTCACTTGTGAGAAATTGGAAGTAAGGGGATAGTGCCATTCGTCTGCTGATATTGCAAATAGTTTAATTGATACATTGATCCCCAACTTTGTTCCATTGCCAAAACCAGGATTTGAACTGAGACTCTGAAGTATCAGATAACCTGATGCTTTCACTGTGATGCTCTACAGTTATAATGACTGGAGGAAACAAGGAGGCTTATCCTCCTGATTCTTCTATGTGAGTGTCCAAGATTACCTCAAAAGATATCCCCTATCATACGTTTTAGGAGAATCATGTAGTCCTTCATTTCAGGTTACCCTAGAGGCGATTCATGATTCTAACTTGTTTTATTTTTCACCTCAGGGATGCTTTTCAATAAAATAAATGACATCCTTGACTTTGTATACAATCCACACTTTACTGAATGATAGATAGATGAAACTAGCACTTTCTTTGAAATACCTGGTTCAGAGAACTAGCAGTGAGTGACAATGTGTTGTTCGCCAATGCTGAAGCCACACAGAACTGATGATATGGGCCAGTTTTTTCTTTTCACTTCAGGAGTCATTCTGGTTTCTTCGACACATGTGTAAACAAGTGTCATGTACACAATTATTAATTTGTATTGTCAATGTGGGAAGCAACTAATTTAGTTCAGTTGATTCTTCTTTGTTGTGCTTTTTGCTCATGTGTTTGTTCAGATCTAGTTCTTAATGAGGTTGGCTGGGCACCAGCCAAATCAAAACTTGCCTCTCAACATGTATTGAACCAGTCACCAGAAACACATTTACTGGACCATCTTAGATTATATCATTACATCATTTTAAAGATTTAATAGTAAATAGAGTAAGAAAAAGAACCACGATTTCAATCCTTTCCCAGATCCATTTTATCTATATCTAACAGTTTACTTGTTCATTTTCTACTAACACTTTAGACACTTAAGCACCATAAATATTTAAACTGTGGTGTAAGCAATTGGCTTTTAGACTTGTAGTGGTCTCGTTGCCTGGGACCAATACTTTTTTGAGTAGTAGGGGGAGGAACCAATACATCTAACCAAGTAAAATAACATGTACTTCAAAATGCTTTGTAGTTATTTTCTCCATTTATTTGTGAATGGTAGAATTTCCAGATGGAAGGATATGGCTGAGGAGACACATTTCTTTAAAAAAAAAAATGTTAGTTTACTATTTTGGAGCATTCATTCACTACTTCGTATTCAAATCTGTACTTCTTAACAAATTTGTTTCTAGCCTCCCTTTGATCCATGAATCATAGTCAGGGATGAATAGCAACAGCCGTAAGGTTTAAATTTAGATGTTCTGCCATTTACTACCTCACACTTACTCAGCTCCTCTGCAATGAAGCTATTCTTCTGTTTAGTCATTTGTTCTGTCTCAGTCTTGCTTCCATCCCGGTTGAAACCGCACTTTGATCTTGTCTCAGATCTCAACACCCACAGTCTTACTGGTTGTGAATCCTTGAGTAATGGGGTCTAGCAGAGTACCTGGCTCATAACAGGAGACTTTAAATGTTGTTTTCCCGTTTGCCTGAGACTCTAATTCTCAACTCATCCAGATCCTGTTTATGATCAAAGGTTACATCTGCTCACATCTCTGACATGGAACTTTTGGGACTTGCATTGTCTTCTGAGCAAAAAAAAAAAAAAAAAGTTGGTCTCTTCACTGTTACTGCACTCTATTTTTTATGTTGCACCATCAGTTTGGGATAAA
The DNA here is from genome assembly GCF_030435755.1 of Ochotona princeps. Taxonomy (NCBI): domain Eukaryota; kingdom Metazoa; phylum Chordata; class Mammalia; order Lagomorpha; family Ochotonidae; genus Ochotona; species Ochotona princeps. The sequence goes on along the minus strand of NC_080846.1, from coordinate 15,256,619 downwards.
AAAATAAAAATGGATGTTTCTGGTTTGAATAAAGAGAGGAAATTCAGGGGAGATATAAGTAGCTCATTGGACTCAACCCTAGAGAGCTAGGGTTGGAAATGGATGGGGAACCAAAGAAAGTCTCACATGGTGAGAAATGGGGTGGTAGTGGTGCAGGGTTCTCTAATAGGAATGGTCTAATCAGTAAGCCATGCTGCTTCTCCTACTGTTGTGACCATTACTCAACACACAGGTAGGAACACTGTGTAATATAGGTTCAGCAGTGGGTGGAAGGATCTTCCGTTTCGATTGTCGTAGCAGGAAGCCAACCACCTGAACTTAGAGACAGGTAAGGTTCTAAAAAGAAATGAAAATGCTGGTATAAAGATGAAATAGATGTTGAATGGGCAAATAAACCATCCACTTACAGTTTTGCATTTCAAGTTCCACCCACTTTTCTTTCCTGGAGAGTACAGGTTGTATTCAATATTTTTGATAGATAGATTAATTTATTAGTTGAAATACAGAGAGGGAGAGGCAGTCAAAAAGAGTGGAGAGGGGGACAGAGGGAGGAAGAATCTTCCATTCATTTGGGTTCACTCTCCAAATGACCACACAACAGCCAGGTCTGGAGTAGCCCGAAGCCAGGAGCTAGGTACTCCACGGAGGCCTCTTATAGGAGTGGCAGAAACTCAAGTACCTGTGCTGTCACCTGTTGCTACTCAGCCACAGTAACAGTAGGCTGGATTGGAAGACTCAATCACAAGCATTGTGATACGGTATGTGGGCATCCTAGGCAGCATTTTAGCCCATTGTGCCACAATGTCTGCTCCTGTATAATGCTGGTTATTTTTTTTTCAACACCGACAGTGCACTCATCACATTTATTAATACCATATTATGTACTTACCAGCATCTATTTTAGGTACTCTATATACAGCAAGGTTTATATAAATATTCTAATCTTCTTGGAGCTTGTATGTTGGTGGCAGGGTGAGATAGGCCGTGTCAAAATGAAGTAAACTCAGGTTTTGTTAATGATGTGTATTATGAAGAATTCCTGGTTCTGGCAAGACACTAGAGAATGCCATAGTACAGGATTTGTTTATGGTTTCAAGAAATGGTCAGAGAAGACCTCACTACGATGGTGATGTTTGAATAAAAACAGGTAGATGTGAGGGAATTTATACTGAAGATACCTGGAAGAGTGATGGAAACAAAATAATCCACAAGTGAAAGGGGCCTCTGGCATGAGCTTCCTCATCGAGTTGAGTGACAATATAGATGCTAGTGTGTGGAATTGGATGAAGAAGAGGGGCGATTGTTGAAGAAAAGTTCAGAAATATATGAGGAAACCAAGCTGCCATGGAGGCAACCTATGAAGACCTGGCTTCTGCTTTAGAGAGTGCCTTTCACATAACCCTTTTGTATGTATTTTTAAATTTGAGTGACAGTTGTTGGGATGGACATACTGTAGAGGGAGCCAAATTTTTTCTTCACTTTAAAAAAAATACTTATTTTGAAAGAGTTACGTGCATTAAGAGAGAAAGGGAGAGAAAGAGCTTCCATCTGCTGGTTCACTCCCCAAATGGCCTCAATTGCCAGCCGTGGGGCAGATCAAAACCAGGAGCTGTGAGTTTAATCCAGGTGTTTCATGTGAGTGGCAGCAGCCCAAATACTTGTGCCATCTTCTCCTGCTTTTTGCAGACTAATAATAGGAAACTGGATAGGAAGTGGAGCAGCTGTGACAAGAACCAACACTCATATGGGATGCTGGTGTTGCTACACGACAGTGCTGGTCCCAGGGTTTTTCCTTAATTATGTATAGAAGAATCTTAACATACTAAGGAAAATGGGGAACTCACGAGGATTGAAAAGCTGAGATTTGGAACTCTGCTATCTATTCTTTATTCCATACTTTTTCTGTTTCTTGCACTGTTGCTTTGATGACATAAAATATGGAAAACAAAAACCACTGCAAAGAGGCAAACAATGCATTAGTTGCATGATTTGTAATGCAAAAAAAGTTCTGATCATTTTACTGCAATGTAGAAATTTGATTTATTGGTTTACTTGTGTTTTTTTTAATCCAAGGTTGAAGTTTTTGTACTTGGTTATTATAGGTTTTCTTTACAATGTACCCAAAGAATACCCAAGTGTAAAATTGAACCATGCCCATATGTGGCTACAGGCAGCTATTAGACCAATAATTTGAATTTTCTTTTGCTACCAGAAAATGCAGCCATTCGGTATTATTTAATACCATGTAATCACAGTGGTCCTGTGAATTGTAAAGTAAGGATTTGGCACCGTTAGGTAACTGAGCACTTGAATTATATAATTAAGCAAGGTGCAGCCTGAGTCAATGAAACAACTCAAGTTGAAAATCATGAAAATGCACATTTCAACTAATGATAGGCCAGTTCTAAGGTTCTCATTTATTGTGTAGAAAATATGACAGTGACAGAAAAAAGTGAAAAATCATTTTTTATAATTTTCTGTGTTTTAAAACTAATATTTTTGAATTATATATTGGTCATTTCCCTTCATGTTCCGCATACCAGTACATTCTTGGAGACCCCAACATCATCAATGTTAATCTGTATTAAGTATTTAGAATATCTAGAAAACACTTTGTGGAACTCGGAAACCTTAGCAGGATCATCAAAAAGTTCATGCAAATACACACAAGATATCCTCATAGGGCACAGGGAATGCTTTCAAGGGGTTTATGTTCAAATGAAGAAATAAGAAAGGGATTCTTGTGAAAGCAACGTTATGCTCTTAAGCTTAGAAAATGTAAAAAAGAAAATGGCACTTTAGTATCCTGTGAAATGCCCTCAAAAAGACTGGGCTAAGGGATTTGGATTTACGCTTTAAGTACGGGGAGCCAAGCAAGAGATGTTATGATTGAGATTCCCATGAGTTGCTCATCCAAGCCAAGATGTGAGAGAAGAATTTTGTCTTAACTCTGATGATAGATGTAGAATTCACAAGGGAAGCTGGGTTACTAATATCCTCAAAGGGGAGAATTTTTATTCAAAGGGAAGACTGTTAGAGGAGGTTAGAAAAAAAGTACTGTTTAATGGATAGATTGAAGAAAAGATATCCAAGAAACCAGGCTTTATATTTAAATATTCCTTTCATCGTGAGGGAAAAAAATAGTAAAATAATGTTTTAGAGATTCATTTATTGGAAGGACAGAGGCACAGAAAGATAAGGATCTTGGTTGATCCATTGATTCATCCCCTAAATGGTTACAATGGTGAAAGCTGAGACAGGATGAAGCTGGTAGACAGAACTCCATCTGGATCTGGATCTTCCACAAAGATGGCAGGAATGCAAACACTTGGGCCACCATCTGCTGCTTTCCCAGGTGCAATAGTGGGGAGCTAGATTGGAAGTGGAATAGTAACAATTTGAACTGGCATTCTGATATAGGATGCTGGCATTGAACGTGGTGGCTTAATATGCTACATCCTGAGACCAGTCCTGAAAGTAAATTTTTAATAATAACTGATCATGATGGCAATGATAATGATGGCTAATCCCTACCAAGCCCTTACTCTGTTACTAGGCTCCATTCAAAAGATTTTTGATTAGTTCTTAAGTGAAACTGTTGTTTTCATTTTACAAGTGAAGAAGCTAGAGCACAGAGGGAGAACTGTTAAAGCAAAGATGTGTGACGGGAGTGTACATGATGCACACAAAAGGTAACTTATTTTTCAGAATTGATTCTCCCAAGAAATTAAATTTGATCCTGTTACTTCATAATAACCATACAACTTATATATATTTTACAGTTTCCAGAAGGGCAATGTTGATTGTTTCCTAGATTTATTTTTGGTTAGCCTCCTCTTAATATGCTGTAAATCTACTAATCTACCTGCAAAATAATGTGATTTTCAAGTTAGGTATCAAGACCCAGACAGTATCTTTCAGACATACTTAGAAAATTGGTTGGCAAAAACCCAATGAGATGGCCAACTCTAACCAATGACTACTAAGAGGAAGCAAGTTGTGGAAATGGTTTTGAAAAGCAGTGTCTCACCACATACATATTTATTTTGAAAGTTGGAAAGAGCAGTCCAAATACAATAAATAAGTTTTGGAAATTCTTATGTATCCCTGAAATAATGCTATGCTATTCCGGCTGTGAATGGTATTTTTAAAAAAAGGAAACTACCTAACCTAATTGATACACCATTGCCATATTTGATACTATTGGGTCTTTTTTCTTTCTTTTTTGAAAAAGGATTTATATATTGATGTGAAAGATAAAGTTAGAAGAGTGAGCGAGAGAGAGAGAGAGGAGAGTAAGAATGAGAATGAATTAATATGAGAATCAGTCTTCTATTTGCTGGTCCATTTCCAGTGTGCCCACAACAACCAGGGCTGGGCCAGGACAAAGTCAGGAACCTGGAACTCCATCCCAGTTTCCCACCTAGGTGGCAGGAGCCCAAGCCTTCAAGCAAGTTTTGACTGCTGTCTCGGGTGCATTAGCAAGTAACTAGATCAAAAGCAGAACAGCCAGGACTGCAAATAGTGCTTGCATGGGATGGTAGCGTTGTTGACAGTGGCTTAATTTGCTGTTCCCCAATGCCAGCCCCTAATGTGTCTTTCATAAAAAACAGTTACTCCACTAGAGCTCCCTACTCAAGAGCATGTTTATTCATCTATCCTTTTGACAAATATCCATTGAGTTCTTGGTCTGACCTGGATGCTATGAATAAGGTGCTGAATAAGATAAAATCTGTGTCACACAAAGAAAGGGGAGGAAGACTGCAAAGAAACATAAAATTTTCTAGGTAGTGGAAAATGCTATGAAGAAAGATGAGGCTGGGTGAGAAAATAGGAAATAATGAAAAGGAGGTTGCAAGCTATTTACATAAAACGATCAGGGACGGCCAAGAAGGTAATTATTGAGAGGTGCCATGAATTAAGTGAGGAAACAAATCCATGGGTAGGAGGTTCATAGGTGAAAGTTGTCCAGAGTGGGAGTAGAAAGTGCGAAAACTGTGAGGCAACAATGGCCTTGGACCAATAGCTTTTATATTAGCTCAGAACTGTTGCTTGGTTCTACATGGCAGTTGTGCTAGTCTTATAGAAATGTAAGCTTAAATTTCAGGAGCTGGAGGCTGATCTCAACTAACTTCATTATTGTCCTTCTTAGCTTAATACTCACTCTTCCTTTTGCTGTTTGTTCTTCATAGAATATAGATACTACATAGAAGTTGAATTTTAGATTGCATGTTCCATGACACTTTTTGAGTTTTCTGTAAGATTTATTTTACTTAAAAGTTAGCATGAGAGATAGAAAGGGAAAGAGGGAGGTAGAGATGGAGACAAACAGCCATCTTCTACACACTAGCTCACTTCCCAAAGAGTGAACTCATCACTCCACAATGGCTAGAGTTGGATTAGTCCGAAGCCAGGAGCGAGGAGCTTCCTTCAAATTTTCCACTTGGGTGCAGGTGCTGCTTTCTCAGGAAGCTGAATTGAAAGTAGAAGAGCTGGAGCTAGCATTAGTGCCCATATGGGATGACAGTACTGCAACTGGAGGGTTAACCTAATGTGCTATCACATTGGTTCCCTGTTGTGTGTGTGTGTTTTAACGATTTATTTATTTATTTATTGGAAAGTCAGGCATACAGAGAGGAAGATCTTCTGTCTGTTGATTCACACTCTAAGTGGCTGCAATGGCCAGAGCTAAGCCAATCTGAAGCCAGGAACCTGGAGCCTCCTCCACGTCTCCCACACATGTGAAGGGTCCATTATCGAATGCTTTCCCTGGCCGCAAGGGGGGAGCTGGATGGGAAGCGGGGCCACTGGGACATGAACCAGTGCCCATATGGGATCTAGGCACATGCAAGGTGAGGGTTTCAACCACTAGGTTGCTGTGCCATGCCCTGTTTGTGTGTTTTAAGAAATATATGATTCCTTATGCATGTGTGCTACGTTCCTCACAGCTGAATGAATGAACTCAGTTGGTGGGCCTAGCTCAGGCATATCTTTCAGCCAAACACCCTGTTTGGCTTCTGACAGGTGCTAAACTGCTAATGTCAATCTTACTGGAAGCCAAGTACATAATATCCCTTATTCATTATCTGCCTCTCACTGTTGTTTTTTTCTTTTTTGCTTGTTTGAGTCTAACCTTTTTGTCATCTTTGACATTTTTCACAGGCCGCAGGTCACTCCTGGTTTTAGGTGAGCTTTTCTGACATTGTTCATATAGGTCAGGACTACGCTTGTATTTTGTTCTTCTTAACATGTGTCTTTTTACATCTTTTATATCACTGCTTTCAAACATGAACACCCAAGAGATTTCTCTCTGTAGTTGTATTATTTTCTCTGGAAGGCAGGTATTTGTTTTTTTCTCTGAAGCGTACGAGCACATATATATGTGTGTGTGTGTGTGTGTGTGTGTGTGTGTGTGTGTGTGTGTTGAAATGTAATTCTTTAGAGTTTCGTATTCCTTTGTGAGAAAGTTCTCATTTAGAACTTCTGAGTATGGTATTATATTTGTTTTACTTCTAATTTTTACTTTTTTTTTTTTTTTTTTGGTGACTCTGTCATAGTCCCGTTGTGTTTCTGTAATAAATACCTTAGACTGGATGATTGGTAAATGTAAATTTCTGTCTCACAATTGTGGAATGTGGGGAGCCCAGGATCATGATGACATCAGTTTCAGAACCCCTCTGCTTCCAAGATGGTGCCTTGCTGCTGTGTCTTTACCTGGCAAACAGTGGAAGGGTAAAAGGCATCTAGGTATTTTTGCTCCATCCTGGGCTTTTTATAGGCACATCCCTTCCATGAAACTGTAACCCTTGTGACCTAAGCACTTTCTAAAGTCCCTGCCTCTTACACTAGGGGGGTTATCAGTGTGTATTTGGGGAGTGTGGGAGGCAAACTTTCAAACAATGGCTTGTCTTAACCACTGTCTTCTTCCGTTCTTCCATGGACAAACCTCCAGGTGACATGGCTTTCCATTGAGGTTGGTCACATCAGCATCACCAGATAGTGGTTCTTTTATGTTGGATTCAAAATAGCAGCTTTTATTCTTTTCAGCAAAAGTGTCGAAATCTGTGTTCAAAATCGGTTCCACGACTTACCTTCCAGCAACTCAGGAAAACTGGAAGAATGCCTGTCAGGTGCTCAGGATGGTTCTTAGTACTTTCTCCGTCCTGGGTAACTGTTAGCATTCACATCATCATTATCAGTCTGAACATCATGATTCTGATGAAGAATTAACATTTTCTAAGCAAATGCCTGGTTGTTTAACCCCCTCCAACTTCCGGTTCCGAGTTTATGTATTTAAATAATCATCAGGGTGCCCAATAGGAAAAAGGAGCTTACCAATATGAAAAATAGTGTCCTTTATAATTCCCTATAATGTGGAAATCAGGAGCACAATCACATGATGACAGAAGATATGTTATTGTTAAGCATAACTGCCATCCCTCTAATGTGTATACAAAATCATTTCTAACTTGGTTATAATTTTGAATAATAAAGGCATTTTAGAATAAATAATTGTACCATGCTGAAGCGTGGGATGCAATAATCAGAGTGATTGTGAGAACTTAGACTTCAGTTTGAAATACACAAAGACTTGTTCATGTGGAAAAACTGGCCAGCAGGAAAGAATGTTGAGAGGATTTGGGAACTCTTTCCCAGTAGAAGTTGAGCTAAAAATAAGCATGTTACTCACTTTGTTTCTGTTCCTTTCATAAAGTCCAGAGCAAGATGGAACATGTCAAGCGTATGCTGCATTTATCTGCTTCCTGTTATTTATTGGATTACACTGTATGACAATCACTTTTCTGGGCATTAAGGTCACAGAAATGAACAGGACCAGCAAGATGCATGCTTGTGCGGCACTATTATGAACTAGAGGAGGCAATTAGATTAGAGTTGGGAAGATAACTTCAGAAAGAGCTCAGGAACATGAAGAAAAGAAAAATGGAATGGTTTCCAAACCAGCAGCCAGTGCTTTGGGGTCGCACCTGCCTGAGTTTGAATCCTGTCCATGACAGAACTGTTCAGTATGTATCTTCTAATTTGTAAAATGAAATGGTACTACATTGATTTTACAGGTACTGTAAGGCATACATGAGACTGAAATTGAGAAGGCATGTGGTACCCAGAAACTATGATTAGTGTTAATTCCATGATATTCCCAGACCTTGAATGAATCATTAGTCAATGGTGAGAAAAATGGTTATCCTTACAATATTTAAGATTATGCTTTCCTCTCAGCTACTTTTTAACTGGTTATATCTGCTTTCAATAAAACTTATTATTCAGGTATTTGTTGATTCATATGAGGTTTTAAGAACTAATTCAGGGCCCGGCGGTGTGGCCTGGTGGCTAAAGTCCTCGCCTTGAAAGTCCCGGGATCCCATATGGGCGCCGGTTCTAATCCCGGCAGCTCCACTTCCCATCCAGCTCCCTGCTTGTGGCCTGGGAAAGCAGTTGAGGACGGCCCAATGCATTGGGACACTGCACCCGCGTGGGAGACCCGGAAGAGGTTCCAGGTTCCCGGCATCGGATCGGCGCGCACCAGCCTGTTGTGGCTCACTTGTGGAGTGAATCATTGGACGGAGGATCTTCCTCTCTGTCTCTCCTCCTCTGTGTATATCTGGCTGTAATAAAATGAATAATTAAAAAAAAAACTAATTCAGAGCCTGGCATGATGGCTCAGTGGCTAAATTCTCACTTTGCTAGTGCTGGGATCCTATATTGGCACTGGTTGGTGTCCTGGCTGCACCACTTCCCATCCTGCTCCCTGTTTATGGCCTGGGATAGCAGCGGAGGATGGCTTTATTCTTGGAAAGCTGAACCTGTGTGGGAGACCAGGGAGAAACTCCTGTCTCCTGGCTTCAGATCAGCTCATCTCTGGCTATTGCAGCCATTTGGGGGCATGAACAAGTGGGCAGAAGATCTTCTCTGTTACTCCTTCTCTCTGTAACTCTGATCTGCCTTTCCAAGAAAAATAACTAAATCTTATAAAATATAATGCAGGGAGAATTTGTGTACAGTGTACTTAGTTTTCCCCAACAGTAAAATTTTCAAAGCTATAATAAAATGGCAATTCATAACTTGATGTTACAAACATAAGTGCTTTTATTGGTACTAGTAACTATTAAAACATCACAAATTATTAGCCCACATACTATCAATTTTTAAATTGTGCCATTACTCAAACAGAAGTATGGGTGTGATGCATTTCAATTTTATTAATTCTATTTGTGCATAAGTTGGAGTTAAAGCAATATGCGAACCTCAGTGTCTGGAATCATTAAACAACTGGATCTTGTGCAGCTGACTTCTGGCTGTACTTCAAGGTGACTTTGGCTAAAGCACTTGACATTTATGTGCTGTAGCCAGTTGTAAATTGGAACAGAAACACCCCTGTATTCTAACTCACGGTTCAGCTCTAGATACCATGTAGATTTATCTGTTATCTGTTCATCCACTTCCTCTTTTGACATACTCATTGTGTTTTCCTTCCTTGGCTTTAGCAATATTCTCAGTTCCTCAAACACACCATATTCTCACTTCTGCACGTTTTCTAGTGTCATTCCTTCTGTCTTACAATATTCTCTCTCCTCATGATTTTCTGTCCCTCTTTGTCTCACTCCTTTCCTGTGCTGCCTCTCAGTCTGAAAATAGACTTATCTATCCTCACCCTTTCCTAATATCTACTTATTTTTCAAATTGCCGCTTTCTCAAAGTCTTGAGGAAAAGCTCTCCATAGATCTCCCATTTCTGCATTCTGTTGTGTCCTATCCTTCATTTTCACAGGAGCATCTCCCCCGATACTGTGGTTTGTCTGACGTCTGTTTTCAATAGTGAGGTGACGGCAGGGAGAGGGTTACCGTGTTTCTTACTTTGTCATTCCTGTCACACTGCCTGCCAGTGTGGGTACCTAATAAATACCCATCTAATGAGTGAATGAATTTGTCATAAAAGCCATTTAAGTTTTTGAACGAAAAACCCTACGCACATCAGGTGGAATTTGTGGGCGGTATTTCTACTTAGTATGTGACTCACATAGAGTTAAAGCTGTGAGGTGTTTAAAAATATATCTTTGTGGGGTGACTTGGTTTTCTTTTTTTCTTTTCCCTTTTGTTTCAATGTCAAAATTACTATATAATTATGTCTTGCAGAATACTTTAAACTGAGGCCTAGATGAGTTTTTTTTTAACCCATAAGAGATGCATGCATATTTGGGTGCATTAGAAAGTTGTGAATGTGAAATTTACACCAGTCTTCAACAAACATTGTGTTATGTTAGTATAGTAGCAAGTTACCACTTTTCATTTTTGTTGCAAGAAGTCAGTAACTTCCATTTTTTAGGTCAGTTGAGGTTATATATGCTGGGTACATATCAATACCGGATAGGAGGGTCTAACCCCAGATGTGTGGCACCAGGTTCAGTATCATTTTCTTTATCTTTCTTTTAGCTTACATTTTTTTCTCTTGGTACCTCTCCTGGCATCAGAAAATGATAAAGCCCAACATTACTTGTATCTAAATGACAGGCATAAATTCTATTAAAAATAATAGGGTGGTTAATGTTTCTTGTAACTCATAATTAAACTAACACAACTTAAAATTTTGAACAATGTATTTTAAATACACATTTTTATTTTCTCTTGAGATTCATTTGATCTGAAATTTTTTCCTTGTTCATTGATAAAATTTAGGATGTTTTTAAATTGTTTATTTGGGAGGGAGGAGGAGAGGAAAGGAATAAAACAAGAGCATATTCTATAAAACTGGGGTCCTTCCCAAATGCCTATAGCAACGAGGGCTGGACACAGCCAAAGCTGGTGACTGGGGACTCAGTCCACGTCTTGATGTGAATGGCAAGGACCGAAGTACGTGAGCCGTCATCTACTGCCTCCCTAGGGGAGCACTGGCCAGCATCTGGATTCAGGAGCAGAGCTGAGGTATGAAGTGAGTCCCCTGATAGGCATACACATCTACCAGCTAGCGACTTAAGCTCTGAAACAAACACCTACCTCAGTAAATGCATTTCAATAAAAGATGCTCACAAATGAAGCATTTATGTTATTGTATGTATTTTCTTTGATATTTTTGATTTAGATATTTTCACATATTAAAACTACATTCTTATGTCTATTTCTTTTGCGGAGTGTCTGCTCATGTCCCTTTCCCATTTCTTTTTTTTTTTTATTAAATTTATTCATACAGGGTGGTTTGCTGTGCTATTGTTGAGTGTCTGAAGCTCTCTGAATACCTTGGATATTAGTCCCTTTTCTGTTCTGTAGTATGCAAGGATTTTCTCCCATCTTGATGGTTTCCTGTTCACTCTACTGGCTGTTTCCTTGACTGTACAGAAGCTTCTTTGTTTGGTGTAGTCTCATTTGTTGACTTTGGCTTTGCCTGCTTGTGCTTTGGTGACTTTTCTAAGAAGGTTTTGCTATTTCTGTGTCTTGTAGAGTCCTCTCTGTGCTTCCTCTAGTAATTTGTTAGTGTCTGAATGCAGTTAGGGCCTTGAACCACTTAGAGATGACTTTTGTATAGGGTGAAAGGTAGAAGGTTTTTTTTTTTTAAGCTGGTACCTCATTCCAACAGCATTTGTGAAGAGAATAACTTTTCTCCCTTAATTATTTTGGCTGTTGTCTCAAAGATTAGTTGACTGTATGTGTGTTGATTCTTTTCAGGGTTTCTGTTCTGTTCTACTTCTCTATTTTTATAGCAGTACTAAGCTGTTTTGATTACTACTGCCCTGCAGTATGTCTTAAATTTTGATATTATGATTCCTCCAACTTTGTTTTTATTCTTAGCATAGCTTTGACTTTTTGTGGTCTCTTGTTTTCCTGGATGAATTTTTGCGTATTTTTTCTATTTCTGAGAAGAATATTGTTGGTATTTTGATTGGGATCACACTGAATCTGTAATATGAGCAGTTTGATGATGCTGAGTTTACAAATCAATGAGCATGGTCATTTCTCCATCATTCAAAAAATCCCTAGCCATCAGAGTAATGAAAATAAACATTGAGATTACACCTGACTCCAATGAGAATGCCCTACATACAGAAATCTGCAAACAACTGCTGACAAGCAGGGCGATAGGAGGGAAGATATCCTACTCCAATGTTGGTGTGAGTATGGACTAGAGCAGCCACTATGGAAGTCAGTATGGAAAGTGCTGAGACAACTGAAAATTGATCACCATGTGACACAGCTGTACCACTCCTGGGAATGTATCCAGAGGAAATGAAGTCAGCATGCAAGAGAGCAACGCAACCCTGCATTTATAGCAGCACAATTTACAATAGTGAAGACATAGAAACAGTCCAGAAGTGCATCAACATATGAAGGGATTAAGAAATTGTGGCATATCTACTCTATGGACTACTCATTCATAAAAAAGAATGAAATCCTACCATTTGCAATAAAATGCTCCCAACTGGAGACCATTGTGCTTAGTGAAATGAGCCAGTCCCAAGAAGCCAAATATCATTTGTTTTCTCTGATAGAAGACAACCTTTATGCAAACTACAAAATATACAGATGTGGGTAACCAAGTATGTATACATACTGTTACAGATGAGCAGTATAACAGACTAGCATACTGGGTAGTAAAGTTACATTACAATACATGCCTTATTCCTGAAGAAAGTAGGACTCATGTTGTGAAGTATGTAAATATACCCATACAGATGATACTAGTTTTTCTACCTCTATCCATACATAGCACATCCAGATGCAGTTGAATAGCAGAAAGTTAATCTTATGACTGTTACTAGGGTCCATACTATTGTAATCATTTGGGGAATAATAATGTCAGGAGTGACTGGGGAGGGATATATAGCAGGGGAGGGAGAATCTCCTATACATACAAAACTGTATTGTGGTAAGTAGTAAAAATTAAAATAAAAAAACTACATTGTGTCCGTTTTTGGCTATCTCTTGACTCTATTGATTGTTCTTTTCTGTGTAAAAAGCTTCTTATTTTGATAAAGTCTCATTTGTTTAGTTTTGCTTTTGTTGCTTGTGCTTTGGGGGGTGGGTCTTCTCTAAGAAATCAACCTTTATACCAATGTCTTGGAATGTTTCCCCTACATTTTTTTAGCTACTTCACAATCTCAGGTCTTAAATTTAAGTCATTGATCTACCTTGAGTTGATTTTTGTATATGATGAGAGGCATGGATTTTAATCTGTATGGTGCTGGAGTCCAGCTCAGCTGAGTTCGGGACTCAAGAATGGTGCATGGAATAGGTGTAGAGAAAGTAAACGGACCACTACAATTCCAGGATCATAATGGACAATGCGAGAAAGCTGTCTGCTTTATTTATACTAAAGCAGTCACAAACTCTGGCACAGACTTTTTACATCACAGTCAAGTGGGTATTTCTAAGGATAATTCTGCAGTTTGTTTTACCTTAAAGCAGGATGTTATCCATCCTGACCCTGTGGTCAGGAAGTTCTCAGTAGACGGTGCATATCAATCGGTAACACATTCCTACTACAATCCTCATTCTACAACTTAGTCTTGAATCAGTTAAGGGAGGAAATATGTCACAGAAGGAGGGAGCTAAAGGATGATCCAAGACAGAGACAGCATAAATTGTAAAGGGCCCTTTTGCTAAGACGTTATCAACAGCATCAACTTCCAAGCTCACATTGATAGTAAAGACCAACTCCACAGAGGCAGCCAACTACTAAACAGATTATAGAAATCTCAGTGGGGTTATCCGGGTGTCCGTGCAAAGGGAGGTGGAGCTGCATTCAGATGGTTGTAGAGACACCTGCCGGGCCCTGCCATGCAGCGGGAAATTCCTTGCAGCCCTGCCTGCAATGGAACAACTCTTCACACTTTGGTGTCTTCCACACCCACCTCACGGACCCCAGCAGTATGGCATCCTGAATTTTTCTATTCTTAAGATTTCTTTCTGGAACTGTTAAAACTTCCTTCGAATAATTTTAGTGGAACATTAATATTACAATTCTGGCCGTTGTGACCACGTGGGAAGTGAACCACTGGATAGAAGATCTTTTTTTTCTGTATCTCCTCTCTGTAAATCTGCCTTTCAAATAAAAATAAATCTTTAAAGGAATAAAGTCAATGAAGTAGGAGAGTTATACAGGCATATCCTTAAAAAGTTTGTGGAAAGTGGAAGTAAAACATGCATTTTTTTTAATGCTAAACATTTTCCTTCAAGTTTTTGCAAACCCTTGGATGAAGTATAGTGGCAAAGGAGGGGCTTACAAGTCACTGTGCACTTGCACAGAGACCTAAGTGGGCTGGACACAAAAAGGGACCTAAGCCAATGCCCATGACATATGAAGCAGAGAAATCAGCAAGTATAATGGTCTTTAATGAGAGTACACTCAAGTTTGGCATATTCAAGAAAGATAGAGGATGGCTAGTATGGGTCTGTTCAACAAATGGCATTGGGAAAACTGAAGTTTCGTATGCAGAAGTTTAAAACAAGAACCTGTGTTACACCCTAAACAAAAATTTAACTCACAGTGGATCAAGGATATTAACCTAAGGCATGCAACCATCAGATTACTAGAGAAAAACTTAAGGGAAATACTACAGGTCTCTGCAAAGACTTCTGGGACTTGAGAAGCACAGGCAATGAAAGCAAAAGTGGACTAATTATATCAAGAAGTTTCTGCACAGCAAAGGAAATAATAAACACAGCAAACCAGAGACCAAAATATGGGAGAAAATACTTGTAAACCAGGCATCTAATAAAGGCTTAAATATGCAGACTGATTTGAGAGTAAAGTTGCGTACTGCAATGTATCTTCGCTTCACAGTATACTTACCTCCATTATTTAGTTCCTCTAGAAATAATATGTATATACATGTTTACCTGTCTATTGATCTTGTATTTTGCATGAGTTTTGCCTTATATCAGAAAGAATATTTGATATATCTGACCTGGTCTCTTTTCCTCAGAAACAAGTTGCATTCCTGGTTCCTCCTGTAGGAAACTTCTGAGTATGTCTGTTGTAGCTGCTGCTAGCTCTAGGGAATTCTGGAGAGAAAGTATTTTGAACTGGCACATCATTGCTACCTTTGACAGTCTGTACTTCTTTTCTGAGAAAGGGGGAGAAAAAAAATATGAGAACTTGGCCTGGCCTATAAGTGGTTATAAAGTAAAATGTAGATGGTGTGTAGATGATTTACAAGAAAAATATGTGAGTAAATGATGTTGAATATATATACCAAAAATGTTACATAATTTTTGGCATCATTTTTTTTATTTCTTGACATACATCAAATGATAAAAAAACTATGTTCAGTTAGAAAAGAATGATTCCAATTAAAATGTAAAAGATTTTAGTGAGCTTAGATTTTCTGATGCCACTTGAATTTACAATGAATTGTTTGAATATTCATACATAATATTTATTGTGTAGAATATATATACTCGTATATAATAAAATCTGTAAAGTTCCAAGAGCAGAGTAAAAGTTATTACTTTGTCCATAAAGTTATTGATTTAAACAAAATTGATAACATTTCAGGGTAGCAAGCAAAAGGTTAAATGGCACAGAAGATGTGCAACTTGGTATAATCTCCTGGGAACAATTGAATAATTCATGTGGTGTGTTTGAAAGGATATCTTACTGTGGATTTGCTTGTCATTTCCCTGATGACTAACCAAGTCAGGCACCTTTCGCAAGTTGCCCAACCATTTGAATTTCCTCTTTGGTGAGTTGCCTGTTCAAGTCTATTGCCCATTTTTCTACTTAATTGTAGTCCTTTTCTTTGTAACATGAAAAAGTCACTTGTATTTTCTAGATACAAGCCATCTGTCTTGCATGTGTACTGCAAACGTCTTTCCCATTATGTAACTTGCCTTTCTACATCTCTCTGAATAACACCTCTTATGAATAGAAATTTTTCATTTTAATTCTAATTTATTAGTTGTTTCTCTTATCATTAGTACATTATGTGTCCAATTTGGGAATGTTTTCATATGCCAAGTTCATGAAGATATTTTCTAATCTGATATTCTAGAAATTATTTTCTTCATTTTAAAATGTAAAACACATGTATTATAAAAGGCTCTCCTCTCCCAGTTACTTAATAACATTACCTTTACCACTGAAGGTTTTATTTGCATTTGCTTCTCTTCCACTCCTCTAATGGCCAGTCACTACACTATTCTGCTATAAAATTTGATATACAAATTTTGGTTTTTCTTCATTTTTTTTCTTCTGTTGGTTTGGAACCTGTTAAGTCTTGCATTTACTTTTGTTCTTGAAATTGTAGTAAGCTTCCTTGACCTACTAAAGTGTAATGTTGACTGGGATACACATAAATGTTTTACATGTTTACTTGCCCGAAATTAAACTTTGTCAGTATCTCTCCAAAGAACACCAGGATCTAAATAATGTTTAATTATTGTTTCTCAAGTACACCCTGATATAATATTATGGTATTGCAACATTTTACTTACATCTGCCTCTGTTCTTCCCCAAATGAAAAATTCTTACACTTTTTAAAGTCATTTTATGTAGATTTGCCAACATAGTTACTAGTTTATTTGCTTTTTCATTTCACTCACTCTTTATGGATTCTGTTTGTCTCCTACTGATAAGAATCTTTGTGGATGGCTCTTTAGGTGCTGTGAACTTTCTCAATCTTAGTTTTCTTGCAAATGGCCCTTTTTTGCTTCACTGATGAATGTTAGTGTCACTAGGAATAAAGTTCTACTGTGACGTTTATTTTCTCTTGGTTGTTATTTTTTTTTTATTGCTTCCTGACCTTTTCTTTAGCTGATGAGAAACCTGTCTATCTAATTATTGCTTCCTTGTTGGTAGTTGCTATTTTCATTATTCTCTTTTGCAATTTCTTTGTTCCTTCCTTTTCTTTTTCTTCTTTATGAATATAGTCTTACTAGTTGTGTTAGTTGTAGTGAGGATTTGGTGTTAGAGTCAATGTCTTTTTGGATTTGAAAATGTGTTATACCATTATTTGGAATATGCTGTCTCTTTATGTTAGAACTTGAGGTACACAGAAGTGTGTATCCTATATCTCATGTTTCTTAATGGGTTGTTCATGTTTTTATTTCTTTGTTTTTCTGTATTGCATTTCTATATCTACCTTAATGTTCTTTTTCTTTCTGTCTGTTGGTTTCTGACTCTAGATAGCTTGCTCTTTCTTTCTTTTTTCTTTCTTTCTTTCTTTCTTTTTTCTTTCTGTCTTTCTTTCTTTCTTTCTTTCTTTCTTTCTTTCTTTCTTTCTTTCTTTCTTTCTTTCTTTTTTCCTTCCTTCCTTCCTTCCTTCCTTCCTTCCTTCCTTCCTTCCTTCCTTCCTTTCTTTCTTTCTTTCTTTCTTTCTTTCTTTCTTTCTTTCTTTCTTTCTTTCTTTCTCTCTTTCTTTTGGTTATTTACTGGTACAATGTTTTGTTACCATACTTGCTTGTCCTTTTTATTCACTTAGTATATTAAATCAATTAATTTTAATTAAAATTTAAAATTTAAGTAAACCTATTTTATCTTAAATCTTTAGATGTTTAAATTTCTTCAGTTCTTGGGGTACATCTATTTTTTTCCACTTTTTCTCATCATGTTCTAAGTTTCTGATCATGTTCCAGATCTTTTGCTTGCTTATTTGATTTGTAGATGTCTTCTGAGATTATCTACTGTAAAAGGTTTGAATACTATACTTGTTAATATGTACAGTGTGGCATTAAGTACTAGGTGTCTTGGGTTCTGCTTAGGTCTTTTCAGTACCAATTCCTCTTTGCTTCTATTCTGCATCTTGAAATGGTTTTTATTTTATTTCCTCAGCTCAATTATTTCTTCATAAAACCTATGTTGAAGTGTATGGTTTGGATTTGTAGCAGTTTTTTTTTTTTCCTGCATGTATAATTAGCATGTTTGTTAGTTGTTTGAGTGAGTGGGCTGCATATATCTAGATAGTGTCTTTTTCGTGGACTGGGTGATTCTGCAATTCTTTTTATTATTATTATTTTTATTTTTTTGGCTTCATGCAGGTGATTTAATGCCAGCTCTTAGCTTTCACGGTCCCAGGCACCTAATATGCTTTTGAAGATTTTAAAAGAATGTTTTCATTGTTCTCAGCAAACTTCCTGGAATATTTTTGCACATTTAGCCTTTGCATGATCCTAACACTGTCAATGTTTGATCTTTGACTTCGGCATTTTACAGTGACAATGGTAACTATTCATCTACCAACATAAGCATTTATCTAGCAAGCTAGTGTGTCAGAAACTGTACATTTTGGCATTGCACATCCTTCAAATCTCAAGAACTCAAAGTAATGTCAAGTATACTGATGTGTTAGTGACTTTCACACTATAGGTGCAGATGGAACAAGTATTGCTGTCTGAGCCTGACCAAGGAAGGGATTTCAAGAGGAATTTGCAGTAGAGGGTGGAATGGGATTTGCTGAGGCAAGGAGAGTTTGGACAATGTTTCATCCTGAGAGAATATAATGGTCAAAGAATCAGGCATCCAAAAAACTACAGTACATTTGGAAAATGTTGAAATTGTTAAGACTGAAATTATAGCCAAAGGAAGGGAACAGGTGGGTAGTAGAGTTGTAAGAAAGGTTATTAGTTTGCAGAACACTTTGAGTACTTGGATAAATATTTTTTCTCTTTCCAACCAGGGTTATCATTTCTTCCCAAGTTAGAAATGCTGAATTTTTGGAAAGTGTGTTGTAGAACCATTGTCAGGATTATCTGATACTCTGTTCTTTAAATGAGTAAATGGTGGCTATAAAAATATTTTAAAAAACATTTCCAAGTTTTTCCTGATAGCTGGAAGTATCTCTGAATGTAACTTGCTCCCTCTTTCAGGAAATATTTTTAGAGCATGTACATATGGTTCTACCCTAGTCAGTGGATAATAGAATTTAAATGAAATATAGGGCTAGCTCTTATAGCCAGTTGGGGGGAAGTGAACAGATAAGGTAATTGTAAAAGACAGGATGAGAACAATGATAGCAACAGGACAACTTCTTCAGCTAAGCAAGGGAGATAAGGGAAGCTGGTGGTTATACTGAGTCATTAAGGATGGGTAGAGAGAAACGTGCCAGGTGTATCAAGACCTTGGTGAGGGAAGGGTGATCCAACATGAACAAAGGCACAAACTGGGAAATCTCAATGTGGAACTAACCAAAGCCATGTCTAACTGTGGGAGACCCACAGGTGAGGCAAAGAATAGCAAGAGATAAATTATATTTGCAATGGTAAACAATGTGGGCTTTATTTCTTTTTTTATTTTATATATATAGTATTATTTTGCATTATGTGACAGTTTCATAGGCTCTGGGAGTCCCCCCACCCCTCCCCTCCCCCCTGGTGGATTCCTCCACCTTGATTCAGTATTACAGTTCAAATTCAATCAAGATTCTTTCCTTGCAAACATATACCAAGCATAGAGTCCAGCTACTTATTGTCCAGATGTGTTGAACAGTTTCTTGGGGAGACCATTTCTGGTCTGAAGTTAGAGCTGGTAGAATATCATCCCAGTCAATTAAGAGTCCCAATATAACATCAACAGCAATTTGCAACATTATGGAATTGACATGGACTTTATTTCTATGTACAGCTGAGGATCTTAAAATTTTAAGGAGGAATCTTGGCAACACTTTGTTGATGTGGGAGTACTGCTGAGGGCAAGATGAACAGAATATGATTCTCCAACTTAAACTTTTATTCTCTAATTAAATTAATCGAGACTGAGTGTCACAGTGATTTTGTTTTGATGTGTTACTGTGTGATGTGGCAGTGAAGGAACCTTCGTGGGGCATATAGAGGCTCAAGTGTTTTTGAGAGGACCTGAAGGTACATTTCAAAGGCACTTCCCAAGGCCATGAAACTTGTCAAATCTTCAGTAGTCCCTCTTTACTGTTAACAAGTTTTAGATTATAAAAATGTGTTTAGTAAAGTTCAGAAAATCTTCTAAGTGCATAGTCCCAAGTAGACAACAGGCAAAACAGAATGAGAAGTTTTTATTGTTGGCATCTGTCTCTCTTTTTTTTTTTGTTGGCATATGTCACTAGTCCATAATGACAGTATTTGATCATAATAATAGTAGCTAATATGAAGCACTCACTGCTTTCCACACATGATGTTAAATGCTTTACATTCAGATGATCTGTTTTAACCTCACTGCAACCCTTACTCAGGGAACAAAGACAGAGGATTTTATTTCTGGACCAAGGTCAGTAACCAGTGCAGGCACTGAGATACACCTGTCCCTGCACACACATAGCATCCAGGCTGTGCTTACTAGGAAGCCAAAATATAATTAGGTGTGGTTCCATGTTATGATAGTCTGACTTCAACAGTCGGAAGAATGGCTTGATCCCCTTAAGAGATGAGACTGAATATTGTATACCAGCTAATTTGGGGAAGTAGAAGGATATCATATAAAAGAAACAAAGTGGATTGTCTCAAAGGCCTCGGAGTTTGTGATAGAACAATAGACTTCTAATACAAAAAAATATATAAACTAACCCGTTCATTGTATTTCTACTGCAAAAATGTTGTTACTAAATAAATGTGAGAAGAGAAAATCAAACCAATTAAAGCTACTATCAGGGGCTCTCATGTGAAATCAAATCACTAGAACCAGAAAAGAAAATGAATTACAGAACTCTCTTAATTGTAGAGTAATGGGGGAGATACAGGTGTGAAAACTTAATTTCTGTTATTGACAAAGACAGAATTTGAGATTGGGAATTCCGTGAGTTATAAATATCAATTTTTAAATTGAGGTGACTGAAGACCACATAAATATTTTACAATTGCTAAGATAAAACTATAGAACCATGATGCATGGAAGAGTGGCACTATTTGAGTGTGTATGGCTGTGCCAAATATAGTTCATTTTTACTTAGGATTCTGTGTGTCCTAGAAACTCTTAAGTTCTCTCTAAATTTAAAAGACATTGTCCTTAATTTTTTTCTGTTTGGTTACATATAATTTGCACATAAAAAGCTTTTGCTTATATTTTTATTGCCTTTTTCTACACTCAAATATTCAGTGCCTGTGCAACTCGCAAGTCTTGTAAGATTTGGTTTTCTGTCTCCATTACTAATATGGAGTAGCATTTCAGGATGTAGAGTCATTTTTCCTGCGCTTCCTGTTTCTTGCCAGTACCTTAATTACAAAAAATGATTTTCTGCCATCTGCCCTGCTTTCTTTTTCTATGTCCACCCCCAGTTCCCTCATTTTCTAATTACTCCCAACAGCAGTGACTCAAACATGTATTGGAAGCAAGATTCCCATAGTTGCCAAATAGAAATAGGCAAGTGTTACTTACTAGATTTTTACAAAAGCAGTTACTGTGAGTCTGTATTTTCCTCACCCAGAGAATGAAAGAAACACTCAAAGTCAGGATGTAGGGCAAAAGAAAAAAAAGGAAGAAAGAAAAAGGAAAGAAACATAATAAAAACACTCAGGAATAGCAATTCCAGATCTGCAAACCTGTCATGTTTTTGTGATATCTTCAGTGCTGTTCACAAATATTTGATGCCCTCCTTTGGGGATTATAATACAGTACACTGGATCTTCCCTACTCCATGGAATTTGAATGTGGTCATATGATTTTCTTCTTTGAGCCAATTAAATGTGAGTGACAGGAATAGGTCTTCTATCTGGGCAGGAGCCATAGAAACCAGTAGCTTTAGAGCATACTTTGATGTCTTATACCTTTTTGACAGTTGTTACCTAGTGTGAATCTGAGAGTGACAGTGTGAACAGAGATCCCCACTGACTAATGGGTAGGTAATGTGAGCCAGAGGCAAATCATCGTTAAGTCGTTCAGATGAGTGGAGTTGTTACTGTGCTAGACCTGTCCATCCTAATACACTGAAACACTTCTGGCATCTTAGGCCCATAGTAAATGCATAACAGATGTTAATCTGATAATATATCATATACGTGAATCAAAGATGATTGGAAAATTTAAGAATTTAAAGTGTTTTTAGAGCGTTCACTCTGAAAGTTTGCAGTTTTCTGCATTGCTTTCATAGCACTTAACCTACGGCCTAGTTGTTCTGTGTTTATAGATCAGCCATTGCTCTAAAGGCTCTTTGAAAGCAAGAGTATTATCTCCCTTGGAAAAATGTTAGTTGCTGAATTTGCATCTTGACCACGTTTCCGCTGGGCATTCTCATTAGGTGGGAATTCTGATGTGAAAGCTTGGCTAATACATGTTTACTGATCCAAAGTTTATTACTTCACTAGGAATTGCAAATAATTTTATTTGGTTCAAAAAGTGCTTAATGCGTGTTATTCTGAAGTAATGAGAAATTATCTGTTTGGAAGCTGTATATGCTCTGCACGGTTCAGTGAGAAGTTGTGTCTCACTGTCTGGCCCATGCCATCGCCATTTTGTTTCTCCCTAGAAAGTATTCTAGCATCTGGCAGCTAATATGTAAGGACAGAAGGCTGTTGTCACTGAGCCAAGCCTCTCTGCTTCCCCATTCTTCCCCTTCTAAATCAAGTTCCTTCAATGGAACAAGCATCCCCCTCTGAGCAGTTTCCCCAGTCCCTTCTCGGGATTCACTCATTCCCAATTATATATGAAGAACCACTTTATAACAGGCATTGTTGTAATCCTTGTGAATATGGCCTTGATGGAATTTGCACTGTGTTGGAAGAAGCAGATAATAACACAAATATAGAGAAAGTCAAGTGGTGCTAAGTGGTACAATGACTAATCAAGAGGAAATGGAGATTGTAATTGTGAAGGGTGGGGAGCTGTTACAAATCATTTCAGGACCAGCCAAGTCTAATTGACAGGATGTTATTTGAGCAGAAAGCTGTTACCTTAAGGAAGTGAGGAAGAAAGCACACAGTGAAGAAAGGATTCTCAAAAGAAGGAAGAGCAAAATGCAAAGAATCTGAGGCAGAATTGTGCTTTGAAGATTGACAATGTGGAGGCTTAGGTCACATAGGATGAATGTGGGCTAGCCGCTGTGTTTTACAGATCATATGGAGCTTTTTTGGTCATTGTAGTTTGGTTTTTAGCTTGCGAATGGTGGAAAGCTATTGTGAGGCTTAAAATAATTTTAAAATGTCTGAAAGGAATAGAAAGAGGAAGTAGACAGAGGTCTCCTATCTGTTTAGTCTAAAATACCAGCAATGCTCGGAACTGCACCAGGCTGACCTTGGAACTTGTGGCACATCTCCCAGTGGATGGCAGGGGTGCAGTTACATGAGTTATCACCTCTTGTCTCCAGAGTACACATCAGCAGGGAGCAGAAATAAGAGCAAAGCCAGGACTCAAATTCAGGCACTCCAATATGAGATTCAGGCATCCCAATGTGAGCAATACCAGCCCCTATTGCCACTTGGTTTTATTTCTTGTTTTGGAGGTTGAGTTTAAGAATGCTTGTCTTTTAACTTTTTGTTTAGTTTTTAAATTTAACAATGATCAAACATTTCACCACATTCATCTTAGATATATATATATACATGCACAAACACACATGTATATTATTTTTGAACATGCATGGGTCTTGAAAGGAGCTGGCTGAAATAATAGACTGTAAGGTCACTAGAAGGGCAAATGGTAATCAGCGAGGACTCTGTTAGAATAATCCAGGCAAAACTTCCAGGACTCGGATCAAGTGATGGCTCCATCAGGAAGTCTATCCTAACTCCCATAGGGTGAGCTGCTTCACTTCTTCAGAGCTCCCATAACAAACTTAATTCTTGTCCTGCAGGTATATCATTAAATCCAGTAATATCTGGAGGCTGACTGTATATATGAGAGTCATCTGAATTAATATAAGGAGTATTACGGATATTATTTGTTACATATCTACCGTGTAAAATATATATGTTTCAACACAAGAGTGTTTGCAGCAATTATCTAGAACATTCGGGATGAGGAGTAATTTGCTAAAATATGAAGTTGCAAGTGAATGGTAATGACACAAAACATTCAACTCATAATAGGTTTTATTGTTGCTTTCAAGTGCTTTAGAAAATGACCTTTACAATATCCAAGCTGGACTGATCTTATTGCTGTGCCCTTGGAATACCACCAAGTGCAAGTACCTTCTCTAGTTCAGAAGGCAAAGCATGCAAGTCAAGGTGTCTTTAGCAAAAGAAAACTCCCAAGGAAACACCCAGCTTTAGGCATGGTTTGGTCCAGGAAGCACAAGCAGTGTTGTCAGAGATGCTCTCCTTCATTCCCATGTGCTTTCCTCTGGGTTGGCTTCCTTCTCCAACAAGCTGTGTGGAGATTCTTAGTTGCAGAGTAGCGGATGTCAGCTCTTGTTGCTTGGGCATCTTCTCCAGGAAGTCTGCAAAAGTCTGCAAATGTGACTCTCACAGTGTTGCCTATCTATCCTTGAGTCAGCCACAGTTGCCTTGGGTGTAGGGAATTCTTGTTAGGCAGGCTTGATCACTTGCATGTACTTGGAGTTGGAGATGGGGTGAGTTCATTTCATATGACTTAAGGTATGTAGAGGAAAGGATGCTGTTAGCGGAAGAGGAGGCTAGACATTGGGTAGTCAAGGAACAACAAGGTATGACAAGCATTTTCCACTTGCATCAGAACTGTGTTCTGAAGGGCTCTCAGCTGGGAAATCAGGCACATGAATGTGAAGGTCAGCCTCCTGAGTGGATTCACTCCAGCTTCCTCTCTCTGGAGGCTTAGGATTTGCTATAGGAATCTGCTGCTCTACAACTTATTCTTTTTCTCTCTTCCTTCTCTCTCTCTCTCTCTCTCTCTCTCTCTCTCTCTCTCTCTCTCTCTCTCTCTCTCTTTCTCTCTCTCTCAACCTCCCTCCCCCTCTCCCTTTCTCTCTCTCTCTTAACCTCCCTCCTTCCTTCCTCTCTCCCTTTCTCTCTGTCACACACACACACCCCCCACATGATGCCTTTAACTTTACTAAGCTTATTTTTCTTTTTTACTTTTTTGTCCAGAAAAAGACATAATTTCTCATAGAAGTGGCATTTTATTTTACCTTGTTGATGTTATATAAATCTAGCTCTAGAAGGAAACAGATGGACCCCTCAGATTAGGAAGACTTGAGCAAATATCATAAAGAGAGCATTTGCAAAGATGTGGGCAGAGTGTAAAGTAACCCTTGTTCTGTTTGCCTCCTGCAAGCATGAGGGGTAGAGGTGAGAGGGAGCCATTTCCAGACTGTAGTAGGACACAGCTAGTTATTGAAGACTCTATAGAGAAGAGGCTAGGAGTGTAACGCACTGTTATCTCCAGCCTTTTGCTCTCCTATGTTTTGCTGCTGTATATCCTTAACAGAAGCCATAGGACAGAGAGCCCATTGCACAGTTCATTCTTACCAACTCCTCTGAACAGAGAGCAAGGCGAGATATTCAAGACAGGCAGTGGATGTTATCTAGAATGCTCCTTCCCTTTGCCCCTCAATGTATGTGCTTTTGTCTTCATGAAAAGTTTTTTCTCTTGCTGGAAGACATAGGAAGCCACATCAGCAATGGCACACATCCATTGTGCTGCCTCCTCAAACATAAAACACAAGTATAAAGGAGCAGTTTATTGTATAGATGCTGCCTGTATTGGTTCCCAGCATGAACTCCTGTGATCAATTCATGCTACCTTCCTTTCTTCAGGACCTCAACAATGTGGGACTCAAATCCTTATTCTGAAGACTCTCAGTCCTTGGTGACTGCTTCTTTAGTGACTTGCTTCAGTGTTTCTTGAACCTAAGCATAATGCCTTTTGGGATTTAGAAATAAGTCCTTCTTTGCATGTTGGTTCAATGCTAGGATACTATCTAAACTACTTAGGCTGGGGTCAGGGGGAGGATTTTCAACTTCTGACTTAATGGTACTGTGTGCCCTTCAATTCTACAAAATGAGATTGCCATGACTGCAGTGGATGTGCAGCTGGGAGACATTCTTGTTTTTTTGTGTGCATACTCTCAAATGTATCTTCCAAGATTTCGATTTCTTGTTTGTACACCTTCTGGGACCATGAGAAGAATCTAAAAACCTGGAAAATTATATAATCAATGCCATCACGATACACATCTTAAATATGTCAACTGTCTAATCCCTGGATTCCACTGTACAATCTCAACAGAAAGCAGATGAAGAATTCAAGTTAGGATATTTTGAGGAAGCTTTCATAAAGTTTTATAGATGTCTTACATGGTTATGGAGTGCTCAATTGTTGGAACATGCAAGTTGGCCTGCCTGGGGAAAGTTAATGGAGAGGAGGTAAATTTTTAATTTGGGATATGGTTAATATTTTGGACATGTTCTTCTGATCTTATGGATTTATGCAGCAAATTTCATTTTAGATGTACATCATTTATTTCAGAGGACCATGACTCCTGTTTTAGAAAGTGTACAAAATAGTGATTTTCTTTAGTTATCTTTATCATATAGCTGATAGAATTCAGTTAAATAGTACTGTCTGTTGAAAAGTTAAATTAATGCAGTAAGGATTTATTTAAAATTTTCATGAATGTTTTTACATCATAGTCCTTAAATGATGACAGTTTGTAATTCTGTAAATTTTCCGGATATTTTTGGAAAACCATCCTGATTTTCTATTTTCTCACTTTCAAAAATACCATCACAGCATAATGTATTTTCATCCTTCAGCCAGTGGATCACTTTTATCTGATGATTGCTTTCATTTAAATTTTAATTAATGCTTGCAAACTCCTTTTTTTAGACTACAGGACAATAAATAAACTTTTGTAAGTGAGGCACAGTGATCAATAGTCCAGGAAATCAATATCCCATCCTCTCCATAAAGGAATTATTTTCTCATTTGTGTCTGAAATCACTTCAGGTTTCAAAATACATTACGGGAGCCTATAAGCTGAGGGTTGATTGAATTATTGGTTCTGAAGAAATATCAGTACTTGGCACAATGGCTCCATTGGCTGACTAACCCTCAGCCTGCAAGTGCCAGCATCCCAAATGGGTGCTAGTTACTGTCCCAGCTGCTTCACTTCCCATCCAGCTCCCTGCTTGTGCCATAGGAAAGCAGTGGAAGATGGTGCAAGTTCTTGGGCCCCTGCACCAATGTGAGAGACATGAAAGAGGATTCTGGCTTCAGATTGGCTCAGTTGCAGCTGTTGTGGCCATTTGGGGAGTGAATCAACAGGTGGAAGATCTTTCTGTCTGTCCTCTCTGTAAATCTTCCTTTCCAGTAAGAATCAATAGAACTTAAAGAAATGTTCTCTTTAATATATCCAGGCATAATACTGGGGTTTGCTTATTTATTTAGGGCAATGGGCACGCTTATTATTAAATCATTTCTACTTGGTACTAGGGAATGACAAAGCTATTCATCTAACAGGTGGCACAGTTACCTCTTAACATTGCCAAGCTGTTCTTGTTAGAATATCCTCATTCATCTTTTTTTTTTTGATAACAGTCCTCATATCACCTTAAATTTTTGAGCTGTTTCTCAAAGATCATTCATCATGTCTGTTTTACTGAAAGTAAAATGAGACCAAGAATTCTTATATAATCTGTTGCATGATTCTTATATAATCTGTTGCATGATGCCTTATAAGCCATATTCTAAAATGGATAACAACTTCTTTAATTTAGTTCTGCACAAAAATGAACAATTATTTGGTGACCCTGCACTGAACTTGCTAATACCCTTAAATATACAGCTTGAAAGTATCCTTCTCTATGTAGTGGGCTTTGAGCCTGCTGCTGGCAGTTAGCAGTCTCTAAAATGATGCTCTAAAGTACTTTGTATATTCTTTTAGAATCCCAAACACCTTGTATTTTGCAATAGATCTTTGTCCAAATGTTTCTCCACCTGCAAACCAAGCACCCTGAAAGCAGGAACTGTTTATTACACACCATTCTGAATACAGAGTGTCCTAGGTTATTCTGGCTGCTAGAATGCTATTGACTAGGTGGTTTATAAACAGCAGAAGCCTCTTTTGCAATTCTGCAGGCAGTTCCAGCATCTGGTAAGTGGCTGCACCGTATCTCAAGTGTGGATGTCTTCCTTCTACATCCTCACATGGTTCAAGGACATGAACTCTGGGGCCTCTTTTACGAAGGCATCAGCCCCATTCTTGGGGTTCTTCCCTTAATGCTGTAAATACCCCCAAAGACACCAGTTCCTAATACCACAAAATTCTTGATTAAATTTTAAGCATTCGAAGTTTGTAGATCAAAAACATAGTCTATTAAATGACTGCAAAGCAGGTGTTGGTCAACTGAGTAACTTTAAAAAATGTGTTTGAAAGATCTGCTAGGTTTACTGTACAAATCATTGCCTACATCTGCTGGTTTACTCTGCAAATGGCCATAACAGCCAACTCCTGGTTAAGCCAAATCCAGGAGCTTGGAACTCCACCCTGGTTTCCCACACATGTGACAGGGAACCAAGTAGTTGGGCCATCTCTGTTACCTTCTCATGCATGTTAGCAGGAAGCTGGAGCAGAAATAAAGCCACTAGGACTTGAATCAACACTCTAGTATGGAATGCTAACATCACAAGCTGTGGCTTCAAACTGTACCACATTGTGGGGCCCAGATCAACAAACTTAGCTAATAAATCTTTGTATTTGTATGTGATGCTCATCAATATATCAAATTATAGAATTATTGATACCCAGTGATGTTCTTTCCTAGTCGTCATAGCCAGATGATACTGGATTAACTTCCTGAATAACTTTTATTCTTTTTCTTAAAGTTTCACTTATTTTACTTATTTGAATAATGGTAGGATTCCCAATACTATTTTTAATTATGCTTTTATGCAACATTAAAGAAGAGATTCATTTTACTTCAAAGTAAGTTTAAAGAGAGAAAAGGAGAGATCTTCTGTCTATTGGGAATGTTAAAATTAAATTCTTTAGGTCTGTCAGTAGTACTAGTTTTGGTAGTAATAACAATGACTAATAATTATTGGTTATTATTGTTTGCTAGAAACAGGTGACATTTTTAAAAGCATCATTTATATTACTTGAAACAATTACAGAGAGAAGGAGAGACAGAGAGAATGAGAGTTTTCCATCCGTTGGCTCACGTGTCACAGACAGAGCCAGGTTTATCTGAAGCCAGCAGCCAGGAGTTTCTTGTAAAACAAAACAAGATGGTGCAAGCGCAACAGTTTATGAAATAGCAAACTTTTAGGTTTTGGAGTTTCAAACAACAAGCTCAGTATTTAGAATATTTGAGAGATAGATTTTGCTTAAATAGACTATAATTCTCAGGAAGTTTTTTAAAATTACCTTAGGAAAACTGATCTAAGAGTAAGAAATTTACACTTGTTTAAAAGACATATTAATAAATATTTCTGTCACAACTTTTCAGTTCTGTTTGTCATGGCATTCTGTGATAGCAAATGAGTAAAGCTGTGTTCCAGTAAGACTTTATTTACAGAAACTGTCAGTGGGCTTCATTTGTCTCCTGAGCCATAATTTGCTCACTCCGAATCTGTGACAAATATTTAATGGCAGTAAATTTGGGGGTCAGCTGTGTGTTTAAAACCAATACTAGTGGGTCTGGCATGGTAGCCTAGCATCCAAAGTCCTCGCCTTGCACGTGCTGGGGTCCCATATGGGCGCCAGTTCTAATCCCAGAGGTCCTGCTTCCCATCCAGCTCCCTGCTTGTGTCTTGGGAAATCAGTCGAGGATGGCCGAAACTCTTGGGACCCTGCACCAGCGTGGGAGACCCATAAGAGGCTCCTGCCTCTTGGCTTTGGATTTGGCTCGGCTCCAGCCATGGCGGCCACTTGGGGAGTAATCAGCAAACAGAAGATCTTCTCTGTCTATTCTCTTCTCATATATCTGCTTTTCCAATAAAAATTAAAATTTTTTAAAATAAATAAATCTTAAAAAGCAATGCTAGTGCCACATTTATTTTCTGTTTACCTGTTCCCTTCATAGTAGAACTGATCTCATCTCATCTCATTCTGCATTTACTGAATGAGGTGCTTATCAAGTGTGGTTAGTTTAGGCTTATATCATTTACGTGACTGTGAAAGTCACACATACCTTACTCTAGCCATTTGACTCATCAATATGTTGAAATTTGCATTTAGGGACAGGCTTTCAGCATTTATCATCACTGTTTCAGAGTGATGGCAAAACTAGTTTTAACAGAAGGTATTGAATGATGTGTGACTGTATGCCTGGCTTTGACCTACCTCAAATCCTTTCTCTAAGTAAGTAGAGGATAAATTTAAGAACAATGAATGCAACTTGAAAATATGCTACAAGGCATTTCAAACAGGCTTTAATTATTAGCTGTATCAGAAATTTAATTATGGTAGCATTGAAATTAGTCAAACCAACTTATAAGTCAAATCATATGAATATTATACATGGTTCCTGTAAAATAATCATTTTGAATTGGATTTTTAAAGTTATGCTTCAAAGCCCACATAATTTAATGGAATTTTGGCCTTGTTTTTCAAACATTTGTTAAACCAAGTATCTGAAGAGTCATGTTATGTAGCCAAAAATCTAATTATGCACCATTTATTAACATGGAGCTGTAATCAATAGTTAATGGCTTACATTTAGTTTCCTTTGAATTTTGGGCTGCTCTGAACTAATATTTTTTTTAATTTACTTTTTTTTATTTTTGAAATTTATCATATAATTCTGTATAGTCTGGGATTCCCCTGCCCCCATTTTTCCACCCTCCTCAATTGATTTTTCCCATACTGTCACACTCTTCATAAGGAGTTAGAGTTCCATCAGTGTGCTGTTTAAGTGTGCCCCGGCAATACTGGTACAATGTCAAACAGTCCATCATCCCAGTGTCCATCACTTTCGTTGGGAGTCCATCTTTTGTTTGGAAGCACAGATGCGTGTTGCTTTGTGTCTTCACATCTGGATATGGTAGTCTTCATTACTCCACCACTAGACATTCCAGTTTGCACGATGGGTTCCTATGATCTGCCAAGCAAACCAAATGTTAATGAAAAAATTCAAGCAGAATATTAAAGCTATGTCTACTCTCTCCTGCCTTGACGGGGACCCCTTCTCATTCATGATGTTAGACCTGACCAGAAAGCAGTGCTAAACTTGAGGGAAGCCCATTGCAGATGACTTCTACCTTGGTCAAACTGATAGGCCCAGGAGTGTGGTGTTGGTTTTTTGAGAATATTGATAAGATTAAAGAGAGATAGTCCCTATATCTACTTCTTTTTTCATTTTTGCAGTAATAAATCATACACTATTTGGCTCGAAGTGTTATAAATTTGTTATCTTATAGTTTGGCAAGGGAAAAGTCTGACACAGTCTCACTGGGCCAAATTTCTTCTGGAGCTTTTAGGAGAGAATCAGGTTTGTTGCTTTTTCCAACTTGTACAACTGACCCATTCCCAGCCTTGTGGCCTGTTGGTATCTTGGCCTCTTGTTCTCTTGCTCTGTTTTCAAAGCTAGGCATGTGCCGTTTCTCTCTGACCCAAGCCACAGAAGAGTTTCGGATGTTCACAGTGATTAGATCACCCACCCCAAATATCCCAGGATTATCTCTCCATCTCAGAGTTCTTAATTAAGTCTACCAAGTCCACCTTGACATGGAAAGGGATACCCTCACAGGCTGCAGGGGGAGGTAGGACTTCTCTCTCTTCTCTCTTTTTTAATCCCTCAAGTCAATGAGAATATATAAGTAAACATTTAAGAAATTGCCATTGATGGCATGGAACTGATGTGATGATTAAATGGTTTACTTCAGTTTTCACTCCCAGATCAATGCCTGATGTTTTGGGGAGAAAATATGTTTTGGGAGAAAATGATATCTTCCATGGCTCACCCACGGACTGCAGTCTCTCAACATTTTTAGCATTAAGTTTCAGGCAAAGAATTCCAGCTCTAGCAGTGCTGGGAGAATATTTGGACCTCCCAGGGGAGCTATAGATTCAGCAAATCTCATGTTGAGCCTGACATCCTCCATTCCACTTTATAGTACCATCCTCTGATCCAAAGTCATTGTGGGTTTTTAAGTTATTTTAATTTACTTGAAAGGCAATGAGACAGAGATAGACAGAGATAGAGATGGAGCCAGACCTACTCTCTGGCTCACTCGCTGCATGTCTGCAGCAGCTGGAATTGGGCCAGACTGAGCCTAGGTGCTGGGAAATCAGTGTAGGTCTCCTACATGAATGGCAGGGAGCAAACCATTAGAGCCGTCACTTGCTGCTTGTACATCCTGTGCCCAAGCTGTTCTTATCTTCTCCGTGCACCAAGTCGTTCACTGCAGGGCAGTGAACAGTGAGCCAACACATAGCAAATTTTCTCTCTCTCTCTTCTCCATTCTTCCCCCTTCTCTTTCCCTTCCGCCATCCCTTTTCTTTTTTTTCCTGTGAATCTTTCAAATACAGAACTACGTCTTTAAAATCAAAACCCCACATTGCCCACAAAACTAAAATGTTTACTCTCTGATCCTTTCAGAGAGAGAGTGCTGATGCCTCTGTCCACTTGGAGACTCCATAATCCGTTCTTATCAACCTTTCTCTTCTATTGGAATCACTCCTGCACATCCTTTTACTTGCTAGGACACTCTGCTCTTATAAATACACATTCTGCCTTATCATCATGGTTTTATCCTTAGGCCTACCATAATGTAAGGCTTAGTGAAAAAAAAATAGTTACTTTGTGAAAATATAATTGTGCCTGGGCCAGCATGATGATGTATCTGACTAATCTACCCCCGATTCACCTCTCTGCTTGTGGCCTGGGAAAGCAGCGGAAGATGGTCCAAGTCCATGGAACTCTGTACTCACATGACAGACTAGGAAGAAGTTCCTGACTCCCAGCTTTAGAGCAGCTCAGCTCTGGCTGTTACAGCCATTTGGGAGTGACCCATCAGGTAGAAGACTTTCTCTTTCTGTCTCTCCTCTTCTTTCTGTAGAATTTGCCTTTCAAATAAATAAATTTTAACAATCAAAATTTTTTAAAATTCTAAATTTTACTCAGATAGCAAAAACCTTACATAAAACTCTTTTCCCAGTGGGGGTTTAGTTGTTACTGGTTGATTTAACTGATAATAAACTATTTTGTGTTTTCTTTCTAGGAGTATTTTTGACTGCCAATGTAAGTTTAAAAACATTTAGTCCAAGGATCTTAAGGAATGATGTTCCTGTGTTACTTACTTTGTTTGCTTGGTGATGTCCTTTAAGTAATTTCACTGAAATTTAGGATGTATATCGATGTGTAGGTTTCACCATGTGAAGTAAATACCTTATTCTTGGTTATTTTTGCTGCCTGGCTGGGGTATGCTAATACTTGACTATTTTACTCTTTTTTTTTTTTTTAAAGATTTATTCATTTTATTACAGCCAGATATACACAGAGGAGGAGAGACAGAGAGGAAGATCTTCCGTCCAATGATTCACTCCACAAGTGAGCCGCAACGGGCCGGTACGCGCCGATCCGATGCCGGGAACCTGGAAACTCTTCCGGGTCTCCCACGCGGGTGCAGTGTCCCAATGCATTGGGCCGTCCTCAACTGCTTTCCCAGGCCACAAGCAGGGAGCTGGATGGGAAGTGGAGCTGCCGGGATTAGAACCGGTGCCCATATGGGATCCCGGGGCTTTCAAGGCGAGGACTTTAGCCGCTAGACCATGCCGCCGGGCCCAGACTATTTTACTCTTTAATGAAAAGTGCCAATGAATTAAATTTATCTTAGTGAAGTCAGAGATGCTTCACTAGTTGCTTAAGGAAGAATAAAATAACTGGTGTTCCATTTTTTTAAAAGCCCAAGAAGTATTGATGTCCTTTGCTGTGTTTCACCAGATGTCCCTGAGCTGTGACGTGTTAGTGCTATGGCAGGCTGCTCTCTGACAAACTATGAGCTCCATGAGTGCATGAGCTGTCTGAATCTCTGAATCCTCGGTGCTTAGCATAGAGACAGCTTTCTTACAAATATTTATCATATATCAATAAGCAGGGATATCAGGAAGAACTCTTTAAATTATTGATTTTAAGCCATATAATCATAATTGTTTCTATCCTGTTCTTATCTTTAAATAACACCTGTGACAGTTCCCAGTTATGAGGCTATAAAGTTTATGTGTATCTATAGGGTTTACATAAGTCCAAAGAATGCAAGAAACACCCTTAAATGTCTAGGAGGTGATGGAAAATCCAAAGCTGCTTTTTCACTATGTCCTTGCATGAAGATGTAAAAATTTGAGATAAAATAAATACTGTAGGATGAGGCAATGTGAAAAAGCCAGAGTTTAGATTGATGTTCAGAGAAGCAAAGATAAAAAGACACAAAATGGCAAACAATGAGAAAATTGTGGGCATAAACAAATCTATTTGAGAAAACTGGAGTCTGTTGTGCTCTGTCTTTGTCTCTCCTTCCCTCTTATCTCCACCAACTATCTACAGGAATCCCTCCTGGAAGCAGCACATTGTGATAGGAATTAGATAAGACACTCCCAGTCTTGAGGGGCAGATATGCAGGCAATTACAATGTAGATAATCTTTGATACAGGTACTAATGTAGTCAGGGAATAACATGTCTTTGGGGTAGTTTGGGCTTGTGGGTAGTGGGGCTTCTTCTACCACAGATGAAGGATGATGAATGTGTCGCATTTGGGCTCTGAAGACCAATTTGGGCTAGATATTCTGTGAGCCCGACACGTATGCCCAAACTATAAGAACTGGCCCTGTTTCATTTCTACATCTTGAAGGCTATAATGAGGACTGTACTCATTAAACCTTTGCTGTGTGTCATTAACCTCAAATCTCAGTGATTCACACCCAGGAAATTTTGTCCTTTTGTTCAAAGGTCTTCAGGGAAGCTGGTGTTTGACCAGCCTTGCCATCCAGCTTTGGGTGGCAAGTCAGGTTTGAATTTGTTCCTTGTGACTTATTCTGGGATTGAAAACTACTTGGACTGTGTGCTTTATATGATGATATCATAAGCAAAGAGACCAAGCCAAAACCATGCAAGCAGGTCTCATAGGTCTGCTTTCATTATTACCACTTAACATTGCCTTGACCAGAGCAACGCATGATGATCAAGTCCAAGACCAGCGGAGCAGGGAAGACACTTGCCTTCCCCATTGGGAAATACTGACAAGTTGTGGGATAGGGAGAAGACATGAAATAGGGATGTGATCTACTCTGCCCTACTCTGCTACAGGCACTTCCTAAAATGAAGTTATTCTAATGGAATTCTGTAGTGGTAGGAGGGAAGAAAGATTTAAATTTGTCCTCCGTGGCAGGAGACAAGTTACAATTTTAGAGGTGAATCTGAAGGAGAGAAAGCCGTAATCTGCCAGCCATGCTGGTTAAACATTCTTACAGGTTCTACCTCTTTCTGATTATAGAAGTTCTTTGTATTGACATTGAACCATGAGTTAAACCTGAGTAATACTATATCTAGCCTTTTGTATTTCAGTTTCTTTGCAGAGTGCTTGAATGCCAAATTAATGTGGGTTTAGGCTTACAACTGTCACTAAATTACAGATGACAATGTCTTGGCAGGGAGTTCTTCCTGGTTTTGAAGTGTTGGTACTGCCAGATTT
This sequence comes from Ochotona princeps, assembly GCF_030435755.1. NCBI lineage: Eukaryota > Metazoa > Chordata > Mammalia > Lagomorpha > Ochotonidae > Ochotona > Ochotona princeps. Next base: position 15,221,170 of record NC_080846.1, on the reverse strand, counting down.
GTGTAACATGCTGAGGCGAATCTGTCAAAAAGACTGGCACAACGTGAGAAGAAAAAATAAAAAGGGTACATGACTGCCAAGCATCTGGTATGATGGTGTGATGGAGGATGGATGGGCTAACAACAGATCTTCTCAGTTCTCCTGAGACTAAGATATGCTCTATTATCAAGTCTCCACGAGGTCTTATGTGGGTTACAGCCACTCCCTAAAATGTACCTACAATTCAGTTACCCAGCAGTTCTGATGTTGAAAGCTCCTCAAAATCAGTTTGTGCTGGGCACCTTTGTCCTCACCTCACCAATGTGGTGCAAATGCTGTACCCCTTAAGAGAGGGCATAGTTAAAGTCATGAAAAGTGAGGTTCTCCTTTTTCTACCTCTATTTCTATGTTATTTTTTTCCCTTTTGGAGGGTTTCTGACTATTTTCTAAACATCATGTAAAAATTTTTAGCAGCCAAATAATAAAGGATATTAGAAAAGATCTAAAAAGCGTAGGAAAGAAAACACAGGCGGTCCCTGAGCCTAAGGTACTGGATCATGAAAAATAAAGAATAAAAAAAAAGAAAAAGAAACTGCAGGCTGAAAATAGCCAAAAGCATTTTTACCACTTTTCTTTTCAGTGTTCCAAAGGTGAAGCTAAATTTTCTCTCCACTTGGTAGTTAAGGAGAAAAACAGAAATAAACATCCCTTTCCATAGATTACTTTTTCCTTAATCAGTTAGATGATTCTTAATGCTTTGCAATAATGTTGACAGTCACAACCCAGTGCTTCCATGTTTTGAAAAGTAATTTACCTAAGAAATGACATGAAGAGAGATGCAACACAGAGACACTATGGCTGCAAGTTATAAAACATTGACAGAACTACAAATGTTTCTGTGGCACAGAGCTCTTCTGAGTCACAGGAATGACATTTAGATGAAGGCAAATTGCTTTCCCACAGCACTTCCACTGGGCAGTGCATCTTGGAATAATGCAGCTTGAGCCAGAGGGAACGAATGTCTAAAGATTTTGTTTTATTGAGAGAAGGTCTTACCTTTTAGAGTTCTTGAGAAGACAATATTTGAAGACCTTACATGAAACCTAAGCCTTGTATTTTTGTCTGTGAAAATATTAAGCATTGTTTTCTGTAGATATAATTAGTTACTCAAGAGAAAATTTAAACCAAGCAGTAATGGTGGACCTGTAATTTAGAAGACAGAGCGAAGTAAGAGCTATGACTTGGGGAGCTGACCACACAGAGATCACAGAATCACAAAGCACGCTTGATCACTGGGCGATCATACAGAACCCCAAATATGCACAGTATGTCAAGAACAGAAAGCCAAAATCAAAACCCTGGGAAATGCCCAAGAGTTGGGCTGATAATGACTCCAAATTCCATTTCCCTGTTCTAGTCCCAAGGATTTATGAAGAACTATATTATTTGAATAAAATATTTTTGTGTATGTGATTAAGCTAAGGATCTTGAGGTGAAGAGCTTATTCTGGGTTTTCCAGGTGGTCGCTAAGTAACATCACAATTGTTTTGGTAATAGAGGCAGAGGGAAATTAGACAGCAATATAGAGCAGGTGATGTGACCACAAGAGTTGGAAACTGTGATGATATTTGCACAAAGAAAGGAATGTTGGTACCATGAGAAGTTCAAGGAACTTCTGGAGGAATCATGTTGCTGCTGACACCTTGGTTTCCGGAGTCTAGGCTGCAAAGCTGGGAAATTATCTATTCCTGCATCTCAGCACACCGGGATTAAGATCATTTGTTACAGCAGGCCTAGGAAACCAGTGCTCCAGTTTCAGGAGCAGGAAAGGGAAACATTCAAACAGGCATGTGAGACTGCAAGAACCTTAAGCAAGAGTTTGCATACAGATGAGAAGAGATGGCAGTGTTAAATGCTAGAGCTTCTGGGAGAGAACAAGGATTGTGGACAAATTATTGATACGGCAGAGTGATGGCAGCTGGTTTGTCTGGGCACCTGCCTTGTACACACAGGACACTGTCACAAGCACTTTAAAGGTACTGATCATTAACTTGGTTAATTCCACAGCAACTTGCCTCTGCAGTACAAATTATTGTTATCCTGTGTTAAACTTAGAAAAGATTGGTGGGAGAAACACATCAAGCAACTTGCTCTATTGAACATAGGTAGGTTGCGTCCAAGTGAAATTTCACTCCAGCACTCATGTTTTTTCATTACTGTATTATACTTCTTTATCTTCATCCCTAATGATGTACATCGTTGGGCCTTTTTTTTTTAACAAGCAAGGTAGATTATAGATAGCAAGAGGAAAAGGTATTTTAGAAGATATTTGATGTAGAAAGGAGGGGAAATGGGAAACTTTTACATCTTCTCATTGGAATTAGGAAGCTCTCTGCTGAAGATGAATAGGACAGCCCATTTCAGGTTCCAGGAATCTAGGAAAGATGGTGAGGGTTTAGTGAAATAAGGAGCACTCTCTTAAAGATGTGTTCATAGGAAAAGGTGCTCACTTCTGCCTTCCGAGTCAGCTCTTGGCCTTGTGGTCCATCTATGCTCAAGGAGTCTTCATACACCATAGAGCAGAGTTTTGGGGAGAAATGACTTGTGTGAGATCATCATCCTTGCCGCTGTGTGGAAAGAGTCCCAAGCAGAGCTATGAAAGGAATCAGGAAAGCACAGCACATGATCCGCGCCACCACACACTCTGGAAATAGTTGGAGAAATTCGCAGATATGGGTTGTCATGTACCTATGGGTGAAGGAGAAACAAAGGGCATTGCATTAGAAAGGAAAGCTGGACAGGAAACAGGAAGACATGTCAGTATGAATGGAGTCATGAGCCAATCATGGAAAAGGGAAGAAAAAGGCAATTCTATAAGAAATTGGGCCAAAGAAAGTGTCAGAATTCTGCACTTTCTAATCTTGCTTGGATACATTTCTAAGTTATTCAGAACCACTGCAACATAAGACAGTATGTGTATTGACATTTGATTTGTTAGACTACATGGTATAGTGGGAAGAAGCAGTTTTAAAATTTGAGTCATTTGGGTGTGACATTGGACAGACAATGCACTGGGTCTCAGGTTTCCTATCTGTTCTCTGCCTTCTATGGTTGTGGGAAGGTATTTATGATCAATATCTACCATGGTACCTGACACTTAATAGAGACTAAGCATCAACAATGTTTTTCTAAAATAGTTGAGGACAGATTGGGTGATAAATTTATTGGCTAGTGATTAATTTCTAAAAATGTGACTTCTGGATCTGATACATGATTTTGAAAGTCTGACAAGAATCCCTCCTCATGTATTCCAGCTCTTTGTTACCTGTCTCTCCCTCCCATGGACGTTATTTGAGAAGGGCTTTACTGAGAATCCTCTGAAATGAAGGACCCTTAATTCCTGTAGGACCGGGATGTATCTATAGAGACATTCTGAGGTTTTATTTCCCCCATATTTGGTGCAATATTACTACCTTCCTTTTATTCATCTTCTCCTATTAATACTTCTGGTTTTTTATTTTAGCATCTTTCCATATTCTACATGATCATATTTCTAATATAAAAATTAACTATTTCAAATATCTATGCCATTTATTTCCATGATGTAATTTTTACCCTTATGTCATTTTGTAAGCCCTTCGAGGTCATTGGATAGAATCTGGAAGTCCCGCATTGAGTCACCATCATGATCCCTTTAGCTCGGAAATCTTCAAAGGGACAGGAAGAAATATTTTGGAGAGTGCAGTTTATTTCATATTTGCAGTCTAAGACAGTTTGGACCACCTTAGGATAACTTAACTGTCTCTTCTGTTTGCTTCATTTGTCACCTTCAAATCTATCTGAATTCCTATGGTCTTTGTGGGTCTACAGACATGCAGTCTGTACCTCTTTGGAAATAAGCACATACCAAAGTGGCATGGGGCAGGGACAGCTGGAAGAATACCAGATGGGTGCTATATGCCAGTTCTTCTACCTGCAGAGACATCTGGTGGTAGAAGGCTTACTTGCCCAGGCACCTTCAGAGCAGGACATGCCTTGCCAGGGAAATCCAATGCCAGGCTGTCTCCTAAGAGGCACCGAGTATGACAGTCTTAACCTGGGTGAATTTCTCCAGGCTGAGGCTCAGGACCACAGCACTGGGTGCTAAGGAACTGTGCTTATTTTGAAATTTGCAGGGATGAAGCTGCCTTTTTTTTTTTCATTTGATGATAATTGGTACCATTTGCCTATGTTCTTGCTGAGCTATAATTCATTTTATTTGTTGAACTTTTTTGTGAGAAGCATTAGACATTTGACTATAGTACAAACTGGAAGTATGATCTATCTTACATTAATAATAATAAAATAGATTAAAATGTTATCTCAAAAATGAGAGGGAGGAGTGTGTGTGCAAGAAAAGGAAAGGGGATAGAGGGAGAGAGGAAAGTATTATATTAGAATTCTATGAACTATTAAATCTGTATGTTAATATCATAATAAAACATTATCACTACATCCCAACTGGAGCCCAGATGCAGACATTCTGAGCAAGCCATGAGATGAGAGATGTGAAAAATCCCTGGATGCCTCCTTGGTTTGCTCACACTGAGAATCCTTGCTGTGGGATAGTTACGTACCCACATGATTACTCTTTCTGCTCTAGAAGCAATGACCAATTCCATGGATTGTCTGGTGAACCCCATCAGGGGATCAAGGAGTCAGGTCACAGATTGAGGCTGATGGACGGTGTACTTGGAGTCTGTCATTTTGATCGGCATTATTAAAATTTACCTATAACATTGTTGTTACGTTTCTGGAATCCACCAAGAAGCCCGGGTTATATCCTCCCCCAACCGCAGGGAAGTTAACTCTTCCTACCTCTGATGGGACTCTTGATTGCTGATGCTGATGTTACCTCTGAATAGGTTTGTTATTTCCCTCATTTCTGGGTGTTTAGTATACTTTTCGCAGGAGCCCCAAGTACTGATAATCCCTAAATCACCAGGCCCCGTTTTCTCAGCTGCAAAAGACACCAAATTAATTAGCAAAACATCGAGATAATTTCCAACTCTCAGTTTCTACCTTCAGATTTCAACGAGTTGTCCTTTTAAACAGTGTTTCTGCAATTTAGGGAAACTTTGTTTTCTGCCGTCAGATGTTGTGTTTTTTAACCAGGTCCCCGCGCCACCCTCCGGCTTGTTGGCATTTGCTAAGGCTAACAGCTTTTCTTGGCTTTTCTCCTTCCCCTCCTCCTCCTCCTCCTTCTTTTTTAAAGATTTTATTTATTGGAAAGTCAGATTTACAGAGAGAAGGAGAAAGAAGAAACAAAGATCTTCCTTCTGCTGGTTCACTCTTCAAGTGGTCATAATGACTGGAGCTAAGCAGATCCAAAGCCAGGAGCCAGGAGCTTCTTCCAGGTCTCCCATGTGGGTGCAGCATCTCAAGGCTTTAGGCCGTCCTCGACTGCCTTCCCAGGCCACAAGCAGGGAGCTGGATGGGAAGTTGAGTAGCTAGAATACAAACGAGCACCCATATGAGATCCCAGGCATGCAAGGAGAAGATTTAGCCACTAGGCTAACGCGCTGGACCCCCTTGGCTCTTGTTAAAGGAGAATGAGATACATTTATCTATGAATGTAGATCCCAGCTCTGTCCTCAGAGTTTCTTTTAACTAATCATGTCACCTTTCATCTATCACTGTGGTTTCTGAAAGGATTTTGTTAACCCTGTGTTCCCTCAGCATTTATTAGCAGGAATTCTCGTTTAGTGAAGGATTTTGTCCCATCAACTCTCTAGTTACAATAAAATGTAGTGCATAAAGGAAAAAGAATAAATGCTTACTTTTTCCCTTTATCTGTTGTATGACTAATGAATCACTACCTTAACCTCTGGGAGTGATCTGTGAGTGTTCTTTGAAAAATGTTAAAATCAGGATATGGTGTAATATAATCAGTGTAAGTGAATACAGTCAATATTACTTCGATAAAATTGACATGATATTTGAAATTTGCTTTAAACTACTCTAGCACTTGAAAAATGCAAACACATACCAAGGGGAATATTTCAAGGAGTGTTGACATTTGCTAACATTGGATAGGATGAGGGATCTTTAAAAAAGTTAATGGGAAATGTGTAATCATGGAAACATGGAAAGATGCATGAATCTCAAAGTTGTTTCACCAACAATTCTACCTTGATTTCCATTTCTACAGATTTTTTTAAACTACTCTCATACCGTTTATTTTTGTTTTTATGATGGTTGATATTTCTGAAAATAAAATATTTCTAGAACGACATATCATTCTAAGATCTCCAGACATGTCAATGTGAGTAGAATCACTAACTCTGGCTCTTGTTCAAATTGTGTGGATGAAAGTCGTCTGATTCCTGTTGAAAATCCATTTATGCCAGCCCTCGATCCTAAAAGCTATAGTTAACAGCATATAAAATATATGAATATATTTCCATGATTTTGCAAAAAGTTTTAATCTCTGAATTTTGGATACTTATGAAATCTAGTCATGATAACTAAAGTGTTCCACTTTTGAATGAAGCAATTTTCAAGAAATAATATCATGTGTAAATGGACTGATCACACAAGCATCCCTAGCATGCTTTACGAATATGAAACATATGAAACATTTAGATTTTATGCTATTTCATATCTCAACATTTTAGCCATTCTGAACTGATATCTTTAGCCTAATGCTCTTCTTTCTCATTTCAGGTTTAAGTTTATCTATTCATGGGGCTGAAAAGCGTTTGCAAATCCATCAACGGCGAAGTGTGGCAAGCCGCCCTGGGTCACGTCGTCGCTTGCCTGTGGTCAGGCATTCCTCACTCCCACCAGGTAGAAGGTCAATAAACATGGAGGCAAGTTCTTCAGGAATCACTAATGGAAAAACCAAAGTTTTCCACCCAGGTAATGCATGGGACAGTTCAACAACAAACTCATTTTAGCAGCAGCTTGACACAAGCTTGCTTTTTCAGACTTAGTTTACTTTTCTATCTCTTCCTTTCAATCAGTATTCAATACCACCATGACTGTAAGGAGAGAAGAATGTTGTGTGAGAAATGATGTGTCAGAGAATGTTAAGAGAACATCCCACCCTCAGTGGTGTCATTTAACTGAATCTTTTACTGATAAGACTTTTTTCAGTCTAAAAAAAAAGCTTACTGTATAATATATATAATATTATATAATATATATAATATATATTATATATTACATATTATATTATATATATTATATATTATAGATATAGATATAGATTTGGGTGTTTCCTTGACAACTAGTCCCAAGGGAGCCAGGGAAAATATAAAGTGAAAAATGCCTGCTTGGAATCCTGGTATTGGCTTGCAAGCACATCTTCCTGAGGAGACTGCAGACTACATATCAAGTTTCAAGGATTCTAGGCAATATGCTTCTTAAACCTGTTAAAACAATTCTACACTAATTCCAGCCAAAAAGGCTTCTTCTGTCCATTTGGGCAAAGGTTCACTGAAGTATTCATTCAATAAGTATTTATAGAGTGCCTGCTTCCTGTCAGGCATTGTTATGAATGGTGAAGAAATATAAGTGAACAGGCAATGATGCTTCTGAAAAGCAGCATCACAGAAATGTGCAGTGGTGAGGGAATTCAGAAGTAACTTAGAATGACTCTCACCCAATCTTGGTTGGTCTCTGTAATGTCGTAACAGTGAATCCTTGCCTCCTCCTTGTCTCCATCTCTAAACCTCTCACACCCTCTGCTCCTCATTAACTGGTTACCTTGTTTTCTAATCTCACCAAAAAAGGCCACAACCTTTGGGCGTGGTTTACAGCAAGTGCCTCCTTCTCACTCTTCAGAGGAATCACTATTGAATCCATTCTCTCCTTCTCTCTGCAATTTCAGAAGACAAAGAACATCCCACTATCTTTTTTTTTCAGATACCCAGTAAATTTTAAAATAATCACCAAATGCTCAAACTGTAGCAATATATCAGTCCTAACAAGTGGTTTAACAAACATATGAAGCTTGAAAAATCTTTGCAGCAATGTTGATACAAATATACATTTCTTTTGTTCGGTTTTTAAATTTTAGCTCACATATATGGGGAGAACATGTGCTTTTTGTCTGTGTCTAGCTTATTTCACTCAACATAATTCCTTCACTTGCATACAGTTTGACACAATGTCCATTTTTTGTAGCTGAATAATATTCCATTGTCTATAAATACAACATATGTTCTTTATGTAATCATATGATGATGGACACCTCAATTGATTTTATATTATATATCATGAATTTGCTGGTACAGGTGTCTCTTTGATACAACATGTCTTTGGGGGTATATATTCAGTTAGTGAGATTGCTTGGATCAGATGGCAAGTCTATTTCTAGTGGGTTTTTTTTAATTTCGATTTGTATCCCACAATTGCTGTGATAATTTACATTCCCATTAACAGTGTGTGAGAATTCTGCTCTCTCCTTATCTTCATCAGCATTTGCTGCCTTCTATCTTTTGGATAATGTCCAGTCTGATATGGGTGCGATTATAATTTATGGTGCTTTTGTTTTCATCTGCTTGATAGCCAGTGGTCTTGAACATTTCTCAAATACTCATTGGCCATTTGTATTTTAGAGAACTGTGTATGGATATCCTTTGTTTATTTCTTACCTGAATTGATTGTTTCTTGAAGTTGAATTTTTTGAGTTGATGCTATATTCTGGAGATTAATATTTTGTTGGCAGACAGCTTGCAAATATTTTCCCCATTCTGTTGTGTGTCTCCTCACCCTATTGACTGCTTCCATTGCTGTGCAGAAGCTTCCAAGTGTGATATGGTCTCACTGGCTGCTTTTTCCTTTGCTCTCTGTTTTAGAGGCCTCATCATGAAAGTCATTTCCTACGTTGCTGTTAAAGTGTTCCCCCTACATTTTCTTCCAGAAATGCAAAGCCCATGACTTCCTACATGTCCTTTAGCTCAGACACTTCTCTCTTGAGTCTTAGACAGGAAAATGTACTCTTTCCCATCAGTCTGTTAAAAAGTCTCAAGCTTCTGTCATTTGAGTCAGCTTCACTAGGCACTGTATCCTCTACTTTCTTCTTCCTACATTCTAAGTCAGTCTTCAGAAAGAAGACTGCATCTTTGTTTGCCATGTTCTTGGACTTCCCAAACCTCTTCAGCCAACACAGTACAAGTTCCTCCTGCAAATGACTGTTCTTGAGATCTTGGTGACTTTTCCTTGGAGTACCATGATGGATGCTGGCCATATTCTAATGAACCAGGTGAGGAGTTTCTAAAAATCTTCCCACAGCTTCTTTGACAGCCTTCTCTTTTTGCTCTTCTCTTTTCTCACATGTACTTTTCCTGGTTTTCTAACCTTTAATATTTCTTTCTTGCTCTTTTGTCAGTACATACTTCATGACAAATCCAGATGATCTATCTCTACCTCTGATTGTGTCATCTTCAGTTTATCCCATGAGTGACAGATTCAAGTTCAAAACTTTTACCGTCTTAAAAAAAGATGTCCATTAGGGGGCGGGCCTAGTGGGGGTTATTGTGGGTCGCCCCGACTAGGCTGCAGCCCCCACTGGTTGACGCAAGTGCCGAGTACGTGCTAGGCAGAACCAACCTAGTCTGCAACACCCACTGGTTCCAGAGCAACTCCAGTCCGAAAATAAACCAGCCCAGGAATTGCACCTACAAGCTGATTGTGGCGATGACCAGCTGGACTCAGAACCCTAGCCAAGAAAAGACAGAGGACAGGACGGGTCAATCAACCATCTCAGATATATGTTGGCAGCGAAAACCGGGCAAATGAAGACTCTATGATGGACAGTGTCAACCAGTGAACTCTGCAACGACCTCATCGAACTGGGAGTGGCGAGACTGGCAGTGATTCATAACTAGAGAAATATTAAAACCACTAGGGGTTGATCGCAGCTAAATAGTCTCCCCAAGAAGCTGTACATTCCATCTGGACAATGAACAGCTGGACTATGTGCTTGGCATCTGTTTGCAAGGGAAGAATCTTGATTGAATTTCAACTGTAATGCTGCAACGGGGTGGGGGGGCGTCCACCGTGGGGGAGGGGAATGGGGGGTGGGGGCAACCCCAGAGCCTATGAAACTGTCACATAATGCAAAATAATTAATAAAAAAATAAATTAAAAAAAGATGTCCATTATGATCTGGCTCTTATTCCTTATTTTTTGTAACCTTTTGCCACTCTAACGTACTATGTAGAGTTTGACTAGAATAGTGTAACTGCTAAAAGATGTATCCTAGAGACTCATTGAATCATCTTTCTATATTGAGCGAGTTGACTAAGCCAAGTCTGAAATCCATAGGGAAGAATTTCTGGAAGGATTAGCTGGAAATCTTTGGTACCATCTACAGGTAGAATTTCTTCATCAGGGAAGTTTCAGATCTGCTTGTTAAGGCCTTTAAATTGATTGGATCAATTCTGCCTGGATTATCCAGTATAATATCATTCATTCAGAGTCAATTGATTATGAACAGTAAACACATCTACAAAAAAAAACCCTTTATAGCACCACTTGCTTAATGTACACTGATTAATTGGGTATAATAGCATAGTCAAGTTGGCATGTCAAATAGATCATCACACCTGGTAATACTAATTTTCTTTCAATGCTTTACAGTAAAGTAACAGGGTCCAGATGGGGAAGAACTTTGTGGACTAAGATAAGGATAAGGTCTTTGAGTCCTATATGTGAAATGGGAGTCCAGTAGGGTTTTGAACAAAAGAATCTCATTATTTAATTTAATATGACCAGTTTTACAAGAGTTTAGAGGGAGCTGATTAAAGAATGAAGGTGAGATAGGACGTCTCTAAAACTCTGCAGTTAACGGGTTATGGCAGCTCTGTCTGCAAGTGGGAGAACTCATGGTAAGAATGTGGATTCTGGATGGGTTTTAATTCGGACTTAACAAAATTTCTAAAGGATGTTATGTAAAAAGTAAGAGAAAGGAAAGATAAGAATGACTCAAGTTGGCAACAGTAAATGTTATTAGCATCAACTCAAATGGAGAGGACTTTGAGGGAAGTAGATCTAGTGTGATTGAAGGCAAATATGGGATTGAAGTTTGTGTATATAACATTATATACTTTTTTGATTGTATAGGTGGCTGGATACTTTATTTGAAGTTGAAGAGTTTGGTCTGGGATAGAGATCTAAAATTGACAGTTGTTGACAGATAAGTGATAGTTAAAGCCATCAGGTAGAAGGAGGTGGATAGAAGGAGAGATAGGGAAGGGCAAGGGGCAACAGTTGTGATCTGGGGCACTCCCATAGGTAAAGGATCAGAGAGGAAGCAAGCCCCCAGCAATGAAGGCCAAGAACTAAAGAATTGTAATAATAGAGAAAAAACAGAAGTACTGTCTTGAAAGTTGGGTAAATTGATTAATAAAGTGATTATCTCAGTTAAATATTGCTGAAAGTCAAGTAGGATTAGCAGTGAGAGTTGGAAACTGATTTTTAGCAAAGTGGGAGTCAGTGGTGATTATGATAGTTTTGGTGAAGGGGTGGGGTTGAAACTCTGAAGTGAGTTAAAGTTGTGAATATAGGCAAGTTATTTGAAACAGCTTTACTGTGAGGTGAAGAAATAGAGCGCTGACTAGAAAACATGTAAGGTCAAGAGAGGGTTTATTTTCAAGTTAGCAGATCTCCAGCAGATAATTCATGATGTTGGTGAGAGTAGAAATGTCATGGTGTTGGCATGACATTGGGATAATGGAAACGGTATAGACAGTTCACATTGTAAGGGCAGAGATTCAGTCATGAAATTAAAGCAGGAGTATTTAACATGATTGGAAATTTACTTTAGTCTTGTTACATGAGCAAAGGCATAGAACAGGTGGAAACTTGAATCTGATCTGCATCAAAGTAAGAACAAAGAAGGAATCAAAGCTATATAGAAGGGAGTTATTATAGAGATTCATTAGGTGATTTAAACATGGTGAAGAAGACAGTGAAGACATCAAAGTTGATGAACAGTGCAGGATCAACTGGAATTTCCAAAGGGCAGAAAAGTGTTTGGGGGTTACAGTAGAAGGAGGAGCTCAACAACAACAGAAAATAAGGGTGGTCAGAGAATAGAATGAATTACACTAAGGCTGTCACTGGTAATGACAAGGTCTAGACCAGGTAAGAGGTAAGATTCAGTGGTGAGATGATTGGACAAAAAGTTACCAGGTTCTAAGAGACCCATTAGTGGAAAGAATTGACATATGTGTTGACGTGACTAAAAAACTGGATAGTTTCTGCAGGCTTAATTGCTTAACTGGGTAATCCTCTACCTGCAAGTGCTGGCATCCCATATGGGTGCCTGACTTGAAACCTTGACCCTGCACTCTCGTGGAAGACCCAGGAGAAGCCCCTGGCTATTGTAGCCATTTGAGAAGTGAACCAGCAGTTGGAAGATATTTCTCTTTGTCTGTCTTCTGTTAATCTACCTTTCCAATAAAAATAAATAAATATCTCTTTTTTTTAAATGGGTAGTTTCAGAATGAATGATAGACCATACATTAACCTCATTAAGAAGTAAGAACCATCTGTAAGGCAGCAGGTGAATGCAGTGATGACATGTAAGAAATGGGGTAGCATGCTAACTGAAATTGAGGGAGGGAGTGTTTAGAGAAGGAGGGAGAATGGTCCGAAGGTGACTTTTAGGCACTAGGAAAATACCTATTTGTCCTGGTATTCCACTGGTGATGGACAGTGGGAGCAAACAGAGCAAGGGAAACAGTGACCTTTGGAAAGACTTGGGTTTTGTTTCTTAAAAAAACTTTTACTTGCCTGACAGAGTTATGAAGGGGGAAACCATTATATCTTCCCCTGTGACTTTCAAGCCAAGATATTTTCCCAAGAGACTTTCACAGCCAAGGTTAGACCAATCCAAAGCCAGAAGCCTAGAACTCTGAGTGGGTGGTCCAACCCCAAGCCTTTGGGTCATCTTATGCTTTCCCAGGTCAGAGAACTGAATCAGAGGTAGAGCAGCCAGGGCTATACTGGCACCCACATGAGATGGGAGCATTACAAGCAGTCTAGTCTACAGTGCCACAACTCCAACCCTAAGATTGAGATTTTTCTTAAAATGAGAAGATGAAGGGAATGACCTGCGAAGAAACTGATAATATTCAGGAAATTCTGGAGGGCTCAGCAATGGACACCTTTTGGATATTGGTTAGTTGCCTTAAATTGATCTCTGTGTTTTGTTTTACTGGAGTATCTCAAAGTCCCTATGGAAAAGATACTACAGCCCTTCTCTTAAAAATCTTCATGTGTATCCAGCAAAAAGGGAAACATTGCAAGTCAAGGTTTTCAAGCTCTCTGCTTTATTTTACCTCTCTGCTTTCTAGGGTTATTTCCTTTGATATTCTTTTCACCCAGTTTATTCTACTATAATGAACCACAGTTTTTTCACAATTTCTCAGGGAGGCTTTTTATTGGTTTATTTATCTGGCATTGCTCAGTCTCCTTCCTAATTTTGTATTTTTTCCCCCTAGCAAATTTGTATTTAGTTCATCTTGGACTGAACTCCAAATTCTGTTTCCTCCAAGAACCCTTTCTAGATCTCATCAGTTGGAAGTGGTCAGTTGCTTGCAATTGAAATGAAATTATATTACTGTAAAAACTAGAAAAAGCAGTAAGGAAGGAGGAGAGTGAAGAGGAATGCAGACAGGCAGGGCTGGGTGTGGAGGGGGAGAAGTATCAGTGAGGTCCTGCATCTGTACCACAACATATGTGAAATTTGTCCACTTTCTATAAATATTTATTTTTAAGATGTCTTGCACTTCCTCCATGCATCCATCAGTAAGCCTCATCAAATCCACCTGTCTGTGTTTTCATTGTTCTGGATGGCAGAGATGGTTTTCAATTCATCATTTTAGCTACTATCACCTCAGCTGCACACATTGTTAAGAATAGCTGCTTAGTAAATGATTACTTAGCAGATCAGATTTGCCTTCTGAAGTCTACTGCTTCTTCCAAGGTGCTCCTTCAGTTGTTAAAATTCTCGCTGAAGCTATTTTTCAACTGAAATGTTTCCCGTTTAATTCAGTGCTTCCTTGAATAACATAATATTCAGTTTCTTTACCATCATAAACACCCTGCACTTAGAAATTCTTCTTTCATTAATGCCTCCCAAGAATGTAATAAAGTATTCTGCTACAGTCTGACACACAGAGTGAGATGAGTCATCCTTTCCTTTAACTGGCGTCCTGTGCTGATATTAATAGGATGAAAACTAAATCAATGTTACTCAGATATTTCCTAATGGTATACTATCAACACAGGATAATTTAGCATGCTTTGATTCACTGCTTTCCCCTTAAACACAGCACTACATTTATCTAGCATCATTTTAGTATGGGTTCTTAGGCCCTAAAATTATTGACTATTGGTTGAAAATAGAAATAAAACAAATCCGTTAGCACTGATTTATAAGAAAAATTAAATTAGAATTAGTAACCTATTTTTAAAAGAAATTATTTTTAAAGCTCATTTTGCAAAGGTAACTAGCATGTAATTTCAATTTCATCCTTTTCATCTTTAGCATACTTGCACCGTGGTCCTCTGTTGGAAGATTACAGAAGTGCTCTGAAAGTGAGCTTCTTATTTGTAGAGAATCATAGAGCTTAGGAACAGCAATGAAATTTTAGTCATGTTGAGCCCTATTAAGTCATCCATTTATTTTTTTTACAAAGTTAATAATCCCATTTCTGAAAGTACCATGTAAAAAACCTACTCATTTGTTAAATATGAAAAGAACAGAGTCTCTGGATCTCGCATTCCCTCAGCCTGAGTAATTTCAGTGTTTCTTTTTGAATTTACAAATATTTCTGAATATCTGCTGTGTACTAAGAAATGTTTATGTGCATGTGGCCCTATGTGAAGCTAACATGGAGCAGAACTCTAGTAAACACTGATGTGAGGGACTAACAATCGTTTCTAAAAGAGATGACTGATCAGGGTTCTCTTTATAAACAACAGAAACCATTTTTTTAATCCAAGCAACAAAGGAATTATATTTGAAGGCTTTGGATGGAAAGTCTAGGTGGCTGGGCCCAGCATGACAACCTGTTGGTTAAATCTTCACCTTGCATGTGCCAAGATCCTGCATGGTGCCAGTTTGTGTTCAGGCTGCTGCGCTTCCCATCCAGTTCCCTGCTTGGGGCCTGGAAAAGCAGTAGAAGATGGCCACAGCCTTGGGACCCTGCATTCATGTGGGAGACCCAGGAAGAGTCCCTGGCTCCCGGCTTTGGATTGGCTCAGCTCCAGCTATTGCAGCCACTTGGAGAGTGAACCGTGAATGGAAAATCTTTCGGTCTCTCCTTCTCTGAATATCTGAGTTTCTAATAAGTAAATAAATCTTTTAGAAAAAAAAAAAAAGAAATTCTATGGGGTTGATCCTTATTTAAAAAACTGAGATCAAGAAAAAGAACCACTTGACTGTCTGGAATGAATGGGTTCTTATACATTTTCTTTGAGTATCATTTGGCCCATATTTTGAAGATTTTGTGGAAATACTCTTATGGACCATGCATCTTTCTCTAGGTCAGGTAAAGATTAATGAGACAAAGGGAAGAAAGAAAGGAAATCTCTTCCTTCTTAATGGGAAGGGGGGATGGACCCTTTGCTATCTTTTCCTGTTTGTTATATGTAAAAAAAAAAAGACAAATGGATGAGGAAGAAGGCCTGTGACAGACATATACTAACTCTGTTTGATAGAGGTCAAATGGCATTTAAGAAGTAGAAAGAGATACAAACCTGGGATATCCAGGCCAGGAAAATTTTAGATTTCAAAATGTTTATGTTCTACAACTTGACTTTGAAGGTCCACGAAAGTGTCAACAAGAGGAATAGGGGAATGACCATGAGATGGAGAGATATGAATTGTTTATGGGCATTGTTTGTGTTTTATGTCTGGCAACTCTAGGTAATATTATTGATTCTCTAAGTCACCTTATGTAATATAAGTAATACAGCAAATATAATACTGGATAGAAGCCACTTAGGAAAGAAGAAAATTTATCCCAACTCATACGTTGGAGATTGACAGTCCATGAACAGGGGCCCAGTTGGTGTCAGCTTCTGCTGAGATGGGATATTGGCAGTGGATGGGCACAGGGTGAGAAAGGAATCAGACACACGAGGTGCACTCTTCAGCTACCTTCTCATCAGTCTTTACTTCTAAGTCCCCCAGGATTCAATCATGGCTTTTCATTCTAGCACCCTAATCCAATTCATTTACTTCCCATAGTCTCCATCTTCAGACACCACAGTTGGGATTAAATCACCACTCAAATCCATTAGCCAGTGTCATTAACCAATTAAGTGTTAATAAAAGACTTTGAGGTTTAAACATCTGCATGAGTTTGTGGAGTAAATTTTATTCAAACCACAACAGAAATTTGGTATAAATTTTCCAGCATAATTCTCGGCATATGCTGTGTACTATGTATTAAGTGTTAGTGATCCTCTTCATTGCTACCATCATCATAAGTAAACATCAGAGGCCTGAATGTACCTGTGTGACAGAAGCATTTGTTTCTCACTCACCACTTGACAGAGTAGTTTCCTGGCAGGTGTACACTTGGAAAGCATAAAGAGGGGCTTTCAGTGTGAGCTGACACGGAAGCCCACATGGTCCTCTTGTGCTCATGACTGCGGTTTCTCTTTGAGTTTTTAGGCTTTTGTGTATCAATTTCACTTCGACACTGTCTGTTTTCACTCATAATTAGTTACTATTATTCTATCTCCCTATATAGACCAATGATAAAAGTATTCAATGCCAGTAGGCTTGGGAATGCAGTAATTTCAGATTTTTTCTTTTTTAGTTTGAAACTGTAAAGCATCAGTTTAGTGACTATGGCATGTAAAAACGAATCAGAAGATTTCTTCTACTGCCTTTTTTTTATCTGCTAGACCAAGCTTGCAGTCCTGAAAGTGTCATCAGATGTAGAATATATGCTTTTTCTTTGATTTTATAAAATTTGTTTTTGCTTGGGCCCGGCGGCATGGCCTAGTGGCTTAAGTCCTCACCTTGAGCGCCCCGGGATCCCATATGGGTGCCGGTTCTAATCCCAGCAGCTCCACTTCCCATCCAGCTCCCTGCTTGTGGCCTGGGAAAGCAGTGGAGGATGGCCCAAAGCTTTGGGACCCTGCACCCACGTGGGAGACCTGGAAGAGGTTCCTGGTTCCCAGCATCGGATTGGCGCACACCGGCCCGTTGCGGCTCACTTGCGGAGTGAATCATCGGACAGAAGATCTTCCTCTCTGTCTTTCCTCCTCTCTGTATATCCGGCTTTCCAATAATAATAAAATCTTAAAAAAAAAGAAAAGAAAATTTGTTTTTGCTGATATGTTCCATTACTAAGTAATTTCTAGGACATTTTATCTCATATTTAATGTAATTGACCCTCTTCTCCTTTATTTTCTTTCCTTATTTTCTTCTCCTGATTTTCTTTTAATTTAGATATGAGGTTTAAATTCTGGGACATAACAATTTCACAGGAGAGAAGTTTTAGAATTTTGTTATTTCTAATGAACTAAGATGACTACACATTTGCCTGTATACAGAGGTGTTTAGTGCAATTTGATAGTAATAAAAGTATAACCACTATTTTGTGATCACTCTTCAATATTCCCAGTTTCAGAAAGCATTAAGCTATTTGCATTTATTACATCATGTAAGTTCCATAATATCCTCATTCTATTGTTCTTATTTTATGATTGGAAAAGTAAGGCACAGAGAAGGGCGAACAACTCACTCAAGATCAGATACCCAAGATGCCATTCTCGTGGCTTGATCTCTCATTCAGTATGCGTTACCTTCTTCAAGAAACTTGGTAGCAGCATGTCTAGTTAGCAAATGATGCTTAATTAAAAACTCTTGAGTTCAACCTCAACATAAAAGCGTTTAATAATAAACCATATTGTAAAAATGGTTCATTTTTATTGACGACATAGATATTTCCTCGAATCAGTTACTATTTCTTTTCGTGTGATGCCTCATTTTGTGGCTCCTCTTTTTGCTCTCCTCTGCATTGGGTGTTCCTTTTTCTTCTTCCTTTCTTTCCTGAATAGTACAGCATTCACCTTTTGTTTCCCTGTGTTTCAGAGATTTCTTTCTGGAACCCAAACCAAGGCCTTGTTGAAGAAACAGATTGAAGTATGTTTCCTATGTTTCCCACTGTAATGCAGTCATTACAGTGAGTAGAGGGAAAGGAAAAGACCAAGAGAGATTTTGAAAGATGAATGATCACCAGGGCTTATTTCTAGTTCTGCCATGGAGCAGAGTCAAGCTGTAGGACACCACATGCTTTAGGACAGGAATAATATAGAAAAAGTAAATGCATGACAAGTCTTCAAAATGGTAATCATCATGTCACCCCCTTACATTTATACCAGGTTCTGTTTTCCCCACAGGCTTCCACAAATGTTGCTCCTATATTTCATTTAGTTCTCACAGCAGTGCCTGAGCTGAAATGACACCTCTTTTACCACAACTCAGGAAATGGAATTATTTGCCCCAAAGTATAAAATTAGTAGTTGATGGTATTAGAGGAAAATCTTTGTGTTTAGTCTCTTGTGGGTATTGTTTTTCCTTTGTGCCAACTTTTCATTCTGTGAAGATGAGAATTCATTGATTCTGAAATGTTTGTTTTCTCATCCTTTTATCTGTAAACAGATATTTTCCTTAGAATTTTGACAGAAATATAGATGCTTTGTTTGGATCTGAACCTACATAAAATGATGTATTAGCTTTTATGTGTTTGAAATGGCTTTATGGTGTAGTTGAAAGAGAAGGCATCCCACAATATCTGAAATCATGGATGACAAACCACAAGATTACGAGTACTTAGGGCTTCTGTTTCGTTTGTGATGCCCTTCAAAACAGTCAGCACTGTGATTAAGAAATAACCCTAATCATTCTTTATTTGAAGCTCTTCCTCGTTTAGCACTTTTTAGATGTGTGATGTGTGTTTAATAAATGATGGGGAGGAGTACTTGGGAAAACAAGTTATTCAGAAACTTGGCAAATGTGGGCTTTGGTATCAGTGTTCCTTGCTGTCATTTGCTGAGTACTAAAATTATATTTTTTAATTGTATTTTCTAATTTCTAATATAATTTATATATTTATAAATTCTTCCCTTATTTGCATATATCCCTTTACTTTGATATGTGTATACATTTTTTTAAAGATTTTATTTTTATTGGCAAGTTGGATATACAGAGCGGAAGAGAGACAGAGAGGAAGATCTTCCGTCCATTGCGTTGATTCACTCCCCAAGCAATGATCTGAAGCCAGGAGCCTGCAGTCTCTTCCAGGTCTCCCATGTGAGTGCAGGGTCCCAAGGCTTGCGGCTGTTCTCCACTGCTTTCCCAGACCACAAGCAGGGAGCTGGATGGGAAAGCGGGACTACCAGGACATGGACTGGCACCAATATGGGATTCCAATGTGTGCAAGGCTAGGACTTCAGCCACTAGACTACCATGCCACACCCCGTACATACATATTTTTGACCTGTTTGATACTTCTAGAGGAAATGTTTTGAAAAATCTTTCCCAAGTGTCTGTTAACACAAAATGATTTTTTGTGAAAAAAATATTTTGTTTTGGTGGATTTAAAGGTATTTCTGTCAAGGCTATTTTAAGTCATTTTGTATGAAGAATTCTGGTGAGATTTAAGTAACTATTTAATGTAAAATCATATAACTGTCTAGTAGAGTTGGGACTGAAAAACTTAGTTTTAACAATGGTAGTATTTAATAATGAGCTTCTCCTGTGCTTAATTTCTCAAGTGGAGAGGTTGAAATATGAGATGGATGAAGTTGTACATCGTATGATAAAATTACACCTAAAATAGGTCTTCCTAATACAGAGAAAGAAAATATCACATAATATGATCAGTGAAAGGGGACCAATGCCACAGCTCAACTGGCGAATCCTCCTCCTGCAAGCATCAGCATCCCATGTGGGTACCGGTTCATGTCCTGCCAGCTCCACTTCCCATCCAGCTTCCTGTTTTTGACCAGAAAAGCAGAGGAGGATGACTCAAAGCCCTGGGATCCTGTACACTCATGGGAGACCCAGGAGAAGCTCCTGGCTTTGGATCAGCTCAACTCCGGCCACTGTGGCCATTTGGGTAGTGAACCAACAGATGAAAGGTATTTCTCGCTTTGTAAAATCTGCCTTTCCAATATAAATAAATAAATCTTTTTCTGTATCTGTCTATCTAATGTATGTGTGTTAAGTGAATCACCCTGATTTCCCTGCCGATATAAAATGTGCCAAATTATATATACTTACTTCTATGATTTTTTACTATAGCCACCCAAAATGTTGTTCTCAACATTTTATCAGTGAGAAGAATGAGGCTTATTCACTCTGTGGTGGCTCAAGGGCACATCAAAGTAGAATTCAAATCTAGGTCAGCTTAGTGCCAAATTTTCTTTTTATATCACCCTGTGTTAATTTGCAAATATAAGATTTGTCTATATTTGCTTGAATAAGAAATTGAATTTTAAGTGATTTTTGCTGAAGTCACTAAACTAAGTAAGACTAATAGAATAAAAAATAGTGATTTGGTGAGTCAGTGGAGGGCAACTGAGAAATTGTGTTGATGTCTATTATATCTTTATGTGTCACAGTGGAAAAGAATAAAAGGTATAAAAATTGATGAATCAAGAAATAATATGATACACATGGAAGAAGCCAAAAGGTACCCTTTTAAAAATATTTATTTTGTTTATTTGCAAGTCAGTAGTACACACACATACACTTACACAGACACAGAAAGGGAGAGGCAGAGATCGTCCACCTACTGATTCAGTCAGCCAAAAGAACGCAACAGCTGGGGCTGGGCAAGGTTGAAGCCAGAAACTTGATCCAATTTCCTGTTGGAGTACATGGTCCCCCAAATGGGCCATCTTCCAGTGCTTTCCCCAGGCAAATTAACAGATAACTGGATTAGAAGTGGAGCAGCTAGAACTAGAATCTGTGCCAAAATGGGACCAGGTGTTGCACGTGGAGGCTTCGCCCCTTACACACCACACTGGCCCCAGTGTCTACTCTTTGAGGTGGTTGTGCTGGGAGTGAGGTTGCAAAAGGGACAATTGTTGGTTTTCAGTGTACGTTCTTTGGCATTTTGACATTATTTGATAGAATTGTATGATTACGTTATTGCAACAATAAAAACACGTGGTCTGTGATGTGTCTTGCAAAGTAGTCTACAGAGCATCTAACAAGATACCTTACGTTGTGGATTAGTCTCTAAAACTAGAGCATTTTGTTAGCCTGTATGTGTTATTATTGCTAGTGATGTGACACTGCTGTAAAAGGACACGTATTAAAGGCTTTGTTCTAGGTTTTGTTGGAGGTTAAAAAGAGTTGATGTTTGGTCCCACATCTCCACGTGTTACAGTCAAAATAAGGGTACCAGCAAATGGGAGAAGTTTGTATACAGTGACATAGGAACTGGCATTTTCTTTGTTTCAGATTGTGTTAGCTAGTTTACTTTGTGTGTGTGTGGAAAATAATATGCCATACAAAAAATAAAATTCAAATTGCAATGAGGGTTCAATAGGTGGAAAAGTGGTAATTTACTTGCTAGGATTAAGAAATTATTCCTAGAGCCTAGGGTGTAGCAGCTAAAATTGTTGCCTTGAGTGCACCAGGATCCCATGTGGGTGCCAGTTCTAATCCCAGCAGCTTCACTTCCCATCCAGCTCCCTGCTTGTGGCCTGGGAAAGCAGTCAAGGACAGTCCAAGACAGTCCGGACCCTCTACCCACATGGGAGACCTGGAAGAAGTTCCTGTCTCCTGGCTTTGGATTGGCTCAGCTCCAGCCATTGTGGCCAATTGGGGAGTGAATCATCGGACGGAAGAGCTTCCTCTCTGTCACTTCTTCTCTCTGTAAATCTGCTTTTCTGACAAAAATATATAAATCATAAAAAGAAATTATTTCTGAAACAGAGGATTACTATGGGCCTTGAAATATAAAGAAATTTCCATGGACGGAAGTGAGATGGCAAAGACATTGGCATGCTCATCTTTGCTAATGAAGACACTCATGGGAGAGTTAGTTTCACCCATTGTTCATCTTGCAGACAAGTCCTTGACTAAGATTCATCTAATTTAGATATCAATCTAAAACAAATTTTTAAATATTATTTGCCCAATCGAACATCCTTTATTGAAATGTCATTGTTGTTACCAAACATTTTTATTGAAGCTACTTTCAACTTTACTTGGATTTGGCATTCAAAATTAAGGGTTCAGGAAAACCATTCTTGTCTATGTCCCTCCAGTATGGGAAGTACTAAGGACAAAAATGGAAATCATGTTGTTTTGGTGGCTCTGCTTGATTTTTTTTTTTTTTTGGTACCAGCGTGTTGTCTGTTTTTTCAGCTGTTCCTTTTTGAATTATTTATTTATTTCATTATTCCATGACACAGTTCCATAGGCTCCAGGATTTCCCTTATTCTCTCCCCAAAGCCTCACCCGCCCCCACTGATTTTCCCCAAACCATTACATTAGTAAAGTCGTGCACAATAAGTTCATAAGTCCATCATTCTGCTATTTAAATGTGTCCTGACCCTGTAGGCATGGACAGTGGCAGAGCCCAGCATCTTATTGACAAGATACATTCAACAGTTTCATTTGATCTGTAAGTAGGGATGCACACTGCATTGTAGCTTTACATCTGTATGTGATAGTCTCTACTACACAGTTACTATACATCGCCTTCAATAAAAAGTCCTAAAACATAATCAGCAAAGAGAAAAATAAAAGAATTTACAACAGCATGACATTAAATCCATAGCTTCATGGCTGAGAATTGACTGTATCTGTTTTACAAATACTCTTCCTATTTGTTTTTCTAGTCATACAAATGTTTATGTTATTAAATTATATTTGGTACATGTATACATCTGTATCTGTACTATCATATTAATTCTCTCACTTTTTATTATGTTTTAAACATTCCCCCATGATATCATTTTTTATAGATAGAATTTTTAAAAACATATGTGCCTCCTTTATATTGCCTCTTTGGTGACTTCTATACTGTTTTCTAACTTAAAATATTTCTAATTTTTGGAATTTTATTTATTAAAATTAGTTATGTGGTAGGTATAACCATTTCCCCAGGAAGTTTTGAGCTCTTAACTATGGTAGACAACAGATAAACAAGTTGACCTTCTATGTGTTAGTCTGTTTAGGAAGTCATTTGCTTTTTAGGTTATTAGATGGCTCTTTGTGTTTCAGAACATGATACAAGTCTATTACATTATTTTTTATAAAAAGGATTTACCCAGTTATTTGAAAGTCAGAGTTACAGAAGGCAAGGGAAGACACAAAGAGAGAGAGATCTTCTCTCAGGTGGTTCGCTCCACAGGTGGTGGCCAGGACTGGGTCAAGCTAAAGCCACCAAACTCATCTGTGTTTCTCACATTGGTGCAAGGGGTCTAAATATTTGGGCTGTTTCCTGCTGACTTCCCAGGCCATTAACAGAGCATTGGATCAGAAGTGAATCAGCATACATGTGAGATGTTTGGCATCACAATCAGTGGCTTTACTCACTATGCTACAAGGGTGTCAGTCTGTTGAATTCTATTGGATTCATTTAATACTTCTGTTTCTGTTATTTCCAGCAGCCTGTATTTATGACTTTTTGAGTATAATTAAAGACTAGTTAAGAGCATGGGTTAGTATTAGTCTGTTAGGTCTCAGTGACTTTAGGCAACTTAATACATTTTATTGTGTTTCCTTTACACAGTGAAGATTGAGACAATAAATTATATAGCACCGAGCTTCACTGATACACGTTATTTAATATTCTTGTAACTTTTTTGGTTGTTGTCACTATGGAATTTTTGGTTCCTGAACAAGGCAGAAATAACTAGTTCTTGGAAGGTCTCAGTCTTCCCACTATCCATTTGCAGTTGCAGAAAAGTATTCTTCTCTGTCCTTGGTGAGAAACCATCTTGCAGATAACTCCAGACTTGGCAGTGAGACAAGTGCATGCATGAATTTGGAATGTTCATTCTTTTGTCTACTCTGGAAAGCAGCAGTGCCTAAGAGTCTCTGAAACATATGCTGGGGTCCCCAGGAATTAACTTGTAACTTTCTTTATCCATAGTCTGAATAGAAATACCATTGTTGTTTTGGGAAGACATTATGGATGAAAATAGTACTTGCTTCTATGTATTAAATGCTGATTTGTGACAACAAAAAACTTTATGTACGTAATTTCATTTAATCTTTCTGGCCACTCTGTGAGGCTTCTCTCATCTCTATGTTATAGATAAGGAATGCCAGATTTTGAGGGGTTGAATTTAGCTGTTAAGGCTTGAGTGCTGATCTCTCTGGCTCCAGAGTCTGTTTCTAGCTGTGTTTGTGGCCCCGCTGGTTTCATGTTACTGCCTAGTTGTCCTCATCGTCAGCCTGCTTTTGCTGTGCGTCTCCTCTGTGCTTGCCACTGTTCTACGTGCTGGGATTAGAGCATGCCGAGCCTCTGTCCTTCTCTGCTGAGCCTCTATCACATCAGGTTGCTTAGAAATAGCAGCTTGTAAGGCAGTGCCTGTGTCCTATTTAGTTTTAGAAATGTAAATGAAATTGTATCAGAATATACTTCCTGAGCTTATGAAAACATAATTTCTACAAAAATATTGGAAGTTGGGACATGGCCTATTTCATTCATTAAGCTATCTGTTTATTTTATCACTGGTTTCTACCTGTTGCAGACTCCTCAGATTGAATATATTCCAAAGAAAGGAAGAAAAAGAGGGGGAGAGAAATACACACATTATTGTATATTATATATCATTGTAGGTAAATATATGTATTAGAAGTATGTCTATGAATTATACTATGTTCTTGTATTAGTATCCCATTAACATGAGAATTGGTTAGAATTGTGTTGTAGCAATTGTGAATTTGCTGTGATCTTGAAAATCTAATGTTAATAAATTCTTTTAATGTTTTTTCTTTGCTTAAAAACTTGAAATTTTAAAGCACTATCACTAGTGACTTAGCTTTTCAGTAAATTGCCTTCTTGACTTCCCTTAATGTTTTCTTTAGGCATGTGGAACAATATGCAAAACTTTGCTTTAGTACATGCCAAAAATACACCAGATAAGCCCAGTGCTGGAGGCTCAGTTACATTTTAGAATAAATACAAATATTCTGACATAGTTGAAAAATAAGTGATAAAGCTTTTAAAGTCCAACTGCAAAGGGAAAAACATTGATACCTTGTTTTCTGTGATACAAAAATAAGTCTTTCTTAAGAATGAATTATTGTAAGGCAATGTCATAAAATGTTTGTGTTAAATGTCACTTCTTTTTAAATCTATGTAGAAGCTGAAAATAGTGTTTAGTGTCCTTGAGTGCAGGCTGCTGCTGTATCTTTCACCTAGGAAATAATTTATAAATATTATGAAGTGTGTTACATTGTGATGAAGTGGTTACCTTATTTAAAAATTGAAATGCAAGTGAGAGTTTCAGTCCCATGAGGAGCAAATGGCTTCTCTTCCTCCTTTTGTGAAAACAAAAGACATTAATCTGAAGGGAATAATTTTGGCAGACCAGACAACTATCCATTTTGGATTTTGACATTGTTTCTACTTGGGACCCTAATGCTGGGCTTTCTGATAACCAGTGCAAACTCCATGAATATCTTTCATTTCTCCAGAAGGAGGTGTGGATTTGCAAGGCTACCAGCTGGATATGCAAACACTACCTGACGATCCAAAGAGTGATGTGGACTTTTCAGAGATTCTTAATGCAATACAAGAAAGTAAGTTTCACTCACATTTTAAATTCACCAAGAGAGAAGAAATTATTATAGTACTTGGGAGCATAATAAAAAGAGAAATCTTAGATCCAAGCTTTAACACAAGGATAATATGTTGTCTTAAAAGTTATACTTTGCATAAGTTTCAGCCAGAAATGATGACTAGTTAAAAGAGGGTTTAATTTTTGGAACTGAGCCACATAATATTGGGGTCTTCAAACAAGTCTGGCATGGAGTTATAGATTCTGTTTATCTAAAGTATTGTAAAACCCAGTAAACCTGTAAACATTACAACTTTTAATTCTCTGTTTAATCATAATCAACATTTAAGAAATCATATCATTGCATTACTCAAATGTAAATAGTAAAGCATAGATGCTGGTGTAATAAACTGTGAAGTCAGGAACTTAGTCTTCAGAAAAGTATCAGGAATCACTGGTGATGAACAATCTCCTAAGTGAACCGTTTGTTCTGAACAATTTCCTTTATTGAAGTTTAATATTCTTAGGCTATATTATGCATGCTTTATAATTTTCACTCCATTTGATCACAATCAGCACAACTGCCCAAGTTGTGGATAAAATGTTGAAGATGAGTGATGTAGTATCACTTTTTAGGTGTAATTCATGTTTGATATTGGAACTCTAATTCTGTGTGATAGCATTCCTCTTTATGCTGCTGTACAATGTTGTGCTGAAAGGTTTTATATGTGAATGACATTCCACAAAGAACCATTGTTCTTTTCCTTCTGATACTGTTTTTTTTTTTCATCATATAGTAATTTCCTTAGGAATGATGTTAAGAACCTATGTTGACCATCATACTATCCTCTTGGATACATGAGAGAGATAGTATCTCGACTTTAACAGTGGGACAGCCAGAGGTGGGAGAAACTCAGGGACCAAGTAACATGATAAATAGTGGAGTGGCTGCCCTGGCCTTCATTTAGTTTCTTCCCAGGTATGCTCAATCCAGAATGTAGACACACTCAAAAGAGGGATTCTGAAATTGAGGAAAATGAGCTAGTATTGAGAGAAAAATCTTTTTAATAAAGACTGTAAGAGGACCAGCTCTGTTCTGACTGGGAAAATCATTTATATTGTTAATGAAAAAAAAAGAGAATAATCTTCCCCAAGAGAATAAAAATCAAATTAATAGATATTGCAGGGAAAAGAATTACTCATGAAAAGTAATGAAAGAATTAATTACTTCATTTGATTTAAATATTATAGATTGTACATTGCTCAAATAATTTTTAAAAGATTTAGTAAGTGATAAAAGTTAGTTTCTATCCAACTAATGGAAATAAACTTAAATTTTTAAAAGCTAAATGAAAGGCCCAGTGTAGTAGCCTAGTGGCTAAAGTCCTCACCTTCCATGTGCCAGGATCCCATATGGACACCGGTTCTAATCCCTGTGGCTGTGCTTCCCATCCAGCTACCTGCTTGTGACCTGGGAAAGCAGTTGAGGAAGGCACAAAGCCTTTGGACCCTCCACCCATGTGGGAGACCCAGAAGAGGCTTCTGACTCCTGGCTTCAGATCAGTGCAGATCTGGCCGTTGGGACCACTTGAGGAGCGAATCATCGGACAGAGGATCTTCCTCTCTCTTTCTCCTCCTCTCTGTATATCAACTTTCCAATAAAAACAAATAAATATTTTTTTAAAAAGAAAGCTAAATGAAGTTATATCAAAATAAGCTAAGTTGTTGAAGGATTTGTTCACACTATTTTTACAATAATTTTCATTAGTGGATAATAGTAAAAGCGTGTTTATGTGTGATGTCAGTAGTCTATAGAACACTGACTACTTCATTAATAGAAGAGTCTTAGATAGTTAATATTGAAATTTAAAGAAGAAGAAAAATTACTGCACTTTAAAATGCAAATCAAGATCTTTATAGGTTTCTTAATATTCTAATGTTTTGGTTTAATCTACTTCCTAGTTGAAAAGCATGTATTATACTAAGCAGATTTAGGGAGTTGTCCCTACCACCTGGGTCACTTGTTATGGGAAATATTTGGGTCATTCACGCACCTTCAGTCTCCACCTATGCTCCAAATATAATGCACGTGTTTAGTTGGTTCTCTGACATTTCTAAGTATAAAATTGCCTAGGTTGGTTCTTTAAGGTACTGTATCTTATTGTTTCTAGATAGCTTGAGAGGCCAACATGTAATACTGTGTAAGATGAAAAAGTCTTCAGTATAGTTTCTGACCAATGAGATTAGGAGATCTTAGTAAGATTTCATTGTTTTCTTGGAATTTTGTGGTCACATTCATGCAGGGTCTTCAAAAAGCTCTCAGGAAGAGCATAAGACAAAAAATTGCACATGAATTTCAGTAGATTTTTGCACCAAATTAAATGTTTTAATTTAACTTTTCCATGAATATTTTGAAGTGTCATAGAATATTCATAATCAAGCTAAAAGGAAATATGTTTTTCTGCAGTGAGGGACTCAGGGGAGGTATGGTGGTATTTGTTTCTAATCTTGCTTCAGTGTTTGGGTTAAGTTTATCATTGTGATATTTTTTGCATAATATCTATTTTCTTTCTTAAACATAACTTCTCTTTTAAAAATGAAAAATTAGAGTGAAATTCTGTCTTTTGCAATAAGATTGATAAAAGTGAACCCATTATGCTTACTGAAATAAGTTAACTGCAAAAGACCAATTTCATGTTTTCTCTGATTTGTGATAGCTACTATAGAGAGTACAATAAAATGTAATGCATTAAGAGTGAAATTGACATCTTCAGATCAGATTATTGTTTATGGTTCTTGTCGATACTCCTGAAGAATGGTGGTCTTTCTACTTGTTGCATTATCTAGTGGAGGTTAAACTTATGAATATAAGTAAATGGAAATAATGACACTGAAAAAATTTTAAAAAATCAAAAATAAAAGTAGAGAATGAGAGTAGGATATAAGGGAGGGATGTGGGAAGTATTGTTTTGTCCTGAAAATTAAATAAATGGAGTGCATGAAACTTGTTTCTTATGTAAGTAGATTAATAAATTTTAAAGGTGAAAAGTATGAGTATATCTTCCCAATGCAATATGTAGTTAATATGATAATAGAGTCAATATTAAATGATAAGTCAGCCTAAGTTAAATACAAAATTAAAAATGATTAGGGGCAATGAAATACTTTGAGTGTTAAACATTTTCACTGTTTATGAAATATGTGCGTAGGAAAGGGAAATAACATTACATTTTATAAGCTCAATGTCTAAATTGGAAATGCAAAAAAAGTCTTACAAAAATCTGTATTTGAAATTGTTACCATAAAAAATGTGTTTTGTTTTTACATGTTAATAATTTCCCTACCATGCTTCTGCATTTTAAAATGTTTGCATTTTCTTTCCAGTACTATGCATACTATAAATATAGCTTCTTCATCTATTCTTTTTCTATTCTTTTAAAAAATTTAGTTGGACATTTTTGACATATTTTTAAGGAGTATAGTATGGTATTTCACACTCTGGAAGCATTTTGTACATTTCACATTTTTCTTATGAAGATAGCATTGGTTTGTAAAACTATATACTTAAGGTACACAATGTTATGTTTTGATATGTGTACATATTGGGAGATGATCACAATCTACTTAACTCACCTATATATCACCTCTCTGTATGTGTCACTTGTGAATAAAATGATTTAAAATATACCTTATCGTTTTAAGTATATAATACAGCATGATAAATTAAATTCCATGGTCTATCTTTTTAAAATTCATTGTAAGATGTAACAATTTGATATTCACTTCATATGTAAAAATTATACACACACGTTGTTTCTTGAAAACAGATATTGTTATCACCTTATATGGAATACATGATGGTGGTCGTAAAGTGAGAAAAGGGTGTGTTTTATGCATGGTAGAATTAATACAGGCAATATTCGTAACCACCCATGTAACAAATAATAAGACATCCACACAATTTTTATGCATCCTATATGTTAACTCCTACATAGAAGAGAAAATATGTGATATTTGTCTTTCTGTGTCTGTCTTGTTTCTCTTATGCATAATCTCCATTCCATTCAACTTGTTGCAGATGTCAGGATTCCATTGCTTTCTTTGTCTAATCATCCATCATGTGTACACACACTTTGTTTATGCAGTCATCAGTTGATGGGCATTTAGTCTGTTTCCTTATCTTTGCTGTTGTTAATTGGGCTTCTGAAAACATATCTCATATGCTGACTCCAGATATCTCTTTCATATGCTGAATTCTGGGATGTATTCTCATAAGTGGGATAGCTGGGTCAAGTGGTAAATCCACTTCTAGTTTTTTTGAGGAATTTCAAAAATTATTATACCGATTTGCATGCCTGTCAACAACCCATCAGGGTCCCCTTTACTCCACCACTTTATTCATTGCTTGTTATTTTTATTTTAAGATTTATGTATTTGACAGGCAGTTATAGAAACAGAGAATGGGAGAGACAGAGTTCTTCCATCTGCTGATTTCACCACTGACACAGCCAGTATGACTAGGGCTCAAATCAGTGCTAAAATGGGATACCAACCCTGCAGGCTGCAGTTTAACGCACTATGCCACAGTGCCAGCTAAGCATTTGTTATTTTCTTATTTTGGGATAAACATGGATTCTAACTGGAGTGAGATAATATCTCCTTGTGGTTTTAATCTGCATTTCCCTGATTAACCTGTCTATTGACAAGATGTCTCTGAGTGGCTGGCCCATCTCAAGTTGCTTTTCAAATCCTCCATGTTAGATATGGAACTTACTATGTTAAGCATTATTCTACCTACTCGTCCATCCATCTACTTCACTTGTTCTGGGCCAGGCACTGTGATGGCCATAATACTACTTATTAAAGCAGTGGTGAATGTTCTGATACAAAATCCAATTCAGAAAAAAAAAGTGTTTTTTTTTTTTAATTTGAAAATCATATTTTGTTTGGTTGTTCAAAATGAAAACAACTTTTACTTTCTAGGGAAGAGGATATTTAAGCATGGAAGTAAAACATGAGGATACATTTACTTTCATGTGTCTGTCTAGAGGAAAATAATCCTTGATACTGTTTTTCCATGTCTCTATTCTTACCTCCATTCCCTGCCTCAAGATAACAACCAAACCCCTTGAACTCCTTTGTGTCAGTGGAGTTTTGTGATGCTTGAGTTCTTGGATTTTCTTTTCCAAAAATTTTCCCTGTGGGGATAAGTGGCTAGTTTTTGGACAGGAGAAGGAAGCAAAAAGAGATGGGAAAGATCCCTAAACCCAAGGCCCTCATGGAGTCCTGCAGACTGGTGGGCCTGGGAGACTGCACCGGGGCTACCTGGACTGCCAACTGTTGCAGAGGTGCCAGCCAAAAGAAGGAATGCTGGAGGCTCAAGGAAGTTTGTAGTTTCATCTTCCAAGTTCCTTGTTGCATATTCAGTGGCTTGCACAGAGCATGGATTATGGAATTTATTTAATAAACATTTGTTAATGGACGAGTGAACAAGTGAATCTGAGGATGGGCATGGAGACTGGGCTGCTCAGTGGCAGTTATTGTCATGGTAGACAAAGTGCACTTTCTTAGCGTTCCACTCTGTTCATAAAGGCTGGGGGTTTTGCACAATCCTGGATACCAGAGGCATAAGAGTGGGAATGTCTGTAATGACTGAAACTAAACTGTATGCCAAGGCAGTGGAATGAGAATTTGGAGACAGATCCTGCTTAATATAGTGGTAACAAAGTCATAGGGCATTTCTTCAGCTTGAGTTGCTTCATGAAATTCAAAACATTGATGCAAAGAATTATGTGCCTGCTTTATTCCGTATAATAGCATCATTTAAACCCTCAAACCCTTGCTTTTTAAGCATGTAAGGTTTAAAATAGGAACGTTTTTAAGAGGTTGATGTTCTCAAATATTTCCTTCTGAAATTAGATTGAGAATCATGTCTTGAAACTGTGCAGTCTATGAAGCAGTTCATGTGTGCATGTGTGTCTATTACATTAGCAATTACTGTGAAATGGCATGTAAATGTTG
This sequence comes from Ochotona princeps, assembly GCF_030435755.1. Taxonomy (NCBI): domain Eukaryota; kingdom Metazoa; phylum Chordata; class Mammalia; order Lagomorpha; family Ochotonidae; genus Ochotona; species Ochotona princeps. The sequence continues at coordinate 15,189,394 of NC_080846.1, read as the reverse complement.
TATTGAACCTTTTAATTATTTAAATTAATGCCAGTGTGCAGCTCTTTCTAGAGACCATTCATCCCCCCCAACCTTTTGTAATGTACTCCCCTGGCTTAATTCATAGTTTTCTTGATTCTCAGCATATACAGATTGATACTGTGGGGATTTTTTTAACAGGCATTCGTACTCTGGATGGCCTTATTGTGTTATAGTCCATTAGGCCTTAATAATTGAAAGAGTACAAGAGATACTGCCTGGATGAGACTGTCAGATAGTTGTCATTCTGTGGTTTGACTTTTGTATCATAATCAGGTGACTCTTGTGATGTTGGCAATAGTCTACGCTCCTGTGGCCAAGGAGATGGAGTTAGTTTTCAGTGACATCCAGTCACTTTAGATCCAGTTTCTTGAACTCAAATGTCTTATTTTTCAATTATTTTAAAACTCATTACAGCATGCACTCCTATCCACTGATTGACCTCCCCGATGCTTGCAAAACCTAGTGAATGGGAGCTGGTACTTTCCATGAGTGGCAATAATCCAGTGTCTTGAGCCACCGCTACTTCCTTACAGGGTCTGTGTTAGTTAGTAGCCAGAGTGAGGCACTCTTGTATGTAATGGGTAGCCTGACCAGACACCAAACCCGTCTAAATACCTTCCCCAGGCGTTTAACCCATGACTTCCTGATGTTTCAGAAGGGAGGTTGACAAAGGCTGGGTGAGCTGAGATATTGATCACATGATTTTGACTGGCAACTCTGTGGTTGACTGCTTATTTAGGCTGTTTTGTTTCATCTTAAACACTTTTGTGTAAATTCCACATCTGTGAAAGGGAAATAGTTACATTAAATCTATGTAAATTAGCCTATGTCCTGGCATGTGGCAGGGGCTGTGCAATGATGGCCTCTCCTCACAACAATCCCGCTGTTAAATGGGATCGTCCTCACTTCTTGTTCATACTTTAAGATAAGCTAAAACCTAAGTTAAATAGCATGATTTAATATCCAGGGAGTAGGACTGACATTTGAACTCGGATCTGCATGAATCCAAAGCTCATGTTCTTGTCAACAAGACCCAAATTATCCTTTGTAGTTGGTGAGGATATCGAATGTAGAGCATCATTGATGTCATTTTCTGTTGTAAAAATGTTGCGAAGGCTAATGAATAAAACTCAAATTAGGCGCACAGTTCCTCCCTAAACAATATTCTCAGGGTGGTAAAAGCTGCTATCATTATCTGCCTTTTCTTTGGAATGAAAAAGTAGCCAGAGAAGTTCTTTATGCAACACTTGCTGTCCCAGCAACAAGTTACTGATGTCTTCCTCATTGCAGAGGGAGCTGGGATGCATGGAACACAATCTACTGTTTCATAAACATCACTATTCTTGGACAAGGCAATGGCATTTTTGAAGTGACCAGACCTTTTAGGGCACAGCTGATTAGGTTAATACCTGTGACATCAGTATGCCATATGAGTTCAGGTTCTAGCCCTGGTACCTCCCCCCTCGCTACCCTAGTTCATCCCAGCATGCCTGAGAAACAGCCGAGAATGGTCCAGGTACTTGTGCCCCTGCCACCAACATCAGAGACCTAGATGGAGCACTGGGTTTTTGGCTTCAGCCAGGCCCAGTCCTAGCTTTTGTGGCCATTTGGGAATGAACAAGTGGATGGGAAAATGTCTCTACGCTCCTTTCCTCCCTCCCTCTCTCCCCATCCCTCTCTCTCCTTCTCTCTCTAGCTAGTCCAAATAATTAAATAAATAATCTTTTTAAAGTGACAATACACATTTCTAAATTTCATGGTTTTTCTGGGTTTATTTGTAAAGGCATGCTTTGAATCTGAAGAGTATTGGAGATCCATTCTCTAACAGAGGAAGATGCCTGCTGTCAGGTCTGTAATAGAACCACAGATGTTTCTTATGGAGATGTTAACATAGCCATTTAACACTAGCAGAAGTTGCCAGGTTTTCTTTTTTTTTTTAACAGTATAATTTGATTTTACCCCCAGTATATTAGCAGTATATAACCACAATCTGTAAAAGAGATGAGGACTGAGTTTTATTGTGTGGGTGGGAGAAAAGGACAGTTTTGTGTATTCAGTTTCTTTCTTGCCCCACTTGTGACTCCTGAAGCTTCCCAAAGAGATGCTAAGGATCCAGGTTGTTCATTTTGAAAAGCACTGACCCATTAGAAGGGAATGAAGCCAGTTAAGGAAGCATTTGTGTCCTTCCCACTACTTTGTGGGTTTTTTGAATGAGGTCTTCTTTTTGTTCTTGTTGGTAAATCAGGCAGTCTCTGCCTTGGGGATACTGTCAGATTTGTTTGAAGGATAATGAGCAACTAGAGTCCTGGGATTCTTGGTGTCAGATAAATGCTAAACAGTATTTAGTTTTGAAAATCCCAGCCTCGGGTGCTTAAAACTGTGCTGTGTTTGTGCATTTCCTAAATTTTTAAAAACACTTAATTTTATCTATTACAATTTAAAGTGTCAGACCTGTCCAGCCACTGATGTAAAGTCTCGTTTTATTCAGACAAATATTAAAATGGTGACAAGATAATTGTTTGGTGGTTAAATGACTTCCTTTTCTTGAAAGCCAAACATGATTTAAGAACCATAGAGTGCATCCCACAATAAGATGCCAGCTAGAAATAGCACAGACTTAGGAGTCGGAACTGGGTTAGAATTTGTCCTTGTCGCTTCCTAGCCTTGTGGTCAACCTTAGCATTTCTGAAATTAGCTTCTGTTTTCCTAATGCCTCTGTTTTAGGCTGACTTGAAAGTTAACTGATGCAAATAGAACAGTGGTCTTTTTTAAAATTAATTTATTTTTATTACAAAGTCAGATATACAAAGAGGAGAAGAGAGAGAGAGGAAGACCTTGCGTCTGATGATTCACTCCCCAAGTGACCACAACAGCCGGAGCTGAGCTGAGCTGAAGCCAGGAGCCAGGAGCCAGGAGCCAGGAACTTCTTCCAGATCTCCCACATAGGTGTAGGATCCCAAGGCTTTGGGCCATCCTCAACTGCTTTCCCAGGCCACAAACAGGCAGCTGGATGGGAAGTGGGGTTGCTGGGATTAGAACCAGTGCCCATATGGGTTTCCAGCATGTTCAAGGCGAGAACTTTAGCCACTAGGCCAGCCTGCTGTACTCAGACCGGTGGTCTTTAACAACTACTTGGCTTCAGTTTCCCTATTGTTTTTGTCTTTCATTTTTAATCTCTAGGAGAAACAGAGATACTTTCAGGCAATCTCATTTAGATAATTAGAATAATAAAAAATAACAATGGGGGCTGTCATGATCATATAGCAAACTAAGCCTCCACCTTCAGTGCCAGCATCCCATATGAACACCAGTTCCAAGTCCTAGATGCTCCACTTTTGATCCAGCTCCCTACTCATGGCATAAGAGGGCAGCAGAGGCTGGCCCAAATCCTTGGACCCCAAACTTGCATGCGAGACCCGGAGGAGGCTCCTAGCTCATGGCTTTAGATTAGCTCTGCTCTGGCCATTTGGGGAGTAAAACAATGGATAGAAATTTGTCTCTCCCTTCTTCTCTCTATAACTCTGCTGTACAATAAGAATAATTCAATCTTTTCAAAGTACTTTAAAAAGATAGCAGTGGATATAATCTTGCAGTTTGCTATTTATTTTCAAAGGGGTATTATTGTCTTCTGTTTGCTATCTGGGTCAACTTGGAGCTACCAGTGCCCTTCACTGGAAAGAGAGCCTAGTACAGACGCAGAGACCTGTTGACAAACACTCTGCCACATGTTCCAGTAGAAATGGAAATCTTTTTTAAAAAATGTTCGCATTGTAAGTTTTTCCTGCAGGTGTTCCTTTTTGTGCGTTTCTTAGTGATATCTTGAGATCAATATCTAATGCCTTTCAGAATTCTGGTGTCAGATGCAATAATTTGGAATTTAGGTTGCAAATTGTATATAGTGAATGATACTCAGGAGTACACAGTACATAGACACCTGGATAGATACCTGTGTATGGTATCAGTGACTTGTAGTTTCACCTTACTTTTTGTGCATCAGAAAATACAGAGATATGATTAGTATTCCTGTATGATAATGTCTAGATGAAGAGATTCTGTTGCATTAGTAAAATGAGAGAGAATTTAAGGGTAATGAATCTTACTCTGATTTTTCTGGTTTTGTTTCTTACTCTGTTTTTCATTAGTTCTAGAACATGTTTACGTGTTTTGGTCTGTATAGCACTGATTCCTTCATTCTCTTGCCTGAAAATATGAAGGTTTCCCACTCATATTTATCTTTTTGTTTTGTTTGTGTTTTTAAACTTAAAATAGGATATACATGTCAAAAATTAACCTAAGTGCATAGATGAATGAAGTTTATGTCATTACTCCAATTCTCAACATTCAAATTAAGAACAAAGCATTGCTACTATTCTAAGCGTCTTCACTGTCCCTCTATCTCCATTTCTTTTTTTAAACATGTGAAATAAGAGCATGCTGTCATTTATGTGATATGACTAAGTAAAGAAGTACATATATTTACCAATATATGAATACCAAATGCTCTGAAATCTACACAATTTTATCCTCTCTGAATATATAATTACTTCGTAAATAAGACGAAAATGTGTTTTTTTTCTTTTTTAGTCTAGCTTATTTCACCAAGCATAATAATCTCCATTTGTAATCATTTTGTTGCAGTTATCAGAATTTCAATTGTGTTATGGTTAAGTAATATTCCATCTTTATACAGTCATTTGGATATCTACATTGATTTTTATCATGGCTATTGCAAATTCAGCTGCTATAAACTTGAGAATGCAGTAGCTCTTTGCATATGCTGCTTGCATTTCATTGACTATATTACCAAGAGTAGGATACCTGGATCACATAGTAGATGAATTTTCATTTTTCTGGGAAGTCTCTATATTGTCTTCTATAATGGCTTTACCAGTTTACATTATCACCAACAGTGGATTAGGGTAGCTTTTTCTCTTCATCTTTACCGACATTTGTTATATTTTGGTTTTTTGGATGATAGCTATTCTAACTTGAGAGAAATGATATTTCATGTGGGTTTTATTTCCATTTCCCTGATAACTAATTGTCCTGAGAAATTTTTTTTCATGCATCTGTTGGTCATTTGTATTTCATTCTTCAAAAAAAAGTGTAGTCATATTGTTTGCCAATTTAACTAGACTGTTTTGTTGGTTTTGATCTCGTTATACATTCTAGATACCATTTTTTAAGAATTAATATTTTGCAAATAATTTCTTTCATTATGTTGGTTGCCTCTTTGTTGATTTTTCCTTCGCTGTGCAGAAGCTGCTTAACCTGATGCAACTCTACTTGTCTATTTTTACTTTTATTTTATGTACTTTTGGGGTTTTGTCCATGAAGTCATGGCATCGGTCAATATCTTGCAACATTTTTCCTGTCTTCCACTAGTAATTTGATGACTTCAGATCTGAGGTTTGGATCATTGATCCACTGAGAGTTGATTTTGGTGTGGGGAATATAGTAGGGAACTTGTTTCATACCTCTGCATGTGAAAATTCAGTTTTCTAGTGCCATTTGTTGAAGATGTGATTTTAGCTCATTTGTTAAAGATCAGTTGGTTGTAGATGTGTGGATTAAATGCCGGGATTTCTGTTCTGCTCCATTGGTCTATATTTGTGTTGTTTTCATGATAGCATCCTATAGTATGTCTGAAAGTCTGATGTTGTAATGCCTCTGACTTTCTTTTTATTAAAGGCTGCTTTGACTATTCAAGATCTTTTGAATTTCCATAAGAATTTTATGATTGTCTTTACTAGAATATCCACGGTAGTTTGATTGGGATTGCATCAAATCTTTAAATTGCTTCTGGTGGTATGGACGTTTTGATTGTATTAATTCTACCAATCTACATGCTTATTTTTTATTTTCATGTTTTCTAAATGTCGTATAATTTCCATTGTAGAGATTTTGTACATTTTCAGTTCAATTTATTCCAAGGTATTTACATTTTTTATGGCTGTTGTGAGTGGGACTGACCTTACAAGCTGATTAGAGCCTTATTGATATGTGAAAATGCTGTTGGTTTTTGTGAGTCAATTTTATTTCCTACAAGTTTTTCAAGTTCTTTCGTGAGTTCCAATAGTGTCTGGATTGAACCTTATAGTTCCCCTATGAAAGAATCATGTCATCTGGGAGCAATGATTTCACTTCCTCCTTTACAATACGTGTCCCTTTGACTTTGTTTTTCTACCCACTGGCTTGGCTAAAACTTCAGTACCATATTGAATAATAATGAGAATAGGCATCCTTAACTGGTTTTGGATCTTAATGGAAATGCTTTCAGCTTTTTCCCTTTCAATTTGATGCTGACTGGTTTGTCATATTGACTTAATTGTGCTGGGATTTGTTCTTTCTATGTCTATTTTTAAAGGCTGTTTTCAGTCGCGAAAGGATGCTGTATTTCATCAGATGCTTTCTGTGCGGCCTGTTAATTGTGTGATTTGTTTATTGAGTTTCAAATGTTGAATCATCCCTCCATCCTTAGAATAAATCCCACTTGGTGTATGTGTATGATCTTTCTGAGGTATGTTGGATTTGATTGTATTTTATTGAGGATTTTTGCATTTATGTTCATCAGGGACATTGGTCTATAGTTTTCTTTGTTGTATCTTTGTCTGGTTTGGGAATTAAGTTCTAGCCTCAGATAATCAATTTGGAAGGATTCTCATACTTCCAATAGTTTAAGAGGAATTAAAATTATTCCTTACTAGTTTGTTAGAATTCAGGAATGAAGTCATCCAGTGTTGGTATTTTCTTTGTTGGGAAGCTCTTCATTACTGATTCATTCTCAGTCTTGGTTACTGTCCTGTTTGGGTGTTATTTGTCACCATGCCCCTGTTTATTTTGGTAAATTGTATGTATACAGAAATAAAATCATTCCTTTTTTATTTTCCAATTTGTTGACATATAGCAGTTTGCAGGAATTCCCAATTACCCCTTGCATTCCTGTAGTACTGGTTGTAATACCTTTTTTTCAGCAGTGATTTTTAAAAACATTTTTCCTCTCTTTTGGGTATTGGACTGATGGTAACAATTTTTTTTACTTGTTTAAAAAAATCAGCTGTTTATTTCATTGATCTTTTGCATAATTTTTTCATCTTTGTAGCTCTAACACTTATCGCTAACACTCAACTCTAAATGTGAGTTTAATAAACAAATAGCAAATATTACTGTCACTGTTCAGTTTATTAGAACCCTTGTCATGTATTTGTGATTTCCTTTCCCAAAGAATTAATTTATAATGTCTCAACTTATTTTGCTTAAAGAATAACTAGAGTAATTACAAATATTTGACAAGTAGATTCATTATTATTAAAGCTAAAATCACTTTCCCATTACGCAAGGAATCTACCTTCTTGCTGACTCTGACCTCTATTCCTCCACGACCCTGGCATCGCAAAAGAAGGGTCAGTCCTCAGAAACCTCTTCTCTATGTTAAGTTCAATGTTCTATCCTGACTTTCTGGCTGACTGATGGTCACCCAAGCAGTCTGAACCTTTGACCCTGCTAGTTCAATTGTAGTATGTCAGTACCAGGCACCCTGTTCCCAAATCTTTTTAAAAGCTGGGTTCCTAATGTTTTGTTTTAACATTTATTTTTATTTTTATTGGAAAGTCAGATATAAAGAGAGGAGGAGGGACAGAGAAGACGATCTTCTGTCCATTGATTCACTGTGGTCAAGTGGCCACAATGACTGGAGCTGAGCTAATCTGAAGCCAGGAGCCCAGAGCCTTTTTCAGGTCTCCCACTTGGGTACAGAGTCTCAAGACTTTGGGCAGTCTGCGACTGCTTCCCAGGCCACAAGCAGGGAACTGGATGGGAAGTGGGGCTGCCGGGATATGAACTGGTGACCTTATGGGATCTCAGCGCATTCAAGGCAAGGATTTAGGCGCTAGGCTACTGTGCCAGGCACCCTAATGTTTTGCAATAAAGATTCATTAAGGCATCTTCCTTGGCTTCTCCAATACATAATAGTTACCTAACCTGACCCACCTTTATTGCCCAGTTCTTATCAGACAGCCCTTCCTTAGCTTAATACCAAGCTGATTAATTGTACTGCCTGGAATTTTGGCATTGTCTCTCTCCTTGTCATTCTTTCTTTTTAAGATGTATTTGTTTTTATTGGAATGTCAGATTTACAGAGAGGAGAGAGATCTTCAGTCCACTGGTTCACTCCCCAAGAAACCACAGCAGCCAAAGCTAAGCCAGTCTGAAGCCAGGAGCTTCTTCTGTGTTTTCTACTTAGGGCAGGGTCCCAACGCTTTGGGCAGTCCTCTACTGCTTTCCCAGGCCCAAGCAGGCAGCTGGAAGGGAAGTGGGGTTCCTGGGACATGAACTGGCACCCATATGAAATCCCAGGCAAGCAAGGCAAGAATTTAACCACTAGGCTGTCATGCTGTTGGCTTTAGAGAAATAATAAAGGAGTGGGGAAAGAAAAGGAACCACAGTTCTTACTAAACGAAGCCTGTGGCACACATGCATATTCACTTGGCAAAGCTATCTGACTTGTGACAAAAATAGAATCAAAAAGTAAAACATCTCCAACCCAGGGAATGAGTTCTCAGAAGTCTTCAGTGAAAGTCCATTGTGCTCAACAACCATGAGGAGGAAAACCAGACACAGTTCCTCTTCTCTTGAAAGACCAATCACATTTATACTATGGAGGCTTGACATTTTTCCTCCTCTTGCTGAAGGCACTGTTTAATCAAACAATTTTACATCTGACCTCTTTTTTTTAAATTAGGAAATAATATACTTGTTGCTCCACGTGTTAGTGACACTGGGGAATTTTGAAGCCAAGGGGAGAAAACCTTCCTGTTGGTGTTGCTTTCAAGGTCTCAGAATCTTAATCCACTTGTCATGTGTTGACTTTGATTCCAGTGGCCAAGGATGTCAATATCCTTTTTGATGAATTAGAAGCTGTGAATAGTCCTTGCAAAGATGATGATTCGCTCCTTCACCCTGGAAACCTGACCAGTACTTCAGATGATGCCAGTAGATTGGAAGCAGGGGGAGAGGTAAGAGTGTGTGCTTTCTTAAAAGTATAGTTCTTCATCCAGGTAGAAGCCTGTGTGGCATGCTCCAACAGACCATAGTCATGTTCTCATTAAACAGAAAGCCCATAGAAAATTGGGGTAGTTTTTTTTGGGGGGGGGTAGTTTTTTCTTTTTTGTTGGTGGGTTTTGTTATTGTTGTTCAAAAAAATTTTATTAAAACTGAAACCTTAAAGTATAAATCATATTCTTGGCATAGAAATTCCACTTCTAGAATTATATTCTAAAAGAGAATCTTGAGCAATTACATAAAATAGTAAGCACAAATATTTGATAGTATCTTTAAACGTAAGACAATATGAAAGCTTATTACAATCCTTTGACTTTTGCCTGAAGTTCCTTTATTTGCTTGTATGCATTTTTTTTTTACTATAAAGAACTGAAGGAGACGACCTAGTAGGCTCAGTCAGGAAAGAAGGATGAGGGAGTAGGGAAGGCGGTTGCCTGATCTGGTCAGTTTTTGTTGAAATATTGCTCTGTGCCCTATAATGGTGTGTAAGTATTTCATGTTAAGTATTTTTTAATAGTAAGTAGGGTTTTGTATCTTTGTCCCTTATGGGTCTAGCTGGAAATGAATTTCAGTGGTGATGCACTTACTTTCTTACCGCTAAAGCATTGTATTTATACAAAGGAGAGGACTTTACCCCCACCCCATCATTCAAGGTAATCTATAGAATAAGTGTTGCTAACCAGCGAAGTGCTTTACAAGAGTGGACTTCCCTGTGTGAATCTCCAATACTTAGAATAAGGACAGAGAAGACATCAGTCTTCAGTCCATGGTGTTTGAAGCCTCTCTGCATTTCTGTTTGTCTCTGTAACTGAAAACTTCACTGCAATTGTAAATAGACTCATCTGTTCACGTGTCATTTTGGAAAAAGTATTTTGTGTGGAACATTCATTGTTGCTCAATGTTTTATCTCAGTGGAGTTTAAAAGATCTCCTTTATTCAATCCCTGGATACAGGTAATAGGCACACTTAATCAGTTTATTGGGTTTATTCAATTATCCATTGAAAGAATGATACTTTTGAGGGGTCTTTAGAGAGGGAAAACCAATTACTTCTAAGTTTTGCTCTCCTCCCCCATAGACACAATATGCTGCTATCCATGTTTTATTTCCAAGAAAAAAATAAAGGCTCATCCAATTATCTTTGCACAGATTTCTTGTATGCTATGATATGGACTAATGAAGGCATCTTGGCAGGGATCTCATGCAGCAGTTAGACCACATACCTAAGTGGCAGATGGAGAGATGGAGAGATAGAGAGACCATCTCAGAAAGGTTAGGGCTCTGCTCAGGACCACTTCTCCCTTTGGTGCCTTGGTTGAAACCCTGTTGTTGAAGCCAGACATTGATAAATCCTCAGCGTCATCTCCTTGCCTGGCCAATACTTGTTAATAAAACATTTACTCTGGTACATTCCTGAGTGCTTCTACAGGGCAAAAAAAAAAAACCTCAAAGATTCAAGCTGAGGCATCGTGACTGGGCATTTCCACTGCTCCTCTTGGTTGAAGCTGCCTATGTGAGGCGTGCGCAAAAATGTGGTTTCTCACTATGACTTTGGAGGTTTGACATGTTTGCCTTCCTCATACCCTTATTTAGAAAATACTATATGCTGTGCCCTAGAGAAGACATCAAGCTCAATTTCCACTTGGCCAGTTGCACAAAATGTTTTGAAATCTCTTGAGAAATCTCTTGAGAAATCCAACCCTATCAACCGTACTTGATGGTCTCTTCAGTAGTGTCTACTATTACCTTGAGGTTGAGGAACCTCAATGAAAAGCAGCTCAACCCTTTCAGTATTTGTTTAATATGCATGGTATTTGATTATTGCAAAATAATATGTTCTACGTGAGTTTTGAAGCATAATAACAGACAAAACATTTTGAAACCACCATTCAACTTATGAATTAGACTTGTGCTTTTCAAAGTTTTGATAACCTAATTATGGGTTATTTATTTTATTATTTACTTAATTATTTCCTTGTAGAGATTTGTTTATTTAATTGAAAAGCAGGATGACAAAGAATGGAAGACAAAGAAATAGTTTCCATCTTTTGGTTCACTCCCCAGTTTGTCATAACATCCAGGGTTGGACTAGCAGGGCAAAGGCAAAAGCAAGAAACTTCATTCTGGTCTCCCATGTGGATGGCAGGAACTCAAGCCCTCTGACCATCGTCAGCTGCCTCCCCCGGTGCATTAGCGGAGAGCTGGCTTGAAAACAGTGCATCTGCTTCTTTAGAAATATATCCATGGAAATAAAGCCCCCGTGACTTTTTTCTTTCAATGTGATTTTTATAGTTGGTTCAATGGTGGTTTATTCCTTTTCATCACTACACAATATTCAATTGTGGTGACATTTTGAACATTTGTTTGTTGCCTAGCCATAAATATTCAAAAACATTTTAAAATATTTTAAATAATTAAACATATTTAAAATATATTGAAAAGATTCTAGCATTATGAACAATGCTGTAATGAAGAGTCATCTACATATCTTCTTATGGCCTGGTAACAATTGTCTCTAGGGTTATCTGTTATGCAGATGTTCACTTTTATAAGATATTACTGGTGTTTTTAGAAGGAGCACCTTACAAGATGAGAATTATCAGTTCTGCATGCTTACCAACACTTGGGATTTTTAGGTGCATTTTGCCTTTTTGACCCAATGCTTCGCTCAGTGTTAAGTTTCCCTTAAATTTTCATTAATAAAAATGTGATTTTAATGAAATATTGGGAAAATGATTTAATGCTCATTGCTCTTTAACATGACTCAGTGGAAGCTCTGTTTTATGTGACTTAAACTGGACCCTCTTTCTTGTGTGCAGACAGTGCCAGAAAGAAACAAATCCAATGGACTTTACTTTAGAGATGGAAAAGGTCGAATTGACTACATTCTCGTGTACAGGAAATCCAATCCCCAGACTGAAAAGAGAGAAGTATTTGAAAGAAATATTAGAGCGGAAGGATTACAAATGGAGAAAGAGGTAAATAGCTTGCTTGGAGGACACAAGAGTATATTCATATCAAGAATCAAATTTTTTTAAAGTAAGTAGCTAATCGTTATGTCAACTGAATGTTTCACTTGGTCATAGTTTGCATGTTTGCAGTATTTTGGAAATGTTCTAGCAGTCAGGCTTGCTCAATGCACCTTTGAGAGCGTCTTTGTACCAGCTGAGTGCGAGAGAATTCCGTGATTGTTTGCATGATTTCCTACATCTGCGTCTCTAAAGTGAAGGGTAGTGTTAGCATGGGTTAAGAAACTTTGGATGAAAGGCAGTTGCTCTCATCTGGAGGCTCTTGGGAAACTTAATGAGCTTGAGCACCCTTGCATATCAGAACAGACAGTCTTGCTGATTGGGCCCCAAACTGAAACATACAAAATGGTTCTTCTTTTTAAGAGACACTTGGGGTTTTCGTTGTCTGTTGTTTTGTTTTAGCAGATTTTCAAGCTTGTGAGATACCAGGACAGTGTTTTGCTCACCACGTTCTTTCATCTTCTCCTCTTGGGGAGTTTTAAGAAAGACCTAAGGAAGGAAGATATAAGTGGTCCAGCCAGGCCTGTGATAATAATCCACAGGGGGGTTACTGTGCGCCTAGAAAGAGTGTATGTATGTTTAGAACTTGGACCTAGTTACGTAATTTCTTAGTTACATAATTTCCACAATTTTCTCTGAGCATTATACAAAGCTTTTGGAGTCTTTTATAATCAACAAGAGGAACATTTGGGCAGTTACAGATGTTTTCTTTTAATGCTTCTAATTCTGTGCCTCAAGGCTGAGGAGGTACATGAGTGAGACATTCAGCTTTTTCCTGGGACAGTGCAGCTTACAGTTCATGCAACTGATAAATTACTCCAAGGTGTTAAGTATTAGGACATGAAATGGCCACACCTGTGCCTATTTTGGCATTAAAAAATACTGTGCCAGAGCTGTTAATGTCCCTTTAACTCTTGAACATGTATAACACTGAAGTAATATTTTCATCCAGTGCCTCAGAAAGAAAGATAGTGAAATGAGTACGGCCTTAAGGGAACAGGTTCATATTCTCAAGAAGTAAGTTTCTCACAGGTCTGTCTCAAGGAGAGGTCCTCCCATTCAGAACAACAAGCAAAACTAAATACTTGGTTTTTCCAATCTTTGTGGGGTTCTAGAAAAACTTTCTATTTATCGATCGATCTATCCTTGATAGATATTGGTCTTTAAATTGTTGAGACATTTGTCTTCCCTCCGTTCTTAACACCAACAGCACATTAATAATTTTATCTCTAGAACCATGTTGATCGTTTATTTTTACTCTTAAGAGAAAGAATTTTTATATGCAGAAAGAAATTATGATTTGCCATATAATATGAAATAGTATAGCCTTTACTCTGATCCAGTGTGGCTTTTGATTTTTATCAAAATTAGATAACTGTTCATTTAATGAAAAATTCATAGTTTAAGCTTTATAACTGTTTTCTTCGTTCTTTGGGCTTCTCCTGCACAGGATGTTTCAATGTCGTTGAAGCCCAGTAGTTGTCCGAATAATGCATATTGCTGAACAGATGACAGGTCTATTGTGTTGGCTGGAACATAGTCTCTATTGTGATATTCAGTACCAGAACTGGAGCAGGCTGCTGAGGAAGAATGTGCTGCCTGTTGTGTGAAGGTACTGGAAAGGGGAACAGCCACCATGATGTAATGGCAGGATTTAAAAATTTTTTCTTACACACAAATCACTTTGTTGTAATTTTTACAGTTTTAATAGCTGAATATTTAATACATAGTAAAAAATAGTATTTGGAAAAAAAAGGTTTCAAGAGCATGTGACAAAAGTTATTCAAACTTACCTAAGCATATTGGGCCCATCATTTCCCAAAAATTCTTCTCCGGCAGTGGCTGCTTTATTTTTCTTTTCTTTTCAGTCCTCCCTGTCCTGCCAACAGCTAGGTTTTTCTGTTTCTAGAACCTTGTTCTCCAGTCATGTGTCCCATTGCCAGTTCCTGGTCTTGTCTTGCCACCTACAGCCTTGCTAAGGTGAGCTCAGTGTGGCTGTGACTCAGCCTTGTTGCCCAGGTTCGCATCCCCTTGGCCTCAGCCAGGTCAGAAAAAAACAAAACAACAACAACAAAAAAACTTTGCAGCCTCTTTTGCTTAGGGGGCAGCAGAAAATTATAGAAAACTTAAAAGAAGAAAGTTCCCTTGGTGGAGCAATAAACATATCTCATATCTCTGTATTGTGTTACAAGGTTCAGACACCACTGGAAGCATATTTTTCTGCAAGTCTGCATTTCCAATAAAAATACATCTTAAAAAAAAATAAAGATGTTGGAAAATAGGCTGAGAATACAGAATTATATGAAGGAAAAGGGAAAGAAAAAGGAAAATTAGTGTGAATAATGAAGTTGTCAGCCATGATTAATTCTTAGGCATATGGCCTCTAATAGTCATGGATTTGATTCTTGGTACAACCACTTACAAACTCAGAGGTCTTGGCAATTTATTCAAATTCTCTGGATCTTAGTTATTTCTCAAAAAAAAAATTGAGAAATGGAGGAAGAGAAAGAATACTGTCTGCTGGTTCATTCCCCGAATGCTCGAATGTTCGCAGTGGCTGGGGCTGAGCCTAGCTGAAGGTGGAGCCTGAGAGCTCAATTCACATCTTCCATATCAGTGACATGGACTTGGCTACTTTGGTCATCGCCATTGCCTCCCAAGGTACACGTTAGCAGAAAAGTGTAACTAAGATCAGAGATGGGACTCAAATTCTGGCGCTTTGATATGCTAAATTGCATCTTACCTTCAAGACCAAAAACCTGCCATGCTAAGTTTTTAGTAATGAGGATGCTATTTACCTTGAGTTGTTGTCAGCATTAACTGAGCTTTTATATGTGAATACATAAGATACTAGTGTAAATCACTCTTCTTATTTATTTTTGCTTTTTATTTTATAACAGTTCACTTTTAGTGTTCAGTTACCTATTATTTGTGGCAAGTGGTATTGATTTTCCTTGCATGATTATGATATAAAAACTTCTGTACAATAATTATTTTCTTAAAGATTTATTTTATTTTATTTGAAAGGCAGAGTTTACAGAGAGAGTAAGACTTTCCATCCACTGGTTCATTGCCCCAATGGTCACAATGGCTGGAGCAGAGCCTATCTGAAGCCAGGAGTCTCCTCCAGACTAAGAAATGACTATCCCAAGGAGCTGCCTAAGCAGCACCCACTCTCTTCTTTAGTATCTACTTTTGACAATCCCTAAACCTGGCAGTACCCCAGGAACATCAGCCTTTATGGATTTTCAAGATGTATTCATTTTTATTTGAGAGACAGATTTACAGAGAAGAAGAAGGGAGGGAGGGAAGAAATGAGAGAGAGAGAGAGAGAGAGAGAGAGAGAGAGAGAGAGATCTTCCCTCTGCTGGTTCACTTTTCACGTGGTTGCAGTGCCCAGTACTGAGCTGGCCTGAAGCTGAGGAGCCAGGAGCTTCATTCAGGACTTCCCCATGGGTGCAGGGGCCCAAGAACTTGGACTGTTCTTCACTGGTTTTTCAGGCCATGAGCAGGGGGTTGGTTTGGAAATGGGGCAGCTGGCGTATAGACTTGTGCTCATGTGAGAAGTCAGTGGTGCAGGCAGATGTTGAGCTTACAATGCCATGGTGTCTGCCCCATAATTATTTTACAAAGTGAACCCATTTAATGAAATATATGGAATTTAAAATTTAGTAGATAATATACAGAATTGGCAAAAGTTGTGAAAATACCTCAGTGATTGCAGGCTATAGTACTTGGTTAGTGTTTATGGATGACAGATCTGGGCAGCCCTGTGACATTTGCTACCTTTTCACATTATATAATCCCTTCTCTTTGAATGCAGGTGGGGGCCTGTGTTTTTCTTTTTCACCAGTATAATATGGTAGTTGCTGTAATAGACTATGACAGATGCAATCAGATGTCCTTCCTGTGGTTATGCTAAAGAAGACCCTATCCCAACAGGCTGGTATAAGAAACATTTTGCTTTGCTGGCTTTGAAGAAATAAGCTACTTTGTTCTGAGACAGCCTATGAAGGGCATGTAAGCAAGAAAGATGGGGCAGCCTTTGGGAGCTGAGAGGCAGCCACAAACAGGAACCTCAGTTCTAGAACCTTAAGGAGATGCAGTCTGTTAATGACCAACGGCTCTTGGAGGCAGATCTGGGTCAGCCGAGTGTCTTCTGAAACTGTATAGCTGGCTAAGATCAGGGCTGGAGCCTGCTGTGACTGTGAATCAGAGGACACTGCTGTGCTGAGCTTGATTTCTGGCTTATAGAAACAGATAAACAGTGTGTGTTGTGTTAAACTCTGCTTATGGTGATGGATTATTAATATGGTGATTAAGAGTCCGGGCATACAGTGCTAAGCTGTGTGCTCTGGGGAAAGCTAACTCATCCTTAAAATAAAGCTGGTAATGGAATCCATTTCATGGGTTATTCTAATTAAATGAGCTAATTTCTATCAAGTTCTTTTTAACTCCGTAACTGTCACGTGAACATTTAGAAAATATGATCATCATTACAGTAATAATAGTTAAGTATAATGTATGAACACATTTAGTTTTAAAATACTTTTCTAGGCAAACTTTTAAGAAAAAAATTCTTGTACAAGATTATGAAAGCTTTAATATGTAAACATTAGAAACTAAAACATTAACTGGGCATCATCTATGAGTACTGTATATGTGTTACCAAGCTTTATAATTGTCTATAGACTCTAAATGCACCCGGTAACAAGTTGAACATCTATCTGCTTCAAGAAGATCTAGCTTGGGATTAATCAAGCAATAAAGTTAGAGATAACCTAGAACTTGCCCATTCTTGCCTTGCTTTACTCCGACTGACAGAAAACTTCAAGTTTTTCCCCCATTAGAGTATGAATCTCACCCAGGTTGTTCCCTGCATCCCTAGGCATCCAGTTCATTGCTACCCTGTCTATCTTACCCCTGTTTATGTTCTACAACTCCTGCAGTGGGGCCTCTGTCAAGATGCAGGCCTGTGAGGGTGTGAGAGGAGAGGTACCAGAGACCCCTGTTTTCTTGCATAGTTAAAGCAATGGTTGTGAGTAGCCAAAATAAATGAAGGTCAACAGACCCAAAATTCCTGTCTTCTGGTATTTTCTGGACTTAAAAGAAATTCAAACTTTTTCTCCACTCACTCTTCACTTTCTACATGTTGTGTGTATATATAAGCTGTCTTCAAAATGTTCATGGGAATGTATATCACAAAGATGATAAACATGAATTTCACTTTCTTTGCACCATTATTCATCTGTTTTTTAGTGTCATTTTCCTGTGGACTTTTTGAATCTCTGGCATCTCTTGGCCTGTGTCCAAGGAAACTTGAAACATCTAGTGGGTGAAGACAATTACCAATGGTAAACCCAGTCTGCCTACCACTGACTCATGAATCCGTAGAATCAGGACCTTTTTCTTGCTGGTCCAGCCTATTAATGTAGTGTTACCAAATTGGGAGAGGAATGGGGATGGGTTCTGTCCACTCCCACCTTTAATCTCACATTGGCTCCTGATAGCACTTGAAAGATCTAACACTTTACAATCATCTTAATGACTTTTGCTTATTTAGCAAGACGAAGTTTAATGAAAATATTTCTGTTACTGAATCAAGATGACCAGAACAAAGTAATCTGGATCTGATTTAGTGAAAGACTTATTCTAAATCAACTCATACTTTATATAACTCATTCATAGCCAAGACAGAACAGTTTAAAGGCAATATCCTTTGTACAAGGCACAGAAGAATTTAAGTCATAATACGAACTATTGTTACTTTCCTCCTACAAGAAAATTAACCTGAAAGATCATCTCAGCAGTTCAAAGTGAACTTTTCCAGCGCATTTTGGCACTGTCATCATTATGTGCCAAATGTAATTTTATATCTGTAAAAGGAACTCAAGTTCTTTATGGAGTTATTTTTGTTACTGTGGATACTTTCATATACTTATTTTTTATTCTACTTTCCATAAACTTTTAAAAAGCTAAATGACTGAAACAGCCAGGACTGGGTCACAGCTAAGCTAAAGAGTCATAAATTCGACCCAGGTGTCCCCTCTTGGGTGGCAGGGATCCAAAAACTTCAGTCAAAATCGGCTGCCTCCCAAGATGTGCATTAGCTGGAAGCTGGGAGCAGGATTGGAACCATCTCTTGGGTCAGGTGCCAAGGCTTAACTCACTCCCAGTCGCGTCTTGTGCCTATTTGAGAAGAAGCCTGTGGTAACTGATCACTCTATTTCTAGATGGAGCCATCCATTCATTCACCAGATATCTAATTAATATCTACTGTTTTGTGGGGTTACAAGAGGTTTTGGCTGAGTAAATAAGTCAGATGTGGTTATTGCTCTGGAAAAATAAGTTGTAATACTAGGAGGGAATCAGCTTTACATTTGAGGAGTTCAAGAAAGCTCTTTGAGATAGAGCAGGAACTAAGAACAGAAAGAAACTGGAAATCGCCCTCTTCAATGCAGCCCTGCAAGGCAGCTTTGGAGATTACTTCATTGTTTTGCTCCCTGTTGGAGTTGGGTTTGCCTTAGGTTTTACTTTAAAAAAAAAAAAAGATTTATTTAATTTTCATTGGAAAGTCAGATATACAGAGAGGAAGATCTTCCGTCTGTTGATTCACTCCCCAAGTGGCTGCAACGGCCAGTGCTGAGCCGATCCGAAGCCAGGAGCCAGGAGCTTCTTCTGATATCCCACGTGGATGCAGGGTCCCAAGGCCTAGGGCCATCCTCGACTACTTTTCCAGGCCACAGGCAGAGAGTTGGATGGGAAGTGGGGCTGCTGGGATTAGAACTGACCTCCATATGGGATCCTGTTGTGTATAAGGCAGGGACTTTAGCCATTGGGCTATCATGCTGAGCCCAGGTTTTGCTTCTAGTAGATTAGAACATGTGTTGGAAGTAGAAAGCAAAAAGTCCTTGTAAAAATTAAAATAATAAAAGGAGGGAGAGTGAGTTGGGAAATATCATATGCTTAAAAGTATGCATGTCAAATGCATGAAGTCTGTTCCCTTTTTATAAATAAATGTTAAAATTACAAGCAACTTAAATAGAAAAGCATGTCAAACTATCTTACAATCTCTAGTAACAACCTCTACATTGTAAACTGTTAACTTTAGTAATTAATGTGTATTTGTGTTTTTAAACAGTTTTGTTAGAAAAAGCTCGTTGTAAATGTTCCTTATTTAGTTTCTTATATATATGTTGCATGATGGATTTATACATTGACATTCTCTTATATTTGATTTTCCTTGAAAGGGTGTTGATAATAACATTCATGAATAACCTGCCAGTTTCTGTGCTTTTTAAAAACTTCATAGTCCAAGAATTGAAAGGATTGCATATATCTGGAAAGAACACAAAGTTCTAGAAATAAATAATTGAAATGCCAAAAAAATAAAAATTCAAAAAAAGTGCATCATTTGAATAGAAGGAAGAGCTTGGATTCAGTTTGGAGCACAAGAGTGCAATATTGTGATGTTTAGTTCTAAATTAATTCTTCCAGGATGTAGATCAGAGGATGAACAAGTGCCCGAGCAACCCTAAACCTGTGGAGAAGCACAACCTGATTGCACCCCCCCCCCGATCTTGTCATTTGAGGTTAATCAGCTGAGCTTCGGTGTGCATGCTACCTCTTCACTTTTGGCTACCTTCCTTATAAAGTTTCATTGAAAATCTTTCCTAGTGCGTACAACAGCTTAGCCCCTCTTTCAGTCAATATTGTGTAGAAAATCAGCCAAAACGTGTCTTCCAAGAATTAAATGTTTGACAAGAGGCTTGCAATACTGCTTAAAATGCTGAGGATTGGACCATGAAGATCCACTAATTAGAGGATCCAGCAACAGTCACAAGCCTACATAAAGAAATCACCTTCTATTTGTGATGCAGGAAAAGGGAGAGGAACAAAAAGGCAAATAGAATTCTTTTTCCCCGTATCTTCCCATGGGGGAATAAATAAGAACATTCCTCCCCACTTCTGGCTCCTGCTATGTGAGAGCATCAATCAATATGCAAACATGTATGGAGTGTCTGGTATATCCCAGGCACAATGCCAGAGCATCACAGAATCAAATTGAGTGGTCCAGTTATCTGTCATTGCAGAACTTTATACATGTGGTTTGGACAACCGTTATTTGGTTTGCTCTCAAGTCTGCAGTTTGGCAAAACTCAGTAAGGACAGCTACTCTGTGCTCCATGAAACATCAGCTGGAGCAGCACAACAAGATCTGTAGGACCCTGTGGCACAATGTCTGATTCACACAGATAAAAAGATTGTGCTAGAGTTCAGCCAGAACAGTGGACTATGAATCTTGGTTCCTTCCCAGGGGAACTTGGTTTCTGGGGCTTCCTTGTGACATGGTGTCTGGGTCCACAGCAAAGAAGGTGGATGTGCATACTTTTATGACCTAGCCCTAGAAACCCTCCGTTTCCTGTACTCCACAAGCAGAATCAAAAGGAAAGAATGTAAATTCCCCCTGATGGAGAAGAGTGAGATTCTAGCAGAAGTGTAAGGTGACAATGTCAGGACTCTCTTCAGAAATTGGAGTATATTCATGTTTGAGTTCCCTGATAAGGAAGGAAGGCAAGGTTTCTATGAAAGTGCGAGGTGAATTCCAGAACTCTTCCTGGAGGTTTTAGGAAGGTTAGAGAAAGCGACCTGAGTCTGAAAGGATGCATAGGCATTTATCCAGCTGGAAGACAGAAAGGTGTGGCATCCCCAGAGAGAAACAATATAAGCACAGGCACAATGAACATCACATTAAAGCATGTGGCTTCTCTATGCATCTCTGGTTTCCAGTTGGAAAGAAAATCCAATGAGCACCATGTGGGCTCCCCACAATGTTTTGTACTGTGCCTGGCTTATCACTTCATATTGACTTTTACATTGTGTTCACTCAGCAGTTTCAAATAAACTTGACTCACATTGAATGAAATTGTTCTAGGTCTTAATGACATGTCTAGTCAGACAATGCAAGTTTTAGTCATCTCTACTCCAGTATCATTGAACTTCTTTACTAACAAATCCATTTCATTATACTTGTTGTTAAATAAAGCATCATTTTATTAGGGGATTTCTGCCAGGCCAAGGGTTGTACTAAACAAGCCATGTAGCTCTTGCCTTTACAAAGCTTATGATAGTACTCTAAGAGACATGTATTGCTCACTCAAGTCCTTTATTGTTCCAATTCCTGGTCTCCATTTTCACTTTCTTTACAGATGTTGAAATTAAAAAGAATTGTACAGAAAACCAGGAGTAGAGCAGGTGGAAAAATAAAGCCATACTACACATGGTTTTTCTTGTCTTTAGTGGTCTCGTGGGTAGGAAAAAAAATTACACACGGGGAAATTCTGTGCCTGTTAGCATTTCAAAAATACATTATGTCGCCAGGGGCCTCCTTCATTTGCAGGTTCTGTGGTGTATCCTCGATATTGTCCTGTATTATACATAAGTACACCACTTTGGCATTCATCTGAGACACTCTTATTGAACTTCTAAAATAGAGTTCTTCATTCAGTGGCTCATGGACAACACTAGATAGTTACGCAAGCAGCCTACTTACAGCACCCACTGTTGCTTCTGACTGCTGGGAAAGCATCTCCCATCCTGCAGTTTTCTGTACAAACTATGATAAAATGAAAACTTATTCATCTCAATTCTGTTACATCGTAGTTTATTTAGTTGGCAAAACAGACATGCAATAGGCAAGTGCTGAATTTTAGCCTATGATATTCCCTTTTTCCATTTATATCTAGTAAAACTATACATTAATCCTCCTTTCAAATGAAGTCTCTGGGGAAAGAGCTCTAAGTAAACTCCTAGATAATGGAGATAATTGAGGAGGGAACATTGAGTATTTTGTGGCAGAAAGGAGATAGAATGTTGCCTTTGGCCATGCTGCACTAGAACTCAGAAAAGATGTCTGAGCCAAGTATATTAATCTTTTTTTAAAATTTTTGGTTTTTTATTATTCTATAATGCAGTTCCACAGGCTTTAGAATTCTCCTTCCCCCGTCATTGAAACCCCTCCCCCTCATTAACTTATCCCAAATTATTACAGTAGCATAACCCTCCATTAATAGTCACAGGCACATCATTCTACTATTTAAGTGTATCTTTAGATCTTTAGATTGTATGTGTGGACAATGGCAGAGTTCAGCATCCTATTGTCAAGACATACTCAGTTTCTTTGGGAGTTTATCTTTGATTTGGAAGTAGAGATGTATACTACACTGCATTTTCACATCTGGTTATGATAACTTCTATTACACAGTTACCATATAGCCCCTTAAAAAAACTATAAAACCAACAGGAAAGAGAAATAAGAAATAGGAAATTTACAATAATATGTCAGTGAAGAAATGAAAAAGCAAAAACCTTCTTGAAGAAAGCAATACTACTGTATGGCCTATGTGTTTTTGAATATATACAGTAAGCAAAGAAACTTTTTAAAAGAAATGAATATGAAAACAAAAATATCAGAATGCATGAGATGTAGCAAAAACTATATTAAAAAGGGCATTTATAATATCTCCCCTCCGTTGTCCCCTGTGTTTTGTAGTAAAATGATCTATCAAGTGTAGTCTTGACTCCAATTTTCTGCTGTTTACATGAACCATGACACTGTTGGTATCAGCAATGGTAGAAAGTTTAATGCTCTATTGCCTAGGTCTGTTTACAAGTTTTATTGGGGTTCTGCTTCTATTCAGTTGTAGAGATGCATTTTGTCATTTTTTTAGTCCTGATAATCTAGTCTCCATATAGCCTTTGTTTGTGAGGTTACAAGCGTATGTTTGTTTATCTTAGTTTTTCCTTTACATTCTCCATGGAGGTTGTCTAATATTAGAACAAACATGATATTTGTCCTTTTTGAACTGGCTCATTTCACTGAGCATAACGGTCTCCTGTCAGGACCATTTGGTTGCATACAGTAAAATTTTATTCTTTTTAATAGCTGAGTAGTATTCCATGGAGTAGATATACCACAGTTTCTTTATCCAGTCTTCTTTCAATGGGCATCTAGGTTGTTTCCATGCTTTTGCAATTGTTGATTGTGCTGCAGTGAATACCAGAATGCAAGTTGCTTTCTCATGTGTATGTATCAATTCTTTTAGATATATTCCCAGGAGTGGGATTGCTGGGTCATATGGTAGGGAAAGCTGAATTTTCAGTTGCCTGAGTATTTTTCATACTGATTTCCAAAGTGGCTGCACCATTCTACAGTCCACCAGCAGTGGAGTGCGGTACTTTTTTGCCTACATCCTCACCAGCAGGTGTTGTTGGTCATTTTCTGTATGTATGCCATTCTCACTGGGGCTAAGTGGATCCTCAGTGTGATTTTTACTTGAATTTCCCTTATTGCAAGGGAGCTTGAGCCTTTTTTTTAATATGGCTGTTAGCCATTTGGATTTGTTCCTTTGAAAAATGTCTGCTAATTTCCTTTGCCTATTTCTAAACTGGTTTGTTTGTTTTGCTGTTTTTGTATTTCTGAAGTTCTTTATATATCCTGGATGTTAGTCCCCTATCTGTGGTGCTGTGTGCAAAGATTTTCTCCAACTCTGTTGGTTGCCCAAATATATTAACCTTATAGACCTCAGACAGTAGCTGACATGCAAGCTACTGGGAAGAAGTGAGGTCATTTAGGGAGGATGGCAGAATGATACAAGACCCTGGATAGAGTCCCCAGGGAACCTCATGCAGAGGTCTGCTAAAGAGGCATGGAGGGCCATTTCCTATTGCTGGTGCTAACATTTTTTTCAGAGAGTAAACATTGCGACCATTGAGGAACATTCCATATTCCTGCTTAGAGGCTTCTGTCTACCAAGGAGCCGTGGGCAACTGTATGTCTGTGTTAGGATAAAACAGCAGAATCTAACATGGAAATTTTGAACTGCACTCACAAATTCTGATGCATCTGTAAGGATATCAAGAATAATAGACATGTAAAAATTTTTGGAGACATATGCCCTCATTTCTCAGGACAGACTGGAGCTCAGGAAAGTGCTAGTCATTTGCCCAGTGACACACCGCTGGTTAGATGGCAACCCCACTGAGTAGAGTTGAAATTGCATAGTGATTATGTTGAGCCCTTTAACCCTTCTGAAATGTACACTTCTCTATTAGTTTTAGAGTTTAGATTCCAGACACTTAAAAAAAAAATTCTAGCATGGCTCTGGGCTACCATTTAGTAACTGTAGGAAGAAGACATTGTCATTCATTGAGCCACTAACATACTATCATGTCAGCTTTGAAACAACCCTGAAAGGTGGATATTCTCATTTGCAAAATGAAGAAGCAGAAGCTCAAGAATGAGTATATTAGTGCTCAGATGCACGTAGATAGTAGACAGGAGAATGAGACTTTGAATTTGCTCTTACCATTAGCCTTGAATTAATTATAGGATGTGTAGAGGGAATCCTAGGCCTTGCTCTTTGGATTCCAATATGTAACTAAGCATACTTAACAACAGCAGGTGGATCAAGTCTATGAGCAAATGCTCTCCTGTGAGCTCCAGCTTTCCTCTTGTGGAGCTGCAGTGCTGTGGCCAGACAACATTGGACAGAATCCAGGCTTCATTCTTGACTTACTGAGTGACCTTAGCTAAGGCACTGGACCTTTGGTACATTACATTTCTTCATTTGAAATAAATTTGGATAGTAATAATGCCTGCCCAATAAGAATGTGTGAAGATTAAATAAAGTAATGCTATAAAGGCTGTAAAATACCACCTAACATGCTTTACCACCATGGAGCAGCTATGACCTCTGCTGCCACTATTAGTTCATACTGATTCTGCTTTTTCTTTTTCATCTAGGAGGCTTAGCTGAATCACCAATTAGAAATTAATACCTCTTTGTTTTCCCTGGATGTTAAAATTGCACTTAGTTCTCAAACAGCATAGTTATAAGAAAGTGATATCCAGGCTGTTACCTAGGGGATACAGAATAGATCCAAGTGGCTACCCTGATTTGACCCTTCATGCTCAATAAATTGAAATGTCAAACATATTTATGCTTCCGGGCTTTTTATTCTCTTCACTGCCCGGAATGATCTCCCCTGAATAATGAAGCAACCTTCTTCAGCAGTTGCTTCAGATCTCAAATGTCACCTTTTCAAAAGTTCCATCCATACCACTCATCTAAAATAGCATGTCCTTCACCATCAGATATATTATGGATCTGTTCATTAATAGTGTACATCCTCCATAGAACTTGGGTTCTGTAAGAGTAGGTGTTTGGTCTGTTTTGTTTATGGTTGTATTCCTAGAACAGTCCCTGGCACATCACAGGCTCTCCGTGAAAGTTTGTAGAATAAATAAATGGATGTGTGACCAGCAAATAATTTGTCATCTGCAAGGATCACACTCATCTGCAGATGCACTGTCACCTGCACAGGTTTGGGACAAATTAAGTGCTTCTAACCCTCCAGCAGCAGGTAAGAGTATGACTGCCCTGTGTTTCATGCAAAGCAAAGTGCACACATCATCTTAGGTGCTAGATATTTTCTCTCTCATGTGATTCATCCTATTAAAATATGTCCATTTATCTCTTTTTTACATCTGCCTCTTGGTCCTAGCAGCATACTGTCTTAACCTACTGGAATAACATTCTTCTTGAATTCCCACCATTGTGCTCCTTCCATACTATTCTTAACATTTAGCATTATCCTTTCCATTGACATTGGAAAATAAAACCCCAGCTCCTTCCCACATTGTAGTTGGCCCAATCAGTGTCTGTCCATATTCCTGATAACTCTAAGTACCCCAGGTTTTACGAAGTCCAGTCACTCAGGCCTTTCTGATCCTATACAGTCTGAGTTGTTACAATTACTGAACCCTCTGCTTACAGTGCTTTTCATTGGGGCATGCCCATAGCTAACAACATCTTTCCATCTCATGGTTAAATGCCACACTATCAGAAACAAATCAGCCAATCAAAAGTAAATGTGCCTAGCTCTTTTTAACTTTTTTCATAATTTTAAGTCAAATATTTGTGTGTTATTTAATATCTGTCTCCTACTGTAGACTGTAAATTCTATCTACTGTGGTAGACCCAGTGCCTAGCAGAGAACCTGCCACAGTTATGAATATGGTTATGAATGTGGTTGAATCAATTTATGTAATAAAGGAACCTGTTGGAGACCTTGAGGACCCTGAAGGGAAATGAAATGAGGACTTGATTCTCTCTCTTTTTTTTGTAGTAGACTCACAACCTGAAACTTCAGATTTGTTTTGTTTGTCACATTCAAGGCTGTAACTGAAATGAGTAGGAGTGCTATATTCTCCCTGCCACTACAGAAATGGAATGATTCCCTTGGAGATCATGATAACTGTAACATGTTTCCACAGATCTTATAGAACCCAATGAGGTGATTGTTTCCTTGCCCCAGTTCATAATTGATCACTCTGAGAGACGTGGAGGTTGGTTTTTCCAAGACCACAGAGCTGGTAATAATTAAATACTTGCTTGTGAACATGGATATACATGATCTGACCCAAATGGGACTTCCTAATGGACCTCAGTAGTGAACCAACTGCCTTTGTGATTCTGCACCTTCTCTGTTTGCCAGCACAACCTCACCTAATCTTTTATTCACCCTCTCTCTCCTTGCTACACCAGCTTTGTCCTTCTGGCCTACACTTCTTCGTTGAGCTCTAGACTTGCTTGTCTACCTACTGACAAAACAAAACAAAAATGCTCATTTCACAGGGCATTTAGACTTAGCATTTTGCATGACCTGCCTTGTATTTCCATTTTTAAATGTGATCTTCCTCAATTTCCCCTTCTCAATAGGTAGTGTCAGGGACAGTCATCTGATATGGAGATGTATATGATGATACTTCAAAAACAGTCATAAAAAACAAAGTTAATATTGTAAGAAAATTATGCATAGATTTCATTTTTTTTTGCACCAAAACAAGTTTTTTTTAATTCTATTTTTCCATGAAGCTTTTAAGTGCCGCCATACATACATGCCCACTTCTTTGAAAGATTGTTCCAGTTAGGTAATGGCTTGCTATTTCTTGTCTCTCTTCTTTTCTCTCCCTTCCCTCTTTCCCTCTCATCTTTCCTTTATTTCCCTCTCCCCCTTTCTCTTTCTGCTGTTCTACTTTGCCTTACTGTTGCCTTATCTGATTTTTTCCTTACTAAATTGTTACATAAGACAGCAAGAACTGTGATTTATTTTTCTAGTGTACAGAAGGTATTCAATATATCCTTGTTGGGTGGAAGAAGTGCTGGTGTGTGTATTTATAGCAGGAACGGAGGGAGGGAGATGAAAGGTTTACTTATCCACTTCTGCTCCAGGTGGTTTCCATGCTGCTTGTTAATTTCTCCTGTCATTTTTCCAAAGATATCTCTTAATGATAATTTTTCTTCTTCTTTAGCTTCTAATCTAAGGGCTTTGTTACAGTATATTAACGAAAAACTGTGTTTCACACAAATAATTTTTGTTTTCACTTCGGCACAGGTGGATCTATGTATAAATGAATGCTTAATAATGGGGAAGACCTATTTAGAAACACTAGCAAAATCATCCAGCAGTGGAAAAAAAATGATTTATGGGCCGTATAGTTGACAATCATCTGTTTCACATTTATTTTTCAGAAAGCATTCAGCTGCAAACAGACTATGCCTTCTTAATTCTTCCTTGAAAAAAAAATAAGCTCCACACACTGAATTTTATCTCTTTAGTGTGTTAGAGTGAGATACACCACAGCAGAAGAATAAATATTCTTCATCACTCAAGGGACTGCAGATTGTTTTTATCAAGATAATTAAAAGAACTCAGTTTTTATTAGTTTAAAATTGTTTTACACTAAAGAGCATTTTCATTGCTATATTTTTGTTACTTTATTTTTCAAGTATGAAAGTCTTTTAAGATTGTTTTAACTGATAGAAAGGTGATTAAGAGAATACCCTCTTTTAAGTACCTATAAGAAGTCATTTATAACCTAGTAACCACATTTAACCTTACAACCAAAAGTTACTAGATAACATTTGCAAGGAATTCAAGAGAGGTGAGTACAAGTCACTTGTGTTGGGGACATTCAGTTTCTCTTTGAGTGACTTGAATACTTCCATCCTCTAAGAAACTGAAGAAAATTCTCTCACAACTCCAACTGGGAATAAAATTACATGTGAGAAAATAAATAATAAAGTGAAAGGGAAAGTGTTACAAATGGATAAGTAAATAAAATCTTTTTTTTTTTTATTTGGGGAAGTGAGAGAGAAAACTCCCATCTTCTGGTTTTCTCTTCAAGCAGCCGCAGAGCTGGGCCTGGGAGCTGAGAACTTAATCCAGGAGACAGGAATCCAGCTTTCTGAGCTATTGCGAGCACCTTCCAAGGCTAGCCATGGCAAGCAGTCAGAATCAGGAGCTGTAGCTAGTGGCCAAACCCAGGCATTCTCGTGTGGGACCAGGGCATCTTAATTGCTAGGCTAAATGCCTGCTCCCAGGCGAGCACTCTAACTACAGGCAGTGATGAACAAAATGATGACATCCTATGATTGAAATAATAAGGAAAAAAATGAAGTTATTTTATCAGGCTGAATGAATCAAAGTAGCAATGCTTTTATGCAGAATGTGACTGAGCTCCCATGGTAGGATTATAGCTGACTCCAAATGTGTTTACTTAATGAGCTTGGCTTTCCACACACAGAAATATGGCATTTTAAATGTACCCTAAGTGGGATATTTTAATGTACTCTCTTCGATGCTTTCATACACTTGTAGAGAAATCCACAATGATGATTTTTTCCCACTGTGATATTTATTTTCTGTATAACTGGCAGTCACAGTAAATCCATGGAAAGTGCTTACTTCTGTTCTCAGTCAGGATTGGTTCTATGACTCAGATTCTCTAAGTCAATCCCATTCCCTAGTTTGTCTTCCCATGGTGCATGATTTTACTCTTTCATAGGAAGATGAATGCAAAATTTTATAGGATGCCTCAGTGAATATAAAGAATTCCATAGTTAAAATTAAAATTTCCTAGTGAGATCACTAGATTCTGAAATGTATTCTTAATGTAAACAAAAGGAAGACTAGAGTCTTTCTTCTGCTTGATAATGTGGAAAACTGTATGGTATGAAGGAACTTCAGAAAATGCATTGAAAATGGAATTAGCGAAGAGGTTGGGGGCAAAAAAAAAACAGAATCATGCAGTTTTCCTTTAATCCACACTGTGTCGTATCTTAACGTAAACGACATAAAATGCATGTCTGTATGCACTGTGATGTGGGTGGGAGATGCTATACTGGAACAAATGAGGGCAACAGGGCCAGAGCACTCTCTATGATACCAGCACAAACCACAGGGATGAGAGGCCATAGGCCAACACCTGCAGAGTGTCTGTGCCTTCCACACCGTCAGCCCCACCACCCCCACTGCCTACCAGTCCAAAGGGCACCAGCTGTGGGGTTGGTTCTTATCAGAATAGTCCAGCCTTGAGCAACAGCACTGATAGTATACAAACCCCAAAACCTTGGCACCTTTAGGGCACAGTGCTGGCAGTACATAATACCAAGGCAGGAGTTATTAATGGCCCATTGGCCGGAGGTGTTTCTCTGGGTGGCACAAAGCTTCCAAGTGCACTGTGCATTGTGTCTCCTGCATGCAGGCCTTAGTGGTCATGTTTGGCTGACAACTCTTGGGCAGCCCAGATGATTCCTCATCTACAGGCACACTGGTCAGGATAGGACAGTAGAGCCTAGCAGCCACAGTGCAGTCCTGCAGGTCGTTGAGAGCCAAGGGCTTGCAGCTACCAGATGCTGGGGCAGGGTACAGTACAGCTCAAAGGAGGAGCTGTGGAATTTCTGCAGCCAGGCCAAAGTGTGGGTTCCTGGCATTTGCACACCCAGGGGTGTGATTGAGTTACGAATACTGCAGGTCCCTCAGAGACACCAGGGACTGTGGGCAGCACTACGAGGTTTTGGTAAACAAAAAAACCTCAAGAGGTGGCCAAGGTCATGGAAGGTATGCATATGTACACAGGCCATATGGTTCTGGTGTAGTCAGAGGCGGTCAGGTGTGTGCAGATCACAGAAGGTTTGCCTGGGCACACTGCAAGGCCCACTGGGGACATGGTTGCCTGTGTGGAAAGAGCTAAGGGCAGTTGCCCTAGCTGTGGAAAACATCCTTAGGTAATGCCTGCAGCCCACTATCCTGCAGATAAAGGTGTTTGGCAGGGCTGCCATGCCATGGAACAGGCCCAGTCCTTGCTCCTGTAGACCACCATGGGCCAGATGCAACATGTGCAAGCTGTGGGATGAGGCAGGTCAGCTGTACCTGGTCACTGAGGTCCAGCTGATCCACGAAGACTAGGTCAGGGAACGGGGCCACATTGAACTGAAATGGAATCTTTTCATGTTATGCATTTTTTATGAACTTTTTGAAATACCTTGCATGTTAAAAAGCAACCAATGGTCTGTTCAAAGTCCAGAAGGACTCAACCATATCTGTGAGGACATTTGTGACTGACAAGCAGTGGGAGCATCTAAAGGCGTGACACATGTATGTGTGTGAGTGCATGCTTGTATGTGTGATGCTTCTGGCTGTTCCGTATGATCACGGCAGTCCATGACCTTGTCCACGGTCCCTGACTACTTAACTGTAAGCACCTGCTCAAGCAGGAGAACAGGTAATAGGTTACTGAACAGAAAGCCAGTTTTACAAAGTGACATTGATTATTGCAGTCTTCAGCTGTTACAGGCTTGTCTGTGAGTTGTGTCCTTCACAATGTGTAATTCACAGTGCTGACCTGAGCCTTGCCTGTTTACTTTGTCTAGTTATATTCACGGGCTAGACTATTCCTGAGGTGTGCTTCCTCTGTACCAGGCACTGTGCTGTGATCTGAGAGTTGAATGATGAGTAACAGAGGTTTGCCTCACCCTCAGAGAAGTTGTGTTCAGAGCTCTACTTTTCCCAAACTACTAGATCAAAGCCTCATTTCACCTGAACTGCCAAAAACATGATGTTCCAGGATCTTCCCATTATTGCAGTAATGGTCTTTGACCATCCATGGGAAATCCAGCATTATGTCAGAGTCCCTGAGAATACTCTGAGATCAAATTTTTCACAATATTATAATGAGCTAGCATAAACTAAGAACAAGATTTGTAAGCCCAGCAAGAAACACTTAAAGTATGAGAAGTAACTTAAAATTACAAATCCTCTGACATTGAAAAACAATTCCCTGGATTTACCCCAGCAAGAATGAAGTTGATCTTCTATTTTTGTCAACTGTATAAAAAAATAAGATGATTTGTAAATACTAGCATAGAAATTTTGATCCACAAAGTCCTGATTTATCAGTCCACATTCTTAAATGCCAAGAATATAAATGACATAGAATCCAAAATTACCCTTTAGGAGAAAGATAAGGACACATAATTGGCTACTTAAAACTTTGCTAATTAAACTGATCAGCTTTTGGCTACTTTTTCTTCTACCTCTTTTCAGAACCCAGCCACCTGCCCTTGGAGGTGACTTCCAAAGAGCAGGCACCTCATTGGTATTTCATGTTCTTTTGGTCAGAGACAGAGAACAAAATTCGTGCGTGGTTATCAAGTTGCAAAGTCCTAGTTTAAGCCTCTTCCCTAATTTCTGTTTTGGTAAAAAAAAAATCCCAAAAGAATATTTTTGTAATATCATCCCGGATTTAAATCTCATGTCTCTGGTCTTCTTTCATTGCCATTCTTCATTCAAATGTATTCTCCATGGAGAAGTGGCAGTGATTTTAATTTCTTTTAGATTTTAATTTGAAAGGCAGATTTACTGAGAGAAGGAGAGACACAGAATGACAGCTCTCCCATCTACTGGTTCACTCTCAAATGGTTGTAGTGGCTGGAGTTGAACCAATCTGAAGCCAGGAACTTCTTCTGGGTCTCCCTGAGGGGTGCGGGATCTTAAGAACATGAGCCATCCTCTGCTACTTTCTCAGGCCAGAAACAGGGAGCTGGATTGAAAGTTGTGAGCAGCTGGGACATGACTTGGCACCCATATGGGATACTGGGCCTTGTAGGTGGGGGATCAGTCTGTTGAGTTACAGCATTGGCCACAGTATGGTGATCTTTGAATATCTAAATCACCAATGCTTCCAGTGCTCCCACTGTGAAGTACAGCTGTCTTGTCACCTTTGCAGTGCTGCGTGCTATGACCATCCACTTTTTCAACCTCTTCTGAGAGGGAACCATGCTTCCCTACTCAGAATGCCTTGGTCACTCTGTTCTCCTTTGTGTCCCTTGGATGTATGAAGTAGCTCTCCAATTCAGAGACTTTGTCTCACGGAACACTCATCACATGCTTTTTATCCAGCAAGTTCCTTCCTTACTTGGTCTCAGCTCACTTGCTTCCTCCAAGAGTTCTTTCCTTGACCTCTTGCCCGTAATAGCAACATCCCTCCTCCTACTCTTCTCCCATTATTTTCTCTTCAGAACCTCCATCCTTATCTGTTACCTTTAATGTCACGTTTGGCTATTTTTTAAAATGTATTTTTGCAGGATGCAAGTGCCATGCATACCTCTGTTGCTCAGAGCTGATCTCCAGTGGCTGATATACAGTGGCAGAATGAGTATACCCATAGCTAAGGGTCTGGCTTATTGTCAAAGACACCCCAAAGCCTTAACTCCATACAAGTTAATGTGTCCTAAGTTCCAATTAAATTTCAATCAGGGGAAATGTGGATGTACATTTTAATTCAGTTTCTTTTTTCTGTTTCAGTCCTCTCTAATAAATAGTGACATTATCTTTGTGAAGTTGCATGCTCCATGGGAAGTACTTGGAAGATACGCAGAACAAATGAATGTAAGAATGCCTTTCAGGTAGGTGTCAAAGTATTTCCTCCCACTCACGCTGTTGCTTCGCTAAAGGCCTAATGTTCTCTTGCTAGGAAAAAATAAAGCCAAAGTGCAGACTGGACAACGATTAGATGAGAAGAATGCTCCATGTATTTATAGGTGCAAATAAATTGCCATGACCCCTTTCACTTTCTGTGAAATATTTTAGCAAATTCAGTCATTCGCAGGCAGATATTTCAAACGCCTATAATAATGAAGCATTTTCCAGGTAGCATTTTGATTTTTTAAATGCCATTTTTAGAAGCACCTTGCTCCTTACTGACTAGTCCCTTCCAGCCAAACATTTAATCTACTTCCATAGAAACAAGCATCAAGAAGTTTCATGAGAAAGTGATCTGTTTAAATTATTTTCAAAATATCCTGTTCTTAGTTTTTTAAAAGCCACTATGCAAACACAAAGGCTCGATATTTGTACCAAGATGAATAGAAATGACTCTGTGGATTGACTCACTTTCATCTCAGTGAATATTCTTATTTCACCTGTGGACTAGAGAAAAGTGATCTCCATTTTCTTGGTAAAAGGAAAATGGTAAATCAAACTTGAAAATGATAAAACTATGTGGGAGTGCCTGTTATGGAATCTTTCTGAGAGATTGGGGATACAGTAGCAAGGACAGTTTCAAAGGAACTTGAAGAATTAAGAACGTTTTGTTTGTAATTTGCAGGTAAAACTAAATCAAATGACAGAAATTAGGCAAAGTGGTACCTGTTGTACAATATAGCTCTTAATGAACTGCACAACGTTATACTAATAAAGAGTCAGCTCTGTATATTGAAATAGAGGAGCTTGGGACACATTTAGAAGTAGGGCAATTTTGATTGATAGGACAGTAATATATCTCCCTCTTGAGCATTTTTCTTATTTATTGACTTGTGTGTCGTAAGAGCCAGTCAAAATATAGGCTAGGGTTTCTAGCATCTGTTTTCCCGCAGATAAAATTCTCACAGTCAATATTAAGTTTTGATCTTACAATTTATTTTTGTATATAACATGTAAAAAGGAAATCTGAGATGGCAAGGATTTAACAAAGAACTACCACTTAGTTTCCATTCAAATGATTGCCATATAATACTTCATTAAAGTCAATTATTTGTCCATGATCTTACCTAGCATGAACTCATGGGATATTATACCTAATGATCAAGAGGAAAAGAAATGACTACAAAATATGCCTCACTAGAAATTGATAGTTCCTCCCAAGTAGGAATTTCATATCTTCTATTGGTACACACTTCTGAGACGGAGAACCCAAACTTAATGTGGAAATGTGAGCAGTGTTAAAACAGAGAAAGTTCCCTTATTCTGGCAAAGATTACAAATTGAAACCGCACAATGGCATGGAAGACAGCACTGCTGCATCACCCATACACAGCAGAACAGTACAACCTATAGTCAGCATTAATAGCATTCTTCTGCAACATTCCAATGTGATCTAAGCAATACCATGAAAATGAGTATCAATATTAATCTTAGATATAGGAATTCCTGCATGTTTAGCAAAAAAATGTCATCAACTATTGTTTTCCATCTTCCCGTAGATAGGACACCTGTAAATAGGTAAGTTAGGCAATAAATATACCACTTAGAGCAACTTGGAAGTCAATAGTATGTCACTGAAATATTTTCAGATTTGAGAACTTGAGCAGAGTGTTATACTAACTGGCATTCTTAATAGAGATGTGGTTTTACCTAACCAAATCTGTTGCAACCTAATGCACTTAAAGTCAATGCTGTTATCTTGTTCATGGTTTCAGACAGGTAATTCTAGCCCAAGGACACACATACCTTTTCAGAGAATTTTCTCACCATATTATTTCAACAAAGTGTAGACGTCAATTTAGTTGAACTTAAATACTCCAAAGAATCTTATTTTCTGTATTCTGTATTTCTGACTCATAGATTCAATTTCCTTGGATTATTATTCCTCCAGTGGTTATAAATGCAATACCTGTATCCCATGAATATGCTATTGTGAAGTGTGGACAGTTGATTTTTGAGCTGTTTTTAGGTTTACAGAATATTAGCTTCCAAAATACCCCTTCCAATTCCACTCAGTTTCTTTATTAACATTTTGCGTTAATGTGATAGATCTGTTATAATTGATAGGCCAGCCTTGATACATTAATATGAACTAAAGTCTGAGGTTCAGGGTTCCTTATTGTGTTGTACAGTTCTCCTGGTTTTAACAAATTCATGTTGTCAAATATCCACAATAACAGTGGCATGCAGAATAATTTTGCTACCTTAAGAATGCCCTGTGCATCTCTTATTCGTATCTTCTCCTCCCTGGCAACCGTTTATCTTTTTAATTATCTCTATAGGCAATGTCACAGATATACAGACTATTTGGTGACTATTGTCTGTTTTCCAAAAATGAGATAGCTCAGAAAGAGTTCAGAAGTACATACAAGACACAGCAGTTTCATTACTTCACCACTGGTCAAAGCCTAGTGAGGGAGCGTCCATAAAGCCTTCGGCTCTCCATTCAAAATCATCTAGACGTTCTCAGTATTTTAAAAGTGCAGATATAAAGCAATATAGCTGTCTCTTATTAATTCTGATTATAAAACCTTTTTTTCCTAGAGTCCTTGGGATTCACCTATTTAATTCATCTAAAACCAGAGCCGCATGATTAGCAAATGCCCCAGAGATTATTCTTAACATATTGATTGTAAGATGTATTTTTTACATTATTCCTGTTAGGACCATGAGAGAAATGTTCTGTAAAGTCTATATCAATCTTTCCTAAACTAATACGGTGCCCATTAAACTGTGTATGTTGTCCCAGTCCATCTCTGCTCCCCCACACACACATCCTGCCCTGGGGGAAGGGAAATGCTGTCCTCAACTGAATTCATGCAAGTACCAATATTCTGAATCACGACTCCTGAGTTTTGTTGGCAAGGAGCAACCATAAAAGAGTATGGCAATAGGAAGGGGAGGATAGTATTGGAAACTTTCAGTGATGCAAAAATGCATGCCCTGTGTTCCCACTACATTTCTCACTGTTAATCTCTTTTTAGTTTTTTCTTCTTCACCTCTTACAGGCTTCTATCTTCAATCTCCTTTCCTTCCTTGCTAGTTCAAACTGTAACTGACGATGGGTTTTCTTCTCGACTGGCTTCATTTTTGCTGTTCTTCCAGGAGAAAAATCTATTACCTGCCCCGCCGGTACAAGTTCATGAGCAGGTTAGTAGCATGCTCTGTCATGATGCTGTGTGTTTGCCTGTTGACCTCTCTGCCTTGAACATTACAAGGTGTTACAAGCCAGGGGAGATGAACCTTTATCAAAAGGGAAGACCTTCTGCTGTGCATATTGTTTTGAAAATACAATCAGAAAAATTACCCAAACTTGAACCCATTGAGGTCATCTGGCGCCTAGATGTTCGTTTTTGTTTTTTGTTTTTCTTTTTTTGGTTTTCTTCCCTGCTTCAGTTGTGATTTGAAACTTAAGTATAGTCACTTTCTTAAGAGGTTGATGGTTAGTTGACATCCCATCATAGGAGGGAGGAACAATGTTAATACCAAATTGTCAATAAAATACGCAGATGTATAACATCATTCATGAGCCTTTCATATCACCCTCCCTCTTTTTTTTAATCAAGTCATTAGAGGAAACTTGCACTTACTGTAATTTGAATCCTTCCCAAGCTTGTCTCTCCTTTTTCTTCTGTAAGGAACTGAAACAAATGAAAACACATCAATAATGATGTGCCCTAGACGTTGTCATTGGCTAATCCAATTCCAGCATCTCAATTGGCCACGTGTTTTCCTTTCACCTTGGGCTGAATTGATGGTTAAACTGGAAAGCCAGTGAATCTCTAAGTCCCGTGGTTCATTTCTGCGAAACTTAGGATTCATGTTCACTGTTTTGTGTGCTTTGCATGGTTATAAATATGTTTAGTATATTTTGGTGAGCCTGCTTCCTGAAATGCAACAAAACATGGTGTGAGAATTGGTACCCAAGAAAGGAAAATTTTTTTTTTCAAAATTTCCCTGTTCAGCAACCTTATCAGCAATTCCTTTGCCAGGCATCGGGCATGACATTTCAAATCACATTGTTTAGTTAGTCCTTTGTCACCCAGTGACCTATAAAAGCCTGGTGCAACAGTTTAATCAATGTTAGTTCTCCGTAGTTCTCAAACCACAGGCAGCATCAGAATCACCAGGAATGGCTTGTTCAAAACACAGGTGACTAAAACGTACCCCAGCAAAACCCTGGTAGGGCCAGAGAATGTTCATGTCTAACAGGTTCCCCAGCTGAAGCTAATGCCACTTTGGCAGCTTGTTTTGAAAACCAGCAGTCAACTGAGGATTTGACTAAGTGTATAAGGGAATGAAAACCAAAATCAAACAAAACCTGAAGGAAATGCAACAAGGTGAGGAGAAGTCCCTCCCAACTTTAATGGCACAGTAAAAAAGAAAAGAAGTCTGTGTGTGATCATGTCTCAGTCTGTTGAATAGTGAGACATAATCCAGATACAAAAGGAAGGGGAGAAGAGAAGCACTGTTGTCTTTCAAACATGCCAAGCAGCCTTCATCCAAGATTGTCCATGCTGAGGGACAGAGCATATCCTTTGGGATCATAAAGCCCACATCCATCTGAGCCTCAATTTCCATGTTTTTAAAATTAAGATACCTGTCTGTTCTGAAAGATTGATGTTAGATTTTCTGACTAGTAGGTAGTTTGATGTTCTGAAAGTCATTATCATATGTAATGTTTATGATCTTTTGTGTCCGCACGCTTCCTGTTCCCTTTCTGCTTCTGAACTTGTCACCCATATCCACTCTGTCCTTCCCCTTTTCAGTTTTATAGTGACGAATTCTGCAGTTCTCTAGAAAACTCTAATCTGATTTTACTTGGGAAATACAATTTTTGTACAAAACATTTTCAACTCATATTCCCTATGGAAGTCTTGGATCCTCCACCCTCACCATCACATAATGTAAAACCTCTGAGTATTTCTGGTTGTTAAGCCCGTGGAGGGTGATTAGATGCTGTGTCACAAATACATCAAGAACCTACACATTGCTTTTCATTCACACTGGCTTTGCCAAAGCTGAGCTCTCATCACTTCCTGTCTATTTTACATCAATTTATTTATTAATTTTACATCAATTTATCTCCCTCTTCTTCTAATCATCTCCCATGTAGCAAATCTAATGTCACTTGGTAGCCATCCCACATTAACTGCAATGAAGTTAAAGGCAACTTCAAAGAGATCACTGTAATCTTTCTTCACTTACCTCTCCTTTGCTCCAACCATTTTTAACTATTCATGGTTCTTAAACACTTTATGCTTCCTTCAAGATATGTGATGTGCAGATAGTTGTCTCTCCAAAAAGGCCTTTCCCCTCTTGTTGATCAACGTGATGCCTGCTCATCCCTCAAAGATCAGTCAATATTGTTGGACCTTTTGATAAGAGTAAATGATGCCCTCTTTGCATTCTGTGATTGGCACCTATCATGTAGTCTGTGATATGGATATCTGTCTCCTGACCAAAGTATATGAAAGCAATTCTGTATTTTCATAACCTCTAACGTTGTAAGTAGAGTGATGAATGAATCGATCTCCATACACATGTGAGAAAATGGAGTGAGGTAAAAGGAGGTCTCAAAGAAGAGACGCACAGTAAAAACACGTCTGCTGAGAGGAGTGAGAAATGTCTGGTCTGTACAACGTATACCGCTCACCAAATCATTTGGCCTGGCTCTGCCAAGGCAACTACAGGTGGGACTTGGTATTAAATAAATCTATAGGTGGCTAATTTAAATATATGTATATATTTATAAATATATATTTATATATGGTATATACTTATAACATATTTATAATATAAAATATATTTATATAAACATATAAAGTATAAATTTGTATATACATATTACATAATACATATATATGTATATATTATACTATATAGACTATATAGAATGATATTTAATATTTAATAATGTTATATAGAAATATATAATATTGAAATATATTTTAATTAGCCACCTATAGATGAAAATAAATAAATATTTACAGATTTAAAGGCAGATTTACAGAGAGAAGGAGAGACAGAGAAATATCTTCCTTCTGCTGGTTCATTCCACAAATAGCCACAAAGGCCAGAGCTGAGCTGATCCAAAGCTAGGAGCCTGGAGCTTCTTCCAGGTCCCCCTCATGGGGGTACAGGAGCTCAAGGACACATGAGCCATTTTCTGCTGCTTTCTCGAACCATAAGCAGGTAGCTGGATGGGAAGTGGGCAGCTGGGATTAGAACTGACACCCATTGGAGTGGTCAATGCTACAGGCCTCTGTCTACTCCACCACAGGCTTAGTCTACTCCACCACATCTACTGGGCACAGAAAGCCAATTTTTAGGTTGATAATCTTTTTTTTATTTATTTGTTTTTTAATAATCTTACTTAGTTGATTAGGGTACAAAGGGTCAAGGGCTACAGGGTGAAAGTGGGTAATACCATTGTTTCCACACTAATATTATCATTTTTCCCTGTATCTTGGGTTAGGGAAGTAACAAAGGGAAAAGCCCCACTCAACTTCTCACCCATCCCAGATCCCCAACGGGAGGCACACTCCAAGGGTCCTGCTCAAACAGTTTTGATAGTCCATCAGTTCTGGATTGCTGCCAATCTCACAGTTCCAATTGCAATGAAACCTATTCAGAGTCCACTGACTGACAGTCTCTTAGGTTGATAATCTTGTATGGCCCTTGAGTGATGTTATAAATGTCTAAATGGCCTATGGTGGAAAAACTATTCCCCACCCTTGTAATGCTGGGTAGAATTGGAACTGATGCATTTGGTAAGAAGTGGGGGAAACAACAATAATGAGAGATTGAAAAAATGATAATGCAAGAAAATATAGGACCTGAAGACTGAATGTGACACCAAATACCAGCAGATCTAGCAATTATTGGATTCAAGAGTTTTCAAAATATTTGTAGAGAAGTGGAACTAAAAAAATAAAAGTTACTGTATGCAAAAAAGTTGAAACTGATGCATGTGAGCATTCAGAAAGTTCATGGAAATTGCGTATTGTATAAAATATCTGGTGATTTAAAAAATTTAATTCCAAAATACATATGTCTTTTCATTTAATTTTTGCACATTTTCTGAAGTACCCTGGAACTTAAAATCTCTTATATGTTTAACAAGTCCATTTTTTAAATCCTTGATGATAAAGAATGCCTCTGTAGGAAGCTCTAAGTAGAAAATTCTTCTTTAATATTACCATCATTCCTTTATTTAGCTTTCACTCCTTGACTATATTGCTGATCCCTAGGTAGTTCATAAAATAACCTATAGAACAAACAAAATGTTAAGATTGTGGAATTATAGAGAAAAAGCTTAGTGCTTGGCAGCTCTTTGGAAATGGGACACTAGGGGAGCGGGAGGGTTCCATACTCCAGAAATGGGAGAAATGTTGTTGGAAGTAAAAGCAGAATAGAAATCCAGAAGAAACATAAGTGTGATGAGGAAGAGGATTTTTCATTAAAAAAATGTGGATTGTAACTCATAATAGATCTTTGAAATACTGGTAACCTGGAGGTCTTTGGAACTGGTGCAAAGCAGTTGACATGAGAGGAAAGCTGGAGAGTCCACTTGGGAATCACTGACATGGGGATCATGACTTTACCCAGGAAAGAATGTGGGATCTTGCCAGGAAAGGACATAAGCAGTGAAGACAAAAGGACGTGTGGTGGTGCTTCGGAAAACCCACTTCAGGGTGCAGAGGCTGAAAAGGAGCAAAGGGAGAAGTAACGGGAATGAGGGGAGGGCAGGGCCAAGACACCAGAAATGAATTCCTTTAGGAAAGTGTACTCTTTGGCTTCTAATAAACGGTGAGACACAAGGATTGGTTCAGGATACTTAAAAGTTGTAGGTGGCCCCAGCATAGCAGTCTCTGTGGAGGACTAGTTCTCAAATGTTGGCATGCAGCTGGAGCATCTGTGGGGCTTTTAAAATTCCAGAGTGTGAGTTCTGTCCCTGAGGCTTCTGATTCAGTTGGTGTTGGTGGGGCTCGCTAGTCTGCACTTCTATCAAGACCCTAAATAATATTAACATTTCTGCTCCAGGACCCCATTTTGAGACCCATACATGAAACTAAATTATAGCTAGTACATGGGAGATAAGGTCCTGATGAGTCAGGTGGTGAGTGTTCCCTACAAATTTGAGGTATTTCATGAAGGAGAGACTGAGGGCAGGCTTTAGAATGCAAAAGAAGGGAAGTGATAGAGACTTAAACATGTGTCCAACCACATATTGTCTATGTGCAAAAGAGAGGTTCTGAGTGAAAAAAAAAGTTTGAGATATCCTGTTTCCAAAGCTTGACAAATGGCCTACTGAAATCTAATCTTTGGCTGGTAAAAGACAATGTTACTTCGAGGAGATAAATCATAATCATGGGAAAATTTAGGGATGTGGACAGTGCTGGAAGATTCTGGGCCAAAATAAGGGAAGAAGAAATTTCAACTATGGTGATATGACACATGTTTTCAGAATGTCCTCTTAAAATAGGCACGGTTGCTTTCCAACATAAGTTTTGGATACCACCAAATGATGTGACTCTTAAGAGGACAAAATTTGATGCAAATTTTAAAATATAGTTAATCAAAAGTTTTGTAACTACTCTCTTTATCGCAAATGAACTGATTTAAGTCATGAAGAATATTTGTCTCTTCATGTCCAGCTCTGATATTCCACATCTTATTTAGAACGGCACACCAATAACTTACCACCTTGTATACCAAGTAATGAAACACTTGACTATAATTCTGTATTTCTTCTGTAATACTAAACATGATAGTTTAAAATAATGGGCATTATCAGTAATCCATGAAAGCATGCCCAAAGCATCCGTAGATCCTTTAAGAAGGGGAATTAACTAAAATTCTTAATGTATCTGAACAGGCAGAAAAGCGTCTGAACACAAATATCTTTTTATTTTGAAAGTCACCTGCCTTCCATGTAGTGTCAACTTGTATTTTGGAATAAATGCTGTTTTTTAGTCCATTTACTTTCCTATTACTGCTTCAGGTCTTGTCTTTGGGTAGGCTTATAGGCATTATAAATTATCTTTCCTGTAAATAAAAGGTAGTTTGTCATATTTTCTGCCTTCACCATATAGTTCAGTTTGGCTGGTAGAGGATGTGAGTACAGAATAGTAAGCTGATGATTTTGTGTAGCTTATAGCTAAGAGTTCATTACTAATGCCTCCCCCTGCCTCTCCTCACAGTCAGCTTGACTCTATCCTTTGTGATGCATGGCAGAGTGGATGCTAGACCCTCTTGCATTACACATTCAGGGTAGTTTCAATCTTACCAGATGAGCAAACAGGCATAATGACAAAGTGGTTTGTATATTTCCATTCCCATTTAAAAAATTAATATGCATAAATGTTCCAGGGCCTTTGGACTCTTCTATAAGATGTTAGACTATGCCCCAAACAGTAGCCCCATGACCTTAAAAAATTGCATCAGCTTCCAAAGATCCCTAACTCCTATCTAGGGATAGTCTGCAAATACAAAGTACTTGGCTCTGAGAAAAGGAAAAAGAAATTCAAACTTCCTGTTGTTTATCAGTCCAGAGGGCTTCTTTTATTGCAAAGTAGGAC
Source organism: Ochotona princeps (assembly GCF_030435755.1). Classification (NCBI taxonomy): domain Eukaryota; kingdom Metazoa; phylum Chordata; class Mammalia; order Lagomorpha; family Ochotonidae; genus Ochotona; species Ochotona princeps. The sequence continues at coordinate 15,146,812 of NC_080846.1, read as the reverse complement.
TGTGGTATTATTGAAAAATAATAATAAAAAGCTCATCTGTAGTTTCCTTTGAGGCATATCAACCCTGAAAATGTAATGTGTTGGAAACATGGTACCATTATTACAGTATTCTGCTCTGAGAAAAAGAAGGTGTCTCCATAGTAGACATGTCTCATTTAATTGAATCTGATTAAGTTGTCGTTAGTGCAGGCTCTCTCCTGGGTTATTAGTGGCTCAGAAGAAGAGGCCTTGACTTCTGCTTCCCCAGGATATAGCTGCAGCATCTGAGTTGGAAGTTTGCAATATATAAAGGCCAGTAGACAAGTTAGCATGTTGGGAACATAGCCCTGTAAGTATGACCCTTAATCGTTACCACTCCTAAGGTAGGAAGGATTATCTCCCCATTGTAGGAAGGGATCCAAGGATCATGGACCGTAAGCAGAACCTTCCTAAGACACCTTGGCCAGCCGCAGCAGAGGTGGCATGTCTCTGCCCTTGTGCTACAGCTGCATTGCCAATTCATTCCAGCTGCTTTCCCAGGATCTCACCTTCTGTGAGCCAGCATTTTGGGGGAGGAACATGAGCAAAACAACCCATCAGAATAATTTTTTATAAAAGTGATTCACCTTGTGATTCAAATATTGACTTGACAAGTCAAGTCCTGAAATGCCTGTGTGGAAGATCCACCCTCTCTTTGTTGATTTGCCTTTGTGGTCCACAAAAGGGCTTTTGCTCAGTGAATGGCAGACATGAAACAAGGTGACTGTGTATCCAACAAAAATCAATGCCTGTCAGAAGATACTTTATTAAGTAAAATCTACTCCTATAGGAAGACAGAAATGGAATGCTTTCTGGTATTTGGTTTCCAGTGTTAGCCAAGTAAATTTATAGGATTGCCAGGTTGGGGACTTTTTTTTTTTTACTTGAAAAGAGAGAGACACACAAAACAGCTCTACCAGCTGGTTCACTGCTCAAACACCTACAGTGGCCCCAGCTGGGACTGAAGCCAGGAATGCAATCCATCTCCCACGGAGGTGGCAGGAAGTCCATTACTTTGATCATCAATGCTGCCTCACAGGGCCTGCATAAACAATAAGCTGGAGTCAGCAGTGACCCAGGTCTCAAACCTTACATGGGCCATGGGAATCCCAACCAGTACCTTAACCACTAAAGCAAATGCCTGCCCCCTCTTGGAAGTTGTATTAGAACATGGTAGTACAGACTTCTATATGTAAGGGGAAATTACAGCTTTTTAATTTGTTTTGGGAAGAGAATTTTCTACATAAAATTTCATAATTTTGTTCATCCTAGAAGCTAGCATCTAATTGATTCCTTTGTACAGCCAAGGCATTGTGCAAACACTTGGTATTCATATCCTACTTAGTCTCCACCACTGCCTTATGGGCACTTTTAGCTCAGGGAGGTTTATTCACTTGTTCAGCCACTCCTTGTTAGCAGTTTGTGTAAATGATTTGTGAATTTGCTTCCAGCTGACTGCAAAAGCCATCACTGTGTATGAAAAGTTTTCCATTCAGTCTTGTAAAAAGGAAGGTTGTTTGTTCAGATGACAACACCAAAATATTATTGCCCAACTCACCAAAAGCAAGTAGTCTCTAGAGAGCATCTGACTGCTCATCATTTTAGAGAAGAGTTTACGAAGGCTTGGCAAGGCCAAGAAGGTTGTTCCAGACCACTCACATAGAATCACAGAGTCAAGATTCTAGCTTATGCCCCTCATCTACTTTCTAAGCCAGTGGCTTCTGTGCTATGTGTTTCTCTTTTGCATGGCCTAGGGATACTCCATGATTCAGTTTGGAAACAGGGATGGTTTTGTGGAAGGTCAGCTTAAAGGAGCCATCATTCATCATGTGCCTGCCAAGCTGCCTAAGAAAAATGGACTCATTTCTGAAGTCACCCATGGGAAGCAGAGACTGACTGGGGAATGGCAGCCTTAGCACAGTGGGAATCTGGCTGGCTGGGTCCTGCTCCTAAGGGGAGAGTAGACAAGACTGGACGGAAGGGTTTGGGTGTCCTATTCTTGTCACAATGCCTTGCCACAACTCATCTATGCAAAACAACACAAACATTATCTCACAGCTTAGTAGGTCAGAGAAGACCAGGGAAGGGGACTCAGGCAGTTTTTCCTCTCTCTCCCACAGCTGAAATTGCAGCCATAGTTTGCCTAGGGGAGAATCTGCTGGCACAATCTCAGGCTGCTTGCACAATTCAGCTTGTGTAGTTACAGAGCCAAAGTCTCTGTTTCTTTACTGGCTGTTGGCCAAAAGCTGTGCTTGGCTTCTTGCCTTTTTCATCTTCAGAGCCAGCCATGGAAGATTGAGTTTTTCTCATACTCAGAATCTTGATCTTCTGCCATCTCTCTCCTGCATGCAACCAGAGAAAGAGCTCTGCTTTTAAAGGGCCCCTGTCCTTACCTTGAGGCCTTGCATGAATCCAAGGTGCTTGCCTCAACTTTACTTCTGTGATCACACCTGTCTCTTCAAAGTCCCTTTGCCATGTAGCATAGCACACTTACAAGTTCAGTATTAAGGGTGTAGGCATGTTCTGTGAGTGTGTGTATGTGGTGGTGGGGGTGGGCAGGGACAGTTCTGCTAACCAGAGGAAAATAGCAACTACTGACCATGTCTGAGTGTTTGTTCTTCTATGGGCAGGCAGCCCTGATACTACCTGGAACTTCTGTACCTTAGTGTCCTATATCTGCTTGGGTTCCCTCCTGGAAGCCAGTCTGCCCCCTCTGCCCTTGGACCAAGCCACATGTTTCAGAGCTTATTTTATAAAGACTGATTTTTAATTGAAACACAAGGTTACACAGAAAGAGGGAGATACGCAGAGAAAGAGAGCTCTTCCAGCCACTAGTTCATGTTTCAAATGTTTTTAGTAGCTGGGTCAAGCTGAGGCCAAAGGCAAAGAGCTTCATTTGGGTCTCCCATCTCAGTGAAAGGGGCCCATGCACTTGGATCATCCTGTGCTGTTTTCTCAGGCACATTAACAGGAAGCTGGATTGGAAGTGGAACACTTGGGACTTGACCCAACACTCATATGGGATGCCAGCATTGCAGGCCACAGATTAACTTTCCATGCCGTAAAGCCAGCCCTTCAGAAGGTTCTTTTTGTAAATACCTACTGTTTTTTGAAAGACTGACAGGGAGGAGAGACAGATATTGTCCTTCATATGGTTTACCACCTTAATGCAATGACCAGAGTTGAGCTGAACCAAAGTTAAAAGTGTAGAGCTTCTTACAGGTCTCCCACATGGATGCAGGGACCCAAGGATATGAGTCATCCCTGCTACCTTCTCAGGCAGTAATCAGGGAGCTAGATGAGAAGTTGAGCAGCTGGGACATGAACAAGCATCCACATGGATGCCAGCATCGCAAGTGGAGTGTCAGCCTACTATACCACCTGACTGGACACCAGTTTTATTTTTAAGGTTCTCTTCTGAATGTCTGTCTCCATCATAATGGTTAAGAGGTCCAGCTCCTTTAGTGTCTACTTTTAAATCAGTCCTGTGTGGTCCCAAAGAAGTTATTAACAGCACTTGCTGTCTGCTAACAGCTTCTTCAAAGCTGCTTGCTACCATATACACTCTTTTGTGAGCCTCCTAACTACCCTCTAGGTCAGCAAAATGATAAAGTTGATGTCTCCCATTACTACTATCCTGTTTAACAACTGAAAAAGGCTGAGAAAGGTGAGTGGCTTGCAGAAGATCACACTGCTGATAAGCCACACTGCCTAGTTTCAGGTAGCCCAATAGCAAATCCAGCGTCTTTCCATGACTCCAAGCAGCTTCGCCTATTACTCACTTCCCTTCCTTTCACCTGTCCCAATTTTTCAATGAATTGACTGTTTTCATTACCCTTTTATTCTCTTTCACCAACTCCACATTTGATTGAAATTATAGCAACACAGCTGGCAGTTTAAAAGTTGTCATTACCACCCTATGCAGTGTTTATGCCTGCTTTTTTTTTTTTACAACTTTGTTTCTATCCACACTGAGCATTATACCCAGAAGGACTGAGCTCTTAGGCATTGCACACAGAGCCCAGATTCTGCAAAGTGTAATCCGATTTGTGCAGTAGACTGGAGATGTGTGGGAGGTAACAGCTCTATTGTATTTAAAAAAAAAAAAAAACTTTGATTCAATGTCCTCTTTCTTGAGTGAATTTTAAGGTAGTCAGACAGAACAAAGCCCAGAGCCATGGCAAAGGCCACCAGCTTCACCTAGACAGTCTAACTGATGAGTCTGTTTAAGGGCTAACTCATGAACTTAGACAAGTGATAGATTCTGGTGGAACTCAATCAACTTTGAATTAGAATAGAAAGAAATGTCAAGAGAAAGGCTAGTTGTCCAATTCTATATTAGGATAAGGAGGAAATAACAATAACCAGTAGTACTGTACACCAGACATTGTTCTGAACACTTTGCAGAGGAACTTCAAAAAGCTCACAGAAAATAGAATTAGATAAGTTTATGTGGTGAAAACAAAAAAGTTCTTGTTGTGGTGAAAAAAACTTTAATGCTCAGATAGCCTTTTCATGGTATGTATTTTCAGTAAATGTATGCATACATCTAAGTATGCACACATACCAAAAGTTTTTGCATTAAAATAAACGTATCTTTTAATTCTGTTTTTTTCCCCATGAACCTTGCTATTTACATATAGCAATTCCTCATTACAGTCTCATGAATTTGTTGTCATTGCTATGCCTATTTTATAGACAAGGAAATTGAGGCACAGCAGAATTAGTTACTTGCCCAAAGTCACATCCCAAATATTTACAAGGCCAGCATTTGAATCTAGGCATTCCATGTTCTCAGTCTGAGAGTCCTGTGGCTTCTCTGAAGCCCATCATCCCACATCATTTTAAGTATTTCTAGGGAAGGGGTGAGAGGGCGTGAGAAGAAACGTTGGAAGAAATAGAAATATTTTCCCCTCCTTGTCTGCGTAATCTTGAGTACAATCTTTCAGTGTATGTGTATGTGTGGAGGGAGAAGGGAGTGGATTGCAGAGACGGGATGCTCTGCTCAAGAAGCAGCTTAGGGCCCTTAGGAGTTTCTTTGTACATGGAATGCACAGGTGTTCTGAAAATACTCAGTAGCACTGGTGAGGTGCAACAGAATCAAGAATAAAATTTGCAAAAAAATATTCCCTTCAACTGGCAGTTTCACCATGATGCTTAATTTTATGCCTCCACTTGACCAAGAATTACCTGGATAGCTGGAAAAATGTTAATTCTGCATGAGTCAGCTAGCGTGTTTCCAGTGAAAGTTAGCTTTTGACATAGTAGGTGGAGTAGAGAAGTGGAAGGGTACTGTCCTACTCATTGAAGGCTGAAGTAGAACCAAAAGGTGAAGGTTAAGATAGAGAAGATGTCATCAGAACATGCAAAAGAGTGAATTGGCTGTTGGCTTAGAAGTTTGTGAATGCTGAAGTCCCTCAAACTTCAGTTTACAAGCAGGAGGCCTAGGAAAACTAATCATATAAATTTCCAATGTCTGATAGAGGCCCCAGCCCAAGCAGACAGGAAACTCAGCCTCCCTTTGTGTCCTTGTTCTATCCAGGCCCCCTGGATTGGATGATACCAATCAGCAAGAGGGAAGGCAACTTTCTGTACACAGTCTGCTGACTTAAATGCTAGTGCCTTCTGGAAGGATGTTTACTGACACATACAGAAAATGTTTTACCAGCTATTTGGGTTCCTCTTAGCTAAGTCAACTTGACACATAGAATTAGTCATCACATTCACTGAAAAGGACAAACTGCTGTGCAAAATCATTTTACGCTGAATAAAATAAAACACGCCAAACATAATACTCTATCAACTATTTCTGCAGAGTAAAACCCAGAGTCAAAAGTCTGCATTTGGGTCTTGAGTTTTATTCAACTGGCTGGGTAACTAGGGTTGGACAATCATCCCATCTCTTTTGTGATGTGTAACCTGGTGCCTTTTCAGTTGAACTTCAACTGAAAGAGATACTGCTTGATAAATGCTCTTAGGCCAAATAATATTTTTCAGTGGCACTGATACTTGAAGGAGCATAATCATGTCAAAATCTCTTACGGTTTTTGCTCCTTCTGGTGGTTTGCTATGAACAGTGATTGAGAGCTGGTCCCATGGAATGCCAAATGTTTTCATCCATAAGAGTCAGTGGGGGGGGGGGGGGCAAGGGAACAGAGACACCGCCAGCAAGGAAGTGGTGGCTTGAACCGACTTTCAGGTGGTGGTTGTTTCCTTTGTGTGTGCTAGGCCACGTGGCATAACCACATCATGATATCCCAGCACCAAGGGAACTCTGGAGTCAGCTAGAAGAGAGGACTGAAAACAAAAGTGTCTGCTCAGGGAAGGGATGAGAGGCAGGCAGCAAGCATGGAGGCCCCAGGGCGCACTCTACCCACTGGGATGTGCTGGCATCCCCACTCCACAGCTCACTACAGTCAGAGAGCCCTTCTCTGGCGTCTGAATTTCTCCAGATAGGAAATGAGTTTCTAGACTCTATAGAGAAGTAGGGGGTCTCTGCTGCTTTGCTTCAGGGATGTTCAGCTTCCTTTTCAGAGCCTACCAGCCACATTTGCACCATTTACTTGGTCATTTATCAGCATAGAGTTGGGTGCACGTCTAACTCCTGACTGCTATCTTATAGAGGTGTTGAGGTCATCGGGTAAGACTGAAATACCACTGGAGGTCCAGCTCTTCTCTTTAAATCTGTGAAATGGGGGTGCCAAGAGTGCCTGCTGCATGTGATGTTAGCAGCATGGCTCTGTGTAGTCAGTCTTCTCTGCTATGTTGTGGGCAATGCTGACATGCTGTACCTTTTGATTTTGCCTCCCATGTACCACAGGATCGATAAACAAATCAGCAGGTTTCGGAGATGGTTACCTAAGAAGCCTATGAGGCTGGACAAGGAGACACTGCCAGACCTGGAGGAGAACGACTGCTACACTGCCCCTTTCAGCCAACAAAGGATCCATCAGTGAGTGTTGCATATGAGAACACTAGTCTTTCCAAGGGCACATCCCCTGCGGCAGAGCCTCCCCCTGCATGCCTTTGATTTCTTCGTGTGTGGAAGGAACTGCATAGTAACCTGTTAAGAATCGTGGGAGTTTTCTAATCCCTTCTTACTATTCATACTAGTTGGGAAGAGTTAGTAATTCCCATACATCCCTAAATCTCAGTGACATGAAACCATACAATACTTGTCATGTGTGTATGGGATGAATGGTCAACTCCATCGTGGTGCCCAAACCCAGACTCTGTGTGTCTTTGGCTCTGCCAACTAGTTTGCATTTAAGCCACAGACAGGGAGAAGTAGCCTGTTTCCTTCACTATTGAAAAGAATATTTGGTTTTTGTCTCAGTTTACTTCTCAGTCCTCTTTCGCTCGCACGCCACCTGTCAGCTTACTCTCTGACTCACCTCTCAGACCATCTCAGAACAGTCATCTGTCAATTCTGACATGTGAGAATGGAACAAAAAAAAAAGTTGACTCGATAACTGAGCAGTGAGGAATTGCTAATGTGATACAGAATTTACACTGAAGCTTCTGAAGTGACAAGTGATGATAACTGGATGGCAGGAGACAGAAGTGTGCCAACACAACAAAGGGTGAACAGAGGGGGAATAAATCTGGCCAGCTCAGCTGCACGCAACCAGACTGCAGGAGTTCCCAGCCTGCTCTGCCCCAGCCAGGGTGACAACCTAAGTGGCAATGACTTACCAGAAGGCAGGAAAGGGCTGACAAATTATTTTTTTAAAGGCTGCTCATTTTGACAAAAAGTAAACCAAAGAATCATTGTCAAGAAATTGCAGGGAGTAAGAAATATAGGGCATGTTTCAGCAGCAGAAAATCAATTAGTTTGTGAGCCTCTAGAGAACAAAAGAGAAAGAAAAGGCATAGATGGTCTGCCTAAAAAAAAGATGGGTAATGTACAGAAAGATGAGCTGCATGCAAGGGAGGGGACCCCAAAATTAGCAGCCAATTTCTTTGGAGAAACCCCCAAGGAGCCCAAGAATTTGAGCTATCCTGCTTTTCAAGGTGATAAGCAGGAAGCTGGATCAGAAGTGAAGCAGCCGAGATATGAACTAGTGCCCCTATGGGAAGCTGGTGCTGGCTAGTAGAGGATTAACCTGTTAAGCCACTGTGCCAGCCATTAGCAACATTCTTAAAGAAAATTCTATGTGGAGTTCTTCTAGAGGCTGTTTCTGGTGGGCTCTTCTGCATGGTTCCAGAGAACTAAATGTTTATAGTCATAACCTAGAAGAGTGTAGAGGTGGTGTGTAGTACAACAATGTAGTAACCCCTAACCTAAAATGCCATGGTTAGAGCTTCATTCTATAAATATTAAAATTGAGAACAATTTAAAAAATCACTTCACGTTATATATGAATATGTAGAAAAGTCTGCATTAGAAAAGCAGTAAAAGAAAGCCAGTGAGTGCGTTTCTAGAAGCCATGTCTATTGCTATTCAGTCCTGTTATGCAGTATCACTGTCACCAGGTCAGGGCCTACTGGCTGGTTTCCAGGCGTGATGGTGTGGCTGCATGAACATCTGACCCACAGAAAGTTTACTCATATTTGCCAGCTGTAGCACTTGAGCTTGTCTTCATTAGGGCCAATTATTTTATTGAGTTATTGGGCTTCCAAGAGCGGTCCCATAAAGCTCAGACAACTTCAGAAAAGGTAATTCAATGCAGCCAGGTGAAATGTAACATAGGAATATGATATCTATTATTTATTTAATGCTTACAAAATTCCAAGTGCTTCACAATTATAAACTCAGTCCTATCAGTAAGATGTAGACATTACCCTTATAGTCACAAGGGAGGAAAACTGAGGCTTAGGACTAACTAACTTACCCAAGGTCACCCAGTTGGTAAGTGGTAGGGCTTGGATCCCAAGGCCAAGCATTAGGATCATCCTCTTGTACTCAACGGATTATTTTAGCATGTGCCTTTTACTGTATTTTTTTCAAAGCTTTTAGAGATTTTCTGTTGTTTTCATTTATCTGAAATCTTTAGAGAATCTTATAGGCAAAGAGAGGCCAAGTTTGATGTCGGAAGGATTAACATTGTTTTAGTGCAGTCTCGGAACACTTGTTTTCTGGCAGTTTCTCAATTGGCATGCTGATCTCCAGTATACAGATCGTTTATATTGATCCATGGAGTCAGGGGAAATAGATCTAGGCTCTGAAAAGTTCTAAAATGAGGTGAAAATGAAACAAGTTACACAGTCTTTGTGCTGCTAAAGATTGAGAGTCTCCTTTTGAAGTAGGACATGACTCACTTTCAGGGCACAGAGAGATCACCAGCCACGTGAGGAACTGCATCTTTGGGAGTGTGAAGATCCGGTCATTACTTAGGTGTAACCTTAATATTTAAAGCCATTGATAAATCATTTGCAAATGTTATTGCACTAATCTACCTTCAAACAAATAGCTCATTTCCCCCACCTATCAGTCCAGTCATTCATTCAGCAAATGTGTTCAATGTCTGTTATGCATCAAGAATTGTACTGTAGAAGAGAATTATATTTGTATATGATCACATGTGTGTTTACATATGTATGCAGGAATGTTTTTTAACTTAAAAACTTTTAACTTGATCATGTTAAGTTGTACTGACCTAGAGATAATTTTCCTTATAAAAATGACAAAAAGGCGTTTTAACAATTATTTTTATTTACACAAAGTGAACAAATTTCACATATTTAATGCAGATTTAGCAGCATATTGATATTGTCCACCCTAACCTCTCCTATGCCTGCATTCCCCACCTACCCCTTCTTCCTTTTTTTGTTTGTAATTTTTACAGTGCCATACTTTCATTTCACTTCATAATCACAGGCTTAATATTCCATTAGGTAAAAATATCAATGCATACCAAGTAGAATATTAAAAAATAACCATTCTCAACTGAATAGACAAAGGCTATAAATAATAACCAAACCCAGAACGTCAATCTTGCTCACATAGATTACATTTATTATATTTACTGTATAATCACAGATATTGGAAAATGTATTTATCTTTTGGGGACTGACTTATTTCATTAAGCATAAAAGTTTCCAATTGCATACATTTAGTTGCAAAACACAATATTCCATTCTTTTATGGCTGAGTAGTAGTCTGTGTTTATGAGAGAGAGATATCTGTACCCCTAAGTTTTTAGCAGCTCAATTCACAGTAGCTAAGATATGGAAAAGGCCAAATGCCAGTCAGTTGATGATTGGATAAAGAAAATGCTATAAAAAGCTATTTTAAAGCACGTGTAGGAAGAGAAAGATTTGCCAACTTTACAATGAAACAAGGAAGGGTTAACAGAAGAGGAAGCTGGGAACTAGGATCTTTCTGTCAGTGAATTGTACCTATGCAACTCTTTTGTGCTTTCCATCATCACAGCAGTAGTGGTCAGAAGGAATAGGAGGGGCAAGAGTGATTGTGTCTTAGAGGTAGGGGCTGTGAGCTCAGCCATGTATTCATTATGGTCTCTTTTAATCCCTGCCACACCCTGCAGCTTAGTTGGTTATCCTCATCTCACAGGAGAGAGAACAGAGGCTCAGAAATAGTAAGTACTTTATCCAGGACCACGTGGTCACATGTAGACTTGAGGTTAGGACACAAATCTGACCATCATCCTATACCGCTTCTATGTACAATAACTCAGATTTGTTGAACATTTATTGTATAGGGGGCTACCCAAGAGGTTGGAAGAAATTTAGAGATGGAGAAATGGAAACTCAAAAGGCTAAATTACTAATGTGAGTTATGCCTGAGTTATAGTCTGAGCATCAGCATGACCAGGAAAGAGTATATCTGACATCTTAAGTGAGGAGAAGGACTGATACCTGTAGAGATTTAGATAGCCATTTGTTTAAATGAGCACTAATCCAGAACCACCTGTTAGTAATGTCTATGTCCCTGGAGATAAGCTTGGTTCTTTTCACTGTACCCCATACTCTTCCTCAACATGATGCCCCATCAGCAGCTTTGCGTTCCCCATTCCACACCGATGACCTCTCTTCAGGTTGTCCAATCTTGACACTAACATCTTCCTTGCTTCCCTCCATCACCACCAAATGCTTTTGGTCCTCTTTCCTCCATTCTGATCTCAGTGCCATTGCCTTAGAAGTGGCCGCCAATTTGGTCACAAACAACATAATAGTGTCATTACTACTTCAGTCTTTCCTTCCAAATCTGTCACCACACTTATTGTCACAGGTAGAAGTAAGACAACATACCCCCAGCTGTTCAAGCTTTTGACTTGGCAAGCATACTGAGGGCATCATTCACACCCTAATCCATCATCTTAGCTGTGTGACTTCAGCAGGGAATTATACACACCACCACATGGAATAACATAGCTTCCTTGTTTAATTGCTTCCTGTGATTCTCCTTAGCATGATGTATAAACAGCCTTTCCATTTTCTTTCTTTTCATTTGTTATTTGGGAGAGACAGAGAGTATGTCTGCCATCCACTAGTTTAGATGCTTGCAGTAGCTGAGTGATTGGTGAAAACATTCCAAAGCTTGGAACTGAGAATTCTATCCAAGTTTCCCACAGGGGCATCAGGGAGCAGGGAGAAACCAAAAGGTGGCCCTGGAACTATTTTAACAGAGAGGCTACTATAGGGAATTGAAGAACCCTTTGGTCACAAAGGGAACACTGAAGTCGTATGTATAATAACAAGTGAAACTACTATGGCACCTAAGGCTTGGGGAACAAATGGAAGAGTCTGGGGGCAGGGGATATTGGAACCAAATAACTTGTTGGAAGACTGCCTTGCAGGCAAGTTCTATCTATGAGTGAGAGATCAAAGACGGTTGGTGATTCAACTTTTTCTTATCTCTTAAATCTATTAGCATTTGCCTGCCTGCTTGGTACATCATGACATTTATTGATTTTTTTTTCCCTTCAGGGTTTATGTATATATTGAGACACATACATAATGCTGTTATTTTCAAGGGCTTTGAGAGAGAAAAACTGAATGCTAGTATTTGATTTTCTGTTTTTGCCTCAGTCTCAAGATCAAGTGTTTTTAAATTTGTATATAAGTCTCAACAAAGAAGATATCATGAAGTACAATTAGAAATAAAGTTTTATATTGCTTTATATTGTAGTAGCTTATTTTAATCCTTAAAGAAGCTAGAAATTCTTTATAGTCCGAACCTTTAATTTTATGTATTTTGTCTGATAATCTTTCCCTCCTATCAAGTGCTCTTAAGATAAGAAATTTTTGTACTACAGTTGCCTAAAGCCCAGAAAACTCTCAAAATAAGCCTTGTCACATAAAAAATTAATTGGTTGCTTTATTCCTACTTATATTTTCATTAATTTGAGGACATAATTTCTATGGCAGTTAACTCTATCACCTTAACTTCTCCTTGTTAAATTTAAGCTTCTAATTAAGAACGTTTCCTGACATACTTACTTTTAAGACATTAACCTTCACTTTCTCTTTGTATTATGAAATAATGAACCATCAACCACCAGAATCTATTAATATATAGCAATCTACTATAGAACTTACTACCCTAAAACAATAAACTTTTTCATGATTAATTTATTCCAGCTATTTGTGACATATTCAGGTGGGTGGTTCCTCTGCTGATTGCCACTGGAATCCACAAATGGCTGTGGTTGTCTCTTTCAGTAACTGAGCCACTTTGTCCAATCGTCTCACTTGCATGTCTGCTAAGCTGTGCCAACTCTTGGCTGGGTTTCTCCTTCCCTGTATTCTCATCTTCAGAGAGGCCTGCTCAGGCATGTTTAAGACCTTGGAGATCTCTGGTTTTGATGCCTAAAAACCACAAAAATTACCCCTGCTGCATTATATTGACTAATGCCATTCACAAGTTGCACCGGGCTTCAGCAGCTGGAGACACAGACTCTACTTCTTGAAGGACAGAGCAAGGCATTCACATCAGAGAGAAGTCTGTGTACAGGAGTAGAAGGCACTGTGGCCAGCTTTTGCAGTCTACCAGTAGTCTCCCTGGATTAAAGGAATTTGCAGTTTTCCTGCAAATAAAATACATTTATCTCCCCACCCCCACGATTACCTCTGGTTTCATCAGACTTGAAGTCCAAGATCTCCTGTTCAGTGACAAAAACCCTTATGGATGGTTCCACAGGTATTGCATGAGAACCTGTAAACCAAAAAGAGAGTTATATGCTTCCTACGTTTGCAGCATTTGTGGTGCAATGATGGAATGATCACGATACATGTGATCATTCATAATGTCTAGCAACAAGAAGCATATAACAGCTACTCTTCCAGAATAATTCTAAAATCCAGCTGAGTGACTGTCTTAGTCTTCCTTTCTCCCTGATTCTGTTTCTTAGGAATCAATTATGTGGCTATTATACTAAAATCATACTGGTAACTAAATGCTTCTTAGCAAGTATACTGCTTCCTCTTGAAGTCCAAATCCATGGTGGTGTTCATAGATTTGAGAAAGCTTATTTGATTTATGAGTCTCTGGAACTCTTAGCATTTACTTAAAAAAAAGTGGAGGCCTTTTTGTAGCATATATAGCTCCAGAACTAGTTTCACATACAAAAGCATAATTATAAAATGAAATGAACTGCAAGATTCTTCTGTAAAATGTAAAGTATGACAATTTCTGGAGCATTCAAAGAGCCTCTAGGTAATGGAGAAGATATGTTATACTTAACTCACAACTGAAAGTAGGAAAAAGACAGACCCAGCCTGCCTGCAGAAATCTACAAGTGTTTAAGGAAAACAGACAGGAAAAATGTAAGCGCATGTCTTTCTCATCACATGCTTTTAAAGTTAAGAGAATAAACCCTAAGGAAAAAAAATAATGTGCTAGAGAGAGGAGAGAGAGCTCATGATTCATAAGACAGGAGCAACTCTTTTGGCTAAGATGGTAAAAAATATGACATTGGAAACCCAAATATTGGCAAGAAACATAGACAAAAGTCTGAGAGAGGTTTCAGTAAAAACCCATGGAAAATGACAAGGTGAGTTTGTTGAGGGGTAGAGAAGAAGGACAGTGTTACTTATAATGAGCAAAGAAAAGAAATAAGACTGTTGGTTTATGCAAGAATGAAGAAAGGACTTTGAGCTTTATTGCAAATCTATGGAAATTACCAAAGAGTTAAATAGAAGAGAGGTAAGATTTTGTTCTTTTTAATAAAGGTCATCCTGTTTGCTGTGTAGAGAGGAACTACAAGAAGAGTGAAATTAGAACAGTTAGGAAACTATTGCTGTAGTCCAAGGAAAAACAACTTGTAAGTAAAGTGGGTGAGAAAGGTTCAGACAGAGTGACATTCAGGAACAGAGGGAGAGGGAACTTGACGGACTGAATGTGGGACATAAGAGAAAGAGGAGGTCAGGGTTGCATCTCAGGATTGTGCTTTGTGAAATGCCGTACAGAGCAATGTCACTTTTTTTTCTAAGATGAAAAAGACTAAAGAGAAGAACAGATTTTTATTTTGCAAGAGCACATATCATGTTATGTCTTTGAGCTGTCTCTTAGCTATCAGGCGGGGCATGAAATAAACCATGGGATGTAGGAGTTCTAACATCTACCCAGGACTTCATAGCTCCAGTGTTCTAGTCTTGCTTTCTGGCTATTTGCTGGTGTCCTTAGGCAACTCATACATTCTGACCCTAAATTTCCCAACAAGTAAATGTGTCCTAAGGAGATACACGATTTCCTGATGCGGTAGCCTAGTGGCTGAAGTCCTCACCTTGCCACGTGAGAATCCCATATGGTTCATATCTTGGTTGCTGCACTTCCTGTCCAGCTCCCTGCCTGTGGCTTGGGGAAGTAGTAGAGGATGGTCCAAGCTTTGGCACCCTGCATCTGCATGGGAGACTCAGAAGATGCTCCTGGCTCCTGGTTTCAGACTAGCTCAGCTCCAGCTGTTACAACCATTTAGGGAGTGAACCAGAGATGGCATATCTTTCTTTCTGGAAGTCTGCCTCTCCAATAAAAATAGAAGAAATCTTAAAAAAAAAAAAAAAAAAGAAAGTCATATGATTTGGCCAAGGCCTCACAATCACTTTTAAAGAGCAGAACTTGAACCCAGGTTTTCTGTCAACTTATACATGCTCTTGAAGAGCACTGCCCACTCCACTCACTCCTGCTTTACTTCACTCAAAAGGAGTTGCAGGGTTAAGGTCCCATCATTGAAGCAGGGCATGGGTCTTACTCAAGGGCTCAAAGCATAATCCATGACTTAATTGTTATCTGTTCCGTCAACATGGTATCCACAGCCATTTGTGACCATTTATATTTAGTTTTAATAGAATTAAATAAAATTGAAATTCACTTTCTTATTTACACTAGTCAAAAGTTCAAGTTCTCAGTGGCTGCTGTGACTAAATAGTTACATACATGACTAATGTCATTCTGTGTACATACCGTATTGGATAACACAGATAGCATTTTCAGTGTCTCTGAAATTGATGCTTAACAACTCTGGGATCTGGATAAATCAAACTAAATCTGAACTTGTTCTTCAGTTACAAGAATTTGCACAGCATGCATAGCTAAAATGAGTTACCTTCTTTGAAAGGTAAAGTGATTGTAGGCCCAACATTCTGAGCACATCTTCTCAAATCCCACCCTTGGCTATTGTCATTTTGTAAGAATAGCAGTGCCTTTGAGTTGGTGGCTGGGTTACTGTCATCTTTGCATTTCCCTCACATGCATACAACATACAGGCATACTGTCCATGTCTCCTTCCAACCTTCTCTGACCTTCACATATACGTGCTCTCAAGGCCCAAGGATTTGTATCAAATAACATAAATATCTACTTGTCAAATGACTTAGCACATCAAAATGGTTCCTAAGACTGCTGTGCAGAATTGACCACAGGAAGACCCATCAAAAAAGAGCGTATACAACCCTGGAGGTTTTCAGCTGAAACAATTGCACAGCCTACACTTTTATCTATCCTTCTCTTCCTAGCCATGAGCATCCTAGGGTCCTAGTCCTCCAACATTTCAACTGGAAACTTAGGGTGCTTAACCCCAAAGAGCAAATATGTGTTAAGGCTCTAACAGATCTGGAGAGACCCCGTTACTCACACATACCCACAGGCTCACCTATGCTCTTGATGGTTCTCTTCGCAAGCAGGTAGAAGAGATGAAACAGGATATGCATGGGTTAAAAAAAAAAACCTCCTCAACGCTTAATAGTTGTGTGACTTTGGGGCATTTTGCAAACCTTACCAAGGAACAGGATGAGGAGAGGTATAGGCAGAGGCATGATCTCAGACTTGATTCTCCACCAATTCACCAGTTGATTCACCTCTTGAAGAATGTGAGGACAAACTGGGAACAGACATGTGTTCTCCTTTGAATTTTTCTTTTTTTTTTTTTTAATGTAACTACCTGAGTTTTTTTTTTAATAGTTGTGCTTACTCATGCTAAAAATTTCCTAAGCATGTGTAAGGACATTTTCCTTCCTAGTTTCTAAGCCACCTGGTTCTCAATAGAGGCAACTAGTAGCTCCAGAAGGTGAATACAACATTCCATAGACATTCTCTGCATTCACAAGCAGATGTGTGTCAATATATTTATGCCAATATGTCTCCATATACATATATTTTCCTGTGACACAAGTTGTTGTTTCGAACCTTATTTTGTCTTTGGGCTATCTTGTAGGTTTCATATAGCTACGCTCAGCACCCTTCATTTCTTTACAGCTTCAGACTATTCTCTAAAGTTGGATCATAACTTGCTTAAAGTACCCCTCAATTATTTCCAGTCTCTTGCTATAACTCATTCTGCAATGAACATTCTTGCACATCTTTCACCTTGCACGTAGAAAAGTGTATTTGTAGAATAGATTCCTAAAAGAAAAATTGCTGGGTTCAAAGGTAAATTATGAGGGTGTTAACCTGGTTAGATAGGACTCCTAGAGTTTGTACAAGTTTTGTATCAATATATGGAAGTAGAACTGAATTTCTAAGCCTAAGTAAGAGCCCAACTCAAAGACTGAGCCATTTGCTAAAATCACTAATCTTTCATCTTGTGTGTGCATGAGTGTCTGCAGGTGCATATGTTTATATGGTTTTATTTTTAAAAAGTTGCTTATAGCTAAGAAAAATTAGCACATCATGACATGGGAAATTATCAGTGTTCCTTTATATCATCCTCCAATTTGAAATAATAAATGGAATGCAAAAATATAATCTATATGAACTAGATTTACTTTTTGAGATTTCATGATTGCTTACAAAGTATATATCCCTTGTGTACACTCTTGAGGAACAGTATTTTTTTTCTTTCTGGTGGTTGAATTTTTGCCTGATGGATTGTTAAGCCTGTAATTACAAAGTGAACTAATAGCATATAAAATTTAAGAAAAGAAAAATAAAATAGAGAGTGGGTGGGCAGCACAGGCAGGGTATGAAAGGTAGAGTGGGAGTTTACTATGCCTCTGAAACTGTTCTAAAATATGTGAAACATGTTCACTTTATATAAATGAGTTTGCAAAGTAAAGACTGATAGGGAAATAAGACTTCTCCACACTATACATGAAGGTCCATAGACATACACTTCAGAGAAAAGAAAGTCAGCCAGTAGTTGGATGAGATGGAATGAATAGAATGAGCTCCAGGAATTAAGGATAGAGGTCAAGACAGAAGACATTGAGATTTATTTTTTTGACCTGGAGAGTCAGCTAGTATTCTCCAGAAGGTCAATTCATTTCATCTGACTTTAAGGATTTGAATGTGGTAAAGTCTATACCAGTGCTAGAAAACAAAGATGGATTGGCTAGGCTGCCTTCATACAGAGAAGATGGTACAAGGCCACTAAGCTTGATGTAACAGAGTTGCTGTGTCAAGTATGAGGACAACTAACCTTGAGAATGTCTAAAATCCCAAGCAGTGGTCTAGCACTGCTTGTCATTTAATTCTATGAAAACCCTGAGAAGACGACAACAGTTGATTCCCAGTTCAGCAATGAAGAAACCAAGGCCAAGAAAAATGGAGTGATAGCTCCCACAGCAGATAGTAAGTGGTAAAGCTAGGATATGGACTGAGATCTGACTTTAGAGTCTAACAGCAGAGGTGCTACTGAGCATTCCCAGAACCAAAAGGCCAACTTCCTCCCCTTCTGAGCTGCGATTCTGCTTCCTCTTCTCTTTATAACATCATAACCCTCACACTGAGGGTCAGGGATCAAGCAAAAGCCACCAAAGGAGAATGGCCTTAACTAAGGTCAAAGGATGAGTAGATGGAGCAGCATTATGGCACAACAGGTTTAGCCACTACCTGTGATGCTGGCATCCCATATGGATACCAGCATTTCCAATCCATTTCCAGTGTACCTGGGAAATCAGTAGAAATGACCCAACGACCAAAAATGAAGCTCTTAACTTTGACCTGGCCTAGCCCTTACTGTTGTGGCCCTCTCTGTAATTCTGTCTTTCAAGTAAAATTGACAAATCTTCAAAATTAGGAGTGATGTAAGGAGATAGATGGAAATAAGAAGAGCCTCTATATGTAGAGTAACTTTCAGTCTGACTCAAGTGGGCCAGAATCAAAGACATTCTAATGTACCGAGGGAGGCAGGGAAGTAGGATGATGAAGAATGAAGAAGGCAGCCTCTGAAACCCGGCTTTGAGTCTAAGACTTGCTCTAACCTTTGCTGGCTGAATGACTCTAAGTACCTTACCTCCTCTCTGACATTCATTTGTAAAATGTGCTTGGTAAGAACTTAGCTCATGGGTGGCTGTAAAGATTGAATGCGCATTTACAGGGTGTGGAGCAGTGTGCAGCATCTCATAAGTTTGCTTCCAATGCAAGATCTTCAGGCTCCAGGTACAACATGGATATAAGGAAGGAGAAAATAGCATGTTTCAGCTTGTCTGTGGTACTTATTAGAGAGAAGAATTACATGCACACAGAAACTGTAATGTGATGCCATAAAAAGAGAGGAAAGCAGAAAGCCGTTTAATGGAGGAGGGACATGGTGTTTAGCCTCGAATTGTGTCGTCAGGCATGGCTGCGTTTATCAGCATTCTGAAATTGTGAATCAAAATGGGCTTTTTTATTTGTTGTCTAGTTCTTTATGACATCTTTATTTGGTATTAAAATGTAATGGCCCATCTCAAATACGGCGAGAAAGCAAAAGGATAAAACAAAAAGAACATTCAATGTAACTGTGTTTTCTTCTGTTCCTCCTTGGTGCCGTGAAATATTTTCAGAAAACCTAGGAGACAATGTAAGGCAAATGCTGAAGTTGCTGCTTTTACCCAAGGAGCCTTTCTCTGATCCACCAAACTGAATTTCTATTTTTTTTTCTGAGAATAGTATTCTATGAAAGAGTCTGAAAGAAGGAAAAATGAGAGGAAAATTCTTCTTAAGGGAATCTATTCATATGATTTACTTGTTATGGCTGTGTTCCTCTCCTTTATATGCTGTGCAGGACTCATATCCAAAACCTGTTTCCACATCAAACCCTAGGATACATCTCCTAGGATACTTTGACTCTTCCCCTCTTCATTTGAGCAACTGAGAATCGTGTCTTTAAGAAATATGAATAATAGTTTCTCCAATATCAGCCCCCTCAGCTGTCAGGTACCCACATACCCATCATTCAGTGGATTCTAAGACTCCAAAAGTTCAGACTGAGCCTTTATCCTGAATAAGTTTAATCTTAAGTGGGAGAAAATATATGAAAAGTTGATGCCACATGATCACACCCTGCCCACCCTTCCCATGAGATTGTGTATGTCTCAAGAACAGGGACTTAACTGTTATATTTTGCCTTGTTACAGTCAGTACTTTACAAAACAAGGGAAATGTCCATAAGCTAATAGATGACAATACCAAATGATCAGGAAATTGATGTGGGGGGAATGGGATAAAGAGAGGAGAGAAAAACAAAATGAAATTGCAGTTGTACTTGTCTAACACTATTACTGAGAAAACACAGTGTGAGCTAGATCTGCTATGACTTAACTTTGAAACTTGTTAGTCATGTTCAGCTCTGGCTTCCTCCAAACATGATGATGTTAATGTTCAACATTCCAAGAACCAAAGTGACTCAGCCCTGTGACTCTATTGCTCTGCTTATGGTATCTGGGTAATATGCTGTTCCATGATTGTTTTAAAATATCTCCATCTAAGCAACACCAAATAATGACAAAGATTTGCTTCATCAATTAATTCTCAATTTGTGTTTTCACTGTGTGTGTAGCTTCATCATTCACAACAAGGATACTTTCTTCAACAATGCCACAAGAAGTAGAATTGTACATCATATATTACAAAGAATTAAGTATGAAGAAGGAAAAAACAAAATTGGTAAGTAGCCTATTAATACTAAGACTAAATCTGGTATTTGGGGATTACACATGTTTTTCTATGTTTTATCAAGTTTCCATCAATTCCAGAAATGCTTGTTTGATTTATTATACCTGTGATTCCCTTAAGTATAAAATCTTGATAACGTCCTTAAATGTGAGAGTGTGTCACAAAGCCCAAGGAAAATAAAATTAAAAGATAAGTTTATTTTGGTGCAAAAATTTTTGCAATACTTGCATAGGTTTTTCATAATACACATTTTTGTAAACATTTTAAAGATATTTCCAGCACATAAAAATCAAAACATTTTTGCACTAAAGTAAATCTGTTCTTTGATTCTACTCTCTATAAACTTTTTGGAAATATCCTGGTATATACTGTAAAAGTTTGTCATTTCACTTATCCAGGATCATGGAAAAATGCTCTCAATTCTCAAAATAATTCTGGAGTGTCCATTGTGTGTCAGGCTCTGAGCTGGGTAAATAATTACAGTCCTCTAGAGCCTAAAACTTACATTTAAAAAGTCAGTAGCTTGGGCCTGGCAGCGTGGCCTAGTGGCTAAGGTCCTCGCCTTGAACGTGCCAGGATCCCATGTGGTCGCCAGTTCTGGTCCCGGCAGCTCCACTTCCTCTCTGTCTCTCCTCCTCTCTGTATATCTGACTTTGTAATAAAAATAAAATAAATCTAAAAATAAATAAATAAATATTGAATAAGCCACCTTAAAAAAAAGTCAGTAGCAGCAGTAAACAAATAAGTGCCATGAAGAAATTAATTGGGTGGTGATTCAGGTATGGACTAGCAGAGGATGAGACTGAATTCGTGCCAGCCAAGGCTGGTGATCAGGGAAGGCTTGACTGAAAAGTTAAAATTTTTACTGAGACCTGAATGATGAAAAGCCAGAATGGGACTATCCAAGGGTAGGGGAGGAGGGAGCTGCATTTGGAGATGAGCTGACATGCTTAATTTTCCTAAGAGTTCTCTCCCACATTAAACAGCTTCCACAGTTTATATTTTAGGCATTTCTGTGAAGAACCTTTCAATGTTTTGTGACCAGATGGCCTGCCTTTTAAATAGGTTATTATATATCAGAATGGTTTGGATGGATTTGTTACAATCACAATCTTAGCAAAATTTATTTTCAAGCTTGAGCAATGACCATGTCACTCAGGGTCTTAACAGGAGACAAAAGCATACGTAATTCAAATAGAGAAACTTTAATATGAATAATGGACTATGACATGGAATTGGAGTAATGGAAGCTTGGCAAGTTAAGGCTAAAAATTCTAACAAATAAAAGAATTACAGGTACTGGGTGCAGCCAGCAAGCCTTAGGAAGACTCAGACAAAACTAAAATGCAGATCCTATTGGAAAGGATGAAACCATGGCAGAGTACTCAGCTGGGAACTCATTCAGAATTTGCCTTTTTGAATGGGCTTCAAGGATGTACTCTACCAACAGCACTACTCTGTGGAGCGCTCCTCAGTGGGATACCGAGATATGTGACCTTGTAAACGTGCAGGCACACGCACACTGTCAAGGTGGGAGACTGTAGACACCCAGTAAGAGGAGCATATCCTTTTCCTCCAGTATCCTTGCAGTGCCAACTACTGACATTTTAGCATTGTACCGTCTGCTAAAGGATTGCAAATCTGGCAGTGAACATGCATTTAGAGCTATGGGACAATAGAGTGATAACCGACACATAGGCTAAATAACTTGCTCATCAAATGTTCCAGAGGGCAAGGCTGGAGGGATAGATTGTTTAGCCACTGGACTCAAGAGCCCGAGATATCTGGAATTCTCCACCATATTCAGCAAGGTGCCATCGAATAATTTTATAAACTACACACTCGAATTCAGCGAAACAACTACCTCCGTACAGTGTGGGAGAAATATTACTCAGCAGCATCTATTAGAGGCAGAGATCTGAGACCTGAACTGAATGCAAATCAGTGTGAGTCACTGGTATAATGAGGCTGCCCACAAAAAAGCCTTAGTTCTAAACTGCATAAATTAAAGTGTGATCAGGGACATAGATGGCTGCTCAGCCTCGATATGAGTACACCTGGAAGGTTATGTTTAGTGACAGTCAGTGTGGCTGGGTATGGTGAAACTAACCCAATTTGAGTATTTGTTTGGTGGAGTTGTAAATTGAACACATCCAATGTTTCCTGCAATCATCAGTCATACCTGAGACACACCCTTTCCATCAAGTCCTCCGTGACAGTTCCAACCTAAAGAAACCCTTTCCTTTTTGGAATTCTAATGGCAATTATTTTTAGAGTATTTGTTGGATAATTAAATTCCTCACAACTCTTATTGTTATCTTGAATTATGTATATTCAATGGCATTATTAAAACTTACTCTCTAAAGAGAAACCACTGTTAATGTTTTGCTATAAATAATTTAAATTATTATTTTGTCTCATATTAAATCCTTATTCATATGATTTTACCAGATTTGAGATGTTCTGGAGATGCCTTTTGTCCCATAGTTTTTCAGTTGACATTGAATCATGAACAAGTTAGATAACAAGTTAGTGAAAGTAAAGTTACAGCAATAGCCTTTCTGGATTATTTCATTAAAATAAAATAGCCAAAAGGACGTTTTCTTCATTAATCAGGCTAGTATCATTTTTAGCATACCTCACAACTCAGTCATAACACACTAAACTGTTGAGAATCTGCCACTGAAAACTGCTGGTTTAGGTAGTAAACTCCCTAACTGTAAATAAGAACCTTATTCATCTTTACATCATCAGTACTTAGTGTAGTGTCTGCATTTAAGTGAACATTCAGTAAGCACATGTTCAACTGAATTAAAGATCTTCTAAACATGATGTCTCATCATCAACATCCTTACACAATCGAAAATTGCACAGTGAGCCCATGTCATGATTGTTCTTAATTTCTGTATCTCAGTGTGTGGGCTGTTTTTACAACTCAGCAAGAATAGACAAAGACAGAGACAGTGGAGTATTTCAGATGTTATAAAGGAGCCCAGGAATCCAGTAGTGTTGCTAGTCAGAAGGAGTCTTTGTAAAATATTCTCCCAAATGGTCAAAGAAGAAGTGTCGTGCTGAAGACCTTCAGTATTTTAGAAATTGGTAATTATACACTTCAAATGTGCATGATTAGGAGTAACCAATCATAGACCAAATTATTGGCACAGGATCAGGTATCATGTTGAAAAACAGAGAATTACAAATAGTCTGTTGACCCAATATGTTATTATATTTGGTTTCATAAATAAAAGAAAATGTGTTAGGAGAAAATTAATTTCTTTATAGAAACAATGCTTATCTGGTGTTATTTTCAGCCTCTGAAAATAACTTGCTCGAAAGTTTCTTGCATGAGCCAACACTGATGAGAAGTAACACAAAAATATTGATTTGTAGACATGATTTATATGGACGTTTTAGTGGAGTGTACACCAATAAGGTTTTCAACTCCACTCTGAATTTATTAAAATAGTGACAGTCAAACTTGGTTAGAATCACTTTCAAAATACCAGCAATTAATAGTTAGATAAAGACTTATTTAACAAAGGGGACACACAATAAATCTTAAAATTGATTTATATTAGTTCCCCTTCACATTTAGGACTGGCAAATTATGATAAATTTCAAAGCTCATCATCAGATTCTGTTATGAGGTCCCTATGAATCTTATTTTTTCCCTAGCTTCTAGGATGTCTGAAGATACAATTAATGCAATGTGTAGTATTCTCAGTAGAGACTCCAGTCTTATAATAATTAATATTTTATTCATTTCTCAAGAAAGTATTTATTGAGGCCCTCATTTTACTAGACAAGCTACCAAGCCCTAAGGATATTTGTATTTCAAATGTTTGTCTTAAATATTTAGTGTTAAGTCAAACGACTTAGACACATTAATATGTTACTTTGGTTAAAAGTACTTAAACATTTATTGATCCGCAATCATTAAAAAATGGATCAGTTTCAATGCCATTTTTAACTTAGGCTAAATCTCTGCTGTTGTTTTTTAGCAGAATCTAAAGTATAAAATGCATTCATCTTATAAATCATCTGATCGAATCATCCCCTTTGAGATTTATTTCAGGAATTAGCATCAATCATAATATGCAAAGTAATTATAGTCAACACATTCAAATTCCATTTCTGGACAGCTGGAGAAACAATCACAAAATTTATTTCCCTCAGTGAAATAATCCAAAAAGGAAAAATCAGTACAATGTGTGAAACAACCGTTTTTAAGACGTTGAACATTGGGCAACCAGAAACAGGCATTATGAAAGACAGAAAATAAATTAGGGCATTCCTTTAGTTGCCCCATCTTACTTATCTTGAAGGCAAGAGGAGTCCCTGAGTTGTAAAGAAAGACCCAGGAAACCAGAAATCTCAGAACAAAGTAGCAGAAAACAGAGAGCTACAACTTTGACAAAAGCTGCATGTGATTATCCTGTAGTATTCAGTGAGTGCTGTTTATTGTACATGTCAGGAAACCATCAAAGACAAAGAAAGAACCATATGAAAAGATTTCCAGTGATGCTGGAGCTCATTGTAATAGACAATGAGTAGAGACTTAGACAATCTTTCCTTAGCCTTAGAATAAAAAAAAAAAAAAAAAAAAACTGCCATAGGTAGAAGGCCCCAAACAAATCACATTCTTTTCAGTATCTTACAGTCTCCTAGAGTGAATTTCAAGCATATAAAAAAATCGTATATAGATCAACTAAATGGGAAAAATCACCATGTTTGATATCTAACCAATATTACCAGGCATACAAAAAGAGAAAAATTGTGACTCACAAAAGGAGTAAAATTGATCCATCAAAAACCTACCCAGAATATTTTCAGATGCTAGACATGGCAAATATGAATATGAATTTGGTTAATATTTGAATTACTAAAGACTGAAAATTTTCCAACTTCAGAGAAAACTCACAGACCCAATAAATTCAATGAACGCGAAGTACAAAAAAATGAAGACCTTCAAAAAGCTATACATAATTAAGTCAGAATCTATAGATAGATTTGTGTAAAAATAGATTTTAGACCAAAGAGCATTGCAGGAATAAAGACCATTTTGTAATGATAAAGGGGTTAATTCATCTTGAGACTGTAACAATCCTAAATTTTAGTGCCCTATAATGCAGAGCTCCAAATTATATGCAGGTATGTCTAGTAGAATTGCCATAACAAATAGACACATTCACAATTCTAATCAAAAATTCCAATACCTTGGGGTAATGACTAAAAAAAAAAATTCCAATACCACTTTCTCAGCAATTAATTGAACAAGTAGACAAAAAATCAGATTTTAAAAGTATGTGCAGCATTATTAATTAAGTTGATCTAGTTGACATTTTAGACCACTCCAATGAACACCAGAAACAGGAAACTCTGTTGAGAAACAACATTTAGGAACAAAACCAAAATAAGACAATAAGTTTAAAAGGATTCAGGTTATGGAAAGTTTTTTTTCCCTACAGTATTATTACATTTGAGTCAATAAGCAGAAGGATTCTGGGAGTTTCAGGATGATTGATTAATTACTGTGGTGATAAATAACTCTTTGGCAAAAAAAAACAATCAAAAAAACGAATTAGAAAATGTACTGAATTAAAACAAAGTACGAAATACCAAAAAGTGTGCAGTTTTGTTGAGGTAGTAGTTAGAAATTTATACCATGGTATTTGCATAAGAAACAAAGCAATGTCTCAAATTATTGACCTCACTTTTCACCTTAAGAAACGAGGAAAGGAAAATGAATTAAATTGAAAGTCTGTAGACTAAAAGAAGTAATTTTTAAAAATTAGACCAGAAACACAGCGGAATTCACCAGTATAGCACACTGAAACCAAACAGAAACATATCATGATTTTTGTACATACATGGGAAGGGTATCTGACAAAGTCCAACATCTATTATCATAAAAGGTCAGCAAACTATGAGTAAAAGCTATCTTTGTCAACCTCATTATCTATGAAATACTTACAGTTGATATATTTAATAGTGAAAGACAGCATGCTATCACCTAAGATGATGAATAAGATAATACAAGGGTGCTTCCAAATAATCATGTGCATTATGAAAAGTGAATTTTTAAATATGGACTTGGGTCATCTTATTTTTGTATTACATATGTGTTTTCTTATTTCATTTTTTAAAAAAGATTTGTTTATTTTTATTGGAAAGGTAGACTTACAGAGAGAGTAGAGACACGAAGACCTTCTGTCCTCTGGTCACCTCCCAAGTGGCCACAATGGCTGGAGCTAAGTTGATCTGAAGCCAAGAGCCAAGAATTCTTCCAGATCTCCCATGCAGGCACAGGGTCTCAAGGCTTTGGACTATGCTCTGTTGCTTTCCCAGGCAACAAGCAGGGAACTGGATCAGAAGTGAAGACGCTGGGACATAAACTGGCACCCACATGGGATGTTGGCACTTGGAGGTATAGGATTAGCCAGCTGAGCTATCTCAGCAGCACCTCCTGTTTCATTTTTGAAGACTGCTTGTGTGCATATGTTTCAGAAACTTTTCACACCCAAAATAAGCTTTTCTTTTGAAATCCATTTTCCAAGTTAAGAATGTTTTTTTAAAACATATTTTTTATTGCATTTCATTTTTTAAAATTAATTACATGGCATTATGTGATACATTTTTTATGCACTGGGGTTCCCCCCGCCTCTCCCCACACCCTCCCCCCATGACGGATTGCTCCACCTTGTTGCATTTCCATAGTTCAAATTCAGTTGATATTCTTTCATTGGAGGTATTTACCAAGCATAAAGTCCAGCATCTTATTGTCCTGGTAAGTTCAATGGTTTCTTGGTGAGACCATCTCTGGTCCGAAGGTAGAGCCAGCAGAGTATCATCCCAATCAATTAAAAGCCGCAACATAATATTTCCAACCAGTTAACAACATAGTGGCATTAATTGACATGGTATTGATTAACCAACATGTTAATAGGAAAATGCAGGTTCTCAACCACACAGGTTAAGAATGTTTTACTGCTATAGTTTTAATGATCTATGATCGCTTTAAAATTTACTATAGATGTGTGAAATGATAATTTTTCATTCAATTATTGTTTGTGATCATTGTATTCCCACTAAACTAAGGTCTTTATGCTTTTTGCTTGTTAAACTTACTCAGTGATAAAAAGAGTAAGAGTTTGAATTTTCAAGAACTTTTTGAAAGCTCTTTATATTCACTCTTAAGATTTGCATGATTTTACTAACCACTTACAAGAAAAAAAAGGCATGCATATTTTAAAAGACGTAAAGCTGTCCTAATTATCAATCTGATTTCCATGTAGAAATTTAATGGACTCTACAAAATGGTTACTGGAACTAATAAGTGAATTTAATCCAGTTCACAAGAGGTAAAATTGATACAAAAAGTCAATTTTACTTTTATAAACCAGCAACAAACCGATGTTAAGAACAGTATCATTTATGATGCCATCAAAAACATGAAATGTGTAGGGATAAATGTGAACAAGCTAAGACTTATGCAAAACAAAATTTTGTAATCTGCAAACTACTGGGAGAAATTTATGAATATCTTAAGAATAAGCAAATTGAAATACAGTCTATTCATGTCATGGAAGATTTAGTATTTTCAAAATACCGGTCCTCTTCAAGTATATGTAAAGGCTAAATGCATTTCTAATCCAAGTTCCAAAAGGAAGAGGTAGAGCGTGTGTGTGTGTGTGTCTGTAAAAACTGCTCAAAAATTCATAAGAAGGATATAGAATAGCTAAAACAGCTTTAGCAAATAGCAGACTAGAGGGTGAATACTGCTTGCTTTCAAGAATTCTTGTGAACCAACTGAAATCAATACATGCAGTCTTGATCTAATAATAGACAAATACATCAGTGGAACAAGATGGAGAACCCAGTAGTAAATAGATCCACACATAGAAAATTGATTTTTAGTGAAAACTCAACTGTAAAGAAAGGACTGATTTTTTTAAACAAATGATACTGGAATAATGCATATGTGAGCAATTAATATATACTCACATACAAAAGTTAATTAGATGGAGAGTAAGCCTAAACCTAAAACTTATTACAAAGATCCTAGGAGAATATCTTTATGACTTTGGGTTAGTCAATGTATGATCCTAAAAGTACAGTCCATAAAAGAAAAAGACACATTGAACTTCATCACAATTAAAACTTCATTCTTGAAAGATATATTTAAGAGAATGGGAAAAGAAGCCATATACTAGGAGAAACAAATTTCCAGAAAATATGTCTAACAAAGGACCTACATCTAAAATATGCAAGGTAGTTCCAAAAGCTCATGAAATGTGTATTATTTTAAGAACTGCATGTGGGTTTCGAATTTTTTTGCAACAAATAAACTTAATTTCATTTATATGTAAAATTTATGAAGCAGCCTCATATATAAAGAAAACTGAAAACTTGCTAGTTAAAAATATTCTCAATAGACATAAAATTTGAACAGACATTTCACAGAAGAAGATAAAAGATGGCGACTAAACACAAAAAATTTTTACTGCCATTGATCATTAGGGAAATGTAAATGAAAAGTACAAGGAGATGTAACAGAATACACCACGTGTTGAAGATAATGTGGAGAAAAAAATCCTTGTAAACTGTTGGTGATGAAAATAGGGCCCGGTTTGATGGCTCAATGGCTAAATCCTCACCTTACAAGCACTGGGACCCCATATGGGCACCAGTTCATGTCCCAGCTGCTCTGCTTCCCATCCAGCTACCTTCTTGTGGCCCTGAAAAACAGTAGAGGGTGGCCCAAAGCCTTGGGACCCTGCACATGAGTGAGACTTGGAAGAAGCTCTTGGCTCCTGGCTTCAAGTAGCCAGCTGGGTTACAACCACTTGGGGAGTTTACCAGCAGATGAGAGATCTTTCTCTCTGTCTCTTCTTCTGTCTGTAAATCTGATCTGTCTTTCCAATAAAAATAAACCTTAAAAAAACTAGCACAAACTCATCATGTAAAATAATGACTCAAAAATAGATTTATTATATAATCCAGCAGTTCCACAACAGGGTACACATTCAAAAGAAATGAAATCAATATCTTGAAGGATGTCCGCACTCCCATGTTCATTACAACAGTGTTCACAGTAGTCAAGTCCAAAATATAGAAATAGCTTTCCACTGAGAGATGAATGGATAAAGAAATTATGATACATGTATGCAGTAGCCACAGAAAAGACAAAACCCTAGGAGATTTTGTAACAACATGGATGGACTAGAAGGACACCAGACTGAATTAAATTAGATACAAAATGACAAAAAAATTAGCACATGTAGAGTCTAAAAAAGTTGAATTTTAGAAGCAGAAGAGTGATGGTTACTGCGGGCTACAGGGTAAAGGAAGTGGACAGATGTTGATGGAAGGGTGGGACATTTCAGTGATGAAATAAATTCTTGAGACTCAATGTGCTATATGGGTGCTGATGGGTATCTTCTTAAACTGGACATTGATAATCATCACACAGTGTATGTGAAGACATCCCATGGCACACCTTGTATATAGTCAGTCTCTAATTGTTAGGGTTTTTTTTTAATATGAAAGAAAAAAAAAAGATCCTGATTTCCCAGCCCTGGATCCTGATTTTCAATCAGATAGAAAGGCTTTCTTTCTAAACTGTTGATGTCTCTATGTGGATCTGAATCACTTTTTAAAGCCTAGATCCCTTTTTTTCCTAAAATGACCGCCTTACATTAGCTTCCAGCCTGAAGTTTCCAATTCCGTATCACTGGAATGCACTGACTTGTTCTAGGTCTGAATCGGCTGCTCACCAATGGCTCCTATGAAGCTGCGTTTCCCTTGCACGAGGTATTGTACTGACTTTTCTTATCTTTCTTGCAACTTTTTATGGCAAAAATCATCTTCTAGGGATAGTCACTCATTAAATTTGTGGAAACCGTTCAGAATGCACTTGATTTCTTCAGTAGGTCATTAGAGAGGATCTACTTTCTTATATTTTCCCCCCACATATTGATTTATGTCTCTATATCTTTTTATTGAAGTATTTGCAAGGAGGCTTGAATGAAGAGTCACTCATGAGTTCAGAGGGATTGCTTAAGGAATCTTAAGTTGTAAAATCAGAAAGCCATTGAAATTTTACATGAGGCACCAGAAACAAAAGGAAAATGTTCTTGGAAGAAAGTCTTAGCCCAAAACAAATTTAAAGCTAGTCCTTGAATAAGTGGGAAGAACTCATGTTACACAATCTCTGATTAGTCAAAGGATGATGTGTGGAAATCAATAGTATCATTCACCATTATAAGATGTATAAATGTTAATATCCTCCTTATTTTCCATATGACCTTTGTCATGAATGCCTTCATAGGCATAACTATGATTACACCTTTTTCCCCACTAAATCTTAGAATAGTTTAAGCTAGTATTCTCCCATGCATAGGTTTTCAGAATCATAAACCTCATATTTATTTGGAGTTTATTGTTATTTTCATGGTTCGGAGTCCCCAACTCCGCATCACTTGTGACATGATACACGAACTACAGCAATATCTGCTCTCTGGGATTCCACAGTGCCAGCCACAGGGAGGCTATTAGTGTGATTTTTAGTAAATTTCTGTTAGAATCAGTCCCAATAATTTCCTAGTAAACTTTGGAGGATGTACTTTTCTTTTTTTTTTTTTTTCAGTTTGCAATGTTTCTTTTGGTTTTAAACACCAGGTAGAAGGTGCAGCACAGCTCCTGAAGCCATATTGAAAGAACTGAAAGCTGTGATCTGAGACTGTATTTACCGACTGTCCAGAAACATTTTTAGAACGCTCCTTTTAGAATAACAGAAGCACACATTCTGACAGGAAGGTTTGCCAGAGCCATGCGCAGGTGTTTTTGAACAGATTTCTTTCAAAGCATCATGTGGCTTCCTGCATTCCTTAGTCGGCTTTGCCCAGGAAGGCATTGCAGTGTATCCCGCCACTCCCCGTTTTGCAGTGTCGGAGGTCTGGGAGCAGAGTGGGTGGATAGGCAGCAGGAGGTTGAACAGTCACAGCTAACGAGGCCCAAACAGAATACAGTCAGTCTTCTCTATGACTTTCATATCTCAGTAAAGCCCTGTGTCCTACAAGAAGGAAATAATTTCCAAATTAGTACAGCAGCCAACAATAAAAAGACCATGGCTCTTTTGACTTTTTATTCTCAGCTTAACCTAATTATGTTATTTAACCTCATAATAACATTCAGAGGCAGGAATGGCAGTTATTGTTGCTTTTGTTTCATGTTTAACAATTTAAATGGGAATTTAGAAAAAGGTTAAGGCTACTCTATATCATACCATAAGTTGGTATTGAACTAAGACAATGCTGAGTTGTTTTCTTTTTTTTTTAACCTACCAATCTGCAAAAAATACCCACCTCTCAGACTTTGATTTGTTTGATGAGGAGTTTGAATTAAACTTCACTTATTGGAATTCTGCAGTGACTTCCAACTTTCGTCTTCTAGAATTTTCTTGTAGTTGAGGATACTTGTTAAGGTTACAGCTGCAAACTAATCAGCAATTATCTTGTGAGAGAAGTAGGGTCTAGACTGTGAGCCAAGCACTTGATTCATCCAAAGCGGGAAAGAAAACAATGAGGCAGGTAATAATAGTTCCGTTATGGATTGGGAAACCAAGGCTCAGAACATTGAGGAGGTTTGCCAAAGATTTACTGGCTCAAAGCAATAGAACCAGATTTGAGCTGAATTCAAACTTACCTGATTCTAGCAACCTTGAGTTTTTTTACTAGATAAGATTAGATTAAGACATTGTCCAGAGTAACAAGCAAACTACCTTTCCTTTAATAGGAAAAAAAAATTACTTTTCTTGCCCTATCACCCCTATTGCTACTGTGTCGTAAAAGACTGATATTAGCAGCAGCATTCCCTTATATCCTTTGTGGTTACTACCTCACTGGCAGTGGTATTTTTATCCCAGGGGAGTTACAGAAGTAAAAACTCCATTCGAACCCACGGAGCAGTAAACCACCGACATCTACTGTACGAGTGCTGGGCTTCCTGGGGCGTATGGTATAAATACCAGCCTTTGGATCTTGTGAGGTGAGTTATAAACCAGCTGAAAATGCGATAAATTTGCAGAGTGATGAACACAGACTGTCAGCTGAGACAAGCCAGCAGTGGAGGGGGAAAAAAAATGGTTAAGTTCATGGCTGTGGCTCAAATCTGACTTCTTTCCAAGAGAGCAGTTTATCAAAGGACATCGGTTGCTCTTTAGAAATTGATCCTCCCTCTTATAAGAATAGTGTTTTCCTTCAAAATGGCCTAAGAGAGGGCCTGAAAGGGTCATAGGAGATCAGCCAGGGCTCCAGCAAGACTCAATAAAGAGCAGATCACCCAGAGCATCTGTGTGGCTTACTGACAAGTTGTCCTAGGAAAAAGAGAACATTGCTTTACCTAGGTTGGTGACAAAATAAAATATTATTTACCACAGGCCAGGCTGAGCTTCCCAAATCCAGAAAAATGCTACAAAATCTGAAACTTTTTGATCATACCAGCATGATGTCATAAGTAGAAAATTCCACTTCTGACTTCACATGACAGGTTGCAATCAAAACGGAGGTACACCAAAGATACTGTGTAAACTTACTTTCAATTACTGTGTGGATATGACATATAAGACACATAAAGAAGTTTTGTGTTTTGGCTTGGCTCCTATCTATAGGACATCTCATTAAAGATATACAAATACTTAAAACAGAAATATATGCAAAGCCCAAACGTTTCTGATCCCAAACTCTTTGGATAAAGGGTACTCAACCTGTCTTATGGAAATAGGAAATATGTGATACTTTAAGTTCAATACATTTCAAGATTATTTTATTTTTATTTAAAGCCAATAGCCATTAAAGATTATATTGATCAGCAGTTCACAAATATAAACTCTTTTAATCCAGGATAACTGCACAATGAAAATGTAGGCTTCTTGGGCCATCCATCTCTTCCCAACTTGCTGCCATGGTAGCACTATGCCCTGGCACCTCATTATTTGTTTGGAGTCTGGTGATTAAGACTGGGTAGTAACAATCCACTCTTCATTGATTCTTCATTAAAGAGAAAGTCGTGTCTCATTTCCTAGACTAGCTGACTATATTTCACTTATATTCAGTCCCTAAAAAGTGAGCCCAGAAGGAAGAAGCAAAAAGACAATTCACTTTAAATTTCCTTCCTGTGAGAAGTCATGCTTCATACCAAAGCCCTTGTTATTTTGCTACCCGATGTTTACTTCAGTGTTCCCAAGGTAGTGATGAATTGTATCCCCGTTGATGATGGAGGTGACTAGAAAATATTTTCTGAGATGAGATCATTTTCCATAATCCAGACTCAAAGCATGATAAATCATATGGAAATTAAAAAAAAATCCTCTCTTCCCAATCTCAGTCCCGAATGACAGAATTACATTGATTGGAAATTACAACTCATGGCTGTAGGCAAACTACTTTCCATCCATGACAGTGCTGATTAAAATTTTGCAGTTAGCCAACGAATATGGATTAATTATTCACTGCATTTGTCGCATGATGCTAAATACTATCAGAAATCATGTCTGGCTTTGAAAAAGTCAGTGTTTCCTCTGGAAAAGCAGATCCTGTATAATGGGGACAACTAGAAAGAAAAAAATGAAAGTCACCAACATCCACAGCCTCTGAGTGAGGTGTTTACAGATCTGAGCCCTGGATGAGCAGGGGCCCTTGGGTTGGCCAGAAGAAGGGTAATGTGAAGCACACTGAAGCCTTGAGTAGCCTGACCTTTTGGAGCATCTTAATCTTTAGTCTTAAAACAGCAAAACTCTTTTCACTTCCTGTGTATCTCAGTAATCTGACCACAGCCCAGTCTCCCAGTACCTCTTTGCCATTCTGGCTACCTTCACCTATTATTGGAATCATGATGGATACCCTTGATGCAGTCTCCATATTGATCCATTCCATTCATTCAGCTGTGTCTATTCATGTACTTTTATGGAAAGGCTAATTCTATTCCCAGTATGGAAGAGTAAGAGAAGAAATTTAAGTCCATCACCTAGATAGGATCAAAGGCTTCATCCCTTTAACTTATGTTATATGCCTTTGACCAGAGATGCCACTACAAAGTAAAACGATTGCGCAGAATATGATGATGTGCACCTGCACACATGTCACTGTCACTTTCAAGGCTGTTTTATCTTAAACAGGCGGTACTTTGGAGAGAAGATCGGACTCTATTTTGCGTGGTTGGGCTGGTATACTGGCATGCTCTTCCCAGCTGCCTTCATTGGACTGTTCGTCTTTTTGTATGGAGTCACCACTCTGGATCACTGCCAAGTCAGGTATGGGGCTTTCCTGGGAGAGCCCACACCTTTGCTTAGGATTTCAAGATCTCTGTAAATGTGTTCACAGACTGACCACACTTGATATTAGCTTCCTTTCCCATCTGTCAAGGAAAACTTCAGTAGAGGGAATTCACTAGGTTCTCTCCATCTCCTGCTCTTGTGGCTGTGTTCTTCGGGTACCATGATGGCAAAAGTTACCCTTACAGACATCTGTGTCGCTATTCATCCATGAAACACAAAATTTTTTGGGCGCAGCGGCGTGGCCTAGCGGCTAAAGTCCTCGCCTTGAAAGTCCCAGGATCCCATATGGGCACCGGTTCTAGTCCCGGCAGCTCCACTTCCCATCCAGCTTCCTGCTTGTGGCCTGGGAAAGCAGTTGAGGACGGCCCAATGCATTGGGACCCTGCACCCGCGTGGGAGACCCGGAAGAGGTTCCAGGTTCCCGGCTTCGGATTGGCGCGTACCGGCCCGTTGCGGCTCACTTGGGGAGTGAATCATCGGACGGAAGATCTTCCTCTCTGTCTCTCCTCCTCTCTGTATATCTGGCTGTAATAAAATGAATAAATCTTTAAAAAAAAAAAAGAAACAAAATTTTCATTCACTGGCTTTAAGGATGCTCTGTCTGCCTTTTTGAAAATCTCTTCCAACTGATACTGTGTAATAATGGTCTAGTGATCCTTTTTCATAAACTGTGTTTTTACAAAGGTCTTTAAACCTAGGCTAGAAGTTTCACCATCATTCACCAAGTACATTGGGAATGATTTAATGTTTATGGTCTTTTTTGTCGTGATTCTCTCACCAGAATATAATTTTATATATTCATATAAATCATATCACGGCTGGAAAATGATCTGCAATAATGAATGTGCCTTTCAAAAATGATTACAGAAATAAGAGGGAGTGACTGAGCCTCCCACATACAGAAGCATTTTACTTTCTGTGAAAGATAGGCATTGTCAAATATCTTGTTATTATCAAAATTCAATATGAAATTACTTTAGATCTGTGAAATGCTGTGAAGGACTTTGCTATAATTTAGAGAATAACAGCCACGTTTTGCCTCATATATTTTCCTGAATTTAACTTATTAATATGTTAAGGTAAGGCACAGCCTCATAACTAAGTAGATCTATCAAATTATTTAAATGTGCTGGAACTTGTTTGCATTAATATGAGATAGAGCTAAGAAGCTTCTGAGGGCAAAAAAAAAAAAATTTATTGGGTCTTATTTGTCAGGACATATTGGTAAAGTTGGAGGGAGACCAATGAATGGAGTCATCACAATGCAGTCCTCTTCTGCTCTCTTTTCCAGTAAAGAAGTCTGCCAAGCTACAGATATCATCATGTGTCCTGTGTGCGATAAGTACTGTCCATTCATGAGGCTGTCAGACAGCTGTGTCTATGCCAAGGTATTTCAGTTCGGCAGCACGTTAAGTGGATTGCATTTAACTTAACGTGCACCTTCCTGAGGTTCCTGGATGGCTGTGTCCTCTCTGCCCTTTCCAGCCTTTGACTCTCAAATGAACGTTACAAGATAGACTTGTCTCCATCATCTAGCATTCTAAATGAAAATCTTTTCTCATGTCTGTATATTTAAAAGATAAGGCTGTAGACATCAACACAAGAAGCTGAAATGTGGTAACGTGATAGAGGCATTGGTTAGAAAAAGTTCAGATTTTTTTGTTATTTAGGGTGATTTTTTTATTATTGCTATTGACATTGTCAGGCAGTGATACAGGTTCGGTTAATACGTTCCATGGCAATCAGTGTGGTTTTGCGCTTTGTATATAGAAAGATCTACATACTTTATCTTTCTCATTTAAAAATGTCATTGTGAGCTGGTATGTAGGTTTCACCAGATTGCCAAAGCAGAAAAAAGACTAGAGTCTCCAAATCTCTGCTGCAGCATTCTGTAACTAATCTGAGGCTCTGCATACATGTGTTATGCTGGAGACACCTGTTTTATGTAGGTTTAAGTTTTGACTGTTTGTTACCACTTGGCTCTCTGGAAGCAGATTAGTCATCTCTGTGAGCCTCAGTTTTGTCATTTGTAAAATGGAGAATATGTTGCTTGTTTCACATGCATGGTACAATAATTCAGATGAAATATACATTGAGCAAAGTATTTAGCCATAGGGAGGTCTCAGGAAATAACATCCACCGTGATTCTCCCTCTCTTATTCATCGTTGTTGCCAACAAGACCTCCTGAAGTCCAAATTAGTTTAGCTCCTCACTTCCTGAGTGCTGCTCATGTATATCTTTTCTGAGAGTTTTCCAGTTTTTAAAATACAGGCAATGTTGCCAGCAAAGCTCAATTGGTTCTCTCCTCAGCTTAGTATAAAAATAAAAAGCCAGGAATCTATTGCAGATAGAGAAGTTTTATTTGTGGAGTGAGGCTGAAGATGAATGTTGAAAGACGAAGAATAGGGAAAGAACCTCCTGCAAGAGGGCCGGGAGATGGGATGCTTTTTGAAAGGAGAGTGAGTGAGACACTGAAAGTTTAGGATGTGTCCCAAGTTTTTTAAGCATTCCTTGACTCCTGGTCTGGGTGAAAACCTGCAAGAAGACATTCCCTATTGGTGGCCTGTCAACCAATTAGGAATGCCTGGGCAGTTCACGTGCCACCCACTTCAAGATGTGGCCAAGATTATAGCAGGTTTGGATGGTCAGGTAAGGGGGCAGGCATTTGAAGCAGCAGTTAAGATGCCTCTTGGGATGCTTATATCCAATGTTTAAATCATGGGTTTGAGTCCCGGCTCTGCTTCCAATTCTAGCTTCCTACTAACATGTATCCTGGGAGACAGCAGATAATGACTCAGGTTCTGGGCTTGCTGCCACCCACATGGGAGTCCCCGATTGCATGACAGCCTCCCGACCTCAGCCTGGCCTACCTCTGGCTGTTGCACACATACTAGGAAATGAATCATCAGATCTCTCTTTCCTTTTTAAATAAAATGAAAATAAATATTTTTTATAAGTTTAAATTTAGGGGATACGTCTTCTCCACATCCCACTGTCATGGCATGAAGATCAAACAAGACTATATGTAGAAGTATTTTTTCAAAATAGACATAACACAAACGATTTTTGAATGCCCTTTATTATACTGTGCCTTACTTTACTAAATTGTTAGGTATATTCATTGGGTTGCTGGAGCTGAGTTTACTAAGGGGGGGCAGTGTCACTAATGTAAAACAAGAGTGGGGATTTGGGCTGATGAACCCATAGCCTATTGATTTACCCACACTCTACAATTAAAGGAGCTGGCAAATTTTATTCA
This sequence comes from Ochotona princeps, assembly GCF_030435755.1. NCBI lineage: Eukaryota > Metazoa > Chordata > Mammalia > Lagomorpha > Ochotonidae > Ochotona > Ochotona princeps. The sequence continues at coordinate 15,108,921 of NC_080846.1, read as the reverse complement.
ATCTCTATTACTGCAGCTGAGATGTCTCTCCTTTCTCTGCGGGTGTTGTGAAGTTTGGTCATTTTGGATTACAGAACACTTACTAGGCAGCTGGAGAACCATCCGTTCATCCAGCATGTGTTTAGTACCCCAGGTGGCCTGTTTTTCTGGGAGCAGCCCAAACCACAGCACTCATCTGTGATTTTATAAAGATTTAGACTCTTCCTATGTTCTGCTGGGAACCAGAAAAGGACAAGATGTTCTCCCTATCTTTGGAGAGAGCACAGATAGAACCAAGTGGATGAAGACTAATCTAGCAAGGTGACCTTAAGAAATACAGAGTTGATGACGATTCATTTTTCTCAGTAATTTTAGTTGAAAGTCATGGGTTAAGGCTGGATGACTACAGTTTTAAAATCTTACTCTTTAAAGATCTGAAATAGAAGCCCATTTTGTGTGTGAGGGGGGTACATTTTCTATTTTGTTTTCAGGTGAAAAGATACAGTGAATTATCAAGGAGATGATTTATTAGAAGGATCATCATGAAAAGGTCAAAGTGTTCAGTTTTATCAGGGCTGCTTAAGTTCTAAAACAATAACAGTTACAACCAGGAAAGGGTTACTGTAACAGCTGGACAACATGTGTTTTTGACTTCTGATTCTCACAACTTCAAGATAGTTGGGATTATTCCTACTTTTGCTTGGAGAGGTGTAAGTCATTCGTGGTTACACAGCACTTTGGTTTATCCTAGTGTAATTCCTCACCATGATACCACACTAAGGGACACATTTGTTTAGATTCTGGATTTAATGTTAGGATCTCGCTGAGAAACTTAATGAAGCAAAAGCCTAAAAGCCTCAGCATGACAGGACTAGAGTTATACAGGATTTCCTTTAGAAATGCTAGTTACGGTCCGAGTGATTTCCTTGTACTGGAGGGACAACACACCCATTTAGTCCAACTGGAGCTCAGATGCGGCCCATTAGCACCTATTCTGCCGATCAGGGATACTTATCCTGTACCCTTACATTTGCAAGAGAAACCCAACTCTAACTGGCTTCAAATGAGAGACATTTACAGGAGTCAACTCACACTTTCTGAACATGAGAACCTAAAACTGTGCCTGCAAGCTTGCAGGAGGAGTGCCCACCTGTTGACATGATGAGCTCAACACAGGCTGTCTTTGCCCTAGAGGGAGATCCCCACGACCTGACCCCTCCTGATTTCACTTTCTCCAAAACTGATAACTAGAGCAGAAAACATTCTCTTTCCAAAGTTTTTCATATAAGTCCCAGGGAAATGCTCTGATTGGTTCTGTTTCGAGTTATGTGCTCCTTGGGACCAGCCAGAGAGAGAGACAGAGAGAGTATCTGTTCCCCAGAGAAGGGAGAAGGGAGAATGATCTGGGCAGCCAAAAATAAAAGCAAGCTCAATCTATTGCAGATAAAATCCTGATAGTGCAAGCTACAACTGCTATCATCTCCCAGTAAACACCCAGAGAATTTGTGTGCACAGACCAAGTGCATAACCACTGGGGCTTTCAGACTTGCTTTTAATGTCGGGTATCAATACACTCTTACAGCATTTGCTTCCTCTGGACTAAGAAACAAATAGGCTATAGGCATTTGTCTCACCTCACATTTTTTTGAAGGCTACCAGTACCTCCTGTACTCAAAGAGAGCTTTTTGAAGAAGCTGAAATAATTCACACTGTGGTGTAACAGCAGAAGACCTGTTTATACCTTATACATTCTCCAAAGGACAATAAAGTATACTTTTAGGGAACTATAAAATACGAAAACAAAGAAAAAGTTGTGCTTTATGAAACTACCAGACACCATTTCAGTTTGGCACAGACATCAGTGAGATTTATAGTGGAGGTGGAAACGAGCTTGACAGTTTGGCAGTGGGGATAGATATTTTTGCTTTTTGCTGTGATGTTTGCAATAGAATATGTTATCCTAGAGACAAAATATTGCTGGCTGTCTTTGTGTTATGTTCAGCAGGTAAATATAGTGATTACCTGAGGCTTTGGCAAAGGTGGGAGTGGGCTTTATTCACATTCCTGCTCTTGTATCTGTGTGAGATGGGCATACAGAGAACAGCCCAGAAAGTGTTTGCTCAGTACTATACACAAAAAAATAGCTGTGTTTTCCAAGTGAACAAGTGAAGCCTTGAGAATCATCCTTGAGGAGTTGGAACCCTTTCAAGGAGCAACTGTAATACCCCTATGCACTAAATATAGCCACCTGTATATCCCTTCCATATGTATATGGGTAAAAATTTTTGAAATTTATAAAAGGTAATGTTTAGTAGCACAACTGTGGCTGCAAATAAATATTCAAATATGATAATTACCTAAAGAGAACAAATTCTCTTTTCTATAGCTGCACTGTCTCAAAGTTAGAGGAAATCCCTTTTTATAATCCAAAAGCAATATCTCCCCCTTGGAAAAACCTCTGTAAAACTCATGGTCTCATCACAGCTCTTTTCACAACCTTTTAAAATGTGAGTTAATGTATTATAACTGAGAAACTGGCATAACATTGATGCATGTTGTTCCCAGGTGACCCACCTTTTTGACAACGGAGCCACTGTCTTCTTTGCTGTTTTCATGGCAGTCTGGGGTAAGTGTTCTACCACTGCAAAACCCAAGTTCTTCCCGTGTGCTCCACTGTGCGTTACCACTTTGGGTGGGAAAAGGGAAGCTTGAGTAAGCTGAATTCATTTTTCTATGAGCAACAAGGTAGTGAGTAGTTTATTTGGTTTATCTTAGAAGTGTGAGAGAAATACGTCTGATTTCTCTTAAATCTTCAGCAGCTTCTTCAGTATTTCATTACTAAAGTCACCTTCACTTTCTAATGAAGATAAAAAGAAAGCTTAGAGCTCACCAGTTCTTCAGTCTGGGGAAAAACTGGATACCATCTCAGGATATGCAGGGCTTGCTATTGTGAGTGGCTGGGGTATGAAAACAGCAAGCTTTTTCCCAGCTCTGCACATAATGACACCGTATAAACAGAAGCTGTTCTGTGGCCTGAATTGGGTCTACCCATACATGTTCAGGCTGTTCAGGGTCTTTGGAAGGAGCAGGACTTCGTTGAAATCTCAATTTCTCCACATACTAAACTGTGTAGTTTGGAGAAAGTTACTAGAAACATTCCAGAATATAATGAATATAATCACACCTCATAGTCAAATAATTATCAAGGTTTAATTCAATGGTACAATAAACAGATTCATATCAACAGTTCCTTTTGCTTACCTTTGAATAGGAGAACTTGTGGAATAGTAAGCAAACAGTGATGAGAGACAAACTTAAGTTGCTATGCATTTTCAGTTTGATTTGAAATGCTTATCATTGTGACACATTTATCCTGTAACTTAAAAATGCCAAAATCTGAATTTTGATTTTTGCAAAGCTGTGGTAACTTTGGCTCGTCTTGTCCCTTGCGTCTGGAATTGAATTACTCCAAGCCCAGCTTCAATGTCATCTGCTCTGGCCAGGAGATGTCTCCCTCCTTTGAACTTCCATAGCACCCAGTTTGTATGGGACACTTGTAAATATTTGCATGCACAACTTTTCTTGCCTGGCGGTATGTGATCGCTGAGGATGATTATGGCAGGAGCAGAGCTCATGAGCTTCTTTGGGAAATTGAATGATTCAGTACTTATCTGTTGGCTGGGTGGATGGAGGAAAAAGAAAAGAAGCAGGAGAATGAGGGAGTTACCAAAGGATTTCTTTGTGATATAATGAGTGCATTTCAATGGCTTTTTTTGAAAAGCAGAAATATAAAATCTTGTTCTCTTGAGGAGACTTACTCTCGAAATGCTGTGCCTTCCCTATGTAAAGATCATCGAAGGAAGATTGTTCTACCACAGCTCTGTGGAAGGATATGTTTTGAGCTCTGTGAATTCAGCCCCTCTAATCTAAAGTTGTTTGATCTAAGCTCAGTCAAATCAAAAGCTCAAGAGTGTCCTGGGCTTGAAGTTCTTCCACAACTGAAAAAAATAGTAATGTTCTTATTATTAAAAAAATGAGGACCAGGAACTGCAGGGAGAGATTGAGAGTAAGCCACAGAAACTGACCTTGAAAGATGTGTAGAATGCAGACTGCAGCAAATGAGAGAGATTGAGATTCACCACCAGGTAGAAGTACGGACCATGAAGAATTCTGAATTGATGAGAACCAGAACCCGGATATAAGCAAAAGTAATGAGCTAATCAAAAATACATAAAGGAGAGTGAAAAAGCCAACTAACAGGAAATGCAAGACCATCTCCCAAAGTACAGAGAGAAAGGAAGGACAGCAAATCATGTTAAGTTCATGGTGTATCAGGATGAAGACCCCTGTTTTCTTGTGGCTGAGGTCTCACAAATGAATGCCTTCCATATTCGACTCTGCGTAAGCCCAGTCTTGATTCCTATTCATGTCTCCATTGGTGTGCATTGTAAAAAGCTCTACTTCTGCTACCATTAATGTATCTCTCTTGCAAACAAAGAACACTAACTATATCAGTTTTGGTTGTAGGACTGAGCTCTGATCGAGGGTGCGTATCCAGGTTGTTACTATCGGTAACCATAATTATGTAATGTGATAAGCCATTCAGTACTTAAGTTTTGCCATGGTCACAAATGAGGGGATTTTGGGAAATAGATTCCTTTCTTACCTCAGTGGTTCCCAGATTTTTTCAGGGTAAGACACACATAGGAAATGAATATATTTGCAAAGCATCTGATGTCCAAGGAAGAGCCTGTTCATCACCAATGATAGAACTACCCCAGGCACCCTAACCCACTAGTACCAAGAGCTTCAGGAGTTAGTAGTAAAAGTGATAGCCCTTAAAATATCATCCGTAAGCTCTACCCTGGGTACCTGTTATGTACTGAGTTTGTGATTCCATATAGAAACCTCCTGATGGTGTTCTGCAATAATTAAAACACAAAACTCTCTTATTCACTTCAGAATGCCACCCATTTCACATGCACTTTTGTTGTAGGGTGGACCTTTGGCTAGAATGCTTCCAAATTATTATCTCCACTCAAGAAAGCATTCAAGGAAGAAACAGACAAGATTATATTTAAGACAAAGGGAGTACGCATTCAGGAAGGAGTGCTGACCATGTGAGAGTCAGGCCACAATTGACTAGGATCTTCCTTTGTTGATAGCACAGGAAATAGTGTCTAAATATTCTGACTAGATAGAGTTTCAGTGGGGTTTGGGTACTAACCATTTCCATGCCTCCTGTCATGAAGTCAGGTGCCTGATAGGCACAAGATTCAGGTGCAGGATGAAAATCATTGTGATGATCATGGTGATTTCTTTATTATTTCATATCATCATAGCTACATTGAATAATTCCAGTTAGCTCCAGCTCTTAAGCAGCAAATCCCCAGCAGTTGCAGTTGGCATGGACGGGAGTAGGGCTTTGTTGCTGTATTTGGGGCTACAGCACTCATGCTAGCAATCCCAAGTTGCTTGCTACCTTCCTATTTACATCACTTTGAAGTGATGATTGTTTCTTCTGCAGTTTTTACCCCCTGAGACTATGTAGCAAAAAAAATTGTAATTGTAACATTTCTCTAAATGGTAGAAGTTGTCATCTCTACCCAGCACCGGCACTTAAGAGGGGGTTTGCATCTCTTCTGTTCAAGTCAGAATGTTTCATGCCATGGATGACAAACAGTTTTTATTTTATCCCCTTGCTAACCTTAGCCTAGAGCATAGAGTTGAGAAGCTTTTCAGCTTGCATGTGGGTGGATTGGTAATTTGACAGCTCTTGTGCTTTGGAATATACTGGTAGGATTTTGATGGATATTCTGTAATAAATGCTAAGCATAAGGGAACATTTTAGGGCCACTCCAGGCAAGGCAAGCCTGGTATTATTCACCCTCTGAATTGTTCTATTTTAGTTGACAGTTTATTGCTTAAATCCCATATTATTCCCTGAAATGTGCTAGTTTGAGAAAAAGAATGATTTAGATAAGGATATGTGTTTTTGCAGAAATCTGAAATATGCAGTAAGGTTATTGATAACTTACCATGCCTTGAACTCTAAGCATTGCACATGTATCTTAATTTCTATGGCAAATTTTAAGGAAAATATTGTTATCTTCACATGCTTAGTGATGAAACTTAGCCAATACCTGGAGAGGGGCAAAGTCAAGAGTTAAAGTAGGCAACATTAGTTCCCCTGCTTACTGCTAGAATCAGGTAACCATTTCTGCTTTGAATATCTGAACTTGAAGTTAAAGGAATTATTATGCTCCTTCTGTGTCCTATTTATACTGCTTTGAGGTGGTGGTGTTCTACAAAAGCAATTCTAATGGAATTCAGTTTAATGGTCTCAGAATCATCTGTGATTGGCAAGTTACCACATTTATCAAAACAAATGCACTCTATTTGCAGGAAATTGCTAGATATGGAGATGGTAAGAACAGATGTAAATGGTTTGTGAGGCTTCCAAGGGACAGTATTGATGTGCTGTTTTGTTGCCTTTTCTTTCGTGTGTTCATCAGAAAAGCAACACAGCTCCATTTGGAACCAGCTTGTGGTATCTGGGAGGGCCTTTGTGCTAGGCTGCAAATCTTGACAGCACTTTCTCTGCTTTGTTCATGTTCATATGTGTGTGAGAGAGCGATAGCAGGGCTCCCTGGGATACACGTGGGCTTCAGGCTTTGGACTTGAACTTCTGTGTGCCTCTTTCCTCAGTGCTCATTTTTGTTCAGAAAGAGTCAAGCGACAGAATAATTACAGACAAAATTAACTTCTCTCCTTGGGGGGAGGAATGAATCATTGGGGAGCTAGATGTTGGCAGAAATCTGTCAGGAAGCCGAGTATTTCCCTCTGTTCTTTGTTTCTGGTTTCTTTCTCTTTTCCCCCTCTTCCCTTCTTGTTTTTTTTATTTGTTTGTTTCTACTTCCAATGCTGCCAAAAATTTAATTATCCCCAGTAAGCAAACAAAGACCTCAGAGCTCTGCAATCAAAATGACAAAACTGTAATTGTTTTTGAGTGCGAATTTCCGTGATTCTCTATGATCTATTACTATGGAGCTGTTTCACATAATTGGCAAATTATGTCGCATTTAAAAAAATAAAGTTGATAATAATTGGGTTTTTCTTCTTAGATATTTGTCATTTGTCTTATAAACTTATCAGTGTGGCCAAAAATGCACTGATTCTTTCCTACACAAAATGAAGAGGTATAAATTTAAATGTCTTTTATGTGTGTACATCACATATGATACTTCATCAATTTCTCCCCACATATCAGAAAGAAATTATTACCCCATTGTATAAATAAAATTACAATCCTTATTTTATATTGATATCCATAGAAGTCGTACAATTTGTCCAAGATGACACAGTCACTGATAAGTGATTAAATCTGGGTTGTTGTGGAATTTTTAAAGACTGATTTACTTGAAAGCAGAGTAATAGAGAGAGAGAGAGAGATCTTCTGATTGTTGGTTCACTCCCCGATTGACCACAGTGGCCAGGGCTAGACCAGGTTGATACCAGTAGCCTATAACTTCCTCTGGGTCTCCAATCAGGTAATAGAGGCCCATCTTCAGCTGCTTGTTCAGGTGCGTTAGTGGGGGGTGGGGAGTGGATTGGAAGTGGAGCAACTAGAATTTAAACCTGTGCTCACATGGTTTGCCATCACAAGCAATGGCTTAATTGTCTACACCAAGATACCGATCCTGAGTCTTAAATCAGATCTAGTCTGCCTACCTCTAGGGTCATTTCAAGGTGCCCAGCATGTCAGGTCCCATTGAGAGATCCAGAGGGTGTATCAGTTAAGACATCATTGTCATTATCTCAGTCAACTACATACCTGCTATCACTTGGTAAGATGTGATCTATGTTCCCAAGAATCTCAAAATGTATTAAGAGACATGGTAATTATAACCAGGGTAAGTCCCATTCCAGTGGGTTACTTAGGGTGCCTGCTATCAACCGCCTGAGGTACATATATGGCAAGAGGTGACACCTCGGGAAGCGATTGACTAAGTCTAGTGGGTGGAGTCTTCATTAATGCGTTTAGTGCCCTTGTATGGAGAACCCAGGGCTTGGCTGCTTTTTGCTCTTCAAAACCAGGGAGACTTGAGACCCCAAAAATTCCACACCAAGTGGCATTTACTCAAAAGAGCCAGAGGAGGGCCCGGTAGCGTGGCCTAGCAGCTTAAGTCCTCGCCTTGAAAGCCCCGGGATCCCATATGGGCGCCGGTTCTAATCCCGGCAGCTCCACTTCCCATCCAGCTCCCTGCCTGTGGCCTGGGAAAGCAGTCGAGGACGGCCCAAAGCTTTGGGACCCTGCACCCGTGTGGGAGACCTAGAAGAGGTTCCTGGTTCCTGGCCTCGGATCAGCGCGCACCGGCCCGTTGCGGCTCACTTGGGGAGTGAAACATCGGATGGAGGATCTTCCTCTCTGTCTCTCCTCCTCTCTGTATATCCGGCTTTCCAATAATAATAAAATCTTTAAAAAAAAAAAAAAAAAAAAGAGCAGAGGATCATGAAGATGAATTGACCCCGGGAACCATTTGCAAAGACAAGTGCAATTCAGTGAGGCAGAAGGCAGTTGTGTGGAAGAGGTAACATAGCAAGCTTGCTTGAGATGGGCCTGTGTACATGACTGGTCCTTCATGGTGTCTGGGAACTGGGATCTGAGAACAGTTCCCAACACCTTCACTGCTCAGGGTAACTCACTGTGCACAAATTACATGCTCACACAATGTGATTTAAACGCTTTCTTTCTGGAATTAGTATTATGTGCCGGGTAGAGGGTACTGACAACTCTGACCCCAATAAAATCCATAATTATGAAGTTTCTAATGAGATTTTCCACCAATACCCATGCGCCGTCACAACTTTTGTGGAGGAATTATGTCCAATGTGACTCTACTGGGAGAGGATTATGGGAAGCGTGTGCTTGGATTGCCATGAACTTTGTCCCGCACATCTTTTGCCTTAGATTCTTACTGAAATAAACCTCTGCCATCTGCACATTAACAGTCTGCATACTTTAATCCTCCAGGGGAATTATTGGGTATAGGGATGGTCTTAGAGACCCCTGAAACAGCCAATCCTACCAGAGGAATCCAGTGAAAAATGCCTACCCCATGTTGTACTTTCTAACCTCCACTACAGAGATATATTTTAATTCCCATGTTCCAGAATTTACCACCTGATTATTTTGGCATATTTTTGTTAATATACTATAACCACTCAGAAATTTTTGGAGTTTGCTAAGGTACTGCCATACACAGACAGTATTTTCTGTAATATCCAAGAGAGCTGGACACAGACTCCATGCTGAAATACACTTTTATGGCTGCTTTCAGCATGTGAATATTCTCACTAAAAGAGGAGCTGATGACTGTCAGGAGCATTGCACCTGTCCACGTCTGTCACAGGAGGAGTTTGTGCCAAACTTAGCAGCAAAAACCACAGTGCTTTAGGATATGCTTTTTACTTTGAGTATGCAAGATAAGGGATTATAGACCCGTGGTACCATCTCTCTGTGCTTATCAGCAAATTGAGAATTAGAGAAGCTAATTGATTTTCCAGCGGTAGCACAGCTTGTGCCTGAGCTGTATTTTAAGTCTGGTGATGTCTAGGCCACATGCCAGAGGATTCTTATCTATTGTCCTTCTAGTTACTTTATTTTAAAATGATTTCTTCTGGTTCTGAATAGCACTTAAGGGAGGGTAGTGTGGGGAAAAGTGGGGGCAGAAACAAAGAAAGTACTGGTCCTTCTTCAGAACAAATAAATTATTTTCCTTTTCCCATAACCTGATTCCAAATAGATGACTTTTTTTTCCTTCTGTGAATCTAATTAAATAGCAAGACCAAGAGATATGAAAAGGCCCTATAGACATAGATCTCCCTAATTTCTTAGGGTGTTTCTATTATGTCCTTAGTTGTGGCCACTCATTCTCAGAATGTGTGTGTGTGTGTGTGTGTGTGTGTGTGTGTGTGTGTCCATCTTTACTTGCTTTGTGCCAGCAGGAATATGTTTTTATTCCTTTATCTCCTTATCTTATTTATTGCAAGATGCTCAATCATTCATTGGAGTTGATGTTTTTCGTTTAAATGAGTAGAAATTTTACTTTTTCTGGGTGGAAGGACAGTTAGCTCACATCTCTTGGAAATAATTCTTAGTAGATTTAAATACTTTTTGCCTCCATTGTGACAAGAAGATGGTTTATAGAGAAACAAAAGAAAAAACACTTATTTCAGAAAACAGCTTCCTTCAATAAAATAATAATAAAATATGTTCTGGAGGAGTACGTGGGGGACGAGAAATCGCTTGGCAATCAAAAATGTAAACCTCTGAATTTTTGGTTGTGCTGTTTCACCACACCTGCCCTTTGCTTTTAAAATGTTCCAACAGTTACGAAGATGTTGATAATCCAACATTCTCAGGACTTTACATCCCCAAGCATTTATCATGCTAATGAGTCTATTCTGCCTCCATCCCCAAGCTAGATTAGTTTAATTCTAAATGAAGTCTCCTTTTTTTCATGTTTGGCACATGTTTTAGTAAGGCTCAGAAAATGGTTCTTGCTCAATGTGGTTTACTTAGGAATTCTGATATGTGAGGATGCTTACGCAGTCAACATTCTTCACAAAGGTTTCACTGCATCCAGTGACACCACTAATCGTTTTATTTGACTCTTATTTGAAAACCTCTGGTTCTTTTCTCTGCCTCTTCCAGCGACAGTTTTCCTGGAATTTTGGAAAAGACGGCGAGCAGTCATTGCTTACGACTGGGACTTGATAGACTGGGAAGAGGAGGAGGTTTGTATCATTTACCTTGGAAATTTTTTTTACAATAGTTATTTTTATTATTTCCCATGATACAATGTTGTCAATATAGGGATTCCCCACTTCCCTCCTCACCACCCCCTCCACCATTCTCCCCCATATTATTACAGTACTAAAGTCCTTTAGCAACCATTACAAGTTGAGAATTCTGTTATTTAAGTGCATCATGGCACTGTAGATATAGACGAAGGTAAAAATCTAGTATCACGTTGTCAAGCTATATTTAACTGTCTCACTGGGGGTCCTCTTTTTTTTTTAAAGATTTATTTTTATTACAAAGTCAGATATACAGAGAGGAGGAGAGACAGAGAGGAAGATCCTCCATCCGATGATTCACTCCCCAAGTGAGCCGCAACGGGCTGGTGCGCGCCAATCCGAGGTCAGGAACCAGGAACCTCTTCTAGGTCTCCCACATGGGTGCAGGGTCCCAATGCTTTGGGGCGTCCTCGACTGCTTTCCCAGGCCACAGGCAGGGAGCTGGATGGGAAGTGGAGCTGCCAGGATCAGAACCGGCACCCATATGGGATCCCGGGGCTTCCAAGGCGAGGACTTTAGCCGCTAGGCCTCGCTACCGGGCCCTGGGGGTCCTCTTTTTATCAGAGTAGAAGTACCTACTGCAATGTACCTTCACTTCTGATCTGCTAGTCTCTGTTATATAGTTCATCTATGAGGATGTTTATTTACCTGTATGTTTGTCTCATATTTGGATGAAGTTTGCCTTGTAAAAGAGAGAGAACATATGATAACTCAGAATTTAAAAAAAGAATAAGATGTTTAATACCTGTCTGCAAAACATTTTATGCTGTCTAAAAGGGGGCTTGCAGAATATTTTTTAAAAGACTACGTTCTGATTTGTTAGTGTAGTAAAATTCCCTGAGTATATAAAGAATTCTGCTTGGAGACCACCAGAAGAATTGGTAGTAAAAGTTATTTCAGTTTCTCAAATACCACCCATTTGCTTCAGCAGAAAGAGGATATGCACAGCTCTGGGAAAATATAGGTAAACCTCCCAGGATAAGAGAGGCACAGGCCTGTTGCAGTGAAAACCCTGGTATCCAGGCAGTATCCGGATGTGCCAGGCCCAGAGGAGGGCTCCCTGGTGGATGTGGCGGAATGTAGGGCCAATTGTGAACCAAACCATCAAGTGTATCACCAGTCCCTAGGACTGCCCTTTCTCTGCATATTCCCAAGTGCCCTCACGCTCCCTTTCCCTCTGGACCAGCACACCGTGCTTCCCTACCTGTGTGCTAGCTTGTTGCCTGGGCCTGCCCACGCCTGCTGGGTTTGAGTACCACTCTTCACTGCTGTCCTGTCCTCAACCATTCTTTCCTTCCTCACATAGATCTCTTACTCAGAGCTTCACTATGCTGGTGAATCAGATAAACTAATCACATGTCGTAATACAGGGATTAATGGATGTCTCTTCCCTGTGCATGTATTTTTATATATTAAAAGGAACCTTCTAGAACCCTACATAATAAGAATTCTATCGTTGTAATAAGCTTGGTGGAGAGTTTTTTGCTTGTTTGCTTGTTTTGGGTTTTTTTTTATTTTATTTTATTTAACTTACGCCTTGTGAATGGCAACTTTTTCTCTGTATTCTGTGAATATGCTTTTGTTCTCAAATGATACCCAATCAGTCACACAAATGACATCCATCCAGTTGTTCTCATACAAATGTTATCCTATCAGTTGTAATCCTGTGCTCGCTGACCTTCTGGGGTCACAAAGTCCTTACAGGCATGTAGGAGAAACCTGGCTACAACAACAAAATTGTGCGCAGAAGCTGCTGTCAATGTGTACCCATTCTCCACAGTCTTCCTCGTCATTCACTTCTTTTCTGTCAGTACCTTCATCAGCTTCTCCAACCTTTCTGCCTGGATTCACTCAGTTTCCCTTTCGCCAGGTTCTGCTCACTCTCCATGTCTTTCAAAGCACTCCAACAGAACAGGTGCTTAATTCACTTCAGTATAACCTCTTGCTCATTGTCTCCTCTTAATCCCGCAATTGCTTTTTAGTCAAGCACGCTGCACACGTGTATGGGACTCCCTATATGAAAGGAAGCTTGAATTAGAATTGGAAAAACCTTGATTTTAGCTGAATTTGAAAGGTACTTTCTCTGTTTTTAATGCCAATTAACAAGACATTAAAAATCTATTGATTACAGATAAATGACTGTTATAGGAATATATTTAAAAAGAGATGTCACATGTTTTCAGTAGACTGTCTATAAAAATGAAAAAATGTAGGATAAAACTATGAATTATACTGTCATTATAACCACAACATTGATTTGAACATTTTCTTATTCAGATACATTCTTTGTGCCTGTGTCCATTTTACTGCCTGGTAGTAAAAGTAAAAACTTAATAAACGTTCCTATCCATTAGGTAAGGACAGGTGGTCCTATTAACAACTATTATTCTCAGTTTATTGCTTTAATCCTAGCGTCATAATGGAGGAACTAAATGATAGTTTAAATTACAATGCTAGCTTTTAATGATAATAAATTTTGACCTTCAGGCTTTAGATTTTTTTTTTTTTTACAAATTTTACCTTCCAAATATTCCAGTCTAAGTCCCCAAGTCCAATCCACTTCATTGGTTGACTGAATCAGGAGGCAGTCATTTTGTGGTACTTTAAAATAGGCTTTATTTCTTGAATGAGCGCTTCTTCAATGCCTAAATGTATATCTGCTTGTTCTTTAGGAGGAAATCCGACCTCAGTTTGAAGCCAAGTATTCCAAGAAAGAGCGGATGAATCCCATTTCAGGAAAGCCAGAACCTTACCAAGCATTTGCAGACAAGTGCAGCAGACTTATCGTTTCTGCATCTGGGATCTTTTTTATGGTTTGAAGCTCCTTTTTTAAGAAGATTGTTTCATAAAGTACAAGCTCGTTGCATGGTAGCAGTAACAATGTCACATAGTTTTTAACAAATCATTTTTCGCACATGGTATGGTTTAGCTATAATGGTCTGGAATAATGTTGCTGTCCCCATAAAATAGATGGCACAACTGAGGCTCCACAAGGTTACAGGGCATTTTTAGGGTCATCAGATTAGTAGCCAAGAACCCAGACATTCTAATCCAGTGCTCCTTCCACACACAGTGTTCCATTATGTCACACTGAAAGAAATTAAAAATGTGAACTAAAATTTACAACAGTGTTTTTCTAAGTTGTTTTCACCATGCCCATACAATAAACAAAATGAAAAAAAGTGGAAAGATAGAAACAATAAGTTATTTTCATGACCAAAATTGAAATGCATGCATAAATTCTTCATAATATACATTTTCCATGAATTTTTCAAAGACTTACTTGTATGCATGAATTTTATTTTTTCACTGAAATATGCCTGTCTGACTATGCTATCACTTATATCTTATGAATATTCTGACATATTTTATACATTCTCTGTCATAACCAGGATGTGCTATACAAATAGATATATGAGTACATAACTGTCATAACCAAAACAGTGCTAACTTTTACAAAAGGCAATGCTTTTTTTTTCTTTTATGATGGTGTTAGCTGTCTTGTGAGTACCAGATACATCTTGCTGAAGTAGATGTCATTAATGGTCACATCAGCTTGAAATAACTCTAAGAAGTTAATTTGTGATTAACTTGGATATTTCTGATATTGATATATATGCAAATCCCATAAGGGGTGATTTAAACTCTCCTCTTTTCAAGTGATGTGCCTGTGAATATCTATCCTAGAATTTGATAGTAGAAAAGACAAGGACATTCCCCCCATCTTGTCACTGAAGACACCAGGAGTGTCCAAGGCTAGGCAGCTTGCCCAAAGACTCTTGATCAAGGTTCAAGATCAAGGTTGGCACCAGCCCCTTCTATAGATATGACTTTGTAAAGTAGTGTGTCACGCTTTGCCCTGTACCTACCTTCATATGTACTGACTTGGCTATCATAGTAGAGTTACAGACAAATGGAGCCTTCCTTAGTCTACAGTTGGGGAACCTGGAGCACAGGAGGCCCAAGCCATGAAGACAAGCTTGCCCAAGATCACACTGCTGGGGAAATAGCTGAGCAGGAATCCTGATCTGTTATCTAACTTGAGGCAGGCTAAGTGTGTATTCCACTCTGTGATCTTGCCACCCAGAGCTAAATTTCAGGGCAAATTTCTCCTGTGTCCCTATCAACAGATCCAGGGTTGACACCTCATCAGATTTTTGATGTGTTGTTATTGTTTTTGTTAGTTCCAGGTAGACATCATCCTCAAGCTTTTGGAGCATTTCATCCTTAAGTGTTAGTAGAAAATAAAGTTTGTGCCTAGAAGCGGGATGCTCCTGTGAAGGAAGAAATCTAAGTCAACAGGGCTGCCCTGAGGCCTGGCTTTACAATCCAGCTTTGGATGATGGATTAAGATGAGGTCCCTAGGACGTAGTAGAAGAACCTAATAGAAATCACAAAGGTTTTTGGGTTTCAGTTTCTCACTAGTCTATAGAAATGGGAGATGTGCCATGTTGTCCTCAGACACCATAAAATCTTCAGGGAAAGCAGCTTCAGTCCACAGATGCATCTGTTTGAGAAAGCATTGTATACTTATTTACACAGCTGGCTCACTCAACAGTTAACTGAGCATCTTCTATGCACCTGCAGTCATACGGAGATGCTGCACAAAGAGTGGTGACTGAAGCAGATGCCGTTCCTCCTCCATGGAGCTTCTTTTCTAGTACAGACTGTGAACAGTAACCAAGCAGATAAATTACTGGAAATTACAGTTAGTATCCTGAAAGGAGATATATACTCACAGGGTATAAATATAACTACAATAAAAGCAATCTAGGGGCCATGCCAAGATTTGACTGTGAAGTAGGGCTTGAGCAGAAGTGAAAAGGAATGAGTAGATGTGTACTAGGCTGTTGTATATGTACATGCATGCATTTATGTTCTAGGAGACTAGGTGGAGAGTCATTGCAAAAGCAATGATCATAAAGAGTGAGGACACTTGGTCCAGTTGAAGCAGTGAGAGAAAATATGGGATCTCCAGGAGAAAGGCAGAATAGCCCATGGGGTTGAAAACACCAGGCTGGCCACAATAAGGACTTCGCTTTTAGTCTCTTTTTTTTTTAGATTTATTTATTTTTATTGGAAAGGCAGATATACAGAGAGGAGGAGAGACAGAGAGAAAGATCTTCCATCCGATGATTCACTCCCCAAGCGGCCACAATGGCTGGAGCTGAGCTGATCTGAAGCCAGGAGCCAGGAGCTCTTCCAGGTGTCCCACGCGGGTGCAGGGTCTCAAGGCTATGGGCCATCCTCTACTGCTTTCCCAAGCCACAAGCAGGGAGCTGGATGGGAAGTGGGGCTTCCAGGACCAGTGATCATATGGGATTCTGGTGCGTGCAAAGTGAGGACTTTAACCACTACGCTATCGCACCAGGCCCAGGACTTCGCTTTTATTCTTGAATAACTCTGAACAGAAAAGTAACATGCTAGGATTCTCATAATAAATATTATTTCTCTGCTCAGTCTGAGGTTCCACTTAAGAAGGTGCTATCCCATAACTTACACTGATTCTCAGTTTTCTAGCAGATGGTTTTTCTATTGGAATGCAAGAGAAAATACAGAAAGAAGGGAGGAACCCCAGGGACTAGTGTGAGCTAGAAGCCATTGCTTTATTTCCTTATCAGAAGATTTCCTGGGAGGGTGACTTCGCTCCCTGAAATGTTCCAAGGGACTCACGGGGACTCTGTCTTCCTGCCAGATCTGTGTGGTCATCGCGGCCGTGTTCGGGATCGTCATTTACCGGGTGGTGACTGTCAGCACTTTCGCAGCCTTCAAGTGGGCACTCATCAGGAATAACTCTCAGGTTGCAACCACAGGGACTGCCGTGTGCATCAACTTTTGTATCATTATGTTGCTGAACGTGGTAAGTGGTGTGAACCTAGCTGCAGCAAGCCTAGTTTGTGATGCCAGTTCCAACAGCTGTTAGGATCACAGATGGTTCACAGTGCTCCACTCCACCATATGGGCAGGTAAAAATAGAGCCAGAGAAAAAGGAAGTGACTCAAGCGAGGGTCAGAGACAGTGTCTGTCTGATTTGAACTCAAGTGTGAAGAGTTGAGTGCTTGGGTTCACTGAGACTCAGCTATTGCACCCAAGAGTTGCAAGCCTGTTTCCAATGTGGGTGTCACTACTACTTTAGCCATCACTGCTGACTTCCAAGGTGCACTTTAGCAGGAAGCTGGATTTGAGGTTTATTCATTTACTTGAAAGATTCATTCACTTAACTGAAAGATGTAGGCAAATATAATGATATATATATATATATATATATATATATATATATATAGTTGCTGACATTGAAAGCACCTACTGTGTGCTGGAAGCTTCACTGCTAGGAATTTTTATATTTTATTCAGTGAGGAGCTTCGGAGTAGCCAAAGTAGGTCATAGAGAGCCCTTATATTGCTATGAGCAATGCCTATAATAATATCCATTGTTCTTAGGAGTATCCCTAGGGTTTGTTTTCCTTTATCAACAGCATGAATAGCTGTGGTGTTCTAATGTCCTATACAGCATCAGACTAGAATAGCATAAGGTTGTTAAGGCAAGAATCCTGATGATTGCAGGAAATGACAAGTGATAGCAATGGGGAGGAAACAAAGAAAAAAATACAGAATACCTTAAAAAGCAGAATCACCTCCAACTCTAGTATGCAGGAGCCAATTGCCTTACCCTCCTCAGCCACTTCTGGCATTGTCCTCACCTGCACACATGTTCTCATGTCCCTTGTATGCCTTGAAACTTTGCAGGTTCCCTTACAAGATCAACCAAGCATTAAGATAGCTAGGAAAAGGTTTTTTTTTTAATCTTTTTTAAGATTAAGAAAGAGGTAAAGCCACCACAATATATTCTTCCAAACAAATCAGTTAATCACAAAGACAGCTTCCATCAAAACACTGATTAGGCTGAAACACATACATTGATTAGGTTGAAAAGATCAAACTAGAAGTTCTCACAGCTTCCTTTGGACAGATCTCAAAGATCAGCCAGCTTTTTCGTGGTTACAGATATTAGTGTATCAAGTTTAGAAACCTCGGTTTTCCACTGCCCTTACCAGATCCCTCTTCTTGCAGTTCCAGTCAGTGTGAGTCATCCGATGTGTGGATGCTATTCTCCCTGCCCAGATTATCCTGTGTGCCATGGTGACAGATTTTCCATAGGTCCGAGTGTGACCCTGTGCACTTGCCCTTATATTGTAAAAAGTAATAGAATCAATAGATTGGTTGCCTTACTGTTCCTTTTTGCAAAATCATTTTTTAGTGTTCATCCAGTGACATACCGTCAGCTCCCAAGTTCTTTCAAACAAATGCCAAACTGAAGCACTTGAACAAGCATATGTCAGTGTGAAACAGAAAGGATATTTTTTGTAAATTTTGTAAAAAGTATAAATTTTGTAAACATTTAAAATTTTTTTTTTCTGTTCATTATTTAAGGCCTTTGTAATATCAAACTGTTGGTTGTGACATCTAATCTGTTTACCAGGATTTTATTGTTATCAAGATTTATTTGATTTTTATTTTGAAGGCAGAGTTACAGAGAGAAGGAGAGATACAGAAAGAAATCTTTCCTCCATTGATTAGCTCCCAAATGGCCACAATGGCCGGAGCTAAGCCAATCTGAAATTAGGATCCAGGAGCTTCTTTCAGGTTTCCCACATGGGTGTGGGTTCAGGGCCCAAGGACTTGAGCCATCATCTGCTGCTTTCCCAGGCCATAAGCAGGGTGCACAGAATCAGAAGTGGAGCAACCAGGACATGAATTTGTGCCCATATTGGATACCAGCACCATGGGCGAAGAACCAGTCCCACCAGGATTTATTTTTATGATCAATTGAGGATGACTCTACAATAACAATATAACAGCATTTCTTATTAAAAAATCATTGGAGCAGGTGTGGTGGTATATCTGTTTAATCTTCTGTCTGCATTGCCAGCATCCCATATGGGTGCCAGTGTGTCACCTGTCTGCTCCACTTTCCACTCTGCTCCCTGTTTGTGGCCTGGGAAAGCAGCAGAAGATGGCTCAAGTCCTTGGGCTTCTATACCCAGAGAGAGACCCAGGAGAAGCTCCTAGCTCCCAGCTTTGGACAAGCATAGCACTGGTCATTGAGGCCATTTGGAGAGTTAACCAGTAGATACTTCTCTTATTCTCTCTCTGCCTCTCTCTGTAACTCTGACCTTCATGTAAAATAAATAAATCTTAAAACAGAGAAGAAATGAAAATTGTATCAATCTCTTTTAACATTGGAATCTATGAGTTTTAGTGTTCAAAATGCAAACTTAGACTGTAAAACCTTATTATTGCACATTAAAATTGCCAACTGGGTAGCATAATATAGAAAACCATTGTTGATGGAAGTTTGGAATCATCCAGTTGGAATATTTTGCCTGTTTCCATTGTCAGCAGAAATCTCAGATAAGAGAATTCAAATTTAAGAAAGAATACTTGAGGTCAGTGGAGCCAATACTCGTTCTATCCACATATGAGGAACATGATGGTCTGAGGAAAGGATGAGATCACTTGCCCAAATCCCAAAGTTGATTGGTGGTAAATGCATAATTCCAGCTAGAGAAATTTAACCAGCATGTTTTAGCTATGTTACATTTTAAATGGGATATCATTTGCATATTGTGCAAATCCATAGACCAGTTTTTCTTTTCAATTATCGTCTTTCATTTTAGGAAATAGTTGCTTTTCCTCTCAATTTATACTCTCTTTGTGAGATCTCTTATACCTGGCATTTTCCCTAAACTATATCCTGTGTACATTTGTGTACCCCCCCACACACACACAATTAGTTTCTAAAACCATCTATTTACCAGAGGCTAGGGAACCTAAGGATACAGCCAGTATATTATGGAAAAGCAGAGTATCATAAACAGTAGTATTTGATGGTAATGTTTGATCGTTTCATCATTTCTAAATGCTCTTAGAAGCTACAACAATCCATAAATAATAGGATTACTATATAAATAATAGTATCTTATCATCAGGAGGGGCCCTAGAGACTTTACATTTAGATTACCGGGACTTGGAAATTTCTGCCCACCCCAACCTAAAAATCTGGGAATTCGTGGAAGCAGCCTTGTTGCCATGGAATTATTCTCTCCAACATACGAAGGGAGATTCAGACAATCATAAAACAGTCCTTGTGCGTGACTCTCTGGCCCTGAGAGGAAGCAGTTCTCCACAGTGTTCCCATTCTGTGAGCAATGCATAATGACATTATTTCCAGTCATGAATTGATCAGCGAGTTTATTTAAAATCACAGATTTCACAGCATTTAAATTGACTTGTTAAATGTCTGAAATTTCTTTTATAGCTCTATGAAAAAGTTGCACTGCTTCTGACAAATTTAGGTAAGTGGAACCCTTTTAATTTCATGGTGCAATATTGTGGTCAGGAAAGCATATTATCAGATTCCTTTTACAAATACCAGTGGAAATAAGTTATTTTTATTTGTATACAGTGTGGATTATTTTTCCCATGATGGAATATTTTAAATATATTCTAGTAGTAAAAGAATCTCTGCTACCTAAAGCTTTAACTTATCACAACCATTGCTTATAAAGAACTGATATAAGTAGATTTCCTTACTATGAGTAATAAAAATATCATCACAGAAGAATGTAGGATGCATCCAGTATAATTTAGGAAATTGTACAATTGTTGTTACCTACAGTTTTTAATTAGTTACTAAGTTTTTATGAACTGTAAGATCAGAGCCAGTTGCTTGCTTTGAATTCCAGAAGTATTCTAACTAGAAATGTAGGCATGGGAATGATCCCTGACACTTGTAGAAATACTTTTCCTCTGGGCAAGTCACCTCTAACCCATAAAGAATCACAACAATTTAGTATCAGGCCATAAACTGTACATTTACCACTTTTTCAAAATACAGAAATAGTCCAAATTTTAATAATGAGACATTGGACCTTGTGCTCTAGAAAGTCTGAGAAAATTACACGCTCCCCACAGACAGCTTTCTTTAATGCATGCCCAAGTGTGACTTTCTGGAGGAAGAGAAAAGCATAAAAGCATTTTTATTTATAATAATTATTACAATAAGAGACCATCTGTTGACCCTTCCTGTGTGCTAGAAACAGAGCAAGGTGTGTTACATATGTATCTCTCCTCCAGTGTCACTGAAAATTTCCATCACCACCACCTTTCAACCCACAAACACAACAAGGTTTATGTTATGGAAGAGGAAATGTCCCAATAGTAGTTTATGTCCGGTGACACCTTGATCCAGACTGGTTGAGAAGCCAATGGAAAAACAGCCTGGGTCCACCCAAGGTTGAAGCACCTGGTTACCTGGCTGCCTGACAACCCAGGAAATCTTGCCATGTAACCAGAAGTACTTTAAAAATTCTTTGTCTTCCGTATTCTGAGTAACAGGTCAGCATTGTTCTGAAATGAACATTGAAACCATTTAAGTCAGCTGTCTTCCTTTTTCTCTTCCTTTTGCCTCCCAGATTGACTCCCAGGAAACATTATGAGTTTTATAGTTCATGGAGAAGGGATTGACCTAACGTTAAACAATTTGGGGAGTGTAGGAACAGAAAGTACTATGTCATTAAGTATATTTTCTTTGACATTGCTCAAAGTGAAAGGCAGCTCCCAAGGAAGGTCAAGTGCCTTGGACATGAGATTCAGGTTGAAGTTTCACTTTGAGGGCAAAGAGATCCATCTTTTGATTCATATCACAGTGTCCAGAGAGTGCTTGCTCTGTAGGAGCTGAAACACAAGGAAGTAGGTGAGAACTGGTGCATGACTGAGGTCAGGAAATTGTTGAACACAGGTAGTGATGTACAGTGAAAGCCCCTGGGATGGGGTGCTCAGCTTGGGGTCTGCCCGTGAGAGTGAATAGTGAATGAAGCTGAAGGTAAAGGAGTCAAGTGCATGCTCTCAGCAACCTGGGGGAGTAGCTTGCCTCCTTCTCTGGAAGTGGCCTGGGATACACTCCACAGCTAGACGTTGACATCAAGGAATTCGTAGGAGCTGGGAGATGACCTGTCTCTACCCAGTCCCAAGTGCATGAGTGGCCATGAAGAGGAAGAGATAAAGCTAGGCAGAGAGTGGACCTGAGGTCCTTTTAGGCTGGCTGTGTGTGTCCTGACTCTCTGGCATCCTGTCACCCTGGAGCACCCTAGAGATGGTGTTCCTACAGATGCATCAATCACCACTCCCTACCAAGCTCTTTGGGAGGCTGATCGCTGAGCTCCAGGATCCTCTGGATGGTCCAGATCTTCTTTCACCACCTGTGGGTGAATCAGAGACCCCAGTGGTCCCCCTGCCTTCTGAGAACCCTTTGCCGCAGGCCCATGTGTGAAGAGAGAGTGGGGAAGGGGAAGACCTGGCGCTCAGACTCTACTCCGTTTTGTCCACAGAACAGCCTCGCACAGAGTCCGAGTGGGAGAACAGCTTCACCCTGAAAATGTTTCTTTTTCAGTTCGTCAATCTGAACAGCTCCACGTTTTACATCGCGTTCTTCCTCGGAAGGTAGGAACGGGAGCCCTGCATGCCTCCCCAAGCCAGGCTGCTGGAGACAGGGCTCTCAGAGGTCACTGGCTAGGTCTGGTAAGGAAGGCCCTCCTTTAGGGTGATTTATCCTTGGGGTGAGAAGAGAAGGACAGTTTTCTTTCTATTCCCAAATTCAAGACCCCTTCACACCCAGGGCAACTGTAGCAAGCCTTCTGCACTCACTGTGCTCTTTATTGCTAAAATACACAGAGGAATGTGGTTCCCCCGTGGAGGTGGCAAAAGGAAAATGTCTGCTTGCTGGATCCATGTCCACATGAACCAATTACTAAAGGAGCAGTAAACTGCTGCACATCCTAAACCCTTGACATCATGAGAGACGGGTCACCTGGCATGAAAGTGGGTGGAAATGGGATGCCAGAGCACAGAGCGTGACTTCAAACTCCAGCTTGAGGATTTGGGAAGGATTCACAGTCATAGCCTACTTAGCTTGGTGACATCTCTAAGCATTTCTGAGATGAGCAATGAATGGAAGGGCCAGCTATGCAGTTTGGGTGAGGGAGGTGTAACTGCTGGTTTTTGTTTTCTGCTGACAGCAGCACAGAATTATTGTCAGCTTTTTAAAAAATAGTGGCTATTATCCAGAAAGACCAAATGTGTTTAAATCCAAGAACAAACCTGATGCTTTCACAGGCCAAAGCTCTTGATATTCAGCAGAAAAGTGTTAAAAGTCACAGCAGATAGCAAGAACCGGCCCCTATGTGAGCTCAGCAACTGGGCAGAAAGGTCAGAAGAGAAATATCCTCTGGGGAATCCCAAAAGCTGTAGTTATGGTAACTGTCAGAATTTCCCTGTGCCCTCAGACTTGAGATCTCCTGTGGCAGTAACTTACATTGGAGGATGTGCTAAGCTGAGTAGTCAGTGAACACTTTGATCTAGAGGATGCTAATGGCTTGTTTTTCTGTGTGTTGAAGATTCACAGGACACCCAGGTGCCTACTTGAGGCTGATAAACAGGTGGAGACTAGAAGAGGTCTGTATTTCTCCTCCGTGCCTTGTTTCTATTTGAAATCTGGCATTGAACTGTCATGGGGCAACTTTGTGCAGATTAGAGAGCAGACACCCTTGCTTCCTCCCCATTGATTCTTGAATTTCTGTGTTTGCTTACCTTGCAGTGCCACCCTAGTGGATGCCTTATTGATCTCTGTATGCAAATGGGTATTATAATGGTGCTAAAGCAGACCTGGAATAATTTCATGGAACTTGGCTACCCGTAAGTACCTTAGCTGACTGTCATGGAGAGGCAAGGCGGCACCGCTCGTGATTGGCTTTTCTGGGTGTGGCAAGTAAGATAAGCAAAGCAGACTCAATGAGGGAGCCAGGACCTCACACTCAGGTGGTCAGAGGCAGCCCTGGAGAGAATAAACACTGGTCACTTGGGGAGGGTTAGCACAAGTCCCATCAACGAAAGGAAGTGTTCTCTAGGAAGTTTCCCTAGACCCCTAAATACTGAAGCTTTGCTTGTAAGTCGCTTTAAATGAGGACCTTTGGGGCTGCAGCTTCGAGGTCCCTAGCTGTTGATGACACATTAACTAGTTCTCCATTTCTCCACCCCCTCAATAAACCAGGGGGAAAAAACTTATGGAAAGGAGAGCTCAGAGAATACTGTGTTTACAAGTCAGGCTTTTGCAACCAACAAGGTACTATTGCCTATTCACTGACGACAAATGGTCAAAAACTTGCATTGCCTTTGTAAAGACAGCCTCAGATGCTGCTGCTTTTGCTCAGATTTGTTAAGTCTCAGAAAGATGTGACTCGGCAGTGCTTGCATTTCCGCCTTAATTCCACACCTCTTGGTTCCTGTGTCAGCTAGGTGTCTCTGTAGAGAGCTCTAGGTTTCAGAAAGGCTCATTCAGCTAGATCAATGTGCTGAACCTGAGTTCACTTGAGAAAACCTGCTCCTAGCTTACTGCCAGTGACTTTCCAGTCTTAGATTGATTTTTAGAAATCTCATTTGAAGACTTGGATGTTTTCTGTAAACCTTTTTCAAATACATGAAAGAAGGAATTTAGAAAAATTCTATTCTATGTTAAACCTTAATGAATCAAAATGTCATAGCCATGAAGGGGACTTTAGCTTCGAGTTACCTGGACATAGAGTGAACCTTCAAAGGAGGAGAGTTTGCCTTTGATACTAATCCTTTCATTTTCTTTACTTCATACCTTTTTGTTTTTGGTATTTGTACTCAGAAATACCTCGTTAATTGTTTTTTTGGTCCCTTTCGGTTTTACCACTAGGCCACAAGTCTAGTCACTTTAAACTCTGGTAAAATGCATACCTGCATACTACTAAGGATGAAGGGGCAAATGTCATTAGTAAGATGCATTTTCCTGGCTTTCAGAGTCCATGTTAAGCTCAAGCCCAAAGTAGGCAAGTCCAGTTGTAGAAATATAGACATCTGCATTTCAAGAGAACAAGCACTTGTGTGGGTTTGCAGATGGTCTCAGCCTCTGAAGTGTGTGTGTATGTAAGACTGCTCATGGATCCTGAATTAAAACATTTCAGACAAGTCTTACTGTCATTGGATATCTGTGCATTGCCTTTGTATTGGGAAATTTATTTATAGATGTTCAGGGTTTTTCTTTAAGGCCCTCATAGGCCACACTGAACCTGTGACAATTTCATGAATGATTAAAATGGGTTGATCAATTGTTCTTTTTATTTGTAAGTAGATATTCTTGAAGCATACATTCCACTGATATTTCTTCCTACTTCAAGACATAATTTCCTGGCTAAATTGCCTTGGATTTTTTAAACTGTTGTTCTCTATTACATCATTGTAAGAGTCTGATCTTGTTGCACAGGTTAATTCAGAATTGGTGGACTAGAAGGAAATTGCGACAAGAACACGGACCAGAGAGGAAAATAAATTTCCCACAATGGGAAAAGGACTACAACCTTCAGCCGATGAATGCCTACGGACTCTTCGATGAATACTTAGAAATGAGTATGGAAATTTTATAATTAATATCATAGTAACTATAAATGCAAATTTTAGTTACTTGGTAAGATGCAACTCAACGTACACCTGTTACCAAGGGGTCCATCCATTTGTGGAGAGTCCTGAGCTCTATGCAGAGGACCCAGCGTCCTGTTTAAGAAGTTCAGTATTTATTTACATGTAGTGCCACAAGCCTAGTCACTTTAAACTCTGCCTGACAGTGTGTCATGTGCCTTATAATAAATCAACAGGGAGCAAAAACGAGGTAGGAAAGGTAGTGGACAAAACAAGAAGCAATTACCACTCATGAAGTGACTGATGTGTTCATCCAGCAGACATCTGTCCAGCCCTGTTGTGTGCTAAGCAGACTCTATGTGACACCAACACAGCGTGAGGCACAGTGCCCAGCTTTTAAAGAGTGCACAAGCTAGAAAAGGGAAACTTAAGAAGCATTACAGATGCCACAGTATGAATCAGTAAGATCTATGATGGGGTTGGTGATTTCTGTCGTGGGAGGGAAATGACAGGAAGCTGGGGTGCTTAATCCATACCACACTTACAGGTAAGTTATTATATTTCTCTAGAATCAAACCCAAGCTACTTCTGTCAACACATAACTAAGATCATGTATTCGTTTTGAAGATGTATTTATTTGTTTGAAAGGCAGAGTTACAGAGAGAAAGAGACAAATAGAGGGAGAGAGAGCTCTCCCATCTTCTGGTTCATTTCCCAGGGGCCAATGGGGCTGGGTTAGGCCAAAGCCAGTAGTCAACAGGCTCATCCTGGTCTTGCAGCAGCCC
Organism: Ochotona princeps; assembly: GCF_030435755.1. Lineage (NCBI taxonomy): Eukaryota > Metazoa > Chordata > Mammalia > Lagomorpha > Ochotonidae > Ochotona > Ochotona princeps. The sequence continues at coordinate 15,082,799 of NC_080846.1, read as the reverse complement.
AAATACTTGAGCCATCTTCTGCTGCTTTCCTAGGCACATTATCAGGGAGCTGGCTAAGAAATGAACCATAAGATTTGAAATAGTGCTTGGCTCATAGTATGTGCTTGGCTAATATTGGCTATATTCTTATCTCCTGGGGGAAGAGGATCTAATAGAACCCCTTAGCAAATATATTGAGTTTGCTTACATTTGCTTCTTTTTTAATTGTTTGAGTTCCGTAACATAGTGTTTGAAGTGAAGGTAGGTGTGGGCAAGATGCATTGCTTTTGAAAGAAGCAATGCTTCCTGAGAATCTGAAAATTAAAGGAGGAACAGAATTGATGCTGAACGTTTCTTAGATAGCTTACATCCTAACTATCTGCTGATGGTTTTTAGAGTTTCAATTATAAACTTGCAGAATGATATAACTTGGAGAAGAAATCAATTGGAACATTAATAATAAGGTTTAATAAAGAGAATTCATTAGGCGAACTAACACTTGGAGGACTCTTAATGGGTTCTTCTCCCATAAAAAAGGAAATGAACAACCAGGTTGGTATCTTGAGTGCTTGAAAATAAGCCTTTTTTCTCTGTAATGGGGCTGGGGTTAACAGTGCCCCAAATACTGCAGTATCTTTGCAGCATGAAATGAAGCTCAGGCATCGTAAGCAGATGTGTGCATTCATCTCTGTTCTTATTATTTGGTTATTTTCGACCTCCCCACTTTGTCACATTTCTAACTGTAATGACTGAAGTATAACATATAATGAGAAAAGTGTATTCATCACAAGTATTACAGAAGAAAGAAATCACATGAATGTAAATAAACCTACAAACAGGAGGACTTGCCAAACTGCTCCCACAGGCCAAATCCAGTATACTTCCTGTTTGTGTTAATAAAGTTTTATTAGAATGTAGCTGCGCCTGTTTATTTAGGTGGCATAAATGACTGCTTTTCCACTACATCCAAAAGTACAATGGGTAGTTGTGACAGAGACTACATGTACTGCCAGACCTGCAGTGTTGACTCTCTGGCTCTTTATGGAAAATGTTTGCTAGCCTGCAAGCTATGGCAGGAAACAGAGAGCAACAGATTCAAAGAAGATGCCTTTGTCCCCTCTGCAATTCATAACATCTTCTAAATCCTCTTCTTGACTTCCACAGATTAATTTTGCCTTTTTGGATCTCCCTGTAAATGAAAATAAAGAACAAACTCCTTCACTCAATATCACCATTACAGCATTTTTCCAAGTTGCTACCATAAGGGAACGTCACTTCTGTTTTTGTGTAGTAATCTTAGAATGTGGATCTGAGCCAAAATTACGAAACAAGAAGAATCTCTAAGTTCCACTAACCTCGTCTTTCCTTTGTCATGTGGTTTTTGCATTTCCACTCCCAGATATATTCTGATCTTTCTCTTTGCACCCCCAGCACACAGATCATCCCTTATCCATCCCTCACTCACCCGTACTCCTGAGCACTGTTAAGGATTAATATGCTAGATAAATGTACTTGAATCAGGGACAGAATATCTGTTACTTATGGAAGTGCAGACATCAGTTCACCAGAGGAACCATTCTGTGAGTTCGCACGTATTCTAGGCACCTGCAAATAAAACACCATTGCTTAGCATCCATTAATTAGACCACCACTTGGATTGTTTCCAGGTTTGATCTCATACAAACAATGCTGTGAAAAATATGTACATGTGTCTTGATTAATATATGTACACTGTTTCTGTTGAGAATTTATGTGGGGGAGGGTATTACTGTAAGCTAAGTCTCTGCCTGCAGTGTCAGCCCATATGGGCACTGGTTTGTGTCCCGGCTGCTCTGCCTCCAATCCAGCTCTCTGCGGAAAACAACAGAAGGTGGTCCAAGTGTTTGGGCCTCTGCCACTCTTGTGGCAGACTCAGTTGAAACCCCTTTCTTCAAACTAGCCCAGCCATGGCCATTACAGCTATCTGGGGATAGAATCAGTAGGCGCAAGATTCATTTTTCTCCCTGTAGTATTACAATAGTACAAACCTTCAACAATGGTCACAAGTCCATCCTTCTGCTATTTAAGGGTTATCATGACATTGTAGGTAATTGCACTAAAATTCATGAAGTGTCTAGGAATAAATACATACATTCACATAAAGCTGAATTAGAAGCAGAGTAGCCAGAACTCAACCCAGACAATGACATATAGAGGCAGGCATCCAAAACAGCTTAACCCTCTGAGTTGCAACGCCTGCCCTTAGTATCCACTTTATAGTAGGTCGTGTTATAGATATGTTCCTCAGGAAATTTGTTCAGGGCATCTGAATCCTCAAAGGTAGTGTCAAAAATTATTTAATCCTACAATAATATCTCCTTTATTATATGTAAGATCTATTTTGGTGCCCACTTTTTAACTTAAGAGTTTATGATTTTCACTTTTTCTTTTATTAACAGTCTAGCCAGAGGTTTAACCTTAAAAATTAAATCAGATTTAGGCTTTGTTAGCTTTTCTCTGTTACACATTTTTCTGCCGTTTCATCCATTTTTCTCTTGTCCTTTTCTTTCTTATGCTTTCTTTGGTCTTAATTTTCTGTCCTTTTTCTGACATATCAAGATGGAAGCTTAAGTTACTGATTTTCATCCTTTCTTTTAATCTAAATTTGCATCCCACAAATTCTGATTCTTATTTTCATTTTCAAGACATTTTCCAATTACTCCTATAATTTATTTTGATCTATGTGTTGTTTTACAGATATGCTGCTTAATATCAAAGCATCTAGATATTTTCCAGTTATCTCTCTTTCACTGGTTTCTAATGTTGTACCACTATGGGCAGAAGATATTCTCTGTGTTTCTTCAGTCCTTTGATATATGTTGATATTTGTTTATATCCAGCAAATTTTGTCTATTTGATAAATATTTCTGGTATATCCTGCAGATATTGGGTATAATGTTCTACATATACCATTTAATCAGTTGTCTCAAATGTCCATTTTGTTCATTTTATTTATTAGTTACTAAGAAAAGTGTGTTGAAATCCTCAAATATGCTTATGTACTTATCTTATTCTACTTTCAGTTTTGTCAACTTTCAGTTTGCCTATTTTGAGGCTTGTGTGCATATATATATATATATATATATATATATATATATATATAACATATATGTATGTTAATACATATACATACATATATAAAACAATTTAGGATTGTTGTGATTATTGCTGAATTGACTCTTCATCTACATGTAATAATAAAAGATATTTTGAAGATGTGATAGGCAGAAGGTTGAAGAGCCCATCTTAAAGGCAGAATGGAATCCCTCCACATCCTTGAGGCTCTCAGTCAGAGCCAAGAAACAAGAACAAACCAGAAGTAGACTGCACTTCTGAACTTTGTGAAATTGCACTCAATCCAGCTTAATGTATGATCAGACTGAAGAGATTGCCTCTGTTATCTGAATAATAGAAGCCTGAGCAGTGCTTTATTGTAAAGGACGTCACTGGGAGCCGGCATCAATACGTTCATTCCTAAAAGGTTAGATAGTTTGAGGGGCACAAATGGCAAAACAAAGTCAAAGCAATTGTGTAGTAGCTTCATATGTATATCAAAGTAATTTGCATATATGCTTTATATATTTAGCATGCACAGTAAATCCCAATGGCTTGACCATACCCCTCTGGGACCTCAATAATTTGACCAGACTTCCAAGTCTCATGTCCAAACATATCCCATAGCTCAGATAGATTTCCCCAACAATCCTCTATTATCTCCACACAAGACTGCTGACTTCGGAGAAACGGATGATAGCTCGGCATTTCCCAACTATGCCCTCATCCTAATCCTTCCATAATTATATTAACTACTGCCACTGTTGGCTCCCACCATGCTGCTCACCATCAAAGAAGTTCCTCTGTCTTGATTTTATAACTCTTGCTGCCCCAGGATTGGCTTGTGGTGGAGCAGTGAGTTCTGTATGCTTGTTTCCTGCCTATTCTCCACCTTGCTTTGTAAATAAAGGGAACTTGTCAGCTATCATCTAATCCTGGTCCAAAGACTATCATGTAATTACAACGAGAAGCAAAAAAGCAAAGGAACCCTATGAGGTGAAAATTAAATTGGCAAAAGTAATTCCTACGATCATGCCAAGGACTGACTGCTATGAACAGAAATTTGCTAATTTGCTAGACAGTAGTGTAGATAGGCTGGGATTATACTCAAAACAATTGCAAGTTCAAAAGAAAAATGAAAAATGTACGTAATGCATTGGTAATTTTCATTGATCGATTGTCTATCATGCTTGACTATCGAGTTTGCCATTACAGCCTGTTGGAATATCCAGCAGCTGTCTTCACAAAGCACAGATGTGCTCCGCATCTGCTGGCCTTGTAGTGAGGAACGAAGATGCTGCTGATTGTTCACCGAGGCCTTTGGCAGTGACTTGCTAGGGCAGAGAGATACATGAATTATATTAAAAAATGGAAAAACAGAAATCCAAAAAGATGGAGAATTGCACACCCATGAAAATGTTAGTGTTAACTCTTGGGTTTTTAGAAATAAAACAAGCATATAGATCAAACTAGAATTCCCTTTCTATTTCCGTTCTTCAGTACTCGCTTCGACAGCACATACACTAAAATTGGACCGATATTTCTGCCCTTCAGTGATCTCTCCTTGACTGAGGTGACCACTGATTTTTACATGCTTTCTTCTCCTTCACTCAGATTTTTACCAAAAAAAAAAAATGCATACATATGCATATGTTAGTAAATCAAGCATTGTATTTAGATTACATAAATAAAATTGGTATGTAAGGCTTACATGGTGATATTGTTTTTTACATGCTTTTTACCTTTTCATTTCACAGTTTGTATAGGAAGAAGGGAAGTGACGGTCTTGAACCAGTGTTTTACACGCATTGGAAGCACTGCACTGGGGGTAGGAGGTGGAAGTTTGGAAGCAGAAAAACTGAATAGTAAATCAGAGTCTTGGCCTTGAGTAGAGAGAGTAGAGAGGAGAGAAAGAAGAGATACTCTGGTACATGATTGATGGTCCCTGGAGACCAGTGCTGCTTGGATTTGGGTTTCGTTGCAAGAGGTGTCAGAGGCAAGGAGGATTACAAGTGAGAATTAGGTTTACGGATGAGGTGGAAAGATTGGCTTGGAGAGTATTCTACAGCATAGAATGCCAAGTGGAAATTTCCCAAGAACACTCATAGAGGATTGGGGATTCTGTCATCAGAGATAATAATGAAGTCTTGGGAGCAGATGGACTTCAAAGAGGGAAATCAGAAAAAAAAATTAAACCAAGTGTGAAACAGCAATGAATGCATCTGTTGTTGGGCTCAAGAACCACATCGAAGAAGCACAGTGTCCGTTTCAAAGTGACAAAGATAGGGGGCACCTGGAGGTGGTACTGTCACAAAATGAGACAGATGACTCCACAACTGTGGGGTTTGTATAACCCCTTTATCATGTGTCTTGAGCAGCTTGATGTCTCAGTCTCCTTGCCAACAAAATAAGAGTAAGCTTGGTACTTACCTTGTAAGGTTGTGAAAATTGAGCAGGTTGGCATGGATGAAGTCATTAGAACAATACCTGTTAACATAGAAAACTATGAATGTAGGTGTTAGTCATTGTTTTGTTGTTACTTTTTCTTTCTTTTAAGATTTATTTATTTTTCTTAGAAAAGCAGATATACAGAGAGGAAGAGAGACAGAGAGGAACAGCTTTCGTCTGTTGATTCACTCCCCAAGCAAAACCACAATGGCCAGAGATGCAACAATCTGAAGCCAGGAGTGTGGAGCCTCTTCCGAGTTTCCCATGTGGGTGCAGGGTCCCAAGGCCTTTGGCCATCCTCGACTGCTTTCCCAGGCCACAGGCAGGGAGCTGGGTGGGAAGCAGGGCTGCTGGGATTAGAACCAGTACCCACATGAGACCACAGTGTGTGCAAAGCGAGGACTCGAGCCGCTAGGCTACCACGCCATGCCCTGTTGTTACTTTCAAAAATAAAATTTAGGGGAATCCCAGCCTATACAAAATTGTACCACATAATTCAAAATTCAAAATAAAAATATATTAAAAATAAACAAAAATAAAATTTAACAAGTAAAAATATGCAGTCATTCAAATACTTCTTTGGATCCCATGATGGCTGATTTCATTATTTTTATTTTCAATTATGGTTTCCAGTTGTATCAGGAACTGCCTTTTTGTTTTCTTTTTATTTTTGTGAAGTTGCAGAAATACTAGTTTCCATAAAGCCTTCACCTCATTTCTTAGTGTCAACCTTCTATGTATGCATTAAAATCAGAAAATTAACACTATCGAAATACTATTGCCTAACCTACAGACCTTGTTTGAACTTTTAGTGTTTGCATTAATCTCCTTTTCTTGTCCATAATCCACTCAGAACTCAATGTTGCCTTGAGGTTCTGTGTCTCCCTAGTTTCTGCCATTCTGTGGTAGCTCTTCGGTCTGTCTATGTTGTCCATCATCTTGACACATTTGAAGAATCCTAATCAGTAGCTTTGTAGAAAGTCCTTCAGTTCAGGTGTGTCTCATGGTTTTTTGCAGTGAAGTTAAAGTCATGCATTTTTGTCATGAACATAACTGGGATGATGTTATGCCCTCCTTAGCACATCATAACACAGGTATATGATGTCAGGATATCTTACTCTTCATGGTATTAACTTTGATGACTTGGTTAAGATGTAGTCTACCAGATAACTCCACTGTACAAATATCTTTCTAACTTTATAATTAATATTGATAAATATTAAGTCAGAAGACACTGAGACTATATAAATATGTTAATGTCTTCAATATACTTCCCACTACTAGTCTTAGAATTCTTTTGGGAATTCATGCCTCAATCAAATGTTAATTTCATTAAAGCTAGACCAAAAGTAGATAAACAGGACTGTGGAACCAGCACTCTGATATAAAATGCCAGCAAGTGTATACCACATGATAGGCTCCTTATTAATATTTTTTGCACTAATTCTTCCAGATTTGGCCACTAGATATACATTGTGTCCCGTTGAAATGTCTCCGTCATTATTTGAGCACTTCCTTGCTTTCTGGCATAGTAAGATATTCCACATTCACCTTGTATTTTCGCTACTGCAGCTCTGAACTGAAACTTCGAGCCAATGAGCCTTGGTCCCTTTTATTTGAAAATGTTATTTGGAAAACAAGATTAGGATCCCCAGCTACATTAGTCTCTCCTAAAAAGCCACTGCATCTAGGCCCACAGTATCCTGTCCATCTTCCTGTCTGTACTTTTACATCAGAAAAAATAGAGCTTACAACAGTAAAATAATCAGGGCCCAGCACAGTAGCTTAGCAGCCAAAGTCCTTATCTTGAGCGCACCGCAATCTCATGTGTGCTGGTTTGTGTCCCCGTGGCCCTGTTTCCCATCCAGTTCCCTGCTTATGGCCTGGGAGAGCAGTCAAGGACAGCCCAAGCCCTTCATGCCCTGCACCCATGTGGGAGACTCAGAAGAGGCTCCAGACTCCTGGCTTTGGATTGTTGCAGCTCTGGCTATTGCGGCTGTATATCTGAATTTCCAATAAAAATAAATCTTGAAAAAAAAAAAAACAGTGAGATCATTATCCTTTTGAAAATAGTAACAGAAAACAATATGCTTTGTTGTTTTTCCCTTCCCTAGTTCTTCAGTTTGGCTTCACAACTATCTTTGTGGCAGCTTTTCCCCTCGCACCACTCCTGGCCTTACTGAATAACATAATTGAAATTCGACTTGATGCTTACAAATTTGTCACACAGTGGAGGCGACCTTTAGCTTCCAGGGCCAAGGATATTGGTAAGTTGATCTAGGTGTATGTTTTTAAAAAGATATTAACCATCTAAAGCCTAAGATTTTTAAAAACTACCCACTTTATACTCTTTCATGTCAAATGAACTAATTTTTGCAAGGAATATTTATGTTGGCTTTATGATTTTGGATAAGAAATAAAGCTGGTTCTTTGAAAATACATTATTTTCAGTGCTAGATAATTTGTACTTAAATCCCTATTCTGATTCTTCTACACTAAGACTTTTGATTCTAAAAATCTGATTTATTATTAGTTGCTCTCTTTTGAAGATCTTCCCTTTGCTAGCTTTTTATTGTTCTTGCCTAAATTTCTCCGGATTCAAATGAAGCATAATCCAGTTGCTCTAAAAGCGAAAATGAGCTTTGCTGTTTCCTAGGAAGGTTGAGTCGAGTCACATGCAGCCCTCCTTGAGAGCAGCCTGAGGCCAGACACTGTCTATTCATTTCTGCATCAAGACATAGTGTTGAAAAGACAGGTGCTCAACCAGAATGTGGGGGAGAGAATTGAATGTGGATGTTCTTGCTCATGGTGGTCTTTTAACCTCCATTTGAAACACACACACACACACACATCCAGCAAGTGCCTGCTCTGGATCAGTACACCAGGGAGTGCCCATGAAGGTGTCTAAACCATCAAAGACCTCACTCTCTGTATGTTCTGATGTTCCCACATGCTGTTTTGTGCCTGATCATTGATGAGAATTCTCTGACTTACATTCAAGTCTAGTAAGTCATGAACATACAGGTGTTTTAAAAATTCTTTAATGCCAATGCGTTTGCAAGTATAGTTTCTTATTCCACATTGAGCAGTATTTGAAAACTGAAAGGATTGTTGAAGATGAGTTTCTCCCACTGTTTACATACTACAGCTGCTACCATATGTGAATCTAATGTATCACTTCTGTTTGAACAGGAATTTGGTATGGAATTCTTGAAGGCATTGGAATTCTTTCAGTTATTACAAATGCATTTGTCATAGCGATAACATCTGACTTTATTCCTCGATTGGTATATGCTTATAAGTATGGACCTTGTGCAGGCCAAGGAGAAGCTGGACAAAAGTAAGTTTACTGTAAAGTTATTACAAAATTTTCGTTTCTTATCCAATATGAGTTGATAGAAGCCTCTGAACTGGGTATGTGGCAGTGGAAGGAGAGATACGATAACATTTGCAAAGAAAACACATTTTGATCTAAGGGGCTGGGGGAATCATGCAAGCCAGAGGTTTTAGATGTACTCCAATGTGGGAGCTACTGTTACTCATTTTCCCTACCCTCTGACCCATACCCACTATAAATTCAGAAATCTGTGGTTTGCTAATGTGTATAACAAAATACAGCACCTGGCCTAGTATGTAGTTATGCTAATATTGAATTCTTAAGAGGGCAGTTATAGTTTGATTTACAATTACTCATTCAATGTATCCTGCAGTTTCACATGGACAGTAGGAAACCAATAAGGTACTCCATAAATTTTTTTTGGAATAAGGAAGTGAATGATTTTTTGACATGACCAATATCTGTAATACCGCAGGTAGGTTGAATGAATTAAGTCTTGTAGTGGCTACAACTCTATGGCATTGCCTCAATGGTTCCACAAGCCAGAACATGATGTACCTGGTAAATCTAGATAAAATTGTAATAGGTATTCCAGCTTCCATTTCTGTGCTTTAGGAAAGGAACAAGAAGTCTTAATATACTTCTAATTTCCTCTTTGGAGGCAGGCTTTTAGCACAGCAGTTAAGATGTCATATGGAGGGACCAGCATTGTGGCATTGTAAATAAAAGCCACTGCCTGGATGCTGTTGTCCCATTGGGTGCGAGTGCAAGTCCTGGCTCTTCCCCATACTTCCCTAACCACTGACAACCTGCTTCAACTAAGAGCAAACTCCTTCAATTATTCATAATTATGGTGAAACCTGTCCGGCTTGGGGGTAAAGCCAAAAAATAAAGTAGGACCATTTATGTAGAATTGATATTGAGTCAATACGCTTTAGAAATTTGACAAACAGATTTAAGAAAATGTTCACAGTGATTAAAACTTATAACAGCCTCCTTGATTCAGTTTCACCAGGCTTTTTCTTTTTTAAGCCTTTCTTTTTTTACTCGGGATCCTTCTGCCACTTTCAATTTATATACCTACATTTTGTCTTCTAATCCATTAGCTATTTTTGTCTTGTTTTCAAATAGTTATATTTATGTTGCTTCTTCATGAATCTTATTTTCTGGTTCAATAGTCACTCTATTACTTGTCAGAATTTTTTCTTCTTTTTCCAGTTTAGAAAGATTGAACTCATAGGATAGCAGTGTGTCAAATTTCAGAACATCATTGGCTCTGGGGGAAGTGTGTGCAGTCATAGTTAAAATCTCACTGACTACAATTTAACCCAACTGTGTAAATGCCGTTTTTTCAACTTAAACTCAACCTAAAGGAAAAAATGTTTCATCCAGACAAATCATTTTGCTTGCCTGTCTCTAGAACACCAGGCTACGTCAGTACCTGCCCCTTCTTACCATTGTTTCAGGTATGCCTGGCTTCTCTCTGAACAAGAGGCTCATTGCTAGAGTCAGGACCTTTTGATTCACATGCCCCTTATTCTTGTGACAACACATTGCAGCCTGCCTCACCCTGTCCCTGGCTGTTGATAATAGCCACCCTCAAACACACTGTAGGAAATAAGGGCTACATCTTTTACTGCTGGGCATTGCAAGGCAAGTCCCTCTACCAACAAGGACACTGATTAAGTTTTTAGTACCAGGATGAAGAAGACATTCATATTTTTTTCATTAAAGCCTGAAAATGCAAAACAATGACCTGTCTTATAGCAAAGCTCTGTACACACTGGGTGGACAAGGATGTGGTCAGCCCACTCCTCCTCCTCAGCTCCAATCTAGCTGGGCTGATTCCTTGACCTCAGAGTATTCCTTGTCTGTAAAATGAGGCTACTTTCTCTTTCTAGGTGTCTTCCCTGAGACCTTTCATAAAGAGATCTCAGAAATCTAGGCAGGGTCTAAAGAGACAAAAACTATGAACTTAGCCTCAAGATGTGTGTTATGAAATTGTCTCATCAAGGTTAAACATGCCAATCAGGGACAGGCATTTGGCACAGTAGTTAAGATGCATCTCAGGACATCTGCATGCCATGTTGGAGTGCTTGGGTGTGTGTCCTGGCTTCACTTCTGATTCCAGACACCTGCTAGTATGCATGTTGAGAGAGAAGTAGAAGGTGATGGCTAAAGTACTTGAATCTCTGCTACCCATATAGGAGACCCAAATGGACTTCACAGCTCCTGGCTTTGGCCTCTCCCACCCCCAGTTGCTGCAGACATTTAGGAATTAAATTGGTAGATGAGAAAGCAGTCAATCTCTCTCTCACTTTCTCTCTCTCTCTCCCTCCCTCCTCTCCTTCCTTCCTTTCTCTGCCACAACCGGGCTGGGACAGGCTAGAGCCAGGAGACAGAAACTCCATCTAGGTCTCCTACATGAGTGGCAGGAACTCAAGTTCTCAGACCCCCATGCACTGCCTCCCAGGCACATTAACAGGAAGCTGGTTGAGAAACACACGCACGATCCAATCCCAGGCTTAACTTGCCATGTGCAATGACCAATCCCACAAACATCTTAATAAACAATAAATAATCTATTTGAATAAACCCCAAAAGGAATAATTAATGTACTTAAAATAAAGGATTTTCACTTTTCAATAAATGTAGTGTTCTCAGAATTCAGAGGTTTGCCTGTAATCCAAACATTGCTACCCACATATAAGACATTTTCTGAATCTCCTTTTTCATAAATGCCTTCAAAGGCTCTAATAAAACTGACTTTGTACATTTGTTTTAAAGATTTATTTATTTGTAAGGCAGGCTTACCGAGAAAAGAGAGAGAGACAGAGAGCTCTTTCACCTGCTCATTCCCTCCCCCCCAAATTAGCCACAGTGACTAGGGCTGCATGAGGCGGAAGCCAAGAGCCTAGAACTCCACTCGAGTACCAGTGACCCAAGAACTTGGATCATGCTCCCCCGCTTTCCCAAGTTTATTAAGAGAGAGCTGGGTTGGAACTAGAGAAGCTCTAACTCAAACCAGCATTCAAATGAGATACCAACATCACAAATGACAGCTTAGTACTGACAGGAAGCCCTTCATTTGTCTAATATCTTTTCCTTCGTACCTCTCACTTCTTTGTAATCAACAGTGTAGCCCCATCTTTACTCTGCTTTTCTGGTCCTGGGGTAAGGTTATGCAGAACTCCTGCCAGTAAAGTGTGCACTAGGTGTGGGCTCTGCTGCTATTGTTAACCACCACTCCCTACTGCAATAACATCAACACATAAACGATATACAGCAAAATGTAAGAACCATCATTTCCCTGAACTGATGACAGCCTCAGTTTGATACTGGCAGTAGCTATGATTCTACCAACTTGGAAGGAATTGGTGAAATGCCTTAGTTCATTAAAAGTGGCCCCTCCTCCTCCCTGATGTAGGACTGGCATGGAAAGAAGACTGACACCGTTGAAGACTGTATTTATATACTGAGTCCACATTCAATACTTTGTACCCAGTAAGAGTGGCCATCGATAAGCAACACATTTTTAATGTGGCTTTGTAACTGGCATTGGATGAATAAGTAAAGCCAAAGTCTTGTCTGCCTTATTTGATTTGATTTGGGGGGAGGAGATGAAGATGGTGGGGATGAAGACAGGGAGGGAAGCGTTGTTCATGAAACAGGTATTTTGTTTTTTAACTTAGATTTTCTCATTGGAGCTTAGAACAGAACGACCAGTGGACAGCAGCTTTAATCTCTGTAAGTCCAAGGTCTGCTTTCTGCGATAAGGGTCCAGGAAAGCTCATGCATATTCCTCCTCAGTGCTGGAACAGGTTTTCTGCCAGTTTCCCGAGCATCTTTCCCTTTCTGCTGCTAAGTTCCTGAGAAGACACTGCTAGATTTCATATTTCTCAAAAATTGGGTTCGTCTCTGTGACAGGTAAAATCATCAGGACACTAATTTGTTCTTGTGTCAAATTCTGGACAGTTCATAGATGAGGGAGCCATCATTCCAAATTACCCTTTCAAGGAGAGGTGGGGGAGAGGGGATTGCTGCCAGTGGATTAAGGCATTTTGCACACCTGCTAACCATTTGTTTCACCCACGAGTGACTTGACAAATGGGGCCTTCAGCTAAGTTCATTTTTTTAAGGCCATGATAAGGCCAGTAATTTGTCTTGAGAGAGACAACATGAAAACCTATGTTCTCTCAGACTTATGTTCTTGTCATTGTTTGGCATAGTACTCAGCCGCTTGACATAATCACATCAGGCATGTTAATGAAGAGAATCTAAAGACCATAAATTATCCATTCAATCAATAATTATGTATTGACCTCCTGCCGGATGCAAGAAATTAATGAACACCCTCATTTGCGTTTATTTTGCTATGTAGGTTAAACACTGTATCACATGGTATGTATACCATTAACTTCATCCTCACAGTGACCCTGCAAAAGTAGATGCTTTTGTCACTTAGAAGAGTTCCATTACTAACCAAATTTTCATAGCTAGAAAGCACCAGATCTAAGATTTGATTCCAAAATCCTGAGTTTTTAGTATTGTACTGCCTTCCCATACAACACAAAAGCCATGTCCTCTAAGAATGTAATTATCCTTGAGGAATTCAGCCAATAGCTTTATTCCTGGACCATTCTCAAGATACTGTTGAAAGAAAAAGGCATGCATAATCTAATGGTGCTGATGATATGCAGTGTTTTAAACATCATTATTCAGTGCACAGGTGTTTTCACCATTTATCATCAAAAGCCTGTTTCTCATCTCCTAAGAGTACTACTTAAGATCCTTCTTTTAGAAAGTATTACTTCTTGAATGAAAGTGTTGGCAGACTGATTGACAGAATCTCTGATTCTTCATTCTCCCCTCTAATAAAATCAACTGAATGTGGTACTCACTGGACTCCTGCTCTGCATCGGAATGGCTTGATCCTGAGACATGTGATTATACAGTCAGCTGTCAAATGCGCCATCTAGTCATTGTGAGCTAAATGTGGCAGCACAGTCAGGAGGAAGGGAGTCAGTCTTTCTGCCTGGGGAAATTAGGAAGCCTTCTCAAAAGAAGGGGAAAAAAAGACCGTTTCTGTTGGCCACTGAAAGATAAGTACCAGAAAAAGAAGAGATACAAAAATCCAACCAAAAGACAATTTGAGCAAAGACATGAAAATAGAGGATGAATTCAGACTAGTGTGGAGCATGAATGTAGAATAGTGCACAAGTTAAAAAGAGGGCATCATATTTAGATCAATAGTATTCAGGGTATTTTGAGAACAGCAATGATAAAATGCGTATTTATGTGTATCACCAGTGAAACAAGCTGTGACTTAACATAAGAGGTCTTCACACGCTTGTAGGAAAGGTCAACTATGAAAAAGCTATGGGGAGGGAGTGTTGTGGTACAGGTAGGTTAAGCCACTGATAAAGATGTCTACAACCCACATCCGAGTGCCTGGGATCAAGTCCTGCCTCTGTTTCCAGTTCTAGCTTCTTGCTAATGAGCCTGGGATGAGCATATACTTAGTTCTTGTGCTCTCATGGTACAGCCAGATGGAGTTCCTGGATCCTGGCTTTGGTCTGACCTAACCCTAAGCCAAGCCCTGGCTGATGTGAGCAACAGGGAGTGAACCAAAAGATAGCTGATCTATCTCTCCTCCCCAATTAAATTAATTAATGCAAATACATCTATAACTAGGAATGACTCATCAGAAATATGCGTTTTCAATGCTATCTTGATCTTTTTAAAGTACCCTCGTGTAATTTACGCCCATTATGTAATGTTGGCTTTTGCTCATTTTACTGAGCATATCATTGGGATAGTGATGTTCTGGATTATGGGTCTGTATAGTAAAGTGCTGTAACAAAACTAATGACTTGTTTCTTATTGAACTGTTCAGGGCTTTTCAGCCTATCCCAACTTAAGTTTTTATGAAAAGTAAGGACACTGCAGGGACTTCCAAGACACTGAGTCCTTATTGAATTGCATGGAGAGAAGGTAATCTGTGCCCTAATCTCAAAATTTGTTTTACAGGTGCATGGTTGGTTATGTGAACGCCAGCTTGTCTGTGTTTCGAATTTCTGACTTTGAGAACCGATCTGAGCCTGAATCCGATGGCAGTGAGTTTTCAGGGACGCCTCTCAAATACTGCAGGTGCGCGTGGCACTCTTGGCATGGTGCTGCCTGAGCTGAACCAGCTCTGCCTGAGTGAGGCTGACACTCTCATGAGGGGGTTTGCTTCGAAGCCCATTCTATCTAGGTGCATTGAAAGAATAGACAGAGGCCATAACAGTGCATTAAAATCATCTGGGACATTTTAAAACCTTTTCTTACCTGACCAATGAAAACAGAATGTCAGAGAGTGCCGTTCAGATGTCGTCAGCACAATTAAGGAATCCCAAGTGCCGTTAAAGTTGAGAACCAAAAGCTTGAAGAGAAAAACTAAAAATAATAATACATGACCAAAAGGTTATAATCCTGCCCCCGGGGACTGGAGTGGAGCTGGTCTCCTGGCTGTTGGACAGTTGTGGAGGGCATGAGTCTTCGTTCTGCTTCTCTCTTGCCCATGCTATACAAAATTGTGTTTTCAGATGTTCTCCAGTTTAGTTGTAGGAGCAGAATCTCACTTGTTCCTGGCTAGACTCTGTGACACACGCTGTCTGTCTCTATCTTTCCTTCTAAAAGGAAATTACTGAACTGTGTTCCCTCACGTTTATCTATATAATAATCAGGAAGGAGAATTTATTGAGCATGTACTCTGTACCAGGAACTGTTCCTTCCTTGGATGGTGATATCAACCTTCTTAACACTCAGTGATGTGATATGTATACAATTGTTGAAACATAGTACAAGTAAAACCTTTTCTGTGAACACTTTATGTGTTGTTGGAAGAATTTGATATTTCTCACTCTGATAGACAGTCATCAAGTCCTAAACCCTTGGATGGAGGGACTTTTGTCATTATCCACTTCAACCCTGCTTTTTACAGAGGCAGGGTCTGAGGGCCAGAGATGCTGACTCATTAGCTAAACAGACCTAGCGAAACTGTTTTCAGAATTCAGGGATCCCAGCTCTCACCACGGTGTTCTTTCAAGTAGCTCTGTGAGTGCAGGTGCTGCAGGCATGTGGCTGCAGTGCTGTCTCCCATGCAACACTGGCCTGGAAGAAGCTCTTTGGGCGAAGTCACAACAGTCAAACCCCCAACGTAGTTCTTTGTGGTATTAATAAATACTGCCTGTTGACACCGATTCTCAACTTCCTGTGAACCCAAACTATGTAATTCTTCTAAGTTAACCACTTAACTATTTATTGCAAAATAGTGTATTTGCTTTGCACATTCGCTTGCTCATCTCTAGATGGAGTTTTCCTTGATTTGCCCACTTAGTCCCAATCTAGGCAGCTAGATCCTAGAGAACAGATTCTGACTCGACCTGCTGTAACCACTGACACACTATGCTTGCCACATAAACAACGGAGTCAGAAATATGCATGATCCTGAGCTGACTCCAAGAGAACAAGACACTAGCTAAGCAATTCCCATTTAAACACAGGATACCCTGAACTCTTTAAATGCTTACACCAAGTTCCCAAGGTCTCACAGGCTGTCAGGGTTCACCAGATGGCTACAGTCCTCTTCCATGGAGGCACACGGAGAGTGACTGGAATGTTATCCAGTACTGCCCCCTGTTGGGCTGCTAGGGGAGTAAACCACCAACCAACAACGATGGATGCCTTTTTCCATTTGCCTGTTCAGATCATTTCCTCCATGAAATTACCTGCCAAACGCCTTTAGAGACAAATAGGATTCCAAGTATAAAATAGCTCAAAGTAAAATGTCAAATCTAACTTCAATTAAAAATCTTTTAGTCGTTAAAAATAACAAACTACAAATTCTTTGTTATGCTTATTCACTCAGTCTCCCTGTGTCCCTCATAAAGCGCATTTCAAAAATTACTAATGTGAATGGAATTGTTGATGTTGTCATCACTAACTTACGACTGTTTGGCATTTTCTTAAAAGTTCCCTAAGAAGAGATCTTTGAAATACCAATTAGATAAGGTTAAATATTTTCATGATTATTTAAGAATTAAATTTTAGAATATATACATACAATTGAATTTTAGAATATATACATGTATTAGACTTCTGTTTCCAGTTATCAGGTAGAGCACCTGGATCGGGCCTCATGCTAAAAACATCCAAACATATGGATCAGACCTTAAAAGCACTTCACATGCATCGAAGAGGTAGGGGTGGGGAATCTGGCATTCTGTTACCTCCTACTTCATTTTCCTAACATTTGTGAAAGTAGAAAATCATCCAGTTGGTATTTCTGTGGGAGTACAATGGCCACGGACCCCTCTTCTCCTGTTGCACACGATCCATTCTCAAAAAATTTGCATTCCTCAAGCCAGAGCAAATGAACCTTTGGTGGCACACGGAGCATTGCAGCCAACTTTTATACAGTGAACATCTGCAGAACCAGGTGGCCTCTGGCTTTATTTTTCATGGCCTCTCATGATTCAGAAAGTAAAAGAAAATACAGAAGTGACCCCGTGTGAGTCAATCAGACATACACTACATAAAAACAACTGTGATACATTCGCCCTATGTCTTTTGTACAGCAGTGAAAATAAATTCGTGCTACAGTCTGGGTGAATTTTAATAACATAATAGTGAAAAATTGCCCCAGAAAACTGTATATGATATAAGCTTTCGTGAAGTTCAAAACAAAAAGACAGTGTAATATTCAGATAATTGTGTGTGTGTGTGTGTGTGTAATAATAATGAAACCCATTGGAGGAGTCAGCACTTGCATAGCTCTAATTTCCCTCGTAATGTCTTAGTTCCTGAGCATCATACTAGAATTATGACAGTGCAATGAATCATAAAATTATTAAATAAACAAATATAACAATTTGTAATGAGGAGATGATCATGAATGGTCCAGTATGATTAGCCATAAACAATGAAGAATTTTGATTATGTCAATTCTGAGCACCTGAGGTCCAAAATAATGTTATATGAGAAGGAAAAGGAAGAATAATGACCAAGTCACTTTTGAAGACTGCAAGGATACTTACATTAAAACATAGTATAGAAGTATACTAATTAGTGTGTGATTGTTACAGGAACTAATCAATTGAAAATGTGACAGAATTGGGAACTTAAAAGTATATTGCGTAAAGACTAAAGATGCGATCACAGGAAAATGCATACAATATGATTCT
Source organism: Ochotona princeps (assembly GCF_030435755.1). Classification (NCBI taxonomy): domain Eukaryota; kingdom Metazoa; phylum Chordata; class Mammalia; order Lagomorpha; family Ochotonidae; genus Ochotona; species Ochotona princeps. The sequence continues at coordinate 15,064,715 of NC_080846.1, read as the reverse complement.
ATTTATTTAGAGTTTAATGCAGAAAAGCTCAGAACTGCCTTAAAGGAAAACAAGAGCGTAGTTGCCACAAAAATTAGAAGAGCAGTTACCTCTCAGGGTAGCTCGAAGTGCCAGCAAAGTCTTTAAAGTCATTAACCATATCCTGTATCTTAGCTTGTATGACAGCTAGACGAGGTTCATTTATTCTTGCAAATGTACATATATATTTATTTTCACTGCTTAAAAATGAGAATGAATTAACTGAACATGCTGGGAAAATAACATGTTCAGGCCAGCCATCTATTCCTTGTGACCAAGAATTAGCTTAAAGAATGCACTAACCTAAGCCAAAAAAGAGCAGGTAAGTTGAAGCCAAGAAATTAAATATCATCTGAGAAATTAAATGTCATCTTCTGAAACCAAATCTGATACACTTGAAAAAATTTTCTCCACACATTAGTGCCACCGGACTTAATGTCTTTGAAGGTACTGGACTAGATTAGAGGACGAAAGCTTCGATTTTATTAGCTCCGAAACTTGGCTTTGTGGCCGTTTCTACAGTAACAGAGGGATGGCTTGTATCCTTTGTACAAGTGTCAGAGAGCATGCAGTCAGTCCTTTCGCAAAGAAATGGCAGTACATCAAAAGCAGGGAAGCAGGGCACAGGTGACAGCTGAGCCTGGTCCTCTTCCAAACTTTGGCCTAATGGAAAAGACACGGGCACCAGGGGTACACTGGAACACAAACTAACCTGCCACAGTCATCTGCAAACTCACAGAAGAAAGGGATGACAGCATAGAATTGCAGAGCAGGGGGACAGAGAACCCCTAATTCTGATATGGAGAACAGATGTCTAGAAGAGAAGTCCCAGACTTAGTGACTGTTGCATACGTAGCTTAAGGAGTCAACAAAGACAGCTCTTGATATAATTCCAAGTCTTTCCTCTTATAGACTTTTATCTAATAATCCACTATATTAACAATAAAAAGGATCCTGCTGTTTTTTCTTTTAGAATATCTGGACTGTACAGACTTCAAAAATGCTCATAGAAAATGCATGTTGTGAAAACTAAGGATTTCAATTTTTTACATTAGGATAGTCTTATATTTTACTTCCATTTTTCATGAGATTTTTCAGGTACTCTTTTGCAATAAAAGCAACTAACATTAAACAAAGGAATACGTTTGTTATATTGATTACAGGGACACAATTCCCAGTTCTTAACTAGCTGCATGTTTTGCAAAAAAAAAATGAAGGTTACCACAAGCATTCAATCTTGAAAAAAATTGTTCTTACAATTCCACAGTTACTGGACCTAGAAGAGGAATTTATTATATAAAGAACACTGTAAAGAAGAATGTCCTCGACAATTAATTTATCCTCACCAGTAAAGGAAGAACCAATAGTTCGAAAACAGTTTCAGGCTTAATTTTAAGCACCAAGTACTCATAAACATCACTTCAGCTGCAAAATAATCATGGTATATTACTACCCCATACTCATAGGCATTAATAATAATTAAGGTGATGATTATAGTGGTGATGATGACAATGACGACAGCTTAGGTTTTTGTAGTCCTTGATGCATTTCAAAGACATCCAGCACAGGACATTCTCATGTATCCTCAAGTAGACATCAGTGCTGACCTGGAGGCTAAGTACTATCTGCACAGCAAAGAAATAACCGGCAGTTACAGATCATTCCACAGTCCTGGAGCCCTGAGTTTAAAACACACAAAATCTTCATGTGTCTGAGCAAGTCACTTTTCCGTTTTCCCAGCGATGGTAATAGTAGTGGTGATGATAAGATGAAGTGGGGTTGTGTGGGAAAAGTTTAGCAGAACAAAGCTTTCCACTGCCAGGTGCTCAAAAACCTTTGTGGCATTTACTGCTTACTCCAAAGTTACAGATGGAGGACACATTAGAAAAGACATTGCAATAGGAAGTGGCAGAAATCCAGTGTAAAAGAGGTGTATTAATTCAGATGACATGGAGAGCAAAGGAGCGATCCAAGCTTTAGTGAAAACTGAATCCCAAACTTCCAGCAACCCTCAGCAAGATACGTGCTCTCTGCCAACTCTGCTTCTGTGATGTCATTCTCAAGCACAATCTGTCTCCATACTCTTAGGGATGTCACCACAAACCCCAGACTTTTACCTTCTGTGTGCTTGGTAATACACCTGTAGAGTCTCGCTGACCACGTCTGGCTCATCAGAGGAGAAGAGCTGCATCCAACTAGATGATTCCTCATCTTCTCAGAAGTAATCATGGTGGCCAAGCAAAACAACAGATATCTAGTATACAGAATTTTTCAAACTTCTGTTTTTCCCCATGAGTGAGGAGCTATAGAGTAGAAATGGGAGAGGTTTGTGAAGTAGAAAACCATACAGCATCTTCCCTTTTCTTTACAGATACCGGGACTACCGGGACCCACCTCATTCACTGGTGCCCTACGGCTATACACTGCAGTTTTGGCACGTGCTGGCGGCTCGGCTGGCTTTCATCATCGTGTTTGAGGTATGTGTTCCTCAATCCGGTCCTTGACTGTCGTTGACATAATAAAGTCAGTAAGAGTAATAAATAAACATTGGGTCATAAGGAATTTGATTATCTACTTCCAGAAAAGGATATTTTCTTTAGTTCAATGTATAAAACTCTCAAAAGATATTTGAAAGTGTGCTGTTGGTTTTTAATAGACAAGTCAAGACTCCTCAGTCTTAGCTTTAATATCCTAGAGCCATGATTGATATACTTTAGGGAAAATGTGATTTTTCTATCCACATTCGCAGCGATTCTGATACATAACTCTGCAAGTTACTTCTTATACGGACCTTCCAAGCTGATTCTGATGCAGGTGTTATAAGGAGCAAACTTTGGAAAGCACTGAATATGCAAGTGTAACTCTAGTTATGTGTCATCATAATATAAGTAATGTGGCATTATTTCTATTTCTATTCGGCACATACACAGAAAGCACATTGTCTTACATTCCCTAAGATATTCCTTATCTAATACTCAAAAGTAAAATCTGGCAATCAGATACATTTTATATCATATCTCACTAACAATTTCATCTTTCAGTCTTTAAGAAAATTCCTGCAACATACCTTGCATTTTTATAACGCTAGTCTTAAATGGAAATTTCTTTTTTTTTAATAGAAATTTCATCTCTTGTCGAAGATATGAATTAGGCAGACCCAAGTTAATATAATCAAGGTTACCTTTTGCCTTGGACCACACATTTCCTGTCCCTCTTTGAAGCTAGTCCATTGCTAATTTTCTTCACTACAGGAAATCAGAAGAACACAGTATTAAAACTGTTCTTCCTTGGCTCAGAATCCAATGAATTACATGTATCATCAAATTTCTCCAGTTTCAAACAGCATACTCTGGTGGTGTCATTAACCATGAACTTTTCTTTAATAGTTCAGAGTGAAGACCTTCTAGTTGCCATTTGGCACTTCATTGATCATCAGGGAATAGGTGAACAGAGTAACAGACCTCCAGAATTCCAGCTATTGCTGTAACAGCCAAAGATCTATTATACTTTCCTGAAGGAGAAAAGAAAAATTCTTCCTAAAAGGATCATTTCCCTGGGCCCTCTGATTATTCCTAGTATAACATTTTTGCTGTCTACAAAACTTGCACACTTTTTAAAATAATTTTCAAAATAGTGCCCCTGATGTAGTTGAGGAAGCTGAGGCTCAGAGAGGGTCCACAGATGCTATTGGCTTTTCTGATTTCCTTGTCTGAATCTTTGGCTCTTCTTTGAGTTCTCTGACCATTCTGTTCCTGCTTTCTTTCTTGATTCCTTGTCCTGTTCTCTAGGTAGAACCATCAGACCAAGTTCAGTCCTCATCTGATCTTTGACCGCCTGTCATTTTACATGCTTCTCCTGGTCTCCCCTTTCCAGCAGCACTTGGAAGTTCTAGGTCCTTCTCAAACCAACTTAGAAATCTCAAAGGAGCAACAACAGATCTGACCGTTCTTCTCTGTTGCTTTCAGCACCTCGTGTTTTGTATAAAGCACCTCATTTCATATCTGATCCCAGACCTCCCAAAAGATCTAAGGGATCGTATGAGAAGAGAGAAGTACCTGATTCAGGAGATGATGTATGAAGCAGAACTGGAGCGTCTCCAAAAGGAACGAAAGGAGCGGAAGAAAAATGGGAAAGCACACCATAATGAGTGGCCGTGATAGGGGAGGTGAGAAGCATGCTCCTGGCTTGAAACCACTCCACGGGGAGAAGGGGAACACCTTAAACCCTGTGGAGCAAAGCCTGCTATTGTTCCAACAGTAGGAATAAAAGTAAACAAATAGGGAACTTTGAAAAATCAGCTTGTTTCTTACTCTAGTAGTTAAGTGTCTGTTGGATTTTCCCCTCCTGCACACTTCCTGCAACCCAGTTGGCTTGCTCTGACGGGGCAAGCAAGCTCTCAAAGTTGACCCAAGTGTTCCCAAAGGTAGAATTTCCTTTATACCAACCAGGCTACACACTCCAAGACAACACAACCTCTTCTTTCTGGTTGAAATCAGCCTTTCGTACCCCCACCCCAAAGCGTGGCCTTCCCCCCTTCACCCATCCGTTGTTCCCTGCCCAGCTCATTCACATCAACTCTCCAAGTTCCCCAGGTTCATCAGACTTATTCTGGTGATTGCCATTAATGTATTCAAATGTACAACTTTGTATTTTTAATGATTTTCAAATAAGTTTCAGCCTTTCCTCTAACACAATTCTTTTGGGACATTTCAATGGATTGTAATTTTATTCTTCCAACTAGCTAGCACGAAGGCACATGGCACATTTGGTTAAGAAAAGCTGGAAGGATGAAGGCTAAATACATTGTAACCTTCCCACACATCCCTGCTGAGACCTTCTCTCCAACAAGTCTGCTATGGGCTATGGGACACTGGCCAAGTCGCATAACTTCTCCAGGCCTCATTGGCCCCAGTGATATAGCCTTGAAATGAGTTCTCTGTTCTGAGAATATTACAGAGTTTCCTTTGCCTTCCTTGTGTTTCAATCTGTCTTGTCTGAAAACATTTTCCAAAATTTGATCTCCAAAAGAAAAATGGAATATACATTGGAAAATTGTAGTTTTTAACTTTTCCTCTAAGGGAAGATGTAGCAGATGTTTATTGTTCAGTTAACAAAGTTGTATAATCCCAGATCTGTGTTAACAGTACAGAAATAAAAGTTGTACAGGTTGAACAAGCCTCATCCAAAGCTTGAAAACCTGAGATGCTCCCAAATCTGAGCCTTTCTCCGAGCATCAACATGATAATTCATCTGGAAATCTCCGCACCTGACCTCATGCCCTGGGTTCCAGCAAGGGGAAAGCACACTAACAATGCTGCATAAAATTACCTCCAGCTGTATTTGTAAAATATGTATGACATGGAAAAATTGTTATGTAAGGGCTAGCACTGTGGCGCAGTAAATCAAGCTGCTGCCTACGATGGTGGCAAGCTGCTGTTTCAAGTTCTATTAAGCTCCCTGCTAATGCTCCCGGGAAAACAGCAGAGGATGAGTATTTGGGCCTATGCCACCCTCATGGGAGACCCACAAGCAACTTCTGCGTCCAAATTTCAGCCCAGCCCAGCCCCAGCTGTTGCAGCCATTTGAATAAACTGGTATATAAAAACATTCCCATTTTCCCTCTCCTCTCCTCATCTCTTCTCTCCCTCTCTTCTTTCCTCCCTCCTCTCCCTCTTTCAAATAAATAAACCTTTTCAAAACAATAAAAAATAGAAATTTGAAAAACAGAACTTCTTGTTTAGACTTGGATTCCTTCTCCAGAGTATCTCATTATACATATGCGGATATTCCAAAATCCAAATAAATCCCAAATTGAAAGACTTCTAGCATTTTCTACAAAGGATATTCACCCTGTATGTACATGTTGAACTTTGGCTCTGTTTTCAATCCCTTGGCTTTGCTAAGGAAGGAAATGTTTTACTTTGTAGTAAGTTTACTATTTCCTAGATCTGGTATTTATCCATGTGACTTTGGGGAAAAAAATTTAAAATTTTCTGGGCTTGCCTATTTGGCAGAATTAAGATGTAGTTCAAGTAAGGCAAGTGTGTGAAAGACATTTACTATGTGATTAAGTGCTATTAAAATTGTACAGACTTGTATTATGGTTAAACCTGCTGTATTCTACCAGATTCTAGTCCAAGCTTTTCCATTCTCTGTATCTATGATCTTGGGCAGGGCCTTCACATGAATTCCTTTTCTACATTTGCAAAGGTAAACAAGCTGAACTCTGAACAGTTTTAAGAGCCCTTTAGCTTTAACCTTCTAGCTAGAACTCTATGATTTCCAACAAATCCCTGATCCATACCTATTGTGCTTAGCTCTTCGCGGGCTAAGGATTGTATCCAAATGGCTGTGGGTGGATGGAAAGATACATATTGCAGAAAAGAATGCCCAGCAGAGAGCCAAGATCCAGCAGCCAGGGTGCAGCAGGGTGCCTTTGTCCACACCAGGGCTGCCCTGGGCTCCGTTGGCTAACCTCACCAGTAGGTCCTGCCATTTCCTAATTTTGCTCAAAGTGCGTTGTCTGCCTCTGTTCCCCCCAACAATTGGCAGGATGTCCCATGGCTTCACAGTGCTTTCTGGTTCAGTCTGTCTGTGAAGCAGGTGGAATTGTGCACTGATTCAGTCGGGGGTTACAAACTGTCGCACGCTGTGTCATTAATCTGTCCCAGGTGCGTAGGATCTTGATTCCTTCTCTTCTCTTTCCAGGTAGCAGTTCATTTCCAAGGAGCAGAATTTCGTTTACTTCTCCGGGCTGTGCAAAAGCACATCCAAGTGACTAAAAAATGCAACCGCAGTGCATGTTGCATACACGGGCAGCAGCAGGTGGGTCGGCATCCATGGAGGACTGACAGACTGGTGGTGGAGTCGCGCTGCTGTGAACCCATGTTGCAGTCCAGCACACACTTGCTATCTATCCATAGTCCATTCTTGACCAAGCAAGCATGCACGTTATGGGCAGTTACATCCTCAAGTTTTTAAAATCAAGGGAAACTTGTATACTGGGCCTGTTTTTCAGCCTGTTTGCTACCTTTTTTGCATTCTATCCTGTGTGAATTTTACAGACACGGGCTAAAAAGGATATTCTGACACCTGGAAACACATTCCTAGAATGTCATCATATGGTCCTAATCCCATGTCACCAAAAGACACAGAGACAAAACCCTGTTTACAATTTTTTCTTTTTTTAATTTCCGAAATTTCTGAGGAGATTATTATATATGACATATCTATAGCTATGTGTATGGCCATAGATGTATTTCTGTGTGTACATATGTATAGTCATGTATTCCTACATATGTACATACAAAGCAGAGATATATAAAGTACATAGAAATTCCTTACCTGTAAATAGCCAAAAAGTATGGACATGAAGGATGAATTTTCACACTTAAATAGTCATCAACATGAAGCCATGTTTAATGCTTGTACAATGTGATGCAATAAAATTTAAAATAAATTTATGCACATGGAATATTTTCAGCTGACTCATATGAAATTCTGGGTTTTTTTCTGTTATAATAAGGAAAGTCATAGGAGAGGGGAACCTTGTAAAAGGCCTGTCACTCCTGCAGCACTCCTGAAAATCACTTCACCCTCCAGAAAGATCACATTTTTTGTTCTCCTTTCAATTTTTTCTGTCTTTTTTTCTGGCCTGCCTTATTGATGTAGAAAGCAGGCTGATTAGAAGTCCCTGTGGGGAATGGGAAATCAGTGCAGTGTTTAAGACACCTGCGTTCCATAGCACACGATCTGGCTTCAGGTCCTAACTCTGCTTCTGTTTCCAGCTTCCTTCTTTAAAAAAATTTTTTTACTTATTCTTATTGGAAAGGTGGTTTTAAAATGAGAAAAATCTTCCATCCTCTGGTTTACTCCACAAATGGCCTCAGCAGCCACAGTTGAGCCAATCCAAAGCCAGAAGTCAGGAGCTTCTTCCAGGTCTTCCATGTGGGTTCAGAGTCCCAAGGATTTCAGCCATCCTGTAGTGCCTTTCCAGACACAAGTAGGGAGCTGGATGGGAAGTGGAGCAGCTGGGACATGAACCGACAGCCATATGGGATCCCGGTGCATACAAAGCAAGGAATTAGCCAGGCCCTCCAGCTTTCTTGTAATGTGCGTCCTGGGAGGTACCAACTCAGGTAGCTGGGTCCTTACCATTTGTATGGGAGACCCAGATTGAGTTCCCAAATCCTGGTCCAACCCCAACCGTATGGGCATTTGGGGAGTGAATCAATGAATAAAAACAAATCTCTCTCTTCCCTTCCTCTCTCTCCCTCACACTGTCTCTATTCCTCCCTCCTTTCCCATCCCCGCATCTTTCAAATGAGTAAAAACAGAGATTTGCAAATGTCAGTAACAGTTAGCTGAGGAAATGTTAAATACAATTGGTAATACTATCATAGATGCTTTTGATGACCCTGCCTGCTAATGTCTGGTACAAGAGAGTAGCATGTTGTAGTTACTGTTCATTCAGCAGAGAGTCAAAAACTGGGTTCTTACCTTTTAAAAAAAATTTATTTTGTTGTATTTAGGTATAGCAGCATGATGTCTTGATGTACCTGTGCATAATGAAGTCACTACTTTGTTCAAAATAATTTATACAAATCAATCACCTTCTTATTACCTGTATGTGCGTGTGACACCTTAACTATGTCAGCTAGAATGCTGTAATTAATGGTCCTCAAACCTGGTCTCACATTGGCTCTAGATCCACCTGAGCTGATTTCCCAGGATTCTGTGGCCTCTACAATGGGATCACTCTGTCATAATTACCAGGCTAGAAAGTCAACTATTTCTTTTATCAGCATTGACACTCTGACCTGATATATTAATATTTTTAACACTAAAATACGAACCCTAGAAGGGTCTAAACTAAGAAGATGCATTTTTGTGGACACTGAAGGACAATAGTCCAATGACAGAATTTTGGGTTGTTGAGTAGGGAGTTTGTGAACTATTTTTGATCAGCCCAAGAGAGAAGAATTTCGGGGAAATTTTCAGGAGATTGATGCTACTGACTCACATTATAACATTTGTTTGCTATGCCTAAAGGTCTATACAGGGGATCATGATGCAGTTAGTCCTTGGTTCGACATATCCACAAGCTGCTCTCAACCTAAAGAAGTATTTTTTTCCAAGTGGCTCTGGTAGTCACAATCCTGTTATGTTTCTAGAATACAAAATCCTTCTCTTTCCTTCCTTCAGCACTCCCTTTCTCTCTTACATTGTTCCTTCATTTCTTTTTACTATCACAGTAAATATTCATATTCATCTTCAGTGTTTTTACATGGGACACATGGTGAATATTCTGAGGTGTTTTAAGGTGTGGGATGATGAGACAGGCTAAAAGATTATAGAGGAAAATTCTAAGGGACCTCTTAAACAAATGCTTATTAAACAAGTGCATGCAAATGTGATGTGCTTAACAATACATTACTGTTTGTTTCTGATTAACATTTTCGCGAATCTTGATGATGTAGTATTTTAAGTATAAAGCAAATGAATATGCAATAACCTACAGAGTTAGCAACATACCTAATCTTATGTGTCTTCCTAAAACTAGAGTGTTAGAAATATCTTACTTCAAAACTGTTTTCATCATGAAAACTTTATCTGGATTCCTCTTTTAAAAACAGAGATTCCAGACCTAAAGTTACCTGACTCATTCAGCAAACAAGATTACTCTTTGAGAAAAAAAAATGTGTTAAACAATTCCAGGATTCTTGAAGGACACTGACGCTTCCATTCTTCCTTTGTTGGTCAGTGGCAGCAGTGTACATGTCCAGCATTTCAGCATGACCCACAGAGTGCTGGCCAACAGGCTTCCCTGTGCTCCCACCTCTCCTACTGCACGACCATTCCAGTCACTGGGATTCTTGCCTCTCCCCAGTGTTTCCCACCAAGGCCTACGTTGCCTATGGCATACCCCAGATAATGTGTGAGTGACAGAGGTCAGGCACCCAATCTGGCCTTGCTCAGTGCCTAACAGGAATTGCCAGTGTTTCTCCAGATGAGTGAATGTAAGTGGTAGACAGACTTTGCTGATAGCATGGAATCAGTTTAAACTCACTTTCTTCCTGTGAAAGAACCAAGTGCATTGTACTCTTAACAATCATTTACTATTACATTTAAATTGATGCTACATAAAACACATGTGATATAACAGTGCTGTTTTCCCAGCAGAGACAATAAGTACTTTCTCAAGTTAACCACTGACAGGATTTAGACATCAATTTTATAATATTTTCAACAGCAACAACGACAAAAATCAAGTAAGGCTTGCTTAGGGAAGTTTCTTTTACGTGAGTAGTTGTAAATACTTAAAGCACTCAAATTTGATCCTATTAATCTCCTGATAGGAAGGCATAAATACTAAAGCTGTTATCAGGAAGTTACTGTCGTACTCAGCTTGTATGAAGCTTAGCACCAAAGAAGAACATCTTGTTTTTAATTTTTTTCAAGGTTTATTTATTTGAAAGCCTGAGTAACAGAGAGGCCTTCCACTCACTGCTTCATTCCGCATGACCACAATGGTCAAAGCGGAGCAAGGCTGAAGCCAAGAGCCTGGAACTCCAGATGGGAGTAGCAGGGACTCAAGCACTTAAGGCATCTGTTGCTACTTTCCTGGGTGCATTAGCAGGGAGCTGTATCAGAAACAGTGCAGTGGGACTTGAACTACTACCTACGTGGAATGATGGTGTCCCAGGTTGCTGCTTAACCTGCTGCCTCACAGGGCCAGCCCCAAACGAGGGCCATCTTTAACTTTATTAGTCCAAGAAATCCTGATCACTTACAAGGCCCAATGTGGGCAAACCAGATTGTAGGAACAAAGTAGAGAAAAATCTTCAAGCAAATTTTAACTATTTGTTACCTTTTTTTTTTTTTAAACAAAAACTGGAAAAGGTTACACTTCAGGATGTACTTCTAAAGATCACTGTCAAATGAAACCAGGAAATGTTTGCTTACCAGAGGCATCTAAGGCTCTGTCAAGGTGCTATTTCTGAATGTGAACAAGAGTTCTACAACATCATATTGTTGATTACTTTAAAACCCATTTGTTTTTCTACTAATTATCATTTTTCTTCTAACCCAGTAGTTCCCAAGCTCTAGAACACATGACAGTCACGTGAGCCTTACGACCAGCAGCATTTCTGATGCAGTAGGTCTGCAGTGGGATGCTGAACTTCAAGCTCTAGCAGACACCCACGTAGTATTGATTGTGTTGGAATGGATGGGAACATGCTTTGGAAACCATTGGTCTGGTCAGTATTTTATGCATATAATTCAGGTTGATTTTATATATGCTATGCTTAAAGTTGAGTTTAATAGTATCTGATCGTGTACTAGTTTAGGGACAATCACATGGTACAAAGGAGAGTAGGAAGTGATTTCAAACTTTGTTTTTACAGCAGTAGCAATTACCAGTTGATTATATCAACCAACAGAAAGCACTTCTAACACAGGCTTCCCAAATAACCCAAACATGGAGTATTTCTGTGCGGATCAGGTAAGCTCCTCACAAAATTCCTTTACCTCGATTCACATGCTGTGTTAGCTCAGAAAACTAAGAGCATCATTTCCCACCGCCAACCCTGACCCTCACCAGTTTAGGAGTGAGCTTATGCAACATATATGTACCAGCAAACATATTAAGATTATGAACTCGGAAGTCAAACAGATTAAACTCAGACCCAATAGCTGAGACTTTACACAAGTGATTTCACTTGTCTAAGATTCAGGTGACTCACAAGGTGAACACCAAGACCCCTCTTCACCAAAGGGCTTCTTTCCCCAGCTGTCAGAGTGCTGTTAGCACAAAGACTAAAGGTAACCAACCATGTAGAACTGCCTCACAGCAGCAGCCTCCTGATCCAACACCACTTCCTTCCCTCTGCACCCTACATCAGTGACTTACCAATGAAAGAATATAAAATCCTGCCTATCGAGATCCAACTTGGAAAAATAGTAAAGAGCTCCTCTCACTTCAAAATGCTTTAGGGGGAGACTGACACCACACTGGAGCCCAATTTCCATTTCTGCTCAAACCTACATCTGTCCCTTTTCTTACACAGTAAGCCCTAAGGCACTCCTTAATAAACACTAAGCACATGCCATTCACATAAGGAATCTCCTTTCCAGGCAATGAAACCTATGAACATTCACTTTTTGAAGAAAAAAAAAAGCAAAAAAAAAAAAGATGCCCAACGTGGCAGCCTAACATCCTTGCCTTGAATGCACCAGAATCCTATAAGGCACCAGTTCTAATCCCAGAGGCCCTACTTCCCATCCAGCTCCCTGTTTATGGTCTGGGAAAGCAGTCAAGGACAGCCCAAAGCCTTGTGACCCTGCACCCCTGTGGGAGACCCAGAAGAGGCTCCGGGATCCTGGCTTCAGATCAGCTCAGGTCTGGCTGTTGCAGCCACTTGGGGAGTAAATCTTCGGATGAAAGATCTTCCTCTCTATCTCTCCTCCTCTCTGTATATGTGACTTTCCAATAAAAATATGTCATTTTTTAAAAAGTAGATGAAAACTCTAAGATGTGGCAATTAAATTGGTTCATTCATTCTGAAAGTGTTCAATGGATCAGACTCAGTTCCAGATACCAAGAATACAGCAGTGAACACAGATTTCAAACTTGAGAAGAAATTGTGAAAGCATGAAGAACTTGAAATGAGTTTTTAGCAACAGAATTGACTACTAGGTATAAAAAGGCAATAAAAATGAATAGTATCTCTTTATCCATCATCATTCCCAAATGTTGACAATAGCTGTGGCTCAGCCAAGACTAAAGCCTGGAGCTGGGGACTCAATCCAAGTGTCCAACATGGTAGCGGTGACTCAACCACAGCAACCTTCACTTGCTGCCACTAAGGGTCTGCAAGAGCATGAAACTGCAGTCAAGAGTCTAGCATTGAACCCAGGCATTCCAATAGGGAACGTGGGTGACTTAACCAACAGGCCAAAGCATCTTAGAAAAACTCTTGATCCCTTTGTCCCCTGGGCTTTCAAACATGCCGTTTCCTTTTTCTAAACCAGTTTCTTTCCTCTCCTTTGCTTAGCTAATGACCATTGATCTTCACATCTTAGCTTCTACCTCACCTATTCAGCAAAGTGTTCTGTGGTTGGGCTGGACCCCTCATTGTACATTTCTCTTGCTTCATATAGTAATAGTCACCTCATTTAATACTCAAGCTGCAGTGTGCCAGTTGCAACACATATCACACTTTATTATAGTTATTTGGTTTATCTTTTGGCTAATTCTATGATGGTAGAATCTAAGTGTCTCATTATTGCAATAACACAGATTATTAAGCATGGAAGATTTTAGGATCATTGCATGGCAACAGAAGTTCTTTTGATACTCTCAGAGTTAGACACATCTAGTCACAGGCTGGTGTTAAAGTCCTGGGTGTCCCCATGGAAGTAGTTCCATGTTATCACCAACCCTATCACAAGGCCGAAAGGTTCTGTTCCAGTTCATAGTAAGTATGACTCAATGCTACGATCTTATGTTGTTAGTGCTCTTCTAGCTTCTGGATAAAACTGGCAAAAAAAAAATCCTGGTCTCTTGGGGACCTTTCTTTTACTAGAGGAAAATATACAATAAACAAAGAAGTGCAGTGTGTTCAATACAGCATGTTCAATTATCAAAGGCTAAGGGAAGTGGGGAAGGGGATAATGAAGAGTTGAATTGTAAGTGGAATTCAGAGACTCTCTCACCTAAAAGGTGACATCTGAATAAAAGCTGTGCTAAGAGGTGAGGGGGTGAGCCAAGTGAATAATGGGGAGATTGTTCAAAGCAATGTAATGATTTTGAGATAGAGTGTGTTTCACAGAATTACAGAATAGCAAAGCCAGCGTGGCTGGAAAAGTCAGAAAAGCCTGAGGGTATTAGGAGCAAGATTAGTGAAGCTTCTTCAAGTAGGCAGATCCTGAAAAAGAAAGCACTAAGATCTCTCTGCTTTACCCTTCTCTCAGATTTACTGATTCCTTGGTTTCACGGGGAGGAGAGGGCCAGAGAGGGGTCATGACACTAATCTATGGATGTAATTTCTTCATGGATGGAAACATCACACAGATGGAGACTCCACCGTCTCAGAATTGTTCATACTTGTACTTTTAAACCACATCAAAAGGGACTGATGGTAAAGCTGACAAAGTTGGATCACCCAAAGAAAATATTTATAGTGAAGAAAATTATAGATGAATTCACTTCTAACAATTATGTAGGTGTTTTCCAAACAACGTGAGAGAGAGACCAAGGGAGTCATCCTAGACAAAAGAGAATGGCATGGAAAATAATATGAAAATAAGAAAATGAGTGATATATTTAGCAGAACATGGGAAGCTCAGTGTGGTAGGCGCAGGTGACAGAGTCATGTTTGGTTCTCTGAGAAGCTCCCTGGTTGTCAGATGGTGTTGTGGCGGGGGGAGGGAGGCGTGGTGGTGTTCTGTAGGCAATGGAGGCATACTGATTGCTAAGCAAAAGAGAGAATCAGATTCAAAGTTCTCAAAGAGACAACTGGTCTAGATGAATACTTATCAGAGTATTCCTCCCAGACTGCAATGAACACATGGCTCAGACTCCATATTAGAGCTCTTAAATCAGAAACTCTGGGGTGGGTCACAGAAAGCTGTGTGTTAACCAGCCCTTCCAAATGAGTCTGATGTACATTGACATTGGAGAAGCTCTGAAATAGAATGACAAGATCCTTTTGGGAGACTGGATCTTGGTCCAGAAAAGAATGAAGTCTGGATTCGGCAAGTGGAGAAGAGAGCTGGGGCCAATCATGCATCGTGCACGCCTGCTAAAGTGAACGTGCTATCTAATGACCTTTGGGGATCTGACCAAAAACAACTCTTTTAAAGTGAAAAAATGAGTAAACACAAATGACTACAAAATGGGAAAGATTAAAGATTTGGCAACTTGAAATGTTATTTTCCTTGATGAACTTCTAGAGATGTGATTGAACTTCAGAGTGGAAGATCATGTAGAAGTCCCCGTATATAGAGAATGCATTTTGATCAGCCAATAATTGAATGGTTAAGAAATAGATACTTAATTTCTTTTACAAATATTTCTTTTTATTGATTTGAAAGACAGAGTGAAATTGTCCATCTACTACCCACCCCCCAAATATCCAGAAGAGCCAGGACTGGGCCCGACTGAAGCCAGGATCCCAGAACTCAATCCAGGTCTCGCACATGGATAGCAGGCACTCCTATACTTGAGCCATCATCTGCTGCCTTCCCAGGGTGTGCATAAGCAAGAAGCTGGAATCAGAGTTTGAACTTGGACCTAGGGACTCCATTCAGAATGCAGGCATAAGTGGAGGCTTACTGGCTATGCCTAATGCTTGCCCCGGGTACTTTCATTTACATAACCAATAGACAGAATGGGGAAGTGGAATCTCTGACTTAGGAGGTGATACCTACTTCTTCTGTTATGCCTTTTCAAATGGGGTAACTAGGAATAGTCACAGTCAAGGTTAATAACGAAACATTTAAGGATAAGCCATTTCAAAATAAGCTGAATTGTTACATTGATTATTTCAAGGGAACACCACTTGAGGAGCTACAAGTCCAGAATGCTTTGTCCGTTGCTCCATGCAGCAAGACCTAAGGCTCTTAGGAAGGAAATTAGCCTTAACCAAGAAGCTGTGAAGAACTTGAATAAACTCACTGAAATAACACTTATCTTCTACTGGCATCCTACATTTTATCCTAATCCAAAGGTTCCTTTGTTCCATCCAACTTTATAAAAATTACCTCAGTTAAAAATTTAAGTTGTAGCAAAAAATTTGGTATTTTTAATGCCTAATTCCAAATACAGTATATCAAAATATATTCTTCAATAAAAAGAGTTCTGCGTGTTTATTTGTTTACATTTTTATAAGCACCTAACTACAGCATTTAGAAAGGGTCCTTTGTGTAGTTAATAGAGCAAAAATATCTTTCCATAAAGGAGGATCAAAGTAATTATATTAAATTTCATGCTGCTCCTCCAAGAACATGCAACTACAAGGACACTTAAAGAATATTTAATCAACTTGAAAAATTATATTTACAACCATCAAATTAGTTTTATACCTGATATTCAATTCCCCCAAGCTTTTTCATAAGCAATGGGCACAAAAATTAAATGCAAAAGTATACAATGAAATTTTAATAACTACATTTTCATGCATTCAGTGTAATTTAAATCAATCTTTATGGAAAAAAAAAAAACAGCATTTCCTATAAGAATCAATACACAGAACTACTTTCTCCCTCTCACCTCCACCCCCATCTCATTAATCTGCTTTATGGATACTTGATTATTTAAAAATACTTCCTATAATTTTTACTGTGTAAGGAATTATGAGATCTTCACATCCTATGCTTTGTTGAAATAATTACTCAGAATTCCAGAGTCTTCAGAATTTTCACAGTGGCTGTCAAAATAGATGCCCATTATTCAACATTGTAACAGTACATATGCTAGTGGCATTTCCGTCTTGTGCAGATTAAAGAATCAGGGCATTTCCCTAAAGAAACACAACCTATTTGTGTGACTTCAGGAAAACCAACCTCCTTCTCCAGGGCAGGAGATTCTTAAAACTCTGTCTAACCAATGTCCTGAGCTGGATAACTTCTTGTGTGGGTGGAGGAGAGTTCCACTACCTCGTAGAATGCTTAGCATCTTCTATATGTTCAACCTGCTAGATGCCGGTAGCACCCCAGTGTGGCTGTCACAACCAAAAGTGACTCCAGACATATCTGAATGTCCTCTCGGACTAAGCTGCCCCTGTTGAGAATCACTGGTCTGGACATAAAGTGACTATATGAGCAACTAATAGATAGGTATGAATTTGGGCTATTTGACATTCTACCTATTTAAGTTTCACATCTCTATGTGGTGAATATGACTGATGTAGATCTTTCCTCATGCTTCACATTCTCTCTCTTGGAATTTGTCTACTGACTCCTAAATATAATTTTCCTGTGGCACACGTGTTTTTTAGAGAAGGGAATATCTCTGAATTAGCATGACATTGGAAATAGTTAGGAATTCATCTTTTAAAACACTGGTAAGTGACTTTTTCTGAAACTTTGAGTCCAAGTCATTTTGAAATACTAGCTAGCATGATTTGAGTTACTGATGTAACTGTTCTGCCAAAATGCTCAACCCAATCTTTTAGACTCACATTGTTTCTATGAGGCAGGCAGGAGTTCAGTGCTGTGTACCACCAAGAGAGGTTACAAATAAACTCCAGGGCACACAGCTGCCAAGAACAAAACATTGACCATTGACAGACAACATGATACAGTATATGCAATTTAAAATAACTAAAAATAATAATTTTATTACAATATATTAAAATTTTACCCCATTTGGTTTTACCACAAAATTTAGAAATTAAGAATTTTTTTTTTTTTTTGGTGAAGGAGGAGCAAAGCCCAGACTATGATGCAGATACCCACAAAGCAGACTCCTGAGCCCAGCATGGAGACTAGCTCACCCGCACCTCCCTTTTTTAAATTTATTTTTTATTGGAAAGTCAGATGTACAGAGAGGAGGAGAGGCAGAGAGGAAGATCCTCTGCCCGCTGGTCCACTAACCAAGTGGCCACAAATGAGCTGATCTAAAGCCAGGAGCCAGGAGTCTCCTTCAGGTCTCCCTTGGAGGTGCAGGGTCCCAAGAGTTTGGGCTGTCCTCGACTGGTTTCCCAGGCCACAAGCAGAGAGCTGGATGGGAAGCGGGGCTGCCAGGACAGAAACCGGCACCCATATGGGATCCCGGTGCGCAAGGCAAGGACTTTAGCTGCTTGGCTACTGCACCAGGCCCAAGACAAATTCTTTTAAGTTAGTAATAATATGATGTTGATGTCTTAGGAACTTTGGTACTTTATGTGTTTATAAAATAAAACATCAGTAATTCCAAGTGTTACAAAGATATAGCTTGTCTAAAGGATAGAAGACAGTATTACAAGTTTCATATTTCATATTGAGAATACACTGCACAAGCCTTTGGAAGTCATAGGAAAAAAGTGTTTTAACCTGATCTGGATTTCAAAAATTACAGGATTCTACACACATGCATTTTGAATTATTAAATAAGCAGTGATGGTTCCAATCATACTCACACAGAACAAACTGGATCATATCTTTTTATTCATTAAAACATTGCAGAAATGTTTGTAAATGTGATGTTTTCCATGAATATACAGTTAATTTAAATGCTTTATGACTCTTTACCATAGGCAAGTACTATTTTCTAGGTTTTTTATTGTTATTATTGTCAATTAGCAACCTCTAAAGATAGAGAACATGGTTTCCTAAAAAATATAGATCACAAAATGAGCACAAAGTGGTTTAACTATAAAAATTACATGTCTGAATATTTCTCTTTTAAAAAAATATTGAAAAATGTTTTTTAAAAACTTTTAAATAGTATCTAATGTGGATACTATAGAAAAAAGTAAGTTACCAATGAAATCCTGCAACCAGACTCTTAGCTAGGAAAATAAGCAGTTCAGTAACTTTTGAGATTGGCACTTGAAACTTTAGAACATGGAACATGTACTTAATACATTAAAAAGGTAGTGTTTCCCTGTGTAATTTAGTTCTTTACTGGGTACATACATTAGAATTTTGAGATTTCTAAGCACATGTATGTCAGTCAATTTGACTGCAAATTAGTTGATATTGGAAAGTTCAGATTGACAGTATTAAATATCATCGTTTAATCCCATTATTAAATATGACCATTTAACTCCGTGGAACCTAACCATTTTTAATTAAAAAAATTTTTGGATCGCCAAATCTATCTATATCTATATCAAATATGCGTCAGTGGATATCAGGCCAATGGAATTTTATCATTTATAGACTCAGATTTAGTGAGCCAGCATTGAATGTCTGAAAATATGCCCAAGTCCAGGGTAACAGAAAAAAAAATAAATTATGAAGAAAACTCAACAAAGTACACAACCAAACCAAAGTTGTTGGGTTTGGAACGTAAGTAAAAATCTAGGAATGTAAATAACAACCACACTCTACCAGAAGCAATAGAAGCAAAGCCAGGAGCACTGGAGAACAAACCAAAGTGACCCAAAGACCATTATCGTTGGATCCATGTTCTGTTCCAGATCACCACCTTCCTAAGCCAGAGTGAGCTCCAAGTGACTAACATGTCCTGGGCTGCTGGGAGACCCGAACAAAGTAGGTCTGTCATGTTACTGCTCCCTAAAAAGAGAGGAGTGGCAAGAGGGACAAAATTATGGTTTTGACAACTTCCAAAACTCATGTGAGCACCAAAGGCATGGGAAATATTTTCAGTTATACCCCAGTTTTTAAATGCCTTTCACCATCAACTATCATGTTTATATGTACAAGCCTTTCCACATACATGCAAATATAACTTTCACAACCAAGGCTTCTTGGAATAATTGAGAGACAAACCAAGCCATGTTGATGCTGAAACTCTTACCTACAGGATAGTATCAGTTAGTAAGAAAGGACTTCACTCTAGCAAAAATGTGTCCCTTAAAACAGTCATGATAGACTTTTAAAAAAAAAATCTAAACCTGATCCCATTATCTTAGAAAAAAATATACAAAATTGAGACATGAATTAAGATCATCTAGTTTCAGAGCAGCTTTACAAACGAGTCCCATTGATCTTGCCACTTTGATCTGTGACGTTCAATTCGATGTGGCTGAAAGTAGGATTATCAATTCCACCATCTTCCACTGGATGAGATTTGTAGCTTGAAACATGCCTCTTCTAAAAGAAAATGTTAACATGATTAGAAGAAAGAAGCTGTTCTTTCAAATCACTGTACTGCTTTCTCTCTCTGAAATTTGTAATCTACTGAAGGGAGAGATATAAAGTACCAAGACAAACAAGAAAGATAATATGCCATCCTTGTCCACAACTGTTTAATGGAGAGGTGAGTGGCTAACTGGTGTTCCAGCCACATAATAAAGCCCAGCTTCCTGAAGTTTAAAAAAAAAAAAAATGAAAGCCAACTTACTTTCTTAAAAATATCAAAATTAGATAAGAAGTCTTCTTTGGTCAGTAAGAATTTTGTATCTAGATTCTGCTTTCTTCCTCCTGAAAAGAAAAATACATTATTTCCCTTGCTAAAAAGACACTTGGAACTACACTGTGACATTCTACACAAAGGGACAGAGAACGCTTCTCTGTTGTTCACTGCCCCAAATGCCTGCAACAGCCAGGAGGCAAAAACTCAGTCGAGGTCTCTCATAGACGCAGAAAGACCTCAGTTATTTGGACCGTAAGCACCACTGCTCCCTGGGTCTGCAAAAATCAGATGGGAGAAGCCGGCACCTTAACCACGAGGCTAAATACCCACTCTAAGAGAAACTTCTAAATGTGCTGGAAGACTTCATCCTACTCTTCCCACTCCCTCTTCCCTCAGTCACGCTCAGTTCTTGCAGTCCAAGAGTAATATTATTCTGTAATTGTCATACATTCTGTACGGTGTATTGTACTTTATATACTTATAAGGGTATGTGTGTATATATGTGTATGTATGTATATGTATGTATGAATAATATGGCTTTTAAATGCAACCAACTGCTTTGTCTGGTACTGAAGTAGAGAAAAAGTCACCTGTTCCAGTGCTGTTATGAAAATGGATTTAGAAGCACCCTCCATGATCCACTGATAGAACCTCAAGCCATCTACTTCCACTTCAGATAGTACAGTTGCCTTTCCCCAGTTTGGTGGTTACAAATATATACTCTTATGTATGTGAAGAATACACAAGATTATCAAATGCTGAATAAATTGTTTAAATGAAAATTAATATGCTGATAATGTTTGAACCAGTCTTCTTCCCTAAGATTTTGCTTTATAAAATCCCATCCTTTGGCTGTTTTATTTGTGGATCAAAGAGTATGCATTTTAAAGTCACGTTTCTCAAAGAGTGATGTTTAAGCCACCTTTATCTAAATCATCCTGGAAATATACTTACAATTCGGATTCCTTGAAGCCCTCCTGGACTGACCAAATTGGAATGCTTACAGGAAGGGCCATTAAACTGAACTGTCATCAAAGTTTTAAAGTAACTATTATCCACACTTAAGTTTGAGAACCACAACTCTCATGCAAGTACTAGACTTTTAACTATAGGAATTTCTTCTGTTCTGGTAATAGGATCAACTTCAACTCACCTGACACCATCGAGGGTTTACTGTGTGCTAGAGGCTCTGCTGGGTGCTGGGGTATAATTACTGTGCTCACAGCTCATGGTCTGCTTCTGAGCTATATACCCATCTAATGATGAATAAACACTGCTATACATGCTAAGGAATCAAGTAGAGCTGAACTTCCAACCAAGGCTGTATGGCCTAAACGCCTACAAATTTCCAGTGCCCTTCAGTAGGTTCTAAAACATGTTTTCCCAAGAAACATCAGATGTGTATGTCCTTTAATTTGTTTAAGGTACTCATACTGCTGTGATATAGGAATAAGTCATTCTTAAAACTCATAAAGTTGAAGTGTTTTTCATCACTGCAAAATGCCTGTTCACTTGTCTAATGTATTTGTTTTTAAAACTAAAGACAGAGATGTATGTGATCATCAGAATCACAGCATGTTATAGTGTCGGTGTTTGGCACAGCATGTAAAATTCTGCCCAGGACATCCACATCTCATGTTGGCGTGTCTGAGTTTAATCCTGGTTCCACTTCTAATTCAATCTTCTAGCCAATGAGTTTCCAGAGAAGTAACAAGTGATAGTTCTGATAGTTGAGTTCAAAGCAGTCAGAGTGGTGGAAGACCTGGACTGAGTTCTTGGCACCTGTCATTGACCTCGAATAGTCCTAGCTGTTGGCAAGCATTTGGGAGTGAACCAGCAACTAGGAAATTCTCTCTCTCTCTCTCCCTCTTTTCTCCCTGACTTTCAAATAAATAAGACTTGTTTTTTTTTTTTTAAGCAGCCCCTAAGGAGAAAACAAGGACTATTTAAAAAGAATACACTGATACTCCACTTGTTTTAAGCAAATAAAATAGGTTGATTAAGAACAAAAAATCAGGCCCAGCAGCGTGGCCTAGTGGCTGAAGTCCTCTCCTTGAACGTCCCGGGATCCCATATGGACGCCGGTTCTAATCCCGGAAGCTCCACTTCCCATCCAGCTCCTTGCTTGTGGCCTGGGAAAGCAGTCGAGGACGGCTCACTGCATTGGGACCCTGCACCTGCGTGGGAGACCCGGAAGAGGTTCCTGGCTCCTGGCTTCGGATCGGCGCAGCACCGGCCGTTGCACTCACTTGTGGAGTGAATCATCGGATGGAAGATCTTGCTCTCTATCTGTACTCCTCTCTGTAGATCCGACTTTGTAATAAAAATAACTAAATCTTTTATTGGAAATCCAGATCTACAGAGAGGAGAGACAGAGAGGAAGATCTTCCATCCGATGATTCACTCCACAAGTGAGTGCAACGGCCGGTGCTGCGCCGATCCGAAGCCAGGAGCCAGGAACCTCCTCCAGGTCTCCCACATGGGTGCAGGGTCCCAATGCAGTGAGCCGTCCTCGACTGCTTTCCCAGGCCACAAGCAGGGAGCTGGATGGGAAGTGGAGCTTCCGGGATTAGAACCGGCGCCGATATGGGATCCCGGGGCATTCAAGGCGAGGACTTCAGCCACTAGGCCACACCGCCGGGCCCAAAAATAAATAAATCCTTTAAAAAATCAAAATAATAAAAGATGGCAGGTTAGGTACATTCCTGATTTGATATAATTGGATAAGTTGTAAAAAAACGTTTTACATTTGCCTCAAAATATATCAAAAAAGAATAATAATCCTGTGCCAATAATTTTACTTATGAGACAAAGTATAGTCTTTTAGCAAAAGAAATAATAATTAGAATGATTGAGTTAAGAACTTGTTGCAAACATTGAATTTAAATACAAGCATAACAGA